>NC_046674.1:44664083-47064083 GCF_003369915.1 Drosophila miranda
ATTCCCTTATTAAGCATATCTGATAGTTTAACGGTATCACCGGAACGGGTCTTAAATTTCTTTCCATCCTCACCAAGAACCACGCCAAACTGTACATGGTGAACACGGTGGGCGGTCGGATTTAGAATACAACAACGCTCCGCCGCTTTAAAAATGGTATTAAAATGCGTACTTTGTCCAGAGTCTACAACATAAATTATCCAAGTACAATGTTCCTCTTCTATGCGGTGGCGTATAGCAGCCATATCAGAAGTGTCATAGGTGAAACCACCATCCGACTTTACGATTGTTACAGGTATGCCACTTCTGTCTTCGTTTGGCCACATGATTTGACGGCCCTCATCATGTTCAAGCATATTTTTGTTTCGTAAAAAATCAACCACAGATAACATACGTGATTGATAAAAGAATTCACCACGTTCTCTAAGTGTTACATCTAAACGGTCATATATAGCCTGAAATTCCTGTCGCGAAACATCACAAATAAGCTGCCATGCTTTTCTGGAGTTTGGTTCACCGCTTTGCAGTGAAACTACTCGATTATAAGCGCGCTTCTTGAACTCTTCCTCCGTGTCAAAGCTGTAACAAAAAGAGAAAAGCTAAAATCAAGTTCTAAAAAGGATAATAAATAATAAATGTTTTGTTAAGCTGTAGATTTTTTTTTAGAAGCTGGGAAAAGCATTGAAAAAAGTAAATTGATCAAGATCAGAATTTTTTATAGCTCCGTATTAAATTATGAAAATACATATACGGAGTTGCCAAAGATTTTTATTCCAAAAGAATTCCAACTCAGTTCGACTTACAGAGGCACACCAGGCTGTCTCTGTTGGTTCTAAAAACTCTTGTTGTAGTAGTGTTTTGAGTGATTATTGAATTCCTGATTGATATTCAACAGCATAATTAAGATTTTACTTTTTTTATTTTTATTTTAAGAAAACTCTAGTCAAATTGTCATTCGCTGTCGGCTTAAAAATCCGTCTTGATCTACAAATTTGCCACCTAGTTTTACTAACAATTTTTTCGAAGTTCTAATGATGGTTTGCTTTTAATGGTGTTAAATTAAAGATACAAAGCAATAGCTTAAGTTTTTATGTACATAAGTAAGATGATATGCCATTTCGGCTATTGTAAATGGTTATAATTGTATAATAGACCAGCGCGCTCAATGAGTTCAATAAGCGCGGAATGAGTTAGCGCGTGAAAGGCGTTGCGTAGCTACTGCAGTTTCATTATTTCTTCTGGCTATAATGATAATAGTCCAATTATAATATAATAAAAAAGTAATATAATGATAATGATCCACATTCGGCACTCGGGTTTAGATATGGTGTCTCTAGATTCTCTATGATTCTGCGTTTTTAGTTTTCTCGTGTCTTCAAAATTGGTTGCCACAGTTTCTCGTTCTTTATGGGGGCGAAAGGGGGCGGCTGAAATTCAGAAATACACTTGTAACACAGGAGTCCTATAGTCTCAGAAATCTAAGCGCTCACAGGAACGAACGTACAGATAACGAGGGGGAACGTTGTGAGTTGCTGCGTACACCGCAACTCTACAGTTATACCCGATACTAAGGCAGTATGGCTCTCCTGCGGCAGACGCCGCTAATATTGAACCACACGACAAAGAGTGCGTGCGAGAGAGACAGAAAATCAGTCTGAGCGTGACGTCGGCGCTGCGTGGCCACTGCAAATTGATTTCTTGCTTTTGGCTACAAAAATGATCCGATCTGATCCAGATTCAGCAATCTGATAGATATAGTCATTAGCTATGATTCTGCGTTTTTAGTTTTCTCGAATGTGCAATATTGTGGATGCAACAGATTTTCGTTCTTTGTGGGGGCGGAAGGGGGTGGGGCGAAATTCTGAGATATACGTTTTATAGTGAGATCTAACAGAAGTGCGGATACCAAATTTGGTTACTCTAGCCTTAATAGTCTCTGAGATTTGTGGATGCCCCAGATTTTCGTCCTTTGCGGGGGCGGAAGGGGGTGTGGCGAAATTTGGACACGAAACGGTCAAGGTCCGATATCACAGGAGTGTGGATACCAAATTTGGTTGCTCTGGCTCTTATAGGTTCTGAGATCCTTGAACTCATATTTTGCAATTGGCAAAGCCGACCATGAAACCTGTGTGTTAGAGAGAGACAGAGCGAGAAAGAATGAAATTGTTTTCTTGATTCTGGCTATAATAATTATACGATCTGGTTGAGATTTTACACTCTAGAACATATAGTCATCCTCTACGATTCTGCATTTTTGGTTTTATCGTATCTTTAAAAATGTGGATGCCACAGATTTTCGTCTTTTGTGGGGGCGGAAGTGGGCGGGGCAAAGTTTTGAAATATTTTTGTAGCAGTGACATATCACAGATGTCTGGACCCAAAACATCGTTGCTCTAGCTCTTATAGTCTTTGAGCACTAGGCGCTGAAGGGGACGGACGGACGGACGGACGGACGGACAGACGGACAGACAGAAAGGGCTCAATCGACTCGGCTATTGATGCTGATCAAGAATATATATACTTTATGGGGTCGGAAACGATTCCTTCTGGACGTTACACACATCCACTTTTACCACAAATCCAATATACCCCTATACTCATTTTGAGTATCGGGTATTAAAATGGCTATATTGACTCGGCTATTGATGCTGCTTGATGCCTTGCGTGCTGCTAAATTATAAAAACATTTTCTTTGTGTGAAACCTTGATAGCTAACCAAAAACATACAGATTGGCAAAGATCAGCGGTTAATCCATTTTTCGAAATAAATTAGTTTAATAGCGAACTAGTTTTTGGAACTTTGTGATGCTCATTGAAACCCTTTTGCTCAAATGCTTCAATGATATTGATCGATTTTCCTCATATTATTAAATCATTGATCATCCTCATTCAAAGAAATTGAATTGAATACTTGCTAATGAGCTTTTGACTCCCTAAAACTGTCAGATTTTGGTAGCCTTATTGGTCCCTTCAGATTTCATTACACAATTTTTTTTTAGATCGGTTCTGAAAAAATGAATTTAATTTTAGAAGCATCCCAAAACGAGACTGGATTGCACTCGAATGTCGAGAAAACAAATTGGATTAAATATCAACGAGTATTGGAGTGTAGTCAATTTTTGGAGAAGGTGTATGTGTGTAACGCCCAGAAGGAAGCGTTTACTACCTCAAAGTATAAATTGTAATAAATAGCCGATGGGACAAAAGAATGTCTGTCTGTCCGTTAGTGCTTCTTGTTTGACGCCTAGTTCTCAGAGACTATAAAAGCTACAGCAACCCAATTTTGAATCCAGACTGCAGTGATATCACACTTAATCAACTTTGTTTTAAGATTTTTCCACGAGTTTCTCTAATTTCAGTAGCTACGATAGCGTAGCAACGGGCTTTCTCTCTCTCTCACACACTCTTCCTGCTGCAGTTTGCTTCACCTATCGGAAGGAAGCGAAATGAAACGATTGGTGTTGGTGAGAATAGAAAAAAAGGAGGGGGAACGTTGTGAGTTGCTGCGGAGACAGCAACTCTACAGTTATACAAGATAATAAGTAAGTATGGCTCTCCTCCGGCAGATGCCGCTGATATTAAACGACACGACAAAGAGTGCGTGCGAGAGAGACAGAAAATCAGTCTGAGCGTGACGTCGGGCGCTGCGTAGCCAGTGCTGATCTGATCCAGATTCAGCAATCTGATATATATGATCATTATCTATGATTCTGCGTTTTTAGTTTTCTCGTATCCTCAATATTTTGGATGCAACAGATTTTCGTCCTTTGTGGGGGCGGAAGTGGGCGGGGCGAAGTTTTGAAATATTTTTGTAGCAGTGACATATCACAGAAGTCTGGATCCAAAACATCGTTGCTCTAGCTCTTATAGTCTTTGAGCACTAGGCGCTGAAGGGGACGGACAGACGGACAGACGGACGGACGGACAGAAGGACAGACGGACAGACAGACATGACTCAATCGACTCGGCTATTGATGCTGATCAAGAATATATATACTTTATGGGGTCGGAAACGATTCCTTTTGGACGTTACACACATCCACTTTTACCACAAATCTAATATACCCCAATACTCATTTTGAGTATCGGGTATAAAAATAGACACATGTAAATAAAAAACGAGGGGGAACGTTGTGAGTTGCTGCGGACACCGCAACTCTACAGTTATACCCGATACTTAGTCAGTATGGCTCTCCTCCGGCAGACGCCGCTAATATTGAACGACACGACAAAGAGTGCGTGCGAGAGAGACAGAAAATCAGTCTGAGCGTGACGTCGGGCGCTGCGTAGCCAGTGCAAATTGATTTGTTCCTTTTGGCTATAAAAATGATCTGATCTGATCCAGATTCAGCAATCTGATATATATGATCATTATCTATGATTCTGCGTTTTTAGTTTTCTCGTATCCTCAATATTGTGGATGCAACAGATTTTCCTTCTTTGTGTGGGCGGAAGGGGGTGGGGCGAAATTTTGAGATAAACGTTTTATAGTGAGATCTAACAGGAGTGCGGATACCAAATTTGGTTACTCTAGCCTTAATAGTCTCTGAGATTTGTGAATATCCCCAGATTTTCATCCTTTGCGGAGGCGGAAGGGAGTGTGGCGAAATTTTGAAACAAACTCGTCTCGGTCCGATATATTAGGAGTGTGGATACCAAATTTGGTTGCTCTAGCTTTTATAGTCTCTGAGATCTAGGCGCTAATGTTTTACTCTAAGCAAAGCCGGCTATGCTACGTGTGTGTTAGAGAGAGACAGGGCGAGAAAAAATTTAATTGTTTTCTTGATGCTGGCTATAATAATAATACGATCCAATTCAGATTCCGCAGTCTTAAAGATATGGTCATTCTCTACAATTCTACGTTTTTGGTTTTCTCATATCTTTAAAATTGTGGATGCCACAGATTTTCGTCCTTTGTGGGGGCGGAAGTGGGCGGGGCGAAGTTTTGAAATATTTTTGTAGCAGTGACATATCACAGAAGTCTGGATCCAAAACATCGTTGCTCTAGCTCTTATAGTCTTTGAGCACTAGGCGCTGAAGGGGACGGACAGACGGACGGACGGACAGACGGACAGACGGACAGACAGACATGGCTCAATCGACTCGGCTATTGATGCTGATCAAGAATATATATACTTTATGGGGTCGGAAACGATTCCTTTTGGACGTTACACACATCCACTTTTACCACAAATCTAATATACCCCAATACTCATTTTGAGTATCGGGTATAAAAATAGACACATGTAAATAAAAAACGAGGGGGAACGTTGTGAGTTGCTGCGGACACCGCAACTCTACAGTTATACCCGATACTTAGTCAGTATGGCTCTCCTCCGGCAGACGCCGCTAATATTGAACGACACGACAAAGAGTGCGTGCGAGAGAGACAGAAAATCAGTCTGAGCGTGACGTCGGGCGCTGCGTAGCCAGTGCAAATTGATTTGTTCCTTTTGGCTATAAAAATTATCTGATCTGATCCAGATTCAGCAGTCTGATAGATATGATCATTATCTATGATTCCGCGTTTTTAGTTTTCTCGTATCCTCAATATTGTGGATGCAACAGATTTTCGTTCTTTGTGGGGGCGGAAGGGGGTGGGGCGAAATTTTGAGATAAACGTTTTATAGTGAGATCTTACAGGAGTGCGGATACCAATAATAGTTACTCTAGCCTTAATAGTCTCTGAGATTTGTGAATATCCCCAGATTTTCATCCTTTGCGGGGGCGGAAGGGGGTGTGGCGAAATTTTGAAACAAACTCGTCTCGGTCCGATATATTAGGAGTGTGGATACCAAATTTGGTTGCTCTAGCTTTTATAGTCTCTGAGATCTAGGCGCTAATGTCTTACTCTAAGCAAAGCCGGCTATGCTACGTGTGTGTTAGAGAGAGACAGGGCGAGAAAAATTTAATTGTTTTCTTGATGCTGGCTATAATAATAATACGATCCAATTCAGATTCCGCAGTCTTAAAGATATGGTCATTCTCTACAATTCTACGTTTTTGGTTTTCTCATATCTTTAAAATTGTGGATGCCACAGACTTTCGTTCTTTGTGGGGGCGGAAGTGGGCGGGGCGAAGTTTTGAAATATTTTTGTAGCAGTGACATATCACAGAAGTCTGGATCCAAAACATCGTTGCTTTAGCTCTTATAGTCTTTGAGCACTAGGCGCTGAAGGGGACGGACAGACGGACGGACGGACAGACGGACAGACAGACAGGGCCCAATCGACTCGGCTATTGATGCTGGTCAAGAATATATATACTTTATGGGGTCGGAAACGATTCCTTCTGGACGTTACACACATCCACTTTTACCACAAATCTAATATACCCCAATACTCATTTTGAGTATCGGGTATAATAATAAAAAACGAGGGGGAACGTTGTGAGTTGCTGTGGAGACCGCAACTCTACATTTATACCCGATACTGCAAATTGATTTCTTGCTTTTGGCTACAAAAATGATCCGATCTGATCCAGATTCAACAATCTGATAGATATGGTCATTATCTATGATTTTGCGTTTTTAGTTTTCTGGAATGTGCAATATTGTGGATGCCCCAGATTTTCGTCCTTTGCGGGGGCGGAAGGGGGTGTGGCGAAATTTTGACACAAAACGGTCAAGGTCCGATATCACAGGAGTGTGGATACCAAATTTAGTTGCTATGGCTCTTATAGGTTCTGAGATCCTTGAACTCATATTTTGCAATTGGCGAAACAGACCATGAAACCTGTGTGTTAGAGAAAGACAGAGCGAGAAAGAATGAAATTGTTTTCTTGATTCTGGCTATAATAATTATACGATCTGGTTCAGATTTTACATTTTAGAACATATAGTCATCCTCTACGATTCTGCGTTTTTGGTTTTATCGTATCTTTGAAAATGTGGATGCCACAGATTTTCGTAATTTGTGGGGGCGGAAGTGGGCGGGGCGAAGTTTTGAAATATTTTTGTAGCAGTGACATATCACAAAAGTCTGGATCCAAAACATCGTTGCTCTAGCTCTTATAGTCTTTGAGCACTAGGCGCTGAAGGGGACGGACAGACGGACGGACGGACAGACGGACAGACGGAAAGACAGACATGGCTCAATCGACTCGGCTATTGATGCTGACCAAGAATATATATACTTTATGGGGTCGGAAACGATTCCTTCTGGACGTTACACACATCCACTTTTACCACAAATCTAATATACCCCAATACTCATTTTGAGTATCGGGTATAAAAATGGCAACAGATATTATCATATACAGTAGAGTCCGGTTATAACGACACTCAAGGGACCGACGATTTTACGTCGTTATACCCGGAAGACGCTCTAACCGAAAGGAGAAAAAAATAAGTTGTTATACCCGATACTCAAAATGAGTATTGGGGTATATTAGATTTGTGGTAAAAGTGGATGTGTGTAACGTCCAGAAGGAATCGTTTCCGACCCCATTAAGTATATATATTCTTGATCAGCATCAATAGCCGAGTCGATTGAGCCATGTCTGTCTGTCCGTCTGTCCGTCCCCTTCAGCGCCTAGTGCTCAAAGACTATAAGAGCTAGAGCAACGATGTTTTGGATCCAGACTTCTGTGATATGTCACTGCTACAAAAATATTTCAAAACTTCGCCCCGCCCACTTCCGCCCCCACAAAGAACGAAAGTCTGTGGCATCCACAATTTTAAAGATATGAGAAAACCAAAAACGTAGAATTGTAGAGAATGACCATATCTTTAAGACAGCGGAATCTGAATTGGATCGTATTATTATTATAGCCAGCATCAAGAAAACAATTTAATTTTTTCTCGCCCTGTCTCTCTCTAACACACACGTAGCATAGGCGGCTTTGCTTAGAGTAAAACATTAGCGCCTAGATCTCAGAGACTATAAAAGCTAGAGCAACCAAATTTGGTATCCACACTCCTAATATATCGGACCGAGACGAGTTTGTTTCAAAATTTCGCCACACCCCCTTCCGCCTCCGCAAAGGACGAAAATCTGGGGATATTCAAAAATCTCAGAGACTATTAAGGCTAGAGTAACCAAATTTGGTATCCGCACTCCTGTTAGATCTTACTATAAAACGTGTATCTCAAAATTTCGCCCCACCCCCTTCCGCCCACACAAAAGACGAAAATCTGTTGCATCCACAATATTGCAGATTCGAGAAAACTAAAAACGCAGAATCATAGATAATGACCATATCTATCAGACTGCTGAATCTGGATCAGATCGGATCATTTTTGTAGACAAAAGCAAGAAATCAATTTTCAGTGGCTACGCAGCGCCCGACGTCACGCTCAGACTGATTTTCTGTCTCTCTCGCACGCACTCTTTGTCGTGTCGTTTAATATTAGCGGCGTCTGCCGGAGGAGAGCCATACTGACTTAGTATCGGGTATAACCGTAGAGTTGCGGTGTCCGCAGCAACTCACAACGTTCCCCCTCGTTTTTTTTTATTTTATGGATGCCATGTTCGTAATAGGTTTTTAAATAGAACAAATTAATTTTGTAATATAAAAAAATGTAACAAATTTAATTCAATAACATGTTTTTTTCATAAAAACTCGTATACATATATGTACATAATTCATAATATAACAAGATTAATTTCTATGTGTTGTTTTTCTTTTTATTCTTATTTTAAATAATCAGTAATCTATGATTGTTTAGCAGTAGTTTTTGACATATTAAAAAAATCGCGTTCAGCATTATTTAAACGTGATATGCTGTGCGTTAAGCTCTCGTCATTAAAATTTGAATGGAATCAATTCAAAATTTCTGCAGCCTTAAATCGCAAAATCATTGGCAATAAGAACATATTCATCCAGTTCTGCCTTTGAAATCGGTGCCGATAATTGATAAATACATACATTTCTAACAGCGTCGCTAAATGTTTAATTTTTTTTTGGCATTTTTTCGCTGTATTTTTTTTCGGCACGTCGCAATAGCCGGTTGAATTGTGAAAAATATCGTCGGTATAAGCGGTTTGTCGCTAAAAGCGGAGACGTGCTAAGGCCCTTTCATATAAATTTGTATGGGGACAAACCAAGTCATCGAATTTTCGTCGCTATGACCGGACGGACGCTGTAAGCAGAGTCGTTATAACCGAACTCTACTGTATATTCAGCCAGGCTCTGGTTTTCACTTTCACAAAACTTTTCCGATTGACTTTTTAATTCACATAAATTACACATTCCGGAAGATTTCTTCGTTTTCAAAACGCAAACATTTTCCTCGACGAAATGAAAAGTAAACGGCTTTTTATACAGCAAAAAAAAAATCTAAATGGCGAAGAGAAAATATAGATGACTTATTGATACATTAAAATAAATTTGCCCATATATATATGTATATGGTATATCCATTAAAAAAAAGAGCAGCTCGACATAAAAAACAAATCCTTCCGCAAGATGTCATTGAGCTTTTAGAAACACCGCATTATCATTTTCCAAAAAATATTCAGCGTTTAACTAATGATTTCAGTTTTGATTATAACTCGGATGAGTCGGAAATAGACGATATAAATCCATATTCGCTTGAATTAGCTGTACAAAACAACTAAATGCAAAATTTAACATAAATTGTTAGAAATAGAATAGTTAAATAGTAGAATAAATTAATATAGAAACTGGCATTAAGTAAGAATGTGATCAAAATAAGAATTTTTTATCAAAAAATTTGTTTTATATTTTTATATTTACCACTATTACATCAAAATTCCCTTAAAATTGTAGTATGTACTTTATTTATAGCTCCCATGACTTTTATTTGTGATCACGTATACGCCTTGTTGCCATATATGGGCTTTTGGGGTAGGCGTTGTCAAATGAACTTAAAATTTTGTTTAAATATTTAGAGTGCTATATTTATCAAATATACCAAGTTTCAGCTCGATATCTGTTTTATTCGACTTTATGCGACTAATTTGGGAATTCCGCCCAGTGTGCAGTGGCAATAAATACATTTTTGCGCATAACAGCACAAATGTGCGCGTAACAGCAAAGACGGTTCGCGTAACATGCACATAACAGATCAGCGGGGTAATAACAGCTGTTTCCCGCCTTATTTAATTCAAAATTTAAGTGCAGCCAATTAATTTTTTGGCCAAGATGTTTTTGGATCAAGATGTCTTGATCTTCTTAAATCGCGTACTATCTGCCGTCGTTTTGCTTCTAAACAAGCAATTGAAAAAAAATCATTTTTATCACGTTGTATATGTTCGAAGCAACAATTAGAATTCGAAAGCAGACCAACAACAAAACAACTCGTATAAACGAAACTTTCAGTGTCTCGAGTTTTGAGCCACGAGTCTTATGACCATCGTCAAGACTATATAATTTTCCATTCTGGCTCAATTCAACTCAAAGCATCGAACGAAAATTTTAATGGAATTTGTTCTTGTTCCTGATATCTTGGTTTTGTATAGTCTTTGCTAAAACTCTGTGCTCCAATTCTTCCGAATGCGAGAAAATGAAACCCCCTAAGATCTTGTAACACCTATTGATTTTTGGGGAAATAGGCAAACTGTTCGAAAGTCAAGTTTTCTCTGCCACCCCCAATCTATAATATAACGAGGGGGAACGTTGTGAGTTGCTGCGGACACAGCAACTCTACAGTTATACCCGATACTAAGTCAGTATGGCTCTCCTCCGGCAGACGCCGCTAATATTGAACGACACGACAAAGAGTGCGTGCGAGAGAGACAGAAAATCAGTCTGAGCGTGTCGTCGGGTGCTGCGTAGCCAGTGCAAATTGATTTGTTCCTTTTGGCTATAAAAATCATCTGATCTGATCCAGATTCAGCAACCGGATAGATATGGTCGTTATCTATGAATCTGCGTTTTTAGTTTTCTCGAATCTGCAATATTGTGGATGCAACAGATTTTCGTTCTTTGTGTGGGCGGAAGGGGGTGGGGCGAAATTTTGAGATATACATTTTAAAGTGACATCTTAAAGGAGTGTGTGTACCAAATTTGGTTACTCTAGCGTTAATAGTCTCTGATATTTGTGGATGCCTCAGATTTTCGTCCTTTGCGGGGGCGGAAGGGGGTGTGGCGAAATTTTGACACAAAATGGTCAAGGTCCGATATCACAGGAATGTGGATACCAAATTTGGTTGCTCTGGCTCTTATATGTTTTGAGATCCTTGAACTCATATTTTGCAATTGGCAAAACCGACTGTTTTGTAGGAGGGCGGATCACCGGAGCGGCTTTCCAGCGATGAGTGGGAAAATATCCAAAAGAAGAAGTCAGAGTTGTTCCAATAAATATGTTCCTTGTATTTCGGTATATATGTATGTGGACTGTAGGTGCGCGTATGTGCACGACGACAGCTTGTAGCGGGATGGAAAACGTAACTAACTACTAGGCCTTACGATCTATGCTCCATGATGGCTTGAGCGCCGGGTGGATCGTGGGTCGTAAAGTCTCCCGAGCGCCCCTCCGAGCGCGCGAGAGCGAGTTGAGACCGGAGCGCACGAAGTTGGCACAGTGCGCGGCAATCATCTGCTGCTGGCCTGAACGTGGATGCCGGCTCTCCCCGGTGCGGTTGGCGCGTGAGCGTGGGGCCATGTCTGGATACGATGAACTAGGAGGAAGGAAAGTGGTCGAAGAAGTATTAGTAATGAAACTTGGAGCTTTGGAAAGTACATTCGCGTTATTGTTGGACGGAACTAGGGCGTTCTACTGGGAGGAGAACGACCTTTACAACAGGCCTTTTAAGGACCCCGCGGGCAGTAAGGATATCTACCACACGGACTCTATCGTCAGCGCCGGGATACACGGACTGGACTCTCCCGAGCCGCCACTCATTGGAGGGCAGGTTGTCTTCTTTGACGACAACCATATCCCCAACCTGGAGATTTGGCGTCGGCGTCTGCCACTTAGTGCGCTTGTGGAGCTCTTTGAGGTATTCCTCTTTCCACCGCTGGCAAAACTGTTGGGTGAGCGCCTTTAAATGCTGCCATCGATTGATTATTGATTTAAGGTCACCCTTTATTTCGGGTTCGGCCGTGGACATCAAGGGTCCCCCGGTAAGGAAGTGCCCGGGAGTAAGGGCCAGCAACTCAGTTGGATCTTCGGACATCGGCGAGAGCGGCCTGGAATTAAGGCATGCTTCGATCTTTGCGAGAAGCGTGGAAAGCTCTTCGAAAGTGTACTTCCGAGTGGACGTGGCTTTGTAAAAGAGAGTTTTGAAACTCTTCACCCCGGCTTCCCACAGACCTCCCATGTGTGGAGCTCCTGGTGGGATAAAACGCCACGAAACCCGGTGATGGCTGTACGCATCAGTTATCGAGCCCTTGAATGCTACTAGGAAGTCACGGGAAAGCACCTTGGCGGCACCAACGAAAGTTTTGCCATTGTCGGAGTGAATGCGCTGCGGACACCCTCGTCGTGCGACGAAACGAGCGAAGGCTGCAAGAAATTTCTCGGTCGTGAGATCCGACGTGGGCTCCAAATGGATCGCCTTCGTGGAAAAACACACGAACACACACACATACCCCTTGGTTATCAGAAACGCTCTGCCTGTGTAATTCCGTATTTCGAAGGGCACCAATTCCGGTAGTCAATTCCGTAGTCAATTCCGTTGTGCGTGAACGGTCTGGAAAAGGACGTTCGTTCCGTAGGAAGATCACCCATCATTTGGGCTTGCAACTTCTGTCTGTGGATGACGCATACCTTGCAGGAGTTTACCACCCCCTTCATGAGTTTCTAAACCTTGGGAATCCAGAACTTGGATCGGATAAGTCGCACCATTAGTTGGTATCCGCCATGAAGAGTTATCCGGTGGGTGAATTGCGCGAGAAGGCGGGATAGCCGGCAGCGGTACGGCAGAATAATGGGATGCCGTTCGTCGTACTTCAGAAAGGTAGAAGTTGCGATACGGCCACATGCTCTTATGAGCCCATGTTGATCTAGGAACTGGTTCAAATTCAGGATAGAACTTGACCTTGGCACTGGCCGCTTCTCGCTTAGGCAGTGATGCTCTTGGGAGTATTCCCTGCGCTGAGTCTCTAGGATAAGAGTGCGCTCAGCTTCGGTAATGTCTTCGCTTGCAAGGTGGTCCTCTTGTCCGGTGACCAGCTTCCGGCAGCGTTTTGTGAAGCGAAGGACATAAGCACGGACTCGCAGGGCTCTCTCCAGATTGGAGAACCGATCGAGGAAGTCTTCGGATGGGCTCGGTGCAAAATGAACCTTCAGATCACGTTATTCGAGGGTTATCACGGGATCGTCCCCGCCTTGGGCTGGCCATTGATGCTGGGGCCCTTGCAACCACGCTGGTCCGTGCCACCAGAGTTGGTTCTCGACGAGCTCTTGTAAGGATACGCCCCTGCTGGCGAGGTCGGCGGGATTTTGTGCGGACGGAACGTGACCCCAATTCTCGACCCCGGTGGCTTACGAAATTCTGGTCACTCGGTTGGCCATAAAGGTAGTCCAGTGGCAAGCAGGCTTTTTCAGCCAGGACAGGACTATAGCGGAATCTGTCCAGAAGTAACAGGTTGTAGGTGCGCTTGGCATATTTGGCAGGATAGCCGTCGCCATTTCGGACAGCAGCACGGCACCGCACAGCTCTAACCGGGGGAGCGATACAGTCTTAACGGGTGCGACTCGTGTTTTCGCGGTAAGCAACTGCACCTTGACCAGGTGGTCAGTCTCGATGCGTACGTAGATCGCCGCACCGTACGCCTTTTCGGACGCATCGCAAAATCCGTGATGCTCGACCCTTACAGCTGGTTCGGAGCCAATCCACCTTGGAATGCGGATCTGGTCGAGAGCGGAGTAGCTCCGCAGAAAACTCTGCCAGCGCTGACGCATCTCGGTCGGAAGATCTTCGTCCCATCCCACTTCTTGCAACCAGATCTCTTGCATGAAGATCTTTGACCGGACAATGAAAGGAGCCAACCAGCCCGCAGGGTCGAACAACCTTGCTATCTGGGAAAGCACCGCTCGCTTGGTATAGGATGCGGTAGATGCCAGTTCTGGCGGAACGAAGAAGAAATCGTCTGTTGTCGCCTTCCAGCGAATTCCGAGAGTCTTGGCTGTGCTTTCTGTCTCGAGTTCAAGGAAGTCGGTGTGAAGGAGATGGTCATTCGGAATGGTAGTCAGGATATCCTTGTGGTTGGACGTCCATTTTCTCAGTGGAAACCCGGCAGAACTCAGGGCGGCCTGTAACTCGCGGATAGCTAGTTGAGCCTCAGTGGGAGAGTCTGCTCCCGCAAGGACGTCGTCGACATACATACAGGACCGAATGATGTGACTGGCTCTTGGGAATCGGGACTGGACATCGTCTGCAAGCCGTTGCAACACCCGGATGGCGAGAAAGGGAGCACAATTGACTCCAAAGGTGACAGTTTGCAACTCATAGTCGCGTATCTCGCCCTCCTTGTTGCGAAACAAAATTCGCTGGAAGGGGGTGTGCTTCGGATCTACCCAAATCTGCCGATACATCTTGGTGATGTCAGCATTGAAGACGTACCGGTAGTAGCGCCCCTTCAGGATCTGAAGGGTTAAGTCGGACTGGAGAACAGGGCCGGGGTGCAGAAGGTCATTCAAGCTGATACCGTTAGTCGACGGGCTGGATGCGTTAAATACAACGCGGACTTTCGTGGTGGTGCTATCAGGCTTGAAGACAGCGTGGTGCGGCAGGTAGTAGGTTGAGGACCCATGAGTCGGAAGAACTTCTGTCATGTGTCCAAGCTCTAGGTATTCTTGGATCACGGTGTCGTACTGCTCTTGTAGGGGACTGTTTCTTTTCAAGCGATTTTCGTTTCTTAGGAACTGGGCCAGCGCGGTTGCCCTTGAATACCCCAGATCTGATCCGAGATGATCTGGGTCGCGAAACAGTAACGTGACGACGTATTTCCCGCTTGGCGTTCTTGACGTAGTTCGGAGGAAATTTCTTTCGCAGTACGAATCCGACTCGCTTTCTATTTTAGTAGGAATGTCCTCCACCTCCCAAAACTTTGTGAGGAGTTTGTCTAACGGAGTCTCTAGCTCGGTGGAAATTTGCGTGGAGAAGGATGCGACCCTGCCTTGTACCGTGTTTGGCACTGGGCCTGTAAGAACCCATCCGAAAATGGTCTCCTGTCCGAGGAGAGATCCACAGATGTTCGTCTGTGAGCCGCTCAAGAGGATGGATGGAAAGATGTCGGCACCAATCAGGACATCTATTTGTGAGCTTGCGTAAAATGTCGGGTCTGCCCATGGCAGGTTCGGCAAGTCTCGCAACGAGTGTTGCGGGATCGGATGGGAGGGAAGGCTGCCTGATAGTTCCGGCAGGACATAGGCTGTGGCGTCCAAGTGTAAGCCCGGCTTAGTCGGGGAGCGGATGGCAAAATTGCAGAGCTTCTTGGACTGAGCGGATATGGTCTGATTGAGCCCCCAGAGACCTGTGCCTGGGCGAGTCGGAATGGCAACTTAATGATCTGGAAGAGACGTTCCGTAATGAACGTCGCCTCGGAGCCCGGGTCGATTAGAGCGCGGGCGCGAAAGTTTGTCCCCAAGTGGCAAATATTAATAATAGCCGTGCCCAGGAGTACCGCCCTCTTGCCGGAGGCGAAATAGTTCTGAACGCTAGGCTGAGCTTCGGCAGGAGTCGGAAGTGGTACGGAGTTGGGCACGGATTGGCTGGAAACTGGAGTGACACGGTGCAGCAGCGTATGATGCCGGTCTCCACACGTGTTGCAGTTGTGGGCGCTTTGGAATTCACGAATCTGGTGACCTCTTGCGAAACAGTTTAAGCAAAGCATTTTTTGCTTAATATAGCTGGAGCGAGCATCAGGTCTCATCTGAAGGAATTGAGGGCATACCCGGATCGGATGGTTCTCTTTGAAGCAAAGATCACACGTTCTCCGCTTCGGATCCACAGTTGTTCCGAACGAGTGAACCCGCCTTGCAACAGGGCTCCCTTGGGAACGGAATGGGTTGGGATTGCCCTTTGAACTCTCTGACATGGGTAGACTCGCCCTGGAGTGGGCCTGAGTCTCCATGCCTGGATGGCCATCCTCGGTCACCTCGAGAGACAGGTACCGCTCCGCCAGGAACTTGTCCATAGCGTGCCAGGTGGGAATTTCGGACTTGTGTGTCACGGACTGCTCCCAAAGCTCCAAAGTCGCTTTCGCCAACTTCGCGGATATGAGGTACACTAACACTCCGTCAGCGAAAATGCTGTCTGTGGAGACCTCGGAGTGGTTGAGTGTCGTAAGGCACTTGTGGACGGCTCTCTGAAGCTCTTTTAGCGCTGCAGCTGACTCGGTGCGGATTTGGGGCAGACTGAAAAGGATCTTCAGCTGGGCTTTGAGTATCAGCCTCTTGTTTTGGAAACGCTCACGGAGGGCGCTCCATGCGGACGCGAACCCTTCGTTCGTGAGTGGAGCCTGTGCCACTATGTCGTGGGCCTCACCGCTTGTTTTTTTGTTGAGGTGGAACAGTTTTTCTACTGGAGCCACCCTCGGGTTCTCTATATATATGGCGGTGAACAGGTCTCGGAACGTGGGCCACTGCTGGTAGTCCCCACTGAAAACATCAGTGTCACATGGAGGAAGACGGCAACTGCCGGAAGTCGGCACTTGAATGGCCAGTTGAGGCGTGTGAGGGACAGTCGGGGGTTCGAGCTGATCGTTCAGTTCGGCAAGGCATTGCGCGTAGACCGCGTAGCAGTCATCGTACATCCCCTGGACGTCAGCTGCCCCCTCTGGATCTACTTCCGTTATCGCCTCCACACAGGCCTCGAACTCCGCGTCCACCTTCGCCCACAGGCTTCGGAGTTGATCTCGATGGACTTGGGAGAGCGAGCGGGTTGGTGTGCTAGCATCTGGAGCGCTGAGCTTCTGGTCGAAGCGTGTCAGTCTGCTTGCAGCCAAGGCAAACTTAGACCGTGCGGAACTGGCGACCGATTGGGCCAAAGTGCTCGGAACCGTGCGAGGGACGACCGAGGGGAGCAACAAGGCCTCAAAGGCATGTGGTGTGTGAGCCCTGGACGTGGTCGGACTACGCTCAGCTGGGGCCGGACGGGAAGCTGTGGGCGTAGTGATTGAGCCGTTGGAGCTGGGTGGATGGGTCAAACTCAGCGAACTCCCCCGCTTAAACTTCTTGCGAGATTTCTTCTCACCAGTGGGCATGGTTGGCTGATGGATTTGCGATAGCGCGTATCAGAGTCGCAAAGCAGGTGAGCGGAAATGGAGAAGTGGAAGTTGTGAACGACGAACCGTGGTTATGTGGCCTTGGCGGGATTTATCGCGAGTATTTATATAGTAGAAGTCGGGCACCGTGGCCGGAATATATAAATATAAAATACTACGATCAAATAAAAAACAAAGGGCCAACCAAGAGCGACTAATAAGGATGAGCAATGATATGGATGCACAAGGTACCCCTATATAGAGTCGGTTGCAAACGAATGTTGAAAACAATATACCCTCGAAGTGCTGGGTAGCGCTACACTTGGCGCTCCGTTACGGTCAAGCGCGGCACCGAAAAATATTCTCCCACCAACAACAGCGCAAGCAAACGGTGGAGAAGCGAAAGCGAAAGGAAAAACGAAACGAATGCACCGCTGCTGCTGCTTGTATGTGTGTGCGGATGGATGTAAGTGCTATGTACCGTGGCTTGGGTTGACGACCCAACCTTTTGGCGAGATTTAAAACAACGGTTAAAACGGTGGATGACCGTTTTATATGCAATATGTATAATTTAAAATGCGTACGTATGTATGTATGTATATGTAAGATAAATATATATGTGGTGCCGTATGTATGGATCGTGTCTTATTTTTGTTGGCAATATAATTAGTTAAATACGGAGACGCAGTGATTTATTTTCTTTATTTATAAAACCGAAAACCGGTGGAACGTTGAGCATGGAAAAAAAAACAACAAACTAATTGCAAGCATATGAATTTATGATTGTTGTCAGCCGCTTGGATTGCGTTGCGATGTGTACATGTGCTTGTATGCATGTGCATATGTCAGCAACCAAAGCTCAGCTGGTAGCTGGGAGAGGTAGGAATATATACACTGGATCGGAGGTTGACCGCAGGAGCTTGCTCGGATCAAATTAAACCTTTGGAGAAGTAGGTGGCCACAACCGTTGGCAGAACGAAGTATGGTTTAATTTGGAGCTAGAGCGAGAAATGAATACATATGTATGTACATATGTATGCCACGGGTACTCGGACTGGAATGGAAAACTCGCACAAAATCACTGCACTGGTGTTGGGCTTACTTATCTTGAACTTAGAGCGATCCGCCGATGCTGGCTGGGGTAAGCTTCTCCTTATGGGGAAGGCGAAGATCCGGCTCGAAGGACCAATGTTTTGTAGGAGGGCGGATCACCGGATCGGCTTTCCAGCGACGAGTGGGAAAATATCCAAAAGAAGAAGTCAGAGTTGTTCCAATAAATATGTTCCTTGTATTTCGGTATATATGTATGTAAAGGACAGTGTATCAAGCAGTTAGCACTATCCCATCTAAATTAACATTTGAACTTAAGATACCATCGATAAGACCTAACCGATATAACCAGACTTAACCGATGTTTAAAAGACCTAACCGATAAGGGGTTATCGATACGAGAGTCGGTTGTTGGAAGTAGAAGGAGAAAGTTGAACAAAAAGTCGGAAGAACAGACTCATTAATTGCACATCTTAAATCATACACTTTGTACTCTTTTTCGAAAAACACTATTAATAAACGATACATTATTATTAATCTTACATTTGGGGGCTCGTCCGCGTCGAATACAGAGCTCGGAGTGTGTGAAAAAGAAAAACAGAAGAAAGCAGAAGCTGATGCAAGAAGAGGATTGTTGAAAAGTTGTTAAAGTTGTTGTTTGTAGCTACATAAAGTTGTAAAGTTGTTGTTGGTGGCTATAAACATTAAGTTGAACAATCCAAATTCTGTGAGCATAACAGTAGACACGGAGTTTAATCAAAGATCGGTCGTTTAATTCGGTTGGAAAATTGTGAAATTCATTGTCGCGCCGCAGCGTCGCCTTGTCCGTGCGCAGTACGTACACAAGCAGAAAAAACACGCACAGACACGTTGTGTGTGATACACACTTATAAACAGAAAAGACAAGCACTCGTCGGGTACACAGACACAAGTCGAAAAGAGCCGCAAAATGATGCAAACACCGCCGCCGTTGCACTGGAAAGAGAGAGAGAAGGAAGAAGCTGTACCAGGAACGTCGCGCCCGAGTGCAAACGAGATGAAAGATTTTGAAAATGCGGAAAACAATACTGATGACAAGATTGATCAAATGATAAAGTTGCTAAGTTTGAAAGTGCTTTGCGATGAGCAACGAGAAATGAAGATCGCTCCAGATAATTTTACAAAAGTTGTGAGCGATTGTGATGGAAAATCGGTTCCCATAGAAAAATGGTTTGAGATATTCGAAAAAAATGCCGACGCATATGAGCTTACTGAAAAGCAAAAGTATGTGCAGGCCAGAGGAAAAATGACCGGTGCAGCTAAGCTTTTCCTTGAAGCTGAATGCGTGTGCACCTATGAGGAACTCAAGAACGTATTATTGGATGAATTCACATGTAGCTATAACAGTGCAGACATTCATAAGCTGCTGCAAGAAAGAAAGAGGAAGAGTAGTGAGTCGATGCACGAGTACTTGCTGCAGATGAGAAAAATAGCAGCAGTCGGACATGTTGAACACGCGGCTGTTATAAGCCATATTGTGAACGGTCTGGACATAAGAAACGAGTATAAGTATGCCATGTATCGCTGTAAGACCTTCAGGGCCTTGAAAGAAGAGTTCGATATCTATGATCGTTTGAACATATCGGAGAAGAAGGGCAATAACGAACAGCATAAAACGAGTTTCAAGCAGCAAAGTGGGCAAAGCGGTAAAAAAGAATATTGCTATAACTGTGGATCAGGAGAACACAAACGCAAAGCCTGCAAAGCCGAAACAAAGTGTTTTAAGTGCAATCAGAATGGTCACATTTCGCGTAACTGTCCTTATGAAACTGATAAAGTTGATAAAGTTCGCGTCATTTTGGATCGCAGTCGCATGAAAAAAATTCAAATAAACGGCATTGTTGTTGACTGTCTTGTGGATACAGGGTCAGATGTAACCCTAATCAAAGAGAGTATGTTGAAGACCATGAAAAACGTTAAACTTTTGAAGTGCACAACTATGTTGCGCGGTCTGGGTCAGATATCATTAAAGCCTGTTGGATACTTTAATGCAGAAGTTACCGTGGATAAGTTGCAGACCACACAGAAGTTTTTAGTAGTCCCCAGTAGCCAGATTGATTTCGACGCACTTTTGGGGCATGATTTCATTAAAAAGTTCCGTTTCGTCGCTGATATGCAAGGATACACGTTTTTGAAGCATGACGCAGATCCTGTGCCAACAGATGAGCATGCTCTTATATATAATGTAACTGAAGAGTCATCCTTTGTAGCTCCGCCGCAATATCGAAAAGACGTTGAACAGATGATAAGAAACAGTTACCAAATGCCCACAGAAGTTGCAAAGCAGTCTCCAATCCAACTGAAGATAGTTCCCGACGGATTAATCAAGCCGTTTCATCACTCACCGAGTCGTTTATCAACAGACGAAGCCAGTGCCGTAAAGAAGCAAGTCGAAGAATGGATCGAGCAAGGAATCGTGCGCAAGTCGTCTTCAAATGTAGCGAGCAGAGTTGTCGTCGTGAAGAAAAAAGATGGTACACTTAGAGTTTGCGTAGACTACAGGAAGTTAAACAGCATGGTATTGCTGGACTGCTTCCCAGTCCCGATCATGGAGGAAGTCTTGGAAAAGCTGCAGTCGGCTAAGTGGTTTACCATAATGGACCTTGAAAACGGATTTTTCCATGTGCCTATGGAAGAGCAAAGCAAGTCGTATACGGCCTTTGTTACAAAGGAGGGATTATTCGAGTTTAATAAAGCGCCTTTCGGATTCAAGAACTCGCCAGCTGCGTTCATTCGGTTCGTAAGCTATATTTTTCAAGAATTAATCAACTCTGACATTATGCAGCTTTATATGGACGACATAATTGTTTACGCCGCGTCGCCCGAGGTATGCATGAGGAAGACAAAGTTGGTCCTGGAGACAGCTGCGCAGTTTGGCCTAAAGATCAAGTGGAAGAAATGTAGCTTCATGCAGCCACGCATTAGCTTTCTGGGCCATATCATTGAGGACGGGAGAATCTGGCCCGGCAAAGAGAAGACAGCAGCTGTCAGTCGGTTTGCTACGCCCAAAGACATTAAAGCAGTTCAAGCATTTCTGGGACTCACAGGCTTTTTCAGAAAGTTCATCCCTGGCTATGCACAAGTTGCCCGGCCGCTCACGAATCTACTCAGGAAGGAAGCAGTTGTCAACATTGGCGAAGCAGAGCAACAATCGCTACAAACCTTAAAGAATCTGCTTGTAATCGCACCTGTATTACATTTATACTCACGAGAAGCGCCAACGGAACTCCACACGGATGCATCCAAAGAAGGTTTCGGAGCAGTTTTGTTGCAGCAGTTTGATGGCAATTTCCACCCGATTTACTATTGGAGTAAAAAGACTACACAAGCCGAGTCCAAACGTCACAGTTACTATTTGGAGGTCAAAGCTGCATACCTCGCACTCAAGAAGTTTCGTCACTACCTGTTGGGGATCAAATTTGATCTTGCCACTGACTGTGCGGCGTTTAAGCAGACAACAACGAAAGTAGATATACCCAGAGAAGTTTCCCAGTGGATTCTGTATATGGAGGACTTTACATTCAAAGCAGTACACCGCCCAGGGGACAGAATAAGACACGTGGACTGTCTCAGTCCTTTTCCGCAGACATGCATGTTCGTGACGACGGAGCTAACAGCTCGGATAAAGAAAGCACAGCAGGATGACGATTTCATCAAAGCCACAGTTGAGATCCTGAAGCAGCACCCATATCAAGACTACAAGCTTAAAGGAGGCCTTCTCTTCAAATCTGTAAATGGCAATGACGTTTTGGTGGTTCCAAGGCTGATGGAAAGGGAAATCATTCAAGGATCGCATGAAGTTGGTCATTTCTCCACAGCGAAGAAAATGCACTTAGTTCAGCAGCAATACTGGATTCCGCACCTTGAACGGAAAGTAAATAAGTTGATTACTAATTGTATCAGTTGTATAATTTTCAGCAAAAAGTTGGGCAAACAAGAAGGCTATCTTCATTGCATTGACAAGGGTGACACACCACTATACACGCTGCACGTTGATCATTTGGGACCAATGGATGCGACAGCCAAGCAATACAAGTACATTTTTGCTGTGGTAGATGCATTCTCCAAGTTTGTGTGGCTGTTCCCAACTAAGTCAACAGGTCACGAAGAAGTTGTGAAGAGGCTGAGAGATTGGTCATTTGTGTTTGGTTTTCCCAAGCGCATAGTCAGCGACAGAGGAGCAGCGTTTACATCCAACGCATTCAGCGAGTTTCTCAACGAGAACAAAGTCGAACATGTGTGTACAACGACAGGTGTGGCGAGAGGCAACGGTCAGATTGAGCGGGTGAACCGTTCAATTTTGGGTATCATCGCAAAGCTCTCAGCTCAGGAGTCAACGAAGTGGTACAAGCATGTGCCACAGGTCCAGATGGCGATTAATTCGCATGTGCATTCTACGTTGAAGTCGTCGCCATTCGAGGTCATGTTTGGGACAAAGATGCACAGACAAGCTGAAAGTCGACTATTGGAGGTGCTCAACGAGGAGTTGGTTACGCAGTTTAACAACGAGCGCCAAGAACTGCGTGACCAAGCGAAACAAAACATTGAGAAGGCGCAAGAGGTGTACAAGCGCTATTATGATAAAAAACGACGACCTGAGCACGGCTACAGACTAGGAGACATGGTCGCGATCAAGAGGACGCAGTTCGTCGCAGGACGCAAGTTGGCCAGCGAGTATCTAGGCCCATATGAAGTCACCAAGGTAAAGCGGACCGGTCGCTACGTCAGAAAGGTTGCTCAAGTCGAGGGGCCAAATATCACAGCAACGAGCAGTGACAATATGAAGCTATGGCGTTTTGTCTCAGAGAACGATGATATATTATCATCTGGGACAGATGAAGATGAGCAGGAGGGCCGAATGTAAAGGACAGTGTATCAAGCAGTTAGCACTATCCCATCTAAATTAACATTTGAACTTAAGATACCATCGATAAGACCTAACCGATATAACCAGACTTAACCGATGTTTAAAAGACCTAACCGATAAGGGGTTATCGATACGAGAGTCGGTTGTTGGAAGTAGAAGGAGAAAGTTGAACAAAAAGTCGGAAGAACAGACTCATTAATTGCACATCTTAAATCATACACTTTGTACTCTTTTTCGAAAAACACTATTAATAAACGATACATTATTATTAATCTTACATGTATGTGGACTGTAGGTGCGCGTATGTGCACGACGACAGCTTGTAGCGGGGTGGAAAACGTAACTAACTACTAGGCCTTACGATCTATGCTCCATGATGGCTTGAGCGCCGGGTGGATCGTGGGTCGTAAAGTCTCCCGAGCGCCCCTCCGAGCGCGCGAGAGCGAGTTGAGACCGGAGCGCACGAAGTTGGCACAGTGCGCGGCAATCATCTGCTGCTGGCCTGAACATCTTCCCCCCCCCCCCCCCCCCCCCCCCCCCCCCCCCTGCAGGATCGGTGTCTATGGCTGTGTGCATGCACCGGATACGATCCATCCGAACACCGTGCTCTGGGCCGTCCTCGCGTGCCAGGAACCCGGGTTGGATCACTTTCGGGTAGACGTCGGCGCCTAAGACCAGAGAGATGGTGGCTGGTCGATGGAATTGCGCATCTGCGAGCTTCAGATCGTCAAATCGAGCCCGGATCGTATCGCTCAAAGGTCGGATCGGCGTGCGGATGCGCAAACGGGGCTCGACCTTCAGGATGGCTTCCAGTCGGAAGTCGCCCGTCTTGGTACGAATGACCGCGGTGCACACCTTCTCGTTGCCGACGCGCGTAGTGGGTATATTGAAGGCGGAGGCCAATGAGTCGTCAATGCAGCTCACCGGCGTGCATGGGTCGATGAGCGCGCCCGTTTCGAAATCCTTCGAGCCCGTATCCAGGACCACCAGCGCCGTCGGGAGGATATTGAGGCTCCTATGTTGTAGAAGGGAGCTTACGGAGGGCGCCGGGGTTCCTACGACGGGGCGGTTCACGGGGTGACGGGGACGGCACTCAGCTTGAGCCGCTGGACTCGCAAACGATGAGGTCGCGGTTCCTACGACCGGTCGGCTGACGGGCCGACGAGGACGGCGCTCGGCGTGAGCCGGCGTAGATGGCGGCGGTGCAGCCGGGTCTGGACGGGCTGGGCGACGAGGGCGGCGTCCGGCGTGGACCGATGTAGCTGTCGACTGTATTCGCGAGGCTGAGCGGGCTGGAAGGCGAGGCGCGGATATGTGGAGTAGCGTGTGGTGGTTCTTGCCACACACCCTGCACAGCCCGCCACTGAGGCAGTCCTTCCCGGAGTGCTGGTACGCCAGGCAGTTGGCGCAGTATTTGTTTCTCAGGACGGCTCGGAGCCTCTTCTCAGGGCTCAGGCGCAGAAACACATGGCAGGTCCGTAGCGGGTGTATTCCTGAGCAGACTCGGCAACGGTAGGTGCCTCTACCCCGTGGATGCCGGCTCTCCCCGGTGCGGTTGGCGCGTGAGCGTGGGGCCATGTCTGGATACGATGAACTAGGAGGAAGGAAAGTGGTCGAAGAAGTATTAGTAATGAAACTTGGAGCTTTGGAAGGTACATTCGCGTTATTGTTGGACGGAACTAGGGCGTTCTAAAGGGCGTTCACCCTTTATTTCGGGCTCGGCCGTGGACATCAAGGGTCCCCCGGTAAGGAAGTGCCCGGGAGTAAGGGCCAGCAACTCAGTTGGATCTTCGGACATCGGCGAGAGCGGCCTGGAATTAAGGCATGCTTCGATCTTTGCGAGAAGCGTGGAAAGCTCTTCGAAAGTGTACTTCCGAGTGGACGTGGCTTTGTAAAAGAGAGTTTTGAAACTCTTCACCCCGGCTTCCCACAGACCTCCCATGTGTGGAGCTCCTGGTGGGATAAAACGCCACGAAACCCGGTGATGGCTGTACGCATCAGTTATCGAGCCCTTGAATGCTACTAGGAAGTCACGGGAAAGCACCTTGGCGGCACCAACGAAAGTTTTGCCATTGTCGGAGTGAATGCGCTGCGGACACCCTCGTCGTGCGACGAAACGAGCGAAGGCTGCAAGAAATTTCTCGGTCGTGAGATCCGACGTGGGCTCCAAATGGAAAGCCTTCGTGGAAAAACACACGAACACACACACACATACCCCTTGGTTATCAGGCACGCTCTGCCTGTGTAATTCCGTATTTCGAAGGGACCCGCGTAGTCAATTCCGGTGTGCGTGAACGGTCTGGAAAAGGACGTTCGTTCCGTAGGAAGATCACCCATCATTTGGGCTTGCAACTTCTGTCTGTGGATGACGCATACCTTGCAGGAGTTTACCACCCCCTTCATGAGTTTCTGAACCTTGGGAATCCAGAACTTGGATCGGATAAGTCGCACCATTAGTTGGTTCCCGCCATGAAGAGTTATCCGGTGGGTGAATTGCGCGAGAAGGCGGGATAGCCGGCAGCGGTACGGCAGAATAATGGGATGCCGTTCGTCGTACTTCAGAAAGGTAGAAGTTGCGATACGGCCACATGCTCTTATGAGCCCATGTTGATGTAGGAACTGGTTCAAATTCACCTTGGCACTGGCCGCTTCTCGCTTAGGCAGTGATGCTCTTGGGAGTATTCCCTGCGCTGAGTCTCTAGGATAAGAGTGCGCTCAGCTTCGGTAATGTCTTCGCTTGCAAGGTGGTCCTATTGTCCGGTGACCAGCTTCCGGCAGCGTTTTGTGAAGCGAAGGACATAAGCACGGACTCGCAGGGCTCTCTCCAGATTGGAGAACCGATCGAGGAAGTCTTCGGATGGGCTCGGTGCAAAATGAACCTTCAGAGCACGTTATTCGAGGGTTATCACGGGATCGTCCCCGCCTTGGGCTGGCCATTGATGCTGGGGCCCTTGCAACCACGCTGGTCCGTGCCACCAGAGTTGGTTCTCGACGAGCTCTTGTAAGGATACGCCCCTGCTGGCGAGGTCGGCGGGATTTTGTGCGGACGGAACATGACCCCAATTCTCGACCCCGGTGGCTTACGAAATTCTGGTCACTCGGTTGGCCATAAAGGTAGTCCAGTGGCAAGCAGGCTTTTTCAGCCAGGACAGTACTATAGCGGAATCTGTCCAGAAGTAACAGGTTGTAGGTGCGCTTGGCATATTTGGCAGGATAGCCGTCGCCATTTTGGACAGCAGCACGGCGCCGCACAGCTCTAACCGGGGGAGCGATACAGTCTTAACGGATGCGACTCGTGTTTTCGCGGTAAGCAACTGCACCTTGACCAGGTGGTCAGTCTCGATGCGTACGTAGATCGCCGCACCGTACGCCTTTTCGGACGCATCGCAAAATCCGTGATGCTCGACCCTTACAGCTGGTTCGGAGCCAATCCACCTTGGAATGCGGATCTGGTCGAGAGCGGAGCTCCGCAGAAAAATCTGCCAGCGCTGACGCATCTCGGTCGGAAGATCTTCGTCCCATCCCACTTCTTGCAACCAGATCTCTTGCATGAAGATCTTTGACCGGACAATGAACGGAGCCAACCAGCCCGCAGGGTCGAACAACCTTGCTATCTGGGAAAGCACCGCTCGCTTGGTATAGGATGCCGTAGATGCCAGTTCTGGCGGAACGAAGAAGAAATCGTCTGTTGTCGCCTTCCAGCGAATTCCGAGAGTCTTGGCTGTGCTTTCTGTCTCGAGTTCAAGGAAGTCGGTGTGAAGGAGATGGTCCTTGTGGTTGGACGTCCATTTTCTCAGTGGAAACCCGGCAGAACTCAGGGCGGCCTGTAACTCGCGGATAGCTAGTTGAGCCTCAGTGGGAGAGTCTGCTCCCGCAAGGACGTCGTCGACATACATACAGGACCGAATGATGTGACTGGCTCTTGGGAATCGGGACTGGACATCGTCTGCAAGCCGTTGCAACACCCGGATGGCGAGAAAGGGAGCACAATTGACTCCAAAGGTGACAGTTTGCAACTCATAGTCGCGTATCTCGCCCTCCTTGTTGCGAAACAAAATTCGCTGGAAGGGGGTGTGCTTCGGATCTACCCAAATCTGCCGATACATCTTGGTGATGTCAGCATTGAAGACGTACCGGTAGTAGCGCCCCTTCAGGATCTGAAGGGTTAAGTCGGACTGGAGAACAGGGCCGGGGTGCAGAAGGTCATTCAAGCTGATACCGTTAGTCGACGGGCTGGATGCGTTAAATACAACGCGGACTTTCGTGGTGGTGCTATCAGGCTTGAAGACAGCGTGGTGCGGCAGGTAGTAGGTTGAGGACCCATGAGTCGGAAGAACTTCTGTCATGTGTCCAAGCTCTAGGTATTCTTGGATCACGGTGTCGTACTGCTCTTGTAGGGGACTGTTTCTTTTCAAGCGATTTTCGTTTCTTAGGAACTGGGCCAGCGCGGTTGCCCTTGAATACCCCAGATCTGATCCGAGATGATCTGGGTCGCGAAACGGTAACGTGACGACGTATTTCCCGCTTGGCGTTCTTGACGTAGTTCGGAGGAAATTTCTTTCGCAGTACGAATCCGACTCGCTTTCTATTTTAGTAGGAATGTCCTCCACCTCCCAAAACTTTGTGAGGAGTTTGTCTAACGGAGTCTCTAGCTCGGTGGAAATTTGCGTGGAGAAGGATGCGACCCTGCCTTGTACCGTGTTTGGCACTGGGCCTGTAAGAACCCATCCGAAAATGGTCTCCTGTCCGAGGAGAGATCCACAGATGTTCGTCTGTGAGCCGCTCAAGAGGATGGATGGAAAGATGTCGGCACCAATCAGGACATCTATTTGTGAGCTTGCGTAAAATGTCGGGTCTGCCCATGGCAGGTTCGGCAAGTCTCGCAACGAGTGTTGCGGGATCGGATGGGAGGGAAGGCTGCCTGATAGTTCCGGCAGGACATAGGCTGTGGCGTCCAAGTGTAAGCCCGGCTTAGTCGGGGAGCGGATGGCAAAATTGCAGAGCTTCTTGGACTGAGCGGATATGGTCTGATTGAGCCCCCAGAGACCTGTGCCTGGGCGAGTCGGAATGGCAACTTAATGATCTGGAAGAGACGTTCCGTAATGAACGTCGCCTCGGAGCCCGGGTCGATTAGAGCGCGGGCGCGAAAGTTTGTCCCCAAGTGGCAAATATTAATAATAGCCGTGCCCAGGAGTACCGCCCTCTTGCCGGAGGCGAAATAGTTCTGAACGCTAGGCTGAGCTTCGGCAGGAGTCGGAAGTGGTACGGAGTTGGGCACGGATTGGCTGGAAACTGGAGTGACACGGTGCAGCAGCGTATGATGCCGGTCTCCACACGTGTTGCAGTTGTGGGCGCTTTGGAATTCACGAATCTGGTGACCTCTTGCGAAACAGTTTAAGCAAAGCATTTTTTGCTTAATATAGCTGGAGCGAGCATCAGGTCTCATCTGAAGGAATTGAGGGCATACCCGGATCGGATGGTTCTCTTTGAAGCAAAGATCACACGTTCTCCGCTTCGGATCCACAGTTGTTCCGAACGAGTGAACCCGCCTTGCAACAGGGCTCCCTTGGGAACGGAATGGGTTGGGATTGCCCTTTGAACTCTCTGACATGGGTAGACTCGCCCTGGAGTGGGCCTGAGTCTCCATGCCTGGATGGCCATCCTCGGTCACCTCGAGAGACAGGTACCGCTCCGCCAGGAACTTGTCCATAGCGTGCCAGGTGGGAATTTCGGACTTGTGTGTCACGGACTGCTCCCAAAGCTCCAAAGTCGCTTTCGCCAACTTCGCGGATATGAGGTACACTAACACTCCGTCAGCGAAAATGCTGTCTGTGGAGACCTCGGAGTGGTTGAGTGTCGTAAGGCACTTGTGGACGGCTCTCTGAAGCTCTTTTAGCGCTGCAGCTGACTCGGTGCGGATTTGGGGCAGACTGAAGAGGATCTTCAGCTGGGCTTTGAGTATCAGCCTCTTGTTTTGGAAACGCTCACGGAGGGCGCTCCATGCGGACGCGAACCCTTCGTTCGTGAGTGGAGCCTGTGCCACTATGTCGTGGGCCTCACCGCTTGTTTTTTTGTTGAGGTGGAACAGTTTTTCTACTGGAGCCACCCTCGGGTTCTCTATATATATGGCGGTGAACAGGTCTCGGAACGTGGGCCACTGCTGGTAGTCCCCACTGAAAACATCAGTGTCACATGGAGGAAGACGGCAACTGCCGGAAGTCGGCACTTGAATGGCCAGTTGAGGCGTGTGAGGGACAGTCGGGGGTTCGAGCTGATCGTTCAGTTCGGCAAGGCATTGCGCGTAGACCGCGTAGCAGTCATCGTACATCCCCTGGACGTCAGCTGCCCCCTCTGGATCTACTTCCGTTATCGCCTCCACACAGGCCTCGAACTCCGCGTCCACCTTCGCCCACAGGCTTCGGAGTTGATCTCGATGGACTTGGGAGAGCGAGCGGGTTGGTGTGCTAGCATCTGGAGCGCTGAGCTTCTGGTCGAAGCGTGTCAGTCTGCTTGCAGCCAAGGCAAACTTAGACCGTGCGGAACTGGCGACCGATTGGGCCAAAGTGCTCGGAACCGTGCGAGGGACGACCGAGGGGAGCAACAAGGCCTCAAAGGCATGTGGTGTGTGAGCCCTGGACGTGGTCGGACCACGCTCAGCTGGGGCCGGACGGGAAGCTGTGGGCGTAGTGATTGAGCCGTTGGAGCTGGGTGGATGGGTCAAACTCAGCGAACTCCCCCGCTTAAACTTCTTGCGAGATTTCTTCTCACCAGTGGGCATGGTTGGCTGATGGATTTGCGATAGCGCGTATCAGAGTCGCAAAGCAGGTGAGCGGAAATGGAGAAGTGGAAGTTGTGAACGACGAACCGTGGTTATGTGGCCTTGGCGGGATTTATCGCGAGTATTTATATAGTAGAAGTCGGGCACCGTGGCCGGAATATATAAATATAAAATACTACGATCAAATAAAAAACAAAGGGCCAACCAAGAGCGACTAATAAGGATGAGCAATGATATGGATGCACAAGGTACCCCTATATAGAGTCGGTTGCAAACGAATGTTGAAAACAATATACCCTCGAAGTGCTGGGTAGCGCTACACTTGGCGCTCCGTTACGGTCAAGCGCGGCACCGAAAAATATTCTCCCACCAACAACAGCGCAAGCAAACGGTGGAGAAGCGAAAGCGAAAGGAAAAACGAAACGAATGCACCGCTGCTGCTGCTTGTATGTGTGTGCGGATGGATGTAAGTGCTATGTACCGTGGCTTGGGTTGACGACCCAACCTTTTGGCGAGATTTAAAACAACGGTTAAAACGGTGGATGACCGTTTTATATGCAATATGTATAATTTAAAATGCGTACGTATGTATGTATGTATATGTAAGATAAATATATATGTGGTGCCGTATGTATGGATCGTGTCTTATTTTTGTTGGCAATATAATTAGTTAAATACGGAGACGCAGTGATTTATTTTCTTTATTTATAAAACCGAAAACCGGTGGAACGTTGAGCATGGAAAAAAAAACAACAAACTAATTGCAAGCATATGAATTTATGATTGTTGTCAGCCGCTTGGATTGCGTTGCGATGTGTACATGTGCTTGTATGCATGTGCATATGTCAGCAACCAAAGCTCAGCTGGTAGCTGGGAGAGGTAGGAATATATACACTGGATCGGAGGTTGACCGCAGGAGCTTGCTCGGATCAAATTAAACCTTTGGAGAAGTAGGTGGCCACAACCGTTGGCAGAACGAAGTATGGTTTAATTTGGAGCTAGAGCGAGAAATGAATACATATGTATGTACATATGTATGCCACGGGTACTCGGACTGGAATGGAAAACTCGCACAAAATCACTGCACTGGTGTTGGGCTTACTTATCTTGAACTTAGAGCGATCCGCCGATGCTGGCTGGGGTAAGCTTCTCCTTATGGGGAAGGCGAAGATCCGGCTCGAAGGACCAATGTTTTGTAGGAGGGCGGATCACCGGATCACCGGATCGGCTTTCCAGCGACGAGTGGGAAAATATCCAAAAGAAGAAGTCAGAGTTGTTCCAATAAATATGTTCCTTGTATTTCGGTATATATGTATGTAAAGGACAGTGTATCAAGCAGTTAGCACTATCCCATCTAAATTAACATTTGAACTTAAGATACCATCGATAAGACCTAACCGATATAACCAGACTTAACCGATGTTTAAAAGACCTAACCGATAAGGGGTTATCGATACGAGAGTCGGTTGTTGGAAGTAGAAGGAGAAAGTTGAACAAAAAGTCGGAAGAACAGACTCATTAATTGCACATCTTAAATCATACACTTTGTACTCTTTTTCGAAAAACACTATTATTAAACGATACATTATTATTAATCTTACATTTGGGGGCTCGTCCGCGTCGAATACAGAGCTCGGAGTGTGTGAAAAAGAAAAACAGAAGAAAGCAGAAGCTGATGCAAGAAGAGGATTGTTGAAAAGTTGTTAAAGTTGTTGTTTGTAGCTACATAAAGTTGTAAAGTTGTTGTTGGTGGCTATAAACATTAAGTTGAACAATCCAAATTCTGTGAGCATAACAGTAGACACGGAGTTTAATAAAAGATCGGTCGTTTAATTCGGTTGGAAAATTGTGAAATTCATTGTCGCGCCGCAGCGTCGCCTTGTCCGTGCGCAGTACGTACACAAGCAGAAAAAACACGCACAGACACGTTGTGTGTGATACACACTTATAAACAGAAAAGACAAGCACTCGTCGGGTACACAGACACAAGTCGAAAAGAGCCGCAAAATGATGCAAACACCGCCGCCGTTGCACTGGAAAGAGAGAGAGAAGGAAGAAGCTGTACCAGGAACGTCGCGCCCGAGTGCAAACGAGATGAAAGATTTTGAAAATGCGGAAAACAATACTGATGACAAGATTGATCAAATGATAAAGTTGCTAAGTTTGAAAGTGCTTTGCGATGAGCAACGAGAAATGAAGATCGCTCCAGATAATTTTACAAAAGTTGTGAGCGATTGTGATGGAAAATCGGTTCCCATAGAAAAATGGTTTGAGATATTCGAAAAAAATGCCGACGCATATGAGCTTACTGAAAAGCAAAAGTATGTGCAGGCCAGAGGAAAAATGACCGGTGCAGCTAAGCTTTTCCTTGAAGCTGAATGCGTGTGCACCTATGAGGAACTCAAGAACGTATTATTGGATGAATTCACATGTAGCTATAACAGTGCAGACATTCATAAGCTGCTGCAAGAAAGAAAGAGGAAGAGTAGTGAGTCGATGCACGAGTACTTGCTGCAGATGAGAAAAATAGCAGCAGTCGGACATGTTGAACACGCGGCTGTTATAAGCCATATTGTGAACGGTCTGGACATAAGAAACGAGTATAAGTATGCCATGTATCGCTGTAAGACCTTCAGGGCCTTGAAAGAAGAGTTCGATATCTATAATCGTTTGAACATAGTGGAGAAGAAGGGCAATAACGAACAGCATAAAACGAGTTTCAAGCAGCAAAGTGGGCAAAGCGGTAAAAAAGAATATTGCTATAACTGTGGATCAAGAGAACACAAACGCAAAGACTGCAAAGCCGAAACAAAGTGTTTTAAGTGCAATCAGAATGGTCACATTTCGCGTAACTGTCCTTATGAAGCTGATAAAGTTGATAAAGTTCGCGTCATTTTGGATCGCAGTCGCATGAAAAAAATTCAAATAAACGGCATTGTTGTTGACTGTCTTGTGGATACAGGGTCAGATGTAACCCTAATCAAAGAGAGTATGTTGAAGACCATGAAAAACGTTAAACTTTTGAAGTGCACAACTATGTTGCGCGGTCTGGGTCAGATATCATTAAAGCCTGTTGGATACTTTAATGCAGAAGTTACCGTGGATAAGTTGCAGACCACACAGAAGTTTTTAGTAGTCCCCAGTAGCCAGATTGATTTCGACGCACTTTTGGGGCATGATTTCATTAAAAAGTTCCGTTTCGTCGCTGATATGCAAGGATACACGTTTTTGAAGCATGACGCAGATCCTGTGCCAACAGATGAGCATGCTCTTATATATAATGTAACTGAAGAGTCATCCTTTGTAGCTCCGCCGCAATATCGAAAAGACGTTGAACAGATGATAAGAAACAGTTACCAAATGCCCACAGAAGTTGCAAAGCAGTCTCCAATCCAACTGAAGATAGTTCCCGACGGATTAATCAAGCCGTTTCATCACTCACCGAGTCGTTTATCAACAGACGAAGCCAGTGCCGTAAAGAAGCAAGTCGAAGAATGGATCGAGCAAGGAATCGTGCGCAAGTCGTCTTCAAATGTAGCGAGCAGAGTTGTCGTCGTGAAGAAAAAAGATGGTACACTTAGAGTTTGCGTAGACTACAGGAAGTTAAACAGCATGGTATTGCTGGACTGCTTCCCAGTCCCGATCATGGAGGAAGTCTTGGAAAAGCTGCAGTCGGCTAAGTGGTTTACCATAATGGACCTTGAAAACGGATTTTTCCATGTGCCTATGGAAGAGCAAAGCAAGTCGTATACGGCCTTTGTTACAAAGGAGGGATTATTCGAGTTTAATAAAGCGCCTTTCGGATTCAAGAACTCGCCAGCTGCGTTCATTCGGTTCGTAAGCTATATTTTTCAAGAATTAATCAACTCTGACATTATGCAGCTTTATATGGACGACATAATTGTTTACGCCGCGTCGCCCGAGGTATGCATGAGGAAGACAAAGTTGGTCCTGGAGACAGCTGCGCAGTTTGGCCTAAAGATCAAGTGGAAGAAATGTAGCTTCATGCAGCCACGCATTAGCTTTCTGGGCCATATCATTGAGGACGGGAGAATCTGGCCCGGCAAAGAGAAGACAGCAGCTGTCAGTCGGTTTGCTACGCCCAAAGACATTAAAGCAGTTCAAGCATTTCTGGGACTCACAGGCTTTTGCAGAAAGTTCATCCCTGGCTATGCACAAGTTGCCCGGCCGCTCACGAATCTACTCAGGAAGGAAGCAGTTGTCAACATTGGCGAAGCAGAGCAACAATCGCTACAAACCTTAAAGAATCTGCTTGTAATCGCACCTGTATTACATTTATACTCACGAGAAGCGCCAACGGAACTCCACACGGATGCATCCAAAGAAGGTTTCGGAGCAGTTTTGTTGCAGCAGTTTGATGGCAATTTCCACCCGATTTACTATTGGAGTAAAAAGACTACACAAGCCGAGTCCAAACGTCACAGTTACTATTTGGAGGTCAAAGCTGCATACCTCGCACTCAAGAAGTTTCGTCACTACCTGTTGGGGATCAAATTTGATCTTGCCACTGACTGTGCGGCGTTTAAGCAGACAACAACGAAAGTAGATATACCCAGAGAAGTTTCCCAGTGGATTCTGTATATGGAGGACTTTACATTCAAAGCAGTACACCGCCCAGGGGACAGAATAAGACACGTGGACTGTCTCAGTCCTTTTCCGCAGACATGCATGTTCGTGACGACGGAGCTAACAGCTCGGATAAAGAAAGCACAGCAGGATGACGATTTCATCAAAGCCACAGTTGAGATCCTGAAGCAGCACCCATATCAAGACTACAAGCTTAAAGGAGGCCTTCTCTTCAAATCTGTAAATGGCAATGACGTTTTGGTGGTTCCAAGGCTGATGGAAAGGGAAATCATTCAAGGATCGCATGAAGTTGGTCATTTCTCCACAGCGAAGAAAATGCACTTAGTTCAGCAGCAATACTGGATTCCGCACCTTGAACGGAAAGTAAATAAGTTGATTACTAATTGTATCAGTTGTATAATTTTCAGCAAAAAGTTGGGCAAACAAGAAGGCTATCTTCATTGCATTGACAAGGGTGACACACCACTATACACGCTGCACGTTGATCATTTGGGACCAATGGATGCGACAGCCAAGCAATACAAGTACATTTTTGCTGTGGTAGATGCATTCTCCAAGTTTGTGTGGCTGTTCCCAACTAAGTCAACAGGTCACGAAGAAGTTGTGAAGAGGCTGAGAGATTGGTCATTTGTGTTTGGTTTTCCCAAGCGCATAGTCAGCGACAGAGGAGCAGCGTTTACATCCAACGCATTCAGCGAGTTTCTCAACGAGAACAAAGTCGAACATGTGTGTACAACGACAGGTGTGGCGAGAGGCAACGGTCAGATTGAGCGGGTGAACCGTTCAATTTTGGGTATCATCGCAAAGCTCTCAGCTCAGGAGTCAACGAAGTGGTACAAGCATGTGCCACAGGTCCAGATGGCGATTAATTCGCATGTGCATTCTACGTTGAAGTCGTCGCCATTCGAGGTCATGTTTGGGACAAAGATGCACAGACAAGCTGAAAGTCGACTATTGGAGGTGCTCAACGAGGAGTTGGTTACGCAGTTTAACAACGAGCGCCAAGAACTGCGTGACCAAGCGAAACAAAACATTGAGAAGGCGCAAGAGGTGTACAAGCGCTATTATGATAAAAAACGACGACCTGAGCACGGCTACAGACTAGGAGACATGGTCGCGATCAAGAGGACGCAGTTCGTCGCAGGACGCAAGTTGGCCAGCGAGTATCTAGGCCCATATGAAGTCACCAAGGTAAAGCGGAACGGTCGCTACGTCAGAAAGGTTGCTCAAGTCGAGGGGCCAAATATCACAGCAACGAGCAGTGACAATATGAAGCTATGGCGTTTTGTCTCAGAGAACGATGATATATTATCATCTGGGACAGATGAAGATGAGCAGGAGGGCCGAATGTAAAGGACAGTGTATCAAGCAGTTAGCACTATCCCATCTAAATTAACATTTGAACTTAAGATACCATCGATAAGACCTAACCGATATAACCAGACTTAACCGATGTTTAAAAGACCTAACCGATAAGGGGTTATCGATACGAGAGTCGGTTGTTGGAAGTAGAAGGAGAAAGTTGAGCAAAAAGTCGGAAGAACAGACTCATTAATTGCACATCTTAAATCATACACTTTGTACTCTTTTTCGAAAAACACTATTAATAAACGATACATTATTATTAATCTTACATGTATGTGGACTGTAGGTGCGCGTATGTGCACGACGACAGCTTGTAGCGGGGTGGAAAACGTAACTAACTACTAGGCCTTACGATCTATGCTCCATGATGGCTTGAGCGCCGGGTGGATCGTGGGTCGTAAAGTCTCCCGAGCGCCCCTCCGAGCGCGCGAGAGCGAGTTGAGACCGGAGCGCACGAAGTTGGCACAGTGCGCGGCAATCATCTGCTGCTGGCCTGAACATCCTCCCCCCCCCCCCCCCCCCCCCCCCCCCCCCCCCCCCCTGCAGGATCGGTGTCTATGGCTGTGTGCATGCACCGGATACGATCCATCCGAACACCGTGCTCTGGGCCGTCCTCGCGTGCCAGGAACCCGGGTTGGATCACTTTCGGGTAGACGTCGGCGCCTAAGACCAGAGAGATGGTGGCTGGTCGATGGAATTGCGCATCTGCGAGCTTCAGATCGTCAAATCGAGCCCGGATCGTATCGCTCAAAGGTCGGATCGGCGTGCGGATGCGCAAACGGGGCTCGACCTTCAGGATGGCTTCCAGTCGGAAGTCGCCCGTCTTGGTACGAATGACCGCGGTGCACACCTTCTCGTTGCCGACGCGCGTAGTGGGTATCTTGAAGGCGGAGGCCAATGAGTCGTCAATGCAGCTCACCGGCGTGCAAGGGTCGATGAGCGCGCCCGTTTCGAAATCCTTCGAGCCCGTATCCAGGACCACCAGCGCCGTCGGGAGGATATTGAGGCTCCTATGTTGTAGAAGGGAGCTTACGGAGGGCGCCGGGGTTCCTACGACGGGGCGGTTCACGGGGTGACGGGGACGGCACTCAGCTTGAGCCGCTGGACTCGCAAACGATGAGGTCGCGGTTCCTACGACCGGTCGGCTGACGGGCCGACGAGGACGGCGCTCGGCGTGAGCCGGCGTAGATGGCGGCGGTGCAGCCGGGTCTGGACGGGCTGGGCGACGAGGGCGGCGTCCGGCGTGGGCCGATGTAGCTGTCGACTGTATTCGCGAGGCTGAGCGGGCTGGACAGCGAGGCGCGGATATGTGGAGTAGCGTGTGGTGGTTCTTGCCACACACCCTGCACAGCCCGCCACTGAGGCAGTCCTTCCCGGAGTGCTGGTACGCCAGGCAGTTGGCGCAGTATTTGTTTCTCAGGACGGCTCGGAGCCTCTTCTCAGGGCTCAGGCGCAGAAACACATGGCAGGTCCGTAGCGGGTGTATTCCTGAGCAGACTCGGCAACGGTAGGTGCCTCTACCCCGTGGATGCCGGCTCTCCCCGGTGCGGTTGGCGCGTGAGCGTGGGGCCATGTCTGGATACGATGAACTAGGAGGAAGGAAAGTGGTCGAAGAAGTATTAGTAATGAAACTTGGAGCTTTGGAAGGTACATTCGCGTTATTGTTGGACGGAACTAGGGCGTTCTAAAGGGCGTTCACCCTTTATTTCGGGCTCGGCCGTGGACATCAAGGGTCCCCCGGTAAGGAAGTGCCCGGGAGTAAGGGCCAGCAACTCAGTTGGATCTTCGGACATCGGCGAGAGCGGCCTGGAATTAAGGCATGCTTCGATCTTTGCGAGAAGCGTGGAAAGCTCTTCGAAAGTGTACTTCCGAGTGGACGTGGCTTTGTAAAAGAGAGTTTTGAAACTCTTCACCCCGGCTTCCCACAGACCTCCCATGTGTGGAGCTCCTGGTGGGATAAAACGCCACGAAACCCGGTGATGGCTGTACGCATCAGTTATCGAGCCCTTGAATGCTACTAGGAAGTCACGGGAAAGCACCTTGGCGGCACCAACGAAAGTTTTGCCATTGTCGGAGTGAATGCGCTGCGGACACCCTCGTCGTGCGACGAAACGAGCGAAGGCTGCAAGAAATTTCTCGGTCGTGAGATCCGACGTGGGCTCCAAATGGAAAGCCTTCGTGGAAAAACACACGAACACACACACACATACCCCTTGGTTATCAGGCACGCTCTGCCTGTGTAATTCCGTATTTCGAAGGGACCCGCGTAGTCAATTCCGGTGTGCGTGAACGGTCTGGAAAAGGACGTTCGTTCCGTAGGAAGATCACCCATCATTTGGGCTTGCAACTTCTGTCTGTGGATGACGCATACCTTGCAGGAGTTTACCACCCCCTTCATGAGTTTCTGAACCTTGGGAATCCAGAACTTGGATCGGATAAGTCGCACCATTAGTTGGTTCCCGCCATGAAGAGTTATCCGGTGGGTGAATTGCGCGAGAAGGCGGGATAGCCGGCAGCGGTACGGCAGAATAATGGGATGCCGTTCGTCGTACTTCAGAAAGGTAGAAGTTGCGATACGGCCACATGCTCTTATGAGCCCATGTTGATGTAGGAACTGGTTCAAATTCACCTTGGCACTGGCCGCTTCTCGCTTAGGCAGTGATGCTCTTGGGAGTATTCCCTGCGCTGAGTCTCTAGGATAAGAGTGCGCTCAGCTTCGGTAATGTCTTCGCTTGCAAGGTGGTCCTATTGTCCGGTGACCAGCTTCCGGCAGCGTTTTGTGAAGCGAAGGACATAAGCACGGACTCGCAGGGCTCTCTCCAGATTGGAGAACCGATCGAGGAAGTCTTCGGATGGGCTCGGTGCAAAATGAACCTTCAGAGCACGTTATTCGAGGGTTATCACGGGATCGTCCCCGCCTTGGGCTGGCCATTGATGCTGGGGCCCTTGCAACCACGCTGGTCCGTGCCACCAGAGTTGGTTCTCGACGAGCTCTTGTAAGGATACGCCCCTGCTGGCGAGGTCGGCGGGATTTTGTGCGGACGGAACGTGACCCCAATTCTCGACCCCGGTGGCTTACGAAATTCTGGTCACTCGGTTGGCCATAAAGGTAGTCCAGTGGCAAGCAGGCTTTTTCAGCCAGGACAGGACTATAGCGGAATCTGTCCAGAAGTAACAGGTTGTAGGTGCGCTTGGCATATTTGGCAGGATAGCCGTCGCCATTTCGGACAGCAGCACGGCGCCGCACAGCTCTAACCGGGGGAGCGATACAGTCTTAACGGATGCGACTCGTGTTTTCGCGGTAAGCAACTGCACCTTGACCAGGTGGTCAGTCTCGATGCGTACGTAGATCGCCGCACCGTACGCCTTTTCGGACGCATCGCAAAATCCGTGATGCTCGACCCTTACAGCTGGTTCGGAGCCAATCCACCTTGGAATGCGGATCTGGTCGAGAGCGGAGCTCCGCAGAAAAATCTGCCAGCGCTGACGCATCTCGGTCGGAAGATCTTCGTCCCATCCCACTTCTTGCAACCAGATCTCTTGCATGAAGATCTTTGACCGGACAATGAACGGAGCCAACCAGCCCGCAGGGTCGAACAACCTTGCTATCTGGGAAAGCACCGCTCGCTTGGTATAGGATGCCGTAGATGCCAGTTCTGGCGGAACGAAGAAGAAATCGTCTGTTGTCGCCTTCCAGCGAATTCCGAGAGTCTTGGCTGTGCTTTCTGTCTCGAGTTCAAGGAAGTCGGTGTGAAGGAGATGGTCCTTGTGGTTGGACGTCCATTTTCTCAGTGGAAACCCGGCAGAACTCAGGGCGGCCTGTAACTCGCGGATAGCTAGTTGAGCCTCAGTAAGAGAGTCTGCTCCCGCAAGGACGTCGTCGACATACATACAGGACCGAATGATGTGACTGGCTCTTGGGAATCGGGACTGGACATCGTCTGCAAGCCGTTGCAACACCCGGATGGCGAGAAAGGGAGCACAATTGACTCCAAAGGTGACAGTTTGCAACTCATAGTCGCGTATCTCGCCCTCCTTGTTGCGAAACAAAATTCGCTGGAAGGGGGTGTGCTTCGGATCTACCCAAATCTGCCGATACATCTTGGTGATGTCAGCATTGAAGACGTACCGGTAGTAGCGCCCCTTCAGGATCTGAAGGGTTAAGTCGGACTGGAGAACAGGGCCGGGGTGCAGAAGGTCATTCAAGCTGATACCGTTAGTCGACGGGCTGGATGCGTTAAATACAACGCGGACTTTCGTGGTGGTGCTATCAGGCTTGAAGACAGCGTGGTGCGGCAGGTAGTAGGTTGAGGACCCATGAGTCGGAAGAACTTCTGTCATGTGTCCAAGCTCTAGGTATTCTTGGATCACGGTGTCGTACTGCTCTTGTAGGGGACTGTTTCTTTTCAAGCGATTTTCGTTTCTTAGGAACTGGGCCAGCGCGGTTGCCCTTGAATACCCCAGATCTGATCCGAGATGATCTGGGTCGCGAAACGGTAACGTGACGACGTATTTCCCGCTTGGCGTTCTTGACGTAGTTCGGAGGAAATTTCTTTCGCAGTACGAATCCGACTCGCTTTCTATTTTAGGAATGTCCTCCACCTCCCAAAACTTTGTGAGGAGTTTGTCTAACGGAGTCTCTAGCTCGGTGGAAATTTGCGTGGAGAAGGATGCGACCCTGCCTTGTACCGTGTTTGGCACTGGGCCTGTAAGAACCCATCCGAAAATGGTCTCCTGTCCGAGGAGAGATCCACAGATGTTCGTCTGTGAGCCGCTCAAGAGGATGGATGGAAAGATGTCGGCACCAATCAGGACATCTATTTGTGAGCTTGCGTAAAATGTCGGGTCTGCCCATGGCAGGTTCGGCAAGTCTCGCAACGAGTGTTGCGGGATCGGATGGGAGGGAAGGCTGCCTGATAGTTCCGGCAGGACATAGGCTGTGGCGTCCAAGTGTAAGCCCGGCTTAGTCGGGGAGCGGATGGCAAAATTGCAGAGCTTCTTGGACTGAGCGGATATGGTCTGATTGAGCCCCAGAGACCTGTGCCTGGGCGAGTCGGAATGGCAACTTAATGATCTGGAAGAGACGTTCCGTAATGAACGTCGCCTCGGAGCCCGGGTCGATTAGAGCGCGGGCGCGAAAGTTTGTCCCCAAGTGGAAAATATTAATAATAGCCGTGCCCAGGAGTACCGCCCTCTTGCCGGAGGCGAAATAGTTCTGAACGCTAGGCTGAGCTTCGGCAGGAGTCGGAAGTGGTACGGAGTTGGGCACGGATTGGCTGGAAACTGGAGTGACACGGTGCAGCAGCGTATGATGCCGGTCTCCACACGTGTTGCAGTTGTGGGCGCTTTGGAATTCACGAATCTGGTGACCTCTTGCGAAACAGTTTAAGCAAAGCATTTTTTGCTTAATATAGCTGGAGCGAGCATCAGGTCTCATCTGAAGGAATTGAGGGCATACCCGGATCGGATGGTTCTCTTTGAAGCAAAGATCACACGTTCTCCGCTTCGGATCCACAGTTGTTCCGAACGAGTGAACCCGCCTTGCAACAGGGCTCCCTTGGGAACGGAATGGGTTGGGATTGCCCTTTGAACTCTCTGACATGGGTAGACTCGCCCTGGAGTGGGCCTGAGTCTCCATGCCTGGATGGCCATCCTCGGTCACCTCGAGAGACAGGTACCGCTCCGCCAGGAACTTGTCCATAGCGTGCCAGGTGGGAATTTCGGACTTGTGTGTCACGGACTGCTCCCAAAGCTCCAAAGTCGCTTTCGCCAACTTCGCGGATATGAGGTACACTAACACTCCGTCAGCGAAAATGCTGTCTGTGGAGACCTCGGAGTGGTTGAGTGTCGTAAGGCACTTGTGGACGGCTCTCTGAAGCTCTTTTAGCGCTGCAGCTGACTCGGTGCGGATTTGGGGCAGACTGAAGAGGATCTTCAGCTGGGCTTTGAGTATCAGCCTCTTGTTTTGGAAACGCTCACGGAGGGCGCTCCATGCGGACGCGAACCCTTCGTTCGTGAGTGGAGCCTGTGCCACTATGTCGTGGGCCTCACCGCTTGTTTTTTTGTTGAGGTGGAACAGTTTTTCTACTGGAGCCACCCTCGGGTTCTCTATATATATGGCGGTGAACAGGTCTCGGAACGTGGGCCACTGCTGGTAGTCCCCACTGAAAACATCAGTGTCACATGGAGGAAGACGGCAACTGCCGGAAGTCGGCACTTGAATGGCCAGTTGAGGCGTGTGAGGGACAGTCGGGGGTTCGAGCTGATCGTTCAGTTCGGCAAGGCATTGCGCGTAGACCGCGTAGCAGTCATCGTACATCCCCTGGACGTCAGCTGCCCCCTCTGGATCTACTTCCGTTATCGCCTCCACACAGGCCTCGAACTCCGCGTCCACCTTCGCCCACAGGCTTCGGAGTTGATCTCGATGGACTTGGGAGAGCGAGCGGGTTGGTGTGCTAGCATCTGGAGCGCTGAGCTTCTGGTCGAAGCGTGTCAGTCTGCTTGCAGCCAAGGCAAACTTAGACCGTGCGGAACTGGCGACCGATTGGGCCAAAGTGCTCGGAACCGTGCGAGGGACGACCGAGGGGAGCAACAAGGCCTCAAAGGCATGTGGTGTGTGAGCCCTGGACGTGGTCGGACCACGCTCAGCTGGGGCCGGACGGGAAGCTGTGGGCGTAGTGATTGAGCCGTTGGAGCTGGGTGGATGGGTCAAACTCAGCGAACTCCCCCGCTTAAACTTCTTGCGAGATTTCTTCTCACCAGTGGGCATGGTTGGCTGATGGATTTGCGATAGCGCGTATCAGAGTCGCAAAGCAGGTGAGCGGAAATGGAGAAGTGGAAGTTGTGAACGACGAACCGTGGTTATGTGGCCTTGGCGGGATTTATCGCGAGTATTTATATAGTAGAAGTCGGGCACCGTGGCCGGAATATATAAATATAAAATACTACGATCAAATAAAAAACAAAGGGCCAACCAAGAGCGACTAATAAGGATGAGCAATGATATGGATGCACAAGGTACCCCTATATAGAGTCGGTTGCAAACGAATGTTGAAAACAATATACCCTCGAAGTGCTGGGTAGCGCTACACTTGGCGCTCCGTTACGGTCAAGCGCGGCACCGAAAAATATTCTCCCACCAACAACAGCGCAAGCAAACGGTGGAGAAGCGAAAGCGAAAGGAAAAACGAAACGAATGCACCGCTGCTGCTGCTTGTATGTGTGTGCGGTTGGATGTAAGTGCTATGTACCGTGGCTTGGGTTGACGACCCAACCTTTTGGCGAGATTTAAAACAACGGTTAAAACGGTGGATGACCGTTTTATATGCAATATGTATAATTTAAAATGCGTACGTATGTATGTATGTATATGTAAGATAAATATATATGTGGTGCCGTATGTATGGATCGTGTCTTATTTTTGTTGGCAATATAATTAGTTAAATACGGAGACGCAGTGATTTATTTTCTTTATTTATAAAACCGAAAACCGGTGGAAGGTTGAGCATGGAAAAAAAACAACAAACTAATTGCAAGCATATGAATTTATGATTGTTGTCAGCCGCTTGGATTGCGTTGCGATGTGTACATGTGCTTGTATGCACGTGCATATGTCAGCAACCAAAGCTCAGCTGGTAGCTGGGAGAGGTAGGAATATATACACTGGATCGGAGGTTGACCGCAGGAGCTTGCTCGGATCAAATTAAACCTTTGGAGAAGTAGGTGGCCACAACCGTTGGCAGAACGAAGTATGGTTTAATTTGGAGCTAGAGCGAGAAATGAATACATATGTATGTACATATGTATGCCACGGGTACTCGGACTGGGATGGAAAACTCGCACAAAATCACTGCACTGGTGTTGGGCTTACTTATCTTGAACTTAGAGCGATCCGCCGATGCTGGCTGGGGTAAGCTTCTCCTTATGGGGAAGGCGAAGATCCGGCTCGAAGGACCAATGTTTTGTAGGAGGGCGGATCACCGGATCGGCTTTCCAGCGACGAGTGGGAAAATATCCAAAAGAAGAAGTCAGAGTTGTTCCAATAAATATGTTCCTTGTATTTCGGTATATATGTATGTGGACTGTAGGTGCGCGTATGTGCACGACGACAGCTTGTAGCGGGGTGGAAAACGTAACTAACTACTAGGCCTTACGATCTATGCTCCATGATGGCTTGAGCGCCGGGTGGATCGTGGGTCGTAAAGTCTCCCGAGCGCCCCTCCGAGCGCGCGAGAGCGAGTTGAGACCGGAGCGCACGAAGTTGGCACAGTGCGCGGCAATCATCTGCTGCTGGCCTGAACACCGACCATGAAACCTGTGTGTTAGAGAGAGACAGAGCGAGAAAGAATGAAATTGTTTTCTTGATTCTGGCTATAATAATTATACAATCTAGTTCAGATTTGGCACTCTAAAAGATATGGTCATCTTCTACGATTCTGCGTAGATGTCACAGATGTGGATGCCACAGATGTTCGCCCTTTTTGGGGGCGGAAGTGGGCGGGGCAAAGTTTTGAAATATTTTTGTAGCAGTGACATATCACAGAAGTCTGGATCCAAAACATCGTTGCTCTAGCTCTTATAGTCTTCGAGCACTAGGCGCTGAAGGGGACGGACAGACGGACAGACAGACATGGCTCAATCGACTCGGCTATTGATGCTGATCAAGAATATATATACTTTATGGGGTCGGAAACGATTCCTTGTGGACGTTATACACATCCACTTTTACCACAAATCTAATATACCCCAATACTCATTTTGAGTATCGGGTATGATTATATTTTTTTTTAATTATTACACAAATATTCGTATATGCATAAACTAGAAAAAATCATTGCATATGTATTGACGTTTAAGGAGATTAAGAGTGCCAAAGTATTAATAGTAAAACAACAACAAGCTATCCAATTCAGTTCCAAAATAGCTAGCCTAATTAATAAAAAGGAAATAGAATCAAAAAATAAACTATTAAGCTTAAATCCGTTCTTAGATAAAGATAGATTGTTACGAGTTGGAGGTAGATTGCAAAACTCCAACTCGGACTTTAAGGTTAAACATCCTTTGATTTTAGATAAGTGTCACTTGACGTCTTTAATTATCAAGAACGCACACAAAGAAACATTGCACAATGGAATTAATCTGATGCGAAACTATATCCAGCGAAAATTTTGGATATTTTGGCTAAGAAATTGCTTAAAGAAATTGCTTTATTCCCCCGGCAGGACCTCACTTCAGAGGTATTTAAGAAGCTGGGGTAAAATCAGTGAAATATCACTTAAAAAGGGTAATTGGGGACAATAATTTCACATATGAGGATATGGCAACTCTACTATGTCAAATTGAAGCGGTACTAAATTCACGCTTTTTGTATACAGCTACAAATGATATTGACGATCTGGATGTATTAACACCAGGTCATTTTATTATTGGAAGTCCAATATTTGGCCCGATTGAGACAATTTCAGAGGAACAAATCGGGAATCTGGATAGGTAGAGATTAATTCAGAAAATGAAAAGAGAATTTTGGATTAAATGGAAAAAAGATTATTTGCACACACTGCAACAAAGAAATAAATGGAAAATAGGAATGCAGAATATTAAAAAAGGACAGATTGTGTTAATAAAATATAAAACCTGTCACCCAGCTAGATGGCCCTTAAGAAAAATAGAATAAATATATAAAGGTAAGCACGATAGAGTCAGAGTAGTAACTATAAAACATCAACTATAACTAAAATTTGTCCATTGGCTGGAATTGAGTCAGAAGAGCAAGACTCAGGAATGACTCCAAAAGAGACTAGAAGTACTCGTAGTAGTAAAAGGTAATTCAAATTGCGTGTATGGGAAGATAGCAGAGACAAGATCATTTTGGGTCGAATTAGAAAGGCAGGGTAGTTGGCTCTTCAAAGTTCCAGTAAACACTAATGCTAGAATTCAATGTAGTAACTCAAATCAAGAACTAATTGATCTTCCGCAATAAGGAATTTTAACAATAATAAATGGTTGTACTGTGCGAACCGATGACAAAATACTAGTACCTCATCACAGTATTCAAACAGAAAGCTACGAGCCAATTTCATCCTTTTATATAAGTAATATAAGTAAAATACCAAAAATTGTTTGGAGTCTATTAACAGTACCATTAATTAACCATACAGAAGAAATGGATAAGTTAAGACACGAACTAAAATTGTTAAAAGAAGGCCATCATGACTTAAAACGACTTAAACTCCATCATGTTTCTAAACATGCGGCCTTGATTATCGGAATCATAATAATAATAATATTAATAATCTATGCCATCAGAAGAATTAAAGTAGCACGAAGACTGCAAACGATAGCACTTCCCTACCCACTGTAATTTACTGTAAATGATTATCTGTACTTGTAATTAAAGCTATAAAGAAAATGTACACAAAAGGTTTACAAGAACAAATTACAATCCATGCCACTTTCGGCCCTTTGCAGAATGTTCAAATATGAAAATATTATCGTCGAAACCATGCCACTTCGGCATCTTGCAGAATGTTCAAACATATTATTGTACACAATCACTCATGTATCCAAAAAATGGATCTCTAAGGAAATCACATAAAGTAGATAAGTAATGACTGTTCGGGTGTAAACAAAGATCTGTAGCCCATCAAAAGATACTACAACAAAACACAAGTGGGGAAAACACTTAAACAATGCATTCTTAAAATAGCACTAATGTAAGCATGCACTCAAATAGACACCCGCAGTAAAATGTATCCTTTGCGTAGGTCTAACGATAATTATGGAATACAAAATTGTACCTCCTACCTCATTGTCAAATCTATATAGGCTCTGATTTTAAGAATACAATTTAGTTTAAATTTATACCTCTACTTGCAAATGTCTAGACTTTTCTTTTAAGGTCTTAACACTAGGAGAACTAAGCATGCATTCAAAATACAAATACGAATACCACTAAAATTACTAATTACTAGAAAGGTGTGTGAGGATTAGTAATTTAAAAAGAGGAAGATAACTAGTGGTAAATATAACATGGTAGAGGGAATTATAATCCGAGCATAAGATCCTAAACGGTTCATGCAAGGAATAATTTGATCTACAAAGTGGAAGGAACAACGGTATAAAATTTCTAGTCAGTCTAATAGGAATCGTGAAGTTTATGCGGCTCAACAGATCAGGGCTGTCTATGTCACCCCTGATCAAGCTGTGCATAAATATCACACCAAGCATTTTTCTACGGTTAACTAAGGATGGGAGGTTTACTAATAGTAGTCTACTAGAGTAAGATGGGAGTCTTACACCCGCATCCCAGTTAAGGCCCCGCAGAGCAAAGAGTAAAAAGTTTTTCTGTACTGATTCTATACGGTCCTGGTGTACTTTGTACTGAGGGCACCATACACAGGAGTCGTATTCTAAGATCGGACGAACAAGCGAGGAATAGAGAATCTTTGTCATATAGGGGTCGTCAAATTCCTTTGACCACCTCTTTATAAACCCAAGCACGCCCATGGCCTTATTTAAATGTGTTCGGAAAACTTTAACTTGGGGTCTAACATAACACCCAGATCATCCACCAGGGTAATTCTCTCAAGAGAACCACCAAATAGGGTATAGGGAGCCAACAAAGGGCTAGAACGATGAAATGTCATAACTTTGCATTTCGAGGCATTAAGGTGTAACAAGTTTGCACAACACCATGATTGAAAGTTATTGAGATCGGATTGCAAGCGAGAATGAAATGAAATGTCCTTGTACTGGACACAGAGTTTAACATCATCCGCATACATAAGTACTCGAGAGTATGTTTATACTGAAGGCAAGTCATTAATAAAGAGTGTGAAGAGTAAGTGGCCTAGATGGCTGCCCTGTGGTACTCCCGAAGAAACCTTTACTGGTAAAGAGAGGGAGTTTTTGAAGAGGACTCTTTGAGACCTAGAACAAAGATAGCTAGAAATCCATCTCAGGAGGTTGGGCGGAAACCCTAAAAGGTCAAGTTTATGCGCTAAAAGGGAATGGTTCACAGAGTCGAATGCTTTATTAAAGTCGGTGTAAATAACATCCGTCTGTAAGTTACCTTGAAAGCCTTTAATAATGAAAGAGGTAAGCTCTAACAAGTTCGTGGTGGTTGATCGCCACCTTATAAATCCATGCTGAGTTGGAGATATAAGTGACTTGCAGAGATGTTGCAAGTGCGGAGTTAAAACCTTCTCAAACATTTTAGGAATAGCGGATAACTTTGCTATACCTCTATAATTTTTTGCATCAGACTTGCTACCTTTTTTAGGGAGATGAATTATAAACGATTCCTTCCAGATCGGGGGGAAGCAAGAAGAATCAATGGACAGGGTGAATAGTTTAAGGAAAGGTCCACACAGAGCCTCGGCGCAGTACCTGAGTACACAACCTGGAACCGCGTCTGGACCCGGTGAAAACACCGGCTTAACTAGTCGAAGATCATGAAGTAGGGAACATTCATTTAACAAGGGACTGAAAATGCCGTTCGACCTCGGTAAACCGTATGGGTACGGATGACCAGAGTAGCTTTCCTCAGAATAGGTGGTTTGGAAGAATTGGGCAAAAAGATCGGCAATTGCCTGATCATTATTTGCCGACGTATTACGAAATGATAGCGAGGATGGGTGTGCGGACGTTCTACGCTTACTGTTTACGAAGCAGTAAAACTGTTTAGGGTCCTGAGAAAAACGTATCCTGGATCGAGATAGGTAGTTCTTATAGCATTGAGCATTAAGAACTGAAAAGTTTGACCGAGCTATTACATAGCGAGAGTGAGAAGTAGGAGAACCCACTTCTTGAAATTTTTTATAAAGTCTTGATTTTAAGTTTTTTAGCCTGGATAACTCTTTGGTAAACCAAGGAGGTTTTCCAGATCTAATCGGACAAGAAAGCGGGACACAAGAACCAAAAAATGTGCCAAGAGCATTGTAAAAAATGTTTGTGCCTTTTATGACATCAGTGCACAAGTACAAAGCGGACCAATCAAAATCCCTAATTATACTATTAAGCTTCGTAAACTCGGCTTTACGAAAGCAACGGACACGTTCAGGTGGCCTTCTCGACCGATCCAATACAGTTGGTCCTATATCTAGCGACACCTCGAAAGTAGGGTGGTAGGCGTCTTCAGGTATAGTGAGCGGAAGGGCTCGGGTTATCCACACTATGGTCGGATCCGAGACAAAGCATAGATCAAGCAATCGACCCAAGGAATTTTTAACATGATTGACTTGAGACAGGGACAGGTCAAGCAAGCCGTCAACAAAGTCATGTCGTGACATGGGCACTAGGATACTAGACTCGTTTACCGAAGACCAAACAGTTCCTGGCAAGTTGAAGTCACCAATAACTATCATATGATCTTTATCTGATAGCGAGGAAGAAACAGCAGTTAAAGTGGACAAATGCTGCTCATAAATAGAGATATCCGAAGAAGGTGGAATATATGAGCAAGTAATGAATATAGTGAAAGCGGGAAGAATCAGTTTTACACACGGGAATTCCAGTTCCGGTTGAACCTGGACTGTGAAGTGTTCCGACGTGAAGATAGAGTCAACTGCAATCAGAACCCCTCCTGCACGTCGAGACGAACGGTCCTTTCTTAAAGTTGTGTACCGACCTGCCGAAACCTCGGAACTAAGAATGTCCTGGTTTAACCAGGTTTCAGTAAACACCGGAAAAGAATGGTGAGCTTTCTACGTAAGCCTCTAACATTCTAATACGTTACTAAAAGAGAAGTTCGTTTTTTGGAGAGGTGGAAGCAGGGCGGGATGATGAGGAAGAGGAAGTTGAGGTTGAGGGAGGGACAATGGAATGATTTGTAAGAGTTATGGGGGGCCTATTCTTCTCCTTAGCCTTAAACTCCTTCACCACCAAATGCTCCGCCCAAAATTTGCGGAGCAAATGGTGTCAAATTGAGTTGGGGAGATGCTTATCTTAAACGAGGCTATCTCCACCTTTAATCCCACGGATTTTATTTTGCTTTGAATAAAAGCAATTACATCATTACATGTGAGGTCAGGGGCCAGCCGTGACACAAAAACTTGTCGTTTTGGTGGGACTCCCACCAGTGGTTTAGTCACCACAGACCTAGTACCTGTGGTGGCAATATCCGGAGGTCCGGAACGTCTATTTACTGGTGGAATCGGGATAGACGGGACAACTAGCGAACTTGCGAACACCACGGACACGGACGCTGCAGACGTACTTGGCTGCACATTCTCCGAGGCGATGAATTCGGCTACCGAATCTGCATCGCCAGCAGCTGTCGTTGCCCTTGGAGTGGCAAACGAGATCAACTGCTGCACACTTGGAGTGGTCGGAGTCAGTTTTTCGGCGGCGCACGGCTGAGTGACGGTTGGCTCTTGCAGATCCCGCGGAGTGACCTTTTTACGCCTCGGAGACTCATTCAGCAGTTGCAGACTGCCAAATTGAGATTCCATGGCTAGGAGCCGATCGTATTGCTTTTTAAAGCCAACGGTCAGCTCCTTAAAGCCCTTCCGCAACTGTAATGCAACCCATTACGTTTGGCTATAGCATCACTCACGAGACCAGAAAATCCAGCGCATTTTGCGTGCACTACGCTGTCGCAGAGCAAGCCGGGGACATTCGGCTGATCGTGGGTGATCTGCTTCTTACAGGTTTTTTTGGCGCAGACCACAGCGTATTCCATTTTTATTATTTATTTATTTATTATTATAAATTGGTATCAGACCAATGTGCCAGACAACGCCCAAAGCGGAATTGGTAAAAAAAGAGAGCAGAGTGGAGAGTGGTTATAGCGAGAGGTACTAAGCAGAGAGCGCTATTGCTCAGAAAGTTTAAAGAGCGAGAGAGAAAGAACAGTTATTGAAGTTGAGATGATAGCGAGAGAGTATCACAACAAAAGCTACAAGACGAGAGACGAGAGCTGTAATGCAATGTAATGTACTCACGGCAATACCACAAACACAACAAGCCGACGCCGAAAAATTTTAAGTTCAATAAATAATAATTAAACAATAAATTATAATCAAAAGGCATGCACTCGCGGAATGGATAGATTTCCAGATAGTAGGTTGGATTAGGAAGGTATTTAATGTTTATTTATGAAAACACCGGTTGTTTATGCAAAAAAAAGGGAAAATATGCGGAGCGCAAAACAAAAACGCGTCTGATCTACGAAAGAGAACGAACGATATTTGATATTTTATATTTTTGTTGTTTTATCACTCTCTCTCCCCATCACCCAAACTTAAATAACTGCTCTTTCTCTCTCGAAACATTCTGTTCAGTAGCGCTCTCTCTCATTAGCTGCTGCTGCTACTGCTCTCCTCTCCTAACTCCATTCTTACCAATTCCACTATTAGCGTTTGTCTGGCACACCGGTCTGAGAGTCATGGACCGTAAAAATGATTTCTTTTTTTTATACCCGATATCCAAAATGAGTATAGAGGTATATTAGATTTGTGGTGAAAATGGAAATGTGTAACGTCCAGAAGGAATCGTTTCCGACCCCATAAAGTATATATATTCTTGATCAGCATCAATAGCCGAGTCGATTAAGCCTTGTCTGTCTGTCCGTCCGTCCGTCTGTCCGCGCCTATGAGCGCCTAGTGCTTAGAGACTATAAGAGTTAGAGCAGCGACATTTTGTATCCAGATTTCTGTGATATGTCACTGATACAAGTGTATTTCAAAATATCTCCCCACCCCGTAAAGGGCACAGATCTGTGGCTTCCACAGATCGCAAAGACTATTATAGCTAAAGCAACCAATATTTGTATCCACACTCCTGTTGGATCTCAATGTTACAAGTGGCATTTTGAAATCTGTGACATCTCCAGATCTCAAAGTCTATTAAGGCTAGAGCAACCAAATTTGGCATTCACGCTCCTGTTGGATCACACTGTTACAAAAGTATTTCAAAATTTCACCCAACCCCCTTCCGACCACACAACGAACGGAAATCTGTGGCATCCACAATTTTAAAGATACGAGAAAACCAAAAACGCAGAATCATAGAAAATGACCATATCTACCAGATTGCTGAATCTAGGAACTATCGGATAATTTTATAGCCAAAAGAAACAAATTTGCAGTGGCTGCGCAGCGCCCGACTCACTCACTCTTTTCCGCTCAATGTAGCCTTACTCACTATGTTTTGGGTTTAATTGTAGAGTTGCGGTCGCAGCAGCAACTCACAACGATCGCCCTCGTTTTTTCTTGCCTTGAGTTCACTGGTCGCAATTGCCTGGTGTGCAGTTTGTCAAAGTTGCGCTAAGCCCTTCATGGTATTCTCCATGCCTCTGGTCATTCATCCTTTTAACCAGCTCGTTTGATCGCAAACCAATTTTTTGCAGCTCTAGTTGAGACCGGGGCAATGAGGAGATTAGACTACGAGCCATTTCAAAAGGGGTTCAGTCTGCCTATTCAAATCGTAGAATGCTCTCACTATCAGCCCAAAATTAAATGCACTTAGGGGGGTTCCAGTAGATCGTACCGAAGACTTTACAATACCATTATTTAGCATGAGAGACCAAAAAGCTGTTTTATGGCGTGTTTATTATGACGCCCCGTAGACAGAGGGCGCGCGAATTACCGATAACGGCTCTGCAGCTCCCCCACCTAAACCCCCTTGGGTATTGGCTATGTTTCACTGCACGACTATGTCGTTCAACCCGGACATTACTTTGTCCATCACGACACTTTGACTGACGACTACATTGTCCACCGCATCATAAACAGCCGCCATCACATACCCGAGATGCAATGTAAGCAACATTAAATCTTGTACCCGAAATCTGGCATAATGCTGACGCATTATATCATTGCATCTTATTTAATAAGCTAGAGAGCCTCTGCGAAGGCCTCTTAAGAATATCGAAATAAGCCCAGTTTACTGGGAATTGGAACCTTAAACTGAGCAGTCAGACTACAAACCCATACCAGAATACCCAGGATCATCTGGAAGAGCCAGAACACCAGACTGGTAATTGGTGCAGCTGGACTACGTACCGAGGATCGCAGGATGATTTTCCACATTGGATTTATTATAATAATAGCACTCAATGGCAGTGTTAGGAGTGGACAAAAAAATAATAATAATAATAAAAATCATAATGGAATTTTTTTGATAAGAAATGAATAAAATTTTGTTTGCAAAAAAGTATAATCTCTACCATGCAAAGGTGGCGTCACTATTCAAAAAACAATTGTTATTCCCACAAGTTGTTCAAAAAAAAAAAAAAGAGAATAAATATATGAAAAAATAAATATATAAATGTAAATGTACCGCTGCGCAAACATCTAGTGCAGATCATTGCAGTGTGCACTAACAAAAATTTAAAATAATTTGCGTAACTATGCGGACATCAAGTGCTGATCACCGCAATTGTTCCAAACAAAAAAAGAGAGCAAACAATATTCGTAAAAAAATAAATATATATCTATATATACATAGGTACCACTGTGCAAGCATCGAGTGCTGATCATTGCCATGGGTACTAACGAACATGCTAACAATTTGTGTGACTATGTGGACACCAAGTGCTGATCAGCACAAGTTGTTCAAAAAAAAGGAAAGAGAGAGAGAAATATATGAAAAGAAAATAAGGAAAAATAAAAACTTATATACATACATACATATGTACCGCGTATGCAAACATCAAGTGCTGATCATTGCAAAGTGCGCGGTTCATATTTAAACAGATATAAACATACTGGGCCACATATTGGCCACTGTGCATAGCTTAAAATTCACGTTATTGCTTATCGACTGAGAGTGGTTAAGAGTGTGGCATATAATTGTACGTTGACATGAAATGAAAGTATCTTGCAAGAGGCGATGCAATTACCGACAATTGGATCTTGAGACACCAGCAGAAGGCTGTTACGCGCAGATTCCAGGCAGCCCGAGGGGCGCTGCCGCATTACGCGTTGTGCGTAGCCGAACCAAACGCGTAAATGCAGAAAAGATAGTTGTAAGACTAATATTCGAGGAAAGTTAGCACTACACTTGCTAAGAAACTAAGCATGCATTCAAAATATAAATACGAATACCACCACAATTACTAATTACTAGAAAGGTGTGTGAGAATTAGTAATTTAATAAGAGGATGTTCTCATGTTCTCATGTTCTCATAGTAGGGGACATAATATGGTAGAGGGAATTAAAATTCGAGCATAAGACCCTAAACGGTTCATGCAAGGAATAATTCGATCTACAAAGTGGAAGGAACAACGGTATAAAATTTCTAGTGAGTCTAATGGAATCGTGAAGTTTATGCGGCTGTCTATGTCACCCCTGATCAAGTTGTGCACAAAAATCACACCAAGCATTTTTCTACGGTTAACTAAGGATGGGAGGTTTACTAATAGCAGTCTACTAGAGCACGATGGCAGTCTCACACCCGCATCTTGTTGTCTTAAAATCGCCCTTAATGCTTGAGCACCACAATGCATGTTCTCCTCATGGAGTTCACGCAAGATCATTTTGACGATTGGGTCATTGTATGGTAGCAAAACTGGGTGTGTTGCGTTGTATGGAAGTAGAGCTTCTTCAAGTCGACCACCAACTCGGATGAGCACATCGTCTCCTAGGAAGGGGGATTGCGATATGATCGAGCTCTTTCTATCCACAGTCTTATAGAGTTGTAACTGTTTTAACTCTGCTGTAAATTCGACTTGTTGGATGGTTCCCAGGTGGTGAGAAATGAGCCTCGTAGTTTTTACATGTATGTATATTGCGATTGACCTATTTACACGCTCATGATTGTAGTACACCGCCTAAGTAACTATTTTTACGCGCATAGCTGTGTTGTTGTTTACTCGGGTCCAGAACATAGCTGTAATGTTCTCACACGCATGGCCAGACCCGCAGCTGCACACGCACACAGCGATGCGTTCCGTTGTTTTGCATTGAAACCGTCGCGTCGAGTCTTATCGCGTGATCTTTCAATTCCCTTTTTGCTCGACTTCTTTTCGCGGAGTTGATGCAGTAGAAACTTCGAGACGAAGCCGCCCGCACACATAGTTTGTACCGCCGCAGAATCGAACCCCCCGCTATTCTTGTAATATAATTGTACTATAACCACCAATATTAAATAATCAATAAATAATAAATAAGCTCAAGATATAAACGATTATACAGTCCACTAATTCATAACCATAACAAAAAATTGGTCCTTCGAGCCGGATCTCCGCGTTTGAGTTTATTTATACATATACATATTGAGTGATACCGTTACCCGCTGTTTGCCATGAAGGCCCTAGTGCATCGTCTAATTCAGCAACGTGGGGCCTGCAAATCCCAATTAACTCGCGTGGCTGCGGAGGCTCAAGAGTTTGTACAGTCATGTACTTCTGTGCAAACATTAGAGCACAAGTTGGACCGACTTGTTGCAACTTTCAACCGCTTTATGGAGCTGTCTGAAGAGCTGGTCCAATATAATGATGAAGAGGAATACGTGGATCCGGATTTGGACATCCCCGAATATGAGAAAAGGTTCTTTAATGCGCATAGTATCTTCACTGAAGCCATACGTGACCGGAGCAGTCACGAGACTGAGCACGACAACTCAAATCTACTGCTATCGACCACTGTGGAACGCTTATTTGAGGGACAAACTCAACTTCTGGAGAGGATTCGGGACTCATCGGGAACCACAGAGCTGCAGTTCGAGAAAATACGCATTCCGACGTTTTCGGGCAGATACGAGGATTGGTGTCAGTTTAGTGACTTGTTCTTAGGCTCAGTCGACAAGAAGAGTAGTATGTCCAAGTGCCAAAAGTTTCATTATTTGAAATCCTATCTGGATGGTGAAGCGTTGTCTCTGATAAAACATATTCCCGTATCGGATGCCAATTACCAGGACGCATGGGAGAGGCTCGAAAATCGCTACAACAAGAAGTCACTGATTGCTCGTTCGTTCATTCAAAACTTTCTTTCGTTGCCAACCGCAAAGGGTTCAAACATCGCCGAGTTGCGTAAGATAGTCGACACCGCTGACGAAAGTATACGTGGTCTACATGCGCTGAGCTGCGACAGCCGCGATGTGTGGCTAATCCATATCTTGCTCTCAAAGTTAGACCCGGAATGCAAGGAAGCGTGGGCCACCTCCAGTGAATCGTGCAAGGAAAATGTGACCATAAATGACCTGTTCGGCTTTGTCTTCGCCCGTTGCGATGCACTTGAGTCTTGTCAAGATCCAAAGCTAATCCAGGATACACACACGGTGCTGAATAAACGTCGTGCAATTTCTCATCATGTGGACGTGCCAAATACGTCTGCTCGTGATTGTGTATATTGTCACGAGCAACACAGCCTTTATGCGTGCACTCAATTCAAGGCTCTGGATGTTGTGGACCGCCGCAAGTTCGCAAGGGATGGTCATTTGTGCTTCAATTGTCTAAGCCGATCTCATCAAGTCAAGGACTGTAATTCCACAAACACGTGCCGTCTGTGTAAGCTGAGGCACCACACTCTTGTTCATCCAGAGGACATACGCTCTGTCACGGCTTCCGCTCATGTCAATAACTCCGCTGACTCACCCGTCCGCTCGTCCAGTTTCCCTGATGACGCTGATCCTGCCGTGGTCAGCCATCATACATTGGAGAGGAAATTCGTGGCCAAGAGTCAGGCCATATTGCCAACGATTTTGGCCACTATAGTCGACTCCTGGGGCAACGAGACCACCTGCAGGATACTGTTGGATACTGGTTCGACTATAACGATGGTCGCCGAATCATTTATTCAACGAATTGGTTTGCCGCGCACCCACGCTCGTATACCAGTGGTTGGTCTAGGCGCAAATCCTGCTGGGGTTACTAGAGGTCGCGCCACATTCACGCTGCTCTCCCGCACAAGCTCGGCCTCAGTGGTGGTAACAGGTCTGATTATGAACACTTTAACATCCTCGATTCCAGCCCAGAGGATCGAGTCTAACACACCGATGTGGAAAAGGATTCGTGATCTACCCTTAGCGGACCCTACATTTGGTAAACCAGGCGAAATCGACGTGATCTTAGGAGCTGATCAGCTTTGGAACCTGTACACTGGACAACGCAAAGAGTTTGGTTCTGAATATCCTATTGCACTTCATACTAATTTTGGTTGGGTCATTACAGGCAGCTACCATCTCAGTAGTGATGCTCACAACCACGCACTAGCACATCACGCGCACGAGGATCTGGACACTTTGGTTCGATCGTTCATGGACATGGAACGAGTTCAACCAAGTGACGCTACCATTGATGCTAGTGATCCCGCTGAGCAACACTTCGTTCATACGCACGCCCGCAGAAACGATGGCGTGTACATCGTCCAATACCCGTTCAAGGAATCTGCCCCTCCGATGGGGTCCACACTGCCACAAACACTACGACGCTTTTCTTCTCTCGAGCGGAAATTTCGAAAATTTCCTGCGCTCAAACAACAGTATGTCGAGTTTATGGAGGATTATATACAACGAGGACACATGGAGGTGATTCCTTCTAGTACCGTAGAAAACGGTCCCGCCAATCACAATTACTTAGCACACCACGCAGTATTTAAACCAGATAGCACCACCACGAAATGCCGAGTTGTATTCGATGGCTCTGGGGAGGACTGCAATGGATCGTCACTTAATTCACGACTACACATCGGACCACCTATTCAAAGGGATTTACTTGGAGTATGTCTACGTTTCCGTCAGCATCGCTATGTGTTTTGTACGGACATTGAGAAAATGTTTAGAGGCATCCTGGTTTCAGAAGATCACACGCATTACCAACGGATTGTCTGGCGAAAGGAGGAGACTGCTACACTCGATCATTATCGATTGCTGACCGTGACGTATGGTTTAGCGTCTTCGCCGTTCTTGGCTGTTCGAGTCCTCAAGCAGATCGCGCAAGATCATGCCGATTTGTATCCGAAGGCTGCTGCTGTGCTTGTACGAGACGCGTACGTGGATGATATCCCTACTGGTTGCGATAGTATCGACGATCTCATTGCACTCAAAGATGAATTAATTTTGCTATTGAGCCAAGCTCAATTTAAACTTCGAAAATGGAGTTCAAACTGTTGGTCACTACTCAAATCGCTGCCACAGGACATTTGTGAGTATCCACTTGAAGCCCTAGAGGGAAAGAGCCCAACTCAATATGTCAAGGTTCTTGGAATACGCTGGGACCCGGCTGTGGACGAGCTTTCCTTCAAGTTGACCATTCCCGACGCCACAGGGGTTCTGACAAAACGGATTTTGCTGTCCGAGCTTGCCAAGATCTACGATCCACTGGGGTTGCTTGCCCCCACAACTGTATTTCTAAAGGTTCTCTTTCAAGATAGTTGGCTGAGCTCGGTCGACTGGAACGAACCACTACCCGCGCAGCTATGCGCACGGTGGCAACAGTTTGTAGCTGAAGTTCATTTACTGGAAAGCTGTCGCATACCCCGCTATCTATCCTCGCCACTTCAAGCAACGGAGCTGCATGGATTCGCCGATGCGTCATCTCATGCATACGCCGCTGTCATCTACAGTCGCGTGAGAGTCAATAATGACTACGCTGTAACACTGATCGCCGCAAAAACCCGGGTGGCACCCATCAAACCTATCTCCATCCCACGGCTCGAGTTGAATGCCGCCCATCTTCTGTCGAAATTGATGTCTCTGGTTAAGCAAACTCTAACTATTCCTATTTCAAGTACTTCGTGTTGGTCAGACTCCGAAATTGTACTACATTGGCTCTCATCACCCCCACGGACTTGGAACACTTATGTTTGTAATCGCACGGCTGAGATTCTAGAAGCTTGCCCACGTAGCTGCTGGCAACACATTCGCACTGAGGACAATCCCGCGGACTGTGCATCACGCGGACTTTTACCAAAGGATCTGGTAGAACATCAACTGTGGTGGAATGGACCACCGTGGCTTTCCCAATCACATCGCACTTGGCCACCTGTTAAGGCCAAGTTCGCACTGTCGACTGAGGACGCTGAGCGGATGGAAGTAAAGGTCAAGCCCCAAGTTAGTCTACACATTTCCAATGAAGGAAATGATCTTAACTGTATGATCAACAAAGCTTCCTCCTGGTCACATCTCTTGCGGACACTTAGCTATTGCTTTCGGTTCGTACATCGTCTTCGTTGCAAGGACCGCCTGTCATCATTTTTATCGTCATGGGAGCTTCAATATGCCCGCTCTAGGGTAATCAAACATGTCCAGATGGAGTTCTTCCAAGTGGAGTACAGACAGCTGAGCACTGGACAAGCCCTTTCTCAAAAGTCCAAGTTGATTCACTACACTCCATTTGTTGACGACCAAGGAATTCTGCGCGTAGGAGGACGCATTGGAAACTCGATGACAACCTATGACGCAAAACATCCCATACTTCTTCCAAAGGAATCACCAGTCGCTGTTTTAATAGCTAGACACCAGCACGTCACATCGTTACACGCTGGAGTCGAATTTATGTTTCACACGTTGAGACAGAAGTATTGGATCCTGGGAGCCCGTAACATAGTCCGCAAAATTGTATTCAACTGCAAGATATGCTTCCTCCAGCGCAAAGGAACGAGTACACAACTCATGGCTGATCTTCCCGCCTTTCGCGTTCAGCCCACCCGCTGCTTTCTACATTCTGGATTGGATTACGCTGGACCAGTTACCATCAAGACATCAGCAGGTCGGACACCGAAGTTTGGCAAAGCTTGGTTTGCCATCTTTGTTTGTCTGTCCACCAAAGCAATTCATATCGAGCTCGTCAGTGATTTGACGACTCCTGCATTTATCGCCGCTTTCAAACGTTTTTGGTCTCGACGTGGCCCTATATCCGACTTGTACTCGGACAATGGCACAACATTCCATGGAGCCAGAAAGGAACTAACGGAGATGCAACGGATAGCTGTATCTCAAAGTCAAGACGAGGAAATTGCTAATTTTCTGACGAGTCAGGACATCAACTGGCACTTCATTCCGCCATCTGCCCCGCACTTTGGAGGTCTTTGGGAAACAGGCGTACGATCTATCAAACTCCACCTTCGCCGAGTAATTGGTAGCAGTGCGTTAACCTTCGAGGAATATTCAACAATTTTAACTCAGATTGAAGGGTTACTCAACTCTCGCCCACTGTGCGCGCCCAGCGATCACAGCTTGGATCCCCTTACCCCCGCTCATTTTCTTACAGGTCAACCTCACATGTCGGTGCCGGAGCCGTCCTTGTTAGACGTCAACATTAACAGACTGCAGCGTTGGAGACAACTGCAAGCCAAGGTTCAAGGATTCTGGAAACGTTGGAATCTGGAATACCTTACTTCCTTGCAACCTCGCACGAAATGGCAGCAGGAGTCCAACGACATAACCGTGGACACTCTTGTGGTACTGAAGGAGCCAAATCAACCGCCTAGCAAGTGGCTGCTTGGGCGAATCACCGAAGTTCATCCTGGCCAAGACGAGAGGGTTCGAGTGGTCACCGTCAAAACCGCCCGAGGAGTGTACAAGAGGCCTATTACCAAACTTGCTGTGCTTCCCTTGTTCTGAACAGTCGTTCAGGGGGGCCGGTATGGTGAGAAATGAGCCTCGTAGTTTTTACATGTATATTGCGATTGACCTATTTACACGCTCATGATTGTAGTACACCGCCTAAGTAACTATTTTTACGCGCATAGCTGTGTTGTTGTTTACTCGGGTCCAGAACATAGCTGTAATGTTCTCACACGCATGGCCAGACCCGCAGCTGCACACGCACACAGCGATGCGTTCCGTTGTTTTGCATTGAAACCGTCGCGTCGAGTCTTATCGCGTGATCTTTCAATTCCCTTTTTGCTCGACTTCTTTTCGCGGAGTTGATGCAGTAGAAACTTCGAGACGAAGCCGCCCGCACACATAGTTTGTACCGCCGCAGAATCGAACCCCCCGCTATTCTTGTAATATAATTGTACTATAACCACCAATATTAAATAATCAATAAATAATAAATAAGCTCAAGATATAAACGATTATACAGTCCACTAATTCATAACCACCAGGATTATAGTGCGGACATGATTCAGTTCTCCTGCGGAGAGTGTCGTTGTATGCGCTTTGTTGGTTTTGTAGCAGAAGCGTAACATATATGCTACAATGCGTTGCATGTATGTATATAATTCGTCCCCGAATGCGTTAGGTGTGTTTGGCAAGCTTACATGCTTAGCCCTTTTCCCAAGATTGCTGGGTTCTATGATGGGTGCCTTCATCCATTTGTCTCGAGATCCGTGCAGAAATAATGATCGATCTCGCTCGGGACTTCAACTTAGAGCAGTGGTCCCTCGGAAAGCAATATTTTTTTTATCGTCTTATTCCTGAGGCTACAACGGAGGATGTTAAACAACATCTTGCCGCTAAACTTAACACTTCGCCTGTTGATATAGTTGTGACTAAATTTACATTTAAACATAAGCGCAACATATCATTCTTTAAAATTCTTCTCCCTGATTCTTTACTATCCTGTTCTCTAGAACCGTCAATATGGCCTGAGCATACAATTGTGCATGAGTTCCTTCTCAAAGATTCGAACTCGAATCCAAGAATTACCGAACATGCTCCAAAAAACTGATGTACTATTTTTCCATGCACTATCAGAACGTTCGCAGTTTGCTGGGAAAATTGCGTCAAATTCATACTAATAGCGCGTCCTTTGATTTCGATGCAATCGCGTTTACCGAAACCTGGCTTAACTCCTCTGTCAATGATCATGAAATTTTCATTGATAGTTACACTATTTATAGAATGGACCGCCCATCTTTTGCAGGTGGGGTTCTGAATGCAGTTAAATCTGTTTTCTCATCTGAGTTATTCCCATTCAATAACATTCATGGAATTGAATTTGTTGCAGTCAAAGTTCGTGTTGGCTCCGCATTTTTCTATTTAACCTGCTCTTACATTCCTCCCAGGTCTGATGCTGAGCTTTACTTACACCACCTCTCAGCAATAAATAATGTTGTTTCAGCATTAGGGTGCAATGATCGAATTATTGTCATGGGGGACTTTAACCTCCCATTTCTTTCTTGGCTGCCTTGTAATGACGCTAACCTGTTGTTTCCCAATTGCCATAATGACTTTATCAATGGGCTAACGGATATTTCCCTTGTCCAAATTAATGCCGTTAAAAACATTAGGGACAGACTTCTTGACCTCGTTTTTGTTAACGATGGTTCTCTTGCTACGGTATCTAGAGCAAGCCCAATATCTCTCCCTGAAGATCCTTACCATCCAACTTTGTTGATATCACTGGAGTGTACACAATCTGGAGGTGCTGACAGTTCCATGGCTCCTTGTCACATAAAGTGTTTTCGCAAAACAAACTTTATCGATTTAGATCTACATCTCTCGCGTGTTGATTGGTCGTTTCTTTATTCATTACCGAACATAGATGCAACTGTTAACTCGTTTTATAGTTCTATTTACTCCGCCCTTAATACGTTTGTTCCAGATATCACTGTACCTGTATCGTCCAAGCCTCCCTGGTTCTCCAAGTATTTGTCATACTTAAAAAATAAAAAATAATAAATCCCGGCTCTATAAAAAGTACCAGAAGTCGGGCTCCACGTTGGCCTTAGCTCTATACTCCTCCGCTCGCTCTCTGTTCCTTGCCGTCAATAGTCAGTGTTATAATCATTACCTTTCACAATGTAGTAGTAACTTTCGTAGTGATCCTAAAAAATTCGATTCGTTCGTTAACTCTAAGCGCAAGTCTAACGTTTTTCCTCCGTCCCTTCATTACCAGAACAAAACAGAAGCTTCTGCTGTTGGTATTGCAAATTTATTCGCTAACTTTTTCCAAACAACGTACTCGTCTCATATTTACAACGCATCCACTCCGTATCCGTACCAGCTACCTCAAGCTAACAGCATTTTTCTGCCCTTTTTCGAGGAAAGCGTTGTTCTGGAAGGTTTGTCATCTATGGACATATCGTTTTCTGCGGGTCCAGATAAGGTACCAAGTTGCATCTTAAAACACTGTGCCCAGTCCCTTTGCAAACCCTTGACCTTTCTCTTCAACCTCTCCTTGGAACAGTCTTGTCTCCCAGTAATTTGGAATGAGTCCTACATCATTCCGCTTCACAAAAAAGGTTCAAGATCAAACATTGAAAACTATCGTGGTATCGCAAAGCTTTCCGCCATCCCGAAGCTTCTTGAGTTCCTGGTCACCCGGCAACTGCAACATCTTTGTTGCAGCTTGATATCTCCGTCGCAGCACGATTTTTTCAGACATCGTTCAACATCGACTAACCTTCTTGAGTTTTCTAACCTAATCCACCGTGGTTTTCAAATTGGTTTGCAGACGGGTGTAGTTTTTACGGACTTCAGCAAGGCATTCGATTCTGTGAACCAAGCTCTGCTTATTCAAAAGCTTTTTTTATTAGGGTTCCCAACGAATCTTCCAGATTGGATTTTGTCCTATCTCTCTAACCATACTCAACGTGTTTTCTTTTCTAACGTGTTGTCAAATACTGTTAATGTTACTTCAGGTGTGCCACAGGGAAGTCATCTGGGCCCGCTTCTGTTTATTTTATTTGTGAACGACCTTCCTCAAGTTATAACATACTCTACTACACTAATGTATGCTGATGATGTCAAAATCTGTCTTTCTTACTCTGATTGGTATTTGCACACACGCCTTCAACTTGATCTAAGTGAACTACTATTGTGGTGTTCAACTAATCTTCTTTTTCTGAACCTTTCCAAATGCAAACTTATGACATTTTACCGTCGCGCTCCTCATTTTGTCTCATATGTTCTAGGAAATCATGTCCTTGAGCGAATTTCGAGTTCAAATGACCCCGGAGTCCTTTTTGATCATAAGATGTGTTTCAACACCCATATAGCTGCAACTGTAAATAAAGCTAAGGGTGTTTTAGCGTTCATCAAGCGTTGGTCCAAGGAGTTTGACGACCCGTACGTTACGAAACAACTGTACATCTCGTTAGTACGTCCTATATTGGAGTATTGTTCTTGTGTGTGGAGCCCGCAGTATAAAGAGCAGCAGGCTGTTATTGAATCCGTGCAAAAGCAATTTTTAATTTTTGCCCTTCGGAACTTTAACTGGGACTCGGGTAGAATCTTGCCACCCTACCGGTCTAGGCTAAATCTTATTGACCTGCCGTCGTTGCACCATCGCAGAATATGCAATGGCGTAATGTTCGTGCACAAGCTCCTTCTCGGGACTGTTGACTCCCAAACTCTCTTGGGTCAGATTGACTTGGCCGTTCCATCTAGACCTACCCGTACTTGTAGGACTATCCGTTTACCCATATGTAGGTCTAATTATGCTGATCATGAAACTTTTAGGGTTTTATGCCATAATTATAACTCACTCTGCCAAACCCTATCCCCTGAACTGTCTCTTTAACTAATCGCATGCAATATTTATAATCACTTAAATTTAGCTAACTTTTAACTTATCTTTTTCCGCCTTTAGTAATTAAGTACCATTATTAACAGATAATTTGTTAATTTAATAAATAAATAAATAACTTTCTTCTACCTTGTATTGTGTCAGCAAACTTTCCAGTAGCAGATAATTTTATGATTTGTACCTTCCTATTTTTACATAGTTTAACTGTCCATAGTTGAACTATAAACATTAAACATTAATCTATTCGATAAAAAATAAAGCAATAACCTTATTCATATTTTTGAAGTCTCATTATTTGCCTCAACATATGCAAACTTTAAGCCTGCTTTATGATCTGGAATATGATTCTAAATAGTATTTTATATTTTTTCTACTAGTCCTCTACTATCAGAGAACGATTTGAAACAATTATTTTTAGTTTTGACGACAAGACCGTACTCAGGGGTGGCGGTTTCCCGGGCCGCGGTTGGACCCGAAGGATAGCCTTAAAGAAAGTACCAAGCTCGCCCGTACCAAGAAGCGTCAAACACAAATTGAAATGGAATTTGTTTCTCATGCAAAATCTTGGCATTGTATTGTCTTTGGTCTAGTGGGTCTACTATATTTGGCTTATTTTGGGCGTCCAGCGATGGCCGGGCTTTGTCGCAAGACGTTTGTCTCTGGGAATTATACTGAACCTACCTGATCGCCATATATCTATTTGTATAATTCAAGTTGATGTATGACTGTGATTGTCAGAAGTAAATACAATTTGTAAACGCACTTCAAATCAAGTGTATTTCTTACGAAAAAGAGTTTTACATTTTGGTTGTTTGAGCCTTTCCGTTGTTTCCCCCCTGTGGTAAGAGCCCGAAGCTAAACTAGTTCCTTAGAGTTTGTAGGACTATAGGAACAAATATTTCCCGACATCGAGAAGTTTGATAAGTGCAGTGAAGAGCAAAAATTGGCAACAACGAAAAAAAAGAGACACTGAGGAAATAAATTTTAAAAATTTGATAGTGTTAAACACAAAACACAAGAAAGCAGCGACAGACATCCGCATTCTAATCGACAACTACGGAATTAGCAACAGCGGCATTTGTGGCGGCATCAGCGGGGACACCAGCAGCCTCCTCGACAACTACAGCATCGATGGCATCAGCATCGGCAGCGGCAAACAGAAACAGCATCGACAACAACGCATCGGCAACAGCATCGAAAGTAATAGCAGCGGCAGCATCATATGCAGACAGCAACAGAAGCAGAGGCAGAGGCTGCAGGCAAAAAGGTTGACGCGGGCCGAGTTCAGTTGGGCTGGGGATTCGTAAAACGAGGTCGAAAGCAAGCGGTCGTGGTCGCGGACAAAACCGCATCACGAACAAAAGAAAAAGCAAACGCTAAGCCTGCCAGGCGCTACGTCAGGATACACAGAACCCATTTGCAAAACATTTCCCAAAATCCGTCAAAAGAAACCAATCCACAGAAGCCTGTGGGACCATGTCTGGTAGCCAAACTGTACCGAAAGCGAATTAACAAGTAGCCATCAGGAATAAGTAGCACTGAGCAGCAAAAGAAAACAGCCAGACCAAATGTCGGAAAGCCAGAACCATTCTGTTGTTTACCCTCCGACTCATGTAAAGCTCACAGCAGCAGGCGCCGAGAAAATTGCCAACAACACAGACACGGGACATAGCGACAGAGTAGGAGAGCCAAAAAACCGAGGGAACAGCAGCGTCACAGCGATGTGCGGCAGCCGAAAACAGGAGACCCACGACCGGGCAGACCAGCACTGCAAAAATGAAACTTTCAAATCCAATTTAAAAAAAAAACGAGGGGGAACGTTGTGAGTTGCTGCGGACACCGCAACTCTACAGTTATACCCGATACTAAGTCAGTATGGCTCTCCTCCGGCAGACGCCGCTAATATTAAACGACACGACAAAGAGTGCGTGCGAGAGAGACAGAAAATCAGTCTGCGCGTGACGTCGGGCGCTGCGTAGCCACTGCAAATTGATTTGTTCCTTTTGGCTATAAAAATGATCTGATCTGATCCAGATTCAGCAATCTGATAGATACGGTCATTATCTATGATTCTGCGTTTTTAGTTTTCTCGAATCTGCAATATTGTGGATGCAACAGATTTTCGTCCTTTGTGGGGGCGGAAGGGAGTGGCGCGAAATTTTGAGATATACGTTTTATAGTGAGATCTAACAGGAGTGCGGATACCAAATTTGGTTACTCTAGCCTTAATAGTCTCTGAGATTTGTGAATATCCCCAGATTTTCATCCTTTGCGGGGGCGGAAGGGGGTGTGGCGAAATTTTGAAACAAACTCGTCTCGGTCCGATATATTAGGAGTGTGGATACCAAATTTGGTTGCTCTAGCTTTTGTAGTCTCTGAGATCTAGGCGCTAATGTTTTACTCTAAGCAAAGCCGCCTATGCTACGTGTGTGTTAGAGAGAGACAGGGCGAGAAAAAATGAAATTGTTTTCTTGATGCTGGCTATAATAATAATACGATCCAATTCAGATTCCGCAGTCTTAAAGATATGGTCATTCTCTACAATTCTACGTTTTTGGTTTTCTCATGTCTTTAAAATTGTGGATGCCACAGACTTTCGTTCTTTGTGGGGGCGGAAGTGGGCGGGGCGAAGTTTTGAAATATTTTTGTAGCAGTAACATATCACAGAAGTCTGGATCCAAAACATCGTTGCTCTAGCTCTTATAGTCTTTGAGCACTAGGCGCTGAAGGGGACGGACAGACGGACAGACGGACAGACAGACATGGCTCAATCGACTCGGCTATTGATGCTGATCAAGAATATATATACTTTATGGGGTCGGAAACGATTCCTTCTGGACGTTACACACATCCACTTTTACCACAAATCTAATATACCCCAATACTCATTTTGAGTATCGGGTATAACAACTTATTTTTTTCTCCTTTCGGTTAGAGCGTCTTCCGGGTATAACGACGTAAAATCGTCGGTCCCTTGAGTGTCGTTATAACCGGACTCTACTGTATATGATAATATCTGTTGCCATTTTTATACCCGATACTCAAAATGAGTATTGGGGTATATTAGATTTGTGGTAAAAGTGGATGTGTGTAACGTCCAAAACGAATCGTTTCCGACCCCATAAAGTATATATATTCTTGATCAGCATCAATAGCCGAGACGATTGAGCCATGTCTGTCTGTCCGTCTGTCCGTCTGTCCGTCCGTCCGTCTGTCCGTCTGTCCGTCCCCTTCAGCGCCTAGTGCTCAAAGACTATAAGAGCTAGAGCAACGATGTTTTGGATCCAGACTTCTGTGATATGTTACTGCTACAAAAATATTTCAAAACTTCGCCCCGCCCACTTCCGCCCCCACAAAGAACGAAAGTCTGTGGCATCCACAATTTTAAAGACATGAGAAAACCAAAAACGTAGAATTGTAGAGAATGACCATATCTTTAAGACTGCGGAATCTGAATTGGATCGTATTATTATTATAGCCAGCATCAAGAAAACAATTTCATTTTTTCTCGCCCTGTCTCTCTCTAACACACACGTAGCATAGGCGGCTTTGCTTAGAGTAAAACATTAGCGCCTAGATCTCAGAGACTACAAAAGCTAGAGCAACCAAATTTGGTATCCACACTCCTAATATATCGGACCGAGACGAGTTTGTTTCAAAATTTCGCCACACCCCCTTCCGCCCCCGCAAAGGATGAAAATCTGGGGATATTCACAAATCTCAGAGACTATTAAGGCTAGAGTAACCAAATTTGGTATCCGCACTCCTGTTAGATCTCACTATAAAACGTATATCTCAAAATTTCGCGCCACTCCCTTCCGCCCCCACAAAGGACGAAAATCTGTTGCATCCACAATATTGCAGATTCGAGAAAACTAAAAACGCAGAATCATAGATAGCAACCATATCTATCAGATTGCTGAATCTGGATCAGATCAGATAATTTTTATAGCCAAAAGGAACAAATAAATTTGCAGTGGCTACGCAGCGCCCGACGTCACGCTCAGACTGATTTTCTGTCTCTCTAGCACGCACTCTTTGTCGTGTCGTTTAATATTAGCGGCGTCTGCCGGAGGAGAGCCATACTGACTAAGTATCGGGTATAAATGTAGAGTTGCGGTCTCCGCAGCAACTCACAACGTTCCCCCTCATTTCTTTAAATATTGTGTTCTTCGTTGTTTTCACACACAAAAAAAAAATGTATTTAATATTTTTTGTTTTTTTCACTTTTTGTTTGAGTTTTCACAACAAAAAATTTGTACACTTTGGTTTGGGTTTTTTCTATGTTGGGCGCCAATGAATTAATTACACAAACACAACGCGTTGGTGAATTAAGTTCTTTATTGATTACGTTAGTTACAATCTCTTAGAAGCGTTAGCAAGCTAAGAATATTGGATATAATTGATTGGGTTGTAATTGATTTCAAATTCGGTAGCGGTAGCTGGCCGATATGAGACTTAGTTATCCACTGCAAGCGAAACGCTGCGCTTTTAATAGATTCAAACTTAAGACTGATCATAGGCCGTCAGCCATCGGGTGCTACAGGGGGACAAACGGATGACGGGTCGGCTCGCACAACTGTGAACTCGGAACTGAGGCGCAGCCGCTCCGGTTAGTAATACCCGGTGCGGTCTGCGTCTCACACCCCCCCCCTAGGACACAGAGGGTTGCGAGCGAACCGTCACCCGCCGTAACTGTGCACACCGGTGGAAGTGCGACTATACTCTCCCCGTGAGGGCGGCTGGAAACAGGTCCTAGCACGGTCATGTCTCTGCTAGGATGCTGGCGAATGGTAGTCGGGCGGAGAGAAGAAAACTCTCAGTGAAATTACCCCAATCCAAGGTGACACTGTTATATGCCGAGGGATGCATGGCCGGGGGGGTGCCCGGTCGCTAATATGCGGACTCTGGATACCTGCCTGGATACAAGCGGGCTATGCCTCGGGTGACCATCCCCTTCCCGCCTACTCGTGGGAACTACTATGCCAAATAATAAACATATAAAAACCAACAAAGCCGCAAAGGAGCTCGGTACTCCTCTTAAAGTACCGGAGGGACAAGCCAATCCCTCTGCACCAGCGCCTGGGAAACCGGGTCCAAAGAAGACGGGGAAGGAGACTGAGTCGGTCCACCGTCTTCAGGCAGCAGCCGCAGCGAGGGGGGGCCCGAAAAGCCAATCGGGTCTTTCCAAGTCGGGTGGCTCCAAGGGCGAAGCGGATACCGGGGTGGCTGCCAAGCAGAGCGTAATCGCGGCTGGTAAGCGCACCGGGACCGAAGAACCCATGGGAGCCCCGGCGGGCAGCGTCTCTGCACCACGGGGTGGAAAGCCGTCGTACCAGGACAGGAGACGAGCGGCTTTCATCCTGTCCAACGAAGACCCGAACTTCAAGGCGTCAGCCGAAGGAAAGGAGCAGAGGCTGTGGGCCTGCTCAATCCTTCCACTGTTCCAGCCAGCCAAAGCCGGAAAGGGCGCAGCCAAGGCCGCCAACAAGCGGCAACGCTCAGCGGAGGACCCCGCAAATCAGCCAGGCCAAGCCCAGCAAGCCAAGCGGGTGAAGACCCACCTCACGAACCGGTCGTTCGCTGGGGTGGCGAGGGGCAAAACCCTGATCGGTGTCCTGGACAGGGGCGCCGAGGACGGCCATGTCCCTCGCGATAAGTGGCACCTGGTGGAGAACGAGCTCCAGGACCGGTTCCTACTGGAACTGGAGGAGAACGGCGGACCACCGCCAAAGTGTGAGGACGCAGGGTGGCATCAAGGCAAGGTGAAAGCCATCGCCTGCCAAGACGCTCGCTCTGCGGCCCTCTACATGAAGGCGGTGGCGGACCTAAAAGGGGTCTATCCAGGGGCGAAACTGGAGGCCGTGAAGTGGGAAGATGTCCCTAGTCGCCCGAAAGCCAGAGCGTGGGTCTCGGCTAAGCCTGCAGAGCCTGAGAAGATCCTCAGGTTACTGCAGGTCTGCAACCCCCACCTTCCTACAGCCGATTGGAAGGTGGCAAAGGTGGAGGATATCCAAGGGCAGAGGCGCCAGATTATCCTCGTCCTAAATAAGGAATCCATTGATCTCCTCGCAAAGTCGGACGGTGTAGTGGATTATGGCTACAAGAAGGTCACCATATCCACTTACAAGTCCGATCGCAAGGGCAGGCAAGCGGAGGTCGAGCCAGACCCGGAGCTGCCGGAGATCCCGAAAGAGGGGGCCTCGTGCGAGGAAGACAACCCGGCGTCGGATGCGGCGTCCATGATGTCGGACGATATCTTGGACGACTACGCGTTCGACGAGAGCGACCTAGCCAGAGGTCTCAGCCACATCGTTGTCGGGGAGGAGCCGGAGTCCCCTGACAGCGATCTAGAAGCAACAATGGTGGAGGCGAGCCTCAGGAATGTCGTTGACGCTCCTGCAGATAAACCTCCACCATTGTAAGGCAGCATGCGCTGCTCTACTGCTCCACCTGGCCAAGGGTGGAGCCGACATAGTCCTCATTCAGGAGCCCTGGATCCTCGGAAACAGGGTCTCCGGTCTGAGGACTTCTGACTACAAGCTATATGTAGCTGAAACCGCAGGTAAAATTCGTACCTGCATTCTTGCAAAAAGAGAGTTGCACCTATTTTTGCTCCCAAATTTCAGCAATGAAGACCACACCGCAGTGAGCCTCGAAGGCCAGGAGCGCTCACTGAGGATCTGCTCCGCATACATGGGGCATGAACAACCAGACCCCGCTCCACACGCGCCTCTCCGGGCTCTAATCGCAGACTGCTCGGCCAAGGACATCGGCCTAATTGTGGTGTGCGATGCCAATGCACATCACTGTCAGTGGGGAAGCACTGACACAAACGAAAGGTGTGAGTACCTTTTCAGTTAATTACTAACCACTCAGATGGTCTTATTAAACTGGGGTAGTAACCCCACCTTCATCATTAAAACCCGCAAGGAGGTCCTGGACCTCACGCTTGCCTCTCATGAGATACAGAGTAACATTGTATCCTGGAGGGTCCTAGAAGAACACTCCTTCTCGGACCGTGGAAACTGTTTTCTCTTTCTCAGTACCGAAGCCAGTTCGATTCTGGAACATCAGGCGGACAAACTAGACTCGGTACTCTGATTACCTCTATCGTATTCTCCCTGAGCCTTCACTTGAGGAGGAGTTTTGCAGGGAGGCCACGACTCGTTTTCTTAAGATCTTCACCGACGCCTGCAATAAGGCGCTCAATAAAGCCTGCCCCTCTGGCAAGAACAGAGGCCGGAAGAAACCTGAATGGTGGAATCCGAAACTGGGTGAACTCCGGAAAGCCTCCCGGAGACTCTTCAATAAAGCTAAGGCTGAAAACGTTGAGCAAAACTGGGCCGAATACAAGGCCAGTCTGTCAACCTACAACAAAGAACTTAGAAAAGCCAAACGCGCCTCCTGGCGTAAGTTCTGCAGCGAAATCGAGAGTAACTCAGAGGCCTCACGCTTGCGCAGAGTTCTCTCGAAGACAACACCCACCCTGGGCTACTTGAAGAACACCGACCAGTCGTGGACTACGTCCAGCGAGGAGTCGCTAAATCTTCTCCTAAATACCCACTTCCCTGGCTGCGATGAAAACAGACCCAACTACCTCGCGCCTCCTTCTGTCGCCTCAAATGCCATCTTGGGACTGCTAAGCCAGGAGAACATTTCCTGGGCGATCAGAAGCTTTAAACCCTACAAGTCCGCGGGGCCAGACGGCATTTTCCCTGCCCAACTGATTCACGCGGGACATAAAGCCATTAACTGGCTCAAAATAATTTACGAGGGAATCTTCTCCCACGGGTGCATTCCTGACACCTGGCTTCAGACCAAAGTCGTATTCATACCCAAGGCAGGCAAGCCCTCGCACACTGCCCCAAAAGATTTCAGACCCATAAGTCTATCGTCTTTTCTTCTAAAGGCGATGGAGCGGCTCCTGGGGCTGCATCTAACGGCGTGCATTCCGTCCAGTCTGATTTCAGACTCCCAGCATGCCTATCGGAAGGGAAGATCCACCGAAACGGCCCTACACTCGATCACATCGATCATCGAAGCATCCCTTAATTTTAAGGAGTACACCCTAGTAGCCTTCCTCGACATAGAAGGCGCCTTTAACAACATCCTTCCGACCGCCATCACGGGCGCACTGACGGATCTGGGCGTTGACTCCAGGACGGTAAGCCTGATCGATCAGATGCTACAATGCAGGACGGTTGAGGCATCACTGGGCACGTCAACGTGTACCAGATTTGTCAGCAGAGGCACACCGCAGGGCGGAGTCCTCTCGCCCCTCCTATGGAACGTGGCAGTGAACACACTGCTGCGGGAGATAGAGCGGGGTGGCTGCCGTGTGGTGGCGTACGCGGACGATGTTGCCATAGCATTCTCCGGAAAATTTTCGCAGACATTGTGTGAGTGCATGACAAGTACTCTCACGAAAATGTCGAAATGGGCAGACAAATGCGGGTTAGGCGTCAACCCGTCTAAAACGGAACTGGTGCTTTTCACTAGGAAGTACAAAGTTCCGGTACTGATTCCCCAAGACTATGTGGGGAAACGCTAGTCTTCAGCAACAACGCCAAGTATCTTGGCCTAATCCTCGATAGAAAGCTCGATTGGAAATTGAGCATAGAGGATAGAGTAAAGAAGGCCACAGTGGCCCTCTATACTTGCAGGAAAGCCATCGGACTAAAATGGGGAATGACCCCCTATATAGTTCGGTGGCTCTACACCGCCATCATACGACCAATCATGCTCTATGGAGTGGTGGTATGGTGGCCAGCCTTGGAAAGAAGGACATGCCTCAATAAACTCAGCAGAGTTCAACGCATGGCAGAGCTATGCATAACTGGCGGGCTACGCACTACTCCAGGGGAAGCCCTGGATACTGTGCTGGACCTCCTCCCTGTGGATCTCATGGGAAAGAAGGTGGCAACACTTTCCGCCCTCAGAATGAGAGAAGCCAGACTGTGGAAAGCATCCGCGGTTGGGCACTCGGGACTCCTGATGAGACTCCCGCAATTACCAGAGAGGACAGATTACTGTATCCCCAGTGATCACCTCTCGACGCCCTTCCAGGTATCAATCCCATCTAGGGAGGACTGGGAGATGGGCGAACCAGGACCTGCAAATGCGGTCCACTTCTACACTGATGGCTCAAAGCTAGACGGCCGCGTGGGAGGCGGAGTCTACTGCAGCGAGCTGAACATCAGTCATTGCTTCAGGCTCCCGGATCACTGTAGTGTGTTCCAAGCGGAGGTTGAAGCCATCAAGGAGGCCATTTCGATCGTCTCCAAATTACTTCTAGATACGCACTTAGTGTGCGTCTTCTCGGACAGCCAAGCAGCTATCAAAGCTCTAGGCTCAATATCGTCGAACTCAGCGACTGTAAATGACTGCCGCAGGTCTCTGCACGAGATCGCAGAGCAGTTAGATCTCTTCCTTATATAGGTCCCCAGCCACAGGGACATCGAGGGGAATGACGCCGCCGACGAGCTAGCCAGGCAGGGTACTACGATTCCTCTCCTACCCGAGAGGGAGCAAGTAGCGATGCCCTTGGCTACGTGCAGGCTCCTAACGCACGAATTGTTCGAGCAAAATGCCAATAGGAGATGGCAGCAAACCGTTTCCTGTAAAGTCTCAAGATTGATATGGCCATATCGATCGAAGAAGCGCTCAGCAGAGCTGTATAAACTCAGCAGAGCACAGTGCTCTGCAGTTACTAGAGCCATTACGGGACACTGGCAGATCGGCACTCACGCCTCTAGACTGTCAATCCCTCATAACGACTTCTGCAGGAGTTGTCGCGACGAGGAGGAGGAGGAATCGGTCCCCCACTTCTTCTGCCACTGCCCAGCCCTTGGAAATCGTCGTCTTCGTATTCTCGGGGCCGCTTTCCTCACGGACATTTCGGACCTGTCCGTAATCAAACCAGGGACCTTGTCCAAATACATCCAAGCCACCGGATGGGACTGCCCTTAACCTGCAGTAGTATGCTCTCACGGTTCGGGCAACGCGAAGGGGCACATGCCCATGCGGCAACACAACGGACCTTTTATAGGTCCAAGTGAGCTTGGGGGCGGGAGGCTCTTATCCCCCCCTCCCGGCTACCGCCTTAACCTAACCTAACCTAAGACTGATCATAAATGAAGCTAAAAACTATGATTGCAGCCGGCTTCGCGGGCGGTGCTGCCGTCGCCGCCGTTCCAGGAACTCCACCGTCGCTGGCAGTTGTTCGGCACCCGTGGCAACTGTTGACTTGCGCCTTGTGGGTGGTGTCAGATTGCTGCAGCGGCTGCCAATATTGTTGCGACACATCTGCAGTGCCTGTGACTCTGGTCGTGGACCTCGCTAATATGCTAGATCCGAAAACGTCCAGTATCGGTGGTTAACTAGTACATTTGGCGATCGGGTAGATTCAGTATAACTTCCAGCGACAAACCTCTTGCTACAATGCCCGGCCATCACTGGACGCCCAAGATAAGCCAAATATAGAGGACCCACTAGAGCCATATGCCATGATGGAAGCAAGCGCCATTGTAGGTACTATAATACACGTAACACCGAGACCAGTAAATTGTTACATACGACCAATGACTATATTTTGTTCTTATAATTAAAGTTTTTTCTTAAATATACAAAAAAAAAAAAAAAGAATTATTGCTTTAAATTGTTCCCTAATAGTAGAGGACTAGTAGAAAAAATATTAAATATTATTCAGAATCACATTCCAGATACTAGAGCAGACTTAAAGTTTCTGAATTCTGGGAAAAAGTGCATGTTTTGAGGCAAACAATGCGACTTCAAAAATATTAATTAATAAGGTTATTGATTTATTTTTGATCGAATAGATAAACAAAACTTTTTCGGACTTCGAAAATTGAGCTTATTTGGTCGTTTGATACACTCTACAACGTAGAGAACGACCCTGCTAGATTGCAAGCTTGTAAAAACAACTATATTGGTCATGATTCAGCACATTGATGCTCGAAACACACACATACACAACTACAACTACAACTACAAATCTTTTCTGCGAGTCTCGAGTCTCTACGTCGTGAGTCGCCAAAGACTGTGTATTTGTTGATAGAAAATTGTTGGACCCAGACAATCTAATCAGCCGAGGCCGAGAAGGTAGGCAGCGGGCAACGGTCAGAGACGAATGATAGCACAAAAGATATTTGAAACGCCGTGCGCACCCTCTGTCTACGGGGCGCAACTTAATGGTATTGTATAGTCTTCGGTACGATCTATTGGTATCCTAATTTCCTCATCGCCCCGGTCTTTTTAAAACCTTGGCAGGACTCAAGTGACTATTATAATATGAATCCTTATAATATGAACAACACAAGAAAAACACCGATGGAGAGTATGACTGAGGCAGTCTTTGGTAAGCGCCACGCCCTTACTAGATCCGCACCGCCATTGGCACCTGCGAAAGCTCATCTTTCAGTTTAGACCCGACGGCAAGGTGATGGAGCGACCGCACTGCGTTCCTGGCTAAAAGGATGATCGACAGCGTACGGGGCATATTGTGGTGAGTTTTGCAGGCAATGTAGCAGTTCTATTTGTGGCAAAAGACATGTTCGTCGTGGAGATGACCTACGACCAGACTATTGGAGTCAAGCAATGGCGACGACTACATCTAACGAGTGTGACACGATCTGTGATGCCCCACCCGGCTCCAATCTGCACCAATGCCTTCCAAACAGCGAGCTAAGCCCGGGGTCTTGCAGAGTATGGCGCGCAAGCAGCACTGCCCCAGCAGGTATCCACCGCTGGAATATGGCCATTAAAGGACGATAGACCCACCAACTCATCATAGCAATCACGGACCTATGCTCAAAAAAAAAAGATGAAGAAAACCAAAAACCGATTTATTAAGAATCTATGAGCAGAATATATTTGGTGATCGGACATGATTATTTTTATACCCGATACTCATTGTTCGGGCCAGCCGCTGAAGAATAACCGTAACTTTAACATTATTATTGTATGAGCAGAGAGAGCCGCCTATGTTGTAAAACGTTGACGTTCTGCAGAGCTGCTGCGCTCTCCCGCTAAAGGGGCTCTCTGCCGCCGCCACTTCGGCAACTACTTTGATCTGCTGCCGCCACTTCGGCAATCACTTTGATCTAACGCCGTCGTCTATAGTTTAGTTCTATGCTAACCCCTCTGCGCATTGGTTGCATATCGATCTCGCATAAGGTTTATCTGGTAATAGCAAGCAATCGGCTTCCGCTAAGCCACCAAGATTAAATACGAATTATAAAGTTTAACCCGAAATCTCTTTTCATTTTTGAAACACATAGGTGCCAAAAAAGCTTGGCATCTCAAACATTGGTGACCACCCGACGTGATATAAAACCATTGCTTAATCGCGTTCCGTTAAAACACTTATTATTTATACAATATTTTGTTGTTGGGTAGTTTAACTACCAACAAATACATTTGGGTGCACGTTGAAAAACAGTTTAAAGTGCAAATTCAGTGAGAGTGCGGCTGGAATACTTATAGACAAATTCCGGTACTTTAAGCGTCGAATCTCTCATTCTCTGCGCAGCTGCAGCCGCGGTTCTTGACTTTTCGTGTCTTGCATTCTCGCTCTCGCGTCTATACATCGTCGCTTAAGCGGTATTTCATTTTCCGTTGTTGTGTCGAATTGCACAACGGTTAACATGGACAACGATCCGAATACAGGCGCGGGCGGAAATATTGTGGTGGCTGATTCCAGACTGAGTCTGTATAAGCGTAAAAGTCAGTCATTATATGATCGATTGCACGGCTTGGCGAATCCTTCGCGGGGAATAAAATCGATAAGCTGACCGCCGCGGAAGTCGAGGTGCGCCTTGATATGTTGGCAGAAATTCGAGAGGAATTTTATAAGGCCCATAATGAGTTGGAGGCTCTAGATCAAAACGAGATTGGGAGTGAGCTGCGCGAAATCTTCGATACTCTTTTCATATCGTTGAAAGCTGAGTTGCTGGCTGCTGTTGAAGTAAGCCAGTCACACGCCGCTGCCCATTCTACGACTCTGCCAAGCCATTCCGGACATAGTACCATCATCATGGCTCACAAGCAGCGACTTCCTGAGCTGAAGGTGCCTAAGTTTTCTGGTGGATACGTCGAGTTCTCGGATTTTATGGCAATGTTCAAATCGGTGATTGAAGCGGATGCGGATCTCAGTGACATCGAGAAATTCCAGCACCTTCGCTCTTGCCTCGCTGATGCGGCTTTGGATTCGGTTCGATCGTTAGAGCTCTCCAGTGCCAATTATCGTGCGGCTCTGGATATACTTAATAAACGCTTTAATAACAAAAGACTTGTTTTCCAGGCACACATCAAGAAGATTCTTGGGCTAAAGAGGGTAGACTCGCCTTCTGCTAAAAGGCATCGGGAGTTTTCGGATGCAGTCAATTTACACATGCGAGCGTTGCAGACATTGGGAACTGCTGAGGAGATTTCAGGATTCATGGTCATCAACATGCTGCTGCAGAAGTTGGATTCGAAGACGCAAACCAAATGGGAGGAGCACACATCGTCGGATGCTATACCTACCGCAGAGGAATTCTTCGAATTCTTGCAGCAACGCTGCCAGAAAATGGAGCGGTTGGAATATGCTACAGCGACACACGCTAGTAGCGATCAGGTGGGAAAAAGCCATTCCTATACGCAGGTTAAGAAAACGTTTGTAGCTTCCAACTCTTCCGCCGACCCGTCTGTATGCGTCTTTTGCCACTCAGCGGGCCATGGAATATACTCGTGCAAGATATTCGGAAATCTCTCACCGTTGCTGCGCCACAAAGAAGTGAAGAAGCTTTCCCTATGCTTCAATTGCCTAAAGCCGGGGCACCGGACCCGCGCATGCAATAGTGGAAAATGTCGAGTATGCGGCGGTAGGCATCATAGTTTGTTGCACTTCGATAGTATACAGCCCACAACACAAAGCTGCCCAGGTATTACTCCTCCCGATCTGGCCGTTCAACCGGACACTCTTTCCGTTGCTCAAAATTCTGCTAGCAGCTCGTCTCTACCTTCGTCTACCTCTCTTGCTGCCCAAGGTCTTCACTCTGATGTCGTGCTTCTGGCTACAGCCGTGGTTCTCGTAAAGAATCGGTCTGGCGTTTTAGTTCCTTGTCGTGCCATCTTAGATTCAGGATCGCAGCTGCATCTCGTCACATCCAGGTTTGCCCAGCAGCTTCAGCTTAGGAGAACTCAATCGTCTGCACTTGTGTCTGGGCTGGGCGATACCAGCGTTTCTACTGAGGGATCCACCATAAGCATTTGTATGCATTCTCGCACCTCTGCTTACACAACTACACTTACTGCTCTCATCGCCCCCACGATTACCGATTCTCAACCAAGTATGACAGTAAATGTATCCGATTGGCGTATTCCATCTAACATTCAGCTCGCTGATCCTGCATTTTTCAATCCTCAACGGGTTGATCTTCTCATTGGTGCGAGCGTTTCTTATGATCTCCTCTGCGTAGGGCAAATCAAACTCACCGATGGACTGCCTCTTCTGCAGAAGACCCGGCTTGGGTGGATCGTATCTGGCGGTGGACAGAAGGTATCAAGCTCGGCGCTTTTGGCTACGCACAATTGTCCAGATTCGATAGCTGAGATGGAAGCAAGGTTGGATAAAACTCTTCGTATGTTTTGGGAAGTCGAGAATTGTGTGGAGGCTGGGTTGAATACCAAAGAAGAAGACGATTGTGAAGCACATTTCGTAAGCCACCTTTCACGGTTGCCATCCGGGGAGTATGCAGTTCGTCTGCCGCTAAATAACAATACTGATCTTTTAGGAGAATCTTATGCTCAGGCTTATCGACAGTTCATCAGTCTGGAGCGAAAACTGGAGCGTAATCCTACACTCAAGGAGCGGTATTCCGCCTTTATGAGGGAGTACATTGATTTGCATCATATGCACCAAGTCAACCCTGATTCCCGTAGTCTCTGCAAATATTTCTTGCCTCATCACTGTGTCCTAAAGGAGGACAGTACGACGACAAAACTCCGTGTCGTTTTCGACGGATCCGCAGCTACATCAACTGGATATTCTCTAAATGATGTGATGATGACAGGCCCTGTTATTCAGCCTGCATTACTTAACATATTGATTCGCTTTCGAACATATCCAGTCGCTCTCACTGGGGACATTTGTAAAATGTACCGCTGCGTACGAGTGTCTCCACCCGACAATTTGTATCAGTGCATCCTATGGCGAGATTCCATCGAGTCCGAGGTTCAAGTCTACACATTAGACACCGTCACATACGGGACGAGGGCTGCATCATTTTTAGCGGTCCGCGCAATGCACCAGCTGGCCATCGACGAGGGTGAGTCCTACCCTCTTGGCTCAGCTGCTCTGCGGCAGGAGTTTTACGTGGATGACCTTATTTCGGGCGGTAATTCGGTCGCACAGGTCATGGACAAGATGCACCAAACATCAGCTTTACTGTCCCGTGGTAATTTTAGACTTAGGAAATGGTGCTCCAGTCACCAAGAAGTACTTGAGGGAACCCCTGAAGATGACATAGAGAAGTTCCTAAAGTTTAATGATGGAAGCGACATTGCCAAAACTCTCGGATTAGCGTGGGACCCTGCTTCGGATCAGCTGCTTTTTGCCTTGTCCGCACTGGACACAAACTCAAAGCCATCAAAGCGGTCGGTTTTATCTACGATTGCGCGGTTCTACGACCCTCTTGGATTGATAAATCCAGTCATTGTCAGGTGCAAAATCTTCCTCCAGCAGCTTTGGAGAGAAAATTTGGATTGGGATGAAAGCCTACCCTCAGCGTTGCATTCAACTTGGATGGACTTGAGAAATAGTTTGGCAAGCATTTCTCGGATCTCATTTCCTCGCTTGGTTCTTCGTTCTAGTGTGGCTACAGAAGTTCACGGATTCTGTGATGCCAGCTTAGAAGCATATGGCGCTTGCGTGTATGTCGTGTCCAGGGAAGCCCAGTCTTTGAGCCACGTTTTGTGCTCAAATTCGCGAGTGGCGCCGCTAAAGACTATATCGATTCCTAAGCTGGAATTAAGTGGAGCCCATTTGCTTGCGAAAATCATGCAGAATGTAAAGGACATGGGAATCTTTACAGGTCGGTTCTATTGCTGGTCGGATTCGTCAACAGCATTATCTTGGATTAGGGACGAGCCAGCTAAATTTCAAGTTTTCGTGGCAAATCGAGTGGCATCAATTGAGGAGTTGACGGCAGCCATGGAATGGCGCTATGTTCCCACATCGTTAAATTTTGCTGATATTCTCTCGAGAGGCTCGCTTCCCAACCATCTTATCCAGTCAGAGCTATGGTTTCACGGCCCATCCTTTTTGCTAGGCTCCAAGGATAAGTGGCCTGTATCTCCATCTAACAACATAGCAACTTTGGAGCTTCGCAAGAGAGGATTGCTAATCACGTCTCCACATGCCGATCTCACGTCCGGATGCAAATTTGCGAATTCATTCTTTCGCATGCAGCGCACATTCGCCTACATGCATAAATTTATACATCGTCTTAGGCATCCAGGACTCACCGTTTCTGATATTCGGCAAGGAACGCATCTTCTAATTCGACACATTCAGCTGGCAAATTTGTGGATGGACATAAAGGAGATTCGGCGCAATGGTCAAGTCATGAAATCCAGTTCAATTAGTTCGCTCAACCCGTTCATCGATCATTCTGGACTACTTAGAGTTGGAGGTCGTCTTGGCAACTCATCGCTAGGATTTGACGCTCAGCACCCGCTCATTCTGCCAAAGGGACATTCCATTACCTTTGCGCTGATAAGATATTATCATGAAAGAAACCTCCATGCCGGACCTCGCGCCTTGCTATCCAAAATTCGGCTGGAATATTGGCCCATTGGAGGTGTTAAGGCAGTGTCAAGGGTCGTCAGCAGATGTGTGAGATGCTTCAGGACTAGGCCGCGCATGGTCGAACACATCATGGGAGACCTACCTAAGGAACGTTTGGAAGGATTTCGAGCTTTTGAAGTCACTGGAGTAGATTACTGTGGACCTTTTTTCTACCGATCGGAAATCCGCACGAGGCCTCCGATCAAGTGCTACATTAGCGTATTCATCCGTTTCACTTCTAAGGCTATACACATGGAGCTCGTAAAGGATCTGACCACCGCATCGTTTCTAGGCGCATTAAAGCGTTTTACTTCCACTCGAGGAAGGCCAAGTCAAATTTGGTCGGACAATGCGACAAACTTCGTTGGGGCCAAGAACGAGCTTCTGGAGCTAAAGAAGCTTTGTCTGAGCGAACCGCATATGAAGGAGGTCCACGAATCCTGCTTGGCTGACTCGATCGACTGGCGTTTCATCCCACCTCGCTCTCCGCATTTTGGCGGGTTGTGGGAAGCGGCCGTGAGGACCGCAAAATATCACCTGTACCGCTCAGTTGGACCATCTGTGCTTAGCTTCGACGAGCTGCGCACTCTGATCTGTCAGATCACTGCAATTGTTAACTCTCGCCCTTTGCTCTCGCTTTCAGAAAATCCTGATGATTTAGACGTTTTGACTCCTGCTCATCTGCTTTTAGGCGGCCCCCATGAGCAAATCCTCGAGCCTGACCTAACGAAGCTGAACTACAATCGTCTGGATGGCTGGCAGCGGGTCACCCAACTACAGCAAATATTTTGGAGCCGTTGGCGCGAAGAGTATCTCACTCTTTTGCAAGAGCGCGCGAAGTGGCGTACCCCCGCGCAAAACATCTGCAAGAACGACCTCGTTCTGGTGAAGGACGAAAATCTTCCTCCAATGCGTTGGCCACTGGCTAGAGTGGTCGATGTCGTTTTGGGCAAGGACGGAGTGTGTCGCGTCGCTGACCTGAAGACATCCTCAGGAAACATCAGGAGGGCCGTCACTCGGCTATGTTTGCTGCCCCTTAAGGAATCTGTTGAGAGACTAGCTCCCAACGGGGGGAGTATGTTCGGGCCAGCCGCTGAAGAATAACCGTAACTTTAACATTATTATTGTATGAGCAGAGAGAGCCGCCTATGTTGTAAAACGTTGACGTTCTGCAGAGCTGCTGCGCTCTCCCGCTAAAGGGGCTCTCTGCCGCCGCCACTTCGGCAACTACTTTGATCTGCTGCCGCCACTTCGGCAATCACTTTGATCTAACGCCGTCGTCTATAGTTTAGTTCTATGCTAACCCCTCTGCGCATTGGTTGCATATCGATCTCGCATAAGGTTTATCTGGTAATAGCAAGAAATCGGCTTCCGCTAAGCCACCAAGATTAAATACGAATTATAAAGTTTAACCCGAAATCTCTTTTCATTTTTGAAACACATAGGTGCCAAAAAAGCTTGGCATCTCAAACACTCATAATGAGTATTGGGGTATATAAGATTTGTGATGAAAATGGATGTGTGTAACGTCCAGAAGGAATCGTTTCCGACCCCATAAAGCATATATATTGTTGATCAGCATCAATTGCCTAGTCGATTGAGCCCTGTCTGCCTGTCCGTCTGTTCGTCCGTCCGACCGACCGTCCGTCCGTCCGTCCGTCAGTCCGTCTGTCCGTCCCTATTAGCGTCTAGTGCTCACAGACTATAAGAGCTAGAGCAACGACATTTTATATTCGGACTTCTGTGATATATGCCTGTTACAAGTATATTTAAAAACTTTGCCCCGCTCACTTCCGCCACCACATAGGGCGAAAATCTGTTTTCATTAGTTTTCAGTGGCTACGCAGCGACCGACGACATGTTCAGACACGTTTTCTGTCTCTTCCGCACGCACACATTGTCGCTCAATGTAGCCATACTGAGTATGTATCGGGTATAAATGTAAAGTTGCGGTCGCCGCAGTAACTTACAATGTTCCCCCTCGTTATTAATTGGATTTGAAAGTTTCATTTTTGCAGTGCTGGTCTGCCCGATCGTGGGTCTCTTGTTTTCGGCTACCGCCCATCGCTGTGGCGCTGCTGTTTCCTCGGTTTTTTGGCTCTCCTACTCTGTCGCCATGTCGCTATGTCGCGTATCTGTGTTGTTGGCAATTTCCTCGGCGCCTGCTGCTATGAGCTTTACATGAGTCGGAGGGAAGCAAAAAAATTGTTCTGGCTTTCCGCCTTTTGCTTTGGTTGTTTTCTTTTGCTGATCAGTGCTACTTGTTCCTGATGGCTACTTGTTGTCACTTTCGGTACAGATTGGCTACTCAGAAATGGTCCCACAGGATGTAGAGTTTGGTCTTCGGCAGTGAGTTAGGGGCAGATCCAATAGAGGATTTTTCCTGACTCCATGTTAATAGGAAGCTAGGTTCGAAGGCGCGCATTCTTGCTGTGCTCGGGTCCAGCTCGCCGGATTGGTTGGGGTTCTTTCTCCCCTAGCTACACAGTTTTCCTGACACAAATCAATAAAATGCGCTTAAAAAAAAAAATAAACAGGATTTCGACGCTAATATCAATAACAAAAATAAATTTAAAAAAACACTCCTTTCCACTTTGCCCCAATAGGCATTTAGAAAACGCTTAGAAAAGATGTAGTACGTCTTCTTTCTGATGGTGGGTAGCGGTGATATATGTCCCTAGTCTTTACCCACCCAACCATGACAAACGCGTTTACATTTGGGCGTTGTCCCATTTTAAAAATTCTACATCTTCTTGAGAGAGATAAGCATAAGTACTTGACGGACGGAGATAATATTTAGCTTAGGCAGACATATTCGTGATTAAAAATTAATTTTTTTTGTTTTATGTTAAATGTCCCTAACCATAAGAGATTGTATTGATATTTTTACATAAATTACAGATATATTCCGATTCCTTACATTTACAGATAAACTAAAATATACCGACTTCCTTCATCTTATAAAAAAACTTCATTATTTGCACATTTGAGGGGAAATATGCTTTCAAATCAGTGTATAATTTATCTACTTTACAAAAAAAAACTTACGCCTGCATTGGTGTATAGGCATTGTGGTTTCAGCCACTAGTGGTACTCACAGTAATTGATTAAACTCATCGGTGTATCGTTGGGCCCAAGATGACTTTGATGGATTCATTTGTATACGCTGTGTAATTTAGAGGTTGGTCAGTCACATAAAAATCTATACGCTGCTGCTCTAAGAACCAGCTGCTTAGATTTACATATTCATATCTCGTCAACCATTGTCTTAATTAATTTTGAAGGCACAACCTTCACAACAGGGCAGCAACACCATCCCCTGGAGGGACAACTTATGATTTTACTTATAAATGCTCATTATAATTTTTGACCCAACAGAAAATGCCATGAATTTTGATTTACCCTCCCCTCTGTAGATACCTCACCAATAAGAATAAGAAATAGATTCAGAAAACCCAAAACGACGAGTCCTTTTAATTTCTATAGAGTAAAAAAACATGAAACCAGTACCGCAACACAGCAGCAGAGCACCACGGAAAACAAAGAGAAAAGCACAAAAGAGAGGGAAACGGGGAGAGCGCCCACTCTCACACCTACGCATCCAAAGCCAGAGAGCCAACGGCCAACACAACAGCAGCGCCACGAGCACCAAGAGAAATGGCACAAAAGAGAGAGAAACAGAGAGAGCCGATCGATCTCACACCCACGCAGCCGAAGGGCCGACGATTCGCCTAAAACCAACCCCGAGCAGAGGCCGGCAGCCGAAAGCTGCGAAGCAGCGAAGCGGCAGAGAAGCTGCCGAAAAAGATAAGAATGAAGCCTGTACCGGTCCAGCGGGAGCGAGACTCGGGAGTGATTTCCGAACTCCCACGCGGAACAGTCTAGCCACGGAAAGGCAATATCAACAAGTGATCGTAAGGTGACAGGAAAGTGAACGCCACGAGGATCATCAGCAGCAGGAGCCAGGAGAAAACTGGACATCGGCGCGGGGAGAAAAGGGTGAGCCACCTCAAGTATGTGAGCCGGGAAGTGATCGGTGCGTTAAGTGGGGAACAGTGTAGGAGCCAGGTTTTAATTGTTTTCCGCTCAATGGCTTCTCCATGTACTTGCATGTACATTTTTGGCAGTTGCCCCCGCTGCATGCGCGAGGTTTTAAGTAGGGAAATTGACGACCCGCAAAATAAATAAAGAATCTAACTTCAACCCACCTGCTCTACAAGACTACCACTTTGGGAATCACTCGCCAAACCAACCCTCTTTCTCCGCCCTTTTCCTCGGGGACCCAGCGAAGTGGATGTGAGTCGTGGATCATGCGGCATCCACCAAGCTGGGTTTCCCTCCCCTATACCTTCCTCCCCTGGGGACCTGGCGATGCTGGATGTGAGTCGTGGATCATGCAACATCTGCTAAGCTGGGCGCCCCTCTCCCACATCTTTCCGATCCCTGACCCGAAGCCCTTCCCCCGCCACGCATGACCCCCTACGCACGTTTCTGCAGCTCCCAAGCATGGGTTCACCCACGCCTCGTGGCCGGGCCAGGCCCGACCGTCCCACGATCAACCCCACGGGCTCGCTTTCGCCACGAACGGCTCTCCCCTTCGGTCCTCACACAACAAATTTTGCTGTGGGGAAGGACTGGGCCCTGGACAGACTGAGAAGCTGTACCTCGGCCTGAGAACTTCCTTACAGATGGCGCCCGAGCAGGGACCACGAGGGGAAAGTCGTTTAATGTAGGGACCAAGTGCAATGAGTGAAAAGTGGAAAGGGAACCAAGCAGCGGCAGGAGAAGCAGTAAGCGGTAGCGGGGAACCCAGAAACAGGAACAGCAGCAGCAAATCAAAGCCCCGGCGAATAGCCAGCAACGTTGATCCCTTGACTTGTGTACAGCTGAGGCTGGTTTATCTAATACCCCCCCAAGCGACAGCCGCAGGCACGTGTCCCAGACGCACCGGCGAAAACCAGCCAAAACCACGCGGCCAGCCACCTACGCGGCAGAATGAGGAGAGAAGGGAATAAGGGGAGAGACGCGGAAAACTACGCGGCCAGCCAGAAGGAGACTGGGAGAGACGCGGAAAACCACTCGGCCAGACCCCTACGCGTCAGAAAGAGACGGGGAGATACGTCGAAGACACACACCGCGTGCCGGAGAAAATGGCCGCGGACGGCGCCTAAAACTTTGGCACGCGACCACGGCAGAGCGGAGAAGCGGCGACAAAACGACGGCGACAAAGCGGCACCAGCGTCAGAACGGCAAGCAGAAGCAGCGGCGCAGCGACAGAGCAGCAAAGCACTGGCAGAGCGACAGAGCCGCGGCAGAGCAGCGAGGCAGCGACAGAGCAGCCAAGCAGTGACAGAGAAGCGAGGCAGTGACAGAGCGGCGACCGAGCAGCGAAACAGCGATAGAGCAGCGAGGTACAGCCGGCAAACGCAGGGGAGCAGCTACATGGCAGCGGAGCCCCCGGCCCGAAATCCATGGCCACGGCCAATATAAGGCGGAGCAACATCATCGCACGCCCTGGACACCCCGAGGCCGTGCAAGCAAGGCTGGACGAATTGGCCACACACTTTGGGAACATACCGAGCATCAGGGACCACCGGAGCCCAGCCACGTCGCCCAGGCCAGAGAGCCGGACGAAGATGGAAGACAGCAAGGAGGGACCACGACTGCGATTAATTATACCCGAGTTGCCCAGCATGAGCCGAGGATCCATCCACGGATACAACGAGTCAGCGACCGAGACACTGTACGCCCAGGACGACCAACCACAACGAGATGCCCAAGGACCACACCCAGGTACCAGACCGGAGTCATCCAGTAAGAACCAGGAACCAGGACCCAATACCACTGGACCCCCTGCCACACCGAGCCACCAAACGACCATGGAAGGAGGGCAGCCACGTTTTCCCCAGGGACATCGGGTCACACGCCCCGGAGGGGGTGAGATCTCGTACTCCTTACTGGCGGAAAAACTCCGGAAATGGCGATTTACTTTCGACGGCCACGCAGATCCACTAACGTTCATAAAAACTAGACGAGTGAATGGAATCATACGGCGGGAGCCCAGAACAGTTGCCTCGAGCCATCTCCGGTCTCCTGACAGGTAAGGCCGAAGGGTAGTTCCGAACTTTTCAGATGCAGGGATAGAATTGGACGGACTTTCGGAAGGAATTCCTGGAATCCTTCCTGCCCCCCAGATACTTCCAGCGTCTGGAAGACACCATACGAAGTCGGGAGCAGAAGCCCAAGGAATTCTTCCGGGACTACCTGATCGAGCTACGGTTGATGATGCAGCGAGCCCAGTATACTCGGGAGCAGGAACTCGAGCGGATCTACGAAAATCTCCGCCCGATCACTCACGGAATTGACCCAGCTCATCTCGGCCTACGAAACCGCACGGGACCGAGAATCACTCCGTAGCATCGGGCCCACGCAGAATCATCGACCCCGAGCTGCCTATACCGGCAATGGAACAAACACGCAACGAGGCACCACAACCGGGGAATCGACCAGGAGGAAGAGCAGGCGATCGATGAAAAACGAGCCTGCCGGAACTGCGGGGAAAACGTCAATTTCAGTGGTTCGTGCACAAACCGACAGAAGCTGTTCTGCTGAGAATGTGGCCACAGAGGGGTCCGGACCATCAACTGCTGCCGGAAAGCCGCGTCGGGAAACGGGTCGGGTCTCCGCCCAACGGACGGAGACGCGCACCCAGGAACAGGAGAAACCCACCCACTAAGCATGACGGAAGGAAGGATCGCCGCCCTGGTGCATATCGATGGGAGAGCTTTTGAAGCCACTCTCGACACTGGAGCCACACGGTCCTTCATCAGTCAGCGGCTGGTGAAGGAGATAGGGACGGCCGAGAACAGGCGAGAGGTGAGGACCAGGTTCCGCCTGGCAGACGGAACCAGGAAAGAGATCAAGGAGCAGAAAGAGTCATCGCCTACGCAAGTCGTCGACTACTCAAGGCAGAGGAAAACTACTCGGCCACCGAGAAAGAGTGGCTTGCCATAGTCTGGGCATAGTCTGGCTCCGATGCTTTCTGGAAGGATACCATTTCGACGTAATCACGGATCACCCTGCTTTGAAGTGGATGAACTCCTTCGATAATCCAACGGGACGCATCGCCCGCTGGGCCTTGGAGCTCCAGCAATATAGGTTCAACATCCACTACCGACGAGGAAGCCAGAACGTTGTGGCCGACGCCCTCTCACGACAACCCGAAGAGACCCTGCAAAGAGTGGATGAGGACCGAAACCCTTGCCCCTGGCTGCAGAGACTCCGCAAGCGGATGCAGGAACAGCCGGAAGGGCATCCGGAGTTCATCATCGAGAGCGACCAGATATACAAACGAGCCAACAGCAGAACCAGCGAAGAGGACCCCATCCGATGGAAACTATGTGTCAACAGGGGACATCGACGACGTGTGCTAGAAGAATGTCACGACCATCCGACAGCAGTACACCTCGGGATCAAGAAGACAGCGACACGGATAGCCCAGAGGTACTACTGGCCCGGACTGCACCGAGACTTCGCCCGTTATATCCGACAGTGTACCAAGTGCCAGCGGTACAAGGTGAGTCAAACCAAACCAGGAGGGAAGATGCACACCCGCCAAGCCCAAGAACCACTGGACATCGTCTGCGCCGACTTCGTCGGACCACTGCCACGATCCAAGCACGGCAATACTATGTTTCTGGTGTTCTTCGACGCCTTCAGCAAGTGGGTGGAGTTGGTACCACTTCGCAAGGCCACCACCGCACTACTGGAGACAGCTTTCCGGGAATGGATCCTGAGCCGCTTCGGAACCCCACGGAAATTTGTATGTGACAACGGGACCCAATTCACAAGTCGCTCTTTCCGAAGGTTCTGCAAACTAGCAGGCATGGAACTAGCAAGGCAACAGGACGATCAAAACCATGATCGCCCAGTACATCGATGGAGACCAACGGACATGGGGCGAGTTGCTGCCCGAACTCAGCGTGGCAATCAACAGTAGCACATCGGATACCACAGGCTTCAGCCCAGCATTCATCGTGCTCGGTCGGGAACCCCGGTTGCCTGGAGCCTTGTACGAGGAGACGACCCCAGGACTAGGCGAAGTGACAGAGACCCCAACCGACAAGGCCAAGCGACTTAAGGAAATCTTCGCCATAATACAGGAAAATACCCAGCAGGCATCACAAACGCAGAGCAGGACCTACAACCTACGTCGGCGCGAGTGGAGACCCACGATCGGGACACTCGTGATGCAACGCCAACATCACCTATCCAAAGCGGTGTAGTTAATAGTAGTTAATAGCACGACTCCAGAAGTATCCGGGAAGACAGCGACGAACGGCCGGACTAGCCGACCTCAAGGCCTACCACAGCAACGAGAACACCCTCACCAGCGAAGACAACGAAGACAACGACGACGATGACCCCAGCACCTGGAAAACCGCGAGTTCACGAGGGCCACTTATGGTAGTGCGCTACCACAATGTCCTCGCCCCGCAAGGGGCAACCGCGTACACACGCAGTAAGCTAGCCTTAACTCCCCTTAAGGGATTAGAGTAAGAAATAGGCAGAAATTAGTAAACGCACCGATCAGGGAACCCAGGGCACAGCGCACACCAGTGTCACAGGTCAGGTTATAACCACACAAGGTTTCTTTCCCCCCCCCACCAGATCCGACATGGAAAAACCAAGGACGAGCGACGCACAGCCTCTAGAGGCAAAGGATGGCACGGAGGGGCATCCTAGAGGTGCGTCGCCGCCCAGCATGAATCAACCACCAACACCCAAGAACAAATACACGCCAGAAAGACAACACACCCCGACTCCGCAAGCTGGACCAAGCAACGCCACGCAACATGACCCACAAACCGGAGCGATCCCACGACCGCAGGAAGACAAACACGACCTGGGCGTGGCTCAATGTCACGGTCCACCCTAGCACCACAGACCTCTTCCGAGATCATCGCAGTGGAGGCGATGCAATCCTCGGACTCGGACGAGGAGGTCCGAGCAGGCCTGGCCCAACAAGAGCCCAACAAGAGCCCACCAGGCGCCCACGTCGCCGCAAACACCACGGCCAAGGGACAGGCCGCAGTCACCCAAGGCCAAATTACGATAGTAGCTCGGACGAAGGGTTCACCAGCCCGACGATGGAGGCGGACAAGTGCTGGGAGCCGACGCACTTGGAAAGTACCGACGAAGAGGTCTTGCATGACCGGCGGTTCGCAAAAGGTGGCCTGAAGGACGGACCCGTGTCCCCGATACCCAGGGATGATGGAGACGATGAGGTAGCCCGGATCCTGGCGAGACAGGAGAACCCACATGGCCCGTTCCCGGACACCAGCTGGGACAAGGGATGGCACGCTCGACTACAGGAGTGGGACGCGCAGGAAGAGGCGAAAGCCCCAGGAAACCAAGATGATCCCAACGCAGAAATGGCCCGAATCCTCGGCACCAGAGGAGAACGACTCGGCCGGGTTGAGTGGCAACTGCTGGACTACGCACCGGGGAGAGACGCGGAAAACTACGCGGCCAGCCAGAAGGAGACTGGGAGGGACGCGGAAAACCACGCGGCCAGACCCGTACGCGTCAGAAAGAGACGGGGAGATACGTCGAAGACACACACCGCGTGCCGGAGAAAATGGCCGCGGACGGCGCCTAAAACTTTGGCACGCGACCACGGCAGAGCGGAGAAGCGGCGACAAAACGACGGCGACAAAGCGGCACCAGCGTCAGAACGGCAAGCAGAAGCAGCGGCGCAGCGACGGAGCAGCAAAGCAGTGGCAGAGCGGAGAATCAGCGACAGAGCAGCGAGGCAGCGACAGGGCAGCCAAGCAGCGACAGAGCAGCGAGGCAGTGATAGAGCAGCGAGGCCGTGACAGAGCAGCCAAGCAGTGACAGAGAAGCGAGGAAGTGACAGAGCGGCGAAGCGGCGACCGAGCAGCGAAACAGCGATAGAGCAGCGAGGTACAGCCGGCGAACGCAGGGGACCAGCTACATGGCAGCGGAGCCCTCCCCCACTGGAACACCAGGAACACCGCATTCATCGCACGCCCTGGACACCCCGAGGCCGTGCAAGCAAGGCTGGACGAATTGGCCACACACTTTGGGAACATACCGAGCATCAGGGACCACCGGAGCCCAGCCACGTCGCCCAGGCCAGAGAGCCGGACGAAGATGGAAGACAGCAAGGAGGGACCACGACTGCGATTAATTATACCCGAGTTGCCCAGCATGAGCCGAGGATCCATCCACGGGTACAACGAGTCAGCGACCGAGACACTGTACGCCCAGGACGACCAACCACAACGAGATGCCCAAGGACCACTCCCAGGTACCAGACCGGAGTCATCCAGTAAGAACCAGGAACCAGGACCCAATACCACTGGACCCCCTGCCACACCGAGCCACCAAACGACCATGGAAGGAGGGCAGCCACGTTTTCCCCAGGTACATCGGGTCACACGCCCCGGAGGGGGTGAGATCTCGTACTCCTTACTGGCGGAAAAACTCCGGAAATGGCGATTTACTTTCGACGGCCACGCAGATCCACTAACGTTCATAAAAACTAGACGAGTGAGTGGAATCATACGGCGGGAGCCCAGAACAGTTGCCTCGAGCCATCTCCGGTCTCCTGACAGGTAAGGCCGAAGGGTAGTTCCGAACTTTTCAGATGCAGGGATAGAATTGGACGGACTTTCGGAAGGAATTCCTGGAATTCTTCCTGCCCCCCCAGATACTTCCAGCGTCTGGAAGACACCATACGAAGTCGGGAGCAGAAGCCCAAGGAATTCTTCCGGGATTACCTGATCGAGCTACGGTTGATGATGCAGCGAGCCCAGTATACTCGGGAGCAGGAACTCGAGCGGATCTACGAAAATCTCCGCCCGGAGTATCAAATGTACACCCGCAGACAGGATTTCCGATCACTCACGGAATGGACCCAGCTCATCTCGGCCTACGAAACCGCACGGGACCGAGAATCACTCCGTAGCATCGGGCCCACGCAGAATCATCGACCCCGAGCCGCCTATACTGGCAATGGAACAAACACGCAACGAGGCACCACAACCGGGGAATCGACCAGGAGGAAGAGCAGGCGATCGATGAACAACGAGCCTGCCGGAACTGCGGGGAAAACGTCAATTTCAGTGGTTCGCGCACAAGCCGACAGAAGCTGTTCTGCTGAGAATGTGGCCACAGAGGGGTGGAACAGGAAACGCGCACCCAGGAACAGGAGAAACCCACCCACTAAGCATGACGGAAGGAAGGATCGCCGCCCTGGTGCATATCGATGGGAGAGCTTTTGAAGCCACTCTCGACACTGGAGCCACACGGTCCTTCATCAGTCAGCGGCTGGCGAAGGAGATAGGGACGGCCGAGAACAGGCGAGAGGTGAGGACCAGGCTCCGCCTGGCAGACGGAACCAGGAAAGAGATCAACCAAGCTATAGCAGGCAGAGTGCGCCTGGATCAACGAGAAACACAGGTATCTCTTCTTACACTACCCACGGTATTAGACGACTTCATCTTGGGACACGATTTCCTATGCGGTATCTGCGCAAGGATCCACTGTGGGCGGGCATATCTACAGCTGAAGTTGCAGCAGAAACCCACAGGGACCATACCAGCCTGCACCGCCCAGCCACGCCCGCGAGCCGTTACATTCGCAGACTCCGCTATCGTCCGCGACCAGCGCCAGACCGACACTCTGCAGCCACCCACGACCCATCCGACCGCCCCGACAACAAGTCCCCACCGAACCAGACCAAGCAACAGCAACAGAACACGAAGAGAGCTCCGACGGAAAGAACTGCGACACAAACAGGACAACGAAGAACAGCGAGGACTTTGGCAGAGACAGCTGAGGCTCCGCTAGATCAATCCAGGGCCAGCTCGTCGAACCAGGAGTCAGCATCAGCACAACGAAGAACAGCGAGGACTTTGGCAGAGACAGCTGTGGCTCCGCTGGATCAATCCAGGGCCAGCTCGTCGAACCAGGAGTCAACAACCGCACATTGCAGGAACCAGAGGACTTCGGCAGAGACAGCTGTGGCACCGCTGGATCAATCCAGGGCCAGCCCATCGAACCAGGATCAACAACAGGACATTGCAGGAACCAGAGGACTTTGGCAGAGACAGCTGTAGCTCCGCTGGATCAATCCAGGGCCAGCTCGTCGAACCAGGAGTCACCATCAGGAAAACGCAACGAAACGAGGACTTTGGAAGAGACAGCTTTGGGCTCCGCTGGATCAATCCAGGGCCAGCTCCTCGAACTAGGAGCCACCATCAGGAAAACGCAACGAAACGAGGACTTTGGCAGAGACAGCTGTGGCTACGCTGGATCAATCCAGGGCCAGCTCGTCGAACCAGGAGTCACCATCAGCACAACGAAGAACAGCGAGGACTTTGGCAGAGACAGCTGTGGCTCCGCTGGATCAATCCAGGGCCAGCTCGTCGAACCAGGAGTCAACAACCGCACATTGCAGGAACCAGAGGACTTCGGCAGAAACAGCTGTGGCACCGCTGGATCAATCCAGGGCCAGCCCATCGAACCAGGAGTCAACAACAGGACATTGCAGGAACCAGAGGAGTTTGGCAGAGACAGCTGTGGCTCCGCTGCATCAATCCAGGGCCAGCTCGTCGAACCAGGAGTCAACAACCGGACAACGCAACGAAACGAAGACTTTGGCAGAGACAGCTATGGCTCCGCTGGATCAATCCAGGGCCAGCTCGTCGAACCAGGAGTCACCATCAGGACAACGCAACGAAATGAGGACTTTGGCAGAGACAGCTGTGGCTCCGCTGGATCAATCCAGGGCCAGCTCGTCGAACCAGGAGTCAACAACCGGACAACGCAACGAAACGAGGACTTTGGCAGACAGCTGAGGCTCCGCTAGATCAATCCAGGGCCAGCTCGTCGAACCAGGAGTCAGCATCAGGACAACGAAGAACAGCGAGGACTTTGGCAGAGACAGCTGTGGCTCCGCTGGATCAATCCAGGGCCAGCTCGTCGAACCAGCAGTCAACAACCGCACATTGCAGAAACCAGAGGACTTTGGCACAGACAGCTGTGACTCCGCTGCATCAATCCAGGGCCATCTCGTCGAACCAGGAGTCAACAACCGGACAACGCAACGAAACGAGGACTTTGGAAGAAACAGCTTTGGGCTCCGCTGGATCAATCCAGGGCCAGCTTGTCGAACCAGGAGTCACCATCAGGACAACGCAACGAAACGAGGACTTTGGAAGAGACAGCTTTGGGCTCCGCTGGTTCAATCCAGGTCCAGCTCGTCGAACCAGGAGTCACCATCAGGAAAACGCAACGAAACGAGGACTTTGGCAGAGACAGCTATGGCTCCGCTGGATCAATCCAGGGCCAGCTCGTCGAACCAGGAATCACCATCAGGACAACGAAGAACAGCGAGGACTTTGGCAGAGACAGCTGTGGCACCGGTAGATCAATCCAAGGCCAGCTCGTCGAACCAGGAGTCAACAACCGCACATTGCAGGAACCAGAGGACTTCGGCAGAGACAGCTGTGGCACCGCTGGATCAATCCAGGGCCAGCTCATCGAACCAGGAGTCAACAACAGGACATTGCAGGAACCAGAGGACGTTGGCAGAGACAGCTGTAGCTCCGCTGGATCAATCCAGGGCCAGCTCGTCGAACCAGCAGTCAACAACCGCACATTGCAGGAACCAGAGGACTTTGGCACAGACAGCTGTGACTCCGCTGCATCAATCCAGGGCCAGCTCGTCGAACCAGGAGTCAACAACCGGACAACGCAACGACACGAGGACTTTGGAAGAGACAGCTTTGGGCTCCGCTGGATCAATCTAGGGCCAGCTTGTCGAACCAGGAGTCACCATCAGGACAACGCAACGAAACGAGGACTTTGGAAGAGACAGCTTTGGGCTCCGCTGGTTCAATCCAGGTCCAGCTCGTCGAACCAGAAGTCAGCATCAGGACAACGAAGAACAGCGAGGAGTTTGGCAGAGACAGCTGTGGCTCCGCTGGATCAATCCAGGGCCAGCTCGTCGAACCAGGAGTCAACAACCGGACAACGCAACGAAACGAGGACTTTGGCAGAGACAGCTGAGGCTCCGCTAGATCAATCCAGGGCCAGCTCGTCGAACCAGGAGTCAGCATCAGGACAACGAAGAACAGCGAGGACTTTGGCAGAGACAGCTGTGGCTCCGCTGGATCAATCCAGGGCCAGCCCATCGAACCAGGAGTCAACAACAGGACATTGCAGGAACCAGAGGAGTTTGGCAGAGACAGCTGTGGCTCCGCTGCATCAATCCAGGTCCAGCTCGTCGAACCAGGAGTCAACAACCGGACAACACAACGAAACGAAGACTTTGGCAGAGACAGCTATGGCTCCGCTGGATCAATCCAGGGCCAGCTCGTCGAACCAGGAGTCACCATCAGGACAACGCAACGAAATGAGGACTTTGGCAGAGACAGCTGTGGCTCCGCTGGATCAATCCAGGGCCAGCTCGTCGAACCAGGAGTCAACAACCGGACAACGCAACGAAACGAGGACTTTGGCAGAGACTGCTGAGGCTCCGCTAGATCAATCCAGGGCCAGCTCGTCAAACCAGGAGTCAGCATCAGGACAACGAAGAACAGCGAGGACTTTGGCAGAGACAGCTGTGGCTCCGCTGGATCAATCCAGGGCCAGCTCGTCGAACCAGCAGTCAACAACCGCACATTGCAGGAACCAGAGGACTTTGGCACAGACAGCTGTGACTCCGCTGCATCAATCCAGGTCCAGCTCGTCGAACCAGGAGTCAACAACCGGACAACACAACGAAACGAAGACTTTGGCAGAGACAGCTATGGCTCCGCTGGATCAATCCAGGGCCACCTCGTCGAACCAGGAGTCACCATCAGGACAACGCAACGAAATGAGGACTTTGGCAGAGACAGCTGTGGCTCCGCTGGATCAATCCAGGGCCAGCTCGTCGAACCAGGAGTCAACAACCGGACAACGCAACGAAACGAGGACTTTGGCAGAGACAGCTGAGGCTCCGCTAGATCAATCCAGGGCCAGCTCGTCGAACCAGGAGTCAGCATCAGGACAACGAAGAACAGCGAGGACTTTGGCAGAGACAGCTGTGGCTCCGCTGGATCAATCCAGGGCCAGCCCATCGAACCAGGAGTCAACAACAGGACATTGCAGGAACCAGAGGACTTTGGCAGAGACAGCTGTGGCTCCGCTGGATCAATCCAGGGCCAGCTCGTCGAACCAGGAGTCACCATCAGGAAAACGCAACGAAACGAGAACTTTGGCAGAGACAGCTGTGGCTACGCTGTATCAATCCAGGGCCAGCTCGTCAAACCAGGAATCACCATCAGGACAACGCAACGAAACGAGGACTTTGGCAGAGACAGCTGTGGCTACGCTGGATCAATTAAGGGCCAGGTCATCGAACCAGGAGTCAACAACAGGACATTGCAGGAACCAGAGGACTTTGGCACAGACAGCTGTGACTCCGCTGGATCAATCCAGGGCCAGCTCGTCGAGCCAGGAGTCAACAACAGGACATTGCAGGAACCAGAGGACTTAGGCAGAGACAGCTGTGGCTCCGCTGGATCAATTCAGGGCCAGCTCGTCGAACTAGGAGTCAACAACAGGACATCCCAGGAAGCAAAGGACTTTGGAGCAAACCAAGGCCAGTTCATCGAACCGGGGGTCACCACGTAGCAACCCAGCAGGACCGACATTACGCAATCCACGAACCCCGACACCACCAGACGAGACCAGAGAGTCTTCGACTATGGACTTCCAACTGGAGCAACTAGCCGACGCCGAGATAGCTCGGGGACGAAACCCGTTTCGCACAACCGACCCGGATGACTACGAGAATGCGATCTTGGCCGCCATTACCGCCATGGAACTGCAAGACCTATTGTTGTGGCAACAAGACCCAGACCCCGAACCACCCCCCACGCCGTGGGCAGGCAAATCCCTAGATGAGGAATTGGCGAAATTCGACGGACTGACTGGGGTCTCCCACATCGCCGAACACACGATAACAATGCGAGACAACCGGCCCGTGAAGCAGCGCTGCTTCCCCAAGAACCCGGCCATGCAGAAGATCATCAACGCAAAGGTAGACGAGCTGCTACGGGACGGAAGGATCGAACCATCCCGAAGTGCCCACAGCGCCCCGATTGTCTGCGCCCGTAGAAATGTGCCAGCTAAATGCCCGTTCGGTGCCTGATGCCTATCCTCTCCCACGGATCAACCACATCCACGAGAGACTCCGCCACGCTCGCTACATATCCACGCTGGACCTCAAAAACGGATACTGGCAGATCCCGGTGGCCGAAGGCAGCAGAGAGGCGACAGCATTTACCCTCCCCTGCAGAGGACACTTCCAGTGGAAGGTCATGCCTTTCAGCCTGCACTCAGCACCAGAGACGTTCCAGCGAGCTTTGGACAGCGTCATCCGACCCACTATGGAGCCGTACGCGTTCGCGTATCTCGATGATATCATCGTCATCGGAGCCACGTTAGAAGAACACGTCGACCACCTTCGAGAGGTTTTCAGGAGGATGCGAGAAGCGAACGTCCGACTGAACAGAAACAAGTGTAGTTTCTTCAGGAAGAGTTTACTCTACCTCGGCTATGTCATCAGCGAACAATGCATCCACACGGATCCAGACAAGGTCAGCGCAGTACAGAAACTATCACCGCCCACCACACTGAAAGAACTGCGACGCTGTATCGGGATGGCATCCTGGTAGCGACGCTTCGTCCCCAACTTCGCCACGGTGGTCCAGCCCATGACCAACCTGCTCAAAAGGGACCAAAAGTGGGAGTGGACAGACTAGCAACAACAGGCCTTCGAGACGCTCAAGGAAAGACTCACGCAAGCACCAGTCCTAGCGTGCCCCGACTTCGCCGAGCGATTCGTACTCCAAACGGACGCCAGTTCGTACGGCCTCGGAGCAGTGTTGACACAACAGATCGAAGGAGCAGAAAGAGTCATCGCCTACGCAAGTCGTCGACTACTCAAGGCAGAGGAAAACTACTCGGCCACCGAGAAAGAGTGGCTTGCCATAGTCTGGGCATAGTCTGGCTCCGATGGTTTCTGGAAGGATACCATTTCGACGTAATCACGGATCACCCTGCTTTGAAGTGGATGAACTCCTTCGATAATCCAACGGGACGCATCGCCCGCTGGGCCTTGGAGCTCCAGCAATATAGGTTCGACATCCACTACCGACGAGGAAGCCAGAACGTTGTGGCCGACGCCCTCTCACGACAACCCGAAGAGACCCTGCAGCGAGTGGATGAGGACCGAAACACCTGCCCCTGGCTGCAGAGACTCCACAAGCGGATGCAGGAACAGCCGGAAGGGCATCCGGAGTTCATCATCGAGAGCGACCAGATATACAAACGAGCCAACAGCAGAACCAGCGAAGAGGACCCCATCCGATGGAAACTATGTGTCAACAGGGGACATCGACGACGTGTGCTAGAAGAATGTCACAACCATCCGACAGCAGTACACCTCGGGATCAGGAAGACAGCGACACGGATAGCCCAGAGGTACTACTGGCCCGGACTGCACCGAGACGTCGCCCGTTATATCCGACAGTGTACCAAGTGCCAGCGGTACAAGGTGAGTCAAACCAAACCAGGAGGGAAGATGCACACCCGCCAAGCCCAAGAACCACTGGACATCGTCTGCGCCGACTTCGTCGGACCACTGCCACGATCCAAGCACGGCAATACTATGTTTCTGGTGTTCTTCGACGCCTTCAGCAAGTGGGTGGAGTTGGTACCACTTCGCAAGGCCACCACCGCACTACTGGAGACAGCTTTCCGGGAATGGATCCTGAGCCGCTTCGGAACCCCACGGAAATTTGTATGTGACAACGGGACCCAATTCACAAGTCGCTCTTTCCGAAGGTTCTGCAAACTAGCAGGCATGGAATTGGAGTATACGGCGCCCTATACCCCACAACAAAGCCCCACGGAACGAGCCAACAGGACGATCAAAACCATGATCGCCCAGTACATCGATGGAGACCAACGGACATGGGGCGAGTTGCTGCCCGAACTCAGCGTGGCAATCAACAGTAGCACATCGGATACCACAGGCTTCAGCCCAGCATTCATCGTGCTCGGTCGGGAACCCCGGTTGCCTGGAGCCTTGTACGAGGAGACGACCCCAGGACTAGGCGAAGTGACAGAGACCCCAACCGAAAAGGCCAAGCGACTTAAGGAAATCTTCGCCATAATACAGGAAAATACCCAGCAGGCATCACAAACGCAGAGCAAGACCTACAACCTACGTCGACGCGAGTGGAGACCCACTCAGAATCAGGATCAGGATCAGGACACTCGTGATGCAACGCCAACATCACCTATCCAAAGCGGTGGACAACTTTGCCGCAAAGTAGTTAATAGCACGACTCTAGAAGCATCCGGGAAGACAGCGACGAACAGCCGGACTAGCCGACCTCAAGGCCTACCACAGCAACGAGAACACCCTCACCAGCGAAGACAACGAAGACAACGACGACGACGACCCCAGCACCTGGAAAACCGCGAGTTCACAAGGGCCACTTATGGTAGTGCGCTACCACAATGTCCTCGCCCCGCAAGGGGCAACCGCGTACACACGTAGTAAGCTAGCCTTAACTCCCCTTAAGGGATTAGAGTAAGAAATAAGCAGAAATTAGCAAACGCACCGATCAGGGAACCCAGGGCACAGCGCACACCAGTGGCACAGGTCAGGTTATAACCTCACAAGGTTTATTTCCCCCCCACCAGATCCGACATGGACAAACCAAGGACGAGCGACGCACAGCCTCTAGAGGCAAAGGATGGCACGGAAGGGCATCCTAGAGGTGCGTCGCCGCCCAGCATGAATCAACCACCAACACCCAAGAACAAATACACGCCAGAAAGACAACAGACTCCGCAAGCTGGACCAAGCAACGCCACGCAACATGACCCACAAACCGGAGCGATCCCACGACCGCCCAGGCCACCAAGGTCATCCAGACGCCAGGTCCACCCCGAAGACCCACTGTCACCCCGCAGGAAGACAAACACGACCTGGGCGTGGCTCAATGTCACGGTCCACCCTAGCACGTCACCACAGACCTCTTCCGAGATCATCGCAGTGGAGGCGATGCAATCCTCGGACTCGGGCGAGGAGGTCCGAGCAGGCCTGGCCCAACAAGAGCCCACCAGGCGCCCACGTCGCCGCAAACACCACGGCCAAGGGACAGGCCGCAGTCACCCAAGGCCAAATTACGATAGTAGCTCGGACGAAGGGTTCACCAGCCCGACGATGGAGGCGGTCCTCCACATCGTAAGTTCGTAGAGGAACTAGAAATTAAGTCAAATGTTATAGTAAGTAAACTAAATCTGGAGACTAGCCCAGAAAATAAGATAATCTTTAAAAACGCTCTGGCAAATGCCACCAGTCATACAATAGAAGATGCTTTACCCAATAAATTGTTCATCATTTTAGCAAAGAAAGACATTTCTACTATAGCTAATCTAGAAAAATCAGCTCAAGAGTTAGGAATCTACAAAAATTTCGTAACTGATAACAAGAATCACGAACACCCAAGGAACGTAAATAACAATCGTAGGAATGTTGGAACTTATTACCATCGCTATAGTTGTAATGATTCTAACAATCAAAACCCAAGTACTTCTAGAAATAACCATGGATCGAATCGAAATAATTCAGGAAATAATGCCGTAAATAATAAAGGATTATTTAACGAATTTAGAAATTCCTTAAACCAGGGCAGAGTACAGAATCCCACAAACTATCAAATCAATCAGACACAGGCAGGTAGCAGTGCACCAAATCAGCCAGTCAAACGATCTAGGGAAAGCCAAAGTGGACAAATGAAAATGGATGTAAATTTTCAGCAGAGTGCCTCGGAAGACACCGAGGAAGACCATATATAGAAATAATAGTAAATAATACAAAATTAAGAGGTATCGCGGACTCGGGATCGTCAATAAATATAATAAAGGAAAATTATACAGATTCTAAAGTCGATAGCGACAACCTCACTGTCCATACCATCAATGGACCCGTCCGTCTGACTAAGAGCATTACACGTAATGCAACCGAAAATTGTCCGACAAAACAAAAGTTTTATATTCATAATTTTTCTGAAAATTATGATATACTCTTAGGCATAGAATATTTGATGGGCAGCAAGCCGTCATCGATTACCGAAACGAAACGGTAACGTTAGGAGAAAGGTCATACCCAATCATCCAAAGTGGAGAAGCAATTGCCGACGGCAAGACCGCACACAAAGGTGATAAGCCATCTTCAAAGGAAGATATAACTACACCTGAGTGCCTTGACCCATCTCCTAAAGGAGAGCAAGACTTCGCTTCCGCGTTAGAGAATGAATTAAGGGAATGTAACCAGCTTAGGTTGGAACATTTAAAGGACGAAGAAAAAGAGAAATTAAAGAAAGTTCTCTACGAGTTTAAAGACCTGCAGTATAAAGAAGGTTACAATTTGACCTTCACTAGTACAATAAAGCACGAAATTAAAGCCCATCACGAAGATCCTGTATATCGTCGACCATACAAATATGCTCAAATACACGATCAAGAAGTGAATCAACAAATCAAAGACATGATTAGACAGGGAATCATTCGTAAGTCGAATTCTCCCTATTGTGCACCCATTTCTATAATATCAAAGAAAATAGATGCTTCAGGAAAGCAAAAATATCGAATGGTAGTAGATTATAGAAGTCTAAACGAGGTGACAATCAAGGATAAATTTCCTACACCCAGAATGGACGAAATACTAGACAAACTATGTAGGTAGGTGCCAGTATTTGACGACAATCGATTTAGCAAAAGGATTCCATCAAATTTCTATGGAACCTAGCTCAATCCCAAAAACAGCTTTCTCTACTAAGCAAGGTCATTACGAGTTCACTCGTATGCCTTTTGGGCTAACCACTGCCCCCGCCACATTTCAAAGATGTATGAACAATCTGTTAGAAGATTTAATTTTCAAAGATTGCCTTGTGTATCTAGACGACATCATTATCTATTCCACGTCATTGGAAGAACATTTGTTGTCACTTAAAAAGGTCTTTGGAAAGTTGAGAGATGCAAACCGTCAACTTCAAATGGATAATTGTGAATTCCTGAAGAAAGAAACGGAATTCCTAGGCCATGTAGTAACAACTAACGGCATAGTACCTAATCCACGGAAAATATCCGCTATAATAAACTTCCCCATACCCAATACAACTACAAAAATAAAATCATTCATAGGTTTATGTGGATTTTATAAAAAATTCATTCCTAATTTCGCTAAAATAGCAAAACCAATGACACTCAAATTAGAGAAACGAGCTGGCATAGACCCAACCGAGGAAAAATACGTCAAGGCCTTCGAAAAGTTGAAAGTATTCATCACCTCAGACCCCATCCTCTCATTCCCAGATTTCGACAAAATGTTCACGGTAACAACCGATGCAAGTAACATTGCATTAGGAGCGGTGTTGTCACAAGACCACAAACCAATTTGCTACGCAAGTAGAACCCTAAATGAACACGAAATCAATTATTCAGCAATAGAAAAGGAATTACTAGCTATAGTTTGGGCAACTATGTATCTCAGATCATACCTGTTTGGTAGAACGTTTGAGATATTAAGTGATCATAAACCCTTGATTTGGTTGAATAACCTCAAGGAACCAAATATGAAGCTACAACGATGGAAGATCAAATTAAATGAATTTGACATCAAAATAAAATATTTACTAGGAAAGGAGAACCATGTAGCCGATGCGCTATCAAGAGTAAAGATTACCGAAAACCTACTTGGGGAAACCATTAGTTTAATACAAATTATATTCCACTTACAGAACGACCAATCAATTACTATAATAGGCAAATAGAACTGATTAAAGGTAGTGAGGATAAGGTAGAAACATCCCACTATTTCCACAAGATACTGATAAAAATCACATATACTAAAATGACAGAGTCATTAGCAAAAGAAATAATAAAGGAATATGTGTGTACCAAAAAGAGTGCATTATATTTCCATAATGAAATAGACTTCCCACTGTTCCAAAGGGCATTCCTGGAGATAATCAGTCCCAATCACTTGACTAAACTGATTAAGTCCAGTACCAAACTCATAGATATTCCGAACTACTCCGAATTCAAGGAACAAATATTGAAGAATCATAAAGAGCTACTTCACCCAGGTATCAAAAATACCACCAATTGGCTTAAAGGAAAATTCTACTACCCCGATTATCAAAAGTTAATCCAAAATATCATCAATGAATGTCCTACGTGCAACGTTGCTAAAACAGAGCATCGTAACACCAAACTAACCTTCGAAATCACCCCTGAAATACAAAATATCAGAGAAAAGTATGTCATGGATTTCTATTTGGTAGGCAATCAACAATTCCTATCATGCATCGATGTATATTCTAAATTCGCTACCCTTGTAGAAGTTAAGAGTCGTGACTGGTTAGAAACAAAGAGAGCCATCATATAAGTCTTTAATGAAATGGGCAAGCCACAGGGAATTAAAGCCGACAAAGATTCAGCCTTTATGTGCGCAGCATTGCAAGCATGGTTGAATGCGAAATCGAAATCACTATCAGTAAAAAACGGAGTTTCTGATGTAGAACGGCTACATAAAACGAACAATGAAAATTTAAGAATTATTTCAAGCGAGGATAACATAGAGAACAGGCTCACAAAATTCGAGTTAATTCTATACACTTATAACCATAAAACGGTTCATAATACTACAAAAAGATCCCCAGCTGATACGCCAGACTACCAAATTATAACACCCAACTGAATAAGGTTAGAAAGATCAATCATTTGAATAACGATAGAATCGACTTTGAAGTAAACACACGCTACAAGAGTGCACCCCTAGTTAAAACAAAAACAACCAATCCGTTCAAAAGAACAGGGGAAATTCGGCAGGTAGACGAAAAGCACTTTGAAGAGAAAAATAGAGGGAGGAAAATCACCTACTATAAAACGAAATTCAAAAGAAAAAAAAATCTAATAAAAGTAAATATGATAATTGCAGAGTACCCGAAGAGAGTACTGGGAATCTGGAGCTACAACATGATTAAGATTATAGTCTTACTAATGTTCACCGTCCTACAGTCTACCGGACAGAATATAGAGATAGATCCCATCAACTCAAGGAATGGATATCTCATATTCAAAACAGATACCATTAATATACCCATTAATTATGAATATCATTATTTAACAATTAATATAACAAGAACAGATGAAACATATCAGAGTTTACTAGACCAGGCAACCCAATTTAATAACGTAATCCAAGTTCAATATTTAGTCGAGAAATTACTACGTGAATTCAATGGCATAAAAATAGCCTAAAGAAACAAAAGAGGCCTTATAAATGCAGTAGGCACAATTTATCTAGATCAAGATGATAAAGTCGAACTAGAAGGGAAAATAGACAATCTGGCTAGCCACAGTGTTCAAGCTAACGAATTAAACTTAATAATTCAAGCAGTAAACTCTGGCATAGAAGTTGTCAATAAATTAAACAAGGCTAATGATAGAAATAAGCAATTAGAAATACTAATATTTAACCTTCAACATTTTACTGAGTACATAGAGGATATTGAATTAGGCATGCAGCTAACAAGATTAGGGATTTTTAATCCAAAATTATTAAAGCAGGATTACCTGAAACACATCGATTCAGAGAAATTATTAAATATCAAAACATCTACCTGGTTAAAATCAGACACTAACGAAATACTAATAATTTCCAACATCCCACGAGAGATCAGAAATATTCCTATACTTAAAATTGTCCCATATGCAGATGAAGACAATAACATTCTCACTGACCAAACGCAAAAGAATTATTACGTTCTAGAAAACGAGGTATATGAGAAAGAATCAAAACGAAAAATAAATGTCGAATGTATAAGTTAATTTTATCCTTATTCGAAGGACAAAATAAAAGATTATTTTGATTCTGTTCACTTTAGCGAAGTGCTTTTATTGAATATCAGAATGTGACTGCTTAAATCTAGAATTATAATTCTTAAAGAAACCTATCGATGAACGCGGCAGAGGAACTTCGGCAGAGGCCGAATTGTTGGGGTCTTCAGAATTATTGTAGGCGGCGGCGTCGGTGGCGACAGCGGAGTTGCAGTTATTGACCGGCAATAGGAAGTCAATGTTGCTGGTCGATGTTGGGGGTGAAGAACAGCGGAGTCATCAAAAATGCATTGTCGACATTATCGCAGTCGCGACGTCGAAGACGGGGTGGGGGCGATGGTTTCTCGTGAAGTGCTGACTTGAAGTGGAGCGCATAAGCACTTCCAGAAATACAATGTTTCGGTTCTTGCTTTAGGCAGGAAATGGTTTTTACTTTTTGTGTAAATTGTGACAGAATTCTTGCGCATTGTTATTACAATTGGGTAATAAACTATTGGGCAAGAATTTTTATACTTTTTTCTGTTTTAATTGGAAATAAGAGTATTGAACTCTTAGGGTGTTAACTCTTCCCCTCTTATTTCATTTGTCCTCAAATGAATTTTTAGAAATATGGTATGTTATTAATTTCAAGATTTTGGTTTGTGTTTGTTGGTATCTTTGTATCGGTTTTGATTTTGATGTCTGGTATTTCTGGAGGAATGTTGAGTATCACTTTTTGTGGTTTTCGACACACATGTGATATTATGATCAGTATTATTGCAATTGTAAATAGCGTAATTAGAGTCATACTATTTATTGAGGAGTGAGTTTGAAGGAAGTTTAAGTGTTTCGTATTGTTGATGTGAAGTTCATCGAGTGCTTTGAGAGAAAGTATTTTTATGCGTTTTTCTTGCAATGGGCCTAGTTGTACCATTGGAGTTTGTGGTTTGGTTATAGTTTTGTGAATGTTTGTAAATTTCTTTTCGTTTATGTTTATTGTATCGTTCCAGTACTTTAGTAAGTACGTGCCCCTTAGTTTTTCATAGCCGTTTTGCCATTTTATTGTTCCGTTGAAGTTATTTAGGAGGAGTGAGTCGGAATCTTTTTCTTCTATAGGTTCGATGTGTTCTGCATTGCTGTAGTTACACGAGGAATCTTTCCCTATCAATAATCTACTAATACAGTTATCGTGGTTTAAGTTGATTACATTATTTGTTTTGCAAATTTTTACGTTATTGTAGTCTTTACATGGTTTATTAATTCCGTAAGTGGTCAATTCATTAATAAATATTTCTTGGAAAGGTAAATTAACAATGAGGTTTTTTCGGACGACCAGTCGAATAATGATATCTTTATAGGTTTCTTTTTCTAACTTAGGGATCTTAATAATATAGAGTAATGTGTTTTTATTATATAAAATTGAGACGTCTGCAAACTCAAGCATTTCTTCTATTGAATTGAGTGGGGTTAGTATTTCCTTAAAGTTTTCTTTAATTGTCTCTATTTCGTTTTCGTTAAGAAGGAATGTGTTTACTATATTTATTTTTGCCCATTGAATTGCATATTTTACATTGATTAGTTCTTCTTTTATAAGTCGGGTTTGAATTTGTAGACTAATGGCTATTTCGTTGCTGAATGAATTGTCTTTTTTTATTGTATTCAAGAGTCTATTGTTTATTTCTGTGAGTTTGTTTATTCGTTTCTCAAATTGTGTATTTATTACTATTTGCTTATTATAATTTGAAATTATATCATTAAGATTATTTTGGATCATATTTAGGTCATCATGATCGGGACTTCCGGCTATATATTTCCATGCCGTGCCGATCATATCTATAGATCTACTGTGTCGAGTGGGTGTAAGTGTATTTAATATAAGGTAAGTTTGGTTTATTTCATGGTCCAAGGTATTATAAAAATCATTATTTTTTAGGTCTTTTTCTATGTACCAAAGAGTTTGGTCTAGAGTTTGTTTTATTAGTGTTAAATCTATGACATGAGTTAGTTTTGTATGTTCTGAGGTTAGTTTGCCTGTTTTAGTATGAATGGTTAAAACATGGCTATCGGTATAGTTGGTTATTTCGATAGATCCAGCTACAAATTGTAGGAGGAGTAATGATGTTATCAATCTGGAAGAGAATGAAGAATATCGTAAAAAATTGTATTTTCGGGTATTTTCCGATTCGTGGTGCTATAATCGGATGGAACCCGCAATCGGATAAATCTTTTAGTTTTGGGTGTAGTTATTTCATATAATATAACCTTTAGTCATTTTAATACGGACATGGACATGGACCTATGAATATCGGACAGTTATTAACTTTTTGTAACTTTTTATGTTACTTTTGTGAACAATTTTTCCTGACTCAGTTTTAATTGTAGTGTTATTGTCTTCTTTTACTGTTTCTTTTTTAAATCTTGGAGACAATTTTGATCCTAACCGTGTGTTTATTTTTACGAATATTTCTTGACCTGATGAGTATAGTATTATCGGTTTTTTTTATACCCGATACTCAAAATGAGTATTGGGGTATATTAGATTTGTGGTAAAAGTGGATGTGTGTAACGTCCAGAAGGAATCGTTTCCGACCCCATAAAGTATATATATTCTTGATCAGCATCAATAGCCGAGTCGATTGAGCCCTGTCTGTCTGTCCGTCTGTCCGTCCGTCCGTCCGTCCGTCCCCTTCAGCGCCTAGTGCTCAAAGACTATAAGAGCTAGAGCAACGATGTTTTGGATCCAGACTTCTGTGATATGTCACTGCTACAAAAATATTTCAAAACTTCGCCCCGCCCACTTCCGCCCCACAAAGGACGAAAATCTGTGGCATCCACATTTTTAAAGATACGATAAAACCAAAAACGCAGAATCGGTGAGGATGACCATATCTTCTACAGTGCAAAATCTGAACCAGATCGTATAATGATTATAGCCAGAATCAAGAAAACAATTTCATTCTTTCTCGCTCTGTCTCTCTCTAACACACAGGTTTTATGGTCGGTTTTGTCAATTGCAAAATATGAGTTCAAGGATCTCAGAAGCTATAAGAGCCAGAGCAACCAAATTTGGTATCCACACTCCTGTGATATCGGACCTTGACCGTTTCGTGTCCAAATTTCGCCACACCCCCTTCCGCCCCGGCAAAGGACGAAAATCTGAGGCATCCACAAATCTCAGAGACTATTAAGGCTAGAGTAACCAAATTTGGTATCCGCACTTCTGTTAGATCTCACTATAAAACGTATATCTCAGAATTTCGCCCCACCCCCTTCCGCCCACACAAAGGACGAAAATCTGTTGCATCCACAATATTGCACATTCGCAGAATCATAGATAATGACCATATCTATCAGATTGCTGAATCTGGATAAGATCAATGACCATATTATTGCTAGCATTTCTTTTTCGTTTGCTGCATAATTTTCTTCGGCTTTCGAAAGGGTTCGGGAAATGAAGGATATTGGTTTGTCATTTTGAGCAAGAGCTGCTCCTAATGCGAAATTTGAGGCATCTGTTGTGAGTTGAAACTCTTTATTGAAATCTGGGTATTGTAAAATGACTTCTGTCGAAATGAGGGTGTTCTTGAGTTTTTTGAAAGCTTCCATTGCCTCTGGGTCAAGGTGAATGATTTTTTTGCTCGAATTGTTTTTAGATACGCGACCATCTTCCCCTCTTAATAATGAGGTAAGTGGTTTGGCTAGCATTGCATAGTCCTTTATGAATCTTCTATAGTAACCGGACAATCCCAGGAAGGATCTGAGATCCTTTAATGTTTTCGGACAAGGATACTTGGAAATGGCTTCCACCTTTGCAGGATTGGTTTCTATGCCTCTATCGGAAATAATAAATCCTAAAAATTCTACTTTATTTTTAAAGAACTCGCATTTGTCGAGTTGGCATTTAATATTGGCTTGTTCAAGGGTATCGAATATGGTCGCGAGATTGTTAGCATGTGTTTTTTCATCTTTCCCAAAAATAATTATGTCGTCAATATAAATATAGCAGATTTCACCAATATGTGGTCGTAGGATATCGTCAAGGGTGCGTTGGAATATTGCCGGTGCATTTTTTAGTCCAAAGGGGAGACGTGTGAATTCGTATTTACCGTTGTTGATGGAGAATGCAGTTTTTTCGATATCTGATTTTTTTTAAAGAATTTGATGGAAACCACTTTTAAGATCTAGTACTGAAAAGAACTTGTTGTTTCCTAGTTGTGCTAAAACTTCATTTATATTTGGAATGGGATATTTATCGGCAACAGTAACTAAATTTAGTTTCCTGTAGTCAATGACTACTCTGAATTTTTATACCCGATACTCAAAATGAGTATTGGGGTATATTAGATTTGTGGTAAAAGTGGATGTGTGTAACGTCCAGAAGGAATCGTTTCCGACCCCATAAAGTATATATATTCTTGATCAGCATCAATAGCCGAGTCGATTGAGCCATGTCTGTCTGTCCGTCTGTCCGTCCGTCCCCTTCAGCGCCTAGTTCTCAAAGACTATAAGAGCTAGAGCAACGATGTTTTGGATCCAGACTTCTGTGATATGTCACTGCTACAAAAATATTTCAAAACTTCGCCCCGCCCACTTCCGCCCCCACAAAGGACGAAAGTCTGTGGCATCCACAATTTTAAAGATATGAGAAAACCAAAAACGTAGAATTGTAGAGAATGACCATATCTTTAAGACTGCGGAATCTGAATTGGATCGTATTATTATTATAGCCAGCATCAAGAAAACAATTTCATTTTTTCTCGCCCTGTCTCTCTCTAACACACACGTAGCATAGGCGGCTTTGCTTAGAGTAAAACATTAGCGCCTAGATCTCAGAGACTACAAAAGCTAGAGCAATCAAATTTGGTATCCACACTCCTAATATATCGGACCGAGACGAGTTTGTTTCAAAATTTCGCCACACCCCCTTCCGCCCCCGCAAAGGACGAAAATCTGGGGATATTCAAAAATCTCAGAGACTATTAAGGCTAGAGTAACCAAATTTGGTATCCGCACTCCTGTTAGATTTTACTATAAAACGTGTATCTCAAAGTTTCGCCCCACCCCCTTCCGCCCACACAAAGGACGAAAATCTGTTGCATCCACAATATTGCACATTCGAGAAAACTAAAAACGCAGAATCATAGATAATGACCATATCTATCAGATTGCTGAATCTGGATCAGATCAGATCATTTTTATAGCCAATAGGAACAAATCAATTTGCAGTGGCTACGCAGCGCCCGACGTCACGCTCAGACTGATTTTCTGTCTCTCTCGCACGCACTCTTTGTCGTGTCGTTTAATATTAGCGGCGTCTGCCGGAGGAGAGCCATACTGACTTAGTATCGGGTATAACCGTAGAGTTGCGGTGTCCGCAGCAACTCACAACGTTCCCCCTCGTTTCTTTTGAGAGGCACCTAGACCTAGGACCTAGATGGTCTAATTATCCCGTCATCTAGTAGTTCTTTTATTTGTTTCTCTACTTCTGTTTTGGATCCCACTGGTAGGGGGTAACATCGTGAATAAACTGGAGTATCAGAGGTGGTGCTGATATCTGCTTTAATGTTTGTGGTGTAAGTAAGTTTTCTGTTTGGATCTGCGAACAAATTAGAGTGTGTTTTAAAGAGGTTTTCAAGGGTTAGTTTTTGTGTTTCTGTTAGATGTTCTGTCCTATTGAATATGACATTCACTGCTTCCAAGAATTTTTCCTTTATCGGAATAACATGACCATTGTTTATTGTTAGTGTTCGTTTTTTTATGTCAATGACTGCTCCTAATTCTTTGAGGTAGTCATTTCCTAGTATGGCGTGAAATGGTTTTAAGGTGGGTAACAGAAAGAATTTTACATTAATATTAGGGATATTGAAAAGGTTTGCAATTTTATGGTGTGTTATTTTTATGCTACCACTAACGGTGATAGCGTTAAAAGGTTTTTGGTTTAAAATTGGGTTATTAACATGTTGGGGTTGAATATAGCTTTTATTAGAGCCGGTATCTACTAAGATTTTTAAGGTCTGTCCACTCCTCAATCTACACTCTATATAGGGTAGTGAGGAGTTTTTTATTCTAAAAAATGTAAGTCACTTAGTTGTTCGAGATTCGAGTCGTTATTGTCTGTATCTGGTTCTTGAGCATACTCCTCAAGGGTTTGTTCAAAGTCATTTTCGTTTTCATACTCATCTTTCAGTTGTTCGTATTCAGCCAAAGTTGCGTAATTTATTGCATCAGGCGAAGAGTTCGTTTGAGTTTCGTCGGTTTCGCAAGTTTGGATATTGAATTGTCTTTGTCTTTTTTCTATTACATTTTGAGTTGTTGGGGGTCGTTTTCCTGCTTGAAAATGCGGACGATTCATATAGTTGACATTTCTAATATGGAGACTTGGATCTATCTCCATTGGTTCTGGTTTTGGCATTGGCTTTGGTGCGATCGGACGATTCGGAATGTTATTCTGAGGGAATTGTTGACGGGGATAACTCTGTGTAACTTGAGGGGTTTGGTAATTATAGTTTTGTCTGGGAGGAACTGAAGGTTTATATTGATTATACTGGTGGTACTGAAGAGGTTGCCTAAAGTTATTATAGTTGATATTTGATCGGGGTGCTGGTATTGGTTTTTGGTTTGATCCCCTAAATCCAATAGTGGGTGTTTTGGCGTTAGCATAATTGGAACGATAGTTCTGGTTTTCTAATTTTAAACAAAGGTGTAGAGCTGATGGGAGGTCTCCTCGTAGTCCTCTGACAAAAGTATCTAAAGCTTTATCGCAGGTATAGTTTGGTCATTAATTGTTCTGCTTCCCTTCCTAATTCCATGCAACCTATTTTATTTAGAATCAGTGACATTTGGTGATAAACGACTTGGTGATAATCTTCCACTGACTGTTGATTTCCCTGCACTAGCATGGTCATCTGGTACTCTAATGTACTCAGGTCTCTCTTGTCACCATAGTGTAGGGTTAAACATTTGGAAATAGCATTCCAATTAAGAGGAATGTTGTATGATTCTAATGCCGTATCGGCATTTCCGACAATCTTGTTTCGAATGACTTGAAGGATCCCAACGTACTTTCGGGTTCCTACTATGTCTTCAAAGTCCCCTAGAGTCCTATCTACTCCATTCTTCCAGGAACTAAATTCGTTTAAGCTTCCCGAAAATTCCCGAATACTTTTCACTAAGTCTGGGATTTTGTCGTAGTCACTCGCATGGTGAGGAAGTTTACCTTAACATGTTGGATGTGGCTCCTCCAACGGGCGATCCGGAATTGGTCCCTTTTATGATGGTATCACCTTACTGAGGTTCCTGGACTTCGCTCCTTTTTGGTTGGTTTTCCTGAGTACGGAACTTTCAGGAATTGGAGTCACCGATGGGTTATACCGGACAATATTACGAAATATTGTGAGTCACACCGGTAATTATAATTGAGACCGACGGCTGAAAGTTTTTGCAGTTTTCGCGAACGTACTAAACTTTTTGCTGTGTTGTTCACTAGTCAGGTCCCTGCTCGGGCGCCAGTTAATTTTATCTTTATTCGAAGGACAAAATAAAAGATTATTTTGATTCTGTTCACTTTAGCGAAGTGCTTTTATTGAATATCAGAATGTGACTGCTTAAATCTAGAATTATAATTCTTAAAGAAACCTATCGATGAACGCGGCAGAGGAACTTCGGCAGAGGCCGAATTGTTGGGGTCTTCAGAATTATTGTAGGCGGCGGCGTCGGTGGCGACAGCGGAGTTGCAGTTATTGACCGGCAATAGGAAGTCAATGTTGCTGGTCGATGTTGGGGGTGAAGAACAGCGGAGTCATCAAAAATGCATTGTCGACATTATCGCAGTCGCGACGTCGAAGACGGGGTGGGGGCGATGGTTTCTCGTGAAGTGCTGACTTGAAGTGGAGCGCATAAGCACTTCCAGAAATACAATGTTTCGGTTCTTGTTTTAGGCAGGAAATGGTTTTTACTTTTTGTGTAAATTGTGACAGAATTCTTGCGCATTGTTATTACAATTGGGTAATAAACTATTGGGCAAGAATTTTTATACTTTTTTCTGTTTTAATTGGAAATAAGAGTATTGAACTCTTAGGGTGTTAACTTATATCAGGAAAAGTCAAACAAATAGCCACAAAATGTCCATACACCAAAACACACCAAAACTTTCACATAAGTTTCATAGAACCCAATATAATGTTAACTTGGAAATTACCAAAAACCATATTAAACCAAGTTTGCCTAAACCAAGAAATAAAATTAGAAGGCAACGCATTAATAAAAATACATAATGGCAGTGTACAATTAAATGAATTCTTAATATCTAACTCAATACCAGAATTTGCACAAAGCATATACATCAACAATAACGTAACAAAAATTAACCATTGTCTTATTTGCAAACCAAAGAAATCGTAATAGAAAATACGCGATTAAATAATGTATTATATGTAAGCTCAATACTGCTATTTGTCATAATCATAATAGGATTAAGTTTCAAATTGTTTAATCTAAGTAAAAGCAATAAGCCTAAACCCGACTCACACATAGAAACATCTTTAGACGAAGACGGGAAATCCCCAGCGTGCACAGTTTTAGATGCACCTGAACTATATCCAAGGATAATCGCCTGAGGACAGGCTTAAATCTAACGATGGGGAGTGACATATCTATAGTCCATGCTCCGCATACCCTTATCTATGTCTGTTACCCTGCACCCACATACTATAAACAATCCAACACCCTCAGCCTCGAATCCCACTTGATACTTCTTCCGGAAAATGTAGGCAATGATCAATAGAGTTGATATTGCTAGGGCTGCATAGGCAGCGAGTTGATGGTGCTGCACGGTGGTGAGATGGTGTGGCAGCTCGTGATGATTGATGGCTGATAGTTGCTGGCATAGATCATCAAGTTCTTGAAGATAGTCTGATGTCTGATTCTTCAGTTGCCACATTGGTGGCCAGGGTGATGTCTCCGGTGGGCTCACGTCACCAAACCGAGTGTAGGTCGATTTTACTTCGCTGATTGTGGTGCTGAAGGTGCTGATGCTTACTTCAGTATTGCGAGCAGTGCATCCAGGGGACATGGAAAAAAGACCAGTTCCTTCCAGTGTTATGGTTGACGGAACTCCGTTGCATACTGCTTGAAGCTTAGTTGTGGAATGCGTTGCGAAGATCCATTTATTTGGATGCTGAGTTTTAAGCCACACCATGTCAGCCTTTGCGTGTGTTACCTGATACAGTGTTTCTGTTTTATTGTTAAACAGTTGAAACTCACAGCGATTGTCCACATTGAAGATCGTCTGATGGTCAAAGCAGATGAACTCCTCGTTGTGTACTTTAAGACAACGTCGGAATTCCTCTTGGGTGGTGCCCATGAACTGGTCTCGGTGGATGTTCACAGTTACTATGGTGGCTTTGAGGTCAAATAGACTCCAGCTTGTTGAATCCCAAAACGGAATTGGGATGATGCTGAAGACTTCGAGCTGAGCTGTTGAGACCAGAGGTAGCGTCAACTTGAAGATGACGTGTATTGCAGTCGGGGTTCCTTCGGCTCGCATGATTCTGTTTAGTTGAATCACCTCTTTCGTTGTGACCGGCAGCATTTGCTCTTGTGGCAAATGATCCCGTATCTGGTCTAGTTGGTCTCTTATTTGTCGGACTGCATTCGTTGGAGACTTGTTGTGAGTAGGGTTAATTGTGCTATTAGTCTTAAGTGCGCTTGAGTCAGATGATCGCTGTGATATGGCCCTCTTTCTCGGTTGATAGTAGCCATATGCTGTTCCAAAATTTTTAGGCGATTATCAGTTGATACTTTGTCTTTTCTGACTACGTTTATTGTCGCGTCGACAATTGATGTTTGCTTTTGGAGTAGATGTAGTAGAAAGTCTGTGTGCATGTCATAACGCCCAGTGTCATAACGCCCACGGGCGTTAACACACTAAATTTTGTGTCATAGGGCCCTCGGGCCCGTGGCGTTATGACACTGGGAGTTATGACATGTACCCGAAAGTCTTCATTGGTTTTCACTTTTTCAATTACTTGAGTCATCTCCTCAGCGTATTTTGTGTCGAGAACACCAAAAAGACTGCTTGCTACATTTCCTATGATATCCAGCGGCGATCTGCGTTTTCGAGAGTTTTTCATTAAAACGCTTCCTGTTTGTAGCTCGTTATACACATGTTGAAAGTGTTGAAGTATGGAGTTACATGCCGGAATATTTTTTAGTTCAGAGCACAAGTATCGTAACTCGGACATTCCAGCAGACATTAGTTCCATATCCCTCCAATATGGGTCCAAGTCATAGTATACAATCATGGTCCACTCAGAAGTTGCTATTCGTGATGCTCCAAGCTTCTCATAGAATATTCCAGGCTTGTTTGCGAATTGTGTCACATTTATTGACTGTGACAATGCTAATGGAAGCATGAGCAACAGCACTAATAATGTTGATGTTAATGTAGGTAACAATTTTTTTGTTCGCTGTGTGGGTGGCTCATCAATCTCCGTGGTGTCACTGATCACGTTGTGGTAACGTTTGATTGCCACATCTTCTGGAATTAGTGGCGCTAGACGAGTGATCGGGCACGACCACTCGTACTTGGTTGTCCTGTCCAGGATATGTCTTAATGATGCGACCCATTGGCCACTTCATTACTGGAAGGTTGTCTTCCTTCACCAAAACTAATAATCCCTCAGGTACGTTTGGGGAAGCGGTCTTCCATTTATGCCGAGCTTCTTGGAGGTATTCCGTAGACAATTGTTTCCAGAATGAATGCTTTAGGCGCGATACCAACTCCCAGCGCTTTACCAATGTTTTTCCTTGATGATCAACATTGACGTCAGGTGGCGTTGTCAATGGTTCACCAATCAAGAAGTGTCCTGGGGTGAGTGCTGTTGTATCACTGGGGTCATTTGACATTGGAGTTATGGATAACATAGAGAACAGGCTCACAAAATTCGAGTTAATTCTATACACTTATAACCATAAATCGGTTCATAATACTACAAAAAGATCCCCAGCTGATACGCCAGACTACAAAATTATAACACCCAACTGAATAAGGTTAGAAAGATCAATCATTTGAATAACGATAGAATCGACTTTGGAGTAGACACACGCTACAAGAGTGCACCCCTAGTTAAAAAAAAAAAACCAATCCGTTCAAAAGAACAGGGGAAATTCGGCAGGTAGACGAAAAGCACTTTGAAGAGAAATATAGAGGGAGGAAAATCACCTACTAAAAAAACGAAATTCAAAAGAAAAAAAAATCTAATAAAAGTAAATATGATAATTGCAGAGTACCCGAAGAGAGTACTGGGAATCTGGAGCTACAACATGATTAAGATTATAGTCTTACTAATGTTCACCGTCCTACAGTCTACCGGACAGAATATAGGGATAGATCCCATCAACTCAAGGAATGGATATCTCATATACAAAACAGATACCATTAATATACCCATTAATTATGAATATCATTATTTAACAATTAATATAACAAGAACAGATGAAACATATCAGAGTTTACTAGACCAGGCAACCCAATTTAATAACGTAATCCAAGTTCAATATTTAGTCGAGAAATTACTACGTGAATTCAATGGCATAAAAATAGCCTAAAGAAACAAAAGAGGCCTTATAAATGCAGTAGGCACAATTTATCTAGATCAAGATGATAAAGTCGAACTAGAAGGGAAAATAGACAATCTGGCTAGCCACAGTGTTCAAGCTAACGAATTAAACTTAATAATTCAAGCAGTAAACTCTGGCATAGAAGTTGTCAATAAATTAAACAAGGATAATGATAGAAATAAGCAATTAGAAATACTAATATTTAACCTTCAACATTTTACTGAGTACATAGAGGATATTGAATTAGGCATGCAGATAACAAGATTAGGGATTTTTAATCCAAAATTATTAAAGCAGGATTACCTGAAACACATCGATTCAGAGAAATTATTAAGTATCAAAACATCTACCTGGTTAAAATCAGACACTAACGAAATACTAATAATTTCCAACATCCCACGAGAGATCAGAAATATTCCTATACTTAAAATTGTCCCATATCCAGATGAAGACAATAACATTCTCACTGACCAAACGCAAAAGAATTATTACGTTCTAGAAAACGAGGTATATGAGAAAGAATCAAAACGAAAAATAAATGACGAATGTATATCAGGAATAGTCAAACAAATAGCCACAAAATGTCCATACACCAAAACACACCAAAACTTTCACATAAGTTTCATAGAACCCAATATAATGTTAACTTGGAAATTACCAAAAACCATATTAAACCAAGTTTGCCTAAACCAAGAAATAAAAGTAGAAGGCAACGCATTAATAAAAATACATAATTGCAGTGTACAATTAAATGAATTCTTAATATCTAACTCAATACCAGAATTTGCACAAAGCATATACATCAACAATAACATAACAAAAATTAACCATTGTCTTATTTGCAAACCAAAGAAATCGTAATAGAAAATACGCGATTAAATAATGTATTACATGTAAGCTCAATACTGCTATTTGTCATAATCATAATAGGATTAAGATTCAAATTGTTTAATCTAAGGAAAAGCAATAAGCCTAAACCCGACTCACACATAGAAACCTCTTTAGACGAAGACGGGAAATCCCCTCGAATCCCACTTGATACTTCTTCCGGAAAATGTAGGCAATGATCAATAGAGTTGATATTGCTAGGGCTGCATAGGCAGCGAGTTGATGGTGCTGCACGGTGGTGAGATGGTGTGGCAGCTCGTGATGATTGATGGCTGATAGTTGCTGGCATAGATCATCAAGTTCTTGAAGATAGTCTGATGTCTGATTCTTCAGTTGCCACATTGGTGGCCAGGGTGATGTCTCCGGTGGGCTCACGTCACCAAACCGAGTGTAGGTCGATTTTACTTCGCTGATTGTGGTGCTGAAGGTGCTGATGCTTACTTCAGTATTGCGAGCAGTGCATCCAGGGGACATGGAAAGTAGACCAGTTCCTTCCAGTGTTATGGTTGACGGAACTCCGTTGCATACTGCTTGAAGCTTAGTTGTGGAATGCGTTGCGAAGATCCATTTATTTGGATGCTGAGTTTTAAGCCACACCATGTCAGCCTTTGCGTGTGTTACCTGATACAGTGTTTCTGTTTTATTGTTAAACAGTTGAAACTCACAGCGATTGTCCACATTGAAGATCGTCTGATGGTCAAAGGACATGATGGACAACGTCGGAATTCCTCTTGGGTAGTGCCCATGAACTGGTCTCGGTGGATGTTCACAGTTACTATGGTGGCTTTGAGGTCAAATAGACTCCAGCTTGTTGAATCCCAAAACGGAATTGGGATGATGCTGAAGACTTCGAGCTGAGCTGTTGAGACCAGAGGTAGCGTCAACTTGAAGATGACGTGTATTGCAGTCGGGGTTCCTTCGGCTCGCATGATTCTGTTTAGTTGAATCACCTCTTTCGTTGTGACCGGCAGCATTTGCTCTTGTGGCAAATGATCCCGTATCTGGTCTAGTTGGTCTCTTATTTGTCGGACTGCATTCGTTGGAGACTTGTTGTGAGTAGGGTTAATTGTGCTATTAGTCTTAAGTGCGCTTGAGTCAGATGATCGCTGTGATATGGCCCTCTTTCTCGGTTGATAGTAGCCATATGCTGTTCCAAAATTTTTAGGCGATTATCAGTTGATACTTTGTCTTTTCTGACTACGTTTATTGTCGCGTCGACAATTGATGTTTGCTTTTGGAGTAGATGTAGTAGAAAGTCTGTGTGCATGTCATAACGCCCAGTGTCATAACGCCCACGGGCGTTAACACACTAAATTTTGTGTCATAGGGCCCTCGGGCCCGTGGCGTTATGACACTGGGAGTTATGACATGTACCCGAAAGTCTTCATTGGTTTTCACTTTTTCAATTACTTGAGTCATCTCCTCAGCGTATTTTGTGTCGAGAACACCAAAAAGACTGCTTGCTACATTTCCTATGATATCCAGCGGCGATCTGCGTTTTCGAGAGTTTTTCATTAAAACGCTTCCTGTTTGTAGCTCGTTATACACATGTTGAAAGTGTTGAAGTATGGAGTTACATGCCGGAATATTTTTTAGTTCAGAGCACAAGTATCGTAACTCGGACATTCCAGCAGACATTAGTTCCATATCCCTCCAATATGGGTCCAAGTCATAGTATACAATCATGGTCCACTCAGAAGTTGCTATTCGTGATGCTCCAAGCTTCTCATAGAATATTCCAGGCTTGTTTGCGAATTGTGTCACATTTATTGACTGTGACAATGCTAATGGAAGCATGAGCAACAGCACTAATAATGTTGATGTTAATGTAGGTAACAATTTTTTTGTTCGCTGTGTGGGTGGCTCATCAATCTCCGTGGTGTCACTGATCACGTTGTGGTAACGTTTGATTGCCACATCTTCTGGAAATAGCGGCGCTAGACGAGTGATCGGGCGCGACCACTCGTACTTGGTTGTCCTGTCCAGAATATGTCTTAATGATGCGACCCATTGGCCACTTCATTACTGGAAGGTTGTCTTCCTTCACCAAAACTAATAATCTCTCAGGTACGTTTGGGGAAGCGGTCTTCCATTTATGCCGAGCTTCTTGGAGGTATTCCGTAGACAATTGTTTCCAGAATGAATGCTTTAGGCGCGATACCAACTCCCAGCGCTTTACCAATGTTTTTCCTTGATGATCAACATTGACGTCAGGTGGCGTTGTCAATGGTTCACCAATCAAGAAGTGTCCTGGGGTGAGTGCTGTTGTATCACTGGGGTCATTTGACATTGGAGTTATGGATAACATAGAGAACAGGCTCACAAAATTCGAAGTAATTCTATACACTTATAACCATAAATCGGTTCATGATACTACAAAAAGATCCCCAGCTGATACGCCAGACTACCAAATTATAACACCCAACTAAATAAGGTTAGAAAGATCAATCATTTGAATAACGATAGAATCGACTTTGAAGTAGACACACGCTACAAGAGTGCACCCCTAGTTAAAACAAAAACAACCAATCCGTTCAAAAGAACAGGGGAAATTCGGCAGGTAGACGAAAAGCACTTTGAAGAGAAAAATAGAGGGAGGAAAATCACCTACTATAAAACGAAATTCAAAAGAAAAAAAAATCTAATAAAAGTAAATATGATAATTGCAGAGTACCCGAAGAGAGTACTGGGAATCTGGAGCTACAACATGATTAAGATTATAGTCTTACTAATGTTCACCGTCCTACAGTCTACCGGACAGAATATAGAGATAGATCCCATCAACTCAAGGAATGGATATCTCATATTCAAAACAGATACCATTAATATACCCATTAATTATGAATATCATTATTTAACAATTAATATAACAAGAACAGATGAAACATATCAGAGTTTACTAGACCAGGCAACCCAATTTAATAACGTAATCCAAGTTCAATATTTAGTCGAGAAATTACTACGTGAATTCAATGGCATACAAATAGCCTAAAGAAACAAAAGAGGCCTTATAAATGCAGTAGGCACAATTTATCTAGATCAAGATGATAAAGTCGAACTAGAAGGGAAAATAGACAATCTGGCTAGCAGAGTTCAAGCTAACGAATTAAACTTAATAATTCAAGCAGTAAACTCTGGCATAGAAGTTGTCAATAAATTAAACAAGGATAATGATAGAAATAAACAATTAGAAATACTAATATTTAATCTTCAACATTTTACTGAGTACATAGAGGATATTGAATTAGGCATGCAGCTAACAAGATTAGGGATTTTTAATCCAAAATTATTAAAGCAGGATTAACTGAAACACATCGATTCAGAGAAATTATTAAATATCAAAACATCTACCTGGTTAAAATCAGACACTAACGAAATACTAATAACTTCCAACATCCCACGAGAGATCAGAAATATTCCTATACTTAAAATTGTCCCATATCCAGATGAAGACAATAACATTCTCACTGACCAAACGCAAAAGAATTATTACGTTCAAGAAAACGAGGTATATGAGAAAGAATCAAAACGAAAAATAAATGACGAATGTATATCAGGATTAGTCAAACAAATAGCCACAAAATGTCCATACACCAAAACACACCAAAACTTTCACATAAGTTTCATAGAACCCAATATAATGTTAACTTGGAAATTACCAAAAACCATATTAAACCAAGTTTGCCTAAACCAAGAAATAAAAGTAGAAGGCAACGCATTAATAAAAATACATAATTGCAGTGTACAATTAAATGAATTCTTAATATCTAACTCAATACCAGAATTTGCACAAAGCATATACATCAACAATAACATAACAAAAATTAACCATTGTCTTATTTGCAAACCAAAGAAATCGTAATAGAAAATACGCGATTAAATAATGTATTACATGTAAGCTCAATACTGCTATTTGTCATAATCATAATAGGATTAAGATTCAAATTGTTTAATCTAAGGAAAAGCAATAAGCCTAAACCCGACTCACACATAGAAACCTCTTTAGACGAAGACGGGAAATCCCCAGCGTGCACAGTTTTAGATGCACCTGAACTATATCCAAGGATAATCGCCTGAGGACAGGCTTAAATCTAACGATGGGGAGTGACATATCTATAGTCCATGCTCCGCATACCCTTATCTATGTCTGTTACCCTGCACCCACATACTATAAACAATCCAACACCCTCAGCCTCGAATCCCACTTGATACTTCTTCCGGAAAATGTAGGCAATGATCAATAGAGTTGATATTGCTAGAGCTGCATAGGCAGCGAGTTGATGGTGCTGCACGGTGGTGAGATGGTGTGGCAGCTCGTGATGATTGATGGCTGATAGTTGCTGGCATAGATCATCAAGTTCTTGAAGATAGTCTGATGTCTGATTCTTCAGTTGCCACATTGGTGGCCAGGGTGATGTCTCACGTCACCAAACCGAGTGTAGGTCGATTTTACTTCGCTGATTGTGGTGCTGAAGGTGCTGATGCTTACTTCAGTATTGCGAGCAGTGCATCCAGGGGACATGGAAAGTAGACCAGTTCCTTCCAGTGTTATGGTTGACGGAACTCCGTTGCATACTGCTTGAAGTTTAGTTGTGGAATGCGTTGCGAAGATCCATTTATTTGGATGCTGAGTTTTAAGCCACACCATGTCAGCCTTTGCGTGTGTTACCTGATACAGTGTTTCTGTTTTATTGTTAAACAGTTGAAACTCACAGCGATTGTCCACATTGAAGATCGTCTGATGGTCAAAGCAGATGAACTCCTCGTTGTGTACTTTAAGACAACGTCGGAATTCCTCTTGGGTAGTGCCCATGAACTGGTCTCGGTGGATGTTCACAGTTACTATGGTGGTTTTGAGGTCAAATAGACTCCAGCTTGTTGAATCCCAAAACGGAATTGGGATGATGCTGAAAACTTCGAGCTGAGCTGTTGAGACCAGAGGTAGCGTCAACTTGAAGATGACGTGTATTGCAGTCGGGGTTCCTTCGGCTCGCATGATTCTGTATAGTTGAATCACCTCTTTCGTTGTGACCGGCAGCATTTGCTCTTGTGGCAAATGATCCCGTATCTGGTCTAGTTGGTCTCTTATTTGTCGGACTGCATTCGTTGGAGACTTGTGAGTAGGGTTAATTGTGCTATTAGTCTTAAGTGCGCTTGAGTCAGATGATCGCTGTGATATGGCCCTCTTTCTCGGTTGATAGTAGCCATATGCTGTTCCAAAATTTTTAGGCGATTATCAGTTGATACTTTGTCTTTTCTGACTACGTTTATTGTCGCGTCGACAATTGATGTTTGCTTTTGGAGTAGATGTAGTAGAAAGTCTGGGTGCATGTCATAACGCCCAGTGTCATAACGCCCACGGGCGTTAACACACTAAATTTTGTGTCATAGGGCCCTCGGGCCCGTGGCGTTATGACACTGGGAGTTATGACATGTACCCGAAAGTCTTCATTGGTTTTCACTTTTTCAATTACTTGAGTCATCTCCTCAGCGTATTTTGTGTCGAGAACACCAAAAAGACTGCTTGCTACATTTCCTATGATATCCAGCGGCGATCTGCGTTTTCGAGAGTTTTTCATTAAAACGCTTCCTGTTTGTAGCTCGTTATACACATGTTGAAAGTGTTGAAGTATGGAGTTACATGCCGGAATATTTTTTAGTTCAGAGCACAAGTATCGTAACTCGGACATTCCAGCAGACATTAGTTCCATATCCCTCCAATATGGGTCCAAGTCATAGTATACAATCATGGTCCACTCAGAAGTTGCTATTCGTGATGCTCCAAGCTTCTCATAGAATATTCCAGGCTTGTTTGCGAATTGTGTCACATTTATTGACTGTGACAATGCTAATGGAAGCATGAGCAACAGCACTAATAATGTTGATGTTAATGTAGGTAACAATTTTTTTGTTCGCTGTGTGGGTGGCTCATCAATCTCCGTGGTGTCACTGATCACGTTGTGGTAACGTTTGATTGCCACATCTTCTGGAAATAGCGGCGCTAGACGAGTGATCGGGCGCGACCACTCGTACTTGGTTGTCCTGTCCAGGATATGTCTTAATGATGCGACCCATTGGCCACTTCATTACTGGAAGGTTGTCTTCCTTCACCAAAACTAATAATCCCTCAGGTACGTTTGGGGAAGCGGTCTTCCATTTATGCCGAGCTTCTTGGAGGTATTCCGTAGACAATTGTTTCCAGAATGAATGCTTTAGGCGCGATACCAACTCCCAGCGCTTTACCAATGTTTTTCCTTGATGATCAACATTGACGTCAGGTGGCGTTGTCAATGGTTCACCAATCAAGAAGTGTCCTGGGGTGAGTGCTGTTGTATCACTGGGGTCATTTGACATTGGAGTTATGGATAACATAGAGAACAGGCTCACAAAATTCGAGTTAATTCTATACACTTATAACCATAAAATGGTTCATGATACTACAAAAAGATCCCCAGCTGATACGCCAGACTACCAAATTATAACACCCAACTAAATAAGGTTAGAAAGATCAATCATTTGAATAACGATAGAATCGACTTTGAAGTAGACACACGCTACAAGAGTGCAACCCTAGTCAAAACAAAAACAACCAATCCGTTCAAAAGAACAGGGGAAATTCGGCAGGTAGACGAAAAGCACTTTTAAGAGAAAAATAGAGGGAGGAAAAACACCTACTATAAAACGAAATTCAAAAGAAAAAAAGATCTAATAAAAGTAAATATGATAATTGCAGAGTACCCGAAGAGAGTACTGGGAATCTGGAGCTACAACATGATTAAGATTATAGTCTTACTAATGTTCACCGTCCTACAGTCTACCGGACAGAATATAGAGATAGATCCCATCAACTCAAGGAATGGATATCTCATATTCAAAACAGATACCATTAATATACCCATTAATTATGAATATCATTATTTAACAATTAATATAACAAGAACAGATGAAACATATCAGAGTTTACTAGACCAGGCAACCCAATTTAATAACGTAATCCAAGTTCAATATTTAGTCGAGAAATTACTACGTGAATTCAATGGCATAAAAATAGCCTAAAGAAACAAAAGAGGCCTTATAAATGCAGTAGGCACAATTTATCTAGATCAAGATGATAAAGTCGAACTAGAAGGGAAAATAGACAATCTGGCTAGCCACAGTGTTCAAGCTAACGAATTAAACTTAATAATTCAAGCAGTAAACTCTGGCATAGAAGTTGTCAATAAATTAAACAAGGATAATGATAGAAATAAACATTTAGAAATACTAATATTTAACCTTCAACATTTTACTGAGTACATAGAGGATATTGAATTAGGCATGCAGATAACAAGATTAGGGATTTTTAATCCAAAATTATTAAAGCAGGATTACCTGAAACACATCGATTCAGAGAAATTATTAAATATCAAAACATCTACCTGGTTAAAATCAGACACTAACGAAATACTAATAATTTCCAACATCCCACGAGAGATCAGAAATATTCCTATACTTAAAATTGTCCCATATCCAGATGAAGACAATAACATTCTCACTGACCAAACGCAAAAGAATTATTACGTTCTAGAAAACGAGGTATATGAGAAAGAATCAAAACGAAAAATAAATGACGAATGTATATCAGGAATAGTCAAACAAATAGCCACAAAATGTCCATACACCAAAACACACCAAAACTTTCACATAAGTTTCATAGAACCCAATATAATGTTAACTTGGAAATTACCAAAAACCATATTAAACCAAGTTTGCCTAAACCAAGAAATAAAAGTAGAAGGCAACGCATTAATAAAAATACATAATTGCAGTGTACAATTAAATGAATTCTTAATATCTAACTCAATACCAGAATTTGCACAAAGCATATACATCAACAATAACGTAACAAAAATTAACCATTGTCTTATTTGCAAACCAAAGAAATCGTAATAGAAAATACGCGATTAAATAATGTATTATATGTAAGCTCAATACTGCTATTTGTCATAATCATAATAGGATTAAGTTTCAAATTGTTTAATCTAAGTAAAAGCAATAAGCCTAAACCCGACTCACACATAGAAACATCTTTAGACGAAGACGGGAAATCCCCAGCGTGCACAGTTTTAGATGCACCTGAACTATATCCAAGGATAATCGCCTGAGGACAGGCTTAAATCTAACGATGGGGGAGTGACATATCTATAGTCCATGCTCCGCATACCCTTATCTATGTCTGTTACCCTGCACCCACATACTATAAACAATCCAACACCCTCAGCCTCGAATCCCACTTGATACTTCTTCCGGAAAATGTAGGCAATGATCAATAGAGTTGATATTGCTAGGGCTGCATAGGCAGCGAGTTGATGGTGCTGCACGGTGGTGAGATGGTGTGGCAGCTCTCGATGATTGATGGCTGATAGTTGCTGGCATAGATCATCAAGTTCTTGAAGATAGTCTGATGTCTGATTCTTCAGTTGCCACATTGGTGGCCAGGGTGATGTCTCCGGTGGGCTCACGTCACCAAACCGAGTGTAGGTCGATTTTACTTCGCTGATTGTGGTGCTGAAGGTGCTGATGCTTACTTCAGTATTGCGAGCAGTGCATCCAGGGGACATGGAAAGTAGACCAGTTCCTTCCAGTGTTATGGTTGACGGAACTCCGTTGCATACTGCTTGAAGTTTAGTTGTGGAATGCGTTGCGAAGATCCATTTATTTGGATGCTGAGTTTTAAGCCACACCATGTCAGCCTTTGCGTGTGTTACCTGATACAGTGTTTCTGTTTTATTGTTAAACAGTTGAAACTCACAGCGATTGTCCACATGGAAGATCGTCTGATGGTCAAAGCAGATGAACTCCTCGTTGTGTACTTTAAGACAACGTCGGAATTCCTCTTGGGTAGTGCCCATGAACTGGTCTCGGTGGATGTTCACAGTTACTATGGTGGTTTTGAGGTCAAATAGACTCCAGCTTGTTGAATCCCAAAACGGAATTGGGATGATGCTGAAGACTTCGAGCTGAGCTGTCGAGACCAGAGGTAGCGTCAACTTGAAGATGACGTGTATTGCAGTCGGGGTTCCTTCGGCTCGCATGATTCTGTTTAGTTGAATCACCTCTTTCGTTGTGACCGGCAGCATTTGCTCTTGTGGCAAATGATCCCGTATCTGGTCTAGTTGGTCTCTTATTTGTCGGACTGCATTCGTTGGAGACTTGTTGTGAGTAGGGTTAATTGTGCTATTAGTCTTAAGTGCGCTTGAGTCAGATGATCGCTGTGATATGGCCCTCTTTCTCGGTTGATAGTAGCCATATGCTGTTCCAAAATTTTTAGGCGATTATTTTAGTTGATACTTTGTCTTTTCTGACTACGTTTATTGTCGCGTCGACAATTGATGTTTGCTTTTGGAGTAGATGTAGTAGAAAGTCTGGGTGCATGTCATAACGCCCAGTGTCATAACGCCCACGGGCGTTAACACACTAAATTTTGTGTCATAGGGCCCTCGGGCCCGTGGCGTTATGACACTGGGAGTTTTGACATGTACCCGAAAGTCTTCATTGGTTTTCACTTTTTCAATTACTTGAGTCATCTCCTCAGCGTATTTTGTGTCGAGAACACCAAAAAGACTGCTTGCTACATTTCCTATGATATCCAGCGGCGATCTGCGTTTATACACATGTTGAAAGTGTTGAAGTATGGAGTTACATGCCGGAGTATTTTTTAGTTCAGGGCACAAGTATCGTAACTCGGACATTCCAGCAGACATTAGTTCCATATCCCTCCAATATGGGTCCAAGTCATAGTATACAATCATGGTCCACTCAGAAGTTGCTATTCGTGATGCTCCAAGCTTCTAATAGAATATTCCAGGCTTGTTTGCGAATTGTGTCACATTTATTGACTGTGACAATGCTAATGGAAGCATGAGCAACAGCACTAATAATGTTGATGTTAATGTAGGTAACAATTTTTTTGTTCGCTGTGTGGGTGGCTCATCAATCTCCGTGGTGTCACTGATCACGTTGTGGTAACGTTTGATTGCCACATCTTCTGGAAATAGCGGCGCTAGACGAGTGATCGGGCACGACCACTCGTACTTGGTTGTCCTGTCCAGGATATGTCTTAATGATGCGACACATTGGCCACTTCATTACTGGAAGGTTGTCTTCCTTCACCAAATAATCCCTCAGGTACGTTTGGGGAAGCGGTCTTCCATTTATGCCGAGCTTCTTGGAGGTATTCCGTAGACAATTGTTTCCAGAATGAATGCTTTAGGCGCGATACCAACTCCCAGCGCTTTACCAATGTTTTTCCTTGATGATCAACATTGACGTCAGGTGGCGTTGTCAATGGTTCACCAATCAAGAAGTGTCCTGGGGTGAGTGCTGTTGTATCACTGGGGTCATTTGACATTGGAGTTATGGATAACATAGAGAACAGGCTCACAAAATTCGAGTTAATTCTATACACTTATAACCATAAAATGGTTCATGATACTACAAGAAGATCCCCAGCTGATACGCCAGACTACCAAATTATAACACCCAACTAAATAAGGTTAGAAAGATCAATCATTTGAATAACGATAGAATCGACTTTGAAGTAGACACACGCTACAAGAGTGCACCCCTAGTTAAAACAAAAACAACCAATCCGTTCAAAAGAACAGGGGAAATTCGGCAGGTAGACGAAAAGCACTTTTAAGAGAAAAATAGAGGGAGGAAAATCACCTACTATAAAACGAAATTCAAAAGAAAAAAAAATCTAATAAAAGTAAATATGATAATTGCAGAGTACCCGAAGAGAGTACTGGGAATCTGGAGCTACAACATGATTAAGATTATAGTCTTACTAATGTTCACCGTCCTACAGTCTACCGGACAGAATATAGAGATAGATCCCATCAACTCAAGGAATGGATATCTCATATTCAAAACAGATACCATTAATATACCCATTAATTATGAATATCATTATTTAACAGTTAATATAACAAGAACAGATGAAACATATCAGAGTTTACTAGACCAGGCAACCCAATTTAATAACGTAATCCAAGTTCAATATTTAGTCGAGAAATTACTACGTGAATTCAATGGCATAAAAATAGCCTAAAGAAACAAAAGAGGCCTTATAAATGCAGTAGGCACAATTTATCTAGATCAAGATGATAAAGTCGAACTAGAAGGGAAAATAGACAATCTGGCTAGCCACAGTGTTCAAGCTAACGAATTAAACTTAATAATTCAAGCAGTAAACTCTGGCATAGAAGTTGTCAATAAATTAAACAAGGATAATGATAGAAATAAACAATTAGAAATACTAATATTTAATCTTCAACATTTTACTGAGTACATAGAGGATATTGAATTAGGCATGCAGCTAACAAGATTAGGGATTTTTAATCCAAAATTATTAAAGCAGGATTAACTGAAACACATCGATTCAGAGAAATTATTAAATATCAAAACATCTACCTGGTTAAAATCAGACACTAACGAAATACTAATAATTTCCAACATCCCACGAGAGATCAGAAATATTCCTATACTTAAAATTGTCCCATATCCAGATGAAGACAATAACATTCTCACTGACCAAACGCAAAAGAATTATTACGTTCTAGAAAACGAGGTATATGAGAAAGAATCAAAACGAAAAATAAATGACGAATGTATATCAGGAATAGTCAAACAAATAGCCACAAAATGTCCATACACCAAAACACACCAAAACTTTCACATAAGTTTCATAGAACCCAATATAATGTTAACTTGGAAATTACCAAAAACCATATTAAACCAAGTTTGCCTAAACCAAGAAATAAAAGTAGAAGGCAACGCATTAATAAAAATACATAATTGCAGTGTACAATTAAATTAATTCTTAATATCTAACTCAATACCAGAATTTGCACAAAGCATATACATCAACAATAACATAACAAAAATTAACCATTGTCTTATTTGCAAACCAAAGAAATCGTAATAGAAAATACGCGATTAAATAATGTATTACATGTAAGCTCAATACTGCTATTTGTCATAATCATAATAGGATTAAGATTCAAATTGTTTAATCTAAGTAAAAGCAATAAGCCTAAACCCGACTCACACATAGAAACATCTTTAGACGAAGACGGGAAATCCCCAGCGTGCACAGTTTTAGATGCACCTGAACTATATCCAAGGATAATCGCCTGAGGACAGGCTTAAATCTAACGATGGGGGAGTGACATATCTATAGTCCATGCTCCGCATACCCTTATCTATGTCTGTTACCCTGCACCCACATACTATAAACAATCCAACACCCTCAGCCTCGAATCCCACTTGATACTTCTTCCGGAAAATGTAGGCAATGATCAATAGAGTTGATATTGCTAGGGCTGCATAGGCAGCGAGTTGATGGTGCTGCACGGTGGTGAGATGGTGTGGCAGCTCGTGATGATTGATGGCTGATAGTTGCTGGCATAGATCATCAAGTTCTTGAAGATAGTCTGATGTCTGATTCTTCAGTTGCCACATTGGTGGCCAGGGTGATGTCTCCGGTGGGCTCACGTCACCAAACCGAGTGTAGGTCGATTTTACTTCGCTGATTGTGGTGCTGAAGGTGCTGATGCTTACTTCAGTATTGCGAGCAGTGCATCCAGGGGACATGGAAAGTAGACCAGTTCCTTCCAGTGTTATGGTTGACGGAACTCCGTTGCATACTGCTTGAAGCTTAGTTGTGGAATGCGTTGCGAAGATCCATTTATTTGGATGCTGAGTTTTAAGCCACACCATGTCAGCCTTTGCGTGTGTTACCTGATACAGTGTTTCTGTTTTATTGTTAAACAGTTGAAACTCACAGCGATTGTCCACATTGAAGATCGTCTGATGGTCAAAGCAGATGAACTCCTCGTTGTGTACTTTAAGACAACGTCGGAATTCCTCTTGGGTAGTGCCCATGAACTGGTCTCGGTGGATGTTCACAGTTACTATGGTGGCTTTGAGGTCAAATAGACTCCAGCTTGTTGAATCCCAAAACGGAATTGGGATGATGCTGAAGACTTCGAGCTGAGCTGTTGAGACCAGAGGTAGCGTCAACTTGAAGATGACGTGTATTGCAGTCGGGGTTCCTTCGGCTCGCATGATTCTGTTTAGTTGAATCACCTCTTTCGTTGTGACCGGCAGCATTTGCTCTTGTGGCAAATGATCCCGTATCTGGTCTAGTTGGTCTCTTATTTGTCGGACTGCATTCGTTGGAGACTTGTTGTGAGTAGGGTTAATTGTGCTATTAGTCTTAAGTGCGCTTGAGTCAGATGATCGCTGTGATATGGCCCTCTTTCTCGGTTGATAGTAGCCATATGCTGTTCCAAAATTTTTAGGCGATTATCAGTTGATACTTTGTCTTTTCTGACTACGTTTATTGTCGCGTCGACAATTGATGTTTGCTTTTGGAGTAGATGTAGTAGAAAGTCTGTGTGCATGTCATAACGCCCAGTGTCATAACGCCCACGGGCGTTAACACACTAAATTTTGTGTCATAGGGCCCTCGGGCCCGTGGCGTTATGACACTGGGAGTTATGACATGTACCCGAAAGTCTTCATTGGTTTTCACTTTTTCAATTACTTGAGTCATCTCCTCAGCGTATTTTGTGTCGAGAACACCAAAAAGACTGCTTGCTACATTTCCTATGATATCCAGCGGCGATCTGCGTTTTCGAGAGTTTTTCATTAAAACGCTTCCTGTTTGTAGCTCGTTATACACATGTTGAAAGTGTTGAAGTATGGAGTTACATGCCGGAATATTTTTTAGTTCAGAGCACAAGTATCGTAACTCGGACATTCCAGCAGACATTAGTTCCATATCCCTCCAATATGGGTCCAAGTCATAGTATACAATCATGGTCCACTCAGAAGTTGCTATTCGTGATGCTCCAAGCTTCTCATAGAATATTCCAGGCTTGTTTGCGAATTGTGTCACATTTATTGACTGTGACAATGCTAATGGAAGCATGAGCAACAGCACTAATAATGTTGATGTTAATGTAGGTAACAATTTTTTTGTTCGCTGTGTGGGTGGCTCATCAATCTCCGTGGTGTCACTGATCACGTTGTGGTAACGTTTGATTGCCACATCTTCTGGAAATAGCGGCGCTAGACGAGTGATCGGGCGCGACCACTCGTACTTGGTTGTCCTGTCCAGAATATGTCTTAATGATGCGACCCATTGGCCACTTCATTACTGGAAGGTTGTCTTCCTTCACCAAAACTAATAATCCCTCAGGTACGTTTGGGGAAGCGGTCTTCCATTTATGCCGAGCTTCTTGGAGGTATTCCGTAGACAATTGTTTCCAGAATGAATGCTTTAGGCGCGATACCAACTCCCAGCGCTTTACCAATGTTTTTCCTTGATGATCAACATTGACGTCAGGTGGCGTTGTCAATGGTTCACCAATCAAGAAGTGTCCTGGGGTGAGTGCTGTTGTATCACTGGGGTCATTTGACATTGGAGTTATGGATAACATAGAGAACAGGCTCACAAAATTCGAAGTAATTCTATACACTTATAACCATAAATCGGTTCATGATACTACAAAAAGATCCCCAGCTGATACGCCAGACTACCAAATTATAACACCCAACTAAATAAGGTTAGAAAGATCAATCATTTGAATAACGATAGAATCGACTTTGAAGTAGACACACGCTACAAGAGTGCACCCCTAGTTAAAACAAAAACAACCAATCCGTTCAAAAGAACAGGGGAAATTCGGCAGGTAGACGAAAAGCACTTTTAAGAGAAAAATAGAGGGAGGAAAATCACCTACTATAAAACGAAATTCAAAAGAAAAAAAAATCTAATAAAAGTAAATATGATAATTGCAGAGTACCCGAAGAGAGTACTGGGAATCTGGAGCTACAACATGATTAAGATTATAGTCTTACTAATGTTCACCGTCCTACAGTCTACCGGACAGAATATAGAGATAGATCCCATCAACTCAAGGAATGGATATCTCATATTCGGCAGGTAGACGAAAAGCACTTTTAAGAGAAAAATAGAGGGAGGAAAATCACCTACTATAAAACGAAATTCAAAAGAAAAAAAAATCTAATAAAAGTAAATATGATAATTGCAGAGTACCCGAAGAGAGTACTGGGAATCTGGAGCTACAACATGATTAAGATTATAGTCTTACTAATGTTCACCGTCCTACAGTCTACCGGACAGAATATAGAGATAGATCCCATCAACTCAAGGAATGGATATCTCATATTCAAAACAGATACCATTAATATACCCATTAATTATGAATATCATTATTTAACAGTTAATATAACAAGAACAGATGAAACATATCAGAGTTTACTAGACCAGGCAACCCAATTTAATAACGTAATCCAAGTTCAATATTTAGTCGAGAAATTACTACGTGAATTCAATGGCATAAAAATAGCCTAAAGAAACAAAAGAGGCCTTATAAATGCAGTAGGCACAATTTATCTAGATCAAGATGATAAAGTCGAACTAGAAGGGAAAATAGACAATCTGGCTAGCCACAGTGTTCAAGCTAACGAATTAAACTTAATAATTCAAGCAGTAAACTCTGGCATAGAAGTTGTCAATAAATTAAACAAGGATAATGATAGAAATAAACAATTCGAAATACTAATATTTAATCTTCAACATTTTACTGAGTACATAGAGGATATTGAATTAGGCATGCAGCTAACAAGATTAGGGATTTTTAATCCAAAATTATTAAAGCAGGATTAACTGAAACACATCGATTCAGAGAAATTATTAAATATCAAAACATCTACCTGGTTAAAATCAGACACTAACGAAATACTAATAATTTCCAACATCCCACGAGAGATCAGAAATATTCCTATACTTAAAATTGTCCCATATCCAGATGAAGACAATAACATTCTCACTGACCAAACGCAAAAGAATTATTACGTTCTAGAAAACGAGGTATATGAGAAAGAATCAAAACGAAAAATAAATGACGAATGTATATCAGGATTAGTCAAACAAATAGCCACAAAATGTCCATACACCAAAACACACCAAAACTTTCACATAAGTTTCATAGAACCCAATATAATGTTAACTTGGAAATTACCAAAAACCATATTAAACCAAGTTTGCCTAAACCAAGAAATAAAAGTAGAAGGCAACGCATTAATAAAAATACACAATTGCAGTGTACAATTAAATTAATTCTTAATATCTAACTCAATACCAGAATTTGCACAAAGCATATACATCAACAATAACATAACAAAAATTAACCATTGTCTTATTTGCAAACCAAAGAAATCGTAATAGAAAATACGCGATTAAATAATGTATTACATGTAAGCTCAATACTGCTATTTGTCATAATCATAATAGGATTAAGATTCAAATTGTTTAATCTAAGTAAAAGCAATAAGCCTAAACCCGACTCACACATAGAAACATCTTTAGACGAAGACGGGAAATCCCCAGCGTGCACAGTTTTAGATGCACCTGAACTATATCCAAGGATAATCGCCTGAGGACAGGCTTAAATCTAACGATGGGGGAGTGACATATCTATAGTCCATGCTCCGCATACCCTTATCTATGTCTGTTACCCTGCACCCACATACTATAAACAATCCAACACCCTCAGCCTCGAATCCCACTTGATACTTCTTCCGGAAAATGTAGGCAATGATCAATAGAGTTGATATTGCTAGGGCTGCATAGGCAGCGAGTTGATGGTGCTGCACGGTGGTGAGATGGTGTGGCAGCTCGTGATGATTGATGGCTGATAGTTGCTGGCATAGATCATCAAGTTCTTGAAGATAGTCTGATGTCTGATTCTTCAGTTGCCACATTGGTGGCCAGGGTGATGTCTCCGGTGGGCTCACGTCACCAAACCGAGTGTAGGTCGATTTTACTTCGCTGATTGTGGTGCTGAAGGTGCTGATGCTTACTTCAGTATTGCGAGCAGTGCATCCAGGGGACATGGAAAGTAGACCAGTTCCTTCCAGTGTTATGGTTGACGGAACTCCGTTGCATACTGCTTGAAGTTTAGTTGTGGAATGCGTTGCGAAGATCCATTTATTTGGATGCTGAGTTTTAAGCCACACCATGTCAGCCTTTGCGTGTGTTACCTGATACAGTGTTTCTGTTTTATTGTTAAACAGTTGAAACTCACAGCGATTGTCCACATTGAAGATCGTCTGATGGTCAAAGCAGATGAACTCCTCGTTGTGTACTTTAAGACAACGTCGGAATTCCTCTTGGGTAGTGCCCATGAACTGGTCTCGGTGGATGTTCACAGTTACTATGGTGGTTTTGAGGTCAAATAGACTCCAGCTTGTTGAATCCCAAAACGGAATTGGGATGATGCTGAAAACTTCGAGCTGAGCTGTTGAGACCAGAGGTAGCGTCAACTTGAAGATGACGTGTATTGCAGTCGGGGTTCCTTCGGCTCGCATGATTCTGTATAGTTGAATCACCTCTTTCGTTGTGACCGGCAGCATTTGCTCTTGTGGCAAATGATCCCGTATCTGGTCTAGTTGGTCTCTTATTTGTCGGACTGCATTCGTTGGAGACTTGTTGTGAGTAGGGTTAATTGTGCTATTAGTCTTAAGTGCGCTTGAGTCAGATGATCGCTGTGATATGGCCCTCTTTCTCGGTTGATAGTAGCCATATGCTGTTCCAAAATTTTTAGGCGATTATCAGTTGATACTTTGTCTTTTCTGACTACGTTTATTGTCGCGTCGACAATTGATGTTTGCTTTTGGAGTAGATGTAGTAGAAAGTCTGGGTGCATGTCATAACGCCCACGGGCGTTAACACACTAAATTTTGTGTCATAGGGCCCTCGGGCCCGTGGCGTTATGACACTGGGAGTTATGACATGTACCCGAAAGTCTTCATTGGTTTTCACTTTTTCAATTACTTGAGTCATCTCCTCAGCGTATTTTGTGTCGAGAACACCAAAAAGACTGCTTGCTACATTTCCTATGATATCCAGCGGCGATCTGCGTTTTCGAGAGTTTTTCATTAAAACGCTTCCTGTTTGTAGCTCGTTATACACATGTTGAAAGTGTTGAAGTATGGAGTTACATGCCGGAATATTTTTTAGTTCAGAGCACAAGTATCGTAACTCGGACATTCCAGCAGACATTAGTTCCATATCCCTCCAATATGGGTCCAAGTCATAGTAAACAATCATGGTCCACTCAGAAGTTGCTATTCGTGATGCTCCAAGCTTCTCATAGAATATTCCAGGCTTGTTTGCGAATTGTGTCACATTTATTGACTGTGACAATGCTAATGGAAGCATGAGCAACAGCACTAATAATGTTGATGTTAATGTAGGTAACAATTTTTTTGTTCGCTGTGTGGGTGGCTCATCAATCTCCGTGGTGTCACTGATCACGTTGTGGTAACGTTTGATTGCCACATCTTCTGGAAATAGCGGCGCTAGACGAGTGATCGGGCGCGACCACTCGTACTTGGTTGTCCTGTCCAGGATATGTCTTAATGATGCGACCCATTGGCCACTTCATTACTGGAAGGTTGTCTTCCTTCACCAAAACTAATAATCCCTCAGGTACGTTTGGGGAAGCGGTCTTCCATTTATGCCGAGCTTCTTGGAGGTATTCCGTAGACAATTGTTTCCAGAATGAATGCTTTAGGCGCGATACCAACTCCCAGCGCTTTACCAATGTTTTTCCTTGATGATCAACATTGACGTCAGGTGGCGTTGTCAATGGTTCACCAATCAAGAAGTGTCCTGGGGTGAGTGCTGTTGTATCACTGGGGTCATTTGACATTGGAGTTATGGATAACATAGAGAACAGGCTCACAAAATTCGAGTTAATTCTATACACTTATAACCATAAAATGGTTCATGATACTACAAAAAGATCCCCAGCTGATACGCCAGACTACCAAATTATAACACCCAACTAAATAAGGTTAGAAAGATCAATCATTTGAATAACGATAGAATCGACTTTGAAGTAGACACACGCTACAAGAGTGCAACCCTAGTCAAAACAAAAACAACCAATCCGTTCAAAAGAACAGGGGAAATTCGGCAGGTAGACGAAAAGCACTTTTAAGAGAAAAATAGAGGGAGGAAAAACACCTACTATAAAACGAAATTCAAAAGAAAAAAAAATCTAATAAAAGTAAATATGATAATTGCAGAGTACCCGAAGAGAGTACTGGGAATCTGGAGCTACAACATGATTAAGATTATAGTCTTACTAATGTTCACCGTCCTACAGTCTACCGGACAGAATATAGAGATAGATCCCATCAACTCAAGGAATGGATATCTCATATTCAAAACAGATACCATTAATATACCCATTAATTATGAATATCATTATTTAACAATTAATATAACAAGAACAGATGAAACATATCAGAGTTTACTAGACCAGGCAACCCAATTTAATAACGTAATCCAAGTTCAATATTTAGTCGAGAAATTACTACGTGAATTCAATGGCATAAAAATAGCCTAAAGAAACAAAAGAGGCCTTATAAATGCAGTAGGCACAATTTATCTAGATCAAGATGATAAAGTCGAACTAGAAGGGAAAATAGACAATCTGGCTAGCCACAGTGTTCAAGCTAACGAATTAAACTTAATAATTCAAGCAGTAAACTCTGGCATAGAAGTTGTCAATAAATTAAACAAGGATAATGATAGAAATAAGCAATTAGAAATACTAATATTTAACCTTCAACATTTTACTGAGTACATAGAGGATATTGAATTAGGCATGCAGATAACAATATTAGGGATTTTTAATCCAAAATTATTAAAGCAGGATTACCTGAAACACATCGATTCAGAGAAATTATTAAGTATCAAAACATCTACCTGGTTAAAATCAGACACTAACGAAATACTAATAATTTCCAACATCCCACGAGAGATCAGAAATATTCCTATACTTAAAATTGTCCCATATCCAGATGAAGACAATAACATTCTCACTGACCAAACGCAAAAGAATTATTACGTTCTAGAAAACGAGGTATATGAGAAAGAATCAAAACGAAAAATAAATGACGAATGTATATCAGGATTAGTCAAACAAATAGCCACAAAATGTCCATACACCAAAACACACCAAAACTTTCACATAAGTTTCATAGAACCCAATATAATGTTAACTTGGAAATTACCAAAAACCATATTAAACCAAGTTTGCCTAAACCAAGAAATAAAAGTAGAAGGCAACGCATTAATAAAAATACACAATTGCAGTGTACAATTAAATTAATTCTTAATATCTAACTCAATACCAGAATTTGCACAAAGCATATACATCAACAATAACATAACAAAAATTAACCATTGTCTTATTTGCAAACCAAAGAAATCGTAATAGAAAATACGCGATTAAATAATGTATTATATGTAAGCTCAATACTGCTATTTGTCATAATCATAATAGGATTAAGTTTCAAATTGTTTAATCTAAGTAAAAGCAATAAGCCTAAACCCGACTCACACATAGAAACATCTTTAGACGAAGACGGGAAATCCCCAGCGTGCACAGTTTTAGATGCACCTGAACTATATCCAAGGATAATCGCCTGAGGACAGGCTTAAATCTAACGATGGGGGAGTGACATATCTATAGTCCATGCTCCGCATACCCTTATCTATGTCTGTTACCCTGCACCCACATACTATAAACAATCCAACACCCTCAGCCTCGAATCCCACTTGATACTTCTTCCGGAAAATGTAGGCAATGATCAATAGAGTTGATATTGCTAGGGCTGCATAGGCAGCGAGTTGATGGTGCTGCACGGTGGTGAGATGGTGTGGCAGCTCGCGATGATTGATGGCTGATAGTTGCTGGCATAGATCATCAAGTTCTTGAAGATAGTCTGATGTCTGATTCTTCAGTTGCCACATTGGTGGCCAGGGTGATGTCTCCGGTGGGCTCACGTCACCAAACCGAGTGTAGGTCGATTTTACTTCGCTGATTGTGGTGCTGAAGGTGCTGATGCTTACTTCAGTATTGCGAGCAGTGCATCCAGGGGACATGGAAAGTAGACCAGTTCCTTCCAGTGTTATGGTTGACGGAACTCCGTTGCATACTGCTTGAAGTTTAGTTGTGGAATGCGTTGCGAAGATCCATTTATTTGGATGCTGAGTTTTAAGCCACACCATGTCAGCCTTTGCGTGTGTTACCTGATACAGTGTTTCTGTTTTATTGTTAAACAGTTGAAACTCACAGCGATTGTCCACATGGAAGATCGTCTGATGGTCAAAGCAGATGAACTCCTCGTTGTGTACTTTAAGACAACGTCGGAATTCCTCTTGGGTAGTGCCCATGAACTGGTCTCGGTGGATGTTCACAGTTACTATGGTGGTTTTGAGGTCAAATAGACTCCAGCTTGTTGAATCCCAAAACGGAATTGGGATGATGCTGAAGACTTCGAGCTGAGCTGTCGAGACCAGAGGTAGCGTCAACTTGAAGATGACGTGTATTGCAGTCGGGGTTCCTTCGGCTCGCATGATTCTGTTTAGTTGAATCACCTCTTTCGTTGTGACCGGCAGCATTTGCTCTTGTGGCAAATGATCCCGTATCTGGTCTAGTTGGTCTCTTATTTGTCGGACTGCATTCGTTGGAGACTTGTTGTGAGTAGGGTTAATTGTGCTATTAGTCTTAAGTGCGCTTGAGTCAGATGATCGCTGTGATATGGCCCTCTTTCTCGGTTGATAGTAGCCATATGCTGTTCCAAAATTTTTAGGCGATTATTTTAGTTGATACTTTGTCTTTTCTGACTACGTTTATTGTCGCGTCGACAATTGATGTTTGCTTTTGGAGTAGATGTAGTAGAAAGTCTGGGTGCATGTCATAACGCCCAGTGTCATAACGCCCACGGGCGTTAACACACTAAATTTTGTGTCATAGGGCCCTCGGGCCCGTGGCGTTATGACACTGGGAGTTTTGACATGTACCCGAAAGTCTTCATTGGTTTTCACTTTTTCAATTACTTGAGTCATCTCCTCAGCGTATTTTGTGTCGAGAACACCAAAAAGACTGCTTGCTACATTTCCTATGATATCCAGCGGCGATCTGCGTTTATACACATGTTGAAAGTGTTGAAGTATGGAGTTACATGCCGGAGTATTTTTTAGTTCAGGGCACAAGTATCGTAACTCGGACATTCCAGCAGACATTAGTTCCATATCCCTCCAATATGGGTCCAAGTCATAGTATACAATCATGGTCCACTCAGAAGTTGCTATTCGTGATGCTCCAAGCTTCTAATAGAATATTCCAGGCTTGTTTGCGAATTGTGTCACATTTATTGACTGTGACAATGCTAATGGAAGCATGAGCAACAGCACTAATAATGTTGATGTTAATGTAGGTAACAATTTTTTTGTTCGCTGTGTGGGTGGCTCATCAATCTCCGTGGTGTCACTGATCACGTTGTGGTAACGTTTGATTGCCACATCTTCTGGAAATAGCGGCGCTAGACGAGTGATCGGGCACGACCACTCGTACTTGGTTGTCCTGTCCAGGATATGTCTTAATGATGCGACACATTGGCCACTTCATTACTGGAAGGTTGTCTTCCTTCACCAAATAATCCCTCAGGTACGTTTGGGGAAGCGGTCTTCCATTTATGCCGAGCTTCTTGGAGGTATTCCGTAGACAATTGTTTCCAGAATGAATGCTTTAGGCGCGATACCAACTCCCAGCGCTTTACCAATGTTTTTCCTTGATGATCAACATTGACGTCAGGTGGCGTTGTCAATGGTTCACCAATCAAGAAGTGTCCTGGGGTGAGTGCTGTTGTATCACTGGGGTCATTTGACATTGGAGTTATGGATAACATAGAGAACAGGCTCACAAAATTCGAGTTAATTCTATACACTTATAACATAAAATGGTTCATGTTACTACAAGAAGATCCCCAGCTGATACGCCAGACTACCAAATTATAACACCCAACTAAATAAGGTTAGAAAGATCAATCATTTGAATAACGATAGAATCGACTTTGAAGTAGACACACGCTACAAGAGTGCAACCCTAGTTAAAACAAAAACAACCAATCCGTTCAAAAGAAATGGGGAAATTCGGCAAGTAGACGGGTTTTGTAATTTTTTTTTGAATCTGCAATATTGTGGATGCAACAGATTTTCGTCCTTTGTGTGGGCGGAAGGGGGTGGGGCGAAATTTTGAGATACACGTTTTATAGTTAGATCTAACAGAAGTGCGGATACCAAATTTGGATACTCTAGCTTTAATAGTCTCTGAGATTTTTGAATATCCCCAGATTTTCGTCCTTTGCGGGGGCGGAAGGGGGTGTGGCGAAATTTTGAAACAAACTCGTCTCGGTCCGATATATTAGGAGTGTGGATACCAAATTTGGTTGCTCTAGCTTTTATAGTCTCTGAGATCTAGGCGCTAATGTTTTACTCTAAGCAAAGCCGCCTATGCTACGTGTGTGTTAGAGAGAGACAGGGCGAGAAAAAATGAAATTGTTTTCTTGATGCTGGCTATAATAATAATACGATCCAATTCCGATTCCGCAGTCTTAAAGATATGGTCATTCTCTACAATTCTACGTTTTTGGTTTTCTCATATCTTTAAAATTGTGGATGCCACAGATTTTCGTTCTTTGTGGGGGCGGAAGTGGGCGGGGCGAAGTTTTGAAATATTTTTGTAGCAGTGACATATCACAGAAGTCTGGATCCAAAACATCGTTGCTCTAGCTCTTATAGTCTTTGAGCACTAGGCGCTGAAGGGGACGGACAGACGGACGGACGGACAGACGGACAGACGGACAGACAGACAGACAGACAGGGCCCAATCGACTCGGCTATTGATGCTGATCAAGAATATATATACTTTATGGGGTCGGAAACGATTCCTTCTGGACGTTACACACATCCACTTTTACCACAAATCTAATATACCCCAATACTCATTTTGAGTATCGGGTATAAAAAATCTAATAAAAGTAAATATTATAATTGCAGAGTACCCGAAGAGAGTACTGGGAATCTGGAGCTACAACATGATTAAGATTATAGTCTTACTAATGTTCACCGTCCTACAGTCTACCGGACAGAATATAGAGATAGATCCCATCAGCTCAAGGAATGGATATCTCATATTCAAAACAGATACCATTAATATACCCATTAATTATGAATATCATTATTTAACAATTAATATAACAAGAACAGATGAAACATATCAGAGTTTACTAGACCAGGCAACCCAATTTAATAACGTAATCCAAGTTCAATATTTAGTCGAGAAATTACTACGTGAATTCAATGGCATAAAAATAGCCTAAAGAAACAAAAGAGGCCTTATAAATGCAGTAGGCACAATTTATCTAGATCAAGATGATAAAGTCGAACTAGAAGGGAAAATAGACAATCTGGCTAGCCACAGTGTTCAAGCTAACGAATTAAACTTAATAATTCAAGCAGTAAACTCTGGCATAGAAGTTGTCAATAAATTAAACAAGGATAATGATAGAAATAAACAATTAGAAATACTAATATTTAATCTTCAACATTTTACTGAGTACATAGAGGATATTGAATTAGGCATGCAGCTAACAAGATTAGGGATTTTTAATCCAAAATTATTAAAGCAGGATTAACTGAAACACATCGATTCAGAGAAATTATTAAATATCAAAACATCTACCTGGTTAAAATCAGACACTAACGAAATACTAATAATTTCCAACATCCCACGAGAGATCAGAAATATTCCTATACTTAAAATTGTCCCATATCCAGATGAAGACAATAACATTCTCACTGACCAAACGCAAAAGAATTATTACGTTCTAGAAAACGAGGTATATGAGAAAGAATCAAAACGAAAAATAAATGACGAATGTATATCAGGAATAGTCAAACAAATAGCCACAAAATGTCCATACACCAAAACACACCAAAACTTTCACATAAGTTTCATAGAACCCAATATAATGTTAACTTGGAAATTACCAAAAACCATATTAAACCAAGTTTGCCTAAACCAAGAAATAAAAGTAGAAGGCAACGCATTAATAAAAATACATAATTGCAGTGTACAATTAAATTAATTCTTAATATCTAACTCAATACCAGAATTTGCACAAAGCATATACATCAACAATAACATAACAAAAATTAACCATTGTCTTATTTGCAAACCAAAGAAATCGTAATAGAAAATACGCGATTAAATAATGTATTACATGTAAGCTCAATACTGCTATTTGTCATAATCATAATAGGATTAAGTTTCAAATTGTTTAATCTAAGTAAAAGCAATAAGCCTAAACCCGACTCACACATAGAAACATCTTTAGACGAAGACGGGAAATCCCCAGCGTGCACAGTTTTAGATGCACCTGAACTATATCCAAGGATAATCGCTTGAGGACAGGCTTAAATCTAACGATGGGGGAGTGACATATCTATAGTCCATGCTCCGCATACCCTTATCTATGTCTGTTACCCTGCACCTACATACTATAAACAATCCAACACCCTCAGCCTCGAATCCCACTTGATACTTCTTCCGGAAAATGTAGGCAATGATCAATAGAGTTGATATTGCTAGGGCTGCATAGGCAGCGAGTTGATGGTGCTGCACGGTGGTGAGATGGTGTGGCAGCTCGTGATGATTGATGGCTGATAGTTGCTGGCATAGATCATCAAGTTCTTGAAGATAGTCTGATGTCCGATTCTTCAGTTGCCACATTGGTGGCCAGGGTGATGTCTCCGGTGGGCTCACGTCACCAAACCGAGTGTAGGTCGATTTTACTTCGCTGATTGTGGTGCTGAAGGTGCTGATGCTTACTTCAGTATTGCGAGCAGTGCATCCAGGGGACATGGAAAGTAGACCAGTTCCTTCCAGTGTTATGGTTGACGGAACTCCGTTGCATACTGCTTGAAGTTTAGTTGTGGAATGCGTTGCGAAGATCCATTTATTTGGATGCTGAGTTTTAAGCCACACCATGTCAGCCTTTGCGTGTGTTACCTGATACAGTGTTTCTGTTTTATTGTTAAACAGTTGAAACTCACAGCGATTGTCCACATTGAAGATCGTCTGATGGTCAAAGCAGTTGAACTCCTCGTTGTGTACTTTAAGACAACGTCGGAATTCCTCTTGGGTAGTGCCCATGAACTGGTCTCGGTGGATGTTCACAGTTACTATGGTGGTTTTGAGGTCAAATAGACTCCAGCTTGTTGAATCCCAAAACGGAATTGGGATGATGCTGAAGACTTCGAGCTGAGCTGTTGAGACCAGAGGTAGCGTCAACTTGAAGATGACGTGTATTGCAGTCGGGGTTCCTTCGGCTCGCATGATTCTGTATAGTTGAATCACCTCTTTCGTTGTGACCGGCAGCATTTGCTCTTGTGGCAAATGATCCCGTATCTGGTCTAGTTGGTCTCTTATTTGTCGGACTGCATTCGTTGGAGACTTGTTGTGAGTAGGGTTAATTGTGCTATTAGTCTTAAGTGCGCTTGAGTCAGATGATCGCTGTGATATGGCCCTCTTTCTCGGTTGATAGTAGCCATATGCTGTTCCAAAATTTTTAGGCGATTATCAGTTGATACTTTGTCTTTTCTGACTACGTTTATTGTCGCGTCGACAATTGATGTTTGCTTTTGGAGTAGATGTAGTAGAAAGTCTGGGTGCATGTCATAACGCCCAGTGTCATAACGCCCACGGGCGTTAACACACTAAATTTTGTGTCATAGGGCCCTCGGGCCCGTGGCGTTATGACACTGGGAGTTATGACATGTACCCGAAAGTCTTCATTGGTTTTCACTTTTTCAATTACTTGAGTCATCTCCTCAGCGTATTTTGTGTCGAGAACACCAAAAAGACTGCTTGCTACATTTCCTATGATATCCCGCGCCGATCTGTGTTTTCGAGAGTTTTTCATTAAAACGCTTCCTGTTTATAGCTCGTTATACACATGTTGAAAGTGTTGAAGTATGGAGTTACATGCCGGAGTATTTTTTAGTTCAGAGCACAAGTATCGTAACTCGGACATTCCAGCAGACATTAGTTCCATATCCCTCCAATATGGGTCCAAGTCATAGTATACAATCATGGTCCACTCAGAAGTTGCTATTCGTGATGCTCCAAGCTTCTCATAGAATATTCCAGGCTTGTTTGCGAATTGTGTCACATTTATTGACTGTGACAATGCTAATGGAAGCATGAGCAACAGCACTAATAATGTTGATGTTAATGTAGGTAACAATTTTTTTGTTCGCTGTGTGGGTGGCTCATCAATCTCCGTGGTGTCACTGATCACGTTGTGGTAACGTTTGATTGCCACATCTTCTGGAATTAGCGGCGCTAGACGAGTGATCGGGCACGACCACTCGTACTTGGTTGTCCTGTCCAGGATATGTCTTAATGATGCGACCCATTGGCCACTTCATTACTGGAAGGTTGTCTTCCTTCACCAAATAATCCCTCAGGTACGTTTGGGGAAGCGGTCTTCCATTTATGCCGAGCTTCTTGGAGGTATTCCGTAGACAATTGTTTCCAGAATGAATGCTTTAGGCGCGATACCAACTCCCAGCGCTTTACCAATGTTTTTCCTTGATGATCAACATTGACGTCAGGTGGCGTTGTCAATGGTTCACCAATCAAGAAGTGTCCTGGGGTGAGTGCTGTTGTATCACTGGGGTCATTTGACATTGGAGTTATGGATAACATAGAGAACAGGCTCACAAAATTCGAGTTAATTCTATACACTTATAACCATAAATCGGTTCATAATACTACAAAAAGATCCCCAGCTGATACGCCAGACTACAAAATTATAACACCCAACTGAATAAGGTTAGAAAGATCAATCATTTGAATAACGATAGAATCGACTTTGGAGTAGACACACGCTACAAGAGTGCACCCCTAGTTAAAAAAAAAAAAACCAATCCGTTCAAAAGAACAGGGGAAATTCGGCAGGTAGACGAAAAGCACTTTGAAGAGAAATATAGAGGGAGGAAAATCACCTACTAAAAAAACGAAATTCAAAAGAAAAAAAAATCTAATAAAAGTAAATATGATAATTGCAGAGTACCCGAAGAGAGTACTGGGAATCTGGAGCTACAACATGATTAAGATTATAGTCTTACTAATGTTCACCGTCCTACAGTCTACCGGACAGAATATAGGGATAGATCCCATCAACTCAAGGAATGGATATCTCATATTCAAAACAGATACCATTAATATACCCATTAATTATGAATATCATTATTTAACAATTAATATAACAAGAACAGATGAAACATATCAGAGTTTACTAGACCAGGCAACCCAATTTAATAACGTAATCCAAGTTCAATATTTAGTCGAGAAATTACTACGTGAATTCAATGGCATAAAAATAGCCTAAAGAAACAAAAGAGGCCTTATAAATGCAGTAGGCACAATTTATCTAGATCAAGATGATAAAGTCGAACTAGAAGGGAAAATAGACAATCTGGCTAGCCACAGTGTTCAAGCTAACGAATTAAACTTAATAATTCAAGCAGTAAACTCTGGCATAGAAGTTGTCAATAAATTAAACAAGGATAATGATAGAAATAAACATTTAGAAATACTAATATTTAACCTTCAACATTTTACTGAGTACATAGAGGATATTGAATTAGGCATGCAGATAACAAGATTAGGGATTTTTAATCCAAAATTATTAAAGCAGGATTACCTGAAACACATCGATTCAGAGAAATTATTAAATATCAAAACATCTACCTGGTTAAAATCAGACACTAACGAAATACTAATAATTTCCAACATCCCACGAGAGATCAGAAATATTCCTATACTTAAAATTGTCCCATATCCAGATGAAGACAATAACATTCTCACTGACCAAACGCAAAAGAATTATTACGTTCTAGAAAACGAGGTATATGAGAAAGAATCAAAACGAAAAATAAATGACGAATGTATATCAGGAATAGTCAAACAAATAGCCACAAAATGTCCATACACCAAAACACACCAAAACTTTCACATAAGTTTCATAGAACCCAATATAATGTTAACTTGGAAATGACCAAAAACCATATTAAACCAAGTTTGCCTAAACCAAGAAATAAAAGTAGAAGGCAACGCATTAATAAAAATACATAATTGCAGTGTACAATTAAATGAATTCTTAATATCTAACTCAATACCAGAATTTGCACAAAGCATATACATCAACAATAACGTAACAAAAATTAACCATTGTCTTATTTGCAAACCAAAGAAATCGTAATAGAAAATACGCGATTAAATAATGTATTAAATGTAAGCTCAATACTGCTATTTGTCATAATCATAATAGGATTAAGTTTCAAATTGTTTAATCTAAGTAAAAGCAATAAGCCTAAACCCGACTCACACATAGAAACATCTTTAGACGAAGACGGGAAATCCCCAGCGTGCACAGTTTTAGATGCACCTGAACTATATCCAAGGATAATCGCCTGAGGACAGGCTTAAATCTAACGATGGGGGAGTGACATATCTATAGTCCATGCTCCGCATACCCTTATCTATGTCTGTTACCCTGCACCCACATACTATAAACAATCCAACACCCTCAGCCTCGAATCCCACTTGATACTTCTTCCGGAAAATGTAGGCAATGATCAATAGAGTTGATATTGCTAGGGCTGCATAGGCAGCGAGTTGATGGTGCTGCACGGTGGTGAGATGGTGTGGCAGCTCGTGATGATTGATGGCTGATAGTTGCTGGCATAGATCATCAAGTTCTTGAAGATAGTCTGATGTCCGATTCTTCAGTTGCCACATTGGTGGCCAGGGTGATGTCTCCGGTGGGCTCACGTCACCAAACCGAGTGTAGGTCGATTTTACTTCGCTGATTGTGGTGCTGAAGGTGCTGATGCTTACTTCAGTATTGCGAGCAGTGCATCCAGGGGACATGGAAAGTAGACCAGTTCCTTCCAGTGTTATGGTTGACGGAACTCCGTTGCATACTGCTTGAAGTTTAGTTGTGGAATGCGTTGCGAAGATCCATTTATTTGGATGCTGAGTTTTAAGCCACACCATGTCAGCCTTTGCGTGTGTTACCTGATACAGTGTTTCTGTTTTATTGTTAAACAGTTGAAACTCACAGCGATTGTACACATTGAAGATCGTCTGATGGTCAAAGCAGATGAACTCCTCGTTGTGTACTTTAAGACAACGTCGGAATTCCTCTTGGGTAGTGCCCATGAACTGGTCTCGGTGGATGTTCACAGTTACTATGGTGGTTTTGAGGTCAAATAGACTCCAGCTTGTTGAATCCCAAAACGGAATTGGGATGATGCTGAAGACTTCGAGCTGAGCTGTTGAGACCAGAGGTAGCGTCAACTTGAAGATGACGTGTATTGCAGTCGGGGTTCCTTCGGCTCGCATGATTCTGTATAGTTGAATCACCTCTTTCGTTGTGACCGGCAGCATTTGCTCTTGTGGCAAATGATCCCGTATCTGGTCTAGTTGGTCTCTTATTTGTCGGACTGCATTCGTTGGAGACTTGTTGTGAGTAGGGTTAATTGTGCTATTAGTCTTAAGTGCGCTTGAGTCAGATGATCGCTGTGATATGGCCCTCTTTCTCGGTTGATAGTAGCCATATGCTGTTCCAAAATTTTTAGGCGATTATCAGTTGATACTTTGTCTTTTCTGACTACGTTTATTGTCGCGTCGACAATTGATGTTTGCTTTTGGCGTAGATGTAGTAGAAAGTCTGGGTGCATGTCATAACGCCCAGTGTCATAACGCCCACGGGCGTTAACACACTAAATTTTGTGTCATAGGGCCCTCGGGCCCGTGGCGTTATGACACTGGGAGTTATGACATGTACCCGAAAGTCTTCATTGGTTTTCACTTTTTCAATTACTTGAGTCATCTCCTCAGCGTATTTTGTGTCGAGAACACCAAAAAGACTGCTTGCTACATTTCCTATGATATCCAGCGGCGATCTGCGTTTTCGAGAGTTTTTCATTAAAACGCTTCCTGTTTATAGCTCGTTATACACATGTTGAAAGTGTTGAAGTATGGAGTTACATGCCGGAGTATTTTTTAGTTCAGAGCACAAGTATCGTAACTCGGACATTCCAGCAGACATTAGTTCCATATCCCTCCAATATGGGTCCAAGTCATAGTATACAATCATGGTCCACTCAGAAGTTGCTATTCGTGATGCTCCAAGCTTCTCATAGAATATTCCAGGCTTGTTTGCGAATTGTGTCACATTTATTGACTGTGACAATGCTAATGGAAGCATGAGCAACAGCACTAATAATGTTGATGTTAATGTAGGTAACAATTTTTTTGTTCGCTGTGTGGGTGGCTCATCAATCTCCGTGGTGTCACTGATCACGTTGTGGTAACGTTTGATTGCCACATCTTCTGGAATTAGTGGCGCTAGACGAGTGATCGGGCACGACCACTCGTACTTGGTTGTCCTGTCCAGGATATGTCTTAATGATGCGACCCATTGGCCACTTCATTACTGGAAGGTTGTCTTCCTTCACCAAATAATCCCTCAGGTACGTTTGGGGAAGCGGTCTTCCACTTATGCCGAGCTTCTTGGAGGTATTCCGTAGACAATTGTTTCCAGAATGAATGCTTTAGGCGCGATACCAACTCCCAGCGCTTTACCAATGTTTTTCCTTGATGATCAACATTGACGTCAGGTGGCGTTGTCAATGGTTCACCAATCAAGAAGTGTCCTGGGGTGAGTGCTGTTGTATCACTGGGGTCATTTGACATTGGAGTTATGGATAACATAGAGAACAGGCTCACAAAATTCGAGTTAATTCTATACACTTATAACCATAAATCGGTTCATAATACTACAAAAAGATCCCCAGCTGATACGCCAGACTACAAAATTATAACACCCAACTGAATAAGGTTAGAAAGATCAATCATTTGAATAACGATAGAATCGACTTTGGAGTAGACACAAGCTACAAGAGTGCACCCCTAGTTAAAAAAAAAAAACCAATCCGTTCAAAAGAACAGGGGAAATTCGGCAGGTAGACGAAAAGCACTTTGAAGAGAAATATAGAGGGAGGAAAATCACCTACTAAAAAAACGAAATTCAAAAGAAAAAAAAATCTAATAAAAGTAAATATGATAATTGCAGAGTACCCGAAGAGAGTACTGGGAATCTGGAGCTACAACATGATTAAGATTATAGTCTTACTAATGTTCACCGTCCTACAGTCTACCGGACAGAATATAGGGATAGATCCCATCAACTCAAGGAATGGATATCTCATATTCAAAACAGATACCATTAATATACCCATTAATTATGAATATCATTATTTAACAATTAATATAACAAGAACAGATGAAACATATCAGAGTTTACTAGACCAGGCAACCCAATTTAATAACGTAATCCAAGTTCAATATTTAGTCGAGAAATTACTACGTGAATTCAATGGCATAAAAATAGCCTAAAGAAACAAAAGAGGCCTTATAAATGCAGTAGGCACAATTTATCTAGATCAAGATGATAAAGTCGAACTAGAAGGGAAAATAGACAATCTGGCTAGCCACAGTGTTCAAGCTAACGAATTAAACTTAATAATTCAAGCAGTAAACTCTGGCATAGAAGTTGTCAATAAATTAAACAAGGATAATGATAGAAATAAGCAATTAGAAATACTAATATTTAACCTTCAACATTTTACTGAGTACATAGAGGATATTGAATTAGGCATGCAGATAACAATATTAGGGATTTTTAATCCAAAATTATTAAAGCAGGATTACCTGAAACACATCGATTCAGAGAAATTATTAAGTATCAAAACATCTACCTGGTTAAAATCAGACACTAACGAAATACTAATAATTTCCAACATCCCACGAGAGATCAGAAATATTCCTATACTTAAAATTGTCCCATATCCAGATGAAGACAATAACATTCTCACTGACCAAACGCAAAAGAATTATTACGTTCTAGAAAACGAGGTATATGAGAAAGAATCAAAACGAAAAATAAATGACGAATGTATATCAGGAATAGTCAAACAAATAGCCACAAAATGTCCATACACCAAAACACACCAAAACTTTCACATAAGTTTCATAGAACCCAATATAATGTTAACTTGGAAATTACCAAAAACCATATTAAACCAAGTTTGCCTAAACCAAGAAATAAAAGTAGAAGGCAACGCATTAATAAAAATACATAATTGCAGTGTACAATTAAATGAATTCTTAATATCTAACTCAATACCAGAATTTGCACAAAGCATATACATCAACAATAACGTAACAAAAATTAACCATTGTCTTATTTGCAAACCAAAGAAATCGTAATAGAAAATACGCGATTAAATAATGTATTATATGTAAGCTCAATACTGCTATTTGTCATAATCATAATAGGATTAAGTTTCAAATTGTTTAATCTAAGTAAAAGCAATAAGCCTAAACCCGACTCACACATAGAAACATCTTTAGACGAAGACGGGAAATCCCCAGCGTGCACAGTTTTAGATGCACCTGAACTATATCCAAGGATAATCGCCTGAGGACAGGCTTAAATCTAACGATGGGGGAGTGACATATCTATAGTCCATGCTCCGCATACCCTTATCTATGTCTGTTACCCTGCACCCACATACTATAAACAATCCAACACCCTCAGCCTCGAATCCCACTTGATACTTCTTCCGGAAAATGTAGGCAATGATCAATAGAGTTGATATTGCTAGGGCTGCATAGGCAGCGAGTTGATGGTGCTGCACGGTGGTGAGATGGTGTGGCAGCTCGTGATGATTGATGGCTGATAGTTGCTGGCATAGATCATCAAGTTCTTGAAGATAGTCTGATGTCTGATTCTTCAGTTGCCACATTGGTGGCCAGGGTGATGTCTCCGGTGGGCTCACGTCACCAAACCGAGTGTAGGTCGATTTTACTTCGCTGATTGTGGTGCTGAAGGTGCTGATGCTTACTTCAGTATTGCGAGCAGTGCATCCAGGGGACATGGAAAGTAGACCAGTTCCTTCCAGTGTTATGGTTGACGGAACTCCGTTGCATACTGCTTGATGTTTAGTTGTGGAATGCGTTGCGAAGATCCATTTATTTGGATGCTGAGTTTTAAGCCACACCATGTCAGCCTTTGCGTGTGTTACCTGATACAGTGTTTCTGTTTTATTGTTAAACAGTTGAAACTCACAGCGATTGTCCACATTGAAGATCGTCTGATGGTCAAAGCAGATGAACTCCTCGTTGTGTACTTTAAGACAACGTCGGAGTTCCTCTTGGGTAGTGCCCATGAACTGGTCTCGGTGGATGTTCACAGTTACTATGGTGGTTTTGAGGTCAAATAGACTCCAGCTTGTTGAATCCCAAAACGGAATTGGGATGATGCTGAAGACTTCGAGCTGAGCTGTTGAGACCAGAGGTAGCGTCAACTTGAAGATGACGAGTATTGCAGTCGGGGTTCCTTCGGCTCGCATGATTCTGTATAGTTGAATCACCTCTTTCGTTGTGACCGGCAGCATTTGCTCTTGTGGCAAATGATCCCGTATCTGGTCTAGTTGGTCTCTTATTTGTCGGACTGCATTCGTTGGAGACTTGTTGTGAGTAGGGTTAATTGTGCTATTAGTCTTAAGTGCGCTTGAGTCAGATGATCGCTGTGATATGGCCCTCTTTCTCGGTTGATAGTAGCCATATGCTGTTCCAAAATTTTTAGGCGATTATCAGTTGATACTTTGTCTTTTCTGACTACGTTAATTGTCGCGTCGACAATTGATGTTTGCTTTTGGAGTAGATGTAGTAGAAAGTCTGGGTGCATGTCATAACGCCCAGTGTCATAACGCCCACGGGCGTTAACACACTAAATTTTGTGTCATAGGGCCCTCGGGCCCGTGGCGTTATGACACTGGGAGTTATGACATGTACCCGAAAGTCTTCATTGGTTTTCACTTTTTCAATTACTTGAGTCATCTCCTCAGCGTATTTTGTGTCGAGAACACCAAAAAGACTGCTTGCTACATTTCCTATGATATGAATAACGATAGAATCGACTTTGGAGTAGACACAAGCTACAAGAGTGCACCCCTAGTTAAAAAAAAAAAACCAATCCGTTCAAAAGAACAGGGGAAATTCGGCAGGTAGACGAAAAGCACTTTGAAGAGAAATATAGAGGGAGGAAAATCACCTACTAAAAAAACGAAATTCAAAAGAAAAAAAAATCTAATAAAAGTAAATATGATAATTGCAGAGTACCCGAAGAGAGTACTGGGAATCTGGAGCTACAACATGATTAAGATTATAGTCTTACTAATGTTCACCGTCCTACAGTCTACCGGACAGAATATAGGGATAGATCCCATCAACTCAAGGAATGGATATCTCATATTCAAAACAGATACCATTAATATACCCATTAATTATGAATATCATTATTTAACAATTAATATAACAAGAACAGATGAAACATATCAGAGTTTACTAGACCAGGCAACCCAATTTAATAACGTAATCCAAGTTCAATATTTAGTCGAGAAATTACTACGTGAATTCAATGGCATAAAAATAGCCTAAAGAAACAAAAGAGGCCTTATAAATGCAGTAGGCACAATTTATCTAGATCAAGATGATAAAGTCGAACTAGAAGGGAAAATAGACAATCTGGCTAGCCACAGTGTTCAAGCTAACGAATTAAACTTAATAATTCAAGCAGTAAACTCTGGCATAGAAGTTGTCAATAAATTAAACAAGGATAATGATAGAAATAAGCAATTAGAAATACTAATATTTAACCTTCAACATTTTACTGAGTACATAGAGGATATTGAATTAGGCATGCAGATAACAATATTAGGGATTTTTAATCCAAAATTATTAAAGCAGGATTACCTGAAACACATCGATTCAGAGAAATTATTAAGTATCAAAACATCTACCTGGTTAAAATCAGACACTAACGAAATACTAATAATTTCCAACATCCCACGAGAGATCAGAAATATTCCTATACTTAAAATTGTCCCATATCCAGATGAAGACAATAACATTCTCACTGACCAAACGCAAAAGAATTATTACGTTCTAGAAAACGAGGTATATGAGAAAGAATCAAAACGAAAAATAAATGACGAATGTATATCAGGAATAGTCAAACAAATAGCCACAAAATGTCCATACACCAAAACACACCAAAACTTTCACATAAGTTTCATAGAACCCAATATAATGTTAACTTGGAAATTACCAAAAACCATATTAAACCAAGTTTGCCTAAACCAAGAAATAAAAGTAGAAGGCAACGCATTAATAAAAATACATAATTGCAGTGTACAATTAAATGAATTCTTAATATCTAACTCAATACCAGAATTTGCACAAAGCATATACATCAACAATAACGTAACAAAAATTAACCATTGTCTTATTTGCAAGCCAAAGAAATCGTAATAGAAAATACGCGATTAAATAATGTATTATATGTAAGCTCAATACTGCTATTTGTCATAATCATAATAGGATTAAGTTTCAAATTGTTTAATCTAAGTAAAAGCAATAAGCCTAAACCCGACTCACACATAGAAACATCTTTAGACGAAGACGGGAAATCCCCAGCGTGCACAGTTTTAGATGCACCTGAACTATATCCAAGGATAATCGCCTGAGGACAGGCTTAAATCTAACGATGGGGGAGTGACATATCTATAGTCCATGCTCCGCATACCCTTATCTATGTCTGTTACCCTGCACCCACATACTATAAACAATCCAACACCCTCAGCCTCGAATCCCACTTGATACTTCTTCCGGAAAATGTAGGCAATGATCAATAGAGTTGATATTGCTAGGGCTGCATAGGCAGCGAGTTGATGGTGCTGCACGGTGGTGAGATGGTGTGGCAGCTCGTGATGATTGATGGCTGATAGTTGCTGGCATAGATCATCAAGTTCTTGAAGATAGTCTGATGTCTGATTCTTCAGTTGCCACATTGGTGGCCAGGGTGATGTCTCCGGTGGGCTCACGTCACCAAACCGAGTGTAGGTCGATTTTACTTCGCTGATTGTGGTGCTGAAGGTGCTGATGCTTACTTCAGTATTGCGAGCAGTGCATCCAGGGGACATGGAAAGTAGACCAGTTCCTTCCAGTGTTATGGTTGACGGAACTCCGTTGCATACTGCTTGATGTTTAGTTGTGGAATGCGTTGCGAAGATCCATTTATTTGGATGCTGAGTTTTAAGCCACACCATGTCAGCCTTTGCGTGTGTTACCTGATACAGTGTTTCTGTTTTATTGTTAAACAGTTGAAACTCACAGCGATTGTCCACATTGAAGATCGTCTGATGGTCAAAGCAGATGAACTCCTCGTTGTGTACTTTAAGACAACGTCGGAGTTCCTCTTGGGTAGTGCCCATGAACTGGTCTCGGTGGATGTTCACAGTTACTATGGTGGTTTTGAGGTCAAATAGACTCCAGCTTGTTGAATCCCAAAACGGAATTGGGATGATGCTGAAGACTTCGAGCTGAGCTGTTGAGACCAGAGGTAGCGTCAACTTGAAGATGACGAGTATTGCAGTCGGGGTTCCTTCGGCTCGCATGATTCTGTATAGTTGAATCACCTCTTTCGTTGTGACCGGCAGCATTTGCTCTTGTGGCAAATGATCCCGTATCTGGTCTAGTTGGTCTCTTATTTGTCGGACTGCATTCGTTGGAGACTTGTTGTGAGTAGGGTTAATTGTGCTATTAGTCTTAAGTGCGCTTGAGTCAGATGATCGCTGTGATATGGCCCTCTTTCTCGGTTGATAGTAGCCATATGCTGTTCCAAAATTTTTAGGCGATTATCAGTTGATACTTTGTCTTTTCTGACTACGTTAATTGTCGCGTCGACAATTGATGTTTGCTTTTGGAGTAGATGTAGTAGAAAGTCTGGGTGCATGTCATAACGCCCAGTGTCATAACGCCCACGGGCGTTAACACACTAAATTTTGTGTCATAGGGCCCTCGGGCCCGTGGCGTTATGACACTGGGAGTTATGACATGTACCCGAAAGTCTTCATTGGTTTTCACTTTTTCAATTACTTGAGTCATCTCCTCAGCGTATTTTGTGTCGAGAACACCAAAAAGACTGCTTGCTACATTTCCTATGATATCCAGCGGCGATCTGCGTTTTCGAGAGTTTTTCATTAAAACGCTTCCTGTTTGTAGCTCGTTATACACATGTTGAAAGTGTTGAAGTATGGAGTTACATGCCGGAATATTTTTTAGTTCAGGGCCTAAGTATCGTAACTCGGACATTCCAGCAGACATTAGTTCCATATCCCTCCAATATGGGTCCAAGTCATAGTATACAATCATGGTCCACTCAGAAGTTGCTATTCGTGATGCTCCAAGCTTCTCATAGAATATTCCAGGCTTGTTTGCGAATTGTGTCACATTTATTGACTGTGACAATGCTAATGGAAGCATGAGCAACAGCACTAATAATGTTGATGTTAATGTAGGTAACAATTTTTTTGTTCGCTGTGTGGGTGGCTCATCAATCTCCGTGGTGTCACTGATCACGTTGTGGTAACGTTTGATTGCCACATCTTCTGGAATTAGCGGCGCTAGACGAGTGATCGGGCACGACCACTCGTACTTGGTTGTCCTGTCCAGGATATGTCTTAATGATGCGACCCATTGGCCACTTCATTACTGGAAGGTTGTCTTCCTTCACCAAATAATCCCTCAGGTACGTTTGGGGAAGCGGTCTTCCATTTATGCCGAGCTTCTTGGAGGTATTCCGTAGACAATTGTTTCCAGAATGAATGCTTTAGGCGCGATACCAACTCCCAGCGCTTTACCAATGTTTTTCCTTGATGATCAACATTGACGTCAGGTGGCGTTGTCAATGGTTCACCAATCAAGAAGTGTCCTGGGGTGAGTGCTGTTGTATCACTGGGGTCATTTGACATTGGAGTTATGGATAACATAGAGAACAGGCTCACAAAATTCGAAGTAATTCTATACACTTATAACCATAAATCGGTTCATAATACTACAAAAAGATCCCCAGCTGATACGCCAGACTACCAAATTATAACACCCAACTGAATAAGGTTAGAAAGATCAATCATTTGAATAACGATAGAATCGACTTTGGAGTAGACACACGCTACAAGAGTGCACCGCTAGAAAAAAAAAAAACCAATCCGTTCAAAAGAACAGGGGAAATTCGGCAGGTAGACGAAAAGCACTTTGAAGAGAAATATAGAGGGAGGAAAATCACCTACTAAAAAAACGAAATTCAAAAGAAAAAAAAATCTAATAAAAGTAAATATGATAATTGCAGAGTACCCGAAGAGAGTACTGGGAATCTGGAGCTACAACATGATTAAGATTATAGTCTTACTAATGTTCACCGTCCTACAGTCTACCGGACAGAATATAGATATAGATCCCATCAACTCAAGGAATGGATATCTCATATTCAAAACAGATACCATTAATATACCCATTAATTATGAATATCATTATTTAACAATTAATATAACAAGAACAGATGAAACATATCAGAGTTTACTAGACCAGGCAACCCAATTTAATAACGTAATCCAAGTTCAATATTTAGTCGAGAAATTACTACGTGAATTCAATGGCATAAAAATAGCCTAAAGAAACAAAAGAGGCCTTATAAATGCAGTAGGCACAATTTATCTAGATCAAGATGATAAAGTCGAACTAGAAGGGAAAATAGACAATCTGGCTAGCCACAGTGTTCAAGCTAACGAATTAAACTTAATAATTCAAGCAGTAAACTCTGGCATAGAAGTTGTCAATAAATTAAACAAGGATAATGATAGAAATAAGCAATTAGAAATACTAATATTTAACCTTCAACATTTTACTGAGTACATAGAGGATATTGAATTAGGCATGCAGCTAACAAGATTAGGGATTTTTAATCCAAAATTATTAAAGCAGGATTACCTGAAACACATTGATTCAGAGAAATTATTAAATATCAAAACATCTACCTGGTTAAAATCAGACACTAACGAAATACTAATAATTTCCAACAACCCACGAGAGATCAGAAATATTCCTATACTTAAAATTGTCCCATATCCAGATGAAGACAATAACATTCTCACTGACCAAACGCAAAAGAATTATTACGTTCTAGAAAACGAGGTATATGAGAAAGAATCAAAACGAAAAATAAATGACGAATGTATAAGTTAATTTTATCTTTATTCGAAGGACAAAATAAAAGATTATTTTGATTCTGTTCACTTTAGCGAAGTGCTTTTATTGAATATCAGAATGTGACTGCTTAAATCTAGAATTATAATTCTTAAAGAAACCTATCGATGAACGCGGCAGAGGAACTTCGGCAGAGGCCGAATTGTTGGGGTCTTCAGAATTATTGTAGGCGGCGGCGTCGGTGGCGACAGCGGAGTTGCAGTTATTGACCGGCAATAGGAAGTCAATGTTGCTGGTCGATGTTGGGGGTGAAGAACAGCGGAGTCATCAAAAATGCATTGTCGACATTATCGCAGTCGCGACGTCGAAGACGGGGTGGGGGCGATGGTTTCTCGTGAAGTGCTGACTTGAAGTGGAGCGCATAAGCACTTCCAGAAATACAATGTTTCGGTTCTTGTTTTAGGCAGGAAATGGTTTTTACTTTTTGTGTAAATTGTGACAGAATTCTTGCGCATTGTTATTACAATTGGGTAATAAACTATTGGGCAAGAATTTTTATACTTTTTTCTGTTTTAATTGGAAATAAGAGTATTGAACTCTTAGGGTGTTAACTTATATCAGGAAAAGTCAAACAAATAGCCACAAAATGTCCATACACCAAAACACACCAAAACTTTCAAATAAGTTTCATAGAACCCAATATAATGTTAACTTGGAAATTACCAAAAACCATATTAAACCAAGTTTGCCTAAACCAAGAAATAAAATTAGAAGGCAACGCATTAATAAAAATACATAATGGCAGTGTACAATTAAATGAATTCTTAATATCTAACTCAATACCAGAATTTGCACAAAGCATATACATCAACAATAACGTAACAAAAATTAACCATTGTCTTATTTGCAAACCAAAGAAATCGTAATAGAAAATACGCGATTAAATAATGTATTATATGTAAGCTCAATACTGCTATTTGTCATAATCATAATAGGATTAAGTTTCAAATTGTTTAATCTAAGTAAAAGCAATAAGCCTAAACCCGACTCACACATAGAAACATCTTTAGACGAAGACGGGAAATCCCCAGCGTGCACAGTTTTAGATGCACCTGAACTATATCCAAGGATAATCGCCTGAGGACAGGCTTAAATCTAACGATGGGGGAGTGACATATCTATAGTCCATGCTCCGCATACCCTTATCTATGTCTGTTACCCTGCACCCACATACTATAAACAATCCAACACCCTCAGCCTCGAATCCCACTTGATACTTCTTCCGGAAAATGTAGGCAATGATCAATAGAGTTGATATTGCTAGGGCTGCATAGGCAGCGAGTTGATGGTGCTGCACGGTGGTGAGATGGTGTGGCAGCTCGTGATGATTGATGGCTGATAGTTGCTGGCATAGATCATCAAGTTCTTGAAGATAGTCTGATGTCTGATTCTTCAGTTGCCACATTGGTGGCCAGGGTGATGTCTCCGGTGGGCTCACGTCACCAAACCGAGTGTAGGTCGATTTTACTTCGCTGATTGTGGTGCTGAAGGTGCTGATGCTTACTTCAGTATTGCGAGCAGTGCATCCAGGGGACATGGAAAGTAGACCAGTTTCTTCCAGTGTTATGGTTGACGGAACTCCGTTGCATACTGCTTGATGTTTAGTTGTGGAATGCGTTGCGAAGATCCATTTATTTGGATGCTGAGTTTTAAGCCACACCATGTCAGCCTTTGCGTGTGTTACCTGATACAGTGTTTCTGTTTTATTGTTAAGCAGTTGAAACTCACAGCGACTGTCCACATTGAAGATCGTCTGATGGTCAAAGCTGATGAACTCCTCGTTGTGTACTTTAAGACAACGTCGGAATTCCTCTTGGGTAGTGCCCATGAACTGGTCTCGGTGGATGTTCACAGTTACTATGGTGGCTTTGAGGTCAAATAGACTCCAGCTTGTTGAATCCCAAAACGGAATTGGGATGATGCTGAAGACTTCGAGCTGAGCTGTTGAGACCAGAGGTAGCGTCAACTTGAAGATGACGTGTATTGCAGTCGGGGTTCCTTCGGCTCGCATGATTCTGTTTAGTTGAATCACCTCTTTCGTTGTGACCGGCAGCATTTGCTCTTGTGGCAAATGATCCCGTATCTGGTCTAGTTGGTCTCTTATTTGTCGGACTGCATTCGTTGGAGACTTGTTGTGAGTAGGGTTAATTGTGCTATTAGTCTTAAGTGCGCTTGAGTCAGATGATCGCTGTGATATGGCCCTCTTTCTCGGTTGATAGTAGCCATATGCTGTTCCAAAATTTTTAGGCGATTATCAGTTGATACTTTGTCTTTTCTGACTACGTTTATTGTCGCGTCGACAATTGATGTTTGCTTTTGGAGTAGATGTAGTAGAAAGTCTGGGTGCATGTCATAACGCCCAGTGTCATAACGCCCACGGGCGTTAACACACTAAATTTTGTGTCATAGGGCCCTCGGGCCCGTGGCGTTATGACACTGGGAGTTATGACATGTACCCGAAAGTCATCATTGGTTTTCACTTTTTCAATTACTTGAGTCATCTCCTCAGCGTATTTTGTGTCGAGAACACCAAAAAGACTGCTTGCTACATTTCCTATGATATCCAGCGGCGGTCTGCGTTTTCGAGAGTTTTTCATTAAAACGCTTCCTGTTTGTAGCTCGTTATACACATGTTGAAAGTGTTGAAGTATGGAGTTACATGCCGGAATATTTTTTAGTTCAGGGCACAAGTATCGTAACTCGGACATTCCAGCAGACATTAGTTCCATATCCCTCCAATATGGGGTAACATATATGCTACAATGCGTTGCAGTTTGTGAAACGAGTTGCATGTCTGCATGTATATAATTCGTCCCCAAGTGCGCTAGGTGTGATTGGCAAGTTTACATGTTTAGCCTTTCTCTCAAGATTGCTGGGTTCTATGATGGGTGCCTTCGTGAATTTGTCTCGAGATCCGTGCAGGTATAATGGTCCATATAGCCACAGATTGTGATCTGCCAGTCTGCTTGCTGCGATCCCTCTCGACAAGACATCGGCTGCGTTGTTGGCCGATGACACATGACGCCATTGTGACTGGTTTGTTAACGCCTGGATTTTGGCTATTCGATTTGCCACACAGGTATGGTATGTTGAGGATGATGCGTTTATCCAGAATAGCACAACGGTGGAATCACTCCAAAAGCATCCTGGAACCGTGTTAATGTCCATGTGCAGATCCTGTCGGACTCGGTTTGTGAGTTCGGAACCAAGGACTGCAGCATACAATTCTAACCGTGGTAGTGATTGTTTGGCTGTCGGCGTCACACGTGATTTGGAACAGAGCAGTCTTAATGCTTAGTCTGTCTTTATATTGTGTTGCCAAGTGATCTAGACATTTCGTTGCTAGGAACGGAGCAGCTGTTGTCCCATATGTGACTGTCTTCAGGCGATAGTACCTGATATCTTGGGAAGGGCTGTTTCTCCAGACTATCATCTGATGGAATTGATCCTCCGGGCTCATCCACACTTGTCGGTACATCTTTTCTATGTCCGCTGTGAACACGTACTTATGAACTTGAAATCGTAGCAGAATGGACATAAGTTCTCTCTGAGCTGTGATTCCAGCGGTCCAGCATGAGGCATCGAATAGTACCCTAAGCCTTGTTGTGGTGCACTCAGGTTTGAGTACACAGTGATGTGGAATGAAGTAGTGTTTTTTAGGAACCTTTGACGCTGGTAAAATCTTCATATGTCCTAGTCCTTCGTACTCTTCCATGAAGTTTACATAACTCCTCCAAGTTTCTGTTGAGATGCGGCGCTCCAACGCTAGAAATCTTTTTGTTGCAGTTTCCAAAGACTCCCCCAGGGCTGAAGGGTGTTCGGAAAATGAAAGTTTTAAAATAAACCGGCCATCCGAAGCTGTCTGAAGGTTTTCTATAAAATGAGCTTCGCACTGTGCTTCTACTGGAGTGCGTGGTTTTTCTTCCGGCTCTAGATTGTCCAGAGTCCAGAATCTTTCCATGAGCTCGTTGACTCCCGTTGCACAAATGGGTGAAGAACTGTGGGCAGACTTGACTTTTCCTGCCACAATCCATCCCAGTTTTGTATTTTGTAGCCACGGGCGTATCCTTAGCTGCTGTTGATCTGGGAGCAGCAACGAATAGTAATGCTCGGCTCCGATTAGCTTGTCGATTTTGCCTGGCTTATGGAAGTTTGGATCTGCCAGTGAGAGCTTACTTGGTACGTTTAAGCTCTCTGAATCGAGTGCCTGGGCTGGTTGATGAGCTATTTATTATCTGTGGTAATACGAAAGCTTCAATTATTTGCGTAAAACCATTGTGAAGGGATTTCATGAGCACATTTACTCGTGCTCTGCTGGTCTTTGATTGACCTCCAATTCCTTCGATCCGTAATGTTGTCTTTTAGTTTGAGTGACAACATTGATGCCATTCATTCAGAGATCAAGTTTATCTGTGATCCTGAATCTAGCAGTGCTCTGAAGTTAGCAACCTGCCCGTTGTTGGCTTCTACTGGCACCTTTGCTGTGGCCAGTAGATTCTAACTATTGTTACTTGCTGCACCAACCGTCGGTGCTCTTGATTCGGTAGCAGCGCCCGATGCTGTTTCCAGATGTAGCATCGTGTTGTGCTTCTTGTCGCACTTGAAGCAGTGTCGACCTGGGCATGCGTTTGTCTTGTGATTTGTTCTAAAATTAATTAACGCACATTTTTTGTTTTTGTGCCAATTTAGTCGTTCCGATGGAGACTTGGAGCGAAATTCTTCGCATCCGTAGAGCCAATGGCTTGCTTTCTTGCAGAATGTGAATAAAGGTGCTCGTGCTCACCCTGTGTTTGCTGATGCACATGTCGTGCCTTTTGGCTCTCTCCTTGATGCTGGTGGCTTCTTACTGGTTCCTAGAACTCGAATTCTTTGCTCTAAGAAATGAAGCATCGTGTCCAGCGCCTGAATGTCCTTTGAGCTTCCCAATGATTGCTCATACAAGGCCTTTTTTGTAACATCCAGTTTTTTTCTGATAATGGCAATCAATATTGGATCCCATGTAGATATATTGATGCCCAATCCCTTTAGTGATGCAAGGGATTCTATGGTTGTTATTTACAACTCTTTTAATGACTTTGGATCGTCATTAATTGTTTGATGATTGAGGAAGCGGTTCAGTACCGTATTCGAAACATCTCTGGATTTGTTGTATGCTTCAACTAGTATTTCCCAAGCGGCTTCATCATTTCCTTCCTTTAGATCGATATGTCGGATCTATCTTTCTGCCTCGCCGGTAACGGTGGTTTTAAGATACCACATTTTTTTCACCGTAGGCATGTTGGTTTCTTGAACCATGAATGAGAACAGATCGAAGAACTGTGCCCATTTTAATAGATCCCCATCAAACTTCGGAATGCTGATGCGTGGAAGATGTACGTTGTCCGTGTTTGTACCTCTGTACCTTACTTTCCAGTGTTAGGTAGGCTTCCATGTCATATCCTCCTTCCACTGGGTCCTCGTATTCCTCATGAATGGTGAAATGGACTTCTTGTGCTTGAGTCCATAGTGATTTTATCAAATCACTTGATGTGCGTTCTTCCGCCTCTGTAAGTTGTTTCAGATTGCGTTCTACGGACTCTACTATGGCCTTTTGTCGGCGACATAGTGCAAGCAATTTGCTGTAAGCCTTCGGGGACTTCTGGATCAGATCGCTTTCTTTAGGACCTACTGGAGGTTCCTCATGATTTTCTTTAGGGACAATTTGACGTTCCCCACGAACGCTAGTTGTCTGCGATAGCTTGTCAATGCATTCGGTAAAAATCGTAACGTATTTCTTACATGTTGTACGTAAGTCTTCCCGAAAATTTACATATTCATCCGTTTTGTCTGTATCGCGAAGTTTGGAGTCGTTTTTGTTGAAACGATTCCATGCATTTTCGATTGCCGATATATTGGCTTGAAAGTAAGAGGCCATTTGCTTCCTTTCTTGGGGACCTCTTTTAAAGTTCCGAATGCACCTCGATATCTCCTCGCCAATATCTTGCTGCACATCCATTGCCATTGTAGCGGCAGCCTCTTCCTCCTTTTGTGTATCCATTCTATCTGTTTGTACTTATTACTTTTTGACCCGTTGGGAGTATTTTATTTGCTTTGCAGCTGGATACGCTCCGAATCGCAACCGTTGTTGGTCAGAAAGTAATAGTATGATAAACAGTGATGTATTAGATGGAGGGATTTGTGCTGTTTCCAATCTATGGAACGCACGAACAACAAAAATGATTGCCTCGATGGTAATCGAATTCTGTAGCTGTTTTTCTGTTGGCTGATAACCTGAATATGTCAGATCTGCCACAGTGATACTTATTGGTAGGAGATGCTACCGTAAGTGTATGGCCTGGTGCCAAATTTTATTGAAAATGTCCTGTTGACTTCTTCAATCCGATGTCCAGATCGAATGCTTTCACTGTATCTTGTCTGACAGTTTGAAAGGATGACCAAGGTCGGGAGTCACCAAATGTTAATGTGTATGTGTGTGTAGGAAGCTAGGTTGTATACGGTACATAAACCGTCTACAGTTTGGTCGTCGCAACTAGAACTTGAACCAGTTGGACTGCGGAGTGGGTATCCTACGGTGCGCAAATGAGGATCTGAAGACACGGCGACAGCCTCTGATGATTGCGATGGGAAAATGAGTGACAGGCATTTGTGGTACTGTTTCTGATATGGGAGGGAGCGCACAGGCTCCTCGTGAGAGTGTATTTTTAGATAGGGTGCACTTACCCTATGCGGGGTGTTATATTCCAGTGCATTTACTTAGGTACTTGGCAGCAATAAAGTAAATAGTTTATTGCTTGATCCCTTTTGATGGGTTCGAGCTTACAAGTGCTATTGTTTGTTCTCAGTTGCTAATGTATTTCTCGTGTCGTCATATTTATTTACATGAAATGACATGAACAATTGTATTTATGAGTATTTGTGTATGAGAGTTAGAGCTGGGTCGACCACTCACTACACTATCGATACATCGAATTTTTGTGTGAGATTTACACTATCGATGTTTTGATTTCGATTTGATTCGATAGTATGCGATAGTGCTCAAACATTTTTTGATCACATCACTATTTGATTTGCATTTGTCACAAACAGACGCGTGTAAAATGGTGTTGGTGGCATTTTATTTTCCAAATATGGACAAATTTGTGCGAATTGCATGTGTCAAGGGTAAGTGCCATGATTGAATTATTGCTATGTGCAAATTTTCATTTTAGTTTTGTTCATACACAGATCCCGACAATAGCAGTGAAGGAGAATCGCCTTCTTTAAAAAGGCAGCGAGTTGGCAAAGCGAAGGTCGGGCTTTATTTTGAGAGGTCCAAAGATGGCAAGACCGCCAGGTGCATATACTGTTCCAATGATTATACAACACGTTGAATTTATTCGACCACGTTAAAAGTGCATCCCGGCATTTCATTTGACGAATCGCCAAAAGAGACGCCATTTTTGGAGGGCTATTACGCTCCCTCTTTTGAACGAAAAAAAATGATTGACAGGGCTTTGCCCATACTTGTTTCGCAAGACATGCATCCATTTATGATTCTGGAGGGTCGCGGGTTTTGCGAGTTTGTAAATATCCTTGATCCTCGGTACAACCTGCCTTCATGAAAAACACTAAGAAACGTGCTTATGAGTGGCATGTACAATGAATTGAAGACGAAACTGTGTGCACTTTTGGATGGTATTGAAAGCTGCGCCATAACAACGAACTGTTTAACTTCGAGAGCTAACCAAGCAAATATAACGGTTACATGCCACTTTATAACGAAGGATTTTGTTTTGCGCACAGCAGTATTGGCCACCAAACCATTACTTGATAGTTTAAATCAGTCAGACGAGAGGAATATTTTTACTAAAATATTAGCAGTTACAACTGATAGTGCCAATTCTATGAAGAAAGCTTGTGAACTGTTGAAAAAATAACGTCTACCGTGCTTTGCACACACAATAAATTTAATATATACTACCGGAAAGTGCAAACTGATTGTCACGTATTTTAAGTCTAGTCCAATTGCACTTAGAAAATTTCAAGCAGAGCAAAAAACCACAAAAAAGTACAGCTTGAAACAAGAAGCGCATTTTATATAATAGAGCGAATAATTTTAACTATCTATAGTGCTATAGTGAAAGTTGATTTTTTTATGTTAATTTAATAATGATTTAAAAAATCCCGATACAATCGATAGTATCGAATTTTTTGTTGAAAAACCTCGAGAATATCGAATGTCTCAACTATCGATGTTTTCCCAGCTCTAAGGAGAGTGCACTGCATATTCTGTAATACTAACTTGGTATTAACTTTGTGACTGAACAGAAGGCATGGCAGCTGCTCAAAATGGTGCCATCGATCTTTTGGAAGCAGCAAGAGCAACCTGCAAGAACAGCAACGAGCAGCAAAAAAAACGGGAAGGAAGTGGCACCGATGCTGCCGTGGTTTTTGGAGGAGCAAGCCGCCAGAGTGCAGACGGGCCACCGCCAGCAACGGGCGGAGCCCTTGCGTGATGAGAGGTGGACTCAAAGAAGCGAGTCGCCGGAGCTGGAACTGGAAATTATGGCATCACCTTTTGTTACCCCAGAGCCGTCCACCCGAGACACGTGGTCGTCACCGGGAACACCGCAGAGCACGCAGACAATAAAGGTGCTCTGTGTCTGGAGCGGATGGACCAGCGGCGAGGTCGGCCGGCAGAAACCGGCTGGAGGCGCGACGGCAGCGGCGCCAGGAGTCGTGCCAGCGACGCGAGAAGGAACTCTGTTGTCGCGAAGAAGAGCGCCAACGGATGGAGGAGCAGAGGACAAGAGAGGTGGTTCGGTGGCTGGACACCACAATGCAAGAAGCCAGAGCAGAGCCCGAGGCCCGCCAAGCAATGGCGGAGGCAAGCGAGGCGCAGGCCCAGGCGCATGAGAGAAGCCAAGAGGATGCACCGCCGACGCCGTCGCCGCCGCCGTTCATACGGGTGAAGGCATCGACGGAGCTGACCAACAAGGGGCCGGCACAGGTCAGCCGGAGTCCCAAGAGCCGACGGCCCAGGAGGAGCGAGAGCCGAAGCCACAGCCACAATGGCAGGGACTGGAGAGCGCGGAGTGCGGGCCATTCGTTTCGCAGAGCGTGCATACGGCGGTCAGAGAGCGGATGGTATGGCATCACCAGGGCTGAAGAAGGGTATAAGGCCAGCGCGGCGTGGCAAATTTGCCGGTCAGCGACCGGGGACGTGGAATGGCAGAGAACGCAAGGAGCAAGCCGTGCGGCTAGCGCAGTGAGAGAGAGAGGGACAGGCGGGATAGGGCCGGCAGCGGACCAACGCAGGACCATATATGGTCACAAGATCACGCCACCGCGGCGATCCCGTTACGAATGAAGTGGAAAGACGCGGAGTCGCCGATGGAAAATAACTGACGACGCGTGGGAGAGGCACCATAAGGCCAGGACGGCGGCGCCCTGGGCACCGTCAGGGAAGTCGATAAAAAGGGAGCCACGGCAGCGGCAAGAGGAATAAGATCGGAGTCAGATATCGAGTGCGGAGCCTATAAGCGAGTGAGATTAAAGTCAATCAGTGAAAACCACAAGTCCGTGGAAAAGTGCAGTTGGAACCCAAGTCCCCCGAAGGACAATTAGCACGGCGAAGCTCACCGCTCAGGAGGTGAGTAACCGAGGAGAGAAACCATTTGTGTGCGGACGAGGCGGGCGCTGATTCAGAGCCCCACCCGTTGCCTGAAGGAGTCTCACCGGGAAGTAGCCTCTGAGCTGGATTAGCCTCGCGTGAGTGTCGCTACGGAAGGCATCCAGGTAACTTACTTGATCGAGGACGGCTGTCGGGAGGCGAACCATAGCCGTGTGCGGAGTTGAGAGGGCGGACGAGGCGGAGCCGAGTCAGAACCCCGAGCGGTAGCACTGGCGGAGGCAAGCCTAGGAGTAGCCCCGAGGGGAGGTAAAGATAGGTTTACGACTACCCAGTGTGATAGCCCGTAAGATAGATACCGTTAAGATACCACTAAATAAGTAATCAAACCCACCCAGTGCCTCTCTACTTGTCGTTGAGGCAACTTATAAATTTGTTGCGGCGAACCCACCGATCACTGAGCCAGCCCAGCTGAATCATACGGAACAAAACGATTCGTTACAATTTATGCAGTCGCTATGGAACAAAAGCATAAAGTTGAATTAACACGAAAGCCTGCCCCAGGATCTACATACGACATTGAATGAGCTGACTTCGCAGTTGTCGATGGTCGAGAACTTTAAGTTTCTACGTTAAGTGCTTTGGCAGCAAGCAGCAAGATTAGAAATGCACGCGTTTTGCGATGCGAGCCAGGCAGCATATGGCGCCTATATATACATGCGTTCAGAACCTCTTGGAATTGCGCAAAGTCATCTCTTATGCTCTAAATCCAGAGTCGCACCCTTGAAAAGGATGACTATTCCCAAGCTTGAGCTATCGGCTGCCCTCGTATTAGCCGAACTAGTTTCCACCATAGTTAAGGGATTATCAGCTCCATGCCAAGTACATTGCTGGTCGGATTCTTCCATAGCCCTTGCCTGGATTCGAGAATCACCATTGAATTTTAATATATTTGTTTATAATCGAGTTCAGCGGATTCAGGAGCTCACCGCTGGAATGATTTGGCAGCACGTGCCCAAAAAGTTGAATCCGGCCGACATCATATCACGTGGTTCCACGCCCGCTGAACTAATGGATAGCAGCCTTTGGATTTCTGGACCACCATTCTTGCGTCGTGCAAGCTCAGAGTGGCCTGCAGGCTTGGAAATTCCGACTGATGTACAAGAACATCGTCATGCAGCATTGGTTGCTTCAAATGAAAGCGATGTATCGTACGATTGAAAATTTCCAAACTCATTCGGATCCATGCAGCGCGTTTTTGCATATATACATAAATCGATTCTACATTCTCAAGGACAAAGGCGTAGCGCGGTCGAAGGGTCAACTTACCGTGACATAAAAAATGGTACGGATTTGCTCATACGGGCAATTAATCACCAGCAATTCTCGGAAGAGATAAGGGCCCTCAGCAGCAAACAGGATCTACCGCCAAAAGGCACGATGGCCTCACTGAATCCATTTCTGGATAGCTTTGGATTGCTTCGGGTTGGAGGCCGCCTCCAAAATGCCGAATTTGACTACGACGCGAAGCACCCGTTCTTGCTTCCTAAGGGACATCTTGTCACTGTCTCAATTATCATATTTTTTCACGAAAAGTTTCTCCACGCAGGAGCTCAAGGATTGCCCGGATTGCTTCTGCAAAAATTCTGGCCTATTGGTGGACGTAAATATATTACGGGCATCATTCGCAAATGCGTTGGATGCTTGCGTTTGAAGCCAGTGCTGAGGGAACATATCATGGGAAACTTGCCTGCGGATCGCGTAAGGACTAATCCAGCATTCCAAACATCGGTGTTGATTTTTGCGGACCGTCGTATTACAAGTCGGAAGTCAGAAGTAGGCCTCCTATCAAATGTTACCTCGCTGTCTTCGTATGCTTTAGCACCAAGCAACTCATTTGGAAGTCGTTCGGGATTTGTCTACAGAATCCTTTCTGGCAGCATTAAGGCGTTTTATAAACCTGCGTCTCAAACCTCGAATCATCTCTTCAGACAACGCAACAAATTTTGTAGGAGCAAAAAATTAGCTTTCGGAACTTCGGCAAATGTTCCTCCTCACTGTTAAAGCAGCAAAATATCATTTTCATCGCATCGTCGGTACCTAAAGTTTTACTCTTGATGAAATTCAGACCTTGGCTTTGTTAAATTGCCGACCGCTTTATGCAATTACAGAAAGTCTCGATGATCTGGATGTGCTCACGACAAACCACTTTCTCAATGGAGCCCCAAATGCTGCTTTCGACGAGTCAGACGTGACGCATCTCCGGGTGAACCTACTTAATCGATGGCAGCGGCTGTGTCAAATGAAGCGGGCGTTCTGGAGAAAATGGAGTACGGTGTACCTCTCGATTCTTCAGGAGTGGCGGTCATCGTCTCCAAACATCAAACATCGGAGCAGAACCCAGCCGATTAGCTTCTTGCCAAATAGCACTGAGTATCGGGTATAATAATATTAATAATCTATGCCATGAGAATTAAAATAGCACGAAGACTGCAAACGATAGAACTTCCCTACCCAAATCCCTACCAATTGACTGTAAATGATTATCCGTAATTGTAATTATAGCTATAAAGAAAATTTTCACAAAAAGGTTCACAAAAATCCAAATACAAAACGAGGGGGAACTTTGCTGCGGACACCGCAACTCTACATTTGTACCCGATACTTAGTCAGTATGGCTCTCATCCGGCAGACGCCGCTAATATTAAGCGACACGACAAAGAGTGCGTGCGAGAGAGACAGAAAATCAGTTTGAGCGTGAGGTCGGGCGCTGCGTAGCCACTGCAAATTGATTTGTTCTTTTTGGCTATAAAAATGATCCGATCTGATCCAGATTCAGCAACCGGATAGATATGGTTATTTTCTATGATTGTGCGTTATTGTGATTTAGTTTTCTCGAATCTGCAATATTGTGGATGCAACAGATTTTCGTCCTTTGTGGGGGCGGAAGGGGGTGGGGCGAAATTTTGAAATATACGTTTTATAGTGAGATCTAACAGAAGTGTGGATACCAAATTTGGTTACTCTAGCCTTAATAGTCTCTGAGATTTGTGGATGACCCAGATTTTCGTCCTTTGCGGGGGCGAAAGGGGGTGTGGCGAAATTTTGACACAAAACGGTCAAGGTGCGATATCACAGGAGTGTGGATACCAAATTTGGTTGCTCTGGCTCTTATAGGTTCTGAGATCCTTGAACTCATATTTTGCAATTGGCAAAACCGACCATGAAACCTGTGTGTTAGAGAGAGACAGAGCGAGAAAGAATGAAATTGTTTTCTTGATTCTGGCTATAATAATTATACGATCTGGTTCAGATTTTATAGTCATCCTCTACGATTCTGCGTTTTCAGTTTTCTCGTATCTTTGAATTTGTGGATGCCACAGATTTGCGCCCTTTGTGGGGGCGGAAGTGGGCGGGGCAATGTTTTGAAATATACTTGTAGCAGTGACATATTACAGAAGTCCGGATATAAAACGTCGTTGCTCTAGTTCTTATAGTCTTTGAGCATTAGGCGCTGATAGGGACGGACAGACAGACAGGGCTCAATCGGCTCGGCTATTGATGCTGATCAAGAATATATATACTTTATGGGGTCGGAAACGATTCCTTCTGGACGTTACACACATCCACTTTCACCACAAATCTAATATACCCCAATACTCATTCTGAGTATCGGGTATAAAAAACCATGCCACTTTCGGCCCCTTGCAGAATGTTCAAACATAAACATATAGTACACATTCACTCATGTATCCAAAAAACCGATCTCTAAATAAATCACACAAAGTAGATAAGTTATGACTGCTCGGGTGTAAACAAGATCTGTAACCCATTAAAAGATACTACAACAAAACACAAGTGGAGGAAACACTTAACCATGCAGTCCTAAAATTACACTAAAGTAAGCATGCACTCAAATAAATACCCGCAGTAAAATGTATCCTTTGCGTTAGACTAACGATAATTACAGAATACAAAATTTTACCTCATGCCTTATTGTCAAATCACATACAAGGCTCTGATTTTAAGAATAAAATTTAATATGAATTTACAACTCAACTCGCATATGTCTAGAATTTTCTTTTAAGGTCTTAACACTCGGTCTGTGGCTGGGGGTATTTAATGCACTCAAACCCTTCGTAAAAGTCTACCTGAAGTCCCTACTCGGGAGCTACTTGTAACGAACTTATTTCAGACTGAGGTAAGCTGGGTCTGTACAAGTCACATCCGTGGTTCGAGTGAGGGGCACAGAGCGTAGTCATATCCGTGTAGGAAGTCAGGTTAAAACGCTGAAACTATCTCCTGTACGCAATCAATCCTCCGCTTTTTAAGGGCTTTGTGCTGTGCTTTTCTGTTACAGTTTTTGCGGGTGTCGGTGTATACGCGCCAGTTGCCATTCTTGGCAACGTCTCGATACTTGCGGGGTTCTCGCGTAAATGCCCACCGACCTTTTAACGAACTTGTCAGTCCGTTTTTTTAGTAGCCACTTCTTTTGTCACAAGAGAATCCATTGTCGCCAGCAGCGTTGGCAGAAATCAGCGTCAGCACCTTGCAACCAGGAGCCGACGGTCAATCGCCGCGCAATTGCACTGGTCTAGTTAAATGCGCTGGCGCACGCGGGGTATGCTCAGGTACTTTTGGATGGGGCTCCGGCCCAGCCACGAATTTCGGACGGGTATTTAACCGTCGTTGTTGACTTCCCCAGTTTGGAGCGACGTGTGTCAACTATGTTGGTGTCAAAATGTCTGCGTGCCGTGTCTAAATGAAAAAATATAGCGAAATTACTGTCATTTGGATAATGATGCTGAAGGAGACGTAGTGGAACAATGCTAATACTCAGTCAGGATAGAAAAACATCATCGATCTTTATTTTAATAGTTCTTCATAGATTTTTATATTTAAAATAATTAATATTAATTATTCATATTAATATTAATGCATGTGTATATTTTTATAAAAACATTTGCCTACCAAAGTCAAAGTTTAGAAACTGGCTTTAGTCCTAGTATATAGAAACATTGACGCAATACTGCTGCAGTTGCCTCGCACATTAAAACTCGACTACGATTTACTTCAATTATCTCTCCATCTTTGTTTTTCTTAATGCAATAGCAACTGTCATAAAATTCTGTAAATACAGTGCATACCTCATAGCAAAACTCACAAAGAAAATGAAGAAAAAGGTCTTTCGAGCACTTTATCAGTATGTCGTGCATCTTTAAAAGGGTTTTTGCTAGCTTCCACTCCTTTTCGTGATTCAAAACAATCTCGACGGTATCTAAAACCTTTAGCAAGTAACAGAAGTCATCACCTAAGTTACGTGCAATAGAGCAAATACGTGTGTATGTGTACAATAAATAAACTGCAGTATTACCGCGGTCGTCTAGCATCTTGTCAAATGAAAACACGTAGTCACTGATACGGTTGTGGCATAAATCTGAATATTTTATGCAGCCATAAGCCACTGCCTCTTGTGCTTCAAATAGTTCCTGAGCTGTGAGAATTTCGTCGCGGCCTCGACTGCGTAGTTGCTCTAATGAACGTTTCATTCCCTCATTAAGCAGATCTGATAGTTTAACGGTATCACCGGAACGGGTCTTAAATTTCTTTCCATCCTCACCAAGAACCACGCCAAACTGTACATGGTGAACACGGTGGGCGGTCGGATTTAGAATACAACAACGCTCCGCCGCTTTAAAAATGGTATTAAAATGTGTACTTTGTCCGGAGTCTACAACATAAATTATCCAAGTGCAATGTTCCTCTTCTATGCGGTGGCGTATAGCAGCCATATCAGAAGTGTCATAGGTGAAACCACCATCCGACTTTACGATTGTTAGAGGTATGCCACTCCTGTCTTCGTTTGGCCACATGATTTGACGGCCCTCATCATGTTCAAGCATATTTTTGTTTCGTAAAAAATCAACCACAGATAACATACGTGATTGATAAAAGGATTCACCACGTTCTCTAAGTGTTACATCTAAGCGGTCATATATAGCCTGAAATTCCTGTCGCGAAACATCACAAATAAGCTGCCATGCTTTTCTGGAGTTTGGTTCACCGCTTTGCAGTGAAACTACTCGATTGTAAGCGCGCTTCTTGAACTCTTCCTCCGTGTCAAAGCTGTAACAAAAAGAGAAAAGCTAAAATCAAGTTCTAAAAAGGATAATAAATAATAAATGTTTTGTTAAGCTGTAGATTTTTTTTTAGAAGCTGGGAAAAGCATTGAAAAAAGTAAATTGATCAAGATCAGAATTTTTTATAGCTCCGTATTAAATTATGAAAATACATATACGGAGTTGCCAAAGATTTTTATTCCAAAAGAATTCCAACTCAGTTTGACTTACAGAGGCACACCAGGCTGTCTCTGTTGGTTCTAAAAACTCTTGTTGTAGTAGTGTTTTGAGTGATTATTGAATTCCTGATTGATATTCAACAGCATAATAAAGATTTAATTTTTTTTTTTTTATTTTAAGAAAACTCTAGTCAAATTGTCATTCGCAGTCGGCTTAAAAATCCGTCTTGATCTACAAATTTGCCACCTAGTTTTACTAACAATTTTTTCGAAGTTCTAATGATGGTTTGCTTTTAATGGTGTTAAATTAAAGATACAAAGCAATAGCTTAAGTTTTTATGTACATAAGTAAGATGATATGCCATTTCGGCTATTGTAAATGGTTATAATTGTATAATAGACCAGCGCGCTCAATGAGTTCAATGAGCGCGGAATGAGTTAGCGCGTGGAAGGCGTTGCGTAGCTACTGCAGTTTCATTATTTCTTCTGGCTATAATGATAATAGTCCAATTATAATATAATAAAAAAGTAATATAATGATAATGATCCACATTCGGCACTCTGGTTTAGATATGGTGTCTCTAGATTCTCTATGATTCTGCGTTTTTAGTTTTCTCGTGCCTTCAAAATTGGTTGCCACAGTTTCTCGTTCTTTATGGGGGCGAAAGGGGGCGGCTGAAATTCAGAAATACACTTGTAACACAGGAGTCCTATATTCTCAAAAATCTAAGCGCTCACAGGAACGAACGTACAGATAAAAATGGCTATATTGACTCGGCTATTGATGCTGCTTGATGCCTTGCGTGCACCTAAATTATAAAAACATTTTCTTTGTGTGAAACCTTGATAGCTAACCAAAACCATACAGATTGGCAAAGATCAGCGGTTAATCAATTTTTCGAAATAAATTAGTTTAATAGCGAACTAGTTTTTGGAACTTTGTGATGCTTATTGAAACCCTTTTGCTCAAATGCTTCAATGATATTGATCGATTTTCCTCATATTATTAAATCATTGATCATCCTCATTCAAAGAAATTGAATTGAATACTTGCTGATGAGCTTTTGACTCCCTAAAACTGTCAGATTTTGGTAGCCTTATTGGTCACTTCAGATTTCGTCATTGAAGCAAGAAGCATACTTTCATTACACAATTTTTTTTTAGATCGGTTCTGAAAAAATGAATTTAATTTTAGAAGCATCCCAAAACGAGACTGGATTGCACGCGAATGTCGAGAAAACAAATTGGATTTAATATCAACGAGTATTGGAGTGTAGTCAATTTTTGGAGAAGGTGGATGTGTGTAACGCCCAGAAGGAAGCGTTTACTACCTCAAAGTATAAATTGTAATAAATAGCCGAGGGGACAAAAGATTGTCTGTCTGTCCGTTCGTCCTTCTTGTTTGACGCCTAGTTCTCAGAGACTATAAAAGCTACAGCAACCCAATTTTGAATCCAGACTGCAGTGATATCACACTTAATCAAGTTTGTTTTAAGATTTTTCCACGAGTTTCTCTAATTTCAGTAGCTACGATAGCGTAGCAACGCGCTTTCTCTCTCTCTCACACACTCTTCCTGCTGCAGTTTGCTTCCCCTATCGGAAGGAAGCGAAATGAAACGATTGGTGTTGGTAAGAATAGAAAAAAATAGACAGATGTAAATAAAAAATAATAAAAAAAAAGGAAAAATGGCAACAGATATTATCATATACAGTAGAGTCCGGTTATAACGACACTCAAGGGACCGACGATTTTACGTTGTTATACCCGGAAGACGCTCTAACCGAAAGGAGAAAAAAATAAGTTGTTTTTTTTTATTTTATGGTTGCCATGTTCGTAATAGGTTTTTAAATAGAACAAATTAATTTTGTAATATAAAAAAAATGTAACAAATTTAATTCAATAACATGTTTTTTTTCATAAAAACTCGTATACATATATGTACATAATTCATAATATAACAAGATTAATTTCTATGTGTTGTTTTTCTTTTTATTCTTATTTTAAATAATCAGTAATCTATGATTGTTTAGCAGTAGTTTTTGACATATTAAAACAATCGCGCTCAGCATTATTTAAACGTGATATGCTGTGCGTTAAGCTCTCGTCATTAAAATTTGAATGGAATCAATTCAAAATTTCTGCAGCCTTAAATCGCAAAATCATTGTCAATAAGAACATATTCATCCAGTTCTGCCTTTGAAATCGGTGCCGATAATTGATAAATACATACATTTCTAACAGCGTCGCTAAATGTTTAATTTTTTTTGTCATTTTTTCGCTGTATTTTTGTTCGGCACGTCGCAATAGCAGGTTGAATTGTGAAAAATATCGTCGGTATAAGTGGTTTGTCGCTAAAAGCGGAGACGTACTAAGGCCCTTTCATATAAATTTGTATGGCGACCAACCAAGTCATCGAATATTCGTCGCTATGACCGGACGGACGCTATAAGCAGAGTCATTGTAACCGAACTCTACTGTATATTCAGCCAGGCTCTGGTTTTCACTTTCACAAAACTTTTCCGATTGACTTTTTAATTCACATAAATTACACATTCCGGAAGATTTCTTCGTTTTCAAAACGCAAACATTTTCCTCGACGAAATGAAAAGTAAACGGCTTTTTATACAGCAAAAAAAAATCTAAATGGCGAAGAAAAAATATAGATGACTTATTGATACATTAAAATAAATTTGCCCATATATATACATATGTATATGGTATATCCATTAAAAAAAAGAGCAGCTCGACATAAAAAATAAATCCTTCCGCAAGATGTCATTGAGCTTTTAGAAACACCGCATTATCATTTTCCAAAAAATATTCAGCGTTTAACTAATGATTTCAGTTTTGATTATGACTCGGATGAGTCGGAAATAGACGATATAAATCCATATTCGCTTGAATTAGCTGTACAAAACAACTAAATGCAAAATTTAACATAAATTGTTGGAAATAGTTAAATAGTATAATAAATTAATATAGAAACTGGCATTGAGTAAGAATGTGATCAAAATAAGAATTTTTTATCAAAAAATTTGTTTTATATTTTTATATTTACCACTATTACATCAAAATTCCCTTAAAATTGTAGTATGTACTTTATTTATAGCTCCCATGACTTTTATTTGTGATCACGTATACGCCTTGTTGCCATATATGGGCTATTGGGGTAGGCGTTGTCAAATGAACTTAAAATTTTGTTTAAATATTTAGAGTGCTATATTTATCAAATATACCAAGTTTCAGCTCGATATCTGCTTTATTCGACTTTATGCGACTAATTTGGGAATTCCGCCCAGTGTGCAGTGGCAATAAATACATTTTTGCGCATAACAGCACAAATGTGCGCGTAACAGCAAAGACGGTTCGCGTAACATGCACATAACAGATCAGCGGGGTAATAACAGCTGTTTCCCGCCTTATTTAATTCAAAATGTAAGTGCAGCCAATTAATTTTTTGGCCAAGATGTTTTTGGATCAAGATGTCTTGATCTTCTTAAATCGCGCACTATCTGCCGTCGTTTTGCTTCTAAACAAGCAATTAAAAAAAAATCATTTTTATCACGTTGTATATGTTCGAAGCAACAATTAGAATTCGAAAGCAGACCAACAACAAAACAACTCGTATAAACGAAACTTTCAGTGTCTCGAGTTTTGAGCCACGAGTCTTATGACCATCGTCAAGACTATATATTTTTCCATTCTGGCTCAATTCAACTCAAAGCATCGAACGAAAATTTTAATGGAATTTGTTCTTGTTCCTGATATCTTGGTTTTGTATAGTCTAGCTCTTATAGTCTTTGAGCACTAGGCGCTGAAGGGGACGGACAGACGGACGGACGGACAGACAGACAGGGCTCAATCGGCTCGGCTATTGATGCTGATCAAGAATATATATACTTTATGGGGTCGGAAACGATTCCTTCTGGACGTTACACACATCCACTTTTACCACAAATCTAATATACCCCAATACTCATTTTGAGTATCGGGTATAAAAATGAATCGCCGAATGTGTTTCCAACCGCAAATCTAAAGAGCATCTGAACCGATTTGGTTGAAAATTGGTGGGAATGTAGATTAGATTCAGATGACTGCTGTAAGATACTTTTTATCCCGTTCGGCTGCGTTCCCGTGTGGTGACATGACATAAACGTCAGCATAGTAGGCAGTGTGTCACAGGCACTTTTATACTTTTTTATGCATTTTTAAAAAACCGTAAATAAAGAAGTATAACCTGTGGCACAAATACAAGGGTAATATGTAAGAAGATATTTTAGATCAAAATCGTGTAGGTTCCAGAAATCCCGATCTTGAAATGAATGAAGAGATACATAATCAAGCTTAACTATTGACATGTGTTAGCCTATATGCGGTAGTAGTATACCTTAGTAAAATGGCTATATGTGCAAAAATTAAATTTTTCTTAAAAATTAATAGATGCTTGTTTGGTTTGACTATGCAGTTCTTATCTCTTATTGTTGTGCTCAGTTATGACAAATTTCCGTCTTCTTTGAACTCCATTTGTGGTACCATTAGCTTAGATAAGAGATCAAGCTCGCGCTCTACGTAGAAAATAGATATATGTGCAATCATGTTTTGAGAGTCGCAGTGTTAGCATCTTTTCAGTAAAAGTGACAAGCTGATTGATTCTGTACGTAAGCACTCATTATTGCTTCAAAGCAATAAAAATTAAAAAAAAAAATAGCATTTTAGCTAAAAATGCCACATGGTAAATCATTTTCTGAGGAAGAACAGGGAAGGATCAAGAGAATGAAATTAGCCGGCATAAAAACTGGTCGAATAGCTTCGCTATTGTATCGACATCGAAATACTATTTCAAAAATGTTCATAGATCCAGACGGTTACCGCATAAATCGTCGACTTGGCCCAGTATCCACCATAATAGAATTGACAAAACGGCACTTGGGGCAGTTTGCAACTGAAGACTTAATGAGCTGCAACAAAATCTAGGCAGAACTCGGGTTAACAATCCCCAGGCAACGTGTGAGCCAAATTTTGAACGAAAATTTTAACTTGAAATATCAAACGAAAGTGGGCAAACTCCTCTAAACTAAACGTCATAATGATGCGCGCATGTCATTTTTGAAAAACACAAGTTCTGAGACCCCGAATTAGAAAATTTAATTTTTAGTGATGAAAAAAAAAGAGTTTACACGGTTCAGATGTCCATCATAAATATTGAAGAGAGACCCGCGTCATCCACGGGCAACTTGCTACAAGCCAAACCATGGTGATGGATCGCTAATGATATGGGCTGCCTTTAGTGCTAAAGGGAGGTCTCCAATATGTTTAATATCCGGCCGGATGAATGCTCAAGCATAGATAGAATTGATAGATAGTGAACCTTTTTCATTTGCTGAGCATTTCCATGGTGATCAATAGACATTTCAGCGGGATAATGCGCCAATTCATGTTTCCCGGGCTTGAATGGACTATTTTGAGACCCACAATAAACCGTTGATTAAGTGGGCTTCAATGAGTCCGGACTTAAATCTAATTGAGGATCTGTGGGGAATCCTTGCAGCAAAAGTCTATGCCTGTACAAGGCAGAACGCTACATTGAAGCAATTAAAACAAGCGATAGTTGCAGAATGGAACAGGATAGAAATAACAACACTACAAAACTTTGCAAATTCAATGCCCAGTATGCTGCAAAAGCTTCAGGAGCATAAGTTTAACTCCATTAATTATTAAAAGAGTACATATTCCCATAAACTTGTTCCTTGGAAATTTTTTTCATACAAAATATTTGTTGCTGTTATACCCATTTTCTATGTGAAAAATGTAAAAAAAATTTTTTTGTTATTACAAAAATTGATATTGAATTTTTGTATGCCTTTTTGTTTTGTAACAGCTACCCAAAAAAAATTAAAAAATAAATCAAGAAAACACGTGTTGAAAAAAAAAGTCATTCAAAGCAGTGCACATATAGCTATTTTACTAAGGTATATTAGTCAGGTTAGGAATGCCAGCGCCAAATCGTGGATTGAATGACGCATTTAATGGAGAATTGGAAGGGGCACGTCCACATGATCACTAGGAATTTAATTTAGCTGTTTAAACAAATTTACCCCTGTTGAATGCCGAACAAAAACTGGCAAGACATTCCTCATGTCAATAGTTTTATCCGCTCTTCGTACGAGATCCAATATTGCTTCTTCTGGAATAGCAGCCACATTGTTAGAAGGATACCGTACAGCTCATTCAGCATTAAAATTACCGTTAAATCTATATGTATATGTAACACTGCAAAAAACACCGCAGTGGTCAAAGTTTTGTCAGCATCAAAAATCTTCATCTGGGACGAATTCACAATGGCACATAAGCGTGCATTAGAAGCACTTAACCGAACATTGGCGATTTCCGTCAAACACTGCTAATAATTCCAAGGTCATCGCCTACCAACGAAATAAACGCGAATCTATGACGCTATGTGAAGAAACTTCAGCTGACAACGAACATGAGAGTTGCATTGGAAAGTGATACATCTGCTGAAGATTTCTCAGAGCAATTGCTGACTATCGGTAATGGTCGAATATCTGTCGACTAAATATATGATTTCCAAGTACAAAAATAATAAATGGCTGAGTGAGATGACCTTAACTAAGTAATTCAGAGCGAGATCATTGGAACAATGCATTCATTCAAATCTATTGACTGTGTTACAAATGAAGATGAAGCAACCAACTATCCAACTGAATTTTTAAACTCCTTGGATGTCCCAGGCTTATCACCGCACAATTTGAGCCTAAAGGTTGGCTTCGTAGTAATCATGTTTCGAAACATAAACCAACCAAAACTGTGCAACGGCACGCGTTTGGTGGTAAGAAAATTGATGATCAATTTAATTTACGCCACGATACTCAAAAGAGAATTCGAAGGTGAGGAAGTTCTAATTCCCAGTATTCTGATGATCCCAACAGATGTGTTGGAAGACCATTTGCGTTGTTTGTTTTTGCGCCTGATAAAAAAAAAAAAAATAATTGTGTATCACTATGAGTATGATTAAGGAAAAAACCAACCAAAAAAAAATCTTTCAAACAATCGTTAAAATACTAAAATAAACATGATAAAATCAAAACTCTGCTTATTTTTTGCCTCTAAGGCGGAAAACATTGCACCGGGTCATCTAAAAATTGTTCGCTATAAATTAACCACGTTTAATTAAGACCAATTTTCTGTTGCGTGGCAGAACAACGTCTGCCAGGTCAGCTAGTAGAGGATAAAAATTCGCCAAATTTTTATGTTTTAGCTAACATAATAATCAGGCAGGCTTTAGTTTTCACCTTCACAAAAATGTTCCGAAAAATTTGTGAAAACAGAAATACATAGATGACTAAATGTTTAATGTTTAGAGTTCAACTATAGAGAGTTAAACTGTGTAAAAATAGGAATGTACAAATCATAAAAATTATCTGCTACTGGAAAGTTCGGTAACACAATACAAGGCAAAAAAAAGTTAATTTAAATTATTCATTATTGTTATTATTATTATTATAATTATTATCATTATTATTATTCATTACTATTATTTTATTTATTTTTCATTTTTATTTTTATTTATTAAATTAAAAAATTATCTGTTAATAATGGTACTTAATTACAAAAGGCGGAAAAAAGAGAAGTTAAAAGTTAGCTAAATTTAAGTGATTATAAATATTTCATGCAATTAGTTTAAGAGACAGTTCAGGGGATAGGGTATGGCAGAGGGAGTTATAATTATGGCATAAAACCCTAAAAGGTTCATGTTCGGCATAATTAGACCTACATATGGGTAAACGGATAGGCCTAAAAGTACGGCCAAGTCAGTCTGAACCAAGAGAGTTTGGGAGTCAACAATCCCGAGAAGGAGCTTGTGCACGAACATTACGCCATTGCATATTCTGCGATGGTGCAACGACGGCAGGTCAATAAGATTTAGCCTAGACCGGTAGGGTGGCAAGATTCTACCCGAATCCCAGTTAAAGTTACGAAGCGAAAAAATTAAAAATTGCTTTTGCACGGATTCAATAACAACCTGCTGCTCTTTATACTGCGGGCTCCACACACAAGAACAATACTCCAATATAGGACGTACTAACGAGATATACAGTTGTTTCGTAACGTAAGGGTCGTCAAACTCCTTGGACCAACGCTTGATGAACGCTAAAACACCCTTAGCTTTATTTACAGTTGCAGCTATATGGCTGCTAAAACACATCTTATGATCAAAAAGGACTCCGGGGTCATTTGAACTCGAAATTCGCTCGAGTACATGATTTCCTAGAACATATGAGACAAAATGTGGAGCGCGAGGGTAAAATATCATAAGTTTGCATTTAGAAAGTTTCAGAAAAAGAAGATTAGTTGAACACCACAAATGTAGTTCACTTAGATCCAGTTGAAGGCGTGTGTAAAAATACCAATCAGAGTAAGGCAGACAGATTTTAACATCATCAGCATACATTAGTGTAGTAGAGTATGTTATAACTTGAGGAAGGTCATTCACAAATAAAATAAACAGAAGCGGGCCCTCATGACTTCCCTGTGGCACACCTGAAGTAACATTAACAGTATTTGACAACACGGTAAAAAACAAAACACGTTGAGTACGGTTAGAGAGATAGGACAAAAACCAATCTAGAATAAGCAGAGCATGGTTCACAGAATCGAATGCCTTGCTGAAGTCCGTAAAAACTACATCCGTCTGCAAACCAATTTGAAATCCACGGTGGATTAGGTTAAAAACTCAAGAAGGTTACTCGCTGTTGAACGATGTCTGAAAAAACCGTGTTGCGACTTAGATATCAAGCGGCAACAAAGATGTTGCAGTTGTCGGGTGACCAGGAACTCAAGAAGCTTTGGGATGGCGGAAAGCTTTGCGATACCACGATAGTTTTTAATATTTGATCTTGAATCTTTTTTGTGAAGCGGAATGATGTAGGACTCATTCCAAATTACTGGGAGACAAGACTGTTCTAAAGAGAGGTTGAAGATAAATGTCAAGGGTTTGCAAAGGGACTGGGCACAGTGTTTTAAGATGCAACTTGCTACCTTATCTGGACCCGCAGAAAACGATATGTCCATAGATGACAAACCTTACAGAACAACGCTTTCCTCGAAAATGGGCAAAAAATGCTGTTAGCTTGAGGTAGCTGGTACGGATACGGAGTCGATACGTTTTTGGAAAAAGGTAGCGAATAAATTTGCAATACCAACAGCAGAAGCTTCTGTTTTGTTCTGGTAATGAAGGGACGGAGGAAAAGCGTTTGACTTACGCTTAGAGTTAACGCACGAATATAATCTTTTAGGATAATTACGAAAGTTTCTAATACATTGTGAAAGTTAATGATTATAACACTGACCATTAACGGCAAGGAACAGAGAGCGAGCGGAGGAGGAGCCGACGTGGAGCCCGACTTCTGTACTTTTTATAGAGCCTGGATTTATTATTTTTTAAGTATGACAAATACTTGGAGAACCAAGGAGGCTTGGACGATACAAGTACAGTGATATCTGGAACAAATGTATTAAGGGCGGAGTAAATAGAGCTATAAAACCAGTTAACAGTTGCATCTAAGTTCGGTAATGAATAAAGAAACGACCAATCAACCCGCGAGAGATGTAGATCTAAATCGATAAAGTTTGTTTTGCGAAAACACTTTATGTGGCAAGGAGCTATGGTTCTGTCAGCACAACCAGATCGGGTACACTTAAGGGATATCCACAAAGTTTGATGGTAAGGATCTTCAGGGAATGATATTGGGCTTGCTCTAGATACCGTAGCAAGCGAAGCATCGTTAACAAACATGAGGTCAAGAAGTCTGTCCCTAATTTTTTTAACGGCATTCATTTGGACAAGGGAAATATCCGTTAGCCCATTGATAAAGTCAATGTGGCAACTTGGAAACAACAGGTTAGCTTCATCGCAAGGCAAACAAGAAAGAAATGGGAGGTTAAAGTCCCCCATGACAATAATTCGATCATTGCACCCTAATGCAGATACGACAGTATTAATTGCTGAGAGGTGGTATAAGTAAAGCTCAGCATCAGACCTGGGAGGAATGTAGGAGCAGGTTAAATATAAAAATGACGAGCCAACACGAACTTTGACTGCAACAACATAAATAGTGTAACTATCAATTAAAATTTCAAGATCAATGATAGAAGAGTTAAGCCAGGTTTCGGTAAAAGCGATGGCATCGAAATCAAAAGACGCACTATTTGTATGAATTTGACGCAATTTGCCCAACAAACTGCGAACGTTCTGATAGTGCATAGAAAAATGGTAAATCAGTTTTTTGGAGCAGCAGGTTCGGTAATTCTGGGACTCGAGTTCGAATCTTTGTGAAGGAACTCATGCATAATTGTATGCTCAGGCCATATTGACGATTCTAGAGAATTGGATAGTAAAGAATCAAGGAGAAGATCGGACTCGTGCAGGCAATTTGTTATTGTTTTTTGCCCAGTCTGCTTTTCGTTATCGCTTCTTCGGTGTGCACTGTTCTCGCGCATCAGCGTTTGCATCGCCCACACTCTCTCGTGAGCATAAGCGGGCTGCTCGCATTGTTGCCCTCACTCTCTCTGGATTGCCTATACTCTCCCTCTCTGTGGACTTTTCTTTTGTGTCTCTGCTTTGGTGAGTTTACTGCTCGTTTTCTGCACTTCGTTGGATCATCTGCTTTGAATTATTGCCGCTGCAGCTGATTGTCTGGCTCGCTTTGCTGTCTGCTCTCCTACTTTACCTGCGATCTCACTCCGTTCTTTTTTTATTCGTGCACAGTGATTCTACTACTGTCCATAATGGCAATTGTTTGCAGTGCAAAGAAATGTGAATTCGGTGGTGTAATCATTGGTGATTCATTCCTCAGCTGCTGGCTGTGCGACAATTTTGCCCACATAAAATGTGCTGGTGGCGGAACGATGGCCGGCTAAACGATCTTATATCGAAACGTATGGGCCTGTCTTGGTCATGTCTGGCTTGTCGGGAGATTGAGGCCGAAATGCGCACATTTATGAGACAGACTCGAACTGGGTTTCTGGATGTCTGGAAACAATTTGTGGCTCTCAACGAGAAATTTCTTGCCCTTGAATCACAGTTTCTTGGGCTCAAACTCTTGAGCGAATCGCCTAGACGGAAAATTCCGCATAATGATACCAATCGCTTGCAACCTAATCCGATTGGTACGCCTGCCTCCCACCTTCAGCCATCGGAAGCATTTCCGTGTAGTCATGCCACGCCGTTGTCTGTAAATCCGCCAACGGTGGCTCCGATGTTCTTTACACCGAGCAATGTGCTTCCTTCGAGCACCCAACTTCCCAACAGCATCAATCCCATCCCTGCAGTTTCTGTGGCCGTCACTTCTGACGCGGTGAGTGCTCCTAGTGCGGGTGTGCTGGTTGCTGACGACGTCTTGCCAATTCCTGCTCCAATTCCTGCTCCAATTCCTACTCCAATTCCTGCTGCAGCCATTGCTGCCAATTCCTCTGCCCTTGGACCGAGATCTCTTTTAGGAGTGGCTCCACCATCTCGATCTCGCTCGGGACGTCAACTTAGAGCAGTGGTCCCTCGGAAAGCAATATTTGTTTCTCGTCTTATTTTTGAGGCTACAACGGAGGATGTTAAACAACATCTTTCCTCTAAACTTAACACTTCGCCTGTTGATATAGTTGTGACTAAATTTACATTTAAAAATAAGCGCAACATATCATCTTTTAAAATTCTTCTCCCTGATTCTTTACTATCCAGTTCTCTAGAACCGTCAATATGGCCTGAGCATACAATTGTACATGAGTTCCTTCTCAAAGATTCGAACTCGAATCCAAGAATCACCGAACATGCTCCAAAAAACTGATGTACTATTTTTCCATGCACTATCAGAACGTTCGCAGTTTGCTGGGAAAATTGCGTCAAATTCATACTAATAGCGCGTCCTTTGATTTCGATGCCATCGCGTTTACCGAAACCTGGCTTAACTCCTCTGTCAATGATCATGAAATTTTCATTGATAGTTACACTATTTATAGAATGGACCGCCCATCTTTTGCAGGTGGGGTTCTGATTGCAGTTAAATCTGTTTTCTCATCTGAGTTATTCCCATTCAATAACATTCATGGAATTGAATTTGTTGCAGTCAAAGTTCGTGTTGGCTCCGCATTTTTCTATTTAACCTGCTCTTACATTCCTCCCAGGTCTGATGCTGAGCTTTACTTACACCACCTCTCAGCAATTAATACTGTTGTTTCAGCATTAGGGTGCAATGATCGAATTATTGTCATGGGTGACTTTAACCTCCCATTTCTTTCTTGGCTGCCTTGTGATGACGCTAACCTGTTGTTTCCCAATTGCCATAATGACTTTATCAATGGGCTTACGGATATTTCCCTTGTCCAAATTAATGCCGTTAAAAACATTAGGGACAGACTTCTTGACCTCGTTTTTGTTAACGATGGTTCTCTTGCTACGGTATCTAGAGCAAGCCCAATATCTCTCCCTGAAGATCCTTACCATCCAACTTTGTTGATATCACTGGAGTGTTCACAATCTGGAGGTGCTGATAGTTCCATGGCTCCTTGTCACATAAAGTGTTTTCGCAAAACAAACTTTATTGATTTAGATCTACATCTCTCGCGTGTTGATTGGTCGTTTCTTTATTCATTACCGAACATAGATGCAACTGTTAACTCGTTTTATAGTTCTATTTACTCCGCCCTTAATACGTTTGTTCCAGATATCACTGTACCTGTATCGTCCAAGCCTCCCTGGTTCTCCAAGTATTTGTCATACTTAAAAAATAATAAATCCCGGCTCTATAAAAAGTACCAGAAGTCGGGCTCCACGTTGGCCTTAGCTCTATACTCCTCCGCTCGCTCTCTGTTCCTTGCCGTCAATAGTCAGTGTTATAATCATTACCTTTCACAATGTAGTAGTAACTTTCGTAGTGATCCTAAAAAATTCGATTCGTTCGTTAACTCTAAGCGCAAGTCTAACGTTTTTCCTCCGTCCCTTCATTACCAGAACCAAACAGAAGCTTCTGCTGTTGGTATTGCAAATTTATTCGCTAACTTTTTCCAAACAACGTACTCGTCTCATATTTACAACGCATCCACTCCGTATCCGTACCAGCTACCTCAAGCTAACAGCATTTTTCTGCCCTTTTTCGAGGAAAGCGTTGTTCTGGAAGGTTTGTCATCTATGGACATATCGTTTTCTGCGGGTCCAGATAAGGTAGCAAGTTGCATCTTAAAACACTGTGCCCAGTCCCTTTGCAAACCCTTGACCTTTCTCTTCAACCTCTCCTTGGAACAGTCTTGTCTCCCAGTAATTTGGAATGAGTCCTACATCATTCCGCTTCACAAAAAAGGTTCAAGATCAAACATTGAAAACTATCGTGGTATCGCAAAGCTTTCCGCCATCCCGAAGCTTCTTGAGTTCCTGGTCACCCGGTAACTGCAACATCTTTGTTGCAGCTTGATATCTCCGTCGCAACACGGGTTTTTCAGACATCGTTCAACATCGACTAACCTTCTTGAGTTTTCTAACCTAATCCACCGTGGTTTTCAAATTGGTTTGCAGACGGATGTAGTTTTTACGGACTTCAGCAAGGCATTCGATTCTGTGAACCATGCTCTGCTTATTCACAAGCTCTCTTTATTAGGGTTCCCAACGAATCTTCTAGATTGGATTTTGTCCTATCTCTCTAACCGTACTCAACGTGTTTTGTTTTCTAACGTGTTGTCAAATACTGTTAATGTTACTTCAGGTGTGCCACAGGGAAGTCATCTGGGCCCGCTTCTGTTTATTTTATTTGTGAATGACCTTCCTCAAGTTATAACATACTCTACTACACTAATGTATGCTGATGATGTTAAAATCTGTCTTTCTTACTCTGATTGGTATTTGCACACACGCCTTCAACTTGATCTAAGTGAACTACTATTGTGGTGTTCAACTAATCTTCTTTTTCTGAACCTTTCCAAATGCAAACTTATGAACTTATTTTATCGTCGCGCTCCACATTTTGTCTCATATGTTCTAAGAAATCATGTCCTCGAGCGAATGACCTCGGAGTCCTTTTTGATTATAAGATGTGTTTTAACAGCCATATAGCTGCAACTGTAAATAAAGCAAAGGGTGTTTTAGCGTTCATCAAGCGTTGGTCCAAGGAGTTTGACGACCCGTACGTTACGAAACAAGTGTACATCTCGTTAGTACGTCCTATATTGGAGTATTGTTCTTGTGTGTGGAGCCCGCAGTATAAAGAGCAGCAGGTTGTTATTGAATCCGTGCAAAAGCAATTTTTAATTTTTGCCCTTCGTAACTGTAACTGGGACTCGGGTAGCATCTTGCCACCCTACCGGTCTAGGCTAAATCTTATTGACCTGCCGTCGTTGCACCATCGCAGAATATGCAATGGCGTAATGTTCGTGCACAAGCTCCTTCTCGGGATTGTTGACTCCCAAACTCTCTTGGGTCAGATTGACTTGGCCGTTCCATCTAGACCTACCCGTACTTTTAGGCCTATCCGTTTACCCATATGTAGGTCTAATTATGCTGATCATGAACCTTTTAGTGTTTTATGCCATAATTATACCTCCCTCTGTCAAACCCTATCCCCTGAACTATCTCTGAAACTAATTGCATGCAATATTTATAATCATTTAAATTTAGCTAACTTTTAACTTATCTTTTTCCGCCTTTAGTAACTAAGTACCATTATTAACAGATAATTTGTTAATTTCATAAATAAAATAAATAAATAAATGTTGTATGATTTTTAAGCAAAGGGCGAAGAATGCAGGAGCAAGAAAAAAACAAAACCGGCTTAAGCAAGAGCTAGAAGCAAATGATGTATTAACAGAAATTTGACACCATTACTTCCTTTATAAATAGTTTTTTTTAACCCAATCTCAAGTTTGTCTCTGAAATAATTTGTCATTTGCTAACAACTGACGCAGCGCAATTCGGTTATCGGAACAGCTCATATTGTGCTCGTAACATTCGCGAAACAGAACATCTGGGTAAAGAAAACTGTTTCCCCTGACATTTAATTCAAAATGTAAGTGCAAAGAATTGACCATTAGTAATTTAATTTTCAACATGTATTTTCACAGTTGTTGCATCTAAGAGGTCTTGACCTCTTTAAATCGTGCTTTTTCTGCCGTCGTTTTGTTTTAGAAAAATAAATTGCAAACAAATTCATTTTTACCACGCTGTATATTTACGAAGCAACCAGGTCAGCTGCTTTCGGTTATCAGAGTCAATGAGAAAATTAAACATTTCGATGAAAAACGAGGGGGAACGTTGTGAGTTGCTGCGGAGACCGCAACTCTACATTTATACCCGATACTTAGTCGGTATGGCTCTCCTCCGGCAGACGCCGCTAATATTAAACGACACGACAAAGAGTGCGTTCGAGAGAGACAAAAATCAGTATGAGCGTGACGTCGGGCGCTGCGTAGCCACTGCGAATTGATTTGTTCCTTTTGGCTATAAAAATGATCTGATCTGATCCAGATTCAGCAATCTGATAGATATGGTAATTATCTATGATTCTGCGTTTTTAGTTTTCTCGTATCCTCAATATTGTGTATGCAACAGATTTTCGTCCTTTGTGGGGGCGGAAGGGGGTGGGGCGAAGTTTTGAGATATACGTTTTATAGTGAGATCTAACAGGAGTGCGGATACCAAATTTGGTTACTCTAGCGTTAATAGTCTCTGAGATTTGTGGATGCCCAAGATTTTCGTCCTTTGCCGGGGCGGAAGGGGCTGTGGCGAAATTTCGACAAATTTGCTCTGGCTCTTATAGGTTCTGAGATCCTTGAACTCATATTTCGCAATTTGCAAAACCGACCATGAAACCCGTATGTTAGAGAGAGACAGAGCGAGAAAGAATGAAATTGTTTTCTTGATTCTGGCTATAATAATTATACGATCTGGTTCAGATTTTGCACTCTAGAAGATATAGTCATCCTCTACGATTCTGTCGTATCGTCGAAATTGTGGATGCCACAGATTTTCGCCCTTTGTGGGGGCGGAAGTGGGCGGGGCGAAGTTTTGAAATATTCTTGTAGTATATGTAATATATTTACATACATGTATGTACTTATATTTAATTATCCGCTTAGGCATACATACATATTATATATAATTTGAAAGGTATTAATGCGTAGGTCATATATATAGGACTATATATGATCTGGCTCTTTTGTTTCAAAAGATATTTGAATTCAATTTTTATAATAAAAATTAAATCATAACTTTTGATTTAAATTTTTATAATTAAAATTGAAAATAATTTTTGTGTTAATTTTTATATCAAAATTTATTTATAAAAATTATTTTTTAATTATTATTATTAATTAAATTTTAATTTTTATCATTTAAATTAATTTTAATATTTAAAAAAAATTTAAAACAAAAAATTCATTAAAGAAATCTTATTTCTTAATTTTTTTTATCAAAATTAGAATCGTTACGATCTCTGCTGAAAATGCAAAAGTAAGTAAAACCGGAGCCTGTCTATAAGTATAATTTGTGTATTATAACTACACGCTATTGTTTGGAAAAATGTATATTCCTTTTAAGGGTGTAGCAATAAAAGTTTTCAATTTATCTCTTACCGTTTCTTTGACTCCTTATAAAAGGATTGTAAATCTCCAATTGGTGGGCTTTTGTTGAGGAAGTCGGGAAAGCGATCTTCTAAATGTGCAATTAACATACCGAATTGTGTTCCCCAATCACCAAGATGATTTATACGAATTACGTCGTGTTGCAAAAATTCCAGTAAGCGGCAAACTGATTCGCCAATAATGGTAGAGCGTAAGTGACCAACATGCATCTGCTTGGCTATATTAGGTGAAGAAAAATCCACCAAAACTCGCCTTTTAAGAACCCTGGGAGGTTTAATACCATTACGTAATATGTTCTTTAAAGATTGAGCTGCATAATCTCTTTTGGAAGAAAAATAAAAAAAATTAATGAAATATCACATGCATGATACGTACATATATCACGTACTTGCTAAGATACACGTTCACAAACCCAGCACCGCCAACTTCCAGCTTATTTATGATCGGTGATAGTGGACAACATTTTTGCAACTCGTTAGCGATGTCACGTGGTGTTCTGTTAACACCCATTTCTTTCATTTTTTTGGCCAAACCCATTGCATTGTTACACTGATAGTCACCATACTTTGCAGAGGCACTATTCACTGGTGCAATTATGACTGGTATGTTTCCATATTCCGGAAACGCCAATGAAATAGCTCTTGCAAAAACGTTTTCCAAATGCTCCGTGATCGAAAAACTTTCTGTAACCTCCATTGCTGACTTGGCTTCATAAGCTATGGACTTTAAAAACAAGTTACTTTGATGCCTAAATAGTAATTATTAATTTAAGTTACTTACCTGCCTAATTATGGATAAACGATGTTTGAGCTTGGTATTTTTAAGTTGGAGTTTGATCAGATCATCATCAGTTTCAGCATAGTGATCTTTTCCTGTTACAGACTTTATTTGGGTGGAAAGCTCTTCTGTCTTGCGCTCCTTAAAATGCATTTCATTGAATGCCGTTAAATAAAGACATTATTGCTTATTTACCAAATCACTTAGTTTTTTTAGTTCCGAAATGAGTTCTGACATTTCTAAATAATTATATTTTCATGTAAGCCCCAACCCTGCTGCCACATGCACACCAACAGTGTTTGAGCAATATTTATATATCGATATATGTATATAACTATATCGATCGATTTTTGGAACGAATAGGCACTGCACACTGAGCACATCACGGAGAAACAGTGGAATTAATTCATAAGTGAACCCTGATTCAGGGCATGTTATAAGAAAGTTATGGTCTGAATTGAAAAATTTCAACAATTTATTTTTTGTAATTTGGCTGTTTTATTTGACTGGACTCAAGCATTTAAACTTATTTTCTATGGTTTCAAGTGTTTTTTTTTTGTTTTTTATCTTCTCTAATTTTTATCTTGAATGATTCGAATATTAAAACAAACTATTTCATATTGCCATTTGTTTCGTCATTGATCATAGTAAAGCAAATATCATAAAAGTTTGCACTCTGCAAATTCGCTCTGCCTTACTACCGTAGGTCAGCTAGACTAATTATTTTGAAATACACATGTAACAGTGAGAACTAACAGGAGTGTGGATACCAAATTTTGTTGCTCTAGCCTTAATAGGCTTTGAGATCTGTGGATGCCACACATTTTCGTCTTTTGCTATAATAATTATACGATCTAGTTCAGATTCTGCAGTCTAAAAGATATAGTACTTTTCTACGATTCTGCGTTTTTTGCTTTCTCGTATCTTTAAAATTATGGATGCCACAGAATTTCGTTCTTTCGGGGGACGAAAAGGGCGGGGCGAAGTTTTGAAACACACTTGTAGCAAGTCTGGAAACAAAATGTCGTTGCTCTAGCTGTTTTAGTCTTTGAGCACTAGGCGCTAATAGGGACGGACAGACGGACGGACGGACAGACAGACAGACAGGGCTCAATCGACTTGGCTATTGATGCTGATCAAGAATATATATACTTTATGGGGTCGGAAACGATTTCTTCTGGACGTTACACACATCCACTTTCACCACAAATCCACATCAGCTGTTATTGACGGATGGTGGATGGTGCCAGTGTGAATTGGATTTTTTGACAGATGTGAAACTCCGATTCACACTGTCACCATCCGTCAAAACAAGGTGATGCCAATAAAAAGTACATTACATTTGCATGGCTGATTAATTTGTTTTCTTATAATGGATGATGTAGCTGAAAACAACGAGGCGCTTTTCAAAGAGAGTTTCCGAATGGATAGGAATGCTGTGGAGAATGGACACGAACTGACGGGCTGCAATTCCTTTGGAAAAGCGCATTGCCATTGCGTTAAATACTTCGGGCTCGTCCTCTGAGTACCGAACAGTTGGCAGGCTTTTCGGTGTGGCTCCAAACAGTGGGCTCCTGCACGAGTTTGGCAGAGCACTAATCGACGAGTTTTCTAAGGGGTACACGTCACCCATCTTCCGACAAAATTGATGAGTGCGTAAAGGGTTTCCTCAGTGCCTAGGTGCAATTGGTAAGAAATCAATAAGAACTTCTTTAATATTTTTACATATAAATTGATTTTTAAACTTACTTTTTATTCTAGATTGATGCCACATCTAAATAAAACCACCACCAGCTGAGGCAGTAGACCACCAGAACTAGAAGGACTGTTATTCCACAGGCTTGTTTGCCCTAGTGGATTATACGTATGAAAATATCTTGTACGAAATTATGTTTTTATCTAGTGGTTTAATGTCTTAAATTATTTACATTCTGTTTAGATACATATTTACATATGTAAATATCGGCTCTGCAGCAAGGTGCAATGACTCGATGATATACCAGAAGTCAAGTCTTGCAAAATGGATCGAAGCATTGGAATTACGCCAAGAGAAAGCCAAGAAAGTATGCGGAGTATGCACGCGCTTGTTCCGGCTTTGTGTCAGTCGGGAAATGGGATGGGTTAAAGGAAGAAGCCACTGCTCTATCCGCTCGCCTTAATATATAAACCCATTGAGATCCGCTTGCGATGAACAATTCGTATAGAAAATAAAAAAAGAACAAAGGAAAAGACAGAAAACAAAGAGAACTATCAGCAGACTTTTGTCATGTGGCGCAAGATTTAAACGCGACCACCATTGCCCTCCCTTCCATGATCGCTAAATTCCAAAATAAATGTGAATAGCGATCCCAAAAAAAGTCTATCTGGTCTACCTATGCATGTACATATTTATCCACAACACGACGCATGACCCCCACCAAGTAATTGCTCTAGCAGGAATTCATATTAATGCCCATAGCTTATTTTATTTAATCTTGCAATTGTATCCATCGAAATGGCGATTCTGATCTAATTTTCAAGGTAAACTCATAATATAACTCAGTAGAGTAGTAGGGTAGAGTATGTGGGTGGCTTATCCTAAATATTGGCTATATGACGAATAATGATTAATACTAGATGAGGAATGATGTTCAATGAATGATTTTGATAAAGTAATGGGGGTGAATAATAAAGTTAATAGATACGAATATAAGCAACAAAAAAAAGAATATAACGGCAAGGAAATTATTGACTAAAAATAAAAACGAGGGGGAACGTTGTGAGTTGCTGCGGAGACCGCAACTCTACATTTATACCCGATACTAAGTCAGTATGGCTCTCCTCCGGCAGACGCCGCTAATATTAAACGACACGACAAAGAGTGCGTGCGAGAGAGACAGAAAATCAGTCTGAGCGTGACGTCGGGCGCTGCGTAGCCACTGCAAATTGATTTGTTCCTATTGGCTATAAAAATGATCTGATCTGATCCAGATTCAGCAATCTGATAGATATGGTCATTATCTATGATTCTGCGTTTTTAGTTTTCTCGAATGTGCAATATTGTGGATGCAACAGATTTTCGTCCTTTGTGTGGGCGGAAGGGGGTGGGGCGAAATTTGAAGATACACGTTTTATAGTAAGATCTAACAGGAGTGCGGATACCAAATTTGGTTACTCTAGCTTTAATAGTCTCTGAGATTTTTGAATATCCCTAGATTTTCGTCCTTTGCGGGGGCGGAAGGGGGTGTGGCGAAATTTTGAAACAAACTCGTCTCGGTCCGATATATTAGGAGTGTGGATACCAAATTTGGTTGCTCTAGCTTTTGTAGTCTCTGAGATATAGGCGCTAATGTTTTACTCTAAGCAAAGCCGCCTATGCTACGTGTGTGTTAGAGAGAGACAGGGCGAGAAAAAATGAAATTGTTTTCTTGATGCTGGCTATAATAACAATTCAGATTCCGCAGTCTTAAAGATATAGTTATTCTCTACAATTCTACGTTTTTGGTTTTCTTATATCTTTAAAATTGTGGATGCCACAGATTTTCGTCCTTTGTGGGGGCGGAAGTGGGCGGGGCGAAGTTTTGAAATATTTTTGTAGCAGTGACATATCACAGAAGTCTGGATCCAAAACATCGTTGCTCTAGCTCTTATAGTCTTTGAGCACTAGGCGCTGAAGGGGACGGACAGACGGACAGACGGACGGACGGACAGACAGACAGGGCTCAATCGACTCGGCTATTGATGCTGATCAAGAATATATATACTTTATGGGGTCGGAAACGATTCCTTCTGGACGTTACACACATCCACTTTTACCACAAATCTAATATACCCCAATACTCATTTTGAGTATCGGGTATAAAAATAAAATGTCAAATGCAAACAAAAATATAAAAAGAAACATTTTTTTTTTTGTTTTTTAGTGTAAGTTTGTTTTACTTATTCCATGTAGGCAACTGCATGGAATGTACCAATGTTTGAAAGCAACAACACCAACGACTAAGGCTATGCCAAGCTCTGGCGCTTATGCTTATGCGCATGACGTTTCGGCTAGCGGGAAGATGGGCACAAAAGGGAACAGCAAACATAGATTATTATGACTCACAGATTGGAATGCATGTAGGATTGCATACAGTTCTCCCTCGCTGAAAGGCGTCTTTCGCTGCGGCTTTGAAGGGCTGTGGGATTAAATGATTAGTGTTCCCTGTTGGCTCTGGCCCGGTAATAGCAGGGTGTGATATTAGGTTATGTTTTCTTCTTCTTTTCTTCTTGTTCACATCAAAATACTTGTTCTTTTCTTGAGTTGAAAATATATTTAATAAACTCTTTATATTATACTCTTCTGCGATGCGAATTATGCTTTAGCGTAGCTAATTTTAAACTCATTGAATATATATAAATGTATGGAAATTATAGTAAGTTAAATTTATCAAAAAAAAAATGCAGAAATGTCCTTAATCTAATCAAAACTAGAATGGCTACATCATGAGTGCTTCTCCCTCGCCGAAGTGATCCATTTGTCCCTCTTAGTAGGGCTCTACTGTAGAGACGAGGCTGTGCCGCCTGTGCAGAGGTTATGTTCGTTATGCAATTTCAGCAATGTACCGGAGCCCAATGTCCCAATGCTCCCACAAAAAAAACTGCCCCACCTCAAGATTATTTTATGATGAGGCGTTAAGGTCAAGAGCTTCCGCTCTGGCTCAATGAGGGGGTCGGATCTTTGAGACGGGTGGCCGATCACGAGATAAAAAGGGGAATAAGCACGAAACGAACGGTATATCACTGCTATAAACCTGATAATTTCTTTGACATACCGTCTGTCCGAATTTCCGTGGGTTTTCTTTCTCGTTTCCCTTTAATTTTCCTTTGGTCGGGAGCTTCTTAGGCCCAACGCCCTGGGCGTGGCGGTGGTGCACCAATCGGGCTAGGTGAATATTTATCACTGGAAAACGCTGCCCGGCGTTAAACTTTGTTCTTTTCCTTGTTTTTTCTTTTATTTTGGAGCGAGAACGAACGGCAGGGTGTTTCTTCGAATTTTTCTTTAATTTTGTTTAATGTTTCGGACACGCGGTCGTTTTAGACTTTAGACTGCCAGGCACAAACCGATCCGGTTTTCAATTGACGAGAAAAAGAATTTTTCCTGGCGCTCGAGCCATTTAAAAAGGGATCGAAAGATCTAAACCTAACTTCGAAACGCCACTCTCGGCCATGAAAGCTTTCCCTCACAGCTGTTCTGGCGGAGAAGCTTTTATGTCGTACTTAACTTAACTTGACGAACTTATGCAGTGATTCGGCAGCATAAGTGGACCATTCTTATCGCATGCGATATTATTCGTGTGGATCACATTATGGCTTCAGAATATCCACTTACTTTCGCTGCAACTACCAGCGCCACTACATCCATTAACCAATAGATTAAAGCGTTGAATTTTAAAATGATCAAAATTGAAGGGGTTCAATACCCGATTTCAAAAATATGATTTGTTTTTTACCATGCAAAAATAAACAGATTCGGCAGCTGTCCAATAACTGCATTGTCAATTGATAATGTATTATTTCCTGGGTATATTGTAAATGATTTTACTTGAACTTTGCTGTATGGATAAATGGCATTTCTAGTTTGTAAAACATGATGATGAGCCAATTAATGCTCGGATTAATAGTTATGTGGTTCATGACCGTTCGTTCTCTTTCGTAGTGACCAGACGTGTTTTTGTTCTGCACTCCGCTTCTTTTACATTAATTTTGCAAGTGCAGCCGGTGTTTTTCAAAATAAACCTTGATAAAAATCCCCACTTAACCTACAATACAAAATCTGTTCTTTAACGCGAGTGCATGCCTGCATGCCTATTGTTTTCATAAAAACTTAATTATTCCCGATACTCAAAATGAGTATTGGGGTATATTAGATTTGTTGTAAAAGTGGATGTGTGTGTGAAGGAATCGTTTCCGACCCCATAAAGTATATATATTCTTGATCAGCATCAATAGCCGAGTCGATTGAGCCATGTCTGGCTGTCCGTCCCTATGAGCGCCTAGTGCTCAGAGACTATAAGAGCTAGAGCAACAACATTTTGTATCCAGACTTCTGTGACATGTCACTGTTACAGGTATATTTTAAAACTTCGCCCCGCCCACTTCCGCCCCCAAAAAGGTCGATAATCTGTGGCATCCACAATTTTAAGGACACGAGAAAACCAAAAACGCAGAATCGTAGAGAATGACCATATCTTTTAGACTGCAGAATCTGAATTGGATCGTATTATTATTATAGCCAGCATCAAGAAAACAATTTAATTTTTTCTCGCCCTGTCTCCTTCTAACACACACGTAGCATAGCCGGCTTTGCTTAGAGTAAAACATTAGCGCCTAGATCTCAGAGACTATAAAAGCTAGAGCAACCAAATTTGGTTTCCACACTCCTAATACATCGGACCGAGACGAGTTTGTTTCGAAATTTCGCCACAACCCCTTCCGCCCCCGCAAAGGATGCAAATCTGGGGATATTCACAAATCTCAGAGACTGTAAACGATAGAGTAACCAAATTTGGTATCCGCACTTCTGTTAGATCTCACTATAAAACATTTATCTCCAAATCTGCCATATCGCCCCCTCCCCTTCCGCCCCCACTAAGGACGAAAATCTGTTGCATCCACAATATTGCAGATTCGAGAAAACTAAAAACGCAGAATCATAGATAACGACCATATCTATCAGATTGCTAAATCTGGATTAGATCAAATCATTTTTATAGCCAAAAGGAAAAAATCAATTTGCAGTGGCTAAGCAGCGCCCGACGTCACGCTCAGACTGATTTTCTGTCTCTCTCGCACGCACTCTTTATCGTGTCGTTTAATATTAGCGGCGTCTGCCGGAGGAGAGCCATACTGACTAAGTATCGGGTATAAATGTAGAGTTGCGGTCTCCGCAGCAACTCACAACGTTCCCCCTCGTTTTTTAAGTATGACAAACACTTGGAGAACCAAGGAAGCTTGGACGATACAGGTATCAGTGATATCTGGAACAAATGTATTAAGGGCGGAGTAAATAGAACTATAAAACGAGTTAACAGTTGCATCTATGTTCGGTAATGAATAAAGAAACGACCAATCAACCCGCGAAAGATGTAGATCTAAATCGATAAAGTTTGTTTTGCGAAAACACTTTATGTGGCAAGGAGCCATGGATCTGTCAGCACAACCAGATCGGGTAAACTTAAGGGATATCGACAAAGTTGGATGGTAAGGATCTTCAGGGAATGATATTGGGCTTTCTCTGGATACCGTAGCAAGAGAAGCATCGTTAACAAACATGAGGTCAAGAAGTCTGTCCCTAATGTTTTTAACGGCATTAATTTGGACAAGGGAAAGTCCCCCATGAGAAATCAGATTTGACTGCAATCAAAAGCCCACCTGCAAAAGATGGGTAGTCCATTCTATAAATAGTGTAATTGTCAATGAAAATTTCATGATCATTGATAGAAGAGTTAGGCCAGGTTTCGGTAAAAGCGATGGCATCGAAATCAAAAGACGCACTATTTGGATGAATTTGACGCAATTTGCCCAACAAACTGCGAACGTTCTGATAGTGCATAGAAAAATGGTACATCAGTTTTTTGGAGCAGCAGGTTCGGTAATTCTGGGACTCGAGTTCGAATCTTTGTGAAGGAACTCATGCATAATTGTATGCTCAGGCCATATTGACGATTCCAGAGAATTGGATAGTAAAGAATCAAGGAGAAGAATTTTAAAGGATGATATGTTGCGCTTATGTTTAAATGTAAATTTAGTCACAACTATATCATCAGGCGAAGCGTTAAGTTTAGAAGAAAGATGTTGTAGCCTCAGGAATAAGACGGGAAACAAATATTGCTTTCCGAGGGACCACTGCTCTATGTTGAAGTCCCGAGCGAGATCGAGATGGTGGAGCCACTTCTAAAAGAGATCTCGGTCCTGGGGCAGAAGAATTGGCAGCAACGGCTGGAGCAGGAATTGGCAAGACATCACCAGCAACCAACACACCCGCACTAGGAGCACTCACCACGTCAGAAGTGACGTTTTTGATATAAATTCTGTGCGTTTGTTAATCGTTTGTTGGTGTGTTGCTTTCTGTAAGTACGCTCACGCTGAGCTTAGCCTGCTCTTATCCCGTAGCCTTTGCTGTAGCTATCACTCTCTCCCTATTATCAAAACTCAAACAACTGTTCTTTCTCTCTCGCTCTTTAAATTTTCTGAGCAATAGCGCTCTCTGTTTAGTAGCTTTCGCTATAACCCATGTCCACCCTGCTCTCTTTTTTACTAATTCCGTTTTGAGCGTTGTCTGGCACATTGGTCTGATACCAATTTGTTGTTGCAAATTTTTAAATAAAAAAACAATATAAATGGCAAACGCTGTGGTCTGGGCCAAAAACACTTTTAAGAAGCAGATCAAACACGATCAGCCGAATGTCCCCTGCTGGCTCTGCGACAGCGTACTGCACGCAAAATGCGCTGGATTTTCTGGCCTCATGAGTGATGCTATAGCCAAACGTAATGGGTTGCATTACAGTTGCGAGGCATGCCGTGCGGTGGAGAATGATATGGTGGCTTTTATGAGGCAGACACGGAAGGGCTTTAAGGAGCTGACCGTTGGCTTTAAAAAGCAATAAGATCGGCTCCTAGCCATGGAATCCTAATTAGGCAGTCTGCAACTGCTGAATGAGTCTCCGTGGCGTAAAAGGGTCACTCCGCGGAATCTGCAAGTACCAGCCGTCACTCAGCCGTTTGCGGCCGAAAACTGACTCCGACCACTCCAAGTGTGCAGCAGTTGATCTCGTTTGCCACTCCAAGGGCAACGACAGCTGCTGGCGATGCAGATTCGGAAGCCGTCTCGGAGAACGAGCAGCCAAGTACGTATGCAGCGTCCGTGTCCGTGGTGTCCGCAAGTTCGCTAGCTGTCCCGTCTATTCCGATCCCACCACTGATCAGATGTTCCGGACCTCCGGATATTGCCACCACAGGTAGAGACTGTGGAGACTAAACCACTGGTGGGAGTCCTGCCAAAACGACAAGTTTTTGTTTGACGGCTGCCCCTGACCACACATCTAATGATGTAATTGCTTTTATTCAAAGCAAAAGAAAAGCCGTGGGCTTAAAGGCCCCCCCCCATAACTCTTACAAATCATTCCAGTGTGCCACCCTTAACCTCAACTTCCTCTTCCTCATCTTCCCGTCCTCCTTCCACCCTTCCAAAAAACTATTTTCTCTTTTAGTAGCTTATCAGAATGCTAGAGGCTTACGTAGTAAGCTCAGCATTCTTTTCCGGGATAGTGTTGCATTTTCTTCCCACGTTATTGTGTTTACTGAAACCTGGTTAAAGCCGGACAGTCTTACTTCCGAGGTTTTGGCAGGTCGGTACACAACTTTTAGAAAGGACCGTTCGTCTCGACGTGCAGGAGGGGTTCTGAATGTAGTGGACTCTAATTTCAAGTCGGAACACTTCACAGTCCAAGTTTAACAAGAACTGGAATTCCTGTGTGTAAAACTGATTCTTCCCGCTTTCGCTATATTCATTACTTGCTCGTATATTCCACCTTCTTCGGATATCTCCATTTATGAGCAGCACTTGTCCACTTTAACCGATGTTTCTTCCTCGCTATCAGATAAAGATCATATGATAGTTCTTGGTGACTTCAACTTGCCAAGAACTGTTTGGTCTTCGGTAAACGAGTCTAGTAACCTAGTGCCCATCCCTGTCTCAAGTCAACCATGTGAAAAGTTCCTTGGGTTGATTGCTTGGTCTGTGCTTTGTATCGGATCCGACCATAGTGTTCGACCATAGGACCACCTGAATTGGATCGGTCGAGCAGGCTATCTGAAGGTTTCCGCTGTTTTCGTAAAGCCGAGTTTGCGAAGCTTATTAACCTCATTAGGGATTTTGATTGGTCCGCTTTGTACTTGTGCACTGATGTCATAAAAGGCACAAACATTTTTTACAATGCTCTTGGCACATTTTTTGATTCTTGTGTCCCGCTTTCTTGTCCGATTAGATCTGGGAAACCCGCTTGGCTTACCAAAGAGTTATCCAGCCTTAAAAACTTAAAATCAAGACTTTATACAAAATTTCAAGAAGTTGCTTCTCCTACTTCTCACTCTTGCTATGTAATAGATAGCTCGGTCAAACTTTTCAGTTCTTAATGCACAATGCTATAAGAACTACCTATCTCGATGCAGGATACTTTTTTCTCAGGATCCTAAACAGTTTTAGTGCTTCGTAAGCAGTAAGCGTAGAAACGTAGTAACGTCGGCAAATAATGATCAGGCAATTGCCGATCTTTTTGCCCAATTTTTTCAAACCACCTTTTCTGAGGAAAGCTACTCTGGTCATCCCTACCCATACGGCTTACCGAGGTCGAACGGCATTTTCAGTCCCTTGTTAAATGAATGTTCTTTACTTCATGATCTTCGACTTGTTAAGCCGGTGTTTTCGCCGGGTCCAGACGGGGTTCCAGGTTGTGTACTCAGGAACTGCGCAGAGGCTCTGTGTGGACCCTTGCTTAAACACTTGCTTGTGGTCTACTTCTGCGCGGTGTGTTGTCCTCGTGGACGAGCACCAGACAGCCAGACAGACAGTCTGGCCCTTGGTGGCCCACTGGTGACGCTTCTGCAGGCTAACCAGGTAGTCCTTGGATCAGCTGACAGGTTTCCCATGATCTGTCCCTGTAGAACTGGCTTAAATCGAAAACAGTGCACAATTTCTTAGGATCCTTGTGCATGCTTCTCGAGCATTAATTAGCCAGATCTGCTGCCTTAGTAACGAAACCATGACTTTGTCGCCTGCATGATAGTGAGTCCGATGCAAATTGTGAAGATAGAGCGTCACGAACTGCGACTTTTGCGACAGCAGCAGAGAAAATTTGGCGTCATTCGGAATTTCTGCGTTGAGCAACCTGCCTCCCACTCGAATCAGTCGAAGCGTTACTCCATCGAATTCGCTCGTATGTATGAACGGGTTGAGACGCTGGAGATGCGGTGACAGGATTTCCGACCTCGCTAGCTTGCGGAATTCTGGTTCCAACTCGTGTCTTTGGACTACTTCTACCAGCCTTAGAAATTAGACCTTAAGTTCTTTAGCTGACAGAACGACCTCTCGACTTCCTTGTAGGAACCGATTTACATATGCCATAATCCGAAGCAATTTCTCAAAAGAAGAGCATCTTTCAATCAACTCGATGAACTCATTGGCCTGACACTTTGCCACTGAATGTGTTGCCAAACACATCTTGTTCCACTTATGGGGACAACTCAACCTGACGTATATATGGCCACTCCTCAGAATTCCTGAGCAGAAATTGTGGAACATCAGTCCACAATGAGCACGTTACAGCGTCAACGTCTGTTCCACGTGACACCAAATCGGCTGGGTTTTGCTCAGTAGGAACGAGACGCCAAATCCCACCACTTGAAGATTCCTGGATTTCAGTAACTCTATTGGCCACAAACGTTGATAGCGTGGCTGGATCCCTTTCCAGCCAGTACAACGTGACTTGGGAGTCCGACGAAGTTTACACCTTCGATCATGAATTTGTCCAGGGGCGGTTTTACTTGAGCCCATAAAATGGATAACAGGAGTGCTGCGCACAATTCGAGTTTTCGAATCGATTTCGTTTTGAGAGGAGATACTCGAGACTTTGCGGTAAGAAGCTTAGACACGACATTTTTACCATCACTGCTACGTATGTAAATGCAGCATCCGTTCGCTTCACCTGATGCGTCTGCGAATCCGTGAATCTGAACGCTTTTATGCGTGGGAAGGCCAATGTAGCGAGGTATGGTTATCTTGTCTAATTCAAACAAATTTAGCTTGAAGTGGTTCCAACTCGTGTGCAAACTCATGGGAACCGACTCGTCCCAATCCAACTTTTGCCGCCACAATTGCTGCAGAAATTTGTGCCCTAGTTATTAAGGTACATATAACCCTAATGTGTCGAACAATCGGGACGGAACTGACCAGATGTTTCGCTTTGTAGGGGTCAATGAATCAAATGAGTCATCTAAATGATAATGGAACAAATCATTTTGCGGATTCCATCTAATTCCGAGCGTTTTTTCTCCTGGCCACTATCGGACAGCAGCTGGGGATGATTTGATGCCCACTTGGCCAACTTAAAACCCCCGGTTTCTAAGACCTCACACACTTCCAGCCGAATACGTTCTAAATGTTCCAAACTGTTTGCTCCTGTAAGCATGTCATCAACGTAAAAGTCGCTTTTTATAACTTGTAATGCAATAGGATGGGACTCAGCATAAACGTCTGCCAATTCGACGAGACAGCGGATAGCCAGAAATGGAGAAATGGAACATCTACATTTGCCTTATCCCTCCACAGAATCAATTGGAAATTTCAGTCTTCTTCGGCGACCTGAACTTGCCTCATTTAATGAGATTAAATCGATGTTTTGCTCGATACATCGAAAACGCCGCGTAGCTTAGTGATTTTACTATCAGGTCTCAGGACACATTGATGTGGAATGTAGTAATGGCGTCCTGGAGGAGTGCCTGGAAGCAATGACATGTGGCCAAGGATAAGATACTCTTTCATAAACTCCATATACAGGTCATGCAAATACTGATCTCGTGCAAGTCTGCGTTCCAGGAATAGAAAGCGGCGTTTTGCCGTCTCGAACGAGAAACCGAACACTGGGATTTATTTTAAATGGCAGCCTCACTTCTAAACGACCCGACTCGAGCCGGTGTGAGGTCTGATTGAAGTTTTGTTCACAAGCCAATTGTTCAGCTGTATATACAGCCTTCTACTTCTCTGGGACCTGTTCCAATTCCCAAAAGCGCTCCACTAGAGAGTCGAGAGAACAATGATCGCTACCAACATTGCATACAGCATCCTGCGCTGATGCCTTATATTTTCCTGATACAATCCATCCCAGCAATGTCTTCTGGATTTCTACCCCTATCAATAAGTCACCCTTAGCTGGCTTGTAAAAATGCGGGTCTGCCAGCTGAAGGTTTGCTGGTACCTTCCATTGGGCGAAATTGACAACATGATCGGGTTGGTATGTGGAAATTTACCTTAATACCAAAAGGAATCAAAGTTGTGAGCGTTGATACGAGATTGGAAAGAAGTATGTATCTTGTGCTTTATGGCGGAAGAAGTATTTCCAACAGTTGTGATATAAGGCACAAATCATCACGGCGCAGTCGTAAGCGCTGGGCTAGATCCTCGGATATCAAATTAATTTGGGAGCCGGAATCTAGAAGTGCCCGTGCATACTGAAATTGTCCGGACCGATCTGGCACCTTTACAACAGCGGTAGCAAAAATAACCTGGTCAGCACCAGCAACGTGACTAGAATATGATGACTGAGGCTCAGACGATTACTAATGTTCTACTGGCACAGAACTAGGCCCATTTTGCTGTGGCTCAACCCCGTATCGATAAAGCAGAGTGTTATGGGGCTTAGAGCACACTCGACATTTTGCTTGGTGTTATTGAACCGTTGAAGAACAGGAAGAGCACTAAACGATTGACAATTGCTTATGGTATGATTGACAATAGCTACATTTCAAATCAGCTCGCCTATCCGTCTTTGCACATGAAAATGAAGATTTAGTGCGTCCTTTACTCGTCTCTTTTTTAGTTTTTTCCTTATTCCGTATTGACTCTTCGGCAGCCGATGCTGATAGCTCCGATTCAACTGGGCTGCGCACTCGGACCAAAACGGTAGTTTATCGTAATCCAGTTGCTCTTCGAACCGAGACTTCGTTGTGGGATCTAGTTTAGACAGCGCTATGTGAATTAGCATCGTGCTATTTATGTCTTTTTCACTTCCTAACGACGGCAGAGAGGAATAGATGACTGAAACCGTGTCAATGTTTGACCTAAGGCATGAAGCAGAAGGTTTTGTTGTGCTGGGAATGTCAAACAACTGCGAAACAGTATCAGAAAAGATCAAATTTTTTTTTTCGTAAGCCTCCTTCAAACTATCAAGAGCCTTCTCAAAATTTTCTGCAGAGATTTTAAACGCCTTTACTGTTCCCAATCCATCGTCAACGAGACACGACAATAAGTGTGTTCAGGCCAGCAGCAAATAATTACCAAGCACTGTGCCAACTCCGTGCGTTCCGGTCCTATATCGCTCTCGCGCGCTCGGAGGGGCACTCGGGATATTTTACGATCCACGATCCACTCGGCACTCAAGCCATCATAGAGCATAGATCATCAGGCTTAAGTTAGTTACGATTTCACCCCCGATTCAAACGGCCGATCTACAGAGCGACCCCCGAACCAAATATACAGCGAAATATATCTACCACGAAACACAACGATCCTTTACATTTCTTGCGATGGCTACTAGGAGGTTGACTGGATCATCAACTTCGCCGTTGGAGAATTGAGCAGCGATCCGCCCACTACAAACCAAGTGGTTACATTTTTCCACATTTGTTAATATTGGGTCGTTATGCACCAAAACCTCGAAAAGGCTTATAAAGTTTTTAAATTCATCATGTTTTCCACTAAACTTGGGGAGATTCATTTTAGGCAGATGTGATGAATTATGCTGGTTATTTGGAATGGAATTTTGACCCCCTCCTTCTTTCGAACCTCCTTCCCTGGTAACAATTTCCCTTTTTTTGTCACTCATTTTGGCGCTTTCTCTTAATTCAAGAGGGTCGAAAAGTAATGCACTGGGTTTAGACAATGGTTAACCGAAATACTGTAGGGTATGCATTGACTGTGCCGTCACAAAGCGTTCAACGTAATTGATTTACAAAAAGAGTGAAAGAACGCGAAATTTCCACAACAAATCTGTATCGGCTTCAATAGATAAATGATCAACGGCAACAACGGAAACAACAATCATGCCCATGTACACATCAAATGGTTTTCCAAAAACTGTATATCGGCAGCATACAGTTAACGCAGCAAAACAAACACAAATTATGCTGCCAATGCACACAACCAAACGTCGGCAAATTATGCGCAATTTGGAGCAACGATAGCGTTACCGAAGTAAAGGCAGCACCAATAAGCGGTACTTCGCAAAAGAGAATTTTAAACAGCGGCAATGACCGGTGCGTCTGATTAGCGAGTACTGTAAACCGTCATCAATTTGCACTTTTCTTCATTTCACCAATATTCCATATATAATAAATATTTTATATTTCTGGCTGTTCACTTTGGTTTATTTTATTGCTTTGTGTTTTATTTAATTGGTATTCCAATTCAACATGGTGCCAAAAACTGAGACCAGTGGCCAGATAGAGAAACACAGCGCACAACCTGTGAATTCGGCATAGATTTTCCGAAAACTTTCCTTTTTATGTTTAAAGATGAATCTAATTTGTCACACGAAACCAGCCAGTTAGAGCTCTATTCGCAACAGAACAAAAACCAATGACTTGTGCAGAAACAACAAAGATGCACGGTAGGTCACTGGTTTTCGTGCGAATTTCCACGAAAACGAAAATGAAATGAAAAATTCGGAAGACTTCTTCCAAGTTAAGTTATTTGTTGACTCCGGTCCAGCGGGCTCTGGCAGCAATTTTTTTGACTTCAAATTTTAATAGCAGAACAATAAAACAAGTGATCGACTTCAAAGTATTCATTCGACTGAACGCAGCTAGAGATAGCAATAACTCCCCAACGCAAACGCAGAGCCGATTTTGCATGCTCAGAGAGCAGTACAAGCGCCTGCGAGAACAAAAGCTCAGCTCACAACATCGCACACGCCAAGATGCTTATTAGTAGTGTAATTAAATTCTTCTGCTGCAACAATTACAGTAAACAACGTGTGTGAATCCGCTTTTGCGGGGATTCTTTTAAACAAACACTCAAAAGAATCCATTTTAAACAACTAGTTACTACAAGTGTTTAATACTAAATGAAATTCTAAACATATGAGTCACCATTGCAGTAGACAGAGTAGTTAGAATTTTCCAAAATAACAAATAGCTTAAATAAATTATTTAGAGCACATCTAAGAGGAATTTTTTTGTGGATTCTACAGCTTGTGAAAAAATTTGGATAAAATGTGAGACTTTTCATATATCGATATCAACAATATTATTTGTTAAATACTTAGATAACAACTTTTTTTAATTTCACCACAAACAATGACGGTACTAAATCTATTTAGTGGTGAAAGTATTTCACCTAAACTTAAATATTATATTTCACCATCTGACCATTCCAATCCATTTATGGTTCGACGATTAATTTTTTGTTGTTTAATCATTTCATTATCCAATTCATTCAGATGATATGGTAGTTTGAAAAAAAGAAGTTTGGTGTTACTCTTCCGGTTGGCATAAACGCCAATTCCTTAATAAAAAGTTGTTTATTATTTCCAAAGATATATTGAAAATAAACTATAACGCTTCAATTCCTGTCGATTGTGGTCATGTTGGTTTGAAATTTTGTAAGAAACTGAATAATCGGCGATGTCTATCTCCTTTATATACAGCCCAATTCAGTAAGAGTTCTTAGTTTAACAAAAGCATTCAACCCTAATGGACACGCTTCAATCAATAAGAATTAGGTCCACTAGAATGAAGCAGGATCACGAAGTCATTTTCGGTCTCGAATATTATGTAATACAAAATATAAAGCTCAAGAAGCTTCGGGATGGCGGAAAGCTTTGCGATACCACGATAGTTTTCAATATTTGATCTTGAACCTTTTTTGTGAAGCGGAATGATGTAGGACTCATTCCAAATTACTGGGAGACAAGACTGTTCCAAAGAGAGGTAGAAGAGAAAGGTCAAGGGTTTGCAAAGGGACTCGGTACCTTATCTGGACCCGCAGAAAACGATATGTCCATAGATGACAAACATTCCAGAACAACGCTTTCCTCGAAAATGGGCAGAAAAATGCTGTTAGCTTGAGGTAGCTTGTAAATATGAGACGAGTGCGTTGTTTGGAAAAAGGTAGCGAATAAATTTGCAATACCAACAGCAGAAGCTTCTGTTTTGTTCTGGTAATGAAGGGACGGAGGAAAAGCGTTTGACTTACGCTTAGAGTTAACGAAGAAATATAATCTTTTAGGATAACTACGAAAGTTTCTACTACATTGTGAAAGGTAATGATTATAACACTGACTATTAACGGCAAGGAACAGAGAGCGAGCGGAGGAGTATAGAGCTACGGCCGACGTGGAGCCTGACTTCTGTACTTTTATAGAGCCTGGATTTATTATTATACCCGATACACAATATGAGTATTGGGGTATATTAGATTTGTGGTGAAATGGATGTGTGTAACGTCCAGAAGGAATCGTTTCCGACCCCATAAAGTATATATATTCTTGATCAGCATCAATAGCCGAGCCGATTGAGCCCTGTCTGTCAGTCCGTCTGTCCGTCCGTCCGTCTGTCCATCTGTCCGTCTGTCGCCCCGCCCACTTCCCCCCCCACAAAGGACGAAAATCTGTGGCATCCACAATTTTAAAGGTACGAGAAAACCAAAAACGCAGAATCGTAGAGAATGACCATATCTTTTAGACTGCAGAATCTGAATTTATCGTATCATTATTATAGCCAGCATCAAGTTAACAATTTCATTTTTTCTCGCCCTGTCTCTCTCTAACACACACGTAGCATAGCCGGCTTTGCTTAGAGTAAAACATTAGCGCCTAGATCCCAGAGACTATAAAAGCTAGAGCCACCAAATTTGGTGTCCGCACTCCTGTTAGATCTCACTATAAAACGTATATCTCAAAATTTCGCCCCACCTCCTTCCGCCCCCACAAAGAACGAAAATCTGTTGCATCCACAAAATTAAGGATACGAGAAAACTAAAAAACAGAATCATAGATAATGACCATATCTATCAGATTGCTTAATCTGAATCAGATCAAATCATTTTTATAGCCAAAAGGAACAAATCAATTTGCAGTGGCTAAGCAGCGCCCGACGTCACGCTCAGACTGATTTTTGTCTCTCTCGCACGCACTCTTTGTCGTGTCGTTTAATATTAGCGGCGTCTGCCGGAGGAGAGCCATACTGACTAAGTATCGGGTATAAATGTTTTTTTTTTTTTTATTTTTTTTTTTTTTTTTAATTTTATTAGAAATCAGCTTTACTTAAACTATGATCTAATATTAGTGATATTTACATTGGCTTACTACATATTATAAGAGTTTAATGATTAGGTTTATATATACATTTTAATGATGTGTTATTCAGCAAATTTTTCTATTTTTTATGTTCAATGGGTGGAGACGTTTGAGTCTGCGTGGGATTTGGGGGTGCAGTAATCCTCTAGCTGTTTCATTTGGATGGTTAATGAGCCTATCGTTGTATCGACTGCTATGATGGTTTATTTGATCTCCAATTTTTGGGATGAGGAGATCTCTTTCCAGCATTGTGGTCCGAACAAACCACGGGGCACCTGTCATCGCCCTTAGAGCCTTCGCTTGCATGACTCTGATTTTATTCAGATGCGTCTTCGCTGCACATCCCCAGACTTGAATGGCATATGTCCATATAGGGATTATAGTTGCCTTGTACAATATGACTTTATTGCGTAGGGGAAGCTTACTTTTTGAGTTCATGAGCCAGTGCAACTTTTTGAGTTTGTTTTGACATTTGATGACTGTAGCTCTGATATGCGGTCCCCAAGTTAGGCTTTTATCGAAGTGGACACCGAGGTAGCAGTGACTGCTCTTGCGCGGAATTATATTTCCGTTGAAGGTTAGGTCTGGTGGGTGCTTGCTTCTTAGAGTAAAATTTACGTTAACTGACTTTGTTTCGTTAATTGTGATGTTCCATTTTTTTGCCCATTTTTCCACGGATTCGAGGTAGATTTGAAGTTGTTCAGCAACGGCTCTGTAGCAGGTGGATGACGAAAGAATAGCAGTATCGTCAGCGTAAGTGGCGACCAGGAAGTTGCTTGGGTTGACGTGCGGTAGCGGCATGTCGCGTGTAAACAATGTGTACAGGATTGGCCCAAGGACGCTGCCTTGTGGAACTCCAGCTCTGATAATTTGTATGTCTGAAATAGCGTCCTTGATTGTGACAATAAACGTTCTTTCTCCCAAAAATGACTTTATGACTGAATACTGGGGGGCGGGTAGTAGAATCTTTAATTTATATAAAAGTCCCTTGTGCCAGACTTTGTCGAAAGCTTGTTTCACGTCGAGAAACACCCCTGAGCAGTATTGCTTAATTTCATAAGCGTTGAGGATGTGTTGAGCCACTCTGTGTACTTGTTCCGGAGTCCCGTGCTGTCTTCTGAAACCGAATTGGTGCTGTGGAATAGCTTCCTTGACGCAGCTTTCAGCCACCATTCTGCTCAAGAATATTCTTTCGAATATCTTGGAGAAAACTGGCAGTAGGCTTATTGGTCTGTATGACTCTAGGGCTGACGTTGGTTTACCTGGCTTTAGTATCATCACAATCATTGCACACTTCCATTGGGTGGGGAAGTGGCCGATGCGAAGGATGGCGTTGTAGAGTGCAACTAGAAACATAACTCCCTTGCGTGGAAGCAGTTTTGCGATGCGGGCATCTATTAAATCGTGCCCAGGAGCTTTGTTGTTCACAAGAGCTTTTATTTCCGCTTGGACTTCAGAAGGTGAAACTGGCTTGGTTGGTATCGACATCTGTAGGGGCGCTTCTAAGTACCAGGAGAGTGCTCGCGTGTGATCTTGAGGTGCTACATCGGCTGGAGTGAATCTGGTCTCTAAATTTCTAGCGAACGCTTCTGCTTTTTCCAAGTCAGACTTCACCCAGGTACCGTTGTCGTTTCTTAATGGAAAGCTGCACAGTGGCTGCCTCTTGATGCCACGGGTGAGTTTCCAGAGATTGACCTGGCTACTTTCGGTTGTATCGGCTCTTTTTAGCATTTCGTCGAAGTGTTTGCTGCTTTTCTCAGCGAGGGCCTTTTTTAAGTTTCTGCCCGCTCTGTGCATCTGAGCTTTAGTGTCTGGGTCGTGAGTTCTTATGAAAGCTTTCCTTAGTCTTCTCTTGATACGCACAAGGTTTTCGATGTGAGGGTCAGGTGATGCAGCAGGTCGGGTCGAGCGCTCCTCGGACGTGGGTGGTTCTGCGGAGAGAGCTGCTTCCTGGATGAGGCTATTAAGCGAGCGTACAGCCGCGTCAATGTCTTCTGGAGACTCGAATCTCTCGTTAAGTCGGATGTGATCTTCCAAATGGGTTTGAAAAATCTCAATGTTTGCTCGACTGTGCAGGAGCTTCTGTTTAGTGGGGTAGTTGACAGGGGATAAGTGCATTTCTATGAGAAGCGGTAGGTGATCGGAGGGAAGGTCGAAGTTCGCTTGTATGTGCAGGAATCTATGGGGAACGCCTTTGTAGATAGCGAAATCCAAGGCACTAGGCGATCTGTTGGAGTCGTATGGGTAGTGGGTTGCAGAGCCAGTGGCAAGAATGTTGGCTCCACTTGAGACTATATAGTCGTGGATTTCGCGACCTCTAGGGCAGGAGCGAGGGTTTCCCCACCATTGGTGCTTCGCATTCCAGTCCCCAGCTGCAATGTATTTTGGCCCAAAACTAGATAATAAAGAGCGGAACTGAGAACTTGTCCATAAGGTAGCAGGAGGACAGTAGATAGCCGAGATAGTTGTTTCTCCTAGAGAGGTGCTTAGCACCATGTTAGCGGCTTGAATTTGGCCATCTGTAATGGGGTTGATTGGGAAGTGCTTGAGGCTGCTGCGGATGAGGATAGCAGATCCTCCTCTGAAACTATCGGAGGGATGATTTGCAGTGTAGAGTTCGTATCCTATTAGTTTGAATGTTGTTCTGCTGCAGAAGTGCGTTTCCGAGAGAAGCATTATGTCGATTTGATTCGATGCAATGAAGTTTTTGAGTTCTAGGCTTTTGTTGGCTATGCCCGACGCATTCCAAATACCTATACGGTAAGGCATTTTGAGAGGCTAGTGGCTGAGAGAATGTTGAGGATCTGCTCTTGCATTTTCATAAGCCTGTTTTGCATTAGCATGAATTGGTCTAGCTTATCTGCAAGATTCATTAGCTTGTTCTCAAGAGGCTTGTTGTGAGGTGATTCTGGTTGGGTACGAGTACGGGATGGGTTCCGGTTTCCTGGTTCTCTTGCTATACTCCTTGATCGGTGCTGGGCTCCTCTAGCGACTTCAGCATAGGATATATGTTTTTCCTGACTTTTTGGCTGGGAAATGGACATATCGTTGCGTGGCATGTCCCTCTGTCTGCTGCTTCTCGAGAGCGAGCGAGAGTTTTTCTGGGTGCGCCCGGAAGTATTCTTTCCCCTAGGTTGCGCCTGATGAGTGTTTTCCCAATTTACCTGTGGTGGTTGTGGGTACAATTTCAATAGAAGCTGTTGGTAGACCCTACAACCTCTATAATTGGCAGTGTGGGAGCCAAGACAGTTGGCACACTTGGGCTCGACGTCTTGTGGCTTTGAGCATTCTATGGTGGCATGCGGACCCCCGCATTTAACACAAACAAATTTTTTGTTGCAATATCTTTTGGTGTGTTCGTATTCTTGACAACGGTGACACTGTGATATCTCCTGTTTGCGTTGTGGCTGCTCAACAGTTATCTTTTGTCTGCACAGGTCTGATACTTTGAAAATCTCTTTATTATTTTCATTTGGCTCTAAGTCCACGAAAAATAAGCTGAGCTGCTTCTTGGTCGCTCTGTTAAGAGGATTGTGGATGAATCGGGCTAGATGCCCCTTGGCCATGAGATCTTGCTTAATATAATCAGTTGGGGTGGAGTGGTGAAGATTTTTGATTACTACTCTATATGACCGTTCTTCTTTCAACTGGTAGCTATGACAGAGAACGCCTTTAGCCATCAACGCGGAGGCGATTTTGCGGTAAGTGGTTGAGTCGTTGCATAGGAGTCTAATTTGTCCTCCAGTGCTTGTTTTTATACGGTAATTTTCGGGGCTTGCCAACGTATCCAGCATTGACCAGAACATTGCGATGTCGTTTACCCCGGGTATGATGATTGGAGGAGGCAAAGGGTTGCGTTTGGTTATAGGGGATTCATTACACTCCTTGTGAGGGCTGAGGTCCATATCTTCGGTACCGTCGGCAGTTGAGTCGTCAGTGTCCGCGAGTGGCGCATAGTAGTTTGCGAAAGAAGGGTTTCGACTACTTGGGAGACTGCGTTCAGTTGAGTGAAGTTTCCTTTTTGGAGGAGGGAGAGCTCCTCTGTCCTGCCAAGAAACATGAGGGTCGTCAGTTGGCTGTGGGGCATGGTAGTGGGGAATGTTATTGGGACCATCCGTAGCACGTTGGTCGTTAACTTGCTTTTGCGTAGAATTAAGTATTGTCAGTTCTGAAGTGAGCTGGGCTTTAAGAGCTGAGGCAGTAGCAGAACTCATTGGATCAGCAGTTGACGGTTTGTTAATGCTACGAGAGACTTTAGTAAGGGACTTAGATGAACGTAGTTCCATTTTTAAGTCAGGTAGATTTGGGCGTTTAACCCAGACGAAGTTGAGGTCTAGTCTGTAGGCGCGTGCACTGACCGTAGGTCGCGCCCGCTTTAGGGGCCCGCGAGCGACGGGGCCAAACACGAGTACCGCGCGCTAAGGAACCCGAGCGGCGCTTAGTCCCACTGGTACCGCGCGCTTAGATTCACGAGCGGCACTTAGTTTCACGAGTACCGCGCGCTTAAACGTTTTCGCACAAGTAAGTTGTTTGTTGTTGCCACTGTAGTGGGCTTGTCCGTTTTTATTGCTTTTGCAAAGTCTTTCACAGCGATGTTGGAACGCGTCCGTATTCAACGAGAGCATGATCGAGACTATCGGGTATAAATGTAGAGTTGCGGTCTCCGCAGCAACTCACAACGTTCCCCCTCGTTTTTTAAGTATGACAAACACTTGGAGAACCAAGGAAGCTTGGACGATACAGGTACAGTGATATCTGGAACAAATGTATTAAGGGCGGAGTAAATAGAGCTATAAAACGAGTTAACAGTTGCATTCGGAAATGAATAAAGAAACGACCAATCAACCCGCGAAAGATGTAGATCTAAATCGATAAAGTTTGTTTTGCGAAAACACTTTATGTGGCAAGGAGCCATGGTTCTGTCAGCACAACCAGATCGGGTACACTTAAGGGATATCGACAAAGTTGGATGGTAAGGATCTTCAGGGAATGATATTAGGCTTTCTCTGGATACCGTAGCAAGCGAAGCTTCGTGTACAAACATGAGGTCAAGAAGTCTGTCCCTAATGTTTTTAACGGCATTAATTTGGACAAGGGAAAGTCACCCATGAGAAATCAGATTTGACTGCAATCAAAAGCCCACCTGCAAAAGATGGGTAGTCCATTCTATAAATAGTGTAATTGTCAATGAAAATTGCATGATCATTGATAGAAGAGTTAAGCCAGGTTTCGGTAAAAGCGATGGCATCGAAATCAAAAGACGCACTATTTGGATGAATTTGACGCAATTTGCCCAACAAACTGCGAACGTGCTGATAGTGCATGGAAAAATGGTACATCAGTTTTTTGGAGCAGCAGGTTCGGTAATTCTGGGACTCGAGTTCGAATCTTTGTGAAGGAACTCATGCATAATTGTATGCTCAGGCCATATTGACGATTCTAGAGAATTGGATAGTAAAGAATCAAGGAGTAGAATTTTATGGGATGATATGTTGCGCTTATGTTTAAATGTAAATTTAGTCACAACTATATCATCAGGCGAAGCGTTAAGTTTAGAGGAAAGATGTTGTTTAACGTCCTCCGTTGTAGTCTCAGGAATAAGACGAGAAACAAATATTGCTTTCCGAGGGACCACTGCTCTAAGTTGAAGTCCCGAGCGAGATCGAGATGGTGGAGCCACTCCTAAAAGAAATCTCGGTCCTGGGGCAGAAGAATTGGCAGCAACGGCTGGAGCAGGAATTGGCAAGACGTCACCAGCAACCAACACACCCGCACTAGGAGCACTCACCACGTCAGAAGTGACGGCAGCAGAAACTGCAGGGATGGGATTGATGCTGTTGGGAACTTGGATGCTCGAAGGAAGCGCATTGCTCGGTGTAAAGAACATCGGAGCCACCGTTGGCGGATTTACAGATAACGGCGAGGCATGACCACACGGAGTAACAAATGCTTCCGATGGATGAAGGTGGGAGACAGGCGTACCAATCGGATTAGGTTGCAAGAGATTATGCGGAATTTTCCGTCTAGGCGATTCGCTCAAGAGTTTAAGCCCAAGAAACTGTGATTCAAGGGCAAGAAATTTCTCGTTGAGAGCCACGAATTGTTTCCGGACATCCAGAAACCCAGTTTGAGTCTGTCTCATGAATGTGCGCATTTCGGCCTCAATCTCCCGAAAAGCCAGACATGACCAAGACAGGCCCATACGTTTCGATATAAGATCGTTTAGCCGGCCATCGTTCCGCCACCAGCACATTTTATGTGGGCAAAATTGTCGCACAGCCAGCAGCTGAGGAATGAATCACCAATGATTACACCACCGAATTCACATTTCTTTGCACTGCAAACAATTGCCATTATGGACAGTAGTAGAATCACTGTGCACGAATAAAAAAAGTACAGAGTGAGAGCGCATGCAAAATGGGAGAGCAGACAGCAGAGCGAGCCCGACAATCAGCAGCAGCTGCAATAATTCAGAGATGATCCAACGAAGTGCAGAAAACGAGCAGTAAACTCATACAAGTTACATACAAGGAGTATATCCAATTGAATCTTGATCAGTATGATTTTTTGATGCCTGATACAATTATAGGCCATCCATTGTTGACCACTATTAAGTGTAATTTTATATTTCGAAAATCAGATAAGCAGTATGTTTTTTTATAATAAATCAGTTTGGAAATAATATTGATTCTTTAAATTGTTGCATGCGAAGATATCGATAGGTGATACCCCATAGAAGCGGTGAGGAGGAAAGAAGTTTGAACAGAGTGGCAAGGCCAAAATTGAAGGGGAAAAGGTTAGCGAAGAGTGGCGCCACCTGGTCCTGGAGAGTGAGAGTTCCGTGCGCTCTCCGGAGCCGTTATGAGAGAAGATTTCCGATCTCATCCCAGAACGGAGTCCCGAAGCCAACTCACCCATACTCCAGCAGCCCGAATCAGGCCATTCCCTTGAACCTAGTTCAAGGGCGATAGAAGAGAGAGCGATGGGGATGAGCGGCCCGGGAGCATTAAACAGAGCAGCTAAGCCAAGAGGGGGTTCAGAGAAAGAAATTCCCGCAACGGAGGATTTTTTTTGTTCTGAAAGAAAAAGTGAGTGGGATGAGGATGGAGTAGTGGCCATCACCCTGAAAAAAAAAAGATAAATAAATCTGTGATTCCAGGGGATCCAGATCAGTGAGAGACCAGGAACCAGGACTAGCGGGACGGGAAAGAGACCCAAGAAGCATACGAGTGAGTCCGTTCCAAAGGGGGGAGTAAAGAAACCCCAAATTTATTTTTTTTGTTGGCCAATCCGTAGGGAATAGGTCACAGCTCCGCCATCCTGGCTTGCTTTTTGCTGGGCTCGAAGACACAATCCTGGCCACGTAGAGCGGGTCCCTCGCCCATTTAGGGAGAGAAAAAAAAGCATCAATTAACTTATTTACTCCCATTATTTATTTTTGTTAGACGTCTCCATTTATATGTATATGCTAATCCCCTAATTTAAGTCCGCCCATATTATATCTATATGTAACTTATTTATATTTATTATATTAATTATTTCTATTTAGCTATTTATTTATTAACCGCCCGTAGTGATAAGATGAGGGGGGTATGAGAAGGCAGGCTTAGTGTAGCGATGATAGCGTGTAAAAGTAGGAAATGGAAGTGAAAGTGAAAATTATAACGAAAAAAATGAATTGCTAAGCGTTTCATATGGGGGGAAGAGGAGCCACAGCAAAGGGAGGGTAAGGCTGCTGCACATGGCAGGGAGATCCAGAACGTCGTGATTCGGATCTCAGGTAGGGTGGGTACGTCAGAGGTAAAACATCGACACCTCGACCTGGTCCTGTGTTGAAGGAAGTTACTGTAATATTGTTTGTCGAGTAGAGTCCGTTTGCATTTTTTTTGTCGGTTACTTTCGTTGTTTCAATTTGTTCGAGATGTCCAATTAGTTGGTATATTGTGCGACCTGAGGGCTTGGGAAGTACCCAGCCCTGGGATGACTGGCTAGCCGGCCTTGCCCCGAAGAAAACAAAAGGTTCGTAACAATAATGGCGCCCAATCTGAGACAGGGAAGTGGACTCGCAGTCCTGGCTCTACCATCAAAGAGGGAGAGTATATAAATATCCAGCAGAGAAGATAGATCTCGAGTGGTATTTTGCAATCTGGGGTCCATCGGTGTTCCGGTGGCCTGTGAGGGACTCGACGAGTTGGCTCAAAGAAGCACGGCGCTGAGGGATCTGAGGATGCAAAGAAAATCCACAAAGTAAAAAGTTTCTTTTTGGTGTTTGATGATTCGGCACTTATCTGACAACGGGAAGCAGGAAATCTCAAGAAGGGATTTGGTTTGGCACTGGCAGAGGAGAATCCACAAGCCAGTTAGCAACCGGCCCGGTGCCTGGTGTGCAAAATGAGAACCTGAAGAAGAAAAAAGAAATACCCGCAGTTAGGATATGGTCAGAAAGATTTCTGTTTTTCGCTTCCCCTGCTTACCGCTGGATGGAGTCGGGAGGGTAGATTCTCAATGAGATTTTTGTTCTGAGTGGCCCGTGGGGACAGAAGTCGGCCACGCGTTGCACTCGCAGCAGCTACAACATCCCGCAACGAACATTCAGTAGGGAAGTAGGCGGAAACAGCGACTGTAGGGAAGTGAGCGCCCTTGACTCTTAATATAAGATAAGATTAGTCAACAGCGCTCGCAAAGTTCTAGACGTTGGACAGGAAAAGACGTAGAACACCATGTGCGGAGTTGGCCCTAGTATTAGTTGTGGTTCCTTTCCCCCTTATTATTGTTTTGCCGTATTAAGTGTTTTTGTGCTGAAGATCAGTGAGTTAGCGTTATAGGTAGTGTTTATGCGATTGTTCTGAAAGAAGAATAGATAATTGTAGTGAATAAAAAGATAAATAGGATAGTTAGAGGTAGGGAAATATAGGGCGAAGTTGATGAGCGCGTACAACTTACGGTCTAAACAGAAAATGACCCGCAGGACTCCTCCACCAGGTAACCTCCAAGGACAGATGCAAGGCGGTGACACACAGGGCGCTGAGGGGCGTGGAGACGACAGCTGGAATTTGCCAGGCCAATCGAACGCACTGCCCTCCGAGATTCTCTCTGGAGTAAATGTCGCCATAGCGCAAGCACAGGAGACGTGGAGAGGCAGCATGGCAGATACCCTGAGTAAGACGCTGCAGGAGGAGATCCGTCGCGGCTTTATGGAGCTGATGGGGGCCATAACAGAGGTGATGGCGCCTCTGCGCCAGAACGTGGAATTGATCCAAGACCTGAGATTGGAAAGAGACCAGAATGAAATCAAGGATAATAATGGCGATGAGCAGCCTCTAGCTCACCTCAGGCAGAAGCCAAACACAGGGACCATTCCAAAAAGGTCCAAGGACGATGACGCATGGAATTCCCAGTCGCCTCCAAGGAAGCCGGCGAGGTTGAGCCAGAACTGGCACCGAGGAATAGGCGATGCGGACCTGGATTCAGGTGCTGGAAGGCAGAGACGGGAGACATCAGGAGACGGCGGAGGTCCAACAGATCTGCCACCATTTGAAAGGAGAGATGATTGGAGAGGAGCGATATGGGGGCGCGTCGACAAATGGGAAATCCACTTCGACGAAGATGGAGACCCAAATAAGATGACGGTGCAGGACTTCGTGTTCAGGGTCGAGTTCCTCCGTAGGCAGAACCGACGGTCGTGGGACGAGGTCCTTGACAACTTTCACCATCTCGTCAAAGGACAAGCGGCGGAGTGGCATTGGCAATTTGTCCGAGAACGGCCTCCGGAAGTATGGGAGGATTTGAAGGACGAGTTGGTGTCCCGGTTCAGAGCAGTGGGTGGCGAGTTCGAGCGGCTACGCACCTTGCATGAGCGACGACAACAATCTGGCGAATCTGTGGAAGAGTACTTTAGAGCGATGCGCAGGCTGGCAGCTAGACTCACCACACCTTTGGTTGAGTCCGAAATGGTGCGAGTCTTGAAAAAGGGACTCGATGACGAGATCGCCCGCTACGTTTACGCGATCCGAGTCCGAAACGTGGAGCAGCTGAGGGAAGAGTGCCTGGAAGTGGAGTACCACTTTCGCGGACGCGAGCAGAAGTCGACGTTCCGTCCTGCGCCGAAATTCCAATCAGCCGGGAAGCGAGTGGAGGAGCTAGAGCCGGAAACGGAGTTTCTGGATGAAGACGAAGCAAGGATAGTAGAAGAAACTCACCTGGCGAACAAACCCAGGCTGTGTTGCTGGAATTGCGGCCAGTTCGACCACGGGTTCCGAGACTGCGTGGCGAAGGAACGCAAAATATTCTGTTACCGCTGCGGAAAGCCAGAAATGTTTACTCCAACGTGTCCAAATTGCTCGATCGGGCATGATGAAAGCGGGAGATCAGCGCTCGGGACAGAAGCCCGCGAAGAAATGAACGATGGTCCACTAATCAATATAGAAATTAAGAATAATAGCCCGAATAAATTTAATAAAAATAGTTTGAAGTTCATACCGGCCGAAGAGAGGATGAGGAGATACATACAAATTCGAAACCAGATCTTTGATGACAGGCAGCTGGAGGGAATGCGCGGTGTCAGTCGTAGACTCCAAAAGGCCCGTTCCAGATTTAAGGAAAGGCGACAGACTCGCAAAGAGGTGGCCGAGGCAGTCAGACGAGAAGCAGGACGCGATCCCAGAGTGTTTGCCGAAGTGCAGATAAGAGGACATCGGATTGCTGGACTCCTAGATACTGGGGCATCCGTTAGTGTCTTAGGAAAGGGCAGCCGGGAACTCCTTGCCGACCTCGAGGTGGAAATGGACAATTATGTCTCGATCATCAAGACAGCCTCTGGAGAAGACAAGTCCATAATCGGCAAAACCAAACTCTGCGTAGGATATAACGGAATGAATAAAGAGATCTTGTTTTACGTATGACCGTACCTAGAGCAAGCCATGTACTTGGGTATTGATTTCTGGAGATCCTTCGCGCTGGCTCCCACAGTCCTCGGAGAAGAGCCCAGTAGATCCAGTGAGGCCCAAGTAGGCGAGATCCAAATGTCACAAATCAGCCAGTACGCCGAACATCGCCAGGAGGACGTGGATGTGGAAGCTTGGACCCTGGAAGACACGGAAACCGAAGAGCTGGAGAAGGTAAAGAAGGAGTTTCTGACCTATGAGGATGCCGGATTGGGAACAACGACGGTAGAGCAGCATCGGATCCAGTTGATCGAGGGCGCAGAACCATTTAAAGATCGGCATTACCCTCAATCCCAAGCGATGCAGGAGGTGATCTGGACCGAGGTGGATAAAATGCTGGAACTAGGAGTGAGGTGAGGAAGGTGAGTGAGGAACTATCGAGGTCAGCGATAGTCCATGAAGCAATCGGACGACGGTGGTGCGAAAGCCAAACAAAAATAGATTCTGTTTGGACGCGCGGAAACTGAATCAGCTCACCGTAAAAGATGCTTACCCTCTTCCTAGCATCGAGGGTATACTGTCCAGGATTGACCAGACATATTACATTTCCAGCGTCGACCTCAAATTCGCATTCTGGCAAATTAAATTGGACCCAGAAAGCCGGAAGTGCACCGCATTTACCGTTGCAGGCCGTCCGCTGTATCAATTCGTGATGATGCCCTTCGGTCTGTGTAACGCTGCCCAGAGATTATGCAGAGTGATGGATAAGGTGATCCCGACTCAGCTCAGATCAAACGTTTTCGTTTATTTGGACGATCTTTTGGTGATAGCTCCGGATTTCCAGACGCATCTGCGATATCTGCGATTGGTGGCCCAGTGCCTGAAAAGACCGAATTTGACGTTAGGTCTAAAAAAATCCAAATTCTGCTTTAAGTCGCTGAAATACCTGGGGTTTATCATCGGAGGCGGCACGCTGCAAATGGATCCCGATAGGGTTGTGGCTATACAAAAGATCCCGATCCCGAGTTCAGTGAAGGAGCTACGGAGCTTTATAGGAACCGCAGGGTGGTATAGGCGCTTCATCAAGGACTTCGCCACCATCGCGGTACCGTTAACAGATGCTCTGAAGAAGCATCCGAGCGGGAAGTTTTCCTTGCCAACGGAAGCGAGGGCGGCCATAGAATCCCTGAAAAAGGCGCTCACCACGGCTCCTGTATTAGTCCATGCCGACTTTAAACGCCATTTCTACATCCAGTGCGACGTCTCAAATTTTGGAGTGGGAGCAGTGCTTTTTCAGCTGGATGATGACAAAGCAGAGCGCCCAGTGGCATTCCAAGCTGAACAAACATCAAATAAATTATTCGGTAACGGAGAAAGAATGCTTAGCTGCGGTATCGGCGATTGAGAGATTCAGGCCATATGTGGAATTGATGCCGTTCACGGTAATCACTGACCACGCCAGCCTTAAATGGCTAATGCCACTCAAGGACCTGAATGGGCGTCTAGCGAGATGGTCATTGCGGCTGTAGAGGTTCGACTTTGAGATCGAAAACCGCAAGGGAGTCGAAAATATAGTGGCGGATACACTATCGCGCTGCATCGAGGAGGTGGTCCTAGACCCAACGGAAATCCTCGGATTCCAGACGACGGAATTCAAATCAACGGAATACCAGGAGTTGAAAGAAGAAATCTGCAGGAACAAAGAATTATTGCCTGACCTGCGAATAGACGGGGACCTGGTATTCAAGCGAATGGCCTTCGCGCAAATCGACGACCAAGTGGAAGGTTCCATGTGGAAATTATGGATTCCCGCGTCACTGACGAAAACCCTCATCGCGAAGGCCCACGAAGACCACACAGCTGGACATGGTGGAATGAAGAAGACCTTGCATAGGTTAAAAAGGCACTACTACTGGCCGGCGATGACGGCACAAGTGCGGGAATACGTCCGAAGCTGCACCGAATGCAAGGAATCCAAAGCCCCCAATTACCGTAGCCAAGACGGGATCGGTCAGGAAGTGGTCACGGCGAGGCCATTCCAAAAGATCTACATAGACTTCCTGGGAAAGTATCCCAGGTCAAAAAGGGGACAGGCCTGGATTTTCGTCGTCTTAGAACACTTTTCAAAATTTACCTTCTTGAAGGCGATGAGAGAGGCGACCGCTGTGAACGTCGTTCAATTCCTGGTGCAAGAGGTCTTCTACAAATTCGGCGTGCGAGAGGTGATCCACTCCGACAACGGAAAGCAGTTCCTGTCGAAGACGTTCATGGACATGGTCAGCGGCTTCGGGATCCGACACATGCGCACAGCAGTCTACTCGCCGCAAAGCAATGCAGCCGAGAGAGTAAATAGGACGATACTCGCTGCAATAAGGACGTATTTGGAAAAGGATCACAGAGACTGGGACACCTACCTACCGGAGATCGAAGTTTCAATCCGTGACTCGGTGCACGAAGCCACAGGCGTAACGCCGTTTTTCGCTGTATTTGGACAACAGATGTTTCTGAATGGGAACTGCTATAAGCTTGCGAGGAAGCTGCAGTCTTTGACGGAACATGAAGTGCACGCATTAGATCCCGCGGATAAACGACACCTCATTCGCGAGAAAATTAAACGCAGCCTGCACCAAGCGTATGAGCGGAGCAGCCAGCGATACAACAAACGGGCCCGAGTCTTTTTCGCCAGACCTGGCCAAGAAGTCTACAGGCGCAACTTCACCCTCAGCGACTTTGGCAAAAGCTACAATGCCAAGATCGCCCGGAAATTCCTAAAATGCAGAGTCGTACGTCCAGTAGGGGATAACGCCTATGAGCTGGAGGATCTGTCGGGGAGGCCGGTGGGGATTTTTCACGCCAAAAACCTAAAATTGTAGCGAAAACTTCAGACTGAGTCAGAAACAAGGGAAATGCACTCACGTAGGGAATACGCGATCAGTAGGTGTAAGCCTACGTTGGGCGCTGCAAGATCCTAGGCACCGTAGTGTCCGGGAAGGCCAGCAGTTTTAGGGAAACGTGTAACTCTTCGATGTTTGCGAATAATTCTCCGCGGCCATGGTCGCTCGAATTTTCGCTAGGTGTTGCATGCGAAGATATCGATAGGTGATACCCCATAGAATCGGTGAGGAGGAAAGAAGTTTGAACAGAGTGGCAAGGCAAAAATTGAAGGGGAAAAGGTTAGCGAAGAGTGGCGCCACCTGGTCCTGGAGAGTGAGAGTTCCGCGCGCTCTCCGGAGCCGTTATGAGAGAAGATTTCCGATCTCATCCCATAACGGAGTCCCGAAGCCAACTCACCCATACCCCAAAGAAAAGAGAGCCGCCAGCAGCCCGAATCAGGCCAGAAGAGAGAGCGATGGGGATCAGCGGCCCGGGAGCATTAAACAGAGCAGCTAAGCCAAGAGGGGGTTCAGAGAAAGAAATTCCCGCAACGGAGGAGCATGCGCGCCGGACATAGTGATCTAGTGATTTTTTTTGTTCTGAAAGAAAAAGTGAGTGGGATGAGGATGGAGTAGTGGCCATATCCCTGAAAAAAAAAAGATAAATAAATCTGTGATTCCAGGGGATCCAGATCAGTGAGAGACCAGGAGCCAGGACTAGCGGGACGGGAAAGAGACCCAAGAAGCATAAGAGTGAGTCCGCTCCAAAGGGGGGAGCAAAGAAACCCCAAATTTATTTTTTTTTGTTGGCCAATCCGTAGGGAATAGGTCACAGCTCCGCCATCCTGGCTTGCTTTTTGCTGGGCTCGAAGACACAATCCTGGCCACGTAGAGCGGGTCCCTCGCCCATTTAGGGAGAGAAAAAAAAAGCATCAATTAACTTATTTACTCCCATTATTTATTTTTGTTAGACGTCTCCATTTATATGTATATGCTAATCCCCTAATTTAAGTCCGCCCATATTATATCTATATGTAACTTATTTATATTTATTATATTAATTATTTCTATTTAGCTATTTATTTATTAACCGCCCGTAGTGATAAGATGAGGGGGGTATGAGAAGGCAGGCTTAGTGTAGCGATGATAACGTGTAAAAGTAGGAAATTGAAGTGAAAGTGAAAATTATAACGAAAAAAATGAATTGCTAAGCGTTTCATATGGGGGAAGAGGAGCCACAGCAAAGGGAGGGTAAGGCTGCTGCACATGGCAGGGAGATCCAGAACGTCGTGATTCGGATCTCAGGTAGGGTGGGTACGTCAGAGGTAAAACATCGACACCTCGACCTGGTCCTGTGTTGAAGGAAGTTACTGTAATATTGTTTGTCGAGTAGAGTCCGTTTGCATTTTTTTTTTCGGTTACTTTCGTTGTCTCAATTTGTTCGAGATGTCCAATTAGTTGGTACATTGTGCGACCTGAGGGCTTGGGAAGTACCCAGCCCTGGGATGACTGGCTAGCCGGCCTTGCCCCGAAGAAAACAAAAGGTTCGTAACAAGATGTTTTATCAGCTTTGAAGAAAATATTAAAAATATTTATACATAAACCTTAAAATATTCAATCTGATCAACGAAAGCAGTTTTTCAATGTAGCCTCCGGGGAGTTAAAGAAAAATAATAACATTAACTATTACCATACACATACATATACACACCTTAATAGGCTCTGCACACTGAGCCCATCCCGGGGGAATGGTGGGATTTTTTGACAGATGTGAAACTCCGATTCACCATCCACCATCCGTCAAAAACAGCTTATGCCAATAGCAAGTACATTAAATTAGAGCGGAAGATATATTAATTTTTGTTCTTATAATGGATGATGAAGATGTAGCAATTATTTCGGACGTGCTTCAACAGCAAAATATGCGAACAGCCTGATAGCAGCAACAGTTCTGGTGATATTAATCAGTCAGCAGAACAGATACGATCTGCCATAGCAAAATATTGTTTAGACCATAATGCAAATTATAAACTTATATATTTTTATTTCTCAGCACTTCCAATAAATAATCTGGAATTTTTTTTTGCGTGTTAATGAGGTCCTCGTCCATCTCTTCCTTCCTCATATCATGTTCTTCCTTCTTCATGTGAAGGTCCTTCTGCTCTTCGAGACGCTCTCTGGCATTCCTTGCCAACCAAGAAGTGTCTTCTTTTTTGGTTCGCTTTGCCGGGGACCCTTATCGCCAGAAAAGGTGCTGCAGCTACATGATCCGTCCAGATCCAACTCCATAATGTCCGAAAAAAATGCATTATTAATGAATAAATTATGCATAACATAAAGCATTTACAGAGCATAGAAATATTTGTTCTATGTTGTCAGTCGTCTGCCATTTATTCGCCACACACTTGCAACTTCACTCTGGGAGACTTGGCCATGCCGCATTCAATCCCATCTCCAGCCTTGAATGCATCCGAGGCATGATTGTTGTTGTTATACCCGATACTCAAAATGAGTTTTGGGGTATATTAGATTTGTGGTAAAAGTGGATGTGTGTAACGTCCAGAAGGAATCGTTTCCGACCCCATAAAGTATATATATTCTTGATCAGCATCAATAGCCGAGTCGATTGAGCCCTGTCTGTCTGTCCGTCCGTCCGTCTGTCCGTCTGTCCGTCCCCTTCAGCGCCTAGTGCTCAAAGACTATAAGAGCTAGAGCAACGACATTTTATATCCGGACTTCTGTGATATGTCACTGCTACAAGTATATTTCAAAACTTTGCCCCGCCCACTTCCGCTCCCACAAAGGGCGAAAATCTGTGGCATCCACAAATTCAAAGATACGAGAAAACTGAAGAATCGTAGAGGATGACTATATGTTCTAGAGTGTAAAATCTGAACCAGATCGTACAATTATTATAGCCAGAATCAAGAAAACAATTTCATTCTTTCTCGCTCTGTCTCTCTCTAACACACAGGTTTCATGGTCGGTTTTGCCAATTGCAAAATATGAGTTCAAGGATCTCAGAACCTATAAGAGCCAGAGCAACCAAATTTTGTATCCACACTCCTGTGATATCGGACCTAGACCGTTTTATGTCACAATTTCGCCACACCCCCTGCTGCCCTCGCAAAGGACGAAAATCTGGGGCATCCACAAATCTCTGAGACTATTAACGCTAGAGTAACCAAATTTAGTATCCACACTTCTGTTATATCTTAGAACAAATGTTTTTCAAAACTTCGCCCCACCCCCTTCCGCCCCACAAAGGACGAAAATCCGTTGCATCCACAATATTGAGGATACGAGAAAACAAATAAACAGATTCATAGATAATGAGCATATCTATCAGATTGCTAAATCTGGATCAGATCAGATTATTTTTATAGCCAAAAGGAACAAATCAATTTGCAGTGGCTAAGCAGCGCCCGACGTCACGCTCAGACTGATTTTCTGTCTCTCTCGCACGCACTCTTTGTCGTGTCGTTTAATATTAGCGGCGTCTGCCGGAGGAGAGCCATACTGACTAAGTATCGGGTATAAATGTAGAGTTGCGGTCTCCGCAGCAACTCACAACGTTCCCCCTCGTTTTTTGTTTATTTTGTCACCATCATTGTTTACGTTTTCGCAGTAAATTCAATTTTTTCGCTGTGAATGACAATTATTCAGAGTTGCATTTGAAAACCATCGGCTAACTATCGCATAGAAATGTGTGGTTTAGGAACATCCAAAATGGATGGTGCACTAACTGGGAAACTTTCGGAACGGCAAAACATTTCGGACCATCCCCGAAATAGACGGTGTGTGGTCGTCAGTGTGAATCGAAGTCTGACATTTGTGACGAAAAATCCACCATTCCTCCGGGAGGGTCTCAGTATGCAGAGCCTATTAGTGCTATATATATCGATAGTATCGGGAGGAGTTAACTTACCCAGCTCTACTTTGTCTTTGAGGCTCTCCATATTTTAGAGTATTTTACTTTAGTGGAGTACACTTATTATTTCTTTATAAATATAACTAAAAGTGGAATGTGAGAAAATCTTCTTGGATGCTATATATGTATGTAAATTTCTTTTACACATACGCATGTTTATGTATTTGGGTCGCCACACCCATGTAAATGGATGAAAGTGCCACCGAAAATTAGTTTTAAAGATGTGCAACTATGCAAAGGCAAAATCTCGGTTATCTATAGAAAATTCACAAACAAATTTTAGAAACTACTGCATTTAGCATAGGGCCAAAATTCAGACGATGGCCTCAAATCTCAAAAGTATCAACCGAGTTTTACCATGCACATATGTACATATGTATGTACGTACATACATAGTGCGGGCTTACGTGTTGGCACAGCAATAACTAGTTTACTGCTGTTTTGAGAGCTTTTTCATCGCGATTTTTTTTTTTTACAGAAAAACAGTTTTATCCGATAAAACAAAAAAAAAAAACAAAAGAAAATAATAAATTTTCTCCAAGAGTAGCTAATTTTATAATTTTTAAACGAAAAAAAGTCAAAAATAAAGTGAAGAAAAGTGTTGGTACATTTATCACTTTTTAATAAGCTATGAGCTATGTTTTTGTAAGTTGGCCTTGTAATGACCATATGGTCATTTAGTTTTGACAAGGACTCACAATAAGTTCTAGTTCTTTGAAACTGTCTTAAAAATTCAATGGGACTTTATACTTCTGAAGCTCTTTTGAACCGTTAAACGATTTGTAATTTCCACAATATCAGATTGCGATTGGCCTTGGTGGGCAAAATGCAGAATCTTTTTTTTTTTTAATTTTTAGATACTGTTCTTGATTCATTTACCTTCAATGAACACCTAATTTCCTACTCCTTTTGTCAAAATGCAGCCCCAAATCATAACGCTAACCCCGCCGTGTTTCACTGTTGGTCTTAAGTGATTCTTATGCAGATCAGTATTTGATTTCCAGCAACCCAAAGTCTTGCCGTCACGTCAAAAACGTTGAGCTGGCTTTCGTCTAAGAATATTACATCATCCCACCAGCTTTGGTCCCTTTTAGAGTGCTCCTGGGCAAACGTTTTTCTTAATTTTCGGTGGCGCTCAGAGAGCAAATGCTTTTTTCTTGCAACTTAGCCGTTGTACCCATATTTTTTTTATGGTACTTCGAATGGTCTTTGATATCCAGAAAATTTTAAAAGAAAATTCTAAGCAAGCAGAAGGCTGTTACGCGCGGATCCCAGTCAAAACGCAGCCCTCCTCCCGCCCAACCGTCCGAGGGGCGCTGCCGGAAGACGCGCGGCGCGTACCCGAAACGAACGCGAACGCGAACATGCAGAAAAGATAGCTGTTAGACTAATATGCAAGGAAAATTATAACTAAACTTACTAGGAGAACTAGGAATGCATTCAAAATACAAATACGAATACCACTACACTTACTAATTACTATAAAGGTGTGTGAGGATTAGTAATTCAATAAGAGGAAGAGAATAAGTGGTGGATATAATATGGTAAAGAGAATTATCCGAGCATAGGACCCTGAACGGTTCATGTAAGAAATAATTCGAATATAGTTGTTATTCGTTATAGTAAAAGTGGAAGGAACAACGGTAAAAAATTTCTAGTGAGTCTAATGGGAATCGTGTCTATGTCTATGTCACCCCTGATCAAGTTGTGCACAAAAATCACACCAAGCATTTTCCTACGGTTAACTAAGGATGGGAGGTTTACTATTAGCAGTCTACTAGAGTAAGATGGGAGTCTCACACCCGCATCCCAGTTAAGGTCTCGCAGAGCAAAGAGTAAAAAGTTTTTCTGTACTGATTATATACGGTCCTGGTGTACTTTGTACTGAGGGCACCATACTCAGGAGCCGTATTCTAGGATCGGACGAACTAGCGAGGTATAAAGAGTCTTTGTTATATAGGGGCGTCAAATTCCTTTGAACGCCTTATTTACCATGGTAGAAATGTGTTCAAAAAACTTCAGCTTGTCGTCTAATATAACACCAAGATCATCCACCAGAGTAATTCTCTCAAGAGAACCACCACATATGGTATATGGAGCCATGCAAGGGCTAGAACGATGAAATGGCATAACTTTGCACTTCGAGGCATTAAGGTGTAACAAGTTTGCACAACACCATGACTGGAAGTTATTGAGATCGGATTGCAAGCGAGAATGAAATGAAATGTCCTTATACTGGAAACAGAGTTTAACATCATCCGCATACATAGGTACTCGAGAGTATGTTAATACCGAAGGCAGGTCATTAATAAAGAGTTTGAAGAGTAAGGGGCCGAAGAAACCTTGACTGGTGGAGAGACGGAGTTTTTGAAGAGGACTAACAAGTGGTTGTTCGCCGCCTTATAAATCCATATTGAGTTGGAGATATGTGACTTGCAGAGATGTTGCAAGTGCGGAGTTAAAATCTTTTCAAAAATTTTGGGAATAGCGGATAGCTTTCGTATACCTCTATAATTTTTTGCTTCAGACTTGCTACCGTTTTTATGGATAGGAATTATAAACGATTACTTCCAGATCGGGGGGAAGCAAGAAGAATCAATGGACAAGGTAAATAGTTTAAGCAAGGGTCCACACATTGCCTCGGCGCAGTACCTGAGTACACAACCTGGAACCCCGTCTGGACCCGGTGAAAACACCGGCTTAACAAGTCGAAGATCATGAAGTAAAAAACATTCATTTAACAAGGGACTGAAAAAGCCGTTTGACCTCGGTAAATCTTATGGGTACGGATGACCAGAGTAGCTTTCCTCAGAATAGGTCGTTTGGAAAAATTGGGCAACAAGATCGGCATCCGATCATTATTTGCCGACGTATTAAAAAATGATAGCGAGGATGGGTGTGCGGACGTTCAACGCTTACTGTTTACGAAACAGTAAAACTTTTTAGGGTCCTGAGAAAAAAGTATCCTGCATCGAGACAGGTAGTTCTTATAGCATTGTGCATTAAGGACTGAACAGTTTGACCGAGCTATTACTTAGCGAGAGTGAGAAGTAGGAGAACCAACTTCCTGAAATTTTGTATGTCTTGATTTTAAGTTTTTTAGGCTGGATAACTCCTTTGGTAAACCAAGGGGGTTTTCCAGATCTAATCGGACAAGAAAGCAGGACACAAGAATACAAAAATGTGCCTAGAGCATTGTAAAAAATGTTTGTGCCTTTTATGACATCAGTGCACAAGTAACGAGGGGGAACGTTGTGAGTTGCTGCGTACACCGCAACTCTACATTTATACCCGATACTTAGTCAGTATGGCTCTCCTCCGGCAGACGCCGCTAATATTGAACGACACGACAAAGAGTGCGTGCGAGAGAGAAAATCAGTCTGAGCGTGACGTCGGAAGCTGCTTAGCCACTGCAAATTGATTTGTTCCTTTTGGCTATAAAAATAATCCGTTCTGATCCAGATTCAGCAACGGGATAGATATGGTCATTATCTATGATTCTGCGTTTTTAGTTTTCTCGTATCCTCAATATTGTGGATGCAACAGACTTTCGTCCTTTGTGGGGGCGGAAGGGGGTGGGCCGAAATTTTGAAATATACGTTTTATAGTGAGATCTAACAGGAGTGCGGATACCAAATTTGGTTACTCTAGCCTTATAGGTCTCTGAGATTTGTGAATATCCCCAGATTTTCATCCTTTGCGGGGGCGGAAGGGGGTGTGGCGAAATTTTGAAACACACTCGTCTCGGTCCGATATATTAGGAGTGTGGATACCAAATTTGGTTGCTCTAGCTTTTATAGTCTCTGAGATCTAGGCGCTAATGTTTTACTCTAAGCAAAGCCGGCTATGCTACGTGTGTGTTAGAGAGAGACAGGGCGAGAAAAAATGAAATTGTTTTCTTGATGCTGGCTATAATAATAATACGATCCAATTCAGATTCTGCAGTCTAAAAGATATGGTCATTCTCTACGATTCTGCGATTTTGTAGCAGTGACAGATCACAGAAGTCTGGATCCAAAACATCGTTGCTCTAGCTCTTATAGTCTTTGAGCACTAGGCACCAATTGGAGAACGTTCCACCAAGTGTAGAAGCCCTACACCGTCAGGCTTCCTCGTCCATGCTTTATTGTTTCCTTGAACTGATGATTTTTCAGCTTTCCACTTAAGCGGTATCAGTAGTATTCATTTCGATCAGACTTAAAACGGTTTGTTTTGGTATATCTGACCCAATTACCTTCTTACAATCTTCCGTGGTCCAGTTCCTATGCTCCTCGCTAAATATAAGATGCGCAGCCACTTTTTGTGGGAGAGGGCAGGTTTTTTCTGGCTAACTGCCGGTGTCAGGCCGATCGTACGCAGAGCATCCACTCATGGAACGTTCTCCAATTGGTTAAAATCGATGGAATAATGAAGAAAGAATATTATCTTTTTATTTAGGAACCCATTTTGTCAAATTTTATAGACAAATGTGTCTTCCCCATATCCGCGATCACTTTCCAGCCAGACGGTAGCCCGACGCACAAGGCTAAATTCATGAAAAATCGTCCCAATAACTCGAGTTTTCACTTAATCCAGTGGCCTGCTCAATGGCCTAGATCTAAATCCCATTAAAAATCAATAGGCTCTGCTTAAAAAACATTGGAAAATTACGAGTCTGCATCAAAGGGATTGGATGAGTCTTTGGGAGCGCGTGAGGTCGGAGTGGCGCATGATACCTTGCCAGCACCTACTAAATTTAGTCGAGAGTATGCCAATACTTATTCGGAATATGATAAAAGCTAAGGCCCTTTAGAACAAATATTTTTTAAAAATTATTAAAGTCAAAAAATTTGAAACGTGCAAAAGTGGATACATGCTCTTTTTTTGAAAAAATTAAAATCTCTTAAGGAAAAGGATCTCTTTGAATTGAAATTATTGTCTTTTTTCATTCTCACTAAATTAAAGAATCTTAAAAAAAAAAATCACAAGGATTGATTCGTTTTTAAAGATTTTACAGGCGCTTAAAGTGAAAAGTGATAAACATGTATCCACGTGTGCTCGCCACTGTATGTAGATATGATTTCGGCTTCATTTTTGGTTGATATTATTTTCCTCGCGTTGTTTGGCCTCATTGCTAGTTAAGTGGGAGCTGCTGCATAAAACTTAAAATAAAATCACATTTAACATTTAATTTGCATTTCCGATTCACATACTGTACTACCGGTGGTCTGCCGCTACGAAGAAAATTGGAATATCACTATACAAAGTTAATTGAATTTTTCCCTGTGGCTTTGTTAACACAATACAACACTCCAATTTTAATGAAATGGAAAGCACAAGCGCCACAGGTCGACGACGTAACAATACACGAGTGAATGCAGAGGACAACGCGCTAGATCAAATCACAAAAGAGGTACGTATTCCTGATGCACGCTTGTAAAACCAATTCCCACATGTCTTCATAAATAATTTATTTATAGTTTATGTAAAATTGAGATATTTTTTTAATTTGATACATAAAAGTGAAATATACTTCATATAATCAAAGATTTTAACTTTGAAATCATCTTGAAACATGCATATATCTATATGTACATTTATAAAACTCTTTTCGCACGTCTATTTTATATATAAAAGGAATTTTAAAAGGTGCAAAAGAAAGCAGCTATGTAGATAAAATATTAATGATGTATGCATAGGACTTGGTATTTTAACAAATCTATTCAAAAAACAATCAAGTTGTATACATTAAAGCCTTGCATTTTGTATCCACAGTATTCATAAAATCAAAGCTATACTCATGCCCCTTCGATGCGTTCGATCATTACAAATCCTTCCTTCAGTCAGATTCAAATCATTAAAAACCGAGCAGTAAGGATTAATATCAGCATGTTTCGTTCGCATGTCTCTAAAATTACTCTAAACATACTATGCAGTTCGTGTGCCTTAGTTTGTGCACATTCGGTTTTTGTTTACACTGTGTAACGATTACAATTTTTAACGAATATTTGTCTTTTATTTAACGCTAAAAATTCTTTCTATATCTGAAATAAATATTTTTCAGTGTAAAGCAACAAAGTTTCGCAAGCATATTGCAATAAGCTTTGTGCCTGTTGTCTAAAGTTTTATAAAGCGAAAAAACAGCAAATTTGGTTTTTGCCTTCTGGTTCTCTCTACCAGAAAATGAAGTGGAAATTAAGCGACAAAACGAACTTTTCGGACCAACAAATTAAGTGATTCATGAGAGAATGTAAATGTGATAAAGTAAGAAAGCACATGGACAAATCGTACTTTCGCAACCCGTACGTTCGCGACTGGTACTTAATTAAATTTAAAAAACACCCTTAGAGATAATTTATTGTTTAAATAAATGATAGAAAACTACGTTAATCCTCTTTTAAAATAAATAAATCAATTAAATTATTCTGTTCCGTTCCATGGAGAACATTTTTGTTTTGTACGAAGGTACGTTCGCGACACGCGGAAATGGCCATTAACATAATTTTATATCAAAGAATTTATACTATCTGTTCCTAAAAAAAAGTAACATTTTCTACTTTGTTATACTTATAAAAATGAACTAAAGAAAAAACGGAAACATTTCCAACTCCATATCATTTTTTCCAAAATATCCCAAACAGGCTCAATGGTACCTACGTGAGGTAACTGGAGTGGAGTCGTCACTCAAAATATCATTGTGCATGTCCTTGTCCATTTTTATACCCGATACTCAAAATGAGTATTGGGGTATATTAGATTTGTGGTAAAAGTGGATGTGTGTAACGTCCAGAAGGAATCGTTTCCGACCCCATAAAGTATATATATTCTTGATCAGCATCAATAGCCGAGTCGATTGAGCCCTGTCTGTCTGTCCGTCTGTCCGTCCGTCCGTCCGTCCGTCCGTCCGTCTGTCCGTCTGTCCGTCCCCTTCAGCGCCTAGTGCTCAAAGACTATAAGAGCTAGAGCAACGATGTTTTGGATCCAGACTTCGGTGATATGTCACTGCTACAAAAATATTTCAAAACTTCGCCCCGCCCACTTCCGCCACCACAAAGGACGAAAATCTGTGGCATCCACATTTTTAAAGATACGATAAAACCAAAAACGCAGAGTCGTAGAGGATGACTATATGTTCTAGAGTGTAAAATCTCAACCAGATCTCAACCAGCCAGAATCAAGAAAACAATTTCATTCTTTCTCGCTCTGTCTCTCTCTAACACACAGGTTTCATGTTCGGTTTTGCCAATTGCAAAATATGAGTTCAAGGATCTCAGAACCTATAAGAGCCAGAACAACCAAATTTGGTATCCACACTCCTGTGATATCGGACCTTGACCGTTTCGTGTCCAAATTTCGCCACACCCCCTTCCGCCCACGCAAAGGACGAAAATCTGGGGCATCCAAAAATCTCAGAGACTATTAAGGCTAGAGTAACCAAATTTGGTATCCGCACTTCTGTTAGATCTCACTATAAAACGTATATCTCAGAATTTCGCCCCACCCCCTTTCGCTCCCACAAAAGACGAAAATCTGTTGCATCCACAATATTGCACATTCGAGAAAACTAAAAACGCAGAATCATAGATAATGACCATATCTATCAGATTGCTGAATCTGGATCAGATCAGATCAGATCATTTTAATAGCCAATAGGAACAAATCAATTTTCAGTGGCTACGCAGCGCCCGACGTCACGCTCAGACTGATTTTCTGTCTCTCTCGCACGCACTCTTTGTCGTGTCGTTTAATATTAGCGGCGTCTGCCGGAGGAGAGCCATACTGACTTAGTATCGGGTATAACCGTAGAGTTGCGGTGTCCGCAGCAACTCACAACGTTCCCCCTCGTTATACCCGATACTCAAAATGAGTATTGGGGTATATTCGATTTGTGGTAAAAGTGGATGTGTGTAACGTCCAGAAGGAATCGTTTCCGACCCCATAAAGTATATATATTCTTGATCAGCATCAATAGCCGAGTCGATTGAGCCATGTCTGTCTGTCCGTCTGTCCGTCCGTCCGTCTGTCCGTCTGTCCGTCCCCTTCAGCGCCTAGTGCTCAAAGACTATAAAAGCTAGAGCAACGATGTTTTGGATCCAGATTTATGTGATATGTCACTGCTACAAAAATATTTCAAAACTTCGCCCCGCCCACTTCCGCCACCACAAAGGACGAAAATCTGTGGCATCCACATTTTTAAAGATACGATAAAACCAAAAACGCAGAGTCGTAGAGGATGACTATATGTTCTAGAGTGTAAAATCTCAACCAGATCTCAACCAGCCAGAATCAAGAAAACAATTTCATTCTTTCTCGCTCTGTCTCTCTCTAACACACAGGTTTCATGTTCGGTTTTGCCAATTGCAAAATATGAGTTCAAGGATCTCAGAACCTATAAGAGCCAGAACAACCAAATTTGGTATCCACACTCCTGTAATATCGGACCTTGACCGTTTCGTGTCCAAATTTCGCCACACCCCCTTCTGCCCACGCAAAGGACGAAAATCTGGGGCATCCACAAATCTCAGAGACTATTAAGGCTAGAGTAACCAAATTTGGTATCCGCACTTCTGTTAGATCTCACTATAAAACGTATATCTCAGAATTTCGCCCCACCCCCTTCCGCTCCCACAAAAGACGAAAATCTGTTGCATCCACAATATTGCACATTCGAGAAAACTAAAAACGCAGAATCATAGATAATGACCATATCTATCAGATTGCTGAATCTGGATCAGATCAGATCAGATCATTTTAATAGCCAATAGGAACAAATCAATTTTCAGTGGCTACGCAGCGCCCGACGTCACGCTCAGACTGATTTTCTGTCTCTCTCGCACGCACTCTTTGTCGTGTCGTTTAATATTAGCGGCGTCTGCCGGAGGAGAGCCATACTGACTTAGTATCGGGTATAACCGTAGAGTTGCGGTGTCCGCAGCAACTCACAACGTTCCCCCTCGTTATACCCGATACTCAAAATGAGTATTGGGGTATATTCGATTTGTGGTAAAAGTGGATGTGTGTAACGTCCAGAAGGAATCGTTTCCGACCCCATAAAGTATATATATTCTTGATCAGCATCAATAGCCGAGTCGATTGAGCCATGTCTGTCTGTCCGTCTGTCCGTCCGTCCGTCTGTCCGTCTGTCCGTCCCCTTCAGCGCCTAGTGCTCAAAGACTATAAAAGCTAGAGCAACGATGTTTTGGATCCAGATTTATGTGATATGTCACTGCTACAAAAATATTTCAAAACTTCGCCCCGCCCACTTCCGCCACCACAAAGGACGAAAATCTGTGGCATCCACATTTTTAAAGATACGATAAAACCAAAAACGCAGAGTCGTAGAGGATGACTATATGTTCTAGAGTGTAAAATCTCAACCAGATCTCAACCAGCCAGAATCAAGAAAACAATTTCATTCTTTCTCGCTCTGTCTCTCTCTAACACACAGGTTTCATGTTCGGTTTTGCCAATTGCAAAATATGAGTTCAAGGATCTCAGAACCTATAAGAGCCAGAACAACCAAATTTGGTATCCACACTCCTGTGATATCGGACCTTGACCGTTTCGTGTCCAAATTTCGCCACACCCCCTTCCGCCCACGCAAAGGACGAAAGTCTGGGGCATCCACAAATCTCAGAGACTATTAAGGCTAGAGTAACCAAATTTGGTATCCGCACTTCTGTTAGATCTCACTATAAAACGTATATCTCAGAATTTCGCCCCACCCCCTTCCGCTCCCACAAAAGACGAAAATCTGTTGCATCCACAATATTGCACATTCGAGAAAACTAAAAACGCAGAATCATAGATAATGACCATATCTATCAGATTGCTGAATCTGGATCAGATCGGATCATTTTTGTAGCCAAAAGGAACAAATCAATTTGCAGTGGCTACGCAGCCCCCGACGTCACGCTCAGACTGATTTTCTGTCTCTCTCGCACGCACTCTTTGTCGTGTCGTTCAATATTAGCGGCGTCTGCCGGAGGAGAGCCATACTGACTTAGTATCGGGTATAACTGTAGAGTTGCGGTGTCCGCAGCAACTCACAACGTTCCCCCTCGTTTCATTATTGACGACCATTCATCCAGCTCCAGATGCATCTATACATTCCCAAGGCTTTCAAAAATGGGAACTGAGAGAATTGGATTTTTAGTTTAGGAGATTGGTATGAGCATTAAATGTTGAATTTTTTCAATGATCAGCAATTTACTCAATTTGTATGCACATACTGCATCTTTAAGGTCGAATAATAAGTAAACTACGTCATGTATGAGTCTTGTTTTGGTCTCTAATGTAAGGTGTATTTGTTTTATATTTTTTTAAAACCCAATTACAAATTAAATATACAAATATTATATATTGTGAAATTAATTATAAATTTTTATTTTATTTTATTTTATTAATATTAACAATTATCTGTTAATAATGGTACTTAATGACAAAAGGAGTAAAAAAGAGAAGTTAAAAGTTAGTTAAATTTAGGTGATTATAAATATTACATGCTATTAGCTGAAGGGATAGTTCAGGGGATAAGGTATGACAGAGGGAGGGCCATAATTATAACATAAAACCCTAAAAGGTTCATGTTCGGCATAATTAGACCTACATATGGTAATCGGGTAGGTCTAGATTGGACGGCCAAGTCAATCTGACCCAAGAGAGTTTAGGAGTCAACAATCCCAAGAAGGAGCTTGTGCACGAACATTACGCCATTGCATATTCTGCGATGGTGCAACGACGGCAGGTCAATTAGATTTAGCCTAGACCGGTAGGGTGGCAAGATTCTACCCGAGTCCCAGTTAAAGTTACGAAGGGCAAAAATTAAAAATTGCTTTTGCACGGATTCAATAACAACCTGCTGCTCTTTATACTGCGGGCTCCACACACAAGAACAATACTCCAATATAGGACGTACTAACGAGATATACAGTTGTTTCGTAACGTAAGGGTCGTCAAACTCCTTGGACCAACGCTTGATGAACGCTAAAACACCCTTAGCTTTATTTACAGTTGCAGCTATATGGCTGTTAAAACACATCTTATGATCAAAAAGGACTCCGAGGTCATTTGAACTCGAAATTCGCTCGAGGACATGATTTTCTAGAACATATGAGACAAAATATGGAGCGCGACGGTAAAATGTCATAAGTTTGCATTTGGAAAGGTGTTCACTTAGATCCAGTTGAAGGCGTGTGTACAAATACCAATCAGAGTAAGGCAGACAGATTTTAACATCATCAGCATACATTAGTGTAGTAGAGTATGTTATAACTTGAGGAAGGTCATTCACAAATAAAATAAACAGAAGCGGGCCCTGATGACTTCCCTGTGGCACACCTGAAGTAACATTAACAGTATTTGACAACACGGTAGAAAACAAAATACGTTGAGTACGGTTAGAGAGATAGGACAAAAACCAATCTAGAAGATTCGTTGGGAACCCTAATAAAGAGAGCTTGTGAATAAGCAGAGCATGGTTCACAGAATCGAATGCCTTGCTGAAGTCCGTAAAAACTACATCCGTCTGCAAACCAATTTAAAATCCACGGTGGATTAGGTTAAAAACTCAAGAAGGTTACTCGCTGTTGAACGATGTCTGAAAAAACCGTGTTGCGACTGAGATATCAAGCGGCAACAAAGATGTTGCAGTTGTCGGGTTACCAGGAACTCAAGAAGCTTTGGGATGGCGGAAAGCTTTGCGATACCACGATAGTTTTTAATATTTTATCTTGAATCTTTTTTGTGAAGCGGAATGATGTAGGACTCATTCCAAATTACTGGGAGACAAGACTGTTCTAAAGAGAGGTTGAAGATAAATGTCAAGGGTTTGCAAAGGGACTGGGCACTGTGTTTTAAAATGCAACTTGGTACCTTATCTGGACCCGCAGAAAACGATATGTCCATAGATGACAAACCTTCCAGAACAACGCTTTCCTCGAAAATGGGCAGAAAAATGCTGTTAGCTTGAGGTAGCTGGTACGGATACGGAGTCGATGCGTTGTAAATATTAGACGAGTACGTTTTTTGGAAAAAGGTAGCGAATAAATTTGCAATACCAACAGCAGAAGCTTCTGTTTTGTTCTGGTAATGAAGGGACGGAGGAAAAGCGTTTGACTTACGCTTAGAGTTAACGCACGAATATAATCTTTTAGGATAATTACGAAAGTTTCTAATACATTGTGAAAGTTAATGATTATAACACTGACTATTAACGGCAAGGAACAGAGAGCGAGCGGAGGAGGAGCCGACGTGGAGCCCGACTTCTGTACTTTTTATATAGCCTGGATTTATTATTTTTTAAGTATGACAAATACTTGGAGAACCAGGGAGGCTTGGACGATACAAGTACAGTGATATCTGGAACAAATGTATTAAGGGCGGAGTAAATAGAGCTATAAAACGAGTTAACAGTTGCATCTAAGTTCGGTAATGAATAAAGAAACGACCAATCAACCCGCGAGAGATGTAGATCTAAATCGATAAATTTTGTTTTGCGAAAACACTTTATGTGGCAAGGAGCCATGGTTCTGTCAGCACAACCAGATCGGGTACACTTAAGGGATATCCACAAAGTTGGATGGTAAGGATCTTCAGGGAATGATATTGGGCTTGCTCTAGATACCGTAGCAAGCGAAGCATCGTTAACAAACATGAGGTCAAGAAGTCTGTCCCTAATTTTTTTAACGGCATTCATTTGGACAAGGGAAATATCCGTTAGCCCATTGATAAAGTCATTGTGGCAACTTGGAAACAACAGGTTAGCTTCATCGCAAGGCAAACAAGAAAGAAATGGGAGGTTAAAGTCCCCCATGACAATAATTCGATCATTGCACCCTAATGCAGATACGACAGTATTAATTGCTGAGAGGTGGTATAAGTAAAGCTCAGCATCAGACCTGGGAGGAATGTAGGAGCAGGTTAAATATAAAAATGACGAGCCAACACGAACTTTGACTGCAACAACATAAATAGTGTAACTATCAATTAAAATTTCAAGATCAATGATAGAAGAGTTAAGCCAGGTTTCGGTAAAAGCGATGGCATCGAAATCAAAAGACGCACTATTTGTATGAATTTGACGCAATTTGCCCAACAAACTGCGAACGTTCTGATAGTGCATAGAAAAATGGTACATCAGTTTTTTGGAGCAGCAGGTTCGGTAATTCTGGGACTCGAGTTCGAATCTTTGTGAAGGAACTCATGCATAATTGTATGCTCAGGCCATATTGACGATTCCAGAGAATTGGATAGTAAAGAATCAAGGAGAAGAATTTTAAAGGATGATATGTTGCGCTTATGTTTAAATGTAAATTTAGTCACAACTATATCATCAGGCGAAGCGTTAAGTTTAGAGGAAAGATGTTGTTTAACGTCCTCCGTTGTAGTCTCAGGAATAAGACTAGAAACAAATTTTGCTTTCCGAGGGACCACTGCTCTAAGTTGAAGTCCCGAGCGAGATCGATATGGTGGAGCCACTCCTAAAAGGGAGCTCGGTCGTGGGGCAGAAGAATTGGCAGCAACGGCTGGAGCAGGAATTGGCAAGACATCACATCAGCAACCAACACACCCGCACTAGGAGCACTCACCACGTCGGTAGTGATGACAGCAGAAACTGCAGGGATGGGATTGATGCTGATGGGAACTTGGATGCTCGAAGGAAGCACATTGCTCGGTGTAAAAAACACCGGAGCCGCCGTTGGCGGATTTACAGAAACGGCGGGGCATGACCACACGGAGTAACAAATGCTTCCGATGGATGAAGATGGGAGGCAGGCGTACCAATCGGATTAGGTTGCAAGAGATTGGTATCATTATGCGAAATTTTCCGTCTAGGCGATTCGCTCAAGAGTTTGAGCCCAAGAAACTGCGATTGAAGGGCTAGGAATTTCTCGTTGAGAGCCACGAATTGTTTCCGGACATCCAGAAACCCAGTTTGAGTCTGTCTCATGAATGTGCGCATTTCGGCCTCAATCTCCCGAAAAGCCAGACATGACCAAGACAGGCCCATACGTTTCGATATAAGATCGTTTAGCCGGCCATCGTTCCGCCACCAGCACATTTTATGTGGGCAAAATTGTCGCACAGCCAGCAGCTGAGGAATGAATCACCAATGATTACACCACCGAATTCACATTTCTTTGCACTGCAAACAATTGCCATTATGGACAGTAGTAGAATCACTGTGCACGAATAAAAAAAGTACAGAGTGAGAGCTCATGCAAAATGGGAGAGCAGACAGCAGAGCGAGCCCGACAATCAGCAGCACTTGCAATAATTCATAGCAAATGATCCAACGAAGTGCAGGAAGCGAGCAGTAAACTCACCAAAGCAGAGACACAAAAGAAAAGTCCACAAAGAGGGAGAGTATAGGCAATCCAGAGAGAGTGAGAGCAACAATGCGAGCAGCAGGCCCGCTTATGCTTTCGAGAGAGTGTGGGCGATGCAACCGCTGATGCGCGAGAACAGTGCACACCGAAGAAACGATAACGAAAAGCAGACGAAAAAATTGATTATTTTCCTTGGGCAAATATGCATGGACAACAAAGTTCAACGTTAACAATGTATTGTTAAGCTTCTAGACATCTTTTATTTGTATTTCATAAAAATTAAAATTTAATTTGTATTTCTGATTTACCTTCTGTACACTACCGTTACTCTACTGCTACGAAGAAAATTCTACGAAGTAAATTTATATATTTTATATTATATTTAATTATATATAGCTTAGACGCGAGCGAGAGAGTAGGATATCCGGAGAGCGTTAGAGCTGCTCGGGGCCCCTGCTAAGCCGAGTACGAGAGATTTAGATATAAGGAGACGAAAGAATTCTGCTGCATATGCATATGCGGTAACAAATGATCTTTACAGTGGGCGTTGGAAATGACAACAACAACAAAATGCATTTCTTTTGGGCCGCACCACTGGCAATAATTTACAATGTTTAAGCTGCTTGACCCGAAATATTATATTATATTAGTAACCTTACTGTTACTATTACCAGCATCTTTTACAGTGGGTTGCGAATAATTTCATTAAAAGGTTTACAAAAAATCAGCAGGAGCAGGATTGGCTCCATTTGGCTTCTTTGGATTTGGCTTCCTTGGCCAGGTCCAACGGATGTATTCTGGCCAGCTTTTTTCAAACTTCTTCAGATACCTTTGAAAGTTTTTGGTGGCGCCATAAACATAGTCAGCCTAGTTTGGTCAATTTTTGGCGGGATCCATATCGGGACCTTGTACCTCTTGGTAAAGAGGATGAGGTCCGTCTTGTCCGCATTGATACTGAGTCCTACTTGTTCCGCCCACTAACGGATATCCCTGAGGGCACGGTCCATTAAGGAGCTGAGGGTAGATGGAAATACACACGTAATAAGTATGCTTATGTCGTCTGCAAAAGCTGAGGTCGTCGACCACCAGATTCCACAAAAGAGGCGATAGGACGCCACCCTGAGGTGTGCCTATGTGTGACTCCTTTATCATGCAAGCGGTGCCCCATTCCGATTTCAACCGTCTACAACCTAGAAGGTTCTCTATCCACAGGTTGATTGCTGGGTGTGTGTTGGTCGCCTCCAGGCGATTTGTTATTGCGTTCGTAGACACGTTATTAAATGCTCCGGAGATTTCAACACATACTCCCAGTGCATACTTTTTATTGTGCAGGGCGTTCTCAATGGTTCGTTCTTCACCGACTTCCCTTTGGTTGACATCAGTCCTCTTACCTCATTCCTGATGTAATCCTGTCTGTAATCCTTGGGACTCACATGCACATGTACTTTCCTGCCTTTGGGAGGAAGACAACTCTCGAAATTCTATATTCGATAGTGAAATTTTAGAATAGTTTTTTAGTTTAAATAGTTAAGTAGTTTAAATATGAAATACCGAAAACTTTGGGTGGCTGCAAATTAATGTATTTTACGACGAAAAAAATAATAAGTGCGTGCGTTCGTTTTCAATAGATTTTGTCGACTCCTCTATATTAAAACAATTTCTTTTAAGCCTATCGTACCTACGGTGGCAAAGCGGGGCGAATTCGCCAAGAGCGAGAGAGTGAGCTTTTATTGCGCTCCCGCTTTGCCCTAGCCTAACTTACACTAGACTTCATCAAATTCGATCCTAATCTTATTCTAATACAAATACACGGCGCGTAGCCGAACCGAACGCGAAAATGCAAGAAAGATAGCTGTTAGACTAACATCCGAGGAAAATTAGCACTAAACTTACTAAGCAACTAAGCATGCAATCAAAATAAAAATACCACTACAATTACTCATTTCTAGAAAGGTGTGTAAGGATTAGTAATTTAATAAGAGGAAGAGAATTAGTGGTGGATATAATATGGTAGAGGGAATTATAATCCGAGCATAAGACCCTGAACGGTTCATGTAAGAAATAATTCGATCTACAAAGTGGAAAGAGCAACGGTATAAAATTTCTAGTGAGTCTAATGGGAATCGTAAAGTTTATGCGGCACAACAGATCAGGGCTGTCTATGTCACCCCTGATCAAGTTGTGCATAAAAACCACACCAAGCATTTTTCTACGGTTAACTAAGGATGGGAGGTTTACTAATAGCAGTCTACTAGAGTAAAATGGGAGTCTCACACCCGCATCCCAGTTAAGGCCCCACAGAGCAGAGTAAAAAGTTGTTCTGTACTGATTCTATACGGTCCTGATGTACTTTGCACTGAGGGCACCATACACAGGAGCCGTATTCTAAGATCGGACGAACTAGCGAGGTATAGAGAGTCTTTGTTATATACTTAGGGGTCGTCAAATTCTTTTGACCACCTCTTTATAAACCCAAGCACGCCCATGGCCTTATTTACCATGGTAAAAATGTGTTCAGAAAACTTTAGCTTGGGGTCTTATATAATACCAAGATCATCCACCAGGGTAATTCTCTTAAGAGAACCACAACATAGGGTATATGGAGCCAACAAGAGGCTAGAACGATGAAATCTCATAACATTGCATTTCGAGGCATTAAGGTGTAAAAAGTTTGACTGAAAGTTATTGAGATCGGATTGCAAGCGAGAATGAAATGAATTGTCCTTATACTGGACACAGAGTTTAACATCATACGCATACATAAGTACTCGAGAGTATGTTAATACCGAAGGCAAGTCATTAATAAAGAGTGTGAAGAGTAAGGGGCCGAAGAAACCTTGACTGGTGAAGAGACGGAGTTTGAGGTAAACTCTAACAAGTTCGTGGTGGTTGATCGCCGCCATATAAATCCATGCTGAGTTGGAGATATAAGTGACTTGCAGAGATGTTGCAAGTGCGAAGTTAAAACCTTCTCAAACATTTTTGGTCTCTTGCGTCATGCTGGGAATACCCCGTCTAGTCCTGGTGCTTTTGTGCCCGCAAAGGAGTCTATTGCCCAGTGGATTCTCTTAGTGGTTAACAGATCTGTTGGGGGGTGTTGTTCCTCGGTTGCTCGGTTCTGATGCATCAGTGACTTCGGTGCATTAGTGCTGTTAGGGCTTTATCACTGCGATCTGTCCACTGTCCGCCATCTAGCTTTAATTGACTCTGTATGATGGGCTGCTTGAAAAGCAGCTTCCGGAGTCCTGTGGCTTCAGGTACTTTCTCGATGTTGGAGCAGAAGGCCCTCCACGAGTTCCGTTGTGCCTTACATATTTCCTTCTTGTAGTAGGATTTTGTATTCCTCATTGACGATCTCTTCGTTCGCTTGTTTTGGCGGTCTTGAAAAATTCCGTGAGGTAGTTCCTATGGAGAAACAGATCTCGGTTCCATCAGAGTGGCTTGGACCGCTTATTTGTTCTCGAGGGTTTTGCACTATGCGTGGTAGGCGTCCAGTAACTCGTTGGATAGGGTCTTTAGGGACTTCTCTATGTCTTCCGCGGATTTCACTGAGCCTGGACTCGCAGTTTGTATTCCGGGGGTTTCTATAGACTGCTATCTTCGAACAATGGTTGAATTCACACTTAAACTGAATGTACTTATGATCTGAAAGGGATGGTCTTTCGAAGACGCTCCAGCCAGATACCAAGATCTAGCACGTTGGATGAGGTGGGACCTACGAAGGTGTGCTCTTCCCCAAAGTTTGCTATGTCTAAATAAGTTGATAATAAAAGTCTAAGAGTGACTCACTGTCATTGATGTCGGGGCTTCCCCACACGTTGTGAATGTCATTGGCGTCCGTACCAATGATGAGTTGGTGGGTCTTGGTGACGGCTGCTGTCACCAGCCTCCTGAGTTCGTCGGATGGTGCGGGTCTGCCATATGCCATATAGCAGGAAGCTACCAGAAGGCGCTTTTCCTCAATTTTCAGCATCACTTCTGACAAGTCTTCCTATTGTAATGAGACATAAGATAAGCATGGGAGGGCCATAATTATAACATAAAACCCTAAAAGGTTCATGTTCGGCATAATTAGACCTACATATGGTAATCGGGTAGGTCTAGATTGGACGGCCAAGTCAATCTGACCCAAGAGAGTTTAGGAGTCAACAATCCCAAGAAGGAGCTTGTGCACGAACATTACGCCATTGCATATTCTGCGATGGTGCAACGACGGCAGGTCAATTAGATTTAGCCTAGACCGGTAGGGTGGCAAGATTCTACCCGAGTCCCAGTTAAAGTTACGAAGGGCAAAAATTAAAAATTGCTTTTGCACGGATTCAATAACAACCTGCTGCTCTTTATACTGCGGGCTCCACACACAAGAACAATACTCCAATATAGGACGTACTAACGAGATATACAGTTGTTTCGTAACGTAAGGGTCGTCAAACTCCTTGGACCAACGCTTGATGAACGCTAAAACACCCTTAGCTTTATTTACAGTTGCAGCTATATGGCTGTTAAAACACATCTTATGATCAAAAAGGACTCCGAGGTCATTTGAACTCGAAATTCGCTCGAGGACATGATTTCCTAGAACATATGAGACAAAATATGGAGCGCGACGGTAAAATGTCATAAGTTTGCATTTGGAAAGGTGTTCACTTAGATCCAGTTGAAGGCGTGTGTACAAATACCAATCAGAGTAAGGCAGACAGATTTTAACATCATCAGCATACATTAGTGTAGTAGAGTATGTTATAACTTGAGGAAGGTCATTCACAAATAAAATAAACAGAAGCGGGCCCTGATGACTTCCCTGTGGCACACCTGAAGTAACATTAACAGTATTTGACAACACGGTAGAAAACAAAATACGTTGAGTACGGTTAGAGAGATAGGACAAAAACCAATCTAGAAGATTCGTTGGGAACCCTAATAAAGAGAGCTTGTGAATAAGCAGAGCATGGTTCACAGAATCGAATGCCTTGCTGAAGTCCGTAAAAACTACATCCGTCTGCAAACCAATTTAAAATCCACGGTGGATTAGGTTAAAAACTCAAGAAGGTTACTCGCTGTTGAACGATGTCTGAAAAAACCGTGTTGCGACTGAGATATCAAGCGGCAACAAAGATGTTGCAGTTGTCGGGTTACCAGGAACTCAAGAAGCTTTGGGATGGCGGAAAGCTTTGCGATACCACGATAGTTTTTAATATTTTATCTTGAATCTTTTTTGTGAAGCGGAATGATGTAGGACTCATTCCAAATTACTGGGAGACAAGACTGTTCTAAAGAGAGGTTGAAGATAAATGTCAAGGGTTTGCAAAGGGACTGGGCACTGTGTTTTAAAATGCAACTTGGTACCTTATATGGACCCGCAGAAAACGATATGTCCATAGATGACAAACCTTCCAGAACAACGCTTTCCTCGAAAATGGGCAGAAAAATGCTGTTAGCTTGAGGTAGCTGGTACGGATACGGAGTCGATGCGTTGTAAATATTAGACGAGTACGTTTTTTGGAAAAAGGTAGCGAATAAATTTGCAATACCAACAGCAGAAGCTTCTGTTTTGTTCTGGTAATGAAGGGACGGAGGAAAAGCGTTTGACTTACGCTTAGAGTTAACGCACGAATATAATCTTTTAGGATAATTACGAAAGTTTCTAATACATTGTGAAAGTTAATGATTATAACACTGACTATTAACGGCAAGGAACAGAGAGCGAGCGGAGGAGGAGCCGACGTGGAGCCCGACTTCTGTACTTTTTATATAGCCTGGATTTATTATTTTTTAAGTATGACAAATACTTGGAGAACCAGGGAGGCTTGGACGATACAAGTACAGTGATATCTGGAACAAATGTATTAAGGGCGGAGTAAATAGAGCTATAAAACGAGTTAACAGTTGCATCTAAGTTCGGTAATGAATAAAGAAACGACCAATCAACCCGCGAGAGATGTAGATCTAAATCGATAAAGTTTGTTTTGCGAAAACACTTTATGTGGCAAGGAGCCATGGTTCTGTCAGCACAACCAGATCGGGTACACTTAAGGGATATCCACAAAGTTGGATGGTAAGGATCTTCAGGGAATGATATTGGGCTTGCTCTAGATACCGTAGCAAGCGAAGCATCGTTAACAAACATGAGGTCAAGAAGTCTGTCCCTAATTTTTTTAACGGCATTCATTTGGACAAGGGAAATATCCGTTAGCCCATTGATAAAGTCATTGTGGCAACTTGGAAACAACAGGTTAGCTTCATCGCAAGGCAAACAAGAAAGAAATGGAAGGTTAAAGTCCCCCATGACAATAATTCGATCATTGCACCCTAATGCAGATACGACAGTATTAATTGCTGAGAGGTGGTATAAGTAAAGCTCAGCATCAGACCTGGGAGGAATGTAGGAGCAGGTTAAATATAAAAATGACGAGCCAACACGAACTTTGACTGCAACAACATAAATAGTGTAACTATCAATTAAAATTTCAAGATCAATGATAGAAGAGTTAAGCCAGGTTTCGGTAAAAGCGATTGCATCGAAATCAAAAGACGCACTATTTGTATGAATTTGACGCAATTTGCCCAACAAACTGCGAACGTTCTGATAGTGCATAGAAAAATGGTACATCAGTTTTTTGGAGCAGCAGGTTCGGTAATTCTGGGACTCGAGTTCGAATCTTTGTGAAGGAACGATTCCAGAGAATTGGATAGTAAAGAATTAAGGAGAAGAATTTTAAAGGATGATATGTTGCGCTTATGTTTAAATGTAAATTTAGTCACAACTATATCATCAGGCGAAGCGTTAAGTTTAGAGGAAAGATGTTGTTTAACGTCCTCCGTTGTAGTCTCAGGAATAAGACTAGAAACAAATTTTGCTTTCCGAGGGACCACTGCTCTAAGTTGAAGTCCCGAGCGAGATCGATATGGTGGAGCCACTCCTAAAAGGGAGCTCGGTCGTGGGGCAGAAGAATTGGCAGCAACGGCTGGAGCAGGAATTGGCAAGACATCACATCAGCAACCAACACACCCGCACTAGGAGCACTCACCACGTCGGTAGTGATGACAGCAGAAACTGCAGGGATGGGATTGATGCTGATGGGAACTTGGATGCTCGAAGGAAGCACATTGCTCGGTGTAAAAAACCCCGGAGCCGCCGTTGGCGGATTTACAGAAACGGCGAGGCATGACCACACGGAGTAACAAATGCTTCCGATGGATGAAGATGGGAGGCAGGCGTACCAATCGGATTAGGTTGCAAGAGATTGGTATCATTATGCGAAATTTTCCGTCTAGGCGATTCGCTCAAGAGTTTGAGCCCAAGAAACTGCGATTGAAGGGCTAGGAATTTCTCGTTGAGAGCCACGAATTGTTTCCGGACATCCAGAAACCCAGTTTGAGTCTGTCTCATGAATGTGCGCATTTCGGCCTCAATCTCCCGAAAAGCCAGACATGACCAAGACAGGCCCATATGTTTCGATATAAGATCGTTTAGCCGGCCATCGTTCCGCCACCAGCACATTTTATGTGGGCAAAATTGTCGCACAGCCAGCAGCTGAGGAATGAATCACCAATGATAACACCACCGAATTCACATTTCTTTGCACTGCAAACAATTGCCATTATGGACAGTAGTAGAATCACTGTGCACGAATAAAAAAAGTACAGAGTGAGAGCTCATGCAAAATGGGAGAGCAGACAGCAGAGCGAGCCCGACAATCAGCAGCACCTGCAATAATTCATAGCAAATGATCCAACGAAGTGCAGGAAGCGAGCAGTAAACTCACCAAAGCAGAGACACAAAAGAAAAGTCCACAAAGAGGGAGAGTATAGGCAATCCAGAGAGAGTGAGAGCAACAATGCGAGCAGCAGGCCCGTTTATGCTTTCGAGAGAGTGTGGGCGATGCAACCGCTGATGCGCGAGAACAGTGCACACCGAAGAAACGATAACGAAAAGCAGACGAAAAAATTGATTATTTTCCTTGGGCAAATATGCATGGACAACAAAGTTCAACGTTAACAATGTATTGTTAAGCTTCTAGACATCTTTTATTTGTATTTCATAAAAACTAAAATTTAATTTGTATTTCTGATTTACCTTCTGTACACTACCGTTACTCTACTGCTACGAAGAAAATTCTACGAAGTAAATTTATATATTTTATATTATATTTAATTATATATAGCTTAGACGCGAGCGAGAGAGTAAGATATCCGGAGAGCGTTAGAGCTGCTCGGGGCCCCTGCTAAGCCGAGTACGAGAGATTTAGATATAAGGAGACGAAAGAATTCTGCTGCATATGCATATGCGGTAACAAATGATCTTTACAGTGGGCGTTGGAAATGACAACAACAACAAAATGCATTTCTTTTGGGCCGCACCACTGGCAATAATTTACAATGTTTAAGCTGCTTGACCCGAAATATTATATTATATTAGTAACCTTACTGTTACTATTACCAGCATCTTTTACAGTGGGTTGCGAATAATTTCATTAAAAGGTTTACAAAAAATCAGCAGGAGCAGGATTGGCTCCATTTGGCTTCTTTGGATTTGGCTTCCTTGGCCAGGTCCAACGGATGTATTCTGGCCAGCTTTTTTCAAACTTCTTCAGATACCTTTGAAAGTTTTTGGTGGCGCCATAAACATAGTCAGCCTAGTTTGGTCAATTTTCGGCGGGATCCATATCGGGACCTTGTACCTCTTGGTAAAGAGGATGAGGTCCGTCTTGTCCGCATTGATACTGAGTCCTACTTGTTCCGCCCACTAACGGATATCCCTGAGGGCACGGTCCATTAAGGAGCTGAGGGTAGATGGAAATACACACGTAATAAGTATGCTTATGTCGTCTGCATAAGCTGAGGTCGTCGACCACCAGATTCCACAAAAGAGGCGATAGGACGCCACCCTGAGGTGTGCCTATGTGTGACTCCTTTATCATGCAAGCGGTGCCCCATTCCGATTTCAACCGTCTACAACCTAGAAGGTTCTCTATCCACAGGTTGATTGCTGGGTGTGTGTTAGTCGCCTCCAGGCGATTTGTTATTGCGTTCGTAGACACGTTATTAAATGCTCCGGAGATTTCAACACATACTCCCAGTGCATACTTTTTATTGTGCAGGGCGTTCTCAATGGTTCGTTCTTCACCGACTTCCCTTTGGTTGACATCAGTCCTCTTACCTCATTCCTGATGTAATCCTGTCTGTAATCCTTGGGACTCACATGCACATGTACTTTCCTGCCTTTGGGAGGAAGACAACTCTCGAAATTCTATATTCGATAGTGAAATTTTAGAATAGTTTTTTAGTTTAAATAGTTAAGTAGTTTAAATATGAAATACCGAAAACTTTGGGTGGCTGCAAATTAATGTATTTTACGACGAAAAAAATAATAAGTGCGTGCGTTCGTTTTCAATAGATTTTGTCGACTCCTCTATATTAAAACAATTTCTTTTAAGCCTATTGTACCTACGGTGGCAAAGCGGGGCGAATTCGCCAAGAGCGAGAGAGTGAGCTTTTATTGCGCTCCCGCTTTGCCCTAGCCTAACTTACACTAGACTTCATCAAATTCGATCCTAATCTTATTCTAATACAAATACACGGCGCGTAGCCGAACCGAACGCGAACATGTAAGAAAGATAGCTGTTAGACTAACATCCGAGGAAAATTAGCACTAAACTTACTAAGCAACTAAGCATGCAATCAAAATAAAAATACCACTACAATTACTCATTTCTAGAAAGGTGTGTAAGGATTAGTAATTTAATAAGAGGAAGAGAATTAGTGGTGGATATAATATGGTAGAGGGAATTATAATCCGAGCATAAGACCCTGAACGGTTCATGTAAGAAATAATTCGATCTACAAAGTGGAAAGAGCAACGGTATAAAATTTCTAGTGAGTCTAATGGGAATCGTAAAGTTTATGCGGCACAACAGATCAGGGCTGTCTATGTCACCCCTGATCAAGTTGTGCATAAAAACCACACCAAGCATTTTTCTACGGTTAACTAAGGATGGGAGGTTTACTAATAGCAGTCTACTAGAGTATAATGGGAGTCTCACACCCGCATCCCAGTTAAGGCCCCACAGAGCAGAGTAAAAAGTTGTTCTGTACTGATTCTATACGGTCCTGATGTACTTTGCACTGAGGGCACCATACACAGGAGCCGTATTCTAAGATCGGACGAACTAGCGAGGTATAGAGAGTCTTTGTTATATACTTAGGGGTCGTCAAATTCTTTTGACCACCTCTTTATAAACCCAAGCACGCCCATGGCCTTATTTACCATGGTAAAAATGTGTTCAGAAAACTTTAGCTTGGGGTCTTATATAATACCAAGATCATCCACCAGGGTAATTCTCTTAAGAGAACCACAACATAGGGTATATGGAGCCAACAAGAGGCTAGAACGATGAAATCTCATAACATTGCATTTCGAGGCATTAAGGTGTAATAAGTTTGACTGAAAGTTATTGAGATCGGATTGCAAGCGAGAATGAAATGAATTGTCCTTATACTGGACACAGAGTTTAACATCATACGCATACATAAGTACTCGAGAGTATGTTAATACCGAAGGCAAGTCATTAATAAAGAGTGTGAAGAGTAAGGGGCCGAAGAAACCTTGACTGGTGAAGAGACGGAGTTTGAGGTAAACTCTAACAAGTTCGTGGTGGTTGATCGCCGCCATATAAATCCATGCTGAGTTGGAGATATAAGTGACTTGCAGAGATGTTGCAAGTGCGGAGTTAAAACCTTCTCAAACATTTTTGGTCTCTTGCGTCATGCTGGGAATACCCCGTCTAGTCCTGGTGCTTTTGTGCCCGCAAAGGAGTCTATTGCCCAGTGGATTCTCTTAGTGGTTAACAGATCTGTTGGGGGGTGTTGTTCCTCGGTTGCTCGGTTCTGATGCATCAGTGACTTCGGTGCATTAGTGCTGTTAGGGCTTTATCACTGCGATCTGTCCACTGTCCGCCATCTAGCTTTAATTGACTCTGTATGATGGGCTGCTTTAAAAGCAGCTTCCGGAGTCCTGTGGCTTCAGGTACTTTCTCGATGTTGGAGCAGAAGGCCCTCCACGAGTTCCGTTGTGCCTTACATATTTCCTTCTTGTAGTAGGATTTTGTATTCCTCATTGACGATCTCTTCGTTCGCTTGTTTTGGCGGTCTTGAAAAATTCCGTTAGGTAGTTCCTATGGAGAAACAGATCTCGGTTCCATCAGAGTGGCTTAGACCGCTTCTTTGTTCTCGAGGGTTTTGCACTATGCGTGGTAGGCGTCCAGTAACTCGTTGGATAGGGTCTTTAGGGACTTCTCTATGTCTTCCGCGGATTGCACTGAGCCTGGACTCGCAGTTTGTATTCCGGGGGTTTCTATAGACTGCTATCTTCGAACAATGGTTGAATTCACACTTAAACTGAATGTACTTATGATCTGAAAGGGATGGTCTTTCGAAGACGCTCCAGCCAGATACCAAGATCTAGCACGTTGGATGAGGTGGGACCTACGAAGGTGTGCTCTTCCCCAAAGTTTGCTATGTCTAAATAAGTTGATAATAAAAGTCTAAGAGTGACTCACTGTCATTGATGTCGGGGCTTCCCCACACGTTGTGAATGTCATTGGCGTCCGTACCAATGATGAGTTGGTGGGTCTTGGTGACGGCTGCTGTCACCAGCCTCCTGAGTTCGTCGGATGGTGCGGGTCTGCCGTATGCCATATAGCAGGAAGCTACCAGAAGGCGCTTTTCCTCAATTTTCAGCATCACTTCTGACAAGTCTTCCTATTGTAATGAGACATAAGATAAGCATGGGAGGGCCATAATTATAACATAAAACCGTAAAAGGTTCATGTTCGGCATAATTAGACCTACATATGGTAATCGGGTAGGTCTAGATTGGACGGCCAAGTCAATCTGACCCAAGAGAGTTTAGGAGTCAACAATCCCAAGAAGGAGCTTGTGCACGAACATTACGCCATTGCATATTCTGCGATGGTGCAACGACGGCAGGTCAATTAGATTTAGCCTAGACCGGTAGGGTGGCAAGATTCTACCCGAGTCCCAGTTAAAGTTACGAAGGGCAAAAATTAAAAATTGCTTTTGCACGGATTCAATAACAACCTGCTGCTCTTTATACTGCGGGCTCCACACACAAGAACAATACTCCAATATAGGACGTACTAACGAGATATACAGTTGTTTCGTAACGTAAGGGTCGTCAAACTCCTTGGACCAACGCTTGATGAACGCTAAAACACCCTTAGCTTTATTTACAGTTGCAGCTATATGGCTGTTAAAACACATCTTATGATCAAAAAGGACTCCGAGGTCATTTGAACTCGAAATTCGCTCGAGGACATGATTTCCTAGAACATATGAGACAAAATATGGAGCGCGACGGTAAAATGTCATAAGTTTGCATTTGGAAAGGTGTTCACTTAGATCCAGTTGAAGGCGTGTGTACAAATACCAATCAGAGTAAGGCAGACAGATTTTAACATCATCAGCATACATTAGTGTAGTAGAGTATGTTATAACTTGAGGAAGGTCATTCACAAATAAAATAAACAGAAGCGGGCCCTGATGACTTCCCTGTGGCACACCTGAAGTAACATTAACAGTATTTGACAACACGGTAGAAAACAAAATACGTTGAGTACGGTTAGAGAGATAGGACAAAAACCAATCTAGAAGATTCGTTGGGAACCCTAATAAAGAGAGCTTGTGAATAAGCAGAGCATGGTTCACAGAATCGAATGCCTTGCTGAAGTCCGTAAAAACTACATCCGTCTGCAAACCAATTTAAAATCCACGGTGGATTAGGTTAAAAACTCAAGAAGGTTACTCGCTGTTGAACGATGTCTGAAAAAACCGTGTTGCGACTGAGATATCAAGCGGCAACAAAGATGTTGCAGTTGTCGGGTTACCAGGAACTCAAGAAGCTTTGGGATGGCGGAAAGCTTTGCGATACCACGATAGTTTTTAATATTTTATCTTGAATCTTTTTTGTGAAGCGGAATGATGTAGGACTCATTCCAAATTACTGGGAGACAAGACTGTTCTAAAGAGAGGTTGAAGATAAATGTCAAGGGTTTGCAAAGGGACTGGGCACTGTGTTTTAAAATGCAACTTGGTACCTTATCTGGACCCGCAGAAAACGATATGTCCATAGATGACAAACCTTCCAGAACAACGCTTTCCTCGAAAATGGGCAGAAAAATGCTGTTAGCTTGAGGTAGCTGGTACGGATACGGAGTCGATGCGTTGTAAATATTAGACGAGTACGTTTTTTGGAAAAAGGTAGCGAATAAATTTGCAATACCAACAGCAGAAGCTTCTGTTTTGTTCTGGTAATGAAGGGACGGAGGAAAAGCGTTTGACTTACGCTTAGAGTTAACGCACGAATATAATCTTTTAGGATAATTACGAAAGTTTCTAATACATTGTGAAAGTTAATGATTATAACACTGACTATTAACGGCAAGGAACAGAGAGCGAGCGGAGGAGGAGCCGACGTGGAGCCCGACTTCTGTACTTTTTATATAGCCTGGATTTATTATTTTTTAAGTATGACAAATACTTGGAGAACCAGGGAGGCTTGGACGATACAAGTACAGTGATATCTGGAACAAATGTATTAAGGGCGGAGTAAATAGAGCTATAAAACGAGTTAACAGTTGCATCTAAGTTCGGTAATGAATAAAGAAACGACCAATCAACCCGCGAGAGATGTAGATCTAAATCGATAAATTTTGTTTTGCGAAAACACTTTATGTGGCAAGGAGCCATGGTTCTGTCAGCACAACCAGATCGGGTACACTTAAGGGATATCCACAAAGTTGGATGGTAAGGATCTTCAGGGAATGATATTGGGCTTGCTCTAGATACCGTAGCAAGCGAAGCATCGTTAACAAACATGAGGTCAAGAAGTCTGTCCCTAATTTTTTTAACGGCATTCATTTGGACAAGGGAAATATCCGTTAGCCCATTGATAAAGTCATTGTGGCAACTTGGAAACAACAGGTTAGCTTCATCGCAAGGCAAACAAGAAAGAAATGGGAGGTTAAAGTCCCCCATGACAATAATTCGATCATTGCACCCTAATGCAGATACGACAGTATTAATTGCTGAGAGGTGGTATAAGTAAAGCTCAGCATCAGACCTGGGAGGAATGTAGGAGCAGGTTAAATATAAAAATGACGAGCCAACACGAACTTTGACTGCAACAACATAAATAGTGTAACTATCAATTAAAATTTCAAGATCAATGATAGAAGAGTTAAGCCAGGTTTCGGTAAAAGCGATGGCATCGAAATCAAAAGACGCACTATTTGTATGAATTTGACGCAATTTGCCCAACAAACTGCGAACGTTCTGATAGTGCATAGAAAAATGGTACATCAGTTTTTTGGAGCAGCAGGTTCGGTAATTCTGGGACTCGAGTTCGAATCTTTGTGAAGGAACTCATGCATAATTGTATGCTCAGGCCATATTGACGATTCCAGAGAATTGGATAGTAAAGAATCAAGGAGAAGAATTTTAAAGGATGATATGTTGCGCTTATGTTTAAATGTAAATTTAGTCACAACTATATCATCAGGCGAAGCGTTAAGTTTAGAGGAAAGATGTTGTTTAACGTCCTCCGTTGTAGTCTCAGGAATAAGACTAGAAACAAATTTTGCTTTCCGAGGGACCACTGCTCTAAGTTGAAGTCCCGAGCGAGATCGATATGGTGGAGCCACTCCTAAAAGGGAGCTCGGTCGTGGGGCAGAAGAATTGGCAGCAACGGCTGGAGCAGGAATTGGCAAGACATCACATCAGCAACCAACACACCCGCACTAGGAGCACTCACCACGTCGGTAGTGATGACAGCAGAAACTGCAGGGATGGGATTGATGCTGATGGGAACTTGGATGCTCGAAGGAAGCACATTGCTCGGTGTAAAAAACACCGGAGCCGCCGTTGGCGGATTTACAGAAACGGCGAGGCATGACCACACGGAGTAACAAATGCTTCCGATGGATGAAGATGGGAGGCAGGCGTACCAATCGGATTAGGTTGCAAGAGATTGGTATCATTATGCGAAATTTTCCGTCTAGGCGATTCGCTCAAGAGTTTGAGCCCAAGAAACTGCGATTGAAGGGCTAGGAATTTCTCGTTGAGAGCCACGAATTGTTTCCGGACATCCAGAAACCCAGTTTGAGTCTGTCTCATGAATGTGCGCATTTCGGCCTCAATCTCCCGAAAAGCCAGACATGACCAAGACAGGCCCATACGTTTCGATATAAGATCGTTTAGCCGGCCATCGTTCCGCCACCAGCACATTTTATGTGGGCAAAATTGTCGCACAGCCAGCAGCTGAGGAATGAATCACCAATGATAACACCACCGAATTCACATTTCTTTGCACTGCAAACAATTGCCATTATGGACAGTAGTAGAATCACTGTGCACGAATAAAAAAAGTACAGAGTGAGAGCTCATGCAAAATGGGAGAGCAGACAGCAGAGCGAGCCCGACAATCAGCAGCACCTGCAATAATTCATAGCAAATGATCCAACGAAGTGCAGGAAGCGAGCAGTAAACTCACCAAAGCAGAGACACAAAAGAAAAGTCCACAAAGAGGGAGAGTATAGGCAATCCAGAGAGAGTGAGAGCAACAATGCGAGCAGCAGGCCCGTTTATGCTTTCGAGAGAGTGTGGGCGATGCAACCGCTGATGCGCGAGAACAGTGCACACCGAAGAAACGATAACGAAAAGCAGACGAAAAAATTGATTATTTTCCTTGGGCAAATATGCATGGACAACAAAGTTCAACGTTAACAATGTATTGTTAAGCTTCTAGACATCTTTTATTTGTATTTCATAAAAATTAAAATTTAATTTGTATTTCTGATTTACCTACTGTACACTACCGTTACTCTACTGCTACGAAGAAAATTCTACGAAGTAAATTTATATATTTTATATTATATTTAATTATATATAGCTTAGACGCGAGCGAGAGAGTAGGATATCCGGAGAGCGTTAGAGCTGCTCGGGGCCCCTGCTAAGCCGAGTACGAGAGATTTAGATATAAGGAGATGAAAGAATTCTGCTGCATATGCATATGCGGTAACAAATGATCTTTACAGTGGGCGTTGGAAATGACAACAACAACAAAATGCATTTCTTTTGGGCCGCACCACTGGCAATAATTTACAATGTTTAAGCTGCTTGACCCGAAATATTATATTATATTAGTAACCTTACTGTTACTATTACCAGCATCTTTTACAGTGGGTTGCGAATAATTTCATTAAAAGGTTTACAAAAAATCAGCAGGAGCAGGATTGGCTCCATTTGGCTTCTTTGGATTTGGCTTCCTTGGCCAGGTCCAACGGATGTATTCTGGCCAGCTTTTTTCAAACTTCTTCAGATACCTTTGAAAGTTTTTGGTGGCGCCATAAACATAGTCAGCCTAGTTTGGTCAATTTTCGGCGGGATCCATATCGGGACCTTGTACCTCTTGGTAAAGAGGATGAGGTCCGTCTTGTCCGCATTGATACTGAGTCCTACTTGTTCCGCCCACTAACGGATATCCCTGAGGGCACGGTCCATTAAGGAGCTGAGGGTAGATGGAAATACACACGTAATAAGTATGCTTATGTCGTCTGCATAAGCTGAGGTCGTCGACCACCAGATTCCACAAAAGAGGCGATAGGACGCCACCCTGAGGTGTGCCTATGTGTGACTCCTTTATCATGCAAGCGGTGCCCCATTCCGATTTCAACCGTCTACAACCTAGAAGGTTCTCTATCCACAGGTTGATTGCTGGGTGTGTGTTGGTCGCCTCCAGGCGATTTGTTATTGCGTTCGTAGACACGTTATTAAATGCTCCGGAGATTTCAACACATACTCCCAGTGCATACTTTTTATTGTGCAGGGCGTTCTCAATGGTTCGTTCTTCACCGACTTCCCTTTGGTTGACATCAGTCCTCTTACCTCATTCCTGATGTAATCCTGTCTGTAATCCTTGGGACTCACATGCACATGTACTTTCCTGCCTTTGGGAGGAAGACAACTCTCGAAATTCTATATTCGATAGTGAAATTTTAGAATAGTTTTTTAGTTTAAATAGTTAAGTAGTTTAAATATGAAATACCGAAAACTTTGGGTGGCTGCAAATTAATGTATTTTACGACGAAAAAAATAATAAGTGCGTGCGTTCGTTTTCAATAGATTTTGTCGACTCCTCTATATTAAAACAATTTCTTTTAAGCCTATCGTACCTACGGTGGCAAAGCGGGGCGAATTCGCCAAGAGCGAGAGAGTGAGCTTTTATTGCGCTCCCGCTTTGCCCTAGCCTAACTTACACTAGACTTCATCAAATTCGATCCTAATCTTATTCTAATACAAATACACGGCGCGTAGCCGAACCGAACGCGAAAATGCAAGAAAGATAGCTGTTAGACTAACATCCGAGGAAAATTAGCACTAAACTTACTAAGCAACTAAGCATGCAATCAAAATAAAAATACCACTACAATTACTCATTTCTAGAAAGGTGTGTAAGGATTAGTAATTTAATAAGAGGAAGAGAATTAGTGGTGGATATAATATGGTAGAGGGAATTATAATCCGAGCATAAGACCCTGAACGGTTCATGTAAGAAATAATTCGATCTACAAAGTGGAAAGAGCAACGGTATAAAATTTCTAGTGAGTCTAATGGGAATCGTAAAGCTTATGCGGCACAACAGATCAGGGCTGTCTATGTCACCCCTGATCAAGTTGTGCATAAAAACCACACCAAGCATTTTTCTACGGTTAACTAAGGATGGGAGGTTTACTAATAGCAGTCTACTAGAGTAAAATGGGAGTCTCACACCCGCATCCCAGTTAAGGCCCCACAGAGCAGAGTAAAAAGTTGTTCTGTACTGATTCTATACGGTCCTGATGTACTTTGCACTGAGGGCACCATACACAGGAGCCGTATTCTAAGATCGGACGAACTAGCGAGGTATAGAGAGTCTTTGTTATATACTTAGGGGTCGTCAAATTCTTTTGACCACCTCTTTATAAACCCAAGCACGCCCATGGCCTTATTTACCATGGTAAAAATGTGTTCAGAAAACTTTAGCTTGGGGTCTTATATAATACCAAGATCATCCACCAGGGTAATTCTCTTAAGAGAACCACAACATAGGGTATATGGAGCCAACAAGAGGCTAGAACGATGAAATCTCATAACATTGCATTTCGAGGCATTAAGGTGTAACAAGTTTGACTGAAAGTTATTGAGATCGGATTGCAAGCGAGAATGAAATGAATTGTCCTTATACTGGACACAGAGTTTAACATCATACGCATACATAAGTACTCGAGAGTATGTTAATACCGAAGGCAAGTCATTAATAAAGAGTGTGAAGAGTAAGGGGCCGAAGAAACCTTGACTGGTGAAGAGACGGAGTTTGAGGTAAACTCTAACAAGTTCGTGGTGGTTGATCGCCGCCATATAAATCCATGCTGAGTTGGAGATATAAGTGACTTGCAGAGATGTTGCAAGTGCGGAGTTAAAACCTTCTCAAACATTTTTGGTCTCTTGCGTCATGCTGGGAATACCCCGTCTAGTCCTGGTGCTTTTGTGCCCGCAAAGGAGTCTATTGCCCAGTGGATTCTCTTAGTGGTTAACAGATCTGTTGGGGGGTGTTGTTCCTCGGTTGCTCGGTTCTGATGCATCAGTGACTTCGGTGCATTAGTGCTGTTAGGGCTTTATCACTGCGATCTGTCCACTGTCCGCCATCTAGCTTTAATTGACTCTGTATGATGGGCTGCTTTAAAAGCAGCTTCCGGAGTCCTGTGGCTTCAGGTACTTTCTCGATGTTGGAGCAGAAGGCCCTCCACGAGTTCCGTTGTGCCTTACATATTTCCTTCTTGTAGTAGGATTTTGTATTCCTCATTGACGATCTCTTCGTTCGCTTGTTTTGGCGGTCTTGAAAAATTCCGTTAGGTAGTTCCTATGGAGAAACAGATCTCGGTTCCATCAGAGTGGCTTAGACCGCTTCTTTGTTCTCAAGGGTTTTGCACTATGCGTGGTAGGCGTCCAGTAACTCGTTGGATAGGGTCTTTAGGGACTTCTCTATGTCTTCCGCGGATTTCACTGAGCCTGGACTCGCAGTTTGTATTCCGGGGGTTTCTATAGACTGCTATCTTCGAACAATGGTTGAATTCACACTTAAACTGAATGTACTTATGATCTGAAAGGGATGGTCTTTCGAAGACGCTCCAGCCAGATACCAAGATCTAGCACGTTGGATGAGGTGGGACCTACGAAGGTGTGCTCTTCCCCAAAGTTTGCTATGTCTAAATAAGTTGATAATAAAAGTCTAAGAGTGACTCACTGTCATTGATGTCGGGGCTTCCCCACACGTTGTGAATGTCATTGGCGTCCGTACCAATGATGAGTTGGTGGGTCTTGGTGACGGCTGCTGTCACCAGCCTCCTGAGTTCGTCGGATGGTGCGGGTCTGCCGTATGCCATATAGCAGGAAGCTACCAGAAGGCGCTTTTCCTCAATTTTCAGCATCACTTCTGACAAGTCTTCCTATTGTAATGAGACATAAGATAAGCATGGGAGGGCCATAATTATAACATAAAACCGTAAAAGGTTCATGTTCGGCATAATTAGACCTACATATGGTAATCGGGTAGGTCTAGATTGGACGGCCAAGTCAATCTGACCCAAGAGAGTTTAGGAGTCAACAATCCCAAGAAGGAGCTTGTGCACGAACATTACGCCATTGCATATTCTGCGATGGTGCAACGACGGCAGGTCAATTAGATTTAGCCTAGACCGGTAGGGTGGCAAGATTCTACCCGAGTCCCAGTTAAAGTTACGAAGGGCAAAAATTAAAAATTGCTTTTGCACGGATTCAATAACAACCTGCTGCTCTTTATACTGCGGGCTCCACACACAAGAACAATACTCCAATATAGGACGTACTAACGAGATATACAGTTGTTTCGTAACGTAAGGGTCGTCAAACTCCTTGGACCAACGCTTGATGAACGCTAAAACACCCTTAGCTTTATTTACAGTTGCAGCTATATGGCTGTTAAAACACATCTTATGATCAAAAAGGACTCCGAGGTCATTTGAACTCGAAATTCGCTCGAGGACATGATTTCCTAGAACATATGAGACAAAATATGGAGCGCGACGGTAAAATGTCATAAGTTTGCATTTGGAAAGGTGTTCACTTAGATCCAGTTGAAGGCGTGTGTACAAATACCAATCAGAGTAAGGCAGACAGATTTTAACATCATCAGCATACATTAGTGTAGTAGAGTATGTTATAACTTGAGGAAGGTCATTCACAAATAAAATAAACAGAAGCGGGCCCTGATGACTTCCCTGTGGCACACCTGAAGTAACATTAACAGTATTTGACAACACGGTAGAAAACAAAATACGTTGAGTACGGTTAGAGAGATAGGACAAAAACCAATCTAGAAGATTCGTTGGGAACCCTAATAAAGAGAGCTTGTGAATAAGCAGAGCATGGTTCACAGAATCGAATGCCTTGCTAAAGTCCGTAAAAACTACATCCGTCTGCAAACCAATTTAAAATCCACGGTGGATTAGGTTAAAAACTCAAGAAGGTTACTCGCTGTTGAACGATGTCTGAAAAAACCGTGTTGCGACTGAGATATCAAGCGGCAACAAAGATGTTGCAGTTGTCGGGTTACCAGGAACTCAAGAAGCTTTGGGATGGCGGAAAGCTTTGCGATACCACGATAGTTTTTAATATTTTATCTTGAATCTTTTTTGTGAAGCGGAATGATGTAGGACTCATTCCAAATTACTGGGAGACAAGACTGTTCTAAAGAGAGGTTGAAGATAAATGTCAAGGGTTTGCAAAGGGACTTGGCACTTTGTTTTAAAATGCAACTTGGTACCTTATCTGGACCCGCAGAAAACGATATGTCCATAGATGACAAACCTTCCAGAACAACGCTTTCCTCGAAAATGGGCAGAAAAATGCTGTTAGCTTGAGGTAGCTGGTACGGATACGGAGTCGATGCGTTGTAAATATTAGACGAGTACGTTTTTTGGAAAAAGGTAGCGAATAAATTTGCAATACCAACAGCAGAAGCTTCTGTTTTGTTCTGGTAATGAAGGGACGGAGGAAAAGCGTTTGACTTACGCTTAGAGTTAACGCACGAATATAATCTTTTAGGATAATTACTAAAGTTTCTAATACATTGTGAAAGTTAGTGATTATAACACTGACTATTAACGGCAAGGAACAGAGAGCGAGCGGAGGAGGAGCCGACGTGGAGCCCGACTTCTGTACTTTTTATAGAGCCTGGATTTATTATTTTTTAAGTATGACAAATACTTGGAGAACCAGGGAGGCTTGGACGATACAAGTACAGTGATATCTGGAACAAATGTATTAAGGGCGGAGTAAATAGAGCTATAAAACGAGTTAACAGTTGCATCTAAGTTCGGTAATGAATAAAGAAACGACCAATCAACCCGCGAGAGATGTAGATCTAAAACGATAAAGTTTGTTTTGCGAAAACACTTTATGTGGCAAGGAGCCATGGTTCTGTCAGCACAACCAGATCGGGTACACTTAAGGGATATCCACAAAGTTGGATGGTAAGGATCTTCAGGGAATGATATTGGGCTTGCTCTAGATACCGTAGCAAGCGAAGCATCGTTAACAAACATGAGGTCAAGAAGTCTGTCCCTAATTTTTTTAACGGCATTCATTTGGACAAGGGAAATATCCGTTAGCCCATTGATAAAGTCATTGTGGCAACTTGGAAACAACAGGTTAGCTTCATCGCAAGGCAAACAAGAAAAAAATGGGAGGTTAAAGTGACAATAATTCGATCATTGCACCCTAATGCAGATACGACAGTATTAATTGCTGAGAGGTGGTATAAGTAAAGCTCAGCATCAGACCTGGGAGGAATGTAGGAGCAGGTTAAATATAAAAATGACGAGCCAACACGAACTTTGACTGCAACAACATAAATAGTGTAACTATCAATTAAAATTTCAAGATCAATGATAGAAGAGTTAAGCCAGGTCTCGGTAAAAGCGATGGCATCGAAATCAAAAGACGCACTATTTGTATGAATTTGACGCAATTTGCCCAACAAACTGCGAACGTTCTGATAGTGCATAGAAAAATGGTACATCAGTTTTTTGGAGCAGCAGGTTCGGTAATTCTGGGACTCGAGTTCGAATCTTTGTGAAGGAACTCATGCATAATTGTATGCTCAGGCCATATTGACGATTCCAGAGAATTGGATAGTAAAGAATCAAGGAGAAGAATTTTAAAGGATGATATGTTGCGCTTATGTTTAAATGTAAATTTAGTCACAACTATATCATCAGGCGAAGCGTTAAGTTTAGAGGAAAGATGTTGTTTAACGTCCTCCGTTGTAGTCTCAGGAATACGACTAGAAACAAATTTTGCTTTCCGAGGGACCACTGCTCTAAGTTGAAGTCCCGAGCGAGATCGATATGGTGGAGCCACTCCTAAAAGGGAGCTCGGTCGTGGGGCAGAAGAATTGGCAGCAACGGCTGGAGCAGGAATTGGCAAGACATCACATCAGCAACCAACACACCCGCACTAGGAGCACTCACCACGTCGGTAGTGATGACAGCAGAAACTGCAGGGATGGGATTGATGCTGATGGGAACTTGGATGCTCGAAGGAAGCACATTGCTCGGTTTAAAAAAAACCGGAGCCGCCGTTGGCGGATTTACAGAAACGGCGAGGCATGACCACACGGAGTAACAAATGCTTCCGATGGATGAAGATGGGAGGCAGGCGTACCAATCGGATTAGGTTGCAAGAGATTGGTATCATTATGCGAAATTTTCCGTCTAGGCGATTCGCTCAAGAGTTTGAGCCCAAGAAACTGCGATTGAAGGGCTAGGAATTTCTCGTTGAGAGCCACGAATTGTTTCCGGACATCCAGAAACCCAGTTTGAGTCTGTCTCATGAATGTGCGCATTTCGGCCTCAATCTCCCGAAAAGCCAGACATGACCAAGACAGGCCCATATGTTTCGATATAAGATCGTTTAGCCGGCCATCGTTCCGCCACCAGCACATTTTATGTAGGCAAAATTGTCGCACAGCCAGCAGCTGAGGAATGAATCACCAATGATAACACCACCGAATTCACATTTCTTTGCACTGCAAACAATTGCCATTATGGACAGTAGTAGAATCACTGTGCACGAATAAAAAAAGTACAGAGTGAGAGCTCATGCAAAATGGGAGAGCAGACAGCAGAGCGAGCCCGACAATCAGCAGCACCTGCAATAATTCATAGCAAATGATCCAACGAAGTGCAGGAAGCGAGCAGTAAACTCACCAAAGCAGAGACACAAAAGAAAAGTCCACAAAGAGGGAGAGTATAGGCAATCCAGAGAGAGTGAGAGCAACAATGCGAGCAGCAGGCCCGTTTATGCTTTCGAGAGAGTGTGGGCGATGCAACCGCTGATGCGCGAGAACAGTGCACACCGAAGAAACGATAACGAAAAGCAGACGAAAAAATTGATTATTTTCCTTGGGCAAATATGCATGGACAACAAAGTTCAACGTTAACAATGTATTGTTAAGCTTCTAGACATCTTTTATTTGTATTTCATAAAAATTAAAATTTAATTTGTATTTCTGATTTACCTACTGTACACTACCGTTACTCTACTGCTACGAAGAAAATTCTACGAAGTAAATTTATATATTTTATATTATATTTAATTATATATAGCTTAGACGCGAGCGAGAGAGTAGGATATCCGGAGAGCGTTAGAGCTGCTCGGGGCCCCTGCTAAGCCGAGTACGAGAGATTTAGATATAAGGAGATGAAAGAATTCTGCTGCATATGCATATGCGGTAACAAATGATCTTTACAGTGGGCGTTGGAAATGACAACAACAACAAAATGCATTTCTTTTGGGCCGCACCACTGGCAATAATTTACAATGTTTAAGCTGCTTGACCCGAAATATTATATTATATTAGTAACCTTACTGTTACTATTACCAGCATCTTTTACAGTGGGTTGCGAATAATTTCATTAAAAGGTTTACAAAAAATCAGCAGGAGCAGGATTGGCTCCATTTGGCTTCTTTGGATTTGGCTTCCTTGGCCAGGTCCAACGGATGTATTCTGGCCAGCTTTTTTCAAACTTCTTCAGATACCTTTGAAAGTTTTTGGTGGCGCCATAAACATAGTCAGCCTAGTTTGGTCAATTTTCGGCGGGATCCATATCGGGACCTTGTACCTCTTGGTAAAGAGGATGAGGTTCGTCTTGTCCGCATTGATACTGAGTCCTACTTTTTCCGCCCACTAACGGATATCCCTGAGGGCACGGTCCATTAAGGAGCTGAGGGTAGATGGACATACACACGTAATAAGTATGCTTATGTCGTCTGCATAAGCTGAGGTCGTCGACCACCAGATTCCACAAAAGAGGCGATAGGACGCCACCCTGAGGTGTGCCTATGTGTGACTCCTTTATCATGCAAGCGGTGCCCCATTCCGATTTCAACCGTCTACAACCTAGAAGGTTCTCTATCCACAGGTTGATTGCTGGGTGTGTGTTGGTCGCCTCCAGGCGATTTGTTATTGCGTTCGTAGACACGTTATTAAATGCTCCGGAGATTTTAACACATACTCCCAGTGCATACTTTTTATTGTGCAGGGCGTTCTCAATGGTTCGTTCTTCACCGACTTCCCTTTGGTTGACATCAGTCCTCTTACCTCATTCCTGATGTAATCCTGTCTGTAATCCTTGGGACTCACATACACATGTACTTTCCTGCCTTTGGGAGGAAGACAACTCTCGAAATTCTATATTCGATAGTGAAATTTTAGAATAGTTTTTTAGTTTAAATAGTTAAGTAGTTTAAATATGAAATACCGAAAACTTTGGGTGGCTGCAAATTAATGTATTTTACGACGAAAAAAATAATAAGTGCGTGCGTTCGTTTTCAATAGATTTTGTCGACTCCTCTATATTAAAACAATTTCTTTTAAGCCTATTGTACCTACGGTGGCAAAGCGGGGCGAATTCGCCAAGAGCGAGAGAGTGAGCTTTTATTGCGCTCCCGCTTTGCCCTAGCCTAACTTACACTAGACTTCATCAAATTCGATCCTAATCTTATTCTAATACAAATACACGGCGCGTAGCCGAACCGAACGCGAACATGCAAGAAAGATAGCTGTTAGACTAACATCCGAGGAAAATTATCACTAAACTTACTAAGCAACTAAGCATGCAATCAAAATAAAAATACCACTACAATTACTCATTTCTAGAAAGGTGTGTAAGGATTAGTAATTTAATAAGAGGAAGAGAATTAGTGGTGGATATAATATGGTAGAGGGAATTATAATCCGAGCATAAGACCCTGAACGGTTCATGTAAGAAATAATTCGATCTACAAAGTGGAAAGAGCAACGGTATAAAATTTCTAGTGAGTCTAATGGGAATCGTAAAGTTTATGCGGCACAACAGATCAGGGCTGTCTATGTCACCCCTGATCAAGTTGTGCATAAAAACCACACCAAGCATTTTTCTACGGTTAACTAAGGATGGGAGGTTTACTAATAGCAGTCTACTAGAGTAAAATGGGAGTCTCACACCCGCATCCCAGTTAAGGCCCCACAGAGCAGAGTAAAAAGTTGTTCTGTACTGATTCTATACGGTCCTGATGTACTTTGCACTGAGGGCACCATACACAGGAGCCGTATTCTAAGATCGGACGAACTAGCGAGGTATAGAGAGTCTTTGTTATATACTTAGGGGTCGTCAAATTCTTTTGACCACCTCTTTATAAACCCAAGCACGCCCATGGCCTTATTTACCATGGTAAAAATGTGTTCAGAAAACTTTAACTTGGGGTCTAACATAACACCAAGATCATCCACCAAGGTAATTCTCTGAAGAGATCCACCACATAAGGTATATGGAGCCAACAAAGGGCTAGAACGATGAAATGTCATAACTTTGCATTTGCAACACCATGACTGAAAGTTATTCAGATCGAATTTCAAGCGAGAATTAAATGAAATGTCCTTATATTGGACACAGAGTTCAACATCATACGCATACATAAGTACTCGAGAGTATGTTAATACCGAAGGCAAGTCATTAATAAAGAGTGTGAAGAGTAAGGGGCCGAAGAAACCTTGACTGGTGAAGAGACGGAGTTTGAGGTAAACTCTAACAAGTTCGTGGTGGTTGATCGCCGCCATATAAATCCATGCTGAGTTGGAGATATAAGTGACTTGCAGAGATGTTGCAAGTGCGGAGTTAAAACCTTCTCAAACATTTTTGGTCTCTTGCGTCATGCTGGGAATACCCCGTCTAGTCCTGGTGCTTTTGTGCCCGCAAAGGAGTCTATTGCCCAGTGGATTCTCTTAGTGGTTAACAGATCTGTTGGGGGGTGTTGTTCCTCGGTTGCTCGGTTCTGATGCATCAGTGACTTCGGTGCATTAGTGCTGTTAGGGCTTTATCACTGCGATCTGTCCACTGTCCGCCATCTAGCTTTAATTGACTCTGTATGATGGGCTGCTTTAAAAGCAGCTTCCGGAGTCCTGTGGCTTCAGGTACTTTCTCGATGTTGGAGCAGAAGGCCCTCCACGAGTTCCGTTGTGCCTTACATATTTCCTTCTTGTAGTAGGATTTTGTATTCCTCATTGACGATCTCTTCGTTCGCTTGTTTTGGCGGTACTTTAGATTGGTACAGCGCTCGTACTCGGGGCCGGGTTTCTTCGTAAGTCCCCTTCTGGTTCCAGCTGGCGTCTATTTATACGCCTGCTATTGCTGTGTCAGCGAGACCGAAAGTGTGATTCCGCGCAGGGTTCGCATTTCACCATTTTAACGATCGTGGGTTGACCTGGTTTTGTTTCCTCGCGTTTTGGCGACTTGGCAGATTTGGCGTTGGCGGTTGTCGTGAGCTTTCTCGGTCATCTGAACCCGGAAAACTGAATCTGACCGCCTGGTCTGGAGTGGGGAAAGTCTGCGTGACCGGGTATGATTAGTCGGCGGTTCGTAGGGTCTGCGCCTGTCTTTGTAGCTCTGTGTGCAGAGGGTGTTCTTAGATTTAGGCGCATGGCGAATAATATATGTATTATTCAACGTTGGGAGAAGCGTTGTAACGAACCCTTTTAGGTTCGTTACACCCTCCCTTTTCTTCCCCGGCGAGAGTTACGAAGACTCGTTCATCGGGTGCGGTAGCTTTTTAGTGTACCTTTGATTTGGGCTGTTGGTCGGGCTCTGGTGGTTTCTATTCTTCTGGCGGGGGCGTACTGATTTATGACGGTCAGCGCTGGGGCTATTTGAGTCATCTAGCATCTATACTTGCGGAGCAAGCTTTTATTTTCCCTTCTTACCTTCCATGTTGCACCATGGTTGCGTTTTTGGTTCATCCGCGTGCCTTTTTCTTGTTTTGATTTGATATTCGCGACTTTCTGTTTCCGGCTTTCACAATGTTGTAACTTGGCGATATTCGGCGACGGACAACTTTTGACCCGGTAGGGGCCGTCGAACTTGGCGGCTAGCTTTGCCTCGAAGCCCTCTGCAGCGTTCGAGCGGTAGTGTTGGCGTAGTACCAATGACCCAACGGCGGGGCGCCATAGTCGCCGGCGGAGGTTATAGTGTCTCCCTTGCTCTGGGCTGGCTCTTTGGATTTTATTCCGTACGATGGCAAATACCTCTTTCAGCCTCGTCACTTTGTTGGTGGCCGTCTCTGGCGTGCTTCCCGTCCCGGTCGTGACTTCGACGTATAGGGTAGCGGTGAGCCGGGGTTCCCTTCCTTGCAAGAGGAACGCAATTCTAAATCTGGTCGTCTCGGAGACGCTTGAGTTGATCGCTAGTGTCATCTTCGTCCCATGAATTCTGGTAGTCGTCGAGGAACTGGGCGATCATAGACCGATTGGCCCTTTCCGTTGGGTTTTCTTGTGGGCACTACGGGGCCGTATGCTGTAGCTCCACGCCTGCGGTCCGTAGGAATATTTTAAATGATCGGCTGGTGAACTGGGTTCCGTTGTCGCAGACGAATAGTTTTGGCACGCCGAAGCTGCTTAGTATTCGTTCTCTGAAGGCTCGATCGAGGCTCGCAGTTGTTGCTTTTTTTAGTGGCACCAGTTCGACCCACTTTGAAAAAGTGTCGATGAAGACCAGTAGGATGGTGTTCCCGTGCTTGGACCTTGGTAATGGTCCGACGAAATTGGCGCCCAGGGTGGCGAAGTGTTCTTCGGCTTTGCGCGTGAGCATCCTGCCCACGGCCTTGCGTTGTGTAGCCTTGAATTTCTGACAGCTCACGTAGCCCTGCACGTATCGTCACACGTCTCGGTGCAGTCCTGGGCAAGTTCGCTGTGTTATCCTCAGCATGGTCTTCCGGATGTCGAGCTGACCCGCTGTTGGTTCATCGTGGCATTCGCGGAGGACTCTTGCTCGGCCGTTCTTAGGCAGGCATAGTTTCCACCGAATGTGGTCGTCGTCATCGGCTCCGTGTACTAGGTCGCGGTACAGTTGTCCATTTTCGTATGCGTAGTCTGGGTATTTCCGGGGATCATCATCTTGGATCTGTCGAATTCTTTGTTTAAGCCAGGCTGCTGTGTTGTCTTCCTCCTCGATGCGTGAGAGGATTATCAACGGTTGCCTCGATAGCGCGTCCGCGACTACGTTCTGGTTGCCGGACCGTCTGCAGGGAAATTTTGACGTTGAAGTCTGGGCAGGCGAGTACGGGGGCGGTGGTGAGCAGGGTTTTCAGCTCGTCGAAAGCGTCTTGTTGATCTTGACGTCCATGCTTTTCCTTTCTTCAGCAACAGTGACATCGGCTGGACCACGCTACGGTGGCGAAGTTTGGCACAAATCTGCGGTACCAACCGGCCATGCCTACGTATTGCATTGTCGTAGTTCCTTCAGGTTGGTCGGCGGCCTCAGATCTTTTACTGCAGCGATTTTGTCGCGGTCCGTGCGTTCCTAGCTGATCATGTGGCCCAGGTATTTTATCCGGCGTTGGAAGAAGGCGCACTTGTCCGTGTTGATCTGTAGGTTTGCCCTGCGTAGTCGTGCGAGAACTTCTTTCACATTTTTCAGGTTTTTCGCGAAGTCTTTCCCGACGATGACGATGTCATCGAGATATGCGAACGCGAACGGTTCCATGTCTGCGCCGATAACGATATCAAGGCTCCGTTGAAACGTGGCTCTCGCGGAGTGTTGTCCGAAAGGCATAACTTTCCATTGGTACAGCCCCCTTCCGGGTGTCGTGAATTCCGTGGCTTCCCGGCTAACGCGGGCCATCGGTATCTGCCAATCCCCTTTTTTCACGTCCAGGGTCGTGATGTAGCGTGCGTTTCGGAGTCTTTCCAGTATGTAGTTGATCTTGGGCAGCGGGTATGCGTCCGGGATAGAACGATAGACGGCTACTTTGGGCGACGAAGGTTTCCGACATGGCTCCAGGCGTGGTGCTGGGCCGCATGCCGGCGCTGTGCGAGGGGTTGCCTGGGAGGCGTTCCATGATGCCTGTGACGATCGATGGCGTGTTGGCTCCAGGTGGTCGCCTTTCCCGGTTCCTGCCTAAGAAAACGCGGGTGTAGCTGGTCGGTCTCTGTCGTAGAGGTCGTAATTGTGTCGATGGCGCTGTCGTTGCAGTCCTAGGCCAGGGTGTCGGTCGGAGGTGGTACATCGAGCGCTTGGCTGCTGCGTGGCGGTTGTCGCCGGTGGGGCCGGGTTGTATTCCGGAGAGGCGTCCTGGGTTCCTTTCCGTTCGTTGGTGGAACCGCGTCGGTGCCTTCGGGAGACCGGCTCGCTTTCTTCGTTGCTTTGCTTGGTCTTGGGTTTCTTGGAGTGGGCCTGGGGCTTGTGTGACTCGTTGTGGCCATGGATTCTGTGTTCCTTGTTCCTTGTGCTCGTATCTCATGTCGTGTCGGGGGATTCGTTGTTGGCGGGGGTCTCGAGTTTGTGGGTCCTGACCGAAGCTTCGGGACGCCCCGGTGTCGATCGTGGCTTCGGTGCGCTGCCCTCCGATGGTCACTCTCGCCACTATCCGGCCGTCGTGTAATTGTAGCGGGTTCTTTAGTTGCGTGTCTGAAGAAGCGTCGTGACCGGCTGTTCCCGTGTCAGCTGGGGACGCGAGTCGTTTCCCGACGGGTGTCGGCGGCAACAATTTACGATCCGTATTCCGCGCTTACCGCATTTCCAACAGAAGAGGATGGGCAGGCTAGCGCAGTCGCGAGAAACATGCCCAGCTTTCGCTCAGGTTCGCGATGGGAGTGGTGATCATTCGATGCGGTGTTCCAGTGGGGTTTGGGACGGGGCTCCGATTTGGCCCGCCTTCGTTTTTCACTGGTTGCGCCGCTGGCCGTCTGTAACTTGGCGGTTGTCGAGGGGGGATGGGCGTCGCTGGGACGTTTCGCTCCTGTATACTTTCGTACTCTGTGGCATCGGATCATCGTGAGTTCCGACAGGTTTCGTAGTTCGTGGACTCGCACGAATAGCTGGTACGCCGGGAGGATGTTGTCATAGATCCGGCTAAGTTCCTTGGCGTCTTTGTACCCGACGTGGTGTAGTTCGTGGATTCGCACGTATAGCTGGTACGCCAGGAGGATGTTGTAATAGATCCGCCTAAGTTCCTTGGCGGCTTTGTACCCGGCGTGGTGCATGAGCAGCCGGAGCTCGATGACGAAATCCTTGAACGATTCGCCCACCGCTTGTTTGCGGTCTCTGATCTGGTCTTTTAATTGCTCGAAGTACCGGGGAGGCAGGAAAAAGGCTGGATTCCCCATTTACGGACCCGTTCTGCCATCTGTGCGTCGTGACTGCAATAATGGCTGTCTGTGGGGTCGTTTCCTCCTGCCGTTGGCAAGATCCTTCTCATGGGCGTAGGCCGTGGTTCCGGGGGCGGGGGCTTCGGTAGATCTGCGGCTGTTATCGTGATTGGTGCGGCGCTGATTTTGCCCTCCGTGATTCCCGGGATTCGTAGGGTGAGCTCGGGGTCTGTTTTCCTCTTCTCCGTTTGTTCCGAGGTGACGGGCTGTGGCGCTCTGGATCGTCCCGGTGATTTGGCGTACTGTCAACTTCTGCCAACCTTATCCAGGCATCGTGTTCGAGTGGCCCGTTGACTAGTTCGGCGAAGTTCCTCCGCAAATCTTCCATGTTACCCTCGCGGCTGAATCCGAATTCTTCCGCGAACGACTCTAGCTTCTCTCGGCGGCATTTGTGTATCCAGCCGTTACTCACCCCTGGGTTGGCGATAAATTCTCCAGGGTAGTACTCACCGGGCTGTTCCTCTGTATGAGATTCCATTGCTCCGCTTATTGTTATTTGTTATTTCGTTTGGCTCGCGTATTCCCGTCACTGGGGCACTGTGTCGAGCTTCGCGGCTGGCGCTTCGAATTTCCTTGCCTGATGCTATTTTACTTTGATGAAGGTTGAGCTGCAGCACCCTCATTTCCATAAGGGGCTAACTCCACCTCACACGAAGGGTTGACTATAATTGTCAGGTCGCCGTCCTCCTTTTCCTCCGAGTCGCCCAAGACCTTGGGCGACCTCCACTATGATCTCCAGACCTAGGTCTTTCTCGACCTCGACCGGCTGCAGGGTGTGCGTTTTCTTGTCTGCCTCCTTGCTGATCTGGAGGATCACATGCTGGCCCGCCTCGTTGTGTAATGGATTACCAGCATGCAGAACTCTCCAGTCTGGATTCTGCCTCTGCAGCAGCTTCAGCGCTCGCTCTCCCTGGACACATTCGCTTTTGGAGTAAACGGGATCAGCTCCCTGTCTACCACCTCTAGCTTGGCCCACTCCTACAAAGCTTCTAGTTGGGGCACCTTCTTAACCAGCTACAACCGCGTTGGGTCGTCCTCCATTCGCGAGAAGAGGCTGTAGGCTATATACTTAGAAACTGTACATACGTATGGAGTAAAGTTTTTTCGGTAATATTGACATAATATGAAAAAAAAATCAATTAAAATAGAAACACGACTTTTTACAACAAAAACTAAGTTGTTTCCAGCAAGTTCATTTGTTTCCTGTAAAAAAATAAATTCAATATAATTCAGAATTTATGTTTTAATTAGTAATCAATTATTTTGTGGTACCAATATTGGCTATGGGGTAAGAAAATATCGTGTTATTATAAAACAAGCCTCAGCAACGGTTTAAAAATAATATTCAGATAGCATCAACGTTTTGCAAATGATATTCAGGCTCAAACTATTCAATTGAACTATTTAATATTAACTGCTACATACTGCCAAAAAGCCACTTTTGAATGAAAACGAGGCGGAATGTTGTAAGTCGCTGCTACGACCGATCCTACATTTATACCGGATACTTAGTCAGTATGGCGCTCCTCCACCATCAGTACGAATTGCACTTCGAGAGAGACAGAAAATGAGTGAGCGCGTGGATGGCGCACATTGGCGATTTAGACGAAAAGAGATGGCAAAGTCGATGATTTTTTTTAGCGCTTCGGACACAATAGATACACGCATCTAATAGAGAAACGGATAGTGGTATAGCAAACCTTTTTGCTTCTTTTTTTAGCTCGTTTTTCGAGCAGGGCTGTAGCAGATAAATCGGTATAGAAGCTAAACGGCTTCGAAGCGCAGAAAGGGCTTTTAGACTAAGGTAATAAATAGTTCAAGGAACATACACAATAAAAATCTCTGGAAAACTTAGGTAAATATTTTTTAAGTCCAGTCAAAGTTGAAAAACTGCTCAGGTACACTTAATATTAGAATAATTTTATATTTCGCGCTACCTCAATTATGTGCTGTCTTTTGTTACTGAAAGTGGACTGCCCCAAAAAAGGATTTTGAAACACAAACGATGGAAACTCATCACCGAAATTCTATGAGAAAAACGAAATTACTGCAGAAATAACTGGTTTGGATATTGACATTGTCAAAAGATTGGGTGTCATTTTGAATATTTTAAACTGCAAAGAAAAAATAATTACCCGCAAGTTTGGTGAATATGCCTCGAAGACTACAGAGCTGTTACTGGAAAAATATCCTGAAAAGAAGCTAAGTTAGGTTAGGTTAAGGCGGTAGCCGGGAAGGGGAGATAGGAACTCCCGCCCCACCAAGGCTCACTTGGACCTACAGGAGGTCCATTGTGTTGCCGCATGGGCATGTGCCCCTTCTCGTTGCCTGAACCGTGAGAGCAGACTGCTGCAGGTTAAGGGCAGTCCCATCCGGAGGCTTGGATGAAATTGGAAAAGGTCGCTGGTTTGATATCAGACAGGTCCAAAATGTCCGTGAGGATATCGGCCCCGAGAATCCGAAGTCGACGATGTGGGAGACTGATTCCTCCTCTTCCTCGTCGCGACAACTCCTGCAGAAGTCGTTATGAGGGATTGAAAATCTAGAGGCGTGAGTGCCGAACTGCCAGTGTCCCGAGATGGCTCGAGTGAATGTAGAGCATTGTACTCTACTGAGTCTATATAGCTCCGCCGAGCGCTTTTTCGACCGATGAGGCCATATCGATCTCGAGACTTTATTGGAGATGGTTTGAAGCTTACACGTAGCCAAAGGCATCGCTACCTGCTCCCTCTCTGATAAGAGAGGAATTGTAGTGCCCTGCCTGGCTAGCTCGTCGGCGGCGTCGTTCCCCTCGATGTCCCTGTGGCCGGAGATCTAACTGCTCTGCGATCTCGTGCAGATACCTGCGGAAGTCATTTACAGTCGCTGAGTTTGACGATATTGAGCCTAGAGCTTTAATAGCTGCTTGGCTGTCCGAGAAGACGCACACTAAGTGCGTGTCTAGAAGTAGTTTGGAGACGATAGAAATGGCCTCCTTGATGGCTACAACCTCCGCTGTGCACACTACAGTGATCCGGGAGCCTGAAGCATTGACTGATGTTCAGCTCGCTGCAGTAGACTCTTCCTCCCAACCGGCCGTCTAACTTTGAGCCATCAGTGTAGAAGTGAACCGCATTTGCAGGTCCTGGTTCGCCCATCTTCCAGTCCTCCCTAGGTGGGAAAGATACCTGGAAAGGCGTCGAGAGGTGATCACTAGGGATACAGTAATCTGTCCTCTCGGACGCTTTCCACAGTTAGGCTTCTCCCATTCTAAAGGCAGAAAGTGTTGCCACCTTCTTACCCATGAGATCTACAGGGAGGAGGTTCAGCACGGTATCCAGGGCTTCCCCTAAGGTAGTGCGTAGCCCGCGGGTTATGCATAGTTATGTTAAGACAAGTTCTTTTGTCTTGGGCTGGCCACCATACTACCACTCCATAGATCATGATTGGTCGTATGATGGCGGTAAATAGCCACCGAACTATAAACGGGGTCATTCCCCATTTTAGTCCGATTGCTTTCCGGAGAATGCTATAGCAAAATCGTCCGCATACGCCACCACGCGGTAGCCACCCCCCCTCTTTCTCCCGCAGCAGTGCGTTCACTGCCACGTTCCATAGGAGGGTCGAGAGGACTCCGCCCTGCGGTGTGCCTCTGCTGACAAATCTGGTGCACGTTGACGTCCCCAGTGATGGCTCAACCGTCTTGCATTGTAGCATCTGATCGATCAGGCTCACCGTCCGATTGGGGAAAGATTCCCTCGTAAATTATTTTAAGCCAGTTAGTGGCTTTATGTCCCGCGTGAATCAGTTGGGCAGGGAAAATGCCGTCTGGGCCCGCGGATTTGTAAGGTTTCAAGATTCTGATCGCCCAGGAAATTTTCTCCTGGCTTAGCAGGCTCAGTATTGCATTTGGGACGACAGAAGGAGGCGCGAAGTAGTTGGGTCTGTTTTCATCGCAGCCGGGGAAGTGAGTATTTAGGAGAAGATTTAGCGACTCATCGCTGGACGTAGTCCACGACTGGTTAGCGTTCTTCAAGTAGCCCAGGGTGGGTGTTGTCTTCGAGAGAACTCTGCGCAAGCGCGAAGCTTCTGAGTTGCTCTCGATTTCGCTGCAGAACTTACGCCAGAAGGCACGTTTGGCTTTCCTAAGTTGTTTGTTGTAGGTTGACAGACTGACCTTGTACTCGGCCCAGTTTTGCTCAACGTTTACAGACTTAGCTTTATTGAAGGAGGCTTTCCGGAGTTCCCCCAGCTTCGAACTTCACCATTCAATTTTCCTCCGGCCTCTGTTCTTGCCAGAGGGGCAGGCTTTATTGAGCGCCTTATTGCAGGCGTCGGTGAAAGTCTTAAGAAAACGAGTCGTGGCCTCCCTGCAAAACTCCTCCTCAAGTGAAGGCTCAGGGAGAATACGATAGAGGTAATCAGAGTACCGAGTCTAGTTTGTCCGCCTGATGTTCCAGAATCGAACTGGCTTCGGTACTGAGAAAGAGAAAACAGTTTCCACGGTCCGAGAAGGAGTGTTCTTCTAGGACCCTCCAGGATACAATGTTACTCTGTATCTCATGAGAGGCAAGCGTGAGGTCCAGGACCTCCTTGCGGGTTTTAATGATGAAGGTGGGGTCACTACCCCAGTTTAATAAGACCATCTGAGTGGTTAGTAATTAACTGAAAAGGTACTCACACCTTTCGTTTGTGTCAGTGCTTCCCCACTGACAGTGATGTGCGTTAGCGTCGCATCCCAAAATTAGGACGATGTCCATGGCCGAACAGTCTGCGATTAGAGCCCGGAGAGGTGCGTGTGGAGGGGGCTGATCATGCCCCATGTATGCGGAGCAGGTCCTCAGTGAGCGCTCCTGGCCTTCGAGGCTCACTGCGGTATGGTCTTCATTGCTGAAATTTGGGAGCAAAAATAAATGCAACTCTCTTTTTGCAAGAATGTAGGTACGAATTTTACCTACGGTTTCAGCTTTTTTTTCGGTTTTTTTTCCGTAAACCAAGCCTTCACCACCTTTGAGGTGTGCTTTGGGTAATTTTCCGGTAGAAATATCCATCTCAAGGGCATGTTTTCCTCAGCATACGGTTGTATAATGTCTGTCAATATGTTTTTATACCCGAATTGGATCAGTTATGCTATGTAGCGGCCCAACGCCATGTCAAGAAAAATAGCCTCAGATACCTATACATCGGCCTCCGTTCTTAACCATTTTCTTTTTGTACCGGAAGTCGAATTCTTTGCCTTTGGGTCGTTGTTTACATCTTCTGGAGTCATTATCAAAAAGATTTATTTTTGTTTCGTCTCTCAATAATATATTATTCCACTTTTAAGACCCATCTGACCCAGACCATGCCAAATGATTTTCAACGACTTTTTGCCTCATCTTCAAAATTTTTACTCGGAGTAAGGGAACTTTTCGGACTATACGTCCTGTTAGGTCTGTATATCGAAGTTTCCGACGAACCATCAGACCTGATTTTTCTTTGCCAATTTGAGCGGATATGGCCTTGGAAGACATGAAGTGATCCTTTTTTGCAAGACTGATGATGCGGATGTCCGTTGTTTGTAAAGATTTCTTCTTCCATCCTCGATTTTCAATAAGCACTTTAGATATGAAAGCATTCTGAACAAAAAATGCCGATCGTCCAAGACTTTTCGCAATTTCCCGGAGAATTTTCATTTGAAATTTTAGAATAGTTTTTCTAAATATAAAAGACCGAAAACTTGGGTGGCTGCAAATTATTGTTTTATTTTATTATTATTATTATTATTTTACGACGAAAGAAAGAAGTGCGTGCGTTCGTTTCAAATAGATTTTTTCGACTCCCCAATGTATTCAAAACAATTTCTTCTTAGCCTGTCTTACCTACGGTGGCAAAGCGGGGCGAATTTTCCAAGAGCGAGAGAGTGAGCTTTTATTGCGCTCCCGCTTTGCCCTAGCCTAACTTACACCAGACTTCATAAGATTCGATCCTAATAACCATTATAATATAGATCATACGCCAAATGGCGCTACACCGGCCCCGTTGAAGGCCTGGAAGGCTTCAAGCCAGTGGCAGAAGCGCCAACTTGTGAATTGGCCTCCTGAACGTGGCTCCGCTGATCGTCCTTAGGTCGACCACCCTGACCCTTCCGTGCTGCCCGGCGGTTGTTCCGACAACCCTTCCGAGGAGGGGGCAGGTTGTCCTCGGCGACGATTACGAGGTCGCCTTCCTTGACATTTGGTTCCTCCTGGTGCCACTTGCATCTTATTTGCCAGCCCAGCACACAATACTCCCGGGACCATCGCTGCCAGAACATTTGCCTGGCTTGCGAGACAAGCCGCCATCGCTTTAAGCAGCTTAGACCCTCCTGGTCCGGGGTGCTGGGGGTCCGATGAGCGGCCCGCCTGTCAGCAGGTGCCCGGGAGTCATCGCGTCTCCGTCGCTTGGGTCTGGGCTTAGGGGTACTAGCGGGCGCGAGTTGAGTACCGCCTCGATCCCGACCAGCACGGTCTCCAGCTCCTCTGCGGTGAGGAGAGCGCTTCCGACTGCCCGTAGGAGTAGGCCCTTGCAGACTTCACACCGGCCTCCCAAGGCAAACTCGCACCCGCTTCTTGACGCGAATTCGCGTATCGCGTCCGCTTCCGCCTCTATCTTCCACCGCAGTTCGCTGAAGTGGCGACTTGCTCCGACGAAATTTGTCGCGTTGTCGCAGTTCACGCGTTGCGGACATCCTCGACGACCGACGAGCCAACAAGAAGGAATAAGTCGTCAAATCGGAGACAATTTCTAAATAACCCGCCTTGGATGCAAAACAGACAAATAACGCTATGTAGGACTTATAAGGGGGATTTCCACGAATTTTCAGAGTCGTATAGACTGGGCCACAAAAATCAACGCCACATACTGAAAATGGGCGGAGAGCACGGAGCCGGTCTGCGGGTAAGTTTTCCATCATTTGGGTCTGGAGTAGCGGCTAACGAACACTCTTAGCAGTTTGAGGTGTGACGAGTATCCCTCGATTACATCAACTAAATAATTTGGCTTGGCCGCGACGGTCAGTCCGACCGATTTCTTCCGACTTTCCATCTGCAGCTCTTCTTCGGAAAGCTCGAAGTGTGGATTTCTGGGCCAGCTCTCTTCTTCAAACTTTAAGAATGCTGGTCCACCAAACCAGATCGACTCCACGATTTCCTCTACGTCACAACCTCTCGAAACTATGTCTGCTGGGTTCTGTTTTGTTGGCACATGCCGCCACGTAGCGTCACTTGACCACTCTTGATACTCCGCTACTCGGTTCGCAACGAATGTTGACAACGACGAAGGGTGGGATCGGATCCAATGAAGAGTAACTTCTGTATCTGACCAGTATATTATTTTCTCAATTGGAACCTTGAGCAGCGATTTGCTTCGGTGACAAAGGTCTGCGAGAAGGTGAGCGGCACATAACTCAAGCCTTGGGAGCGAAAGGGAACGAAAAATTCACCGCTGTAGTTCTGAAGAATGGATGTTGTGTATACGTATGCACCGACGACGATCGACGCTTAATTGATTTGCGAAGCACGACTTTGTCTTAATTGATTGTTGGATCCTACTGACACCAAACAAATATACCCGACGACAACAGGGTAGCGCGTCACTTGGTGTTTGGTTTGGATCAAGCACACCAAACAAAAAGAACAGCGATAAGCAACGGTGATGAGCGAAACGAAAAATTCACCGCTGCAGCTGCGTATTAGTATGCGTGCTTGGCCAATGACCCAACTATATATTTGACGCAACGAAAACGAGAAAGGGGAAGGGGTGACAGCGATTGCAGTTAAATGAGTTATATGTGTTGCGTCCAAGATGGTTATATATATATATGTATATATATATGTATTAATATATATGCTCAACTCTAACTATAGCATGCAAATCTAGCTCTACTATGTCATACGTATGTGCCAAGAATTGAAAGCGAGGTGCAATTATTTCAGCACAAGACAATAATTTCGAGTTTTTTAATCTTTGCGTCTTCACTCGAGCTTTCAATTTTTTGCACAGATACCTCTTTATAAGATCAGAAATTCCAGGTGCTGTACTCTCCTCTTCTGGCGCTGGATGCTCCCACTTGGCTCTGCTTTGGTATATGTAGCTGCAGACAGGGTATTGCACGACCGACGCGGTGATTTTCAGTTTCTTTGCTGTTTTCTAGTCTTTCTGGCTGACTAGCGGGATCCTCCGCTGAGCGTTGCCGCTTGTTGGGGGGCCTTGGCTGCGCCCTTTCCGGCTTTGGCTGGCTGGAAGTCTGGCAGGATTGAGGCGGCCCACAGCCTCTGCTCAATTCCTTCCCCTGACGCCCTGCAGCTAGGGCCTTCGTTGGCCAGGATGAAAGCAGCTCATCTCCTGTCCTGGTACGACGGCTAACTCCCACGCTTCATACAATTCTGGCACATGTTCAAATTTTAATTGAAGATTAGAGCCTACCAATTAGAGAGATGTCAGAGGAAGCCCAGGAAACGAGAAACAAAGATTAGAAAAAATACAGGAATATGAATACGTGCAATACATCACGAATTAAGCAAAACCAAGACCTTTTCAACATGTTGGCAGCCTTTTCAGATCCATATATTTCATCCATTACATATGTATGTGAGATCACAAAATAAATCGTAAAGCAGTTATTCTTTAGAAATTATAAGTTTATTAGATATTCCTCCCACTAAACAGGAAATGGGGTAAAACTTAAAATTACTTTACAGAAAAAAAAATTTTTTAATTAGATTAAGTTGAAAATTAAATCAAAAATAATAATAATATAGATACAAAATTTCGCTGCTCTAGCTCTTATAGTCTCTGAGAACTATGCGCTCATAGGGACGGACGGATATAGCCATGTCTTACTGTCCATCTGTCCGTCTTCTTAGAACCTGTAAGAGCTAAAACAACCAAATTTTTTGTGTGGGCTCCAGATATCACACTTGATCAAGTTTGTTTCAAAACTTTGCCACACCCCCTTCCACCCTCACAAAGAATGAAAATCTGTGGTAACCACAAAAACGACAAAAACCAAAAACAGAATCATAGAAAATGACCATATCTACCAGATTGCCAATTTATTGGTTTATATCATATCATTATTATAGCCATAAGAAACAATTAAACTTGCAGTGGCTACGAAACGCGATTACTTATTTCCCCTTTCTCACTCACTCTTTCTGAAGCAGTTTGTGCTCTCTGGCAGAAGGAAGCGAGATAGCAACACACATACTGACTGAGTATCGGGTAAACATGTAGAGCCGCGGCCTTAGCCGTGTCTCATCACGTTCCCGCTCGTTTTTAGATAGTTTACATCGCAAAATATTTACTGTCATACTGTTCTTATAATATTCTATTTAATTTCATTATAGGCCGAAGCGCGCCTTGCCGCACGCCGCCAAGCCCGTGCTGAAGCTCGCGAGATACGTATGAGAGAGCTTGAACGCCAACAAAAAGAACAGGAGCAAAATGCTGATCGTGTATTTGATATGCAAAACTCGAGTACCAGTTTCGGCAGTGACTCAATCTCAGCAAATCCTGCACGTCTCATTCTTGGCGGACTATTAAATATTACTCGAGCCACGGCATCCCGACGCAGTAGTGAAGATTCTTTGGAGGATGAAGGTAGAAGCTTACGTGACTTCAAATATGAGCTTAAAGTAGGTAGCCAAATTCTGTTTTTCGACTAAATACTCTGATTATGACTTTTTTTGTAGGATGTCGAAGAACGTTTTCGGAAAGCTATGATAACGAATGCACAGCTTGACAATGATCGTGCATCACAAACGTACGAAGTAAAATTGCTTAAGGACAAATGTGAAACTATGCAAGAGGCATTCGCACAGCTGCAGCGCGAGTTTAAAGAGAAGACGCGTGACTGCAACGCTATTAAGCGAAACTTAGACCGTACCACTCTTGAGCTTAAATTAGTTCAAGGTCAGCTTAGCGAGCGAGATTCATTGATTGCAGAACAGGGCCTTCTGATTGTTGCAATTGAAAATGCTGATGGCAGTGATGCCAAGCGAGCTCTAGTCAGTGTTGAAAATGCTAATGTGTTGGCATCCGTTCAGGGTTCTTTAGGTGATTGTCTTTTCATCATGAAAATCAAATGCCTTAAGCACCAATTCATCTACTGTGTTGTATTTCAGATGTAAGAATACAAAAATTTTGCGATGAAAAACAACTATTACTATCTGAAGTGCAGAAGCTGCAAAAAATGATTAAAGAGTATAAAAGCGAAGGAATTGTAAGGCGTGGCAGTTCGTCACCGTGTCCCTTTGGTAAAGACAACGATTATGAGGCTCAAAGTATGCACACAATTAATTAATATTCTCTAAGTTGAATTCACTGTTTTATTCCGCAGGGGAAGCAAACAAAATCATATCAGACTATAAGTATAAGTTACAAAAGGCTGAACAAGAAATGGCTAATCTACAATCGAGCTTAGCACGTTCAGAGACGCAAGTTATTCGATATAAAAGCACCGCAGAAGCCGCTGAGAAGTCGGAATCAGAATTAAAAGTGGAACGCCGTAAGCTACAACGTGAGGTAAGCTATTTTCAAAGTAGCTGATAGCAATAAAAAATTTCAAAATATTTGAATGATTGCGGATTTGATAAGGGAGAGAGATTTTACAGAGGGTGAGAGGGATTTCGAAAAGAGAAAGAGGGGGAGAGAGATTTTAGAGAGAAAAAGAGGTGGAGAGACATTTCGGAGAGAGAAAGGAGGGGAGAGAGAAAGACGGGAAGAAAGAGAGAGAAATTTATCAAAAATGAATTACTACAGATAATAATTAGGCGCTTTTGTAATGAATTTTGATATTTGTATAACCGATACTAAATATGAGTATAGGGGGTATATTAGATTTGCGGTGAAACTGGATGTGTGTAACGTCCACAAGGAAGCGTTTCCGACCCTATAAATTGTACATATTCTTGTTCAGGATCAATAGCCCAGTCGATTGAGCCATGTCTGTCTGTCCGTTCCTATGAGCGCCTATTGCTCAGAGACTATAAGAGCTAGAACAAACACATTTTGTATCCAGACTTCTGTAATATGTCACAGTGTATTTCAAAACTTTGCCTCGTCCCCTTCTGCCCCCACAAAGCACAATTTTGAAGGTACGAGATCCAGACTCCTGTGATATCACATTGAATCATGTTTGTTTCAAAATTTTGCGATGCCCCTTTCCGCCCCCCACAGTTTTAAGGATAGGATAAAACCAACAACGCACAATCATAGAGAATGACCATATCTACCAGATTGCCGAATCTGCATTATATCGGATCATTATTATAACCAAAAGAAACAAATCAATTTGCAGTGGCTACGGAGGAGAATTTCAACATTTTATTGGGAATATTTTATTTTTTTAAAGCCTCCTTTTTTCAATCCGGGTACATTTTGCTATGCTCCTAAACATAACGTAACAAAAATTGTTTTTGTTCCTCATCTACTATTAGACGGCCGTGAAAGTCTTGCATCAATTTCTCAGCTCTTTCTGCTGAATCAGTTACTGCCTTAAGTAATGAAATACTCTTCTTTTCTAAGTAAGATGGGTTATTGTTCCACGATGAAGGGCACAGAGTCAAAAAACTATCACCAATTTTAAGGCGATCCAATGATGTAAGATATATAAAATCGTCTATGTAATACTAAAAGGTTTTAACATTACTTATCAAAAAGTGCACCGTTAAGATCTTCCATCGTTGGTACAGATCGTTTATCTAAACCATAGCTCGCAAATAACTGTTGACACTTTCGGCGTGTCTGATAAAAACCTCTCATTGACGGACACATTGAGAAAATGGACTGAAAAGACCCGATCAAATCTGTTTTTGCTCAACTCGCTCTTCGCTCAAGCAAAGACCGATTTCTTCACTTCTCTTTTGTTCCTGTTTTTCACTGAGCATCTTGTCGCGAGCGAACGAAACAAAGTGCGTATGTATGCGTGCTTGTAGGTGTGATGCTAATGGCAACTATCAATTTTTGTGAATTCTATACGGTTTGACTATTGGAGCTTAAAATGAATCGTGAAAAGCAAAACGAAAATGTTCGTTTGCCAATTTTGCAAATAAATATACATATTACAATACAATAGCCCAAAAGATGCGGAAAACATGAATAAATAAACATATACACGAAAAAAACTAAAAAACAATCAGACACTTTTTTGGTTCTGCTCATCTAAAGACACTTTTGCTGTGAGCGCTTGACCAAAGTGTCTCTCTAAGTTGTTATTGTGAGACACGATCGTGTGTCGGGCTCAACCGAAAACCCGAAACACATAACACAAGCGAAGAGACAAAAAGTGGTCTGCTCAGTGAGAGACCGTTTCTGCGTGGTCTTTTTCGGTTTTGTCGGTTTTTGTAGCTCGTTTGCGAGCTATGATCTAAACTGGATCTATTGTTTTTAGTCAATTTTCATCAAAGCTGCTTTTGATATATACCTGATTCTGTCTTTACACGGTATTTTTTTACACGGTTTTTAAATAACATGATTTGAAAAACATTTTTTAATTTTTGCACACGATTTTATTCCATTTAGCAAGGTTGAATAACAACAAAAATAGATAAAAACACACACAGCTCACAAACATCTAGAAACCAAACGTAATCAAGAGCATAAAGAAAATACACCTAATTCTGTTTTTACACTGTAGATTGGTTCCTGAAAAAACCGTGTAAAAAGAACCGTCTATAAAAAGATCCTATGCAAAAATAGGTGATTGGTTTCTTATCTTTAAAACTTATTAGAAGTAGGGAAAAAATTAGGAAACATTGGAAAAACAAATTTGCGTATACAAAATGTGGCCCCGGATTTTCCGTAGTTATACTTTAGTCCAGGACGCCAGGTTTTATTATAATTAGTCTTTATTTATGAATATTATTTAAGATTAGTTATGATTACAATGGTCGCTGTGCTTTAAGTATATTTAGATTAATACAAATAATTGCGCTCGTAATTTGCGTGTGGTTGAGTGAGACTTTGGCACCGAATTGAATGGCGTCGATAGTTGAGGCTGTGTTCTCTCCTCTCTTTGTTCGACGGCCGCTTCTAGTCTCTCTCTCTGTTACTTGCTCTGTTATCTCTACAGACTCTGTTGCTCTCTGTGGCTTCCCACCAAATCCCACATTCGGCCCTCCTGACATAGAGTTCGCCCCGAACTCCTTCATAAATTCGGCCACCGTAGATGTTTTAAAAGGGCCTTCTCCCACTCTTTCTACATCATACCGGCCGTGCTTGTGAATCTTGACCACCATATAGGGCCCTAGAAACTTTCCCCTCAACTTCAATCCAACACCATATTGGGTCCGCCTGATTGCAAGTAAGTCATTGAGCTTGTACTGCTTTTCATCCTTTTTCTTTTTATCAAAGGATCGCTTATTTTCTTCCTGCAACGACTGAATATTGTCCCTAGCCTCTTTCCTTAACTGCTCACGCTCTTCGTCTAGCTCACCTATGAGAGACTGCTGTACCAATTCTCTCAATTCAGCTATGTCAGTTATACGCATGTCTACTCCTGTTAGGAGTTTAAATGGGGCGACTTTGGTACTCCTAGGTTCGACCTTGTTAATTATCTGTTGCACTCTACCCACGTGCCTATACCAATTTCCTGGATTTTCTAAGCTCATCTTTGACAGCATCGGTACTACTATTTTGTGCATTCTCTCGACCTGTCCATTGCCTCTAGGTACGCCTGTAGCTATTAACAAATGTTGTATCTTCTGCTTGTCACAGTACTCTTTGAATAAGTGCGATGTGAAAGCTGCGCCACGATCAGTGACAATTCTGAATGGGTTACCAAATGATACTGCTTGCCTTTCTAAACAGTTCAGCACCTCCTCTACTCCGGTACTACGTGTGGGGTACAACCAAACGAATTTTGAAAATGCATCAACAACTACCAAAATGTGATTATATCTTTTCTTTGTAATCTCCATCGGCCCGACGTGGTCTAAGTGATAGGTAAATAATGGTTTATCACCCTTGTCAATGGGAGTTAGGTATCCTTCTTGCCTGCCCGCTTTTGTATTAACTAAGATACACTGCACGCAACTGCCTACCACTCTTTCTACTTTATTTCTTAGTTTAGGGATAAAGTAAGATTTCTCTACCAGATCCTGTGTTTTCTTCACCGAAAAATGTCCCTGCCTGTGGGCGATCTGTATTATTTCGGTTTCCATTTGAGATGGAATAACTATTAACTCTCGGTTTAGATCTTTGAATAAGATTTGATTTGCTTTATAATAATCCTAGTATCCCTGCTTTTCCAACAGATTCCTGACCACCCTTGCCCATTCATCTGCACACTGCGCATCCTTAAGCCTGTGCATAACACTCTCTGTCAATACGTAACAAGCAACTCTACTGAGAGCGTCTACGTGTCGCATCTTCGATCCTGAACGATGTTCTATTTCGTAGTCGTGGTCTTGCAGATACATTGCCCACCTAGCTTCTCTTAATGGAACATCTTTTTTTTTTCATTGTCATGGCAAACGCGTTACAGTCCGTAATGATTTTAAATTTCAGTCCGAGAATATACACACGCCATTTAGTCAATGCTCCTATTACTGCTAGAACTTCAAGTTCGTATTAATGATAGTTTTCCTCACATGGCTTTGTTTTCTTACTCATATACATCATTGGGTGCAGCTGACCATCTTCTGGATCCTTTTGTAACAAGACAGCCCCAAAACCTAACTTAGAAGCATCCGTGTGTATCTCCGTAGATAATTTAGGATTGTACAATCGTAAAACTGGTTTCCTAGTGAGAGCGGCTTCAATTGCTCGAATGCTAATCGCTGCAACTCCTTGAACTCGAACTTAGAATCCTTTCTCAACCAATCTGACAATAGCCTGGCTATAACTGCGTATCCTTCAATGAATTTCCTGAAATAAGAAGTCAGCCCAATGAATCGTTGTATAGCCTTTTTATCCTTTGGGATCGGAAAGTTTGCTACACACTGTGTTTTCTCCTTACCGGGTGTTATGGTACCATTTTGTAGAACATACCCCAAGAAATCTACCTTACTTTGCAAAATTTGACCTTTACTCCAGTTTATCTTCAAACCATTCTTTCCTGCCACTTCTAGCACTCTTTTCAACTTCTGTAAACCTTCCTTAACATCCCTACTTGGAATAATGATATCATCCATATGTACTACAGCGTCACCCTTCTGAACCAATTCTCTCATTAGCGCGACTATGAAACGTGTGAAGATTGCTGGCGAATTCGAAATCCCAAACGGTACAAATAGGAACTCATATTGTCCTTTCTGCGTTACAAATGATGTATACTTTTGTGACTGAACTTCAACTGGTACGTGGAAATAACAGTTAGTTAAATCTAATGTAGTAAAAATCAAAGCTCCTTGCAATTTCTCAATAACATCCTGCATCTGTACCATCGGAAAGTTATCTCGCACTATTTTCTCATTTAACTTGCGATAATCGCAGCATAGACGTTTCTGTCCACTTTTCTTTGGTACTAATACAACTGCATTTGTTACGTTTTATTGCCAAACGACAAAAAATTTTCTTGCTGTTGTCTTCAAAAGCTTTATTCATTTAATCTGATATGTCATTCATTCTAATGTTTTACCCTTTTCTGAATTCCATACGGCAAACAACTCTGCATTTTTTAATTTGAGGTTATGATCTATTAATGCAAATTCCAAGAATTTTAATGAAAAGTGGATTTTTTTACTATATACATTTCAACAAGAATTTATTACTGTACGACACACAAAATGTTTCAAGGTGGGACTTGGTAGGACTCATTTTGTATACCTTTGCAAAAATTAGTTTTCATTACATGTTGGCACATGCTGAACGACTCACATTAACCTACAATTACGAAGACTTCACAACTACTAGATACAGTTCACAACTCAAAGCACGCAGTAAAAACCCGACTGATTAAAATCCATCACAAAAATTTAATCAGGTTTTGGCGTTTATCAATTTTTGAGAGATTTAAAAATGTTTATTAATATTGCACTTTTTCACTGCACGTGCTTTTCGATAACAACAGTTGGGTTGAACAGCTGATTTTGTGAGTTTTGGCGCCATCTATGGAAGTTACTGGTACGCAGCTTTGATGATCACTCTTTTTCTAATGCAGAGTGATCAAAACCAGGCTTTAGTTTTGACTTTTAAAAATTATGTTTTGTCCAACAAAAGTTTTTGTTGGGACCATAGTGCACTGGTGGGGGTCCCACCAAAACGACAAGTCCTCACATCTAATGATGTAACTGCTTTTATACAAAGCAAAATAAATGTCGTCGGTTTAAAGGTGGAGAAGTTTAATTTCTCTTATGCCAGGGAGATAGCTTCATTCAAGATAAGTGTGTCCCCAACTCATTTTGACACCATTTGCTCTGCAAAATTTTGGCCAGAGCAATCTGTGGTGAAGGAGTTCAAGGCTAAGAAGAAGAATAGGCCCCCCACAACCCTTACCAATCATCCCAATGTGCCATCTTCAACCCCAACTTCCTCTTCCTCATCTTCCCGTCCTGCTTCCACCTTTCCGAAAAACTGACTTCTCTTTTAGTAACCTATCAGAATGTTAGAGGCTTGCTTGCTCAGCATTCTTTTCCGGGATAGTATTGCATTTGCTTCCCACGTTATTGTGTTTACTGAAACCTGGTTAAAGCCGGACATTCTTAGTTCCGAGGTTTTGGCAGGTCGGTACACAACTTTTAGAAAGGACCGTTCGTCTCGACGTCGTCGACGTCTCGACGGGGGTTCTAATTGCAGTGGAATCTTACTTCACGTCGGAACACTGCACAGTCCAAGTTCAACAGGAACTGGAATTCCTGTGTGTAAAACTGATTCTTCCCGCTTTCGCTATATTCATTACTTGCTCGTATATTCCACCTTATTCGGATATCCCTATTTATGAGCAGCACTTGTGCGCTTAAATCGCTGTTTCTTCCTCGCTATCAGATAAAGTTCTAAGGTATATGATAGTTCTTGGTGACTTTAGACGCCTACCATCCCACTTTCGAAGTGTCGCTAGATATAGGACCAACTGTATTGGATCGGTCGAGAAGGCCACCTGAACGTGTCCGTTGCTTTCGTAAAGCCGAGTTTGCGAAGCTTAATAACCTCATTAGGGATTTTGATTGGTCCGCTTTGTACTTGTGCACTCATGTTATAAAACGCACAAACATTTTTTACAATGCTCTTGGCACATTTTTTGATTCTTGTGTCCCGCTTTCTTGTCCGATTAGATCTGGAAAACCCCCTTGGTTTACCAAAGAGTTATCCAGCCTAAAAAACTTAAAATCAAGACATTATAAAAAATTTCAGGAAGTTGGTTCTCCTACTTCTCACTCTCGCTATGTAATAACTCGGTCAAGCTGTTCAGTTCTTAATGCACAATGCTATAAGAACTACCTGTCTCGATGCAGGATACGTTTTTCTCAGGACCCTAAAAAGTTTTACTGTTTCGTAAACAGTAAGCGTAGAACGTCCGCACACCCATCCTCGCTATCATTTTTTAATACGTCGGCAAATAATGATCGGATGCCGATCTTTTTGCCCAATTTTTCCAAACGACCTATTCTGAGGAAAGCTACTCTGGTCATCCGTACCCATACGATTTACCGAGGTCGAACGGCATTTTCAGTCCTTGTTTTGTTTTTTACTTCATGATCTTCGACTAGTTAAGCCGGTGTTTTCACCGGGTCCAGACGGGGTTCCAGGTTGTGTACTCAGGTACTGCGCCGAGGCAATGTTCTTAAACTATTTACCCTGTCCATTGATTCTTCTTGCTTCCCCCCGATCTGGAAGTAATCGTTTATAATTCCTCTCCATAAAAAATTATAGAGGTATAGCAAAGTTATCCGCTATTCCCAAAATGTTTGAGAAGGTCTTAACTCCGCACTTGCAACATCGCTGCAAGTCACTTATATCTCCAACTCAGCATGGATTTATAAGGCGGCGATCAACCTCCACGAACTTGTTAGAGTTTACCTCTTTTATTATTAAAGGCTTTCAAGGTAACTTACAAACGGATGTTATTTACACCGAGTTCAGTAAAGCATTCGACTCTGTAAACCATTCCCATTTAGCGCATAAACTTGACCTTTAAGGGTTTCCGCCCAACCTCCTGAGATGGATTTCTAGCTATCTTTGTTCCAGGTTTCAAAGAGTCCTCTTCAAAAACTCCGTCTCTTCACCAGTCAAGGTTTCTTCGGCCCCTTACTCTTCACACTCTTTATTAATGACTTGCCTTCGGTATTAACATACTCTCGAGTACTTATGTATGCGTATGATGTTGAACTCTGTGTCCAATATAAGGACATTTCATTTAATTCTCGCTTGAAATTCGATCTGAATAACTTTCAGTCATGGTGTTGCAAATGCAAAGTTATGACATTTCATCGTTCTAGCCCTTTGTTGGCTCCATATACCTTATGTGGTGGATCTCTTCAGAGAATTACCTTGGTGGATGATCTTGGTGTTATGTTAGACCCCAAGTTAAAGTTTTCTGAACAAATTTTTACCATGGTAAATAAGGCCATGGGCGTGCTTGGGTTTATAAAGAGGTGGTCAAAAGAATTTGACGACCCCTAAGTATATAACAAAGACTCTCTATACCTCGCTAGTTCGTCCGATCTTAGAATACGGCTCCTGTGTATGGTGCCCTCAGTGCAAAGTACATCAGGACCGTATAGAATCAGTACAGAACAACTTTTTACTCTGCTCTGTGGGGCCTTAACTGGGATGCGGGTGTGAGACTCCCATTTTACTCTAGTAGACTGCTATTAGTAAACCTCCCATCCTTAGTTAACCGTAGAAGGGGGGGTATGAACCGTCGCGGCCGTGTTTAGTGGGTTTTGAAGTCCTCGAGGTATTTTTCGCATAGGCCAGTAGTTGCTGTGGCGTCCTCTTGGAGGCATCTTCCAGTGATGCCAGCACTGGGGCGCCCAGGTATCTCCTCCTTGCCCTTAAGAGAGCAGGACAGTTGCAGATGAGATGTTCTAGGGTTTCGGTTGCCCCAGGTTTGTCACATTTCCTACAACTGTCTCTGTTTGTGATTCCTAGCTTTGTCGCATGCGCCGCCGCAGGCGAAGTTTTGAAATATTTTTGTAGCAGTGACATATCACAGAAGTCTGGATCCAAAACATCGTTGCTCTAGCTCTTATAGTCTTTGAGCACTAGGCGCTGAAGGGGACGGACAGACGGACAGACGGACGGACGGACAGACAGACAGGGCTCATCGACTCGGCTATTGATGGTGATCAAGAATATATGTACTTTATGGGGTCGGAAACGATTCCTTCTGGACGTTACACACATCCACTTTTACCACAAATCTAATATACCTTAATACTCATTTTGAGTATCGGGTATAAAAAAACGAGGGGGAACGTTGTGAGTTGCTGCGGACACCGCAACTCTACGGTTATACCCGATACTAAGTCAGTATGGCTCTCCTCCGGCAGACGCCGCTAATATTAAACGACACGACAAAGAGTGCGTGCGAGAGAGACAGAAAATCAGTCTGAGCGTGACGTCAGGTGCTGCGTAGCCAGTGCAAATTGATTTGTTCCTATTGGCTATAAAAATGATCTGATCTGATCCAGATTCAGCAATCTGATAGATATGGTCATTATCTATGATTCTGCGTTTTTAGTTTTCTCGAATGTGCAATATTGTGGATGCAACAGATTTTCGTCCTTTGTGTGGGCGGAAGGGGGTGGGGCGAAATTTTGAGATACACGTTTTATAGTAAGATCTAACAGGAGTGCGGATACCAAATTTGGTTACTCTAGCCTTAATAGTCTCTGAGATTTGTGGATGCCCCAGATTTTCAACCTTTGTGGGGGCGGAAGGGGGTGTGGCGAAATTTTGAAACAAACTCGTCTCGGTCCGATATATTAAGAGTGTGGATACCAAATTTGGTTGCTCTAGCTTTTGTAGTCTCTGAGATCTAGGCGCTAATGTTTTACTCCAAGCAAAGCCGCCTATGCTACGTGTGTGTCAGAGAGAGACAGGGCGAGAAAAAATGAAATTGTTTTCTTGATGCTGGCTATAATAATGATACGATCCAATTCAGATTCCGCAGTCTTAAAGATATGGTCATTCTCTACAATTCTACGTTTTTGGTTTTCTCATATCTTTAAAATTGTGGATGCCACAGATTTTCGTCCTTTGTGGGGGCGGAAGTGGGCGGGGCGAAGTTTTGAAATATTTTTGTAGCAGTGACATATCACAGAAGTCTGGATCCAAAACATCGTTGCTCTAGCTCTTATAGTCTTTGAGCACTAGGCGCTGAAGGGGACGGACAGACGGACAGACGGACGGACGGACAGACAGACAGGGCTCATCGACTCGGCTATTGATGGTGATCAAGAATATATATACTTTATGGGGTCGGAAACGATTCCTTCTGGACGTTACACACATCCACTTTTACCACAAATCTAATATACCCCAATACTCATTTTGAGTATCGGGTATAAAAACAGAAGGGGACCCAGATGACTTCCGTCTGGGAAGTCACGCCTAAAGTAACATTAACGATATCTGACAACACATTAGAAAACAAAACTAGGTTAGGTTAGGTTAGGTTGACCCGGACGGCCCTCAGAGGGGGCCCCACATAGGCCAGTATGGCCCTTAGTTGTCTGGATAGGGGGGGGGGGGGGGGGGGGGGGGGGGGGGGGGGGGGGGGGGGGTATGAACCGTCGCGGCAGTGTTTAGTGGGTTTTGAAGTCCTCGAGGATCGAGGTATTTTTCGCATAGGCCAGTAGTTGCTGTGGCGTCCTCTTGGAGGCATCTTCCAGTGATGCCAGCACTGGGGCGCCCAGGTATCTCCTCCTTGCCCTTAAGAGAGCAGGACAGTTGCAGATGAGATGTTCTAGGGTTTCGGTTGCCCCAGGTTCGTCACATTTCCTACAACTGTCTCTGTTTGTGATTCCTAGCTTTGTCGCATGCGCCGCAGCCAGGCAGTGTCCCGTTAATATTCCCACTAATAATCTGCAGTCCTTCCGTGGTAGGTGCAGCAGGTAGTGGCTGAGTTTGTCATTGCGTTCCTTGCACATGATTTTCGAGGTTCTGCAGGTGGTGGTACTCCTCCACCTACATTCGGTTTGTGATCCGGCCTGCTTTTCTAGATCGCTTTGCAGCGTTCTGAGGGAGACAGGCACGTTCTCGGTTCTCGTATTCGCCAGTCCGACGCCTTCCTTAGCTAGTACGTCCGCCGTCTCGTTCCCTTCGATGCCCTGGTGGCTGGGAATCCAGTAGATCCGCACTGACTTTGTCGTGCTTAGGGTATTTAGTGCCTCCCTGCTCGCCAAGACATTTCTGGAACTGACTGCGGACGACTGCATGGATCTTATCGCCGCTTGGCTGTCGACGAATAGGTTGACCGCATCGTGTGCTCTTTCAGTGAGAAGAGCGACTTCTGCTGCTTTCCTGATGGCAAAAACCTCTGCCTGGAATATGCTACAATGGTCCGGTAGCTTATATGACAGCCTTATCTCAGGGTCTGTACAGTATAGGCCCGCTCCTACTCCTCCGTCCATCTTGGAGCCGTCCGTATATATATTGAGGTGCTCCGTTTGGTCTCTTCCGATTTTCCAGTCTTCAGGTCCCAAGGATGCAGTTGTTTTTACGTCGAGGCATGTTTGGGGGGTCATGTAATCAGTTGATCTGTTCATTTCCCTTCCAATTGAACTATGCCCGTATTCTTGTGGCGACATATTTCCTGAAGCGATGAGGCGTTGTGCTGCCTTTCCTGCAGTCAGACGGGCGTGGATGTCTAGGGGTTCGATTCCAAGTAGGGTTTCGAGTGCTTTTGTTGGGGTTGACCTCAGCGCCCCTGTAATACAGAGCAAAGCCTGTCGCTGAGTCCTTTCCATAAGCTTATGATACGTTTTCTTTCCAGTAGCTTGCCACCACACTAAGACTCCATACAGCAGAGTTGGTCGCACCACCGAGATGTAAATCCAATGCATCAGAGCCGGAGATAGGCCCCATGTGCTGCTGAGCATCTTCTTGGATGCATAAAGCGCAATGGTGGCCTTCTTCACCCTTTCCAATACATTGGGTTTCCATGCCAGTTTACTATCCAGTACTGTGCCCAGGTATTTGACTTGTGTTTTTGGGGTTAGCCTAGTTTGATTGATCTTCGGGGGGGTCCATATCGGTACCTTGTACCTCTTGGTAAAGAGGATGAGGTCCGTCTTGTCCGCGTTGATACTGAGTCCTACTTCTTCCGCCCACTCGCGTATCTCCCTGAGTGTTCGTTGCATTAGTGAGCTGAGGGTCGATGGGCAAACACCCGTAATAAGTATGCTTATGTCGTCGGCATAAGCTGTTATTATTGGGGCCTTCCTTTCGTATCTCTTGATGAGGTCGTCGACCACCAGATTCCACAGGAGGGGCGACAGGACTCCACCCTGGGGTGTGCCTCTGTGTGCCTCTTTCACCATGGAAGCGGTGCCCCACTCTGATTGCACCCGTCTGCAACCTAGGAGGTTCCTTATCCACAGGTTGATTGCTGGGTGTGTATTAGTTGCTACCAGGCAATTTGTTATTGCTTCCGTAGCCACGTTGTTGAATGCTCCGGAGATGTCCACGAATACTCCCAGTGCATACTTTTTATTGTGAAGGGCTTTCTCAATGGTAGCTACTACCGAATGTAGTGCGGTCTCCACCGATTTCCCTTTAGTATAGGCATGCTGGTTGGTTGACATCAGTCCCCCTACCTCATTCCTGATGTGTAAGTCCAGCAGCTTTTCTAGCGTTTTTAATATAAAGGAGGTAAGGCTTATCGGTCTATAGTCCTTGGGACTCGCATGGCTGCACTTTCCTGCCTTTGGGAGGAAGACAACTCTCGAGGTTCTCCATTGGATAGGGATATAGCCAGTACTTATACAAGCTGTGAATATTGCGGAGAGCCATGGGGTAATCGCCTCTTTGGTCACCTGCATCATGGCTGGGAATATCCCGTCAAGTCCTGGTGCTTTTGTGCCCGCAAAGGAGTCTATTGCCCAGTGGATTCGCTTGGTGGTTAACAGATCTGTTGGGGGGTGTTGTTCCTCGGTTGCTAGGTCCTGGTGCTCTTTGGCATCAGCGACCTCGGTGCAACCAGGGAAATGTTCCTCCATTAGTGCTGTTAGGGCTTCGTCACTGCCCTCTGTCCACTGTCCGTCATCTAGCTTTAATTGGCTTTGTATGGTAGGCTGCTTAGAGAGCAGCTTCCGTAGCCGTGCGGTTTCTGGTACTTTCTCGATGTTGGAGCAGAAGGTCCTCCACGAGTTCCGTTGTGCTTTACGTATTTCCTTCTTGTAGCTCCTGAGTAGGAGTCTGTATTCCTCATAGACGATCCCTTCGTTCGCTTGTTTGGCGATCTTAAAGAATTCCTTGAGGTTGTCCCTTTGAAGAGAGAGATCCCGGCTCCACCAGAGTGGCTTGGACCTCTTCTTCGTCCTCGAGGGTTTGCACGATGTGTGGTAGGCGTCCAGCAACGCGTTGGATAGGGTCTCTAGAGACTTCTCTATGTCCTCCGCGGATTTCACTGTGCCCGGACTCGCGAGCTTCGTAGTAACTGTCTTTTTAAACTTTTCCCAGTTTGTATTCCGGGGGTTTCTATAGACTATTACCTTCGAAGAATGTTTGAAGTCGCACTTAAACTGAATGTACTTGTGATCTGAGAAGGAGGGTCTTTCAAGGACCCTCCAGCTAGATACCGTAGTACTGTTTCCCGTTGCTAGTGTTAGGTCTAGCACGTTGGATGAAGTCGGACCCACGAAGGTGTGCTCCTCCCCGACGTTTGCTATATATAGATTAGTATAAAGTATAAAGTCTAAGAGTGACTCACCTCTATCATTTATGTCGGTGCTTCCCCACACATTGTGGTGGGCATTGGCATCCGTCCCGATGACGAGTTGATAGTTTTTGATGCCGGCTTCTGTCACCAGGCTCCTGAGTTCGTCGGGTGGTGCGGGTCTGTCGTGAGCCATGTAGCAGGAAGCCACCAGAAGGCGCTTTTCCTCGCTTTCCAGCATCACAACCGTCAGGTCATCCGTGCTGTAATGAGACATAAGGTAAGCATGGATTCCCTTTCGTACGAGTACGACGGTTCTGTTCCTGCTTACCGATGTTGCGTAGAACAGGTTGTGATTTGAGGACTTTAGTCCGGCCACTGAATTGCCTGTCGCAATCCAGGGCTCCTGGACTAGAGCTATGTCGGCGAGCCCTTGCTCCATGGCGATGAGGAGCTCCGCCGACGCTACCTTGCTTTTATGCAAGTTTAGCTGCAGCACACTCAGCATGGGTGGCTGGCTCACTTGCATCCGACGGGTTGACTACTAACGTCAGGTCACCGTCTTCCTCGTCTTCGTCCTCAAGCGCAAGACCCTGGGCGGCCTCCACGATGGACTCGAGACCTAAGTCCTTTTCCACCTCGCCTACCTGCAGGGTATGCGCGTCCTTGTCCTCAGGGTGGCGCTTTTTGAGGCGCAGGTAGACGCTACCCATGCCCCACGCCATCTTCCCGAACTTGGGATACAGCAGATCCTCTGCCTCCTTGTTTATTTGGAGGATCACACATTGGCCCCCCTCGTTGGGTAGTGGGCTACCAATGTGTAGGATCCTCCAATCGGTCGTTGGCACGTCCGCGTTTTGCCGCTGAAGGAGCTTCAGCGCTCGGTCTCCCTGGATTGTGATGGGGAAGAGTACCTTCGCCTTAGGCTTGGACGGGATAAGCTCCCGGTCCACAACCTCCAGCTTGGCCCCCTCCCACATCGCCTCCAGTTGGCAGACCGTACGCGTCAGCCACCTTAGGGTTGGATCGTCGTTGCACTTTAGGATCTTAACCCCATTTAGCCACCCAGCACCATCGAACGTGGGCATAGGGACCGCGGGGTCTTCTTCCATGTGTGCAAACAGTGCGTCGACGAGACGCGCGTGCACAAGCTTCCACTGTGCCGCTGACATCTTGCCGTTTTCCTCGCTCCGGTCGATGAGTGCCACGATCAAATGTCGTTTGGTCACATCGCTGACCTTCGCGTTCGATTTCGATGGCTTCTTGGCCACTTTCGGTGGAGGGGCTGCACTCTTGGGCCCGCGTTGCCGCTTGCTCGCCGGAGTGTCTTTAATGGCACTCTCAGTCGAGCGTTGCCTCTTGGTGGCCATCATCTCTTCCACCTTATTGGCATATTCGCCATTCGACGCCCTCATCTGTGGCATCTGGGCGTAATGTAGTCGGCCCTCCTCTACTCGCTGCTCGGCCCAGGCTAGCTTGACCTTCTCCTCCTGGGAGATGTCTACTTTACCTTGCAGCCGGCTTTTGATATTGAGGGCCGCTTTGTATTGTGCTTTGGCCTTCATCCCCTCCTTGGAACGCTTCGGCCCTTTCCTACGCAGGGAGCTGGTGCCTGGTTCCGGTGAGCGGAGAAGGCTCTCTTCCTCCGTCCTGCTCATAGAGAGCACGCTCTCCAGATCCGTGTATGTGTCGACTACGGCATCTGTGCGGCTCAACTTGCAGGCTGCGGAGTGAGTTGTTTTTGTTGTTGTTGTTGTGGCAGTAGCTTTACAACTGACTTGGCCTGCTCCCGCCAAGTCTGAGGTGTGACCGCTGGCGACACGCAGAGAGGATTGCTCCTCCCCGTGCCCGCCGGTGGTAGCAGTCACGCTTCCCACCGACGTTTGGGTTGACATCCCAACCCGTGCTTTATCCTTCTTCGCCTCCATATTTGGCCCGAGGGTCCATACTGGTTAATATTTTTCGGGGGGACCACCCCCTAGCGTTTTAGGCCTGACCGCCAGGCACCTCTAGCCATGGCCCTGGTTCGGTTCCCCCGACTTTGAATCGGGAAGACGCCGGACCATAGCCTTAGCTAGACACTGCATTACCCCGGACAGAGCAAGCGACAGTGCATTACCCTTGTCCCGGGTAATGCAGTGTCCATTGCCCAGCCGGCACCCTCGTGGAGGGTTCAGCTAGAGGATTTTCGCCAGCCCAAGCTTTATAAAATTCTATGCTTAAATTTTTCTTGGATGGACATTTTTGGTCTGGCCAAAATAATAAGTACAATGGTGTTATTTATAAATTTTAAAGGGTTTGATAAGGATTTGGTCAACGGCTTGTTGGTTTTTATTGAGTTATTTCTTATTTAAGTACATGAGAGTTATAAAAAATTCTTTAGATAGGCCGTACTGCCGAAGAAAAGAATTTTTTCATAAATCTTCAAAAAGAAAGGAAAATTCTCCGGGAAATTGCGAAAAGTCTTGGACGCTCGGTATTTTTGGTTCGCAATGCTTTTAAATCTAAAGTCATTATTGAAAATCCAGGATGGAAGAACAAATCTTTGCAAACAACGGACACCCGCATCATCAGTCTTGCAAAAAAGGATCCGTTTATGTTCTTCAAGGCTACATACGCTCAAATTGGCAAAGAAAAATCAGCTCTGATGTTTCGTCGGGGACTTCAATATACAGACCTAACAGGACGTATAGTCCGAAAAGTTCTCTTACTCCGAGTAGAAAATTTGAAGATGAGGCAAAAAGTCGTCGAAAATCATTTGGCATGGTCTGGGTCAGTGCACTATGGTCCAGACGTCGTTTTTTTTTTGGCATAAAGTCTAGTTTTAAAGCTAGAGCCTTGAAACTTTGCACAATTATTTTGAGTATTCTTATAAAATTTCGGTTTTTTTTTTTTAGATTCGACCACGCCATCACCCCCCTTCCCCAGCATGATATAGCCAGCACCTCAGATTTGTTTAACACAGAGCTCGAAATTAAAGCTAGAGCTTTTAAATTTTGTACATATACTTGTATACTTGTACTTGTTCTTGCAACACACCACCCCTCACCACCCTCAAGGACCACCCACCACCCTCCACCGCTATAGTCCAGAAATTGTTTTTTTTTTGCATAAAATCGGAAATTTAAATTACATACTTCAAATTTATTACATTTTGTTGTTAAGTCATTATATTTAATATCTTATTTAAAATTATCTATATTTATATTTAAACTATGGAAATGTATTACACACTAATTTTTTTCTTAAATGACCTCATCTTCTTCTTCTAGTTCTATGTCGTATATATAATCAGAATCAGAATCAGATTGCGAGTCGTTTTCGTATTCACATGAATCTTTGTTTTCGGTAGACGACAATTCCAGAAGACTTAATAGTACTTCTTTGAAAAGAGGTTTTTTCTTGTTTTTCCTTTCCCTCTCCTTTAAACAGACACTCGATAGTAATGGATCCGAGGAATCTATCGCTCTATAAAAATTGTCAGTCATAGTATTTACCCGACTATTTTTCCTTGCATGTGATAATCTGTCTTTTTTGTACATTTTATTCCGTGCCTCTGAAGCATTTTCTCCTAAACATCCAAGTGGAACCAACGTCGAATTGTTTATTTGAAAACCGTGGACTAATACTTTATGAATCGTTGGGGACATTCGGTACCACCGATATGTTTGCATATATAAGCAAAAAGTACTCTCACAAAAAGAACGAAATTTTTCCGAATTTATATAATAGTTATACGAAATTGCGATTAAGATTATGTGAAAATTATTTAAAAGGGCTTCGCTAAAGTTGGTTATGGATGATAGTAGCTTAGTGTTCGCAAAAGCTCTTCTTGCCGTATTCCCATCATTGCTATTTCCGTTGCCATTCTGTTTTGGCATGCTTATACGTAGACCCATATCTTTCCAATTATTTTCCTGAATATATTTTTTCCGAGTGCTCATTTTAATCTTATTATCACCTTTTATATGCCATTTTTGTATCTCTATTCTGTATGATATGTTCAAGACAAATTCTAGAAACCGGATCCAAGCATGTAAAGAACTTACTCCAAATTTCAAAGCTCCAAGCTTTGGGGTAAAGGTTTCTGAACTAAAATATGTCATTTCCAATACTTTTGTCGGGGTGACTCCACGTATTGGATAACATTGAGTAGATTTAGTTCCAGTTAATACGTTCAGCACTTTTCCATCTATAAGTGTCATATGCATTTCATAGGTAACGACTATGTCAACATTCTCAACTAATTTATAAACAAAGGGTTTAAGAGTGTTAATTTGAAAATCTAAATTTTTTTTTTCTATAATTATGTGTGCAGTAGTTTCTTTTACTAGATCAATTTTTAGCGGTCTGCAAAATCTAATAGACTGCGGTGTTCTATTTGTCCAGATGTTCCGATGAAAGGTGTCTGTAATTTGTATGGGTATAACAGAAGTTACAAATAAAGAATGATCTGAAAGCTGACTGCCAGGTATTTCAGTTAAAAATTTCTGCTTGTATATACTATGACCCGTTGAGCCATCAAATCCGTAGCTGCAGATTAATTTGATTTCAGATGCATCCGGGAACTGCTTGAAAACATCGGACTGCAATTTAATTATTCGATGTGCTGTATGATCCAAAAGATTTTATAATGGCACTCGAGCAGTAGTTTCCATTACTTCTATGCACTCTGGTCGGCACTGTAATTTAGCTTCCATTACTTGATTATAGCTAGGATAAATGTCGCAGTTATGACTTTTATTTAAAAGCCTAGTGTTTGTATACTGCTGTTTGTTGAGTGAATTTTCCAGGAGATAAGCTAAAGCTTCATCTGGTGAAAGTGGAATGGGCTTTTGGAATTGAAGAAGCTTTTTCGATTCAGTCGGGTATTCAAATGTTCTAATTGTTTTTGTTAGGACAAAAGCCGCGTCGGTCTTGCGTTCTTTCTTAGCAGAAACTGCCGCAGCATGCATAAGAAGATTCGTTTTATTATTATTATCATTTGCAAGATCAGACGGCAGTTTCCATTTTAATCTTGTCCCTGCATTTGTATAATGTAATGTTGGACGTCCCATTTTCTTTGGTGTCTTACAATTTTCATCAACAATAATTGCTATTTTAGAAGCCATCCATTTAGCATGGGTGGTCATAAACCGTTCCATCATTTTGTTGCACTCCAGAAGGTTTCTTTTAATGTAGGATTCAAAATTACTGATTTTTATACCCGATACTCAAAATGAGTATTGGGGTATATTAGATTTGTGGTAAAAGTGGATGTGTGTAACGTCCACAAGGAATCGTTTCCGACCCCATAAAGTATATATATTCTTGATCAGCATCAATAGCCAAGTCGATTGAGCCATGTCTGTCTGTCCGTCCGTCCGTCCGTCCGTCTGTCCGTCTGTCCGTCTGTCTGTCCCCTTCAGCGCCTAGTGCTCAAAGACTATAAGAGCGAGAGCAACGATGTTTTGGATCCAGACTTCTGTGATATGTCACTGCTACAAGAATATTTCAAAACTTTGCCCCGCCCACTTCCGCCCCCACAAAGGGCGAAAATCTGTCGCATCCACAATTTCGACGATACGAGAAAACTAAAAACGCAGAATCGTAGAAGATGACTATATCTTTCAGAGTGCAAAATTTGAACCAGATCGTATAATTATTATAGCCAGAATCAAGAAAACAATTTCATTCTTTCTCGCTCTGTCTCTCTCTAACACACAGGTTTCATGGTCGGTTTTGCCAATTGCAAAATATGAGTTCAAGGATCTCAGAACCTATAAGAGCCAGAGCAACCAAATTTGGTATCCACACTCTTGTGATATCGGACCTTGACCATTTTGTGTCAAAATTTCGCCACACCCCCTTCCGCCCCCGCAAAGGACGAAAATCTGAGGCATCCACAAATCTCAGAGACTATTAAGGCTAGAGTAACCAAATTTGGTACACACACTCCTTTAATATGTCACTATCTGTTGCATCCACAATATTGCAGATTCGAGAAAACTAAAAACGCAGAATCATAGATAATGACCATATCTATCAGATTGCTGAATCTGGATCAGATCAGATCATTTTTATAGCCAAAAGGAACAAATCAATTTGCAGTGGCTACGCAGCGCCCGACGTCACGCGCAGACTGATTTTCTGTCTCTCTCGCACGCACTCTTTGTCGTGTCGTTTAATATTAGCGGCGTCTGCCGGAGGAGAGCCATACTGACTTAGTATCGGGTATAACTGTAGAGTTGCGGTGTCCGCAGCAACTCACAACGTTCCCCCTCGTTTTATCTATTTCTCTTTTTTTTCATTTTCCAAATGGTTGTTATTGATTTTACTGTAAATCCAATGTGAGACAGATTTTTTTTGTCGATTGTTGTTGCGCCAAATATCGATGAGATCGCTATGCAAAAACTCGAACTTTCCTGAATGTTAACAAATTTAAAGAAAAGGGGGCAAAACGGGCCAAAGTTGTTACTTTCCAGTCAATTACAACAAACTCACATAGTTAGTTTTTCTCATTTGTTATATTCTACGAAACACACATAAATTGGACATTGCACAACACTTAAATCTTGAGACTGCACATAAAATAACTAAATACATTAGATACTACATACCTTTATCTTCATTTTCCATTTTTAGCCGAATTTATATGAGCAAATTTACTCGATCGCCACGTAAAAATGTAAACAAGTAATTTGGCGCAAATTTTTTTTTCACACAATCAGCTGATCGATTGTTCACTTTTAAAAGCTCGCAAAAAGCTTCAGGGAAGCTAAATAATTTTTTTTTTTTCATTTTTAATATGTATGATGAATTTACTTTGAGAATTTGTAAGAAAAAACGTAATCCATTCACATAAAAATTTCGACCTTATGACAAAAAAAAAAACGAATTCTGGACCATAGTGCAGTGGAATAATATTTTATTTAGAGATGAAACAAAAATAAATCTTTTTGATAATGACTGATGATAATGTATATATCTTTACAACGACTCAAAAATATAAACCTTATGGCTAAGTCAGTCTACTGACTAAAACCCAATTGAAAACCTTTGTGGTGACTTGAATCATCGAATTAGTAAAAATACTTTTCGAAAAGGAAAAGAATTGTGGAAAATTTGTGCAAAAAACATGGTATGAGATTCCAGTGGAGACTTGCCGCAAACTTATTGCTAGTATGCCAAGAAGAATGGCCGAAGTCATCCAAAATAAGAGTGGCTATACAAGATACTAGTAAAAGATTATAAGTTATAGGAAAAAAGTGGAAGGATGTTGATACGCTTTTAGTTTTTCGCTTTGTTAAATTGCTGTACTTATTATTTTGGCCAACCTTTCTTTATGTTTTTAACATAGCTCGCAAACGACGGTCAACACTTTTTCCCGTTGCTGTCTCGTCACTGACAAAACCGAAAAAGACCACGAAGACACGGTCTCTCACTGAGCAGAACACTTTTTGTCTCTTCGCTTGTGTTATGTGTTTCGGGTTTTCGGGTGAGCCCGACACACGATCGTGTCTCACAATAACAACTTAGAGAGACACTTTGGTCAAGCGCTCACAGCAAAAGTGTCTTTAGATGAGCAGAACCAAAAAAGTGTCTGAGTAAAGTGTTTTTAGTTTTTTTCGTGTATATGTTTATTTATTCATGTTTTCCGCATCTTTTGGGCTATTGTATTGTAATATGTATATTTATTTGCAAAATTGGCAAACGAACATTTTCGTTTTGCTTTTCACGATTCATTTTAAGCTCCAATAGTCAAACCGTATAGAATTCACAAAAATTGATAGTTGCCATAAGCATCACACGTACAAGCACGCATACATACGCAAAAGACACTTTGTTCGTTCGCTCGCGACAAGATGCTCAGTGAAAAGCAGGAACAAAAGAGAAGTGAAAAAATCGGTCTTTGCTTGAGCGAAGAGCGAGTTGAGCAAAAACAGATTTGATCGAGTCTTTTCAGTCCATTTTCTCAATGTGTCCGTCAATGAGAGGTTTTTATCATACACGCCGAAAGTGTTATCACAGTTATCTTCGAGCTATGGTTTTTAAGGTTTAATCGATCATAAAATATATATGTGAAATGAAAAATGATAAATGTTTTTACAGTCTACTGTAAGTTAGAAAACTAGAAGTAAATTTTATTTTTTTAATTATTTTTATTAAAAAAGTTTTATCAGACGAGAAAGAAAGCTTATAAGAGTGTACTTATTATTTTGGCCAGAAGTGTACCTCATTATCGCACAACACCTATAACCAAACACAGCAAAAAAGACCAGTTAAAGACCCCAAACATATATCCAATCAATCCTAAGCCAACTTAATTACAACAACACCCCCCCCAGCTCCCAAGCAGAAATTGGTATAGACACCGACACTACAGAAACCGCAAAAACTCGAAAACTATCCCAGATTCTGACCGTAAACTCAGAAACCAGGCTAAGGACGAAGACAAACCTAACCTGATCACCAAACACCTCAAAGCTAAAGATGAGACTGGAAAAACTAAGACCCCAAACGCAAACCTAATAATAATAATACATTAACAAACCAAATTTACAGCGAAGACGATCTTTAAATATCAACCCAAACTATTACAAATCGCTAAGACCTAACACTAAGCAAACCCACATATAATGCTCAAAATAATCCAATGGAACATCCGGGGATACAAGAATAACTATAAAGAACTATAAACACTCATGAAAACTCACAACCCTCAAATTATAGCCCTACAGGAAACCCACATAACTAAGCTCTCCTTATACACAACTCCATCTCCCATACCCAAATTCAACGCAACACGGACTTTGACGCAGTTGGCGTAAATGCCTAAATTAAACCTTAAAAGAGACAAAGAGACATAAACAAACGCTAGTTTCAAAAGAGCAATTAGAGCAGCAAAACGCAAATCTCTCCACGAATTTACATCACCAATACATCCTAACTCAGATCAATCCACAACATGGACCAACATCACACGTCTCTGCGGTCTATACCTCTCTAAAAATATCCATGCCATCACACATAATCTACGAATCAGAAATAGCCAACTCCTTCGCCCAGTCATGGTCAGAAGAAGCAGACGGCCTTAACTTCTCCCCAACATTCCTGTACATACCATACCATTCCAACATATCCCAATACCATCAGAACTAGAAATCGAGAACGATATAACACTCATTGAATACACATCAGCATTGTCCTCCTTGAAAGGAAACACCCCTGGACTTGACGGCATATCTTACTCTATGCTAAAAAACTCAAACACTACCCCTCCAATAGTCTTCCACCAACTTCACTACTTCATTATTACAAACGAGTCACATAGGCATAAAAGGCAACGAATTCGCCGACTCCACAGCCAAGATTACCGCAAAATGTTTTCCCATTTCCACCCCAAACCACAACTCTACCGATATTGCACAACTCCTAAAATAAATCGTCCAATCTAGACAAACCGACCTCCTCACTAATACCTCTACATGGTACCAACAAATCAGCAATCTCGCTTCCAATAACACTCCCCTCAAAAACAATATCCTACATAGTGGCACCAGGTCATAATTAATAGAATGAGTCTTGGCCACACCAAGCTGACCAACGGCCACTACATTGACAAAATATTACTCAACACATGTCCATTGTGCCGCAACTCGAGCATAGACATACGACACATACTATACACCTGCCCCTCCTATCATTTAATAAAAACGATCCCATGCAGTTTATCGCAAACCCCACTAACGCCACATTACCAGTCTATCTTATGTAATTATAAATTTATTTAAATTCAAATATCTGAACTATCGGAACATTAAAAGTCTTTTCAAAGTTGAAATCTAATAGCACATCTTTAACTTCTTAATCCAACTCTATATTTTTTTTGAAAGCCTTGACGACGATTTTGATAACTTTGAAATTAAAGGATCAGATGTAAAGAGAAGAGCATGCATTAAATCTTCCATCGTATTTTTACGTAAAAACTTTCGGTTGTGAGCACTTTACTTTTACGTTTCTCAATGAATCGTAGCTAGGAAAAATATTTGCGTAGTAAGATTTAGTTTTCGTTTTCACTAGCTTTTATGCATTTTTCGTGAAGCGCCCATCTACGTTAATCGCCAAAGCTTCCTCAGGACTGAATTTAATAGGAAGTTTGGGATCACTGTTAGCACATTTTATTAAATTGAGCAATGATATAACGTTAAAAGCATTTCTCTCCCCACCTTTGCACAAGCTTACGTGTGCCACCAACATGAGCTCTTTCATCGATTTGGGTTTTAATGAACAATCTGCCAACTCTTTTGACGGTCTTCCCACTGGATATACATCTTCCTCCGGTTGCACCCTTAATATACAGTCGCCATCTAACCACTGCTTGTTATACTTTTCGAAATGTGACAATGTTCTATTACATTTTTTTCCATTTTTGCAGCAATGCGCTTACAAATGTTCTTATTCTTCTTTGGACTTCTTTGTGTTGTTCTTGGGAATAATCATTATTATTAAACACATTTGAAAATATGTAATTTTCAACCGCAAAAGACTTTTTGGTAGCAACCTTCTCGTTGCACCGAACTGAAAAAATGGTTCGTCTTGGGATGGACATTTTCTAAAAATAAAATTACTCATAAATCACCCATAAATTGGGGCTCCCGTTTTCACATTCCGTAAGATTTATTCGTTTTCAAAACGAAAACATTTTCGTTTCGTACAACGAAACGACCCTTAATTGAAAAAGGAAAAAAATAGATGACTTATTGATGCATTAACATAAACTTGACACCTATATCAGGGTAATTTAACTTTTGCTTTCCTTATAAATAATTGTATTTTAACCAAACCTCAAATTTGGGTCGGAAAAAATTGGCCAGGACAACACAAATTTTCGTTATGGTGCAAACAGCAAAAATATGTGAAAACTGGAGAGCCTTAAAACGAAAACGAAACATTTTGGCTTAAAACTTAATCCGCAAAAGTAAATGAAAAACGGAGCCTGCCTGACTTTTAATTTCGGCAGCCATATGCAGATCATTTTGACCATCCAAATTCACAATACCTTTAAGAAAACAATTGAAACCAGATCGCACACGTCTCACAAGATGCACTCCACCAAACAGAGCAATATGTTTTTTAAGCAAAACTTTTCCAAAGGTCAACTTCCACAGTTATTTTAAACTATTACATGTAATTAAACGTCATATACACCTTTGACCAAATATCTACAAGTTTATAGTTTAGAATACATTTTAAATACGCTTTGATTTTTTACTTTTTAAACAAATTTTTGCCAGCTTAACAAAAAAATCGCCAAAAAGAAGTTGTATAAGCGTTGTAACGGATATTGTCGAAGATATTCGACAGCAACTCGATAAGAACTGGGTTACGTTTTTAACCACAGTAAGGCGTTCGACTCAGTCAACCATAATATTCTTTGCAGAAAACTGACCAACTTATTAAACTTCTCAGGGACTGCGGTCAATTTTGTTAAATCGTACCTAACAAATAGATTGCAGGCAGTAGTATCCGGTACACATGCTTTCACTTTTAGGGTTCTTACACGGGGAGTCCCTCAGGGATCAGTACTAGGCTCCTTACTGTTTTCCATATATGTTAATGATCTACCCAGTGTCTTGTCTAATTGTAGAGTACATTTATATGCTGATGACGTCCAAATTTATGTTAGTAGTCCCGTTAATGAAATTAATCTTTGTGTCAATATTTCTAACAAAATGCTCTCCCTAATTGAGAAATGGGCAAAAGAGAATGGCCTGGGAATAAATCCTAAAAAATCAAAATGTATTGTAATTGCCAAAAAACGGATTGATACAAAAATATCGAGAATTTATACATAGGCAATACACCTATTTCCTATCCATTCCTATTTGCAGTTAATCTGGGGAAAACATTCAGTAGTACTCTATCATGGAGTAAACATATATCAAAGGCAACTGGACGTACATATGCTCTGCTGCGTCAGCTCTCAGCATCTAAAACTTTTTTGCCAGAAGAAATAAGACTATTAATTGCTAAAGTCATTCTCATCACCACTCTCTTTTAAGGTATAGAAATTTTTCGTCAATGTGACTGTTCGTGACGGCTCGTGACTTGCGCACATTAGTAGTAGGCTTTAATTCAATTGTCCATCATGCTTTTAATTTAAGTCGTTTTGACCATGTTTCACACCTGTCTCGTAAAATACTTGACCTCAACTTCTCCGAAATGGCTCGACCGATTTTCGTGAAATTGCAAATTTTAAATGATCTATTTAATGCAATAGATTTTACATAAAAAACATTTGATCATCAAATCTCGAATTTTTTTCAATACAACGTCACGCAACATTTTTTTTGTCTAATCTACTCGAAAATATTAAACTACACGACAAAGAGTGCGTGCGAGAGAGACAGAAAACGTGTCTAAACATATCGTCGGGCGCTGCGTAGCCACTGCAAATTGATTTGTTCCTTTTTGCTATAAAAATGATCCGATATGATCCAGATTCGATGCCACAGATTTTCGTCCTTTGTGGGAACGGAAGGGGAAGGGGCGAAGTTTTGAAATACATTTTTTATAGTGAGATCTAACAGAAGTGTGGATACCAAATTTGGATACTCTAGCTTTAATAATCTCTGAGATGTGTGGATGCCATCCATTTTCACCACAAATACACATATACTCATTTTGAGTATCGGGTATATTTATAAAAAAAACCGCTAAATGTTAAAAAAAAAATTTTCGTTTTTTTTCGATTTTGACCAAATGCAGCTAACATTTGTGGAACGATTCTTCTTTAAAAGGCAGTAACAGTAGCAACTCACTATCATACTCTTACTGCTGGGAGCACTTATGTACATATAAATTTCCACTGATTCTGCAAAAGACATTTAGAGGCAGTGCCGCGCGAGTCCATCATCGAAAGTCGATTCTAAGTAAGAAACTTCTCTTAGTATAGCGGTTGTGTCATTTGAGCTGAGTATGACATACATATTAAAACATTGTTTGGCTGTAATTATATTGGTGTAATGTTATGGCTTATGCGGGCCGAAACCGGCCTAAGTGTGACGGGCTCCGAGCGAGCTTATACATACGAATCTTTTTAATGGAACGTTAAAGATATTAAAATTGGATATAAAACATCATACATATATATATATAAAAATACAAATAAAATTTTACATACATATACAAACATACATATTTTTTTATTGAATATACATATTTCTCAAAATCTGACAGCACCGTGAAGTTTTGGAAAAACTGGAAGAAGCCGAGACGGCTAATAACCATTTATTGAAACGACTTGACAAACTAAAAAATGCGAAAAGTGCCATTCTTAAGGACCTATGACCGAAGATAGTAAATCGCATAGATATCATCAACCCCAGAAATGACGGAGACGCAATCGAGGATATCTAAAACAACACTTTATCAATATAACATAAATACTGCAAGTAAATTGGACGATAGCGCTGTTTAAATAATCATAATTGTAACATAATTGTAATTATTTTTAGAGAGACATTACAAATTTGTAATTAAATAACATCTTAAAACCATATAAAAGTAAGCTTTTTATACCGGGTAGCTGTTAAAAATATTGATATGCCAAGCACGAAAAATAAGTAAGATGGGAATGATGTGCTCATATTGCTTTTGTTATTATAGTCCATAGCCGAGGAAAGGGTTATTGAGAATTTCGTAAAATGCTACAAATTAAATTCATGCGTGCACAAGATAAGATATCCATCTTCGACAATTAGATAAAGAAATATTTATCATTCTAAAAAATTCTGTTACGTTTAAGAAGAACAGTTTAAGAACAGACCTCTTACGGAGATTCGATATTAATCTTTAACAATTGGACTGACATCGTCATACTATTAAATGGAGCTTATGTTATCCAAAATTGATGACAATCTATTAAAACGTACTTACACTGGGCGTCATCAGATTAGCGTCCCATTGAACTTATTCTCATTGATTTCTTGATTTCCCATGTTATCTGAACCATTTAAAGTTAATTTAAGTTCTCCTTAAAAAAGAAGATCAATAACTACTTATAATTGAAGAAGATATTTTAATTAGTGTTTAAGTAACGTATGGATACAAAATGTAAAGTTAATTTGGGAAACAGTATAGCGCCCAAAAATGCAAGTTAAGCTATCCCGCTTAATTTGGTAAGCTTGATCACCAAATTTGTTATGTTTATTGATTAGTTTGCTTAAAACTCACTTAAAATGTAAGAGAAAAGGAAAAATAAAAAAAAAATGTCGCTTTTTCTAGACGGTACTTGAGAGTTTAGGAATATATTACTTTTGTGGTGGAAGCGGATGTGTCGGGGAATAAATAATTTGGGCTAATCTATTTGAATTGTGCGCGCATAGTGTGACCAGAATGTGAGTTGGTCAACTCAATCAACCCTGATTGAGCGTACACCTCAAATTCAGAGAAGACGCGATCCAAAATCCGAACTTCTAGCGTTTGCGTTGGTGAAGAGGCGAAAGAACTATCCAAGCGGTGAAACAGAAGCGGTGCGGTCTGAATTAATCGAGTGTTATTGTTGTGGAAAACTGTACTACAAACAGTTGGAATGCAAAATAACACCAATGTCTAAAGCTAAAATGGGAGATCTCGTAATGCTGGACAAACAAATCGTCTAAAAAATTCTCTCCGTTGCCAAGACAGATGTGAAACCCCGATTCAAACTGGAACCATCCATCATCTACCATCCGTCAAAAAGCAGCTGATGAGCATAAAATTAAAAATTTTTGGTCTGAATTGTAAATTAGTAAATTGGCTATTTTATTGACTATAATAAAACAATCCAAATATGTACAATAAACGTTATTCTGTTATTATTATTATTATTATTCTTTCTTTATAAATAATTGTATTTTAACCAAACCTCAAATTTGGGTCGGAAAAAATTGGCCAGGACAACACAAATTTTCGTTATGGTGCAAACAGCAAAAATATGTGAAAACTGGAGAGCCTTAAAACGAAAACGAAACATTTTGGCTTAAAACTTAATCCGCAAAAGTAAATGAAAAACGGAGCCTGCCTGACTTTTAATTTCGGCAGCCATATGCAGATCATTTTGACCATCCAAATTCACAATACCTTTGAGAAAACAATTGAAACCAGATCGCACACGTCTCACAAGATGCACTCCACCAAACAGAGCAATATGTTTTTTAAGCAAAACTTTTCCAAAGGTCAACTTCCACAGTTATTTTAAACTATTACATGTAATTAAACGTCATATACACCTTTGACCAAATATCTACAAGTTTATAGTTTAGAATACATTTTAAATACGCTTTGATTTTTTACTTTTTAAACAAATTTTTGCCAGCTTAACAAAAAAATCGCCAAAAAGAAGTTGTATAAGCGTTGTAACGGATATTGTCGAAGATATTCGACAGCAACTCGATAAGAACTGGGTTACGTTTTTAACACTTCTCGACCACAGTAAGGCGTTCGACTCAGTCAACCATAATATTCTTTGCAGAAAACTGACCAACTTATTAAACTTCTCAGGGACTGCGGTCAATTTTGTTAAATCGTACCTAACAAATAGATTGCAGGCAGTAGTATCCGGTACACATGCTTTCACTTTTAGGGTTCTTACACGGGGAGTCCCTCAGGGATCAGTACTAGGCTCCTTACTGTTTTCCATATATGTTAATGATCTACCCAGTGTCTTTTCTAATTGTAGAGTACATTTATATGCTGATGACGTCCAAATTTATGTTAGTAGTCCCGTTAATGAAATTAATCTTTGTGTCAATATTTCTAACAAAATGCTCTCCCTAATTGAGAAATGGGCAAAAGAGAATGGCCTGGGAATAAATCCTAAAAAATCAAAATGTATTGTAATTGCCAAAAAACGGATTGATACAAAAATATCGAGAATTTATACATAGGCAATACACCTATTTCCTATCCATTCCTATTTGCAGTTAATCTGGGGATAACATTCAGTAGTACTCTATCATGGAGTAAACATATATCAAAGGCAACTGGACGTACATATGCTCTGCTGCGTCAGCTCTCAGCATCTAAAACTTTTTTGCCAGAAGAAATAAGACTATTAATTGCTAAAGTCATTCTCATCCCCACTCTCTTTTAAGGTATAGAAATTTTTCGTCAATGTGACTGTTCGTGACGGCTCGTGACTTGCGCACATTAGTAGTAGGCTTTAATTCAATTGTCCATCATGCTTTTAATTTAAGTCGTTTTGACCATGTTTCACACCTGTCTCGTAAAATACTTGACCTCAACTTCTCCGAAATGGCTCGACCGATTTTCGTGAAATTGCAAATTTTAAATGATCTATTTAATGCAATAGATTTTACATAAAAAACATTTGATCATCAAATCTCGAATTTTTTTCAATACAACGTCACGCAACATTTTTTTTGTCTAATCTACTCGAAAATATTAAACTACACGACAAAGAGTGCGTGCGAGAGAGACAGAAAACGTGTCTAAACATATCGTCGGGCGCTGCGTAGCCACTGCAAATTGATTTGTTCCTTTTTGCTATAAAAATGATCCGATATGATCCAGATTCGATGCCACAGATTTTCGTCCTTTGTGGGAACGGAAGGGGAAGGGGCGAAGTTTTGAAATACATTTTTTATAGTGAGATCTAACAGAAGTGTGGATACCAAATTTGGATACTCTAGCTTTAATAATCTCTGAGATGTGTGGATGCCATCCATTTTCACCACAAATACACATATACTCATTTTGAGTATCGGGTATATTTATAAAAAAAACCGCTAAATGTTAAAAAAAAAATTTTCGTTTTTTTTCGATTTTGACCAAATGCAGCTAACATTTGTGGAACGATTCTTCTTTAAAAGGCAGTAACAGTAGCAACTCACTATCATACTCTTACTGCTGGGAGCACTTATGTACATATAAATTTCCACTGATTCTGCAAAAGACATTTAGAGGCAGTGCCGCGCGAGTCCATCATCGAAAGTCGATTCTAAGTAAGAAACTTCTCTTAGTATAGCGGTTGTGTCATTTGAGCTGAGTATGACATACATATTAAAACATTGTTTGGCTGTAATTATATTGGTGTAATGTTATGGCTTATGCGGGCCGAAACCGGCCTAAGTGTGACGGGCTCCGAGCGAGCTTATACATACGAATCTTTTTAATGGAACGTTAAAGATATTAAAATTGGATATAAAACATCATACATATATATATATAAAAATACAAATAAAATTTTACATACATATACAAACATACATATTTTTTTATTGAATATACATATTTCTCAAAATCTGACAGCACCGTGAAGTTTTGGAAAAACTGGAAGAAGCCGAGACGGCTAATAACCATTTATTGAAACGACTTGACAAACTAAAAAATGCGAAAAGTGCCATTCTTAAGGACCTATGACCGAAGATAGTAAATCGCATAGATATCATCAACCCCAGAAATGACGGAGACGCAATCGAGGATATCTAAAACAACACTTTATCAATATAACATAAATACTGCAAGTAAATTGGACGATAGCGCTGTTTAAATAATCATAATTGTAACATAATTGTAATTATTTTTAGAGAGACATTACAAATTTGTAATTAAATAACATCTTAAAACCATATAAAAGTAAGCTTTTTATACCGGGTAGCTGTTAAAAATATTGATATGCCAAGCACGAAAAATAAGTAAGATGGGAATGATGTGCTCATATTGCTTTTGTTATTATAGTCCATAGCCGAGGAAAGGGTTATTGAGAATTTCGTAAAATGCTACAAATTAAATTCATGCGTGCACAAGATAAGATATCCATCTTCGACAATTAGATAAAGAAATATTTATCATTCTAAAAAATTCTGTTACGTTTAAGAAGAACAGTTTAAGAACAGACCTCTTACGGAGATTCGATATTAATCTTTAACAATTGGACTGACATCGTCATACTATTAAATGGAGCTTATGTTATCCAAAATTGATGACAATCTATTAAAACGTACTTACACTGGGCGTCATCAGATTAGCGTCCCATTGAACTTATTCTCATTGATTTCTTGATTTCCCATGTTATCTGAACCATTTAAAGTTAATTTAAGTTCTCCTTAAAAAAGAAGATCAATAACTACTTATAATTGAAGAAGATATTTTAATTAGTGTTTAAGTAACGTATGGATACAAAATGTAAAGTTAATTTGGGAAACAGTATAGCGCCCAAAAATGCAAGTTAAGCTATCCCGCTTAATTTGGTAAGCTTGATCACCAAATTTGTTATGTTTATTGATTAGTTTGCTTAAAACTCACTTAAAATGTAAGAGAAAAGGAAAAATAAAAAAAAAATGTCGCTTTTTCTAGACGGTACTTGAGAGTTTAGGAATATATTACTTTTGTGGTGGAAGCGGATGTGTCGGGGAATAAATAATTTGGGCTAATCTATTTGAATTGTGCGCGCATAGTGTGACCAGAATGTGAGTTGGTCAACTCAATCAACCCTGATTGAGCGTACACCTCAAATTCAGAGAAGACGCGATCCAAAATCCGAACTTCTAGCGTTTGCGTTGGTGAAGAGGCGAAAGAACTATCCAAGCGGTGAAACAGAAGCGGTGCGGTCTGAATTAATCGAGTGTTATTGTTGTGGAAAACTGTACTACAAACAGTTGGAATGCAAAATAACACCAATGTCTAAAGCTAAAATGGGAGATCTCGTAATGCTGGACAAACAAATCGTCTAAAAAATTCTCTCCGTTGCCAAGACAGATGTGAAACCCCGATTCAAACTGGAACCATCCATCATCTACCATCCGTCAAAAAGCAGCTGATGAGCATAAAATTAAAAATTTTTGGTCTGAATTGTAAATTAGTAAATTGGCTATTTTATTGACTATAATAAAACAATCCAAATATGTACAATAAACGTTATTCTGTTATTATTATTATTATTATTCTTTCTTTATAAATAATTGTATTTTAACCAAACCTCAAATTTGGGTCGGAAAAAATTGGCCAGGACAACACAAATTTTCGTTATGGTGCAAACAGCAAAAATATGTGAAAACTGGAGAGCCTTAAAACGAAAACGAAACATTTTGGCTTAAAACTTAATCCGCAAAAGTAAATGAAAAACGGAGCCTGCCTGACTTTTAATTTCGGCAGCCATATGCAGATCATTTTGACCATCCAAATTCACAATACCTTTGAGAAAACAATTGAAACCAGATCGCACACGTCTCACAAGATGCACTCCACCAAACAGAGCAATATGTTTTTTAAGCAAAACTTTTCCAAAGGTCAACTTCCACAGTTATTTTAAACTATTACATGTAATTAAACGTCATATACACCTTTGACCAAATATCTACAAGTTTATAGTTTAGAATACATTTTAAATACGCTTTGATTTTTTACTTTTTAAACAAATTTTTGCCAGCTTAACAAAAAAATCGCCAAAAAGAAGTTGTATAAGCGTTGTAACGGATATTGTCGAAGATATTCGACAGCAACTCGATAAGAACTGGGTTACGTTTTTAACCACAGTAAGGCGTTCGACTCAGTCAACCATAATATTCTTTGCAGAAAACTGACCAACTTATTAAACTTCTCAGGGACTGCGGTCAATTTTGTTAAATCGTACCTAACAAATAGATTGCAGGCAGTAGTATCCGGTACACATGCTTTCACTTTTAGGGTTCTTACACGGGGAGTCCCTCAGGGATCAGTACTAGGCTCCTTACTGTTTTCCATATATGTTAATGATCTACCCAGTGTCTTGTCTAATTGTAGAGTACATTTATATGCTGATGACGTCCAAATTTATGTTAGTAGTCCCGTTAATGAAATTAATCTTTGTGTCAATATTTCTAACAAAATGCTCTCCCTAATTGAGAAATGGGCAAAAGAGAATGGCCTGGGAATAAATCCTAAAAAATCAAAATGTATTGTAATTGCCAAAAAACGGATTGATACAAAAATATCGAGAATTTATACATAGGCAATACACCTATTTCCTATCCATTCCTATTTGCAGTTAATCTGGGGAAAACATTCAGTAGTACTCTATCATGGAGTAAACATATATCAAAGGCAACTGGACGTACATATGCTCTGCTGCGTCAGCTCTCAGCATCTAAAACTTTTTTGCCAGAAGAAATAAGACTATTAATTGCTAAAGTCATTCTCATCACCACTCTCTTTTAAGGTATAGAAATTTTTCGTCAATGTGACTGTTCGTGACGGCTCGTGACTTGCGCACATTAGTAGTAGGCTTTAATTCAATTGTCCATCATGCTTTTAATTTAAGTCGTTTTGACCATGTTTCACACCTGTCTCGTAAAATACTTGACCTCAACTTCTCCGAAATGGCTCGACCGATTTTCGTGAAATTGCAAATTTTAAATGATCTATTTAATGCAATAGATTTTACATAAAAAACATTTGATCATCAAATCTCGAATTTTTTTCAATACAACGTCACGCAACATTTTTTTTGTCTAATCTACTCGAAAATATTAAACTACACGACAAAGAGTGCGTGCGAGAGAGACAGAAAACGTGTCTAAACATATCGTCGGGCGCTGCGTAGCCACTGCAAATTGATTTGTTCCTTTTTGCTATAAAAATGATCCGATATGATCCAGATTCGATGCCACAGATTTTCGTCCTTTGTGGGAACGGAAGGGGAAGGGGCGAAGTTTTGAAATACATTTTTTATAGTGAGATCTAACAGAAGTGTGGATACCAAATTTGGATACTCTAGCTTTAATAATCTCTGAGATGTGTGGATGCCATCCATTTTCACCACAAATACACATATACTCATTTTGAGTATCGGGTATATTTATAAAAAAAACCGCTAAATGTTAAAAAAAAAATTTTCGTTTTTTTTCGATTTTGACCAAATGCAGCTAACATTTGTGGAACGATTCTTCTTTAAAAGGCAGTAACAGTAGCAACTCACTATCATACTCTTACTGCTGGGAGCACTTATGTACATATAAATTTCCACTGATTCTGCAAAAGACATTTAGAGGCAGTGCCGCGCGAGTCCATCATCGAAAGTCGATTCTAAGTAAGAAACTTCTCTTAGTATAGCGGTTGTGTCATTTGAGCTGAGTATGACATACATATTAAAACATTGTTTGGCTGTAATTATATTGGTGTAATGTTATGGCTTATGCGGGCCGAAACCGGCCTAAGTGTGACGGGCTCCGAGCGAGCTTATACATACGAATCTTTTTAATGGAACGTTAAAGATATTAAAATTGGATATAAAACATCATACATATATATATATAAAAATACAAATAAAATTTTACATACATATACAAACATACATATTTTTTTATTGAATATACATATTTCTCAAAATCTGACAGCACCGTGAAGTTTTGGAAAAACTGGAAGAAGCCGAGACGGCTAATAACCATTTATTGAAACGACTTGACAAACTAAAAAATGCGAAAAGTGCCATTCTTAAGGACCTATGACCGAAGATAGTAAATCGCATAGATATCATCAACCCCAGAAATGACGGAGACGCAATCGAGGATATCTAAAACAACACTTTATCAATATAACATAAATACTGCAAGTAAATTGGACGATAGCGCTGTTTAAATAATCATAATTGTAACATAATTGTAATTATTTTTAGAGAGACATTACAAATTTGTAATTAAATAACATCTTAAAACCATATAAAAGTAAGCTTTTTATACCGGGTAGCTGTTAAAAATATTGATATGCCAAGCACGAAAAATAAGTAAGATGGGAATGATGTGCTCATATTGCTTTTGTTATTATAGTCCATAGCCGAGGAAAGGGTTATTGAGAATTTCGTAAAATGCTACAAATTAAATTCATGCGTGCACAAGATAAGATATCCATCTTCGACAATTAGATAAAGAAATATTTATCATTCTAAAAAATTCTGTTACGTTTAAGAAGAACAGTTTAAGAACAGACCTCTTACGGAGATTCGATATTAATCTTTAACAATTGGACTGACATCGTCATACTATTAAATGGAGCTTATGTTATCCAAAATTGATGACAATCTATTAAAACGTACTTACACTGGGCGTCATCAGATTAGCGTCCCATTGAACTTATTCTCATTGATTTCTTGATTTCCCATGTTATCTGAACCATTTAAAGTTAATTTAAGTTCTCCTTAAAAAAGAAGATCAATAACTACTTATAATTGAAGAAGATATTTTAATTAGTGTTTAAGTAACGTATGGATACAAAATGTAAAGTTAATTTGGGAAACAGTATAGCGCCCAAAAATGCAAGTTAAGCTATCCCGCTTAATTTGGTAAGCTTGATCACCAAATTTGTTATGTTTATTGATTAGTTTGCTTAAAACTCACTTAAAATGTAAGAGAAAAGGAAAAATAAAAAAAAAATGTCGCTTTTTCTAGACGGTACTTGAGAGTTTAGGAATATATTACTTTTGTGGTGGATGCGGATGTGTCGGGGAATAAATAATTTGGGCTAATCTATTTGAATTGTGCGCGCATAGTGTGACCAGAATGTGAGTTGGTCAACTCAATCAACCCTGATTGAGCGTACACCTCAAATTCAGAGAAGACGCGATCCAAAATCCGAACTTCTAGCGTTTGCGTTGGTGAAGAGGCGAAAGAACTATCCAAGCGGTGAAACAGAAGCGGTGCGGTCTGAATTAATCGAGTGTTATTGTTGTGGAAAACTGTACTACAAACAGTTGGAATGCAAAATAACACCAATGTCTAAAGCTAAAATGGGAGATCTCGTAATGCTGGACAAACAAATCGTCTAAAAAATTCTCTCCGTTGCCAAGACAGATGTGAAACCCCGATTCAAACTGGAACCATCCATCATCTACCATCCGTCAAAAAGCAGCTGATGAGCATAAAATTAAAAATTTTTGGTCTGAATTGTAAATTAGTAAATTGGCTATTTTATTGACTATAATAAAACAATCCAAATATGTACAATAAACGTTATTCTGTTATTATTATTATTATTATTCTTTCTTTATAAATAATTGTATTTTAACCAAACCTCAAATTTGGGTCGGAAAAAATTGGCCAGGACAACACAAATTTTCGTTATGGTGCAAACAGCAAAAATATGTGAAAACTGGAGAGCCTTAAAACGAAAACGAAACATTTTGGCTTAAAACTTAATCCGCAAAAGTAAATGAAAAACGGAGCCTGCCTGACTTTTAATTTCGGCAGCCATATGCAGATCATTTTGACCATCCAAATTCACAATACCTTTGAGAAAACAATTGAAACCAGATCGCACACGTCTCACAAGATGCACTCCACCAAACAGAGCAATATGTTTTTTAAGCAAAACTTTTCCAAAGGTCAACTTCCACAGTTATTTTAAACTATTACATGTAATTAAACGTCATATACACCTTTGACCAAATATCTACAAGTTTATAGTTTAGAATACATTTTAAATACGCTTTGATTTTTTACTTTTTAAACAAATTTTTGCCAGCTTAACAAAAAAATCGCCAAAAAGAAGTTGTATAAGCGTTGTAACGGATATTGTCGAAGATATTCGACAGCAACTCGATAAGAACTGGGTTACGTTTTTAACCACAGTAAGGCGTTCGACTCAGTCAACCATAATATTCTTTGCAGAAAACTGACCAACTTATTAAACTTCTCAGGGACTGCGGTCAATTTTGTTAAATCGTACCTAACAAATAGATTGCAGGCAGTAGTATCCGGTACACATGCTTTCACTTTTAGGGTTCTTACACGGGGAGTCCCTCAGGGATCAGTACTAGGCTCCTTACTGTTTTCCATATATGTTAATGATCTACCCAGTGTCTTGTCTAATTGTAGAGTACATTTATATGCTGATGACGTCCAAATTTATGTTAGTAGTCCCGTTAATGAAATTAATCTTTGTGTCAATATTTCTAACAAAATGCTCTCCCTAATTGAGAAATGGGCAAAAGAGAATGGCCTGGGAATAAATCCTAAAAAATCAAAATGTATTGTAATTGCCAAAAAACGGATTGATACAAAAATATCGAGAATTTATACATAGGCAATACACCTATTTCCTATCCATTCCTATTTGCAGTTAATCTGGGGAAAACATTCAGTAGTACTCTATCATGGAGTAAACATATATCAAAGGCAACTGGACGTACATATGCTCTGCTGCGTCAGCTCTCAGCATCTAAAACTTTTTTGCCAGAAGAAATAAGACTATTAATTGCTAAAGTCATTCTCATCACCACTCTCTTTTAAGGTATAGAAATTTTTCGTCAATGTGACTGTTCGTGACGGCTCGTGACTTGCGCACATTAGTAGTAGGCTTTAATTCAATTGTCCATCATGCTTTTAATTTAAGTCGTTTTGACCATGTTTCACACCTGTCTCGTAAAATACTTGACCTCAACTTCTCCGAAATGGCTCGACCGATTTTCGTGAAATTGCAAATTTTAAATGATCTATTTAATGCAATAGATTTTACATAAAAAACATTTGATCATCAAATCTCGAATTTTTTTCAATACAACGTCACGCAACATTTTTTTTGTCTAATCTACTCGAAAATATTAAACTACACGACAAAGAGTGCGTGCGAGAGAGACAGAAAACGTGTCTAAACATATCGTCGGGCGCTGCGTAGCCACTGCAAATTGATTTGTTCCTTTTTGCTATAAAAATGATCCGATATGATCCAGATTCGATGCCACAGATTTTCGTCCTTTGTGGGAACGGAAGGGGAAGGGGCGAAGTTTTGAAATACATTTTTTATAGTGAGATCTAACAGAAGTGTGGATACCAAATTTGGATACTCTAGCTTTAATAATCTCTGAGATGTGTGGATGCCATCCATTTTCACCACAAATACACATATACTCATTTTGAGTATCGGGTATATTTATAAAAAAAACCGCTAAATGTTAAAAAAAAAATTTTCGTTTTTTTTCGATTTTGACCAAATGCAGCTAACATTTGTGGAACGATTCTTCTTTAAAAGGCAGTAACAGTAGCAACTCACTATCATACTCTTACTGCTGGGAGCACTTATGTACATATAAATTTCCACTGATTCTGCAAAAGACATTTAGAGGCAGTGCCGCGCGAGTCCATCATCGAAAGTCGATTCTAAGTAAGAAACTTCTCTTAGTATAGCGGTTGTGTCATTTGAGCTGAGTATGACATACATATTAAAACATTGTTTGGCTGTAATTATATTGGTGTAATGTTATGGCTTATGCGGGCCGAAACCGGCCTAAGTGTGACGGGCTCCGAGCGAGCTTATACATACGAATCTTTTTAATGGAACGTTAAAGATATTAAAATTGGATATAAAACATCATACATATATATATATAAAAATACAAATAAAATTTTACATACATATACAAACATACATATTTTTTTATTGAATATACATATTTCTCAAAATCTGACAGCACCGTGAAGTTTTGGAAAAACTGGAAGAAGCCGAGACGGCTAATAACCATTTATTGAAACGACTTGACAAACTAAAAAATGCGAAAAGTGCCATTCTTAAGGACCTATGACCGAAGATAGTAAATCGCATAGATATCATCAACCCCAGAAATGACGGAGACGCAATCGAGGATATCTAAAACAACACTTTATCAATATAACATAAATACTGCAAGTAAATTGGACGATAGCGCTGTTTAAATAATCATAATTGTAACATAATTGTAATTATTTTTAGAGAGACATTACAAATTTGTAATTAAATAACATCTTAAAACCATATAAAAGTAAGCTTTTTATACCGGGTAGCTGTTAAAAATATTGATATGCCAAGCACGAAAAATAAGTAAGATGGGAATGATGTGCTCATATTGCTTTTGTTATTATAGTCCATAGCCGAGGAAAGGGTTATTGAGAATTTCGTAAAATGCTACAAATTAAATTCATGCGTGCACAAGATAAGATATCCATCTTCGACAATTAGATAAAGAAATATTTATCATTCTAAAAAATTCTGTTACGTTTAAGAAGAACAGTTTAAGAACAGACCTCTTACGGAGATTCGATATTAATCTTTAACAATTGGACTGACATCGTCATACTATTAAATGGAGCTTATGTTATCCAAAATTGATGACAATCTATTAAAACGTACTTACACTGGGCGTCATCAGATTAGCGTCCCATTGAACTTATTCTCATTGATTTCTTGATTTCCCATGTTATCTGAACCATTTAAAGTTAATTTAAGTTCTCCTTAAAAAAGAAGATCAATAACTACTTATAATTGAAGAAGATATTTTAATTAGTGTTTAAGTAACGTATGGATACAAAATGTAAAGTTAATTTGGGAAACAGTATAGCGCCCAAAAATGCAAGTTAAGCTATCCCGCTTAATTTGGTAAGCTTGATCACCAAATTTGTTATGTTTATTGATTAGTTTGCTTAAAACTCACTTAAAATGTAAGAGAAAAGGAAAAATAAAAAAAAAATGTCGCTTTTTCTAGACGGTACTTGAGAGTTTAGGAATATATTACTTTTGTGGTGGATGCGGATGTGTCGGGGAATAAATAATTTGGGCTAATCTATTTGAATTGTGCGCGCATAGTGTGACCAGAATGTGAGTTGGTCAACTCAATCAACCCTGATTGAGCGTACACCTCAAATTCAGAGAAGACGCGATCCAAAATCCGAACTTCTAGCGTTTGCGTTGGTGAAGAGGCGAAAGAACTATCCAAGCGGTGAAACAGAAGCGGTGCGGTCTGAATTAATCGAGTGTTATTGTTGTGGAAAACTGTACTACAAACAGTTGGAATGCAAAATAACACCAATGTCTAAAGCTAAAATGGGAGATCTCGTAATGCTGGACAAACAAATCGTCTAAAAAATTCTCTCCGTTGCCAAGACAGATGTGAAACCCCGATTCAAACTGGAACCATCCATCATCTACCATCCGTCAAAAAGCAGCTGATGAGCATAAAATTAAAAATTTTTGGTCTGAATTGTAAATTAGTAAATTGGCTATTTTATTGACTATAATAAAACAATCCAAATATGTACAATAAACGTTATTCTGTGGACTCCCGTAAAAATTGCAGCAGCTCTGTTTGGAAGTTGTTTTGGCCTTGGCTGCTCGCAATTTGCTGGAGTATCTCTCGCTTTGTTTCCTGGTGCTCATCCTGTAATATCTGCTGCTCCTTCTGGACTTCAAACATTTTCCGAACAATCTCCAGAATATTTTCCAGTTTAATCCGCATTGGTGCAGCCCCTTGGTAGCAGAAAGAATACTAGAGCTACAGTTAGATCTGCCTGGTCGACATTAACGGAATTATTTCGGGACCCCCGCAAATCCTCAGTACTATCATGAGCGTAATTTAAGAGATATCCTAATGAATTTTTTACTTTAACATGATTGTTAATAGCTGGATGAGTGTACAACATTTCAGTCATCTATCGGTCAATTATATCGAATAGATACGATAGTTCCGATCCGTCAAAATATTTAAAGATTTTAAAATACCATTCCAAAGATAGTTTACCAGTCTATCGTCTATCTTATGTAATTATAAATTTATTTAAATTCAAATATCTGAACTATCGGAACATTAAAATTCTTTTTCAAAGTTGAAATCTAACTTATCTAACTCTATATTTTTTTTGAAAGCCTTGACGACGATTTTGATAACTTTGAAATTAAAGGATCAGATGTAACGAGAAGAGCATGCCTTAAATCTTCCGTCGTATTTTTACGTGAAAACTTTCGGTTGTGAGCACTTTACATTTACGTTTCTCAATGAATCGTAGCTTGGACAAATATTTGCGTAGTAAGATTTAGCTTTTATGCATTTTTCGTGAAGCGCCCATCTACATTAATCGCCAAAGCTTCCTCAGGACTGAATTTAATAGGAAGTTTGGGATCACTGTTAGCACATTTTATTAAATTGAGCAATGATATAACTTTAGAAGCATTTCTCTCCCCACCTTTGTACAAGCTTACGTGTGCCACCAACATGAGCTCTTTCATCGATGATTTGTTTGCAAGAGATTTAGCTTTGTTTAATTTGGGTTTTAATGAACAATCTGCCAACTCTTTTGACGGTCTTCCCACTGGATATACATCTTCCTCCGGTTGCACCCTTAATATACAGTCGCCATCTAACCACTGCTTGTTATACTTTTCGAAATGTGACAATGTTCTATTACATTTTTTTCCATTTTTGCAGCAATGCGCTTACAAATGTTCTTATTCTTCTTTGGATTTCTTTGTGTTGTTCTTGGGAATAATCATTATTATTAAACACATTTGAAAATATGTAATTTTCAACCGCAATAGACTTTTTGGTAGCGACCTTCTCGTTGCACCGAACTGAAAAAATGGTTCGTCTTGGGATGGACATTTTCTAAAAATTAAATTACTCAGCCAGGCTCCGTTTTTTACATTCACAAAAGTTTTCCGATTTACTTTTGAATACACATAAATTGGGGCTACCGTTTTCACATTCCGCAAGATTTATTCGTTTTCAAAACGAAAACATTTCGTTTCGGACAACGAAACGACCCTTAATTGAAAAAGGAAAAAAATAGATGACTTATTGATGCATTAACATAAACTTGACACCTATATCAGGGTAATTTAACTTTTGCTTTCTTTATAAATAATTGTATTTTAACCAAACCTCAAATTTGGGTCGGAAAAAATTGGCCAGGACAACACAAATTTTCGTTATGGTGCAAACAGCAAAAATATGTGAAAACTGGAGAGCCTTAAAACGAAAACGAAACATTTTGGCTTAAAGCTTAATCCGCAAAAGTAAATGAAAAACGGAGCCTGCCTGACTTTTAATTTCGCAGCCATATGCAGATCATTTTGACCATCCAAATTCACAATACCTTTGAGAAAACAATTGAAACCAGATCGCACACGTCTCACAAGATGCACTCCACCAAACAGAGCAATATGTTTTTTAAGCAAAACTTTTCCAAAGGTCAACTTCCACAGTTATTTTAAACTAGTACATGTAATTAAACGTCATATACACCTTTGACCAAATATCTACAAGTTTATAGTTTAGAATACATTTTAACTACGCTTTGATTTTTTACTTTTTAAACAAATTTTTGCCAGCTTAACAAAAAAATCGCCAAAAAGAAGTTGTATAAGCGCTGTAACGGATATTGTCGAAGATATTCGACAGCAACTCGATAAGAACTGGGTTACGTTTTTAACACTTCTCGACCACAGTAAGGCGTTCGACTCAGTCAACCATAATATTCTTTGCAGAAAACTGACCAACTTATTAAACTTCTCAGGGACTGCGGTCAATTTTGTTAAATCGTACCTAACAAATAGATTGCAGGCAGTAGTATCCGGTACACATGCTTTCACTTTTAGGGTTCTTACACGGGGAGTCCCTCAGGGATCAGTACTAGGCTCCTTCCTGTTTTCCATATATGTTAATGATCTACCCAGTGTCTTGTCTAATTGTAGAGTACATTTATATGCTGATGACGTCCAAATTTATGTTAGTAGTCCCGTTAATGAAATTAATCTTTGTGTCAATATTTCTAACAAAATGCTCTCCCTAATTGAGAAATGGGCAAAAGAGAATGGCCTGGGAATAAATCCTAAAAAATCAAAATGTATTGTAATTGCCAAAAAACGGATTGATACAAAAATATCGAGAATTTATACATAGGCAATACACCTATTTCCTATCCATTCCTATTTGCAGTTAATCTGGGGATAACATTCAGTAGTACTCTATCATGGAGTAAACATATATCAAAGGCAACTGGACGTACATATGCTCTGCTGCGTCAGCTCTCAGCATCTAAAACTTTTTTGCCAGAAGAAATAAGACTATTAATTGCTAAAGTCATTCTCATCCCCACTCTCTTTTAAGGTATAGAAATTTTTCGTCAATGTGACTGTTCGTGACGGCTCGTGACTTGCGCACATTAGTAGTAGGCTTTAATTCAATTGTCCATCATGCTTTTAATTTAAGTCGTTTTGACCATGTTTCACACCTGTCTCGTAAAATACTTGACCTCAACTTCTCCGAAATGGCTCGACCGATTTTCGTGAAATTGCAAATTTTAAATGATCTATTTAATGCAATAGATTTTACATAAAAAACATTTGATCATCAAATCTCGAATTTTTTTCAATACAACGTCACGCAACATTTTTTTTGTCTAATCTACTCGAAAATATTAAACTACACGACAAAGAGTGCGTGCGAGAGAGAGACAGAAAACGTGTCTAAACATATCGTCGGGCGCTGCGTAGCCACTGCAAATTGATTTGTTCCTTTTTGCTATAAAAATGATCCGATATGATCCAGATTCGATGCCACAGATTTTCGTCCTTTGTGGGAACGGAAGGGGAAGGGGCGAAGTTTTGAAATACATTTTTTATAGTGAGATCTAACAGAAGTGTGGATACCAAATTTGGATACTCTAGCTTTAATAATCTCTGAGATGTGTGGATGCCATCCATTTTCACCACAAATACACATATACTCATTTTGAGTATCGGGTATATTTATAAAAAAAACCGCTAAATGTTAAAAAAAAAATTTTCGTTTTTTTTCGATTTTGACCAAATGCAGCTAACATTTGTGGAACGATTCTTCTTTAAAAGGCAGTAACAGTAGCAACTCACTATCATACTCTTACTGCTGGGAGCACTTATGTACATATAAATTTCCACTGATTCTGCAAAAGACATTTAGAGGCAGTGCCGCGCGAGTCCATCATCGAAAGTCGATTCTAAGTAAGAAACTTCTCTTAGTATAGCGGTTGTGTCATTTGAGCTGAGTATGACATACATATTAAAACATTGTTTGGCTGTAATTATATTGGTGTAATGTTATGGCTTATGCGGGCCGAAACCGGCCTAAGTGTGACGGGCTCCGAGCGAGCTTATACATACGAATCTTTTTAATGGAACGTTAAAGATATTAAAATTGGATATAAAACATCATACATATATATATATAAAAATACAAATAAAATTTTACATACATATACAAACATACATATTTTTTTATTGAATATACATATTTCTCAAAATCTGACAGCACCGTGAAGTTTTGGAAAAACTGGAAGAAGCCGAGACGGCTAATAACCATTTATTGAAACGACTTGACAAACTAAAAAATGCGAAAAGTGCCATTCTTAAGGACCTATGACCGAAGATAGTAAATCGCATAGATATCATCAACCCCAGAAATGACGGAGACGCAATCGAGGATATCTAAAACAACACTTTATCAATATAAAATAAATACTGCAAGTAAATTGGACGATAGCGCTGTTTAAATAATCATAATTGTAACATAATTGTAATTATTTTTAGAGAGACATTACAAATTTGTAATTAAATAACATCTTAAAACCATATAAAAGTAAGCTTTTTATACCGGGTAGCTGTTAAAAATATTGATATGCCAAGCACGAAAAATAAGTAAGATGGGAATGATGTGCTCATATTGCTTTTGTTATTATAGTCCATAGCCGAGGAAAGGGTTATTGAGAATTTCGTAAAATGCTACAAATTAAATTCATGCGTGCACAAGATAAGATATCCATCTTCGACAATTAGATAAAGAAATATTTATCATTCTAAAAAATTCTGTTACGTTTAAGAAGAACAGTTTAAGAACAGACCTCTTACGGAGATTCGATATTAATCTTTAACAATTGGACTGACATCGTCATACTATTAAATGGAGCTTATGTTATCCAAAATTGATGACAATCTATTAAAACGTACTTACACTGGGCGTCATCAGATTAGCGTCCCATTGAACTTATTCTCATTGATTTCTTGATTTCCCATGTTATCTGAACCATTTAAAGTTAATTTAAGTTCTCCTTAAAAAAGAAGATCAATAACTACTTATAATTGAAGAAGATATTTTAATTAGTGTTTAAGTAACGTATGGATACAAAATGTAAAGTTAATTTGGGAAACAGTATAGCGCCCAAAAATGCAAGTTAAGCTATCCCGCTTAATTCGGTAAGCTTGATCACCAAATTTGTTATGTTTATTGATTAGTTTGCTTAAAACTCACTTAAAATGTAAGAGAAAAGGAAAAATAAAAAAAAATGTCGCTTTTTCTAGACGGTACTTGAGAGTTTAGGAATATATTACTTTTGTGGTGGATGCGGATGTGTCGGGGAATAAATAATTTGGGCTAATCTATTTGAATTGTGCGCGCATAGTGTGACCAGAATGTGAGTTGATCAACTCAATCAACCCTGATTGAGCGTACACCTCAAATTCAGAGAAGACGCGATCCAAAATCCGAACTTCTAGCGTTTGCGTTGGTGAAGAGGCGAAAGAACTATCCAAGCGGTGAAACAGAAGCGGTGCGGTCTGAATTAATCGAGTGTTATTGTTGTGGAAAACTGTACTACAAACAGTTGGAATGCAAAATAACACCAATGTCTAAAGCTAAAATGGGAGATCTCGTAATGCTGGACAAACAAATCGTCTAAAAAATTCTCTCCGTTGCCAAGACAGATGTGAAACCCCGATTCAAACTGGAACCATCCATCATCTACCATCCGTCAAAAAGCAGCTGATGAGCATAAAATTAAAAATTTTTGGTCTGAATTGTAAATTAGTAAATTGGCTATTTTATTGACTATAATAAAACAATCCAAATATGTACAATAAACGTTATTCTGTGGACTCCCGTAAAAATAGCAGCAGCTCTGTTTGGAAGTTGTTTTGGCCTTGGCTGCTCGCAATTTGCTGGAGTATCTCTCGCTTTGTTTCCTGGTGCTCATCCTGTAATATCTGCTGCTCCTTCTAGACTTCAAACATTTTCCGAACAATCTCCAGAATATTTTCCAGTTTAATCCGCATTGGTGCAGCCCCTTGGTAGCAGAAAGAATACTAGAGCTACAGTTAGATCTGCCTGGTCGACATTAACGGAATTATTTCGGGACCCCCGCAAATCCTCAGTACTATCATGAGCGTAATTTAAGAGATATCCTAATGCATTTTTTACTTTAACATGATTGTTAATAGCTGGATGAGTGTACAAAATTTCAGTCATCTGTCGGTCAATTATATCGAATAGATACGATAGTTCCGATCCGTGAAAATATTTAAAGATTTTAAAATACCATTCCAAAGATAGTTTACCAGTCTATCGTCTATCTTATGTAATTATAAATTTATTTAAATTCAAATATCTGAACTATCGGAACATTAAAACTCTTTTTCAAAGTTGAAATCTAACTTATCTAACTCTATATTTTTTTTGAAAGCCTTGACGACGATTTTGATAACTTTGAAATTAAAGGATCAGATGCAACGAGAAGAGCATGCCTTAAATCTTCCGTCGTATTTTTACGTGAAAACTTTCGGTTGTGAGCACTTTACATTTACGTTTCTCAATGAATCGTAGCTTGGACAAATATTTGCGTAGTAAGATTTAGCTTTTATGCATTTTTCGTGAAGCGCCCATCTACATTAATCGCCAAAGCTTCCTCAGGACTGAATTTAATAGGAAGTTTGGGATCACTGTTAGCACATTTTATTAAATTGAGCAATGATATAACTTTAGAAGCATTTCTCTCCCCACCTTTGTACAAGCTTACGTGTGCCACCAACATGAGCTCTTTCATCGATGATTTGTTTGCAAGAGATTTAGCTTTGTTTAATTTGGGCTTTAATGAACAATCTGCCAACTCTTTTGACGGTCTTCCCACTGGATATACATCTTCCTCCGGTTGCACCCTTAATATACAGTCGCCATCTAACCACTGCTTGTTATACTTTTCGAAATGTGACAATGTTCTATTACATTTTTTTCCATTTTTGCAGCAATGCGCTTACAAATGTTCTTATTCTTCTTTGGATTTCTTTGTGTTGTTCTTGGGAATAATCATTATTATTAAATACATTTGAAAATATGTAATTTTCAACCGCAATAGACTTTTTGGTAGCGACCTTCTCGTTGCACCGAACTGAAAAAATGGTTCGTCTTGGGATGGACATTTTCTAAAAATTAAATTACTCAGCCAGGCTCCGTTTTTTACATTCACAAAAGTTTTCCGATTTACTTTTGAATACACATAAATTGGGGCTCCCGTTTTCACATTCCGTAAGATTTATTCGTTTTCAAAACGAAAACATTTTCGTTTCGTACAACGAAACGACCCTTAATTGAAAAAGGAAAAAAATAGATGACTTATTGATGCATTAACATAAACTTGACACCTATATCAGGGTAATTTAACTTTTGCTTTCTTTATAAATAATTGTATTTTAACCAAACCTCAAATTTGGGTCGGAAAAAATTGGCCAGGACAACACAAATTTTCGTTATGGTGCAAACAGCAAAAATATGTGAAAACTGGAGAGCCTTAAAACGAAAACGAAACATTTTGGCTTAAAACTTAATCCGCAAAAGTAAATGAAAAACGGAGCCTGCCTGACTTTTAATTTCGGCAGCCATATGCAGATCATTTTGACCATCCAAATTCACAATACCTTTGAGAAAACAATTGAAACCAGATCGCACACGTCTCACAAGATGCACTCCACCAAACAGAGCAATATGTTTTTTAAGCAAAACTTTTCCAAAGGTCAACTTCCACAGTTATTTTAAACTAGTACATGTAATTAAACGTCATATACACCTTTGACCAAATATCTACAAGTTTATAGTTTAGAATACATTTTAACTACGCTTTGATTTTTTACTTTTTAAACAAATTTTTGCCAGCTTAACAAAAAAATCGCCAAAAAGAAGTTGTATAAGCGCTGTAACGGATATTGTCGAAGATATTCGACAGCAACTCGATAAGAACTGGGTTACGTTTTTAACACTTCTCGACCACAGTAAGGCGTTCGACTCAGTCAACCATAATATTCTTTGCAGAAAACTGACCAACTTATTAAACTTCTCAGGGACTGCGGTCAATTTTGTTAAATCGTACCTAACAAATAGATTGCAGGCAGTAGTATCCGGTACACATGCTTTCACTTTTAGGGTTCTTACACGGGGAGTCCCTCAGGGATCAGTACTAGGCTCCTTACTGTTTTCCATATATGTTAATGATCTACCCAGTGTCTTTTCTAATTGTAGAGTACATTTATATGCTGATGACGTCCAAATTTATGTTAGTAGTCCCGTTAATGAAATTAATCTTTGTGTCAATATTTCTAACAAAATGCTCTCCCTAATTGAGAAATGGGCAAAAGAGAATGGCCTGGGAATAAATCCTAAAAAATCAAAATGTATTGTAATTGCCAAAAAACGGATTGATACAAAAATATCGAGAATTTATACATAGGCAATACACCTATTTCCTATCCATTCCTATTTGCAGTTAATCTGGGGATAACATTCAGTAGTACTCTATCATGGAGTAAACATATATCAAAGGCAACTGGACGTACATATGCTCTGCTGCGTCAGCTCTCAGCATCTAAAACTTTTTTGCCAGAAGAAATAAGACTATTAATTGCTAAAGTCATTCTCATCCCCACTCTCTTTTAAGGTATAGAAATTTTTCGTCAATGTGACTGTTCGTGACGGCTCGTGACTTGCGCACATTAGTAGTAGGCTTTAATTCAATTGTCCATCATGCTTTTAATTTAAGTCGTTTTGACCATGTTTCACACCTGTCTCGTAAAATACTTGACCTCAACTTCTCCGAAATGGCTCGACCGATTTTCGTGAAATTGCAAATTTTAAATGATCTATTTAATGCAATAGATTTTACATAAAAAACATTTGATCATCAAATCTCGAATTTTTTTCAATACAACGTCACGCAACATTTTTTTTGTCTAATCTACTCGAAAATATTAAACTACACGACAAAGAGTGCGTGCGAGAGAGACAGAAAACGTGTCTAAACATATCGTCGGGCGCTGCGTAGCCACTGCAAATTGATTTGTTCCTTTTTGTTATAAAAATGATCCGATATGATCCAGATTCGATGCCACAGATTTTCGTCCTTTGTGGGAACGGAAGGGGAAGGGGCGAAGTTTTGAAATACATTTTTTATAGTGAGATCTAACAGAAGTGTGGATACCAAATTTGGATACTCTAGCTTTAATAATCTCTGAGATGTGTGGATGCCATCCATTTTCACCACAAATACACATATACTCATTTTGAGTATCGGGTATATTTATAAAAAAAACCGCTAAATGTTAAAAAAAAAATTTTCGATTTTGACCAAATGCAGCTAACATTTGTGGAACGATTCTTCTTTAAAAGGCAGTAACATCTCAGTAGCAACTCACTATCATACTCTTACTTCTGGGAGCACTTATGTACATATAAATTTCCACTGATTCTGCAAAAGACATTTAGAGGCAGTGCCGCGCGAGTCCATCATCGAAAGTCGATTCTAAGTAAGAAACTTCTCTTAGTATAGCGGTTGTGTCATTTGAGCTGAGTATGACATATTAAAACATTGTTTGGCTGTAATTATATTGGTGTAATGTTATGGCTTATGCGGGCCGAAACCGGCCTAAGTGTTACGGGCTCCGAGCGAGTCCGGCAGCCGCCTCAACCTAACCTATGGCCTATACATACGAATCTTTTTAATGGAACGTTAAAGATATTAAAATTGGATATAAAACATCATACATATATATATATAAAAATACAAATAAAATTTTACATACATATACAAACATACATATTTTTTTATTGAATATACATATTTCTCAAAATCTGACAGCACCGTGAAGTTTTGGAAAAACTGGAAGAAGCCGAGACGGCTAATAACCATTTATTGAAACGACTTGACAAACTAAAAAATGCGAAAAGTGCCATTCTTAAGGACCTATGACCGAAGATAGTAAATCGCATAGATATCATCAACCCCAGAAATGACGGAGACGCAATCGAGGATATCTAAAACAACACTTTATCAATATAACATAAATACTGCAAGTAAATTGGACGATAGCGCTGTTTAAATAATCATAATTGTAACATAATTGTAATTATTTTTAGAGAGACATTACAAATTTGTAATTAAATAACATCTTAAACCATATAAAAGTAAGCTTTTTATACCGGGTAGCTGTTAAAAATATTGATATGCCAAGCACGAAAAATAAGTAAGATGGGAATGATGTGCTCATATTGCTTTTGTTATTATAGTCCATAGCCGAGGAAAGGGTTATTGAGAATTTCGTAAAATGCTACAAATTAAATTCATGCGTGCACAAGATAAGATATCCATCTTCGACAATTAGATAAAGAAATATTTATCATTCTAAAAAATTCTGTTACGTTTAAGAAGAACAGTTTAAGAACAGACCTCTTACGGAGATTCGATATTAATCTTTAACAATTGGACTGACATCGTCATACTATTAAATGGAGCTTATGTTATCCAAAATTAATGACAATCTATTAAAACGTACTTACACTGGGCGTCATCAGATTAGCGTCCCATTGAACTTATTCTCATTGATTTCTTGATTTCCCATGTTATCTGAACCATTTAAAGTTAATTTAAGTTCTCCTTAAAAAAGAAGATCAATAACTAGTGTTAGTGTTTAAGTAACGTATGGATACAAAATGTAAAGTTAATTTGGGAAACAGTATAGCGCCCAAAAATGCAAGTTAAGCTATCCCGCTTAATTCGGTAAGCTTGATCACCAAATTTGTTGTGTTTATTGATTAGTTTGCTTAAAACTCACTTAAAATGTAAGAGAAAAGGAAAAATAAAAAAAAAATGTCGCTTTTTCTAGACGGTACTTGAGAGTTTAGGAATATATTACTTTTGTGGTGGATGCGGATGTGTCGGGGAATAAATAATTTGGGCTAATCTATTTGAATTGTGCGCGCATAGTGTGACCAGAATGTGAGTTGATCAACTCAATCAACACTGATTGAGCGTACACCTCAAATTCAGAGAAGACGCGATCCAAAATCCGAACTTCTAGCGTTTGCGTTGGTGAAGAGGCGAAAGAACTATCCAAGCGGTGAAGCAGAAGCGGTGCTGTCTGAATTAATCGAGTGTTATTGTTGTGGAAAACTGTACTACAAACAGTTGGAATGCAAAATAACACCAATGTCTAAAGCTAAAATGGGAGATCTCGTAATGCTGGACAAACAAATCGTCTAAAAAATTCTCTCCGTTGCCAAGACAGATGTGAAACCCCGATTCAAACTGGAACCATCCATCATCTACCATCCGTCAAAAAGCAGCTGATGAGCATAAAATTAAAAATTTTTGGTCTGAATTGTAAATTAGTAAATTGGCTATTTTATTGACTATAATAAAACAATCCAAATATGTACAATAAACGTTATTCTGTGGACTCCCGTAAAAATAGCAGCAGCTCTGTTTGGAAGTTGTTTTGGCCTTGGCTGCTCGCAATTTGCTGGAGTATCTCTCGCTTTGTTTCCTGGTGCTCATCCTGTAATATCTGCTGCTCCTTCTAGACTTCAAACATTTTCCGAACAATCTCCAGAATATTTTCCAGTTTAATCCGCATTGGTGCAGCCCCTTGGTAGCAGAAAGAATACTAGAGCTACAGTTAGATCTGCCTGGTCGACATTAACGGAATTATTTCGGGACCCCCGCAAATCCTCAGTACTATCATGAGCGTAATTTAAGAGATATCCTAATGCATTTTTTACTTTAACATGATTGTTAATAGCTGGATGAGTGTACAAAATTTCAGTCATCTGTCGGTCAATTATATCGAATAGATACGATAGTTCCGATCCGTGAAAATATTTAAAGATTTTAAAATACCATTCCAAAGATAGTTTACCAGTCTATCGTCTATCTTATGTAATTATAAATTTATTTAAATTCAAATATCTGAACTATCGGAACATTAAAACTCTTTTTCAAAGTTGAAATCTAACTTATCTAACTCTATATTTTTTTTGAAAGCCTTGACGACGATTTTGATAACTTTGAAATTAAAGGATCAGATGCAACGAGAAGAGCATGCCTTAAATCTTCCGTCGTATTTTTACGTGAAAACTTTCGGTTGTGAGCACTTTACATTTACGTTTCTCAATGAATCGTAGCTTGGACAAATATTTGCGTAGTAAGATTTAGCTTTTATGCATTTTTCGTGAAGCGCCCATCTACATTAATCGCCAAAGCTTCCTCAGGACTGAATTTAATAGGAAGTTTGGGATCACTGTTAGCACATTTTATTAAATTGAGCAATGATATAACTTTAGAAGCATTTCTCTCCCCACCTTTGTACAAGCTTACGTGTGCCACCAACATGAGCTCTTTCATCGATGATTTGTTTGCAAGAGATTTAGCTTTGTTTAATTTGGGCTTTAATGAACAATCTGCCAACTCTTTTGACGGTCTTCCCACTGGATATACATCTTCCTCCGGTTGCACCCTTAATATACAGTCGCCATCTAACCACTGCTTGTTATACTTTTCGAAATGTGACAATGTTCTATTACATTTTTTTCCATTTTTGCAGCAATGCGCTTACAAATGTTCTTATTCTTCTTTGGATTTCTTTGTGTTGTTCTTGGGAATAATCATTATTATTAAACACATTTGAAAATATGTAATTTTCAACCGCAATAGACTTTTTGGTAGCGACCTTCTCGTTGCACCGAACTGAAAAAATGGTTCGTCTTGGGATGGACATTTTCTAAAAATTAAATTACTCAGCCAGGCTCCGTTTTTTACATTCACAAAAGTTTTCCGATTTACTTTTGAATACACATAAATTGGGGCTCCCGTTTTCACATTCCGCAAGATTTATTCGTTTTCAAAACGAAGACATTTCGTTTCGGACAACGAAACGACCCTTAATTGAAAAAGGAAAAAAATAGATGACTTATTGATGCATTAACATAAACTTGACACCTATATCAGGGTAATTTAACTTTTGCTTTCTTTATAAATAATTGTATTTTAACCAAACCTCAAATTTGGGTCGGAAAAAATTGGCCAGGACAACACAAATTTTCGTTATGGTGCAAACAGCAAAAATATGTGAAAACTGGAGAGCCTTAAAACGAAAACGAAACCTTTTGGCTGAAAACTTAATCCGCAAAAGTAAATGAAAAACGGAGCCTGCCTGACTTTTAATTTCGGCAGCCATATGCAGATCATTTTGACCATCCAAATTCACAATACCTTTGAGAAAACAATTGAAACCAGATCGCACACGTCTCACAAGATGCACTCCACCAAACAGAGCAATATGTTTTTTAAGCAAAACTTTTCCAAAGGTCAACTTCCACAGTTATTTTAAACTAGTACATGTAATTAAACGTCATATACACCTTTGACCAAATATCTACAAGTTTATAGTTTAGAATACATTTTAACTACGCTTTGATTTTTTACTTTTTAAACAAATTTTTGCCAGCTTAACAAAAAAGTCGCCAAGAAGAAGTTGTATAAGCGCTGTAGCGGATATTGTCGAAGATATTCGACAGCAACTCGATAAGAACTGGGTTACGTTTTTAACACTTCTCGACCACAGTAAGGCGTTCGACTCAGTCAACCATAATATTCTTTGCAGAAAACTGACCAACTTATTAAACTTCTCAGGGACTGCGGTCAATTTTGTTAAATCGTACCTAACAAATAGATTGCAGGCAGTAGTATCCGGTACACATGCTTTCACTTTTAGGGTTCTTACACGGGGAGTCCCTCAGGGATCAGTACTAGGCTCCTTACTGTTTTCCATATATGTTAATGATCTACCCAGTGTCTTGTCTAATTGTAGAGTACATTTATATGCTGATGACGTCCAAATTTATGTTAGTAGTCCCGTTAATGAAATTAATCTTTGTGTCAATATTTCTAACAAAATGCTCTCCCTAATTGAGAAATGGGCAAAAGAGAATGGCCTGGGAATAAATCCTAAAAAATCAAAATGTATTGTAATTGCCAAAAAACGGATTGATACAAAAATATCGAGAATTTATACATAGGCAATACACCTATTTCCTATCCATTCCTATTTGCAGTTAATCTGGGGATAACATTCAGTAGTACTCTATCATGGAGTAAACATATATCAAAGGCAACTGGACGTACATATGCTCTGCTGCGTCAGCTCTCAGCATCTAAAACTTTTTTGCCAGAAGAAATAAGACTATTAATTGTCATTCTCATCCCCACTCTCTTTTAAGGTATAGAAATTTTTCGTCAATGTGACTGTTCGTGACGGCTCGTGACTTGCGCACATTAGTAGTAGGCTTTAATTCAATTGTCCATCATGCTTTTAATTTAAGTCGTTTTGACCATGTTTCACACCTGTCTCGTAAAATACTTGACCTCAACTTCTCCGAAATGGCTCGACCGATTTTCGTGAAATTGCAAATTTTAAATGATCTATTTAATGCAATAGATTTTACATAAAAAACATTTGATCATCAAATCTCGAATTTTTTTCAATACAACGTCACGCAACATTTTTTTTGTCTAATCTACTCGAAAATATTAAACTACACGACAAAGAGTGCGTGCGAGAGAGACAGAAAACGTGTCTAAACATATCGTCGGGCGCTGCGTAGCCACTGCAAATTGATTTGTTCCTTTTTGCTATAAAAATGATCCGATATGATCCAGATTCGATGCCACAGATTTTCGTCCTTTGTGGGAACGGAAGGGGAAGGGGCGAAGTTTTGAAATACATTTTTTATAGTGAGATCTAACAGAAGTGTGGATACCAAATTTGGATACTCTAGCTTTAATAATCTCTGAGATGTGTGGATGCCATCCATTTTCACCACAAATACACATATACTCATTTTGAGTATCGGGTATATTTATAAAAAAAACCGCTAAATGTTAAAAAAAAAATTTTCGATTTTGACCAAATGCAGCTAACATTTGTGGAACGATTCTTCTTTAAAAGGCAGTAACATCTCAGTAGCAACTCACTATCATACTCTTACTTCTGGGAGCACTTATGTACATATAAATTTCCACTGATTCTGCAAAAGACATTTAGAGGCAGTGCCGCGCGAGTCCATCATCGAAAGTCGATTCTAAGTAAGAAACTTCTCTTAGTATAGCGGTTGTGTCATTTGAGCTGAGTATGACATATTAAAACATTGTTTGGCTGTAATTATATTGGTGTAATGTTATGGCTTATGCGGGCCGAAACCGGCCTAAGTGTTACGGGCTCCGAGCGAGTCCGGCAGCCGCCTCAACCTAACCTATGGCCTATACATACGAATCTTTTTAATGGAACGTTAAAGATATTAAAATTGGATATAAAACATCATACATATATATATATAAAAATACAAATAAAATTTTACATACATATACAAACATACATATTTTTTTATTGAATATACATATTTCTCAAAATCTGACAGCACCGTGAAGTTTTGGAAAAACTGGAAGAAGCCGAGACGGCTAATAACCATTTATTGAAACGACTTGACAAACTAAAAAATGCGAAAAGTGCCATTCTTAAGGACCTATGACCGAAGATAGTAAATCGCATAGATATCATCAACCCCAGAAATGACGGAGACGCAATCGAGGATATCTAAAACAACACTTTATCAATATAACATAAATACTGCAAGTAAATTGGACGATAGCGCTGTTTAAATAATCATAATTGTAACATAATTGTAATTATTTTTAGAGAGACATTACAAATTTGTAATTAAATAACATCTTAAACCATATAAAAGTAAGCTTTTTATACCGGGTAGCTGTTAAAAATATTGATATGCCAAGCACGAAAAATAAGTAAGATGGGAATGATGTGCTCATATTGCTTTTGTTATTATAGTCCATAGCCGAGGAAAGGGTTATTGAGAATTTCGTAAAATGCTACAAATTAAATTCATGCGTGCACAAGATAAGATATCCATCTTCGACAATTAGATAAAGAAATATTTATCATTCTAAAAAATTCTGTTACGTTTAAGAAGAACAGTTTAAGAACAGACCTCTTACGGAGATTCGATATTAATCTTTAACAATTGGACTGACATCGTCATACTATTAAATGGAGCTTATGTTATCCAAAATTGATGACAATCTATTAAAACGTACTTACACTGGGCGTCATCAGATTAGCGTCCCATTGAACTTATTCTCATTGATTTCTTGATTTCCCATGTTATCTGAACCATTTAAAGTTAATTTAAGTTCTCCTTAAAAAAGAAGATCAATAACTACTTATAATTGAAGAAGATATTTTAATTAGTGTTTAAGTAACGTATGGATACAAAATGTAAAGTTAATTTGGGAAACAGTATAGCGCCCAAAAATGCAAGTTAAGCTATCCCGCTTAATTCGGTAAGCTTGATCACCAAATTTGTTGTGTTTATTGATTAGTTTGCTTAAAACTCACTTAAAATGTAAGAGAAAAGGAAAAATAAAAAAAAAATGTCGCTTTTTCTAGACGGTACTTGAGAGTTTAGGAATATATTACTTTTGTGGTGGATGCGGATGTGTCGGGGAATAAATAATTTGGGCTAATCTATTTGAATTGTGCGCGCATAGTGTGACCAGAATGTGAGTTGATCAACTCAATCAACCCTGATTGAGCGTACACCTCAAATTCAGAGAAGACGCGATCCAAAATCCGAACTTCTAGCGTTTGCGTTGGTGAAGAGGCGAAAGAACTATCCAAGCGGTGAAGCAGAAGCGGTGCTGTCTGAATTAATCGAGTGTTATTGTTGTGGAAAACTGTACTACAAACAGTTGGAATGCAAAATAACACCAATGTCTAAAGCTAAAATGGGAGATCTCGTAATGCTGGACAAACAAATCGTCTAAAAAATTCTCTCCGTTGCCAAGACAGATGTGAAACCCCGATTCAAACTGGAACCATCCATCATCTACCATCCGTCAAAAAGCAGCTGATGAGCATAAAATTAAAAATTTTTGGTCTGAATTGTAAATTAGTAAATTGGCTATTTTATTGACTATAATAAAACAATCCAAATATGTACAATAAACGTTATTCTGTGGACTCCCGTAAAAATTGCAGCAGCTCTGTTTGGAAGTTGTTTTGGCCTTGGCTGCTCGCAATTTGCTGGAGTATCTCTCGCTTTGTTTCCTGGTGCTCATCCTGTAATATCTGCTGCTCCTTCTGGACTTCAAACATTTTCCGAACAGTCTCCAGAATATTTTCCAGTTTAATCCGCATTGGTGCAGCCCCTTGGTAGCAGAAAGAATACTAGAGCTACAGTTAGATCTGCCTGGTCGACATTAACGGAATTATTTCGGGACCCCCGCAAATCCTCAGTACTATCATGAGCGTAATTTAAGAGATATCCTAATGAATTTTTTACTTTAACATGATTGTTAATAGCTGGATGAGTGTACAAAATTTCAGTCATCTGTCGGTCAATTATATCGAATAGATACGATAGTTCCGATCCGTCAAAATATTTAAAGATTTTAAAATACCATTCCAAAGATAGTTTACCAGTCTATCGTCTATCTTATGTAATTATAAATTTATTTAAATTCAAATATCTGAACTATCGGAACATTAAAACTCTTTTTCAAAGTTGAAATCTAACTTATCTAACTCTATATATTTTGTTTGAAAGCCTTGACGACGATTTTGATAACTTTGAAATTAAAGGATCAGATGTAACGAGAAGAGCATGCCGTAAATCTTCCGTCGTATTTTTACGTGAAAACTTTCGGTTGTGAGCACTTTACATTTACGTTTCTCAATGAATCGTAGCTTGGACAAATATTTGCGTAGTAAGATTTAGCTTTTATGCATTTTTCGTGAAGCGCCCATCTACATTAATCGCCAAAGCTTCCTCAGGACTGAATTTAATAGGAAGTTTGGGATCACTGTTAGCACATTTTATTAAATTGAGCAATGATATAACTTTAGAAGCATTTCTCTCCCCACCTTTGTACAAGCTTACGTGTGCCACCAACATGAGCTCTTTCATCGATGATTTGTTTGCAAGAGATTTAGCTTTGTTTAATTTGGGTTTTAATGAACAATCTGCCAACTCTTTTGACGGTCTTCCCACTGGATATACATCTTCCTCCGGTTGCACCCTTAATATACAGTCGCCATCTAACCACTGCTTGTTATACTTTTCGAAATGTGACAATGTTCTATTACATTTTTTTCCATTTTTGCAGCAATGCACTTACAAATGTTCTTATTCTTCTTTGGATTTCTTTGTGTTGTTCTTGGGAATAATCATTATTATTAAACACATTTGAAAATATGTAATTTTCAACCGCAATAGACTTTTTGGTAGCGACCTTCTCGTTGCACCGAACTGAAAAAATGGTTCGTCTTGGGATGGACATTTTCTAAAAATTAAATTACTCAGCCAGGCTCCGTTTTTTACATTCACAAAAGTTTTCCGATTTACTTTTGAATACACATAAATTGGGGCTCCCGTTTTCACATTCCGCAAGATTTATTCGTTTTCAAAACGAAGACATTTCGTTTCGGACAACGAAACGACCCTTAATTGAAAAAGGAAAAAAATAGATGACTTATTGATGCATTAACATAAACTTGACACCTATATCAGGGTAATTTAACTTTTGCTTTCTTTATAAATAATTGTATTTTAACCAAACCTCAAATTTGGGTCGGAAAAAATTGGCCAGGACAACACAAATTTTCGTTATGGTGCAAACAGCAAAAATATGTGAAAACTGGAGAGCCTTAAAACGAAAACGAAACCTTTTGGCTGAAAACTTAATCCGCAAAAGTAAATGAAAAACGGAGCCTGCCTGACTTTTAATTTCGGCAGCCATATGCAGATCATTTTGACCATCCAAATTCACAATACCTTTGAGAAAACAATTGAAACCAGATCGCACACGTCTCACAAGATGCACTCCACCAAACAGAGCAATATGTTTTTTAAGCAAAACTTTTCCAAAGGTCAACTTCCACAGTTATTTTAAACTAGTACATGTAATTAAACGTCATATACACCTTTGACCAAATATCTACAAGTTTATAGTTTAGAATACATTTTAACTACGCTTTGATTTTTTACTTTTTAAACAAATTTTTGCCAGCTTAACAAAAAAGTCGCCAAGAAGAAGTTGTATAAGCGCTGTAGCGGATATTGTCGAAGATATTCGACAGCAACTCGATAAGAACTGGGTTACGTTTTTAACACTTCTCGACCACAGTAAGGCGTTCGACTCAGTCAACCATAATATTCTTTGCAGAAAACTGACCAACTTATTAAACTTCTCAGGGACTGCGGTCAATTTTGTTAAATCGTACCTAACAAATAGATTGCAGGCAGTAGTATCCGGTACACATGCTTTCACTTTTAGGGTTCTTACACGGGGAGTCCCTCAGGGATCAGTACTAGGCTCCTTACTGTTTTCCATATATGTTAATGATCTACCCAGTGTCTTGTCTAATTGTAGAGTACATTTATATGCTGATGACGTCCAAATTTATGTTAGTAGTCCCGTTAATGAAATTAATCTTTGTGTCAATATTTCTAACAAAATGCTCTCCCTAATTGAGAAATGGGCAAAAGAGAATGGCCTGGGAATAAATCCTAAAAAATCAAAATGTATTGTAATTGCCAAAAAACGGATTGATACAAAAATATCGAGAATTTATACATAGGCAATACACCTATTTCCTATCCATTCCTATTTGCAGTTAATCTGGGGATAACATTCAGTAGTACTCTATCATGGAGTAAACATATATCAAAGGCAACTGGACGTACATATGCTCTGCTGCGTCAGCTCTCAGCATCTAAAACTTTTTTGCCAGAAGAAATAAGACTATTAATTGCTAAAGTCATTCTCATCCCCACTCTCTTTTAAGGTATAGAAATTTTTCGTCAATGTGACTGTTCATGACGGCTCGTGACTTGCGCACATTAGTAGTAGGCTTTAATTCAATTGTCCATCATGCTTTTAATTTAAGTCGTTTTGACCATGTTTCACACCTGTCTCGTAAAATACTTGACCTCAACTTCTCCGAAATGGCTCGACCGATTTTCGTGAAATTGCAAATTTTAAATGATCTATTTAATGCAATAGATTTTACATAAAAAACATTTGATCATCAAATCTCGAATTTTTTTCAATACAACGTCACGCAACATTTTTTTTGTCTAATCTACTCGAAAATATTAAACTACACGACAAAGAGTGCGTGCGAGAGAGACAGAAAACGTGTCTAAACATATCGTCGGGCGCTGCGTAGCCACTGCAAATTGATTTGTTCCTTTTTGCTATAAAAATGATCCGATATGATCCAGATTCGATGCCACAGATTTTCGTCCTTTGTGGGAACGGAAGGGGAAGGGGCGAAGTTTTGAAATACATTTTTTATAGTGAGATCTAACAGAAGTGTGGATACCAAATTTGGATACTCTAGCTTTAATAATCTCTGAGATGTGTGGATGCCATCCATTTTCACCACAAATACACATATACTCATTTTGAGTATCGGGTATATTTATAAAAAAAACCGCTAAATGTTAAAAAAAAAATTTTCGATTTTGACCAAATGCAGCTAACATTTGTGGAACGATTCTTCTTTAAAAGGCAGTAACATCTCAGTAGCAACTCACTATCATACTCTTACTTCTGGGAGCACTTATGTACATATAAATTTCCACTGATTCTGCAAAAGACATTTAGAGGCAGTGCCGCGCGAGTCCATCATCGAAAGTCGATTCTAAGTAAGAAACTTCTCTTAGTATAGCGGTTGTGTCATTTGAGCTGAGTATGACATATTAAAACATTGTTTGGCTGTAATTATATTGGTGTAATGTTATGGCTTATGCGGGCCGAAACCGGCCTAAGTGTGACGGGCTCCGAGCGAGTCCGGCAGCCGCCTCAACCTAACCTATGGCTTATACATACGAATCTTTTTAATGGAACGTTAAAGATATTAAAATTGGATATAAAACATCATACATATATATATATAAAAATACAAATAAAATTTTACATACATATACAAACATACATATTTTTTTATTGAATATACATATTTCTCAAAATCTGACAGCACCGTGAAGTTTTGGAAAAACTGGAAGAAGCCGAGACGGCTAATAACCATTTATTGAAACGACTTGACAAACTAAAAAATGCGAAAAGTGCCATTCTTAAGGACCTATGACCGAAGATAGTAAATCGCATAGATATCATCAACCCCAGAAATGACGGAGACGCAATCGAGGATATCTAAAACAACACTTTATCAATATAACATAAATACTGCAAGTAAATTGGACGATAGCGCTGTTTAAATAATCATAATTGTAACATAATTGTAATTATTTTTAGAGAGACATTACAAATTTGTAATTAAATAACATCTTAAACCATATAAAAGTAAGCTTTTTATACCGGGTAGCTGTTAAAAATATTGATATGCCAAGCACGAAAAATAAGTAAGATGGGAATGATGTGCTCATATTGCTTTTGTTATTATAGTCCATAGCCGAGGAAAGGGTTATTGAGAATTTCGTAAAATGCTACAAATTAAATTCATGCGTGCACAAGATAAGATATCCATATTCGACAATTAGATAAAGAAATATTTATCATTCTAAAAAATTCTGTTACGTTTAAGAAGAACAGTTTAAGAACAGACCTCTTACGGAGATTCGATATTAATCTTTAACAATTGGACTGACATCGTCATACTATTAAATGGAGCTTATGTTATCCAAAATTGATGACAATCTATTAAAACGTACTTACACTGGGCGTCATCAGATTAGCGTCCCATTGAACTTATTCTCATTGATTTCTTGATTTCCCATGTTATCTGAACCATTTAAAGTTAATTTAAGTTCTCCTTAAAAAAGAAGATCAATAACTACTTATAATTGAAGAAGATATTTTAATTAGTGTTTAAGTAACGTATGGATACAAAATGTAAAGTTAATTTGGGAAACAGTATAGCGCCCAAAAATGCAAGTTAAGCTATCCCGCTTAATTCGGTAAGCTTGATCACCAAACTTGTTATGTTTATTGATTAGTTTGCTTAAAACTCACTTAAAATGTAAGAGAAAAGGAAAAATAAAAAAAAAATGTCGCTTTTTCTAGACGGTACTTGAGAGTTTAGGAATATATTACTTTTGTGGTGGATGCGGATGTGTCGGGGAATAAATAATTTGGGCTAATCTATTTGAATTGTGCGCGCATAGTGTGACCAGAATGTGAGTTGATCAACTCAATCAACCCTGATTGAGCGTACACCTCAAATTCAGAGAAGACGCGATCCAAAATCCGAACTTCTAGCGTTTGCGTTGGTGAAGAGGCGAAAGAACTATCCAAGCGGTGAAACAGAAGCGGTGCGGTCTGAATTAATCGAGTGTTATTGTTGTGGAAAACTGTACTACAAACAGTTGGAATGCAAAATAACACCAATGTCTAAAGCTAAAATGGGAGATCTCGTAATGCTGGACAAACAAATCGTCTAAAAAATTCTCTCCGTTGCCAAGACAGATGTGAAACCCCGATTCAAACTGGAACCATCCATCATCTACCATCCGTCAAAAAGCAGCTGATGAGCATAAAATTAAAAATTTTTGGTCTGAATTGTAAATTAGTAAATTGGCTATTTTATTGACTATAATAAAACAATCCAAATATGTAAAATAAACGTTATTCTGTGGACTCCCGTAAAAATTGCAGCAGCTCTGTTTGGAAGTTGTTTTGGCCTTGGCTGCTCGCAATTTGCTGGAGTATCTCTCGCTTTGTTTCCTGGTGCTCATCCTGTAATATCTGCTGCTCCTTCTGGACTTCAAACATTTTCCGAACAATCTCCAGAATATTTTCCAGTTTAATCCGCATTGGTGCAGCCCCTTGGTAGCAGAAAGAATACTAGAGCTACAGTTAGATCTGCCTGGTCGACATTAACGGAATTATTTCGGGACCCCCGCAAATCCTCAGTACTATCATGAGCGTAATTTAAGAGATATCCTAATGAATTTTTTACTTTAACATGATTGTTAATAGCTGGATGAGTGTACAAAATTTCAGTCATCTGTCGGTCAATTATATCGAATAGATACGATAGTTCCGATCCGTCAAAATATTTAAAGATTTTAAAATACCATTCCAAAGATAGTTTACCAGTCTATCGTCTATCTTATGTAATTATAAATTTATTTAAATTCAAATATCTGAACTATCGGAACATTAAAACTCTTTTTCAAAGTTGAAATCTAACTTATCTAACTCTATATTTTTTTTGAAAGCCTTGACGACGATTTTGATAACTTTGAAATTAAAGGGTCAGATGTAACGAGAAGAGCATGCCTTAAATCTTCCGTCGTATTTTTACGTGAAAACTTTCGGTTGTGAGCACTTTACATTTACGTTTCTCAATGAATCGTAGCTTGGACAAATATTTGCGTAGTAAGATTTAGCTTTTATGCATTTTTCGTGAAGCGCCCATCTACATTAATCGCCAAAGCTTCCTCAGGACTGAATTTAATAGGAAGTTTGGGATCACTGTTAGCACATTTTATTAAATTGAGCAATGATATAACTTTAGAAGCATTTCTCTCCCCACCTTTGTACAAGCTTACGTGTGCCACCAACATGAGCTCTTTCATCGATGATTTGTTTGCAAGAGATTTAGCTTTGTTTAATTTGGGTTTTAATGAACAATCTGCCAACTCTTTTGACGGTCTTCCCACTGGATATACATCTTCCTCCGGTTGCACCCTTAATATACAGTCGCCATCTAACCACTGCTTGTTATACTTTTCGAAATGTGACAATGTTCTATTACATTTTTTTCCATTTTTGCAGCAATGCGCTTACAAATGTTCTTATTCTTCTTTGGATTTCTTTGTGTTGTTCTTGGGAATAATCATTATTATTAAACACATTTGAAAATATGTAATTTTCAACCGCAATAGACTTTTTGGTAGCGACCTTCTCGTTGCACCGAACTGAAAAAATGGTTCGTCTTGGGATGGACATTTTCTAAAAATTAAATTACTCAGCCAGGCTCCGTTTTTTACATTCACAAAAGTTTTCCGATTTACTTTTGAATACACATAAATTGGGGCTCCCGTTTTCACATTCCGCAAGATTTATTCGTTTTCAAAACGAAAACATTTCGTTTCGGACAACGAAACGACCCTTAATTGAAAAAGGAAAAAAATAGATGACTTATTGATGCATTAACATAAACTTGACACCTATATCAGGGTAATTTAACTTTTGCTTTCTTTATAAATAATTGTATTTTAACCAAACCTCAAATTTGGGTCGGAAAAAATTGGCCAGGACAACACAAATTTTCGTTATGGTGCAAACAGCAAAAATATGTGAAAACTGGAGAGCCTTAAAACGAAAACGAAACCTTTTGGCTGAAAACTTAATCCGCAAAAGTAAATGAAAAACGGAGCCTGCCTGACTTTTAATTTCGGCAGCCATATGCAGATCATTTTGACCATCCAAATTCACAATACCTTTGAGAAAACAATTGAAACCAGATCGCACACGTCTCACAAGATGCACTCCACCAAACAGAGCAATATGTTTTTTAAGCAAAACTTTTCCAAAGGTCAACTTCCACAGTTATTTTAAACTAGTACATGTAATTAAACGTCATATACACCTTTGACCAAATATCTACAAGTTTATAGTTTAGAATACATTTTAACTACGCTTTGATTTTTTACTTTTTAAACAAATTTTTGCCAGCTTAACAAAAAAATCGCCAAAAAGAAGTTGTATAAGCGCTGTAACGGATATTGTCGAAGATATTCGACAGCAACTCGATAAGAACTGGGTTACGTTTTTAACACTTCTCGACCACAGTAAGGCGTTCGACTCAGTCAACCATAATATTCTTTGCAGAAAACTGACCAACTTATTAAACTTCTCAGGGACTGCGGTCAATTTTGTTAAATCGTACCTAACAAATAGATTGCAGGCAGTAGTATCCGGTACACATGCTTTCACTTTTAGGGTTCTTACACGGGGAGTCCCTCAGGGATCAGTACTAGGCTCCTTACTGTTTTCCATATATGTTAATGATCTACCCAGTGTCTTGTCTAATTGTAGAGTACATTTATATGCTGATGACGTCCAAATTTATGTTAGTAGTCCCGTTAATGAAATTAATCTTTGTGTCAATATTTCTAACAAAATGCTCTCCCTAATTGAGAAATGGGCAAAAGAGAATGGCCTGGGAATAAATCCTAAAAAATCAAAATGTATTGTAATTGCCAAAAAACGGATTGATACAAAAATATCGAGAATTTATACATAGGCAATACACCTATTTCCTATCCATTCCTATTTGCAGTTAATCTGGGGATAACATTCAGTAGTACTCTATCATGGAGTAAACATATATCAAAGGCAACTGGACGTACATATGCTCTGCTGCGTCAGCTCTCAGCATCTAAAACTTTTTTGCCAGAAGAAATAAGACTATTAATTGCTAAAGTCATTCTCATCCCCACTCTCTTTTAAGGTATAGAAATTTTTCGTCAATGTGACTGTTCGTGACGGCTCGTGACTTGCGCACATTAGTAGTAGGCTTTAATTCAATTGTCCATCATGCTTTTAATTTAAGTCGTTTTGACCATGTTTCACACCTGTCTCGTAAAATACTTGACCTCAACTTCTCCGAAATGGCTCGACCGATTTTCGTGAAATTGCAAATTTTAAATGATCTATTTAATGCAATAGATTTTACATAAAAAACATTTGATCATCAAATCTCGAATTTTTTTCAATACAACGTCACGCAACATTTTTTTTGTCTAATCTACTCGAAAATATTAAACTACACGACAAAGAGTGCGTGCGAGAGAGACAGAAAACGTGTCTAAACATATCGTCGGGCGCTGCGTAGCCACTGCAAATTGATTTGTTCCTTTTTGCTATAAAAATGATCCGATATGATCCAGATTCGGCGATCTGATAGATATGGGTATTCTCTATGATTGTGCGTTTTTAGTTTTCTCGTATCTTCAATATTCTGGATGCCACAGATTTTCGTCCTTTGTGGGAACGGAAGGGGAAGGGGCGAAGTTTTGAAATACATTTGTTCTAAGATATAACAGAAGTGTGGATACCAAATTTGGTTACTCTAGCTTTAATAATCTCTGAGATGTGTGGATGCCTCAGATTTTCGTCCGCTTCTTTTTGGACGTTACACACATCCATTTTTACCACAAATCTAATATACCCCTATACTCATTTTGAGTATTGGGTATATTTATAAAAAAAACCGCTAAATGTTAAAAAAAAAATTTTCGTTTTTTGCGATTTTGACCAAATGCAGCTAACATTTGTGGAACGATTCTTCTTTAAAAGGCAGTAACATCTCAGTAGCAACTCACTATCTCATACTCTTACTGCTGGGAGCACTTACATATGTACATATAAATTTCCACTGATTCTGCAAAAGACATTTAGAGGCAGTGCCGTGCGAGTCCATCATCGAAAGTCGATTCTAAGTAAGAAACTTCTCTTAGTATAGCGGTTGTGTCATTTGAGCTGAGTATGACATATTAAAACATTGTTTGGCTGTAATTATATTGGTGTAATGTTATGGCTTATGCGGGCCGAAACTGGCCTAAGTGTGAAGGGCTCCGAGCGAGTCCGGCAGCCGCCTCAACCTAACCTATGGCTTATACATACGAATCTTTTTAATGGAACGTTAAAGATATTAAAATTGGATATAAAACATCATATATGTATACAAATACAAATACAATTTTACATACATATACAAACATACATATTTTTTTATTGAATATACATATATCTCAAAATCTGACAGCACCGTGAAGTTTTGGAAAAACTGGAAGAAGCCGAGACGGCTAATAACAATTTATTGAAAAGACTTGACAAACTAAAAAATGCGAAAAGTGCCATTCTTAAGGACCTATGACCGAAGATAGTAAATCGCATAGATATCATCAACCCCAGAAACGACGGAGACGCAATCGAGGATATCTAAAACAACACTTTATCAATATAACATAAATACTGCAAGTAAATTGGACGATAGCGCTGTTTAAATAATCATAATTGTAACATAATTGTAATTATTTTTAAAGAGACATTACAAATTTGTAATTAAATAACATCTTAAAACCATATAAAAGTAAGCTTTTTATACCGGGTAGCTGTTTAAAATATTGATATGCACGAAAAATAAGTAAGATGGGAATGATGTGCTCATATTGCTTTTGTTATTATAGTCCATAGCCGGGGAAAGGGCTATTGAGCATTTTGTAAAATGTTACAAATTAAATTCATGCGTGCACAAGATAAGATATCCATCTTCGACAAATAGATAAAGAAAATCTTTAACAATTGGACTGACATCGTCATACTATTAAATGGAGCTTATGTTATCCAAAATTAATGACAATCTATTAAAACGTACTTACACTGGGCGTCATCAGATTAGCGTCCCATTGAACATATTCTCATTGATTTCTTGATTTCCCATGTTATCTGAACCATTTAAAGTTAATTTAAGTTCTCCTTAAAAAAGAAGATCAATAACTACTTATAATCGAAGAAGATATTTTAATTAGTTGTTTAAGATTAAGTTGTTTATTGTTTAAGTAACGTATGGATACAAAATGTAAAGTTAATTTGGGAAACAGTATAGCGCCCAAAAATGCAAGTTAAGCTATCCCGCTTAATTCGGTAAGCTTGATCACCAAATTTGTTATGTTTATTGATTAGTTTGCTTAAAACTCACTTAAAATGTAAGAGAAAAGGAAAAATAAAAAAAAAATGTCGCTTTTTCTAGACGGTACTTGAGAGTTTAGGAATATATTACTTTTGTGGTGGATGCGGATGTGTCGGGGAATAAATAATTTGGGCTAATCTATTTGAATTGTGCGCGCATAGTGTGACCAGAATGTGAGTTGGTCAACTCAATCAACCCTGATTGAGCGTACACCTCAAATTCAGAGAAGACGCGATCCAAAATCCGAACTTCTAGCGTTTGCGTTGGTGAAGAGGCGAAAGAACTATCCAAGCGGTGAAACAGAAGCGGTGCGGTCTGAATTAATCGAGTGTTATTGTTGTGGAAAACTGTACTACAAACAGTTGGAATGCAAAATAACACCAATGTCTAAAGCTAAAATGGGAGATCTCGTAATGCTGGACAAACAAATCGTCTAAAAAATTCTCTCCGTTGCCAAGACAGATGTGAAACCCCGATTCAAACTGGAACCATCCATCATCTACCATCCGTCAAAAAGCAGCTGATGAGCATAAAATTAAAAATTTTTGGTCTGAATTGTAAATTAGTAAATTGGCTATTTTATTGACTATAATAAAACAATCCAAATATGTACAATAAACGTTATTCTGTGGACTCCCGTAAAAATAGCAGCAGCTCTGTTTGGAAGTTGTTTTGGCCTTGGCTGCTCGCAATTTGCTGGAGTATCTCTCGCTTTGTTTCCTGGTGCTCATCCTGTAATATCTGCTGCTCCTTCTAGACTTCAAACATTTTCCGAACAATCTCCAGAATATTTTCCAGTTTAATCCGCATTGGTGCAGCCCCTTGGTAGCAGAAAGAATACTAGAGCTACAGTTAGATCTGCCTGGTCGACATTAACGGAATTATTTCGGGACCCCCGCAAATCCTCAGTACTATCATGAGCGTAATTTAAGAGATATCCTAATGAATTTTTTACTTTAACATGATTGTTAATAGCTGGATGAGTGTACAAAATTTCAGTCATCTGTCGGTCAATTATATCGAATAGATACGATAGTTCCGATCCGTCAAAATATTTAAAGATTTTAAAATACCATTCCAAAGATAGTTTACCAGTCTATCGTCTATCTTATGTAATTATTAAATTTATTTAAATTCAAATATCTGAACTATCGGAACATTAAAACTCTTTTTCAAAGTTGAAATCTAACTTATCTAACTCTATATTTTTTTTAAAAGCCTTGACGACGATTTTGATAACTTTGAAATTAAAGGATCAGATGTAACGAGAAGAGCATGCCTTAAATCTTCCGTCGTATTTTTACGTGAAAACTTTCGGTTGTGAGCACTTTACATTTACGTTTCTCAATGAATCGTAGCTTGGACAAATATTTGCGTAGTAAGATTTAGCTTTTATGCATTTTTCGTGAAGCGCCCATCTACATTAATCGCCAAAGCTTCCTCAGGACTGAATTTAATAGGAAGTTTGGGATCACTGTTAGCACATTTTATTAAATTGAGCAATGATATAACTTTAGAAGCATTTCTCTCCCCACCTTTGTACAAGCTTACGTGTGCCACCAACATGAGCTCTTTCATCGATGATTTGTTTGCAAGAGATTTAGCTTTGTTTAATTTGGGTTTTAATGAACAATCTGCCAACTCTTTTGACGGTCTTCCCACTGGATATACATCTTCCTCCGGTTGCACTCTTAATATACAGTCGCCATCTAAGCACTGCTTGTTATACGTTTCGAAATGCGACAATGTTCTATTACATTTTTTTCCATTTTTGCAGCAATGCGCTTACAAATGTTCTTATTCTTCTTTGGATTTCTTTGTGTTGTTCTTGGGAATAATCATTATTATTAAACACATTTGAAAATATGTAATTTTCAACCACAATAGACTTTTTGGTAGCGACCTTCTCGTTGCACCGAACTGAAAAAATGGTTCGTCTTGGGATGGACATTTTCTAAAAATTAAATTACTCAGCCAGGCTCCGTTTTTTACATTCACAAAAGTTTTCCGATTTACTTTTGAATACACATAAATTGGGGCTCCCGTTTTCACATTCCGCAAGATTTATTCGTTTTCAAAACGAAAACATTTCGTTTCGGACAACGAAACGACCCTTAATTGAAAAAGGAAAAAAATAGATGTCTTATTGTTGCATTAAAATAAACTTGACACCTATATCAGGGTAATTTAACTTTTGCTTTCTTTATAAATAATTGTATTTTAACCAAACCTCAAATTTGGGTCGGAAAAAATTGGCCAGGACAACACAAATTTTCGTTATGGTGCAAACAGCAAAAATATGTGAAAACTGGAGAGCCTTAAAACGAAAACGAAACCTTTTGGCTGAAAACTTAATCCGCAAAAGTAAATGAAAAACGGAGCCTGCCTGACTTTTAATTTCGGCAGCCATTACTGAAACCTGGTTAAAGCCGGACATTCTTAGTTCCGAGGTTTTGGCAGGTCGGTACACAACTTTTAGAAAGGACCGTTCGTATCGACGGGCAGGGGGGGGTTCTAATTGCAGTGGACTCTTACTTCACGTCGGAGCACTTCACAGTCCAAGTTCAACAGGAACTGGAATTCCTGTGTGTAAAACTGATTCTTCCCGCTTTCGCTATATTCATTACTTGCTCGTATATCCCACCTTCTTCGGATATTTCAATTTATGAGCAGCACTTGTCCGCTTTAACCGCTGTTTCTTCCTCGCTATCTGATAAAGATCGTATGATAGTTCTTGGTGACTTCAACTTGCCAGGAACTGTTTGGTCTTCGGTAAACGAGTCTAGTATCCTAGTGCCCATGTCACGACATGACTTTGTTGACGGCTTGCTTGACCTATCCCTGTCTCAAGTCAACCATGTGAATAATTCCTTGGGTCGATTGCTTGATCTGTGCTTTGTATCGGATCCGACCATAGTGTTGTTAACCCGAGCCCTTCCGCTCACTATACCTGAAGACGCCTACCACCCTACTTTCGAGGTGTCGCTAGATATAGGACCAACTGTATTGGATCGGTCGAGTAGGCTGCCCGAACGTGTCCGCTGCTTTCGTAAAGCCGAGTTTGCGAAGCTTAATAACCTCATTAGGGATTTTGATTGGTCCGCTTTGTACTTGTGCACTGATATCATAAAAGGCACAAACATTTTTTACAATGCTCTTGGCACATTTTTCGATTCTTGTGTCCCGCTTTCTTGTCCGACTAGATCTGGAAAACCCCCTTGGTTTACCAAAGAGTTATCCAGTCTAAAAAACTTAAAATCAAGACTTTATAAAAAATTTCAAGAAGTGGGTTCTCCTACTTCTCACTCTCGCTATGTATTAGCTCGGTCAAACTTTTCAGTTCTTAATGCTCAATGCTATAAGAACTACCTATCTCGATGCAGGATACGTTTTTCTCAGGACCCTAAACAGTTTTACAGCTTCGTAAACAGTAAGCGTAGAACGTCCGCACACCCATCCTCGCTATCATTTTGTAATACGTCGGCAAATAATGATCAGGCAATTGCCGATCTTTTTGCCCAATTCTTCCAAACCACCTATTCTGAGGAAAGCTACTCTGGTCATCCGTACCCATACGGTTTACCGAGGTCGAACGGCATTTTCAGTCCCTTGTTAAATGAATGTTCCCTACTTCATGATCTTCGACTAGTTAAGCCGGTGTTTTCACCGGGTCCAGACGGGGTTCTAGGTTGTGTACTCAGGTACTGCGCCGAGGCTCTGTGTGGACCTTTGCTTAAACTATTCACCCTATCCATTGATTCTTCTTGCTTCCCCCCGATCTGGAAGGAATCGTTTATAATTCCTCTCCATAAAAAAGGTAGCAAGTCTGATGCAAAAAATTATAGAGGTATAGCAAAGTTATCCGCTATTCCTAAAATGTTTGAGAGGGTTTTAACTCCGCACTTGCAACATCTCTGCAAGTCACTTATATCTCCAACTCAGCATGGATTTATAAGGCGGCGATCAACCACCACGAACTTGCTAGAGTTTACCTCTTTCATTATTAAAGGCTTTCAAGGTAACTTACAGACGGATGTTATTTACACCGACTTTAGTAAAGCATTCGACTCTGTAAACCATTCCCTTTTAGCGCATAAACTTGACCTTTTAGGGTTTCCGCCCAACCTCCTGAGATGGATTTCTAGCTATCTTTGTTCTAGGTCTCAAAGAGTCCTCTTCAAAAACTCCCTCTCTTTCCCAGTAAAGGTTTCTTCGGGAGTACCACAAGGCAGCCATCTAGGCCCCTTACTCTTCACACTCTTTATTAATGACTTACCTTCAGTATTAACATACTCTCGAGTACTTATGTATGCGGATGATGTTAAACTCTGTGTCCAGTACAAGGACATTTCATTTCATTCTCGCTTGCAATCCGATCTCAATATCTTTCAGTCATGGTGTTGTGCAAACTTGTTACACCTTAATGCCTCGAAATGCAAAGTTATGACATTTCATCGTTCTAGCCCTTTGTTGGCTCCTTACACCCTATTTGGTGGTTCTCTTGAGAGAATTACCCTGGTGGATGATCTGGGTGTTATGTTAGACCCCAAGTTAAAGTTTTCCGAACACATTTCTACCATGGTAAATAAGGCCATGAGCGTGCTTGGGTTTATAAAGAGGTGGTCAAAGGAATTTGACGACCCCTATATAACAAAGACTCTCTATACCTCGCTTGTTCGTCCGATCTTAGAATACGGCTCCTGTGTATGGTGCCCTCAGTACAAAGTACACCAGGACCGTATAGAATCAGTACAGAAAAACTTTTTACTCTTTGCTCTGCGGGGCCTTAACTGGGATGCGGGTGTAAGACTCCCATCTTACTCTAGTAGACTACTATTAGTAAACCTCCCATCCTTAGTTAACCGTAGAAAAATGCTTGGTGTGATATTTATGCACAACTTGATCAGGGGTGACATAGACAGCCCTGATCTGTTGAGCCGCATAAACTTCACGATTCCTATTAGACTGACTAGAAATTTTATACCGTTGTTCCTTCCACTTTGTAGATCGAATTATTCCTTGCATGAACCGTTTAGGGTCTTATGCTCGGATTATAATTCCCTCTACCATATTATATCCACCACTAATTCTCTTCCTCTTATTAAATTATTAATCCTTACACACCTTTCTATTAATTAGTAACTGTAGTGGTATTTGTACTTTGATTGCATGCTTAGTTTCTTAGTAAGTTTAGTACTAATTTTCCTCGAATGTTAGTCTAATAGCTATCTTTCTTGCATGTTCGCGTTTGGTTCGGCTACGCACCGCGCGTCATGCGGCAGCGCCCCTCGGTCGGTTGGGCGGGAGGAGGGCTGCGTTTTGCCTGGGATCCGCGCGTAACAGCCTTCTGCTGGTGTCACACGGGCCACTTGACGGTGCAGTAACTGCATCGCCTCTTGAAAGATGCAGTCATTGCATGTCAACGTCCACACAATTAAATTCACAATACCTTTGAGAAAACAATTGAAACCAGATCGCACACGTCTCACAAGATGCACTCCACCAAACAGAGCAATATGTTTTTTAAGCAAAACTTTTCCAAAGGTCAACTTCCACAGTTATTTTAAACTAGTACATGTAATTAAACGTCATATACACCTTTGACCAAATATCTACAAGTTTATAGTTTAGAATACATTTTAACTACGCTTTAATTTTTTACTTTTTGAACAAATTTTTGCCAGCTTAACAAAAAAGTCGCCAAGAAGAAGTTGTATAAGCGCTGTAGCGGATATTGTCGAAGATATTCGACAGCAACTCGATAAGAACTGGGTTACGTTTTTAACACTTCTCGACCACAGCAAGGCGTTCGACTCAGTCAACCATAATATTCTTTGCAGAAAACTGACCAACTTATTAAACTTCTCAGGGACTGCGGTCAATTTTGTTAAATCGTACCTAACAAATAGATTGCAGGCAGTAGTATCCGGTACACATGCTTTCACTTTTAGGGTTCTTACACGGGGAGTCCCTCAGGGATCAGTACTAGGCTCCTTACTGTTTTCCATATATGTTAATGATCTACCCAGTGTCTTGTCTAATTGTAAAGTACATTTATATGCTGATGACGTCCAAATTTATGTTAGTAGTCCCGTTAATGAAATTAATCTTTGTGTCAATATTTCTAACAAAATGCTCTCCCTAATTGAGAAATGGGCAAAAGATAATGGCCTGGGAATAAATCCTAAAAAATCAAAATGTATTTTAATTGCTAAAAAACGGATTGATACAAAAATATCGAGAATTTATACATAGGCAATACACCTATTTCCTATCCATTCCTATTTGGAGTTAATCTGGGGATAACATTCAGTAGTACTCTATCATGGAGTAAACATATATCAAAGGTAACTGGACGTACATATGCTCTGCTGCGTCAGCTCTCAGCATCTAAAACTTTTTTGCCAGAAGAAATAAGACTATTAATTGCTAAAGTCATTCTCATCCCCACTCTCTTTTATGGTATAGAAATTTTTCGTCAATGTGACTGTTCGTGACGGCTCGGGACTTGCGCACATTAGTAGTAGGCTATAATTCAATTGTCCATAATGCTTTTAATTTAAGTCGTTTTGACCATGTTTCACACCTGTCTCGTAAAATACTTGACCTCAACTTCTCCGAAATGGCTCGACCGATTTTCGTGAAATTGCAAATTTTAAATTATCTATTTAATGCAATAGATTTTACATAAAAAACATTTGATCATCAAATCTCGAATTTTTTTCAATACAACGTCACGCAAAATTTTTTTTGTCTAATCTACTCGAAAATATTAAATTACACGACAGAGAGTGCGTGCGAGAGAGACAGAAAACGTGTCTGAACATGTCGTCGGGCTCTGCGTAGCCACTGCAAACTGATTTGTTCCTTTTGGCTAGAAAAATGATCCGATATGATCCAGATTCGGCGATCTGATAGATATGGGTATTCTCTATGATTGTGCGTTTTTAGTTTTCTCGTATCTTCAATATTCTGGATGCCACAGATTTTCGTCCTTTGTGGGAACGGAAGGGGAAGGGGCGAAGTTTTGAAATACATTTGTTCTAAGATATAACAGAAGTGTGGATACCAAATTTGGTTACTCTAGCTTTAATAATCTCTGAGATGTGTGGATGCCTCAGATTTTCGTCCGCTTCTTTTTGGACGTTACACACATCCATTTTTACCACAAATCTAATATACCCCTATACTCATTTTGAGTATTGGGTATATTTATAAAAAAAACCGCTAAATGTTAAAAAAAAAATTTTCGTTTTTTGCGATTTTGACCAAATGCAGCTAACATTTGTGGAACGATTCTTCTTTAAAAGGCAGTAACATCTCAGTAGCAACTCACTATCTCATACTCTTACTGCTGGGAGCACTTACATATGTACATATAAATTTCCACTGATTCTGCAAAAGACATTTAGAGGCAGTGCCGCGCGAGTCCATCATCGAAAGTCGATTCTAAGTAAGAAACTTCTCTTAGTATAGCGGTTGTGTCATTTGAGCTGAGTATGACATATTAAAACATTGTTTGGCTGTAATTATATTGGTGTAATGTTATGGCTTATGCGGGCCGAAACTGGCCTAAGTGTGAAGGGCTCCGAGCGAGTCCGGCAGCCGCCTCAACCTAACCTATGGCTTATACATACGAATCTTTTTAATGGAACGTTAAAGATATTAAAATTGGATATAAAACATCATATATGTATACAAATACAAATACAATTTTACATACATATACAAACATACATATTTTTTTATTGAATATACATATTTCTCAAAATCTGACAGCACCGTGAAGTTTTGGAAAAACTGGAAGAAGCCGAGACGGCTAATAACAATTTATTGAAAAGACTTGACAAACTAAAAAATGCGAAAAGTGCCATTCTTAAGGACCTATGACCGAAGATAGTAAATCGCATAGATATCATCAACCCCAGAAACGACGGAGACGCAATCGAGGATATCTAAAACAACACTTTATCAATATAACATAAATACTGCAAGTAAATTGGACGATAGCGCTGTTTAAATAATCATAATTGTAACATAATTGTAATTATTTTTAAAGAGACATTACAAATTTGTAATTAAATAACATCTTAAAACCATATAAAAGTAAGCTTTTTATACCGGGTAGCTGTTTAAAATATTGATATGCCAAGCACGAAAAATAAGTAAGATGGGAATGATGTGCTCATATTGCTTTTGTTATTATAGTCCATAGCCGAGGAAAGGGTTATTGAGAATTTCGTAAAATGCTACAAATTAAATTCATGCGTGCACAAGATAAGATATCCATCTTCGACAATTAGATAAAGAAATATTTATCATTCTAAAAAATTCTGTTACGTTTAAGAAGAACAGTTTAAGAACAGACCTCTTACGGAGATTCGATATTAATCTTTAACAATTGGACTGACATCGTCATACTATTAAATGGAGCTTATGTTATCCAAAATTAATGACAATCTATTAAAACGTACTTACACTGGGCGTCATCAGATTAGCGTCCCATTGAACATATTCTCATTGATTTCTTGATTTCCCATGTTATCTGAACCATTTAAAGTTAATTTAAGTTCTCCTTAAAAAAGAAGATCAATAACTACTTATAATCGAAGAAGATATTTTAATTAGTTGTTTAAGATTAAGTTGTTTATTGTTTAAGTAACGTATGGATACAAAATGTAAAGTTAATTTGGGAAACAGTATAGCGCCCAAAAATGCAAGTTAAGCTATCCCGCTTAATTCGGTAAGCTTGATCACCAAATTTGTTATGTTTATTGATTAGTTTGCTTAAAACTCACTTAAAATGTAAGAGAAAAGGAAAAATAAAAAAAAAATGTCGCTTTTTCTAGACGGTACTTGAGAGTTTAGGAATATATTACTTTTGTGGTGGATGCGGATGTGTCGGGGAATAAATAATTTGGGCTAATCTATTTGAATTGTGCGCGCATAGTGTGACCAGAATGTGAGTTGATCAACTCAATCAACCCTGATTGAGCGTACACCTCAAATTCAGAGAAGACGCGATCCAAAATCCGAACTTCTAGCGTTTGCGTTGGTGAAGAGGCGAAAGAACTATCCAAGCGGTGAAACAGAAGCGGTGCGGTCTGAATTAATCGAGTGTTATTGTTGTGGAAAACTGTACTACAAACAGTTGGAATGCAAAATAACACCAATGTCTAAAGCTAAAATGGGAGATCTCGTAATGCTGGACAAACAAATCGTCTAAAAAATTCTCTCCGTTGCCAAGACAGATGTGAAACCCCGATTCAAACTGGAACCATCCATCATCTACCATCCGTCAAAAAGCAGCTGATGAGCATAAAATTAAAAATTTTTGGTCTGAATTGTAAATTAGTAAATTGGCTATTTTATTGACTATAATAAAACAATCCAAATATGTACAATAAACGTTATTCTGTGGACTCCCGTAAAAATTGCAGCAGCTCTGTTTGGAAGTTGTTTTGGCCTTGGCTGCTCGCAATTTGCTGGAGTATCTCTCGCTTTGTTTCCTGGTGCTCATCCTGTAATATCTGCTGCTCCTTCTGGACTTCAAACATTTTCCGAACAATCTCCAGAATATTTTCCAGTTTAATCCGCATTGGTGCAGCCCCTTGGTAGCAGAAAGAATACTAGAGCTACAGTTAGATCTGCCTGGTCGACATTAACGGAATTATTTTGGGACCCCCGCAAATCCTCAGTACTATCATGAGCGTAATTTAAGAGATATCCTAATGAATTTTTTACTTTAACATGATTGTTAATAGCTGGATGAGTGTACAAAATTTCAGTCATCTGTCGGTCAATTATATCGAATAGATACGATAGTTCCGATCCGTCAAAATATTTAAAGATTTTAAAATACCATTCCAAAGATAGTTTACCAGTCTATCGTCTATCTTATGTAATTATAAATTTATTTAAATTCAAATATCTGAACTATCGGAACATTAAAACTCTTTTTCAAAGTTGAAATCTAACTTATCTAACTCTATATATTTTTTTTGAAAGCCTTGACGACGATTTTGATAACTTTGAAATTAAAGGATCAGATGTAACGAGAAGAGCATGCCGTAAATCTTCCGTCGTATTTTTACGTGAAAACTTTCGGTTGTGAGCACTTTACATTTACGTTTCTCAATGAATCGTAGCTTGGACAAATATTCGCGTAGTAAGATTTAGCTTTTATGCATTTTTCGTGAAGCGCCCATCTACATTAATCGCCAAAGCTTCCTCAGGACTGAATTTAATAGGAAGTTTGGGATCACTGTTAGCACATTTTATTAAATTGAGCAATGATATAACTTTAGAAGCATTTCTCTCCCCACCTTTGTACAAGCTTACGTGTGCCACCAACATGAGCTCTTTCATCGATGATTTGTTTGCAAGAGATTTAGCTTTGTTTAATTTGGGTTTTAATGAACAATCTGCCAACTCTTTTGACGGTCTTCCCACTGGATATACATCTTCCTCCGGTTGCACCCTTAATATACAGTCGCCATCTAACCACTGCTTGTTATACTTTTCGAAATGCGACAATGTTCTAATACATTTTTTTATCCATTTTTGCAGCAATGCGCTTACAAATTTTCTTATTCTTCTTTGGATTTCTTTGTGTTGTTCTTGGGAATAATCATTATTATTATTAATCACATTTGAAAATATGTAATTTTCAACCGCAATAGACTTTTTGGTAGCGACCTTCTCGTTGCACCGAACTGAAAAAATGGTTCGTCTTGGGATGGACATTTTCTAAAAATTAAATTACTCAGCCAGGCTCCGTTTTTTACATTCACAAAAGTTTTCCGATTTACTTTTGAATACACATAAATTGGGGCTCCCGTTTTCACATTCCGCAAGATTTATTCGTTTTCAAAACGAAAACATTTTCGTTTCGTACAACGAAACAACCCTTAACTGAAAAAGGAAAAAAATAGATGTCTTATTGTTGCATTAAAATAAACTTGACACCTATATCAGGGTAATTTAACTTTTGCTTTCTTTATAAATAATTGTATTTTAACCAAACCTCAAATTTGGGTCGGAAAAAATTGGCCAGGACAACACAAATTTTCGTTATGGTGCAAACAGCAAAAATATGTGAAAACTGGAGAGCCTTAAAACGAAAACGAAACATTTTGGCTTAAAACTTAATCCGCAAAAGTAAATGAAAAACGGAGCCTGCCTGACTTTTAATTTCGGCAGCCATATGCAGATCATTTTGACCATCCAAATTCACAATACCTTTGAGAAAACAATTGAAACCAGATCGCACACGTCTCACAAGATGCACTCCACCAAACAGAGCAATATGTTTTTTAAGCAAAACTTTTCCAAAGGTCAACTTCCACAGTTATTTTAAACTAGTACATGTAATTAAACGTCATATACACCTTTGACCAAATATCTACAAGTTTATAGTTTAGAATATCTGGTCTGATGAGCTCGTGAGGTAGCTCAAAGGGGGCCTAGCTGAGGCCACCGGACGGGTCGCGGGTTGCGGATAGCGAACGGCCTACCTCGGTAGGTCAGCTGCGAATAAGCGGGCATCCCTCACGGGAGAGTACCGAAATAAGCAGTCCCGGACAGCCAGCGGGTGTTAGCTAGGTAGCAGCACTGACGATGCGCTTGTGGTGCCGCCTCAATAAGTAGTTCACACACTCCCATCCATACACAATACCTACCCACATCCCAACCCCCACACCCACCTCACACCGGGCCGGACTAAGTGTGTTACTCGACCCGTGCCGAGAGTCAGCCTGGCTGGGGGCCCGGTATAAAAACTAGCCCAGTCGCTAACGGAGGGCTCAGGGACTTGGCAGCCCCCTGTTCTAATGATGCCTTACCCGGGCAACGTGGATCTCTGCCCGGGCTGACCTTTCCCTTTCTCTGCATCTCGTGGGAACAGGATGTATAACAAGAACAAAAACCAAAAAACAAACAAAAAAACAAATGAGTGCGGCGCTCCCCAAATGCCAACTGGGAGCAATCCCAAGCTCGGAAAGGCAGCGGCCCAAAGGCCTGGCCCAACCGGCTCTATAGTAGGGAATGCCTGCAAGGTGGAAGGTGCCTGTGCGAACCCGAGGGGGTCCCATCCCGAATCCGGTGTGGGTGGCAAGGTAACTCCCGAAGCTGACACCTTGGAAGGAAAGCTAAGCAATATTGCGACTGCCCGACCTTCTGGTAAAGCGGAGGGGGTTGACTTGCCGTCGACAAGCGCCCAAGCCAGACGCTACACATATGCCGAAAAGAGGAGTGCAGGGCACATACTCCGTCGGCAACACGCCAGCAGTGAAGCCAGCCCATCAGCCGACTGGCTGAAGAAGGTGGAATGGGCTTCGGCCGTGCTCCCGGAGTTCACCTTGGAACAGAAAAAGGTGGCTCCCCAAGCCAAGAGGCAGCGCTCGCAGGAGACACCGGAACCGGTAGCAAAGCGCTCCAGAGTGCTGCCAAATGTCTCCTTTGCGCAGATTGCCAAGGATAGGACGCTAATTGGTGTCCTCGACAGCGGCAGCGCAGAGGGTAGAATCTTAAGGAGTCAGTGGAAGTGGGTGGAAGCGGCACTGGCCGACCGCTGCTTCGAACTCCTTGACAAAGACCCTGGACCTCCGCCAGTCTGCAAGGACATGGGGTGGTTCCAGGGCAATGTTAAGATAATTGCCTGCGAAGACGAGCGCTCTGTAAAGCTTTATAAAGCGGCGGTAGCGCAGGTCGGCGAGGTCTATGCTGGGGCGAAACTCGTCGCAGTCGACTGGAGCGAGGTGCCCAGCAGACCGAGGGCCAGAATTTGGGTGCCGGCTACCTTTAAGGAGCCAGAACGCATCCTCAAGATGCTGCAGAGATGCAACCCAGGACTACCAACCTCAGATTGGAAGGTAGCCAAGGTTGAGACGACACAAGGGCCGACTAACCAGGCAGTGCTCGTTCTCAATAAAGAGTAGCTGGCCCCGATAGAGGCAGCAAAAGGAGAGCTAAACTTCGGCTTCAGCTCGGTCACCATCAAGGTGTACAAATCGGACGCGGCGGCCGCGGCGCTTCCTGTCGTCAACCCAGACGTGCAGGATGTCGCTGCGGAGATCGAAGCGCCTGACGACGAGCTGGAGCCAGACCAGGAAGGCTTCTCCTCAGAGACAGAGCTGATGCTCGACTTTGAGTCAATGTGCCGAGAGAGAGTCTCAGATGACTCGGACGCGGACATCACGGTGGTGGAGAATCTTGAAGATGGTCCTAAGGATCCTTCAAATAAATCTCCACCACTGTAAAGCAGCATCGGCTGCTCTCACACTTCGCCTAGACGCAAGCGGAGCCGACGTAGTCCTGATCCAGGAGCCTTGGGTTGTAGGAGGCAAGGTCTGTGGATTGGGGACGAGGGAATACAAGATCATTGTATCCCAAAATGAAGGTAAAATCCGTACCTGCATACTTGCTAGAAAGCACCTAAATATCTTTCTGCTCCATAATTATAGCGATGGCGATAACACGGCGGTAAGCCTAGAACTAAAAGGGAATCATCTCAGGCTGGTGGCGTCCTATATGGCCCACGAGGAGGATGATCCTCCGAACGACCTTGTTCGCAAAATAGCCAGCGACAGCGAAAGGACGGACAAAGACCTACTTATAGGTTGCGATGCCAACGCCCACCACACCCAATGGGGGAGCACGGACACGAATGTAAGGGGTTAGTCACTGTTCAGCTTCATCCTGAACTCAAATTTATTCATATGCAATCCGGGTAACGACCCCACATTTATAATTAAAAATCGGCAGGAGGTCATTGACCTCACGCTAGTGTCAAGCAAACTGCTGGACACAATCAAGAGCTGGAGAGTCCTAGGAGACCACTCCTTCTCGGACCACAGCTATATCGAGACGATATTATCCTTCGATATTCCCAAACCAACCGACTATATCAACCCCAGAAAAGCCAACTGGGAAAAATATAACACAACGCTGGAGGAGCTACTCTCTCCTAACGCCCCTAATTGCCCGAACACTGAAGACAACCTAAACCGTCTTGTGAACAGGTTTACGGATGCGGATGTGCAACAAAGCCTTCAAGGCAGCATGCCCTTCTACCAGACCAAGGGGAAAAAGAAACCCCCTGGTGGTCTAAGCAACCAGACACCCTTCGTAGAACTTGTAGGACTCTATTCAATAGAGCCACAAGAACTAAGGAGGATACTCACTGGGCAGACTATAAAACCAGTCTAGCACTATACAAAAAGGAAACGAGGAAGGCTAATAGAGCCTCCTGGCAAAAATATTGCTCCGAAATCGAGGAAACTTCGGAGGCCGCAAGACTCCGGAAAGTTCTCTCAAAAACTACCCCCTCGGTAGGTTACCTCAAAAAGAATGATGGCACGTGGACCAACTCTAGTGAGGAGTCCCTACACATTCTGCTCGACACGCATTTCCCCGGATGCACATCCACCGAGCCGTCACACCTCCCAGGACAGGGATCGGTAGAATCGATGGACCATATCCTTACAAAACGGAACATAAGTTGGGCAGTAAACAGCTTCAACCCGTTTAAATCGCCAGGCCCGGACCAGGTAATCCCGGCCCAACTTCAGAAGGCCGGGGAGACGGCCATCAACTGGCTACATAGTATCTTCAGGAAGATACTGGCGGTATGTACAATACCACAAGCGTGGCTTAAGGCTAGGATAATTTTCATCCCTAAAGCAGGCAAAGCCTCACACTCAACCCAGAAAGACTTTAGACCAATCAGTTTATCGTCTTTCCTACTCAAAACCTTTGAGAGTCTTATCGGGTTACAATTACGGACTACCATAAGTCCCCAGCTGTACTCAAGTGCGCAGCATGCCTACCGGAAAGGAAAATCCACGGAAACGGCACTTCACGAAGTGATCTCGAGTGTAGAAAAATCCCTGCATTTCAAAGAATACTCACTAATAGCTTTTCTCGATATCGAGGGAGCCTTCAACAACGTCACACCGGGCACCATTACAGAAGCCCTGACTGACCTGGGGGTGGACCGTCACTTGGTGATGCTCATTGATCAATTGCTCATACGCAGGACGGTGACATCATCGATGGGATCGTCCACCCAGTCAAGGTATGTCAACAGAGGAACCCCGTAAGGGGGAGTTCTGTCTCCTCTTCTATGGAACATTGCAGTCAATAAGATTCTATGCGACCTGGAAGAGGGGGGCTGTAAAGTATTGGCATACGCGGATGACGTTGCAATTATCTTTGCGGGGAAATACCCCCAAACACTATGCGACCTAATGACCGCAAAGCTTACTCGATTGTCCGAATGGACAGAATCGCGCGGATTGGGACTAAATCCCTCGAAAACGGAACTCGTGTTATTCACAAAAAAATACAAGGTCCCGCCCCTCAACCCCCCAACACTAAACGGATACAGGCTCTCCTTCAGCGACAGTGCCAGTTACTTAGGGTTGGTAATTGACAAAAAGCTTAGCTGGAACCTGAATGTCAAGGATAGAGTGAGGAAGGCAACGACAGCACTCTATACTTGCAAAAAAGCTATCGGCCTAAAGTGGGGCATGAACAAGCATAGTCCGATGGATATATCTGGCAATAGTCAGACCTATAATACTCTACGGAGTTACTGTCTGGTGGCCTGCCCTAACAAAAAGTACAATCACCAATCAGCTGGGCAAGGTTCAGCGAACAGCCGCCCTCTGCATCAGTGGAGCTCTTCGAACTACACCAAATGATGCGCTAAACGCCATGTTATGCCTTCAGAGCCTTGACTTTGCAGGAAAGGAGCGGGCAGAAATGGCAGCAATACGTCTTAGGGACTCTGAACAATGGGTACCCCAGAACATAGGTCACTCATCTATACTAAATAAAAACAACATGGTCCCAGCTAGAACGGACTATCAAGTTCCAATGGAGCACACGGAGACTCCATTCAGCATAATCATCCCTCATAGAGACGATTGGCTCGAGGGACTCCCCGGCCCAGACGGGGCCATAAGCATCTTCACGGATGGCTCAAAACTCTGAACAACTTAACATAAGGCAATCTTTCAGGCTTCCGGATCACTGTAGCGTCTTCCAAGCGGAAGTTACAGCAATCAGGGAGGCTCTGTACTGCCTTCACACGGTTACCACCACGGCAACCAATCTAAACATCTACAGCGACAGCCAAGCTGCGATCAGATCACTTAACGCGATCTCCTCGAACTCGGCTACTGTGGCGAAGTGCCGCAGATCTCTTCACGAGATGGCTCAGCAATTTTCTATCAGCCTTATATGGGTCCCGGGCCACCGGGATATCGAGGGCAACTGCATAGCGGACGAGCTGGCCAGATCTGGCACTACAACCCCCCTTCTCCAAGATAAGGAGGACATTTGTATGCCTATGGCCACCTGCAAGCTCATCATAAAGGAGCAGTACACGCGACTGATAGACAACAAGTGGCAAATAGGGCCACGTTGTCGCACAGCTCGGCAAACATGGCCGACCATAGATAAGAAGCGCACCTCAGAGCTCTGCAAACTAGGCAGGGAAAGGTGCAGCGCAGTCATACGTTCCCTCACAGGACACTGGCTAGTAGGCTCCCACGCAAACAGGCTGGGTGCCCCATACAATGATTTCTGCCGCAGCTGCAGAGACGAGGATGAGGAGGAAACAGTGGAACACCTGTTCTGTTCCTGTCCAGCTCTCAGCAGAAGGAGGCTGCATCACTTGGGCTCTGCCTTTCTGAACGACATCTCGGAGATGTCCACGCTATGTCCCAGAAAGATCGTCAACTTTATAAGGGCATCTGGATGGGACAACTGTTGACATGAAGTCTCATCTGCATCCCAAGCAGTGATCCCAGTGAATGATCCCAAGCGGTATCACAACGGGCCGAAACCGGCCTAAGTGTGCTGGGCTCCGAGCGAGCTTGGCGGCCGTCTCTACCTAACCTAACCTAACCTAGTTTAGAATACATTTTAACTACGCTTTGATTTTTTACTTTTTAAACAAATTTTTGCCAGCTTAACAAAAAAATCGCCAAAAAGAAGTGGTATAAGCGCTGTAACGGATATTGTCGAAGATATTCGACAGCAACTCGATAAGAACTGGGTTACGTTTTTAACACTTCTCGACCACAGTAAGGCGTTCGACTCAGTCAACCATAATATTCTTTGCAGAAAACTGACCAACTTATTAAACTTCTCAGGGACTGCGGTCAATTTTGTTAAATCGTACCTAACAAATAGATTGCAGGCAGTAGTATCCGGTACACATGCTTTCACTTTTAGGGTTCTTACACGGGGAGTCCCTCAGGGATCAGTACTAGGCTCCTTACTGTTTTCCATATATGTTAATGATCTACCCAGTGTCTTGTCTAATTGTAGAGTACATTTATATGCTGATGACGTCCAAATTTATGTTAGTAGTCCCGTTAATGAAATTAATCTTTGTGTCAATATTTCTAACAAAATGCTCTCCCTAATTGAGAAATGGGCAAAAGAGAATGGCCTGGGAATAAATCCTAAAAAATCAAAATGTATTGTAATTGCCAAAAAACGGATTGATACAAAAATATCGAGAATTTATACATAGGCAATACACCTATTTCCTATCCATTCCTATTTGCAGTTAATCTGGGGATAACATTCAGTAGTACTCTATCATGGAGTAAACATATATCAAAGGCAACTGGACGTACATATCTGCGTCAGCTCTCAGCATCTAAAACTTTTTTGCCAGAAGAAATAAGACTATTAATTGCTAAAGTCATTCTCATCCCCACTCTCTTTTAAGGTATAGAAATTTTTCGTCAATGTGACTGTTCGTGACGGCTCGTGACTTGCGCACATTAGTAGTAGGCTTTAGTTCAATTGTCCATCATGCTTTTAATTTAAGTCGTTTTGACCATGTTTCACACCTGTCTCGTAAAATACTTGACCTCAACTTCTCCGAAATGGCTCGACCGATTTTCGTGAAATTGCAAATTTTAAATGATCTATTTAATGCAATAGATTTTACATAAAAAACATTTGATCATCAAATCTCGAATTTTTTTCAATACAACGTCACGCAACATTTTTTTTGTCTAATCTACTCGAAAATATTAAACTACACGACAAAGAGTGCGTGCGAGAGAGACAGAAAACGTGTCTAAACATATCGTCGGGCGCTGCGTAGCCACTGCAAATTGATTTGTTCCTTTTTGCTATAAAAATGATCCGATATGATCCAGATTCGATGCCACAGATTTCCGTCCTTTGTGGGAACGGAAGGGGAAGGGGCGAAGTTTTGAAATACATTTTTTATAGTGAGATCTAACAGAAGTGTGGATACCAAATTTGGATACTCTAGCTTTAATAATCTCTGAGATGTGTGGATGCCATCCATTTTCACCACAAATACACATATACTCATTTTGAGTATCGGGTATATTTATAAAAAAAACCGCTAAATGTTAAAAAAAAAATTTTCGTTTTTTTTCGATTTTGACCAAATGCAGCTAACATTTGTGGAACGATTCTTCTTTAAAAGGCAGTAACATCTCAGTAGCAACTCACTATCATACTCTTACTGCTGGGAGCACTTATGTACATATAAATTTCCACTGATTCTGCAAAAGACATTTAGAGGCAGTGCCGCGCGAGTCCATCATCGAAAGTCGATTCTAAGTAAGAAACTTCTCTTATTATAGCGGTTGTGTCATTTGAGCTGAGTATGACATATTAAAACATTGTTTGGCTGTAATTATATTGGTGTAATGTTATGGCTTATGCGGGCCGAAACCGGCCTAAGTGTGACGGGCTCCGAGCGAGTCCGGCAGCCGCCTCAACCTAACCTATGGCCTATACATACGAATCTTTTTAATGGAACGTTAAAGATATTAAAATTGGATATAAAACATCATACATATATATATATAAAAATACAAATACAATTTTACATACATATACAAACATACATATTTTTTTATTGAATATACATATTTCTCAAAATCTGACAGCACCGTGAAGTTTTGGAAAAACTGGAAGAAGCCGAGACGGCTAATAACCATTTATTGAAACGACTTGACAAACTAAAAAATGCGAAAAGTGCCATTCTTAAGGACCTATGACCGAAGATAGTAAATCGCATAGATATCATCAACCCCAGAAATGACGGAGACGCAATCGAGGATATCTAAAACAATACTTTATCAATATAACATAAATACTGCAAGTAAATTGGACGATAGCGCTGTTTGAATAATCATAATTGTAAAATAATTGTAAGTATTTCTAAAGAGACATTAAAAATTTTTAATTATTTTTATACCGTGTAGCTGTTTAAAATATTGATATGCCAAGCACGAAAAATAAGTAAGATGGGAATGATGTGCTCTCATATGGCTTTTGTTATTATAGTCCATAGCCGAGGAAAGGGTTATTGAGAATTTCGTTAAATGTTACAAATTAAATTCATGCGTGCACAAGATAAGATATCCATCTTCGACAAATAGATAAAGAAATATTCTATCATTCTAAAAAATTCTGTTACGTTTAAGAAGAACAGTTTAAGAACAGACCTCTTACGGAGATTTGATATTAATCTTTAACAATTGGACTGACATCGTCATACTATTAAATGGAGCTTATGTTATCAAAAATTGAAGACAATCTATTAAAACGTACTTACACTGGGCGTCATCAGATTAGGGTCCCATTGAACTTATTCTCATTGATTTTTTTATTTCCCATGTTATCTGAGCCATTTAAAGTTATTTTAAGCTCTCCTTAAAAAAGAAGATCAATAACTACTTATAATTGAAGAAGATATTTTAATTAGTGTTTAAGTAACGTATGGATACAAAATGTAAAGTTAATTTGGGAAACAGTAAAGCGCCCAAAAATGCAAGTTAAGCTATCCCGCTTAATTCGGTAAGCTTGATCACCAAATTTGTTATGTTTATTGATTAGTTTGCTTAAAACTCACTTAAAATGTAAGAGAAAAGGAAAAATAAAAAAAAAATGTCGCTTCTTCTAGACGGTACTTGATAGTTTAGGAATATATTACTTTTGTGGGGAATGCGGATGTGTCGGGGAATAAATAATTTGGGCTAATCTATTTGAATTGTGCGCGCATAGTGTGACCAGAATGTGAGTTGATCAACTCAATCAACCCTTATTGAGCGTACACCAAAATCCGAACTTCTAGCGTTTGCGTTGGCGAAGATGCGAAAAAACTATTCAAGCGGTGAACCAGAAGCTGTGCGGTCTGAATTAATCAAGTGTTATTGTTTTGGAAAACTGTACTACAAACAGTTGGAATGCAAAATAACACCAATGTCTAAAGCTCAAATGGGAGATCTCGTAATGCTGGAAAAACAATTCGTCTAAAAAATTCTCTCCGTTGCCAAGACAGATGTGAAACCCCGATTCAAACTGGAACCATCCATCATCTACCATCCGTCAAAAAGCAGCTGATGAGCATAAAATTCAAAATTTTTGGTCTGAATTGTAAATTGGCTATTTTATTGACTATAATAAAACAATCCAAATATGTACAATAAACGTTACTCTGTGGACTCCCGTAAAAATCGCAGCAGCTCTGTTTGGAAGTTGTTTTGGCCTTGGCTGCTCGCAATTTGCTGGAGTATCTCGCTTTGTTTCCTGGTGTGTAACATATCAACGATATATTTCTATACGTCAGTAGGGGATGGATTGGAGGGGATGTCGAGGTCACTGCCGGTGGGGATTCTCTGGTTCCGTGCTCATTCGGTAACTAGGGGGGGTTCGTTTGACCGCGTATCGACTCCTACTACATAAAATTTAAAATTTTAGAATCCCGTGACTCTACAGGGAGCTAACTCCGAAAACAACAATCTGCCTATTCCGAGCATAACCGAAATGAAATGGCACAATCATACATAGGGCGTACCCGAAAGTACTAGGGGCATTCGTCGGTGTGTTCCAAAACTATCGCGGGCGTGAGGTCTTGAGATAGAAGTCGACCCACACGATTCTGTACCCACCCTTCCATGATTTCCAGTTGTGCGAAGGTTCTGGAAATCCCTATAATTCTCACCCTACCCCATTACGTCACCATGTCACTAGGAAACGAGGGGGAACGTTGTGAGTTGCTGCGGACACCGCAACTCTACAGTTATACCCGATACTAAGTCAGTATGGCTCTCCTCCGGCAGACGCCGCTAATATTAAACGACACGACAAAGAGTGCGTGCGAGAGAGACAGAAAATCAGGCTGAGCGTGACGTCGGGCGCTGCGAAGCCACTGCAAATTGATTTGTTCCTATTGGCTATAAAAATGATCTGATCTGATCCAGATTCAGCAGTCTGATAGATATGGTCATTATCTATGATTCTGCGTTTTTAGTTTTCTCGAATGTGCAATATTGTGGATGCAACAGATTTTCGTCCTTTGTGGGGGCGGAAAAGGGTGGGGCGAAATTCTGAGATATACGTTTTATAGTGAGATCTAACAAAAGTGCGGATACCAAATTTGGTTACTCTAGCCTTAATAGTCTCTGAGATTTAAGGATGCCCCAGATTTTCGTCCTTTGCGTGGGCGGAAGGAGGTGTGGCGAAATTTGGACACGAAACGGTCAAGGTCCGATATCACAGGAGTGTGGATACCAAATTTGGTTGCTCTGGCTCTTATAGGTTCTGAGATCCTTGAACTCATATTTTGCAATTGGCAAAGCCGACCATGAAACTTGTGTGTTAGAGAGAGAGACAGAGCGAGAAAGAATGAAATTGTTTTCTTGATTCTGGCTATAATAATTATACGATCTGGTTGAGATTTTACACTCTAGAACATATAGTCATCCTCTACGATTCTGCGTTTTTGGTTTTATCGTATCTTTAAAAATGTGGATGCCACAGATTTTCGGCCTTTGTGGGGGCGGAAGTGGGCGGGGCGAAGTTTTGAAATATTTTTGTAGCAGTGACATATCACAGAAGTCTGGATCCAAAACATCGTTGCTCTAGCTCTTATAGTCTTTGAGCACTAGGCGCTGAAGGGGACGGACAGACGGTCAGACGGACAGACGGACAGACGGACGGACGGACAGACAGACAGGGCTCAATCGACTCGGCTATTGATGCTGATCAAGCATATATATACTTTATGGGGTCGGAAACGATTCCTTCTGGACGTTACACACATCCACTTTTACCACAAATCTAATATACCCCAATACTCATTTTGAGTATCGGGTATAATTAATGGAATGAAGAAAATATGTGGCTTAATCACTAAAGGAGAAAGAGAAAAGTTTTAGATATATTGTAACGAACCTTAGGAAGGTTCGTCACAGCGCGCTACGTCGCGGGATCGTCACCGCCTCATTTTTCCCCTTTTTATATCTCCAGTTTCCCTTAAATATATCGTTACTTAGCCTTAAGAACAGAGAATGCATACGATAAATGTACCACCAATAAAGAAACTCATTCCCCATATCGTTTCGCCTACCGTTTCACGACAGCCAATCCCACATTCTCGTACCAACACATTACCCCCACCTCTAACGAAAAGCTCCCGAAGCACTGACAATTAGCCGGTAAGAACGCCCCCCACACCAACACATTGCCCCGCGGTTAGCCATAAGCTCCCGAGACACGAACCGTTAGCCGGGGACAACTCCCCACCGGGCCAACACATTACCCCCACCTCTAAACTTAAGCTCCCGAAGCACAGACCAGCCGATAGGAACCCCCGCCCCTTCCCTTCGCGGCTTCGGGACGCTCCGCGAAGCGGCAGCCAATCCGAAACCGACGAAGACGAAGACACGTAGATACTGATAAGTTAGAGATCGGCGGCAGCGAAGTTTTCCCCAGCGCGCAAGCGCCGAGCAGACTTCACTTACGCGGAGACCCAGCGAAGTTTTCTCGAGCGCGCAAGTGCCGAGCAGACTTCACTTACGCGGAGACCCGGGCCGAGAATAGAGGTTGTCCCGCGTGACAACTAAGATACAAGTTAAGAATCCTTCCGGGAACGTGACGAAACAACAAAAAATAGTCAATGTAAGAAATTACCTGTATAACCAGCAAGCTAATAAATCATTATTGTAACGAGAACCAACCCCGTGTAAGTCATTTTTGGGGATCCAAACCCCTCCCCGATCACCCTTACCAACAACTACTCGCCAGCGAGCCACACTCACCTCCACTTACCCCCGATCAATCCTCGAAACCCCCCCTCACGCAGGTGTGACACGCCCTGCGCCCCCCTCTCGACTCCCACAGGTGTGACTCGCCCTGTGACCCCTCTTTCCCGACCCACGCAGGTGTGCCTCGCCCTGCGCCCGCCTCTCTCTCGACCCACGCGGGTGTGCCTCGCTCCGCGCCTTTCTTCTCGACCCTCACGTCCGCCCAGTAAGACGAGCCGACCCCCCCTTTCGGAGTTCCTGCGAACTACAAATTTCTTGTAGGAAGACCCCTGGACAGGACTGAGTTTACCTCAGCCTGGAAGAGGAGACATTACAAGTGGCGCCCGAGCAGGGACCCGAAGGAAACTCTAACGAGGGGTTCGTGGATTAAAAACCCACGGCAGTCAGGAGTGCAAGGAGACAGACCAAAAAAAAAAAGGGGGAAAGATAACCCCCCGCGTGTACGCCTACGTGCATACGCGGCCGATCGTTCGACCGCAGAAAAAAACCCACCCCACTACCGCGGCGCGTAACCGTGCTCAAATCCCCACAATTCTAACGGTGAGGATCGCGAACGAGTCTACGTACGTGTACTAAGTGACAGTGAAAAGAAAAGGGAACACAGTACCTCAAGATCCCGGACGCTCAACCAGTCCGTAGGAACAGCGACGCAACGACCAAGAGAAGCATGGAGCCCTATACGGGGGAACAATCAGGTGAGTACGACGGGGACGAATTGACCGTTAATCCGGGGGTCAGCACCGGCTGGATCCACAAGCGCCGCCGGGAAGAACTGGAAGCCTTCGCGGAAGAATTCGGGTTCGACCGCGAAGGGACAGTTGAGGACCTACGGAAAAGGTTCGCCACGCTGGTCGAAGGACCCCTCGAACAAGAGGCCTGGATTCGACTGGCGGAACTCGAACGGCAATACGCCAAACCACCGGGATGCGCAAAGTCGCCGCAACCCTCTACTTCCGGGCAGGCGGAGAGACGGAAGGCAGACCCCAAAAGCGGTCTGCAGATCCCTGGGGCCCCGAAGGCAGACCAACCGGCCCGCCCATCGTGGTGACCGCAGCCGCCCCCCCAAGACCCCCGTCCGCAGAGGTCCGCCCCTCACCCATGAGGAGGCTCCTCCCTGAAAGCGATAGACCCCGGGGAGGTAACGACGCGTTGGAAGCCCATCGATACAGTCAAGCTGCCCAGATGGCGGAACGGATTAGGAGGTGGGGGATCCAATTCGACGGACAGGATGATCCGTTGTCTTTCATCGAGCTGTTGGAAGAGCGCGCGCTTTCGTACCAACCACTTGCCTCGAGCTATGGCGGAAATCCTTATCGACCGAGCCAACCGCTGATTCCGCACCAGCAGGCTGCAAGGCGCCTCGTGGGTCAACTTCCGGCAAGAATTTTTGGCCTTTTTCCTCCCGCCGCGGTATTTCGAACAGTTAGAGGATCAGATCCGAGCCCGCAAGCAAGCGACGGGCGAGCTATTCAAGGACTTCATAATCGAGCTCAGGTTGCTCATGCACCACGCCGGGTACGATGATGCCCAAGAGCTCAACAGGATTTATGATAATACTCTGCCGGCATATCAACTGTACGTGCGAAGACACGAACTGCGAAGTTTGGCCCAACTAACGATGTTGGCTACGGAGTTCGAATCCATCCAAGAGCGGAATAGCCCCACTGCTCCCACTGCCCCTCGGCCCGGCCCAAGATACACTAGACCGACGACGCACCAGACGCAAAACGAGGTCGAAGCAAACCGGACCTCCTTTCGGAAGCCCCAATGGGACACGGCAGGACCGGCAAGGAGACCATCGTCAAACCGACCCGACACTCCAGCGCCGGAAGTCGCTCACCGCATGGTCACCACCCCCATCGCCAACCCACGGATGGCCTGTCGCCGCTGCGGCGAAGCCGGCCATGCCTCCCACAACTGCACCAACCCCTCTATCCTGTTCTGTTGGGAATGCGGTAAGCGAGGCGTAAGGACCATCGATTGCTGCCGCCAAGACTCTTCGGGAAACGACCAGCGTCCCCGACTGGCACGGGAACAGCCGAGAACGACGCCTCCCCAAACCCAGAACTAAGCCACCCACTACAGATACAGGACGGCCGGATAGTGGCGGGGGTGACGATAGGAGGACGGGCCACAGAGGCCCCTGTGGATACCGGGGCGTCCCGGAGTTTCGTCAGCGCCAACCTCGCCCGGCAGCTCGGCAACGACGCCGGCCTCAGGGAAGCGTGCGTCCAGATCCGCCTGGCAGACGGGTCGGTACGCGAAATAACGCAAATTCTGTTGGCGTTCGTTAAACTGGACAAACGCGAGGTACAGATACAGCTCCTAGTGTTACCAAACATGCTAGAGCAGGTCATCGTGGGGATGGACTTCCTCTGCGCCATCGAAACAACGATACAGTGTGGCACCACCCTCCTCCAACTGCGCGACAGTCGCCTCGCGACCAGCCAGGTGCACACCCCGGAACACGCGCCTACGAAACCCAAGGCGACGAACGATACGCCACGCAAACAAGGAATCAGGAACACGAAGCCCAGGACCCCGACGGAACGCCCTGACCCCAGGTCATCCAACCAGGGCAAAATCTCGGGTAAGACAACAAGGGACGCGAACAGACCCACCAGGACCCCCGGTCCAACGTCCTCGACGAGTGGTGGAGAGCCCGGAGCAACGATCGAACCCCCACGGCGGCGACGATCGTCCAGCGGCCCAGCGCCGAATACAACGACCACGTTAGCCGCCCCGGCGAGCGAGCGCGGTAACGCAGCCTTTTCGATAACGGAAACTCCCACATCCGAAATCGTCCTTACTGCCCGAAGTTTTCCCAGCCGAGAACCGGGAATAGGAGCAACAGCCACTCGAGACACCGACCGGGGCCCCGACGCGCCCGTGGCCGGAGATCAACTCATCAGCACCAACGCCACGGGGCGCTGCTGGAGCCACCCTCCCCGCGTCGCCGATCGTTTCACTATAGCAGGCACCAGAGCGGAAATCTGCGTCACCCGAACGAGCCGCTGGTCTAGTACTAGCGGCATCATCGAGACCCGCATGTTCGTGCATCACGCCGAACACGACACGACCCATGTATTCAGCCGGAGTCCCGAAAATGCCCTGCCTACACCCGAAACTACCCCGGTGGTCGCTAATATAAGGGAGTACCCTCGTGGGATCGAACCGCCAAGCGCGTTCGACATGACCATACTCCCCGAGGGCCGAGACCAGACCCCCGCTCCCGGAACCAGCCGGCTAAGCGAAGAGGAGCCAGAAAGAGTCCCCGACCCCTGGCCTCCCGACGTGGCGCCGCAAATCCAGGAATTCCTGGACGAAGAGCTGCCGAAGCTCGCAGGCCTCCGAGGGACCACGGACCTCATGGAGCACACGATAGTTATGAGGGACCAGCGTCCCATAAAGCAACGGTACTACCCAAAGAACCCGGCTATGCGTCGGATCATCGACGAGCAGGTCGACCAGCTGATAGCAGAAGGCCTGATCGAGCCCTCGCGAAGTCCCCACAGCGCCCCCATTGTCCTCGTCCGCAAAAAGGACGGGAGGTGGCTCATGTGTGTAGACTATCGACAACTAAACGAACATTCGATCCTGGACGCATACCCGTTGCCGAGGATCAACTATATACTGGAAAGACTCCGAAACGCGCGGTTCATCACCACGCTGGATCTGAAGAATGGATACTGGCAGATACCGATGGCCCATGACAGTAAGGAGGCCACGGCGTTCACGGTGCCCGGAAGAGGCCTCTATCAGTGGAAGGTAATGCCTTTCGGGTTACATTCCGCGGGAGCCACGTTCCAGCGTACCCTCGACACGGTCATCGGCGCAGACATGGAACCCTTCGCTTTCGCGTATCTGGACGACATCGTCATCGTCGGCAAGGATTTCGCGGAACATTTGCGCAACGTCAAGAGAGTCTTCTCGCGACTGCGCCGGGCCAATCTGCGGATCAACGCAGACAAATGCGTATTTTTCCAGCGCCGCATAAATTACCTGGGTCACATGGTCAGCGAGGAAGGCATTCATACCGACCCTGACAAGATCGCGGCCGTCAAAGACCTGAGACCGCCCACTAACCTGAAGGAATTGCGACAATGCATAGGCATGGCGGGCTGGTATCGTCGATTCGTCCCCAATTTCGCCACCATAGTGCAACCGATGTCATTGCTACTAAAGAAGGGGAGAGCATGGGCATGGGGACAGGAACAACAGGACTCCTTCGACGAACTCAAAGTGCGACTCACCACCGCCCCGGTGCTCGCCTGCCCGGACTTCAACGTCAAATTCTCCCTGCAGACCGACGCGAGCAACGTGGGTGTGGGCGCGGTCCTCACCCAAGAGATCGAAGGGAAGGAACGCGTCATCGCCTACGTCAGCCGGCGCCTTAACAAGGCAGAGGAGAATTATTCGGCCACCGACAAGGAATGCCTGGCCGTCATATGGGCAATCCGGAAATTGCGCTGTTACTTGGAAGGATACCGGTTCGACGTGGTGACCGACCATCTCGCGCTGAAATGGCTAAACACCCTTGAGAGCCCTTACGGGAGAGTGGCGAGATGAGCGCTGGAGCTGCAGCAGTACCAATACGACGTACATTATCGGGCCGGCAACCAGAACGTGGTCGCCGACGCGCTCTCTAGGCAACCTTTGGAATCCCTTTCACGCGTCGAAGAAGAGGGCACGACCTGCCCGTGGCTCAGAAGAAGGATCCAACAAGTTCACGACGAGCCCCAAAAATACCCGGACTACACGTACGAAAACGGGCAGCTTTACTGAAACCTGGGGCACGGAGCCGACGGTGACGACCACGTGCCGTGGAAGCTCTGCGTGCCCAAGGTCTGCCGAGCGAGAGTCCTCCGCGAGTGCCACGACCAACCGACGGCAGGCCACCTCGGCGTACGAAAAACTATCACGAGGATATCCCAGAGGTATTATTGGCCGGGATTTTATCGCGACGTGAGGCGATATATCCGCGGTTGCGTGAGCTGCCAGAAGTTCAAGGCTACCCAACGCAAGCCAGTGGGAAGGATGCTCACTCGCAAGGCCGAGGAACCCTTCGCCACCCTGTGCGCCGACTTCGTCAGACCGTTACCCCGATCCAAACGGGGGAACGCCATCCTGCTAGTTTTCTTTGACACCTTCTCCAAATGGGTCGAACTGGTGCCCCTTAAGAACGCAACGACGGCTAGCCTCGAACGAGCTTTCAGGGAACGCATACTGAGTAGCTTCGGTGTTCCGAAGCTGTTTGTCTGTGACAACGGCACCCAGTTCACCAGTCGGTCGTTCAAGACCTTCCTGCACACCGCCGGCGTGGAACTCCAACACACCGCGCCCTATTGTCCACAAGAGAGCCCGACGGAAAGGGCAAACCGGACCGTGAAGACGATGATCGCCCAATTCGTGGACGATCACCAAAACACGTGGGACGAACTCTTGCCAGAAATGACGCTGGCGATCAACTCGAGCGTCTCGGAGACTACCGGTTTCAGCCCGGCATTCCTCGTACACGGAAGAGAGCCCCGACTGCCCGGCGCCTTATACGACGAGGTCACGCCGGGGACGGGAAGCGCCCAGGAAACTCCTATGGGTAAGGCCGCCAGGCTAAAAGAAGTGTTCGCCATCGTCAGAAACAACATTCAAAGGGCCAGCCAAGAACAAGGGAGGCACTACAACCTTCGCCGACGACAGTGGCGTCCCACGATCGGTTCGCTAGTACTTCTACGGCAGCATCACCTCTCAAACGCCGCCGAAGGCTTCGCGGCAAAACTGGCCCATAAATTTGACGGCCCCGCGTGAAGGGTTTCCCGTCGCCAAACATCGTTCAGCTGCAGCACCCGAGCAGCCGGAAACGGAAGGTCGCCAACATCAACGATCTGAGAGAATTCCACGACCGCGAACCCGACGAACGTGCCGGGGAGGCGGACGACCCAGGTACCGCCGAACAAGCGCCGGACCACGACAGGGGCACAGGTACCGGCTGAAACGAAGGGAAAAGGGGGGAAGGGGCGTCCGTGCCGGGGAAAAACCCGAGCGAGGCAAGCGACGACTGCCCGGATCCCGAAAAGTACCGACACTAGGTCGACCGACGGCGTAGCCCGCGACAAGCGTCTCCGGCAGTCCGAGACCCCACCATCACCGATCAGTGCCATTCCGCCACCACAGCCGAACGGTCGAATCAATCCCAACCCAAACGCATCCGAAGATAACGCAAAACCATACAACATGAAGGACCTACTGATTTTCCTCACTCTGCTAACCTCGACGCGCGCGCTGGTCAAGTTGAATGACTACACTAACGCGGACTATATCCCAATAGCGGACGGAAACGCCATCATTTGGGCCAACCACGGATACCTGCACCACACTACGAACGTGACTTCATACGAAGATTACGTCGCCGAAACGGAACAAGCCGCGGAGCTGTTTAGCCTAGACCGGATGGCGCAAGTGATAGCAGCCGACCTGGACCACATCAAGAACCTGGTGGCCACGCTAAGGGTCCACCATCGGGGAACAAGGAGTATAAACCTGCTCGGAACAGCATTGAAGGTAGTGGCCGGAACGCCCGACTTCGACGACTGGGAGCAGGTCAAATTCCAACAGAAGCAGCTGGCGGAGTCCAGCCGTGGCCAAAACGAAATCAACTCCAGGATTCAAACCCGGATCAACGAGCTGACCCGCCTCGTGAACCACATCGCCAAGGAGGACAACGCCGACCGGGCCGAAGCCATAATAGCCCGGAACAGGATCATTATAACGGATCTGGAAGACCTCCTCCTGGCCTTAACCCTTGCCAAGATCAACGTGATCAGCCCCGCCCTTCTGGACGGCGCTGACATTAAGGAATTGGGCGAGCAACACCTCGCTAACATCAGCCTAGTGGAGCTACTAGAAGTGTCAAACATTAGCGTCTTCCAGAGCGCAGACCTACTCCACTTTCTCATCAAGTTTCCCCAACCGAAGCTGGTCTGTAGGAAAATGCTTATTTTCCCGGTCCAACATCAGAACAAGATACTGGATTTCAGCGAGGGAGACATCGTGGCAGAATGCGGGCCCCAAACCCTCAGCATCGGGGATTGCGAAGCCACCATCGGTGCCACTTTTTGCAGAGAACGCGAGGGGATCACCTGCGCTCAGCAGATGGTGACCGGGTCCGTCGCGCACTGCGCGACTTCGCCCGGTCACTTGGATCCGATCGTCGTGGTGGACCACGGCACCATCATCGTCAACGACGCAAGGTTCACCGTTGTAGATGAGGCGGGGACCACCCAAGCAATCTCGGGATCGTACCTGGTTACGTATTCCCACCGGGTCTCGTTTAACGGGACCTGGTACGTGAATCACCTCGGCGACTCCAAAAGAAAGGCGGTGGTACCGGCGATGACTCGAATAAACGTAACGGCACACAAGGAAAAGCTAAGCTTGCCGTTCCTATGGGAGTTAAGTCTACAAAATTCAAACTACATCAACGACCTGAACGAGACGGTGACGATAAGGAGCGCCGCCTCCTATTTGTTCACCCTCGTCGTCGCCATCCCTCTCTGCGCCATCATCTGGGTGCTATACCGCCGCCTCAAATCCCAAGGCCTTCGGAACGAACATACAGCACGAGACGTGGAGGCCGCCCCCCGTAACCCCCCGGCCAATGACGAACCGGCCAGAACAACAGAGACGGCGCACGGTACTGTCGCCCCCGGCAGAGCCTTCCCGCGGCGATACATGCCCAGAGGCCGGCCGAGCCCAGCGATAAGAGCTGACCCTACACCCGGCCCATCGGCGCCCGAAATCCGATCGGAGCCCGCGTGCGACGCATAGCTGCGCTGCCCGTAAAACGGAAGTTACGAAGGGAAAAGACGACGAAAATGAAATAACAAAAAAAAAAAAATAAAATAAAACAAAGAAAGAACGAAAAAAAATATATAAATGTCAATTCGGCAGATTCATGCATTACACTCATTACACACATTCATAAACCCATGCCCCAAACGTCCATAATCGTCCCACGGATCCATTTACCATAGCTTAGATTACAGAATTGCAAGCCCGCTGACGCCGGCTCCCGTGAGTCGCGCTGTCAGCGGAGGGAAATGCATGACGTTAGAAATACAAGAAATAAGTCAGATTCCGAACGCCGAGCGAGCAAGGCGATTTTGATAAAACCCTACTATACAAGAACCAAAACAATGTAAGTTTTCGTCACGCCCCCTGGGACTCCCTAGAATTAAGAAGATTAAAGTAGATTAAATAGAAAATAGACACTCTCCCCCTCCCCGAACTCTACGCACCGAAGAACCAGCCATGAACGCCACCGAGAACACCCCAGCTAAGGCGCACCAGAGAGCCGCTGCATCAGCAGAGTCACCCGAAGTCGTAGACTTCACGGATTTCTCCGACGCCGAGGAACCGGAGTCCGCTGCCAAGGCGGACGAGGAAGCTGCCCCGAAGCCAGGAGTAGCCGAAGAACCCCACACCTCCGATGGGGACATATACGCGGATATGGAGCTAAACGCTGACGAGGCAGGGCCAGCGGACCACGAGGGTCCCCGAGACAGCCCCCCGCGGTTCTCCCGCCGACCATCCGGGTTCCGTCGAGAGAACCTGTGGTCGCCGCCGCCGTATAAGCGACGAGCCGCGCCCTGCTCCCCGGAGCCAGGGTCACCGTCATTCGAAGAGGAGTTCGAAGATGCCGGTTCTAGCCAGCACAGCTTCCCGGAACCAGAGACGCCATCATACGCGCCGATGTTCGAACAGGAGTTTGAAGATGCCGGTTATCACCAGCGCCGCGATCCCCGAACCGGCCGTGGCATTTACCGCCCCGAGAGGGGGCTGGAGCGTTACACACCGAAACCATACAACGCGTACTACGACGACGGGGAGAGCGAAGAGGAGGAACCCTACGGTCGGCAATTCATAGCCGAAACAGAGACCTTTCACCACACGGTCACGCCATGGGGGATACGCGTCACGCGTAACCACCAGATGTCCGTAGACGTCTTTGTCCCTCCCGGCCGGAATGTCAACGCGTTCTTCAGGAAATTCCGAGAAGCCGCGGAACCAATCGACTACCGCTCCAAACCGGCCGCCCCAGCCAGGGCAAGCCCCCCGCACGCCGAAGCGCGACCGCCAACGCCCGCATCGGATCCTCCCCGACGCCCCAATCCTCCAGAAGAGTCAGCGGCGACCACACCAACGCACGCCGAAGCGCCCCACGCGGAGGCAGCGCAAGGCCCTCCCACTGAATGGCCCACCTGGGCTACAGAAGAGGGAAACGCCGCTCCGGTTCGACAAGCGGAGCTGACCGAACCGGAGGAGCAGTGGGAAACGGGGCCGGACAGCGGGTACCCCACCATGACCCTACGGAGGGTAAAACAACCCGTTGCGGAGGAGACGGCGCCGACCCCCAAAACTGGGGAGTGGGAAGGACAAGACGAGTTGCTGGTGGACTCCGACTTGGATGAAATACTACGATTTCTTCAAGACGAATCTACGCGGGAGGGGCAAAGTCCAGCGGACTTCTCCCTGATCGAAGAGCTGAACCAGCCCACCTAGTGGGTATTCGCGCCGGCAGATTGGCAGGTGAACATCCCAGGCCGAGCCCTACCGGCGGGCCACATCGAGGAGATACACCAGCGGCTGCTGGAAACGGAGAGGCATTTTTCCCCTTTTTATATCTCCAGTTTCCCTTAAATATATCGTTACTTAGCCTTAGACTTCACTTTCGCGGAGACCCAGCGAAGTTTTCCCGAGCGCGCAAGTGCCGAGCAGACTTCACTTACGCGGAGACCCGGGCCGAGAATAGAGGTTGTCCCGCGTGACAACTAAGATACAAGTTAAGAATCCTTCCGGGAACGTGACGAAACAACAAAAAATAGTCAATGTAAGAAATTACCTGTATAACCAGCAAGCTAATAAATCATTATTGTAACGAGAACCAACCCCGTGTAAGTCATTTTTGGGGATCCAAACCCCTCCCCGATCACCCTTACCAACAACTACTCGCCAGCGAGCCACACTCACCTCCACTTACCCCCGATCAATCCTCGAAACCCCCCCTCACGCAGGTGTGACACGCCCTGCGCCCCCCTCTCGACTCCCACAGGTGTGACTCGCCCTGTGACCCCTCTTTCCCGACCCACGCAGGTGTGCCTCGCCCTGCGCCCGCCTCTCTCTCGACCCACGCGGGTGTGCCTCGCTCCGCGCCTTTCTTCTCGACCCTCACGTCCGCCCAGTAAGACGAGCCGACCCCCCCTTTCGGAGTTCCTGCGAACTACAAATTTCTTGTAGGAAGACCCCTGGACAGGACTGAGTTTACCTCAGCCTGGAAGAGGAGACATTACAAGTGGCGCCCGAGCAGGGACCCGAAGGAAACTCTAACGAGGGGTTCGTGGATTAAAAACCCACGGCAGTCAGGAGTGCAAGGAGACAGACCAAAAAAAAAAAAGGGGGAAAGATAACCCCCCGCGTGTACGCCTACGTGCATACGCGGCCGATCGTTCGACCGCAGAAAAAAACCCACCCCACTACCGCGGCGCGTAACCGTGCTCAAATCCCCACAATTCTAACGGTGAGGATCGCGAACGAGTCTACGTACGTGTACTAAGTGACAGTGAAAAGAAAAGGGAACACAGTACCTCAAGATCCCGGACGCTCAACCAGTCCGTAGGAACAGCGACGCAACGACCAAGAGAAGCATGGAGCCCTATACGGGGGAACAATCAGGTGAGTACGACGGGGACGAATTGACCGTTAATCCGGGGGTCAGCACCGGCTGGATCCACAAGCGCCGCCGGGAAGAACTGGAAGCCTTCGCGGAAGAATTCGGGTTCGACCGCGAAGGGACAGTTGAGGACCTACGGAAAAGGTTCGCCACGCTGGTCGAAGGACCCCTCGAACAAGAGGCCTGGATTCGACTGGCGGAACTCGAACGGCAATACGCCAAACCACCGGGACGCGCAAAGTCGCCGCAACCCTCTACTTCCGGGCAGGCGGAGAGACGGAAGGCAGACCCCAAAAGCGGTCTGCAGATCCCTGGGGCCCCCGAAGGCAGACCAACCGGCCCGCCCATCGTGGTGACCGCAGCCGCCCACCCAAGACCCCCGTCCGCAGAGGTCCGCCCCTCACCCATGAGGAGGCTCCTCCCTGAAAGCGATAGACCCCGGGGAGGTAACGACGCGTTGGAAGCCCATCGATACAGTCAAGCTGCCCAGATGGCGGAACGGATTAGGAGGTGGGGGATCCAATTCGACGGACAGGATGATCCGTTGTCTTTCATCGAGCTGTTGGAAGAGCGCGCGCTTTCGTACCAACCACTTGCCTCGAGCTATGGCGGAAATCCTTATCGACCGAGCCAACCGCTGATTCCGCACCAGCAGGCTGCAAGGCGCCTCGTGGGTCAACTTCCGGCAAGAATTTTTGGCCTTTTTCCTCCCGCCGCGGTATTTCGAACAGTTAGAGGATCAGATCCGAGCCCGCAAGCAAGCGACGGGCGAGCTATTCAAGGACTTCATAATCGAGCTCAGGTTGCTCATGCACCACGCCGGGTACGATGATGCCCAAGAGCTCAACAGGATTTATGATAATACTCTGCCAGCATATCAACTGTACGTGCGAAGACACGAACTGCGAAGTTTGGCCCAACTAACGATGTTGGCTACGGAGTTCGAATCCATCCAAGAGCGGAATAGCCCCACTGCTCCCACTGCCCCTCGGCCCGGCCCAAGATACACTAGACCGACGACGCACCAGACGCAAAACGAGGTCGAAGCAAACCGGACCTCCTTTCGGAAGCCCCAATGGGACACGGCAGGACCGGCAAGGAGACCATCGTCAAACCGACCCGACACTCCAGCGCCGGAAGTCGCTCACCGCATGGTCACCACCCCCATCGCCAACCCACGGATGGCCTGTCGCCGCTGCGGCGAAGCCGGCCATGCCTCCCACAACTGCACCAACCCCTCTATCCTGTTCTGTTGGGAATGCGGTAAGCGAGGCGTAAGGACCATCGATTGCTGCCGCCAAGACTCGTCGGGAAACGACCAGCGTCCCCGACTGGCACGGGAACAGCCGGGAACGACGCCTCCCCAAACCCAGAACTAAGCCACCCACTACAGATACAGGACGGCCGGATAGTGGCGGGGGTGACGATAGGAGGACGGGCCACAGAGGCCCCTGTGGATACCGGGGCGTCCCGGAGTTTCGTCAGCGCCAACCTCGCCCGGCAGCTCGGCAACGACGCCGGCCTCAGGGAAGCGTGCGTCCAGATCCGCCTGGCAGACGGGTCGGTACGCGAAATAACGCAAATTCTGTTGGCGTTCGTTAAACTGGACAAACGCGAGGTACAGATACAGCTCCTAGTGTTACCAAACATGCTAGAGCAGGTCATCGTGGGGATGGACTTCCTCTGCGCCATCGAAACAACGATACAGTGTGGCACCACCCTCCTCCAACTGCGCGACAGTCGCCTCGCGACCAGCCAGGTGCACACCCCGGAACACGCGCCTACGAAACCCAAGGCGACGAACGATACGCCACGCAAACAAGGAATCAGGAACACGAAGCCCAGGACCCCGACGGAACGCCCTGACCCCAGGTCATCCAACCAGGGCAAAATCTCGGGTAAGACAACAAGGGACGCGAACAGACCCACCAGGACCCCCGGTCCAACGTCCTCGACGAGTGGTGGAGAGCCCGGAGCAACGATCGAACCCCCACGGCGGCGACGATCGTCCAGCGGCCCAGCGCCGAATACAACGACCACGTTAGCCGCCCCGGCGAGCGAGCGCGGTAACGCAGCCCTTTCGATAACGGAAACTCCCACATCCGAAATCGTCCTTACTGCCCGAAGTTTTCCCAGCCGAGAACCGGGAATAGGAGCAACAGCCACTCGAGACACCGACCGGGGCCCCGACGCGCCCGTGGCCGGAGATCAACTCATCAGCACCAACGCCACGGGGCGCTGCTGGAGCCACCCTCCCCGCGTCGCCGATCGTTTCACTATAGCAGGCACCAGAGCGGAAATCTGCGTCACCCGAACGAGCCGCTGGTCTAGTACTAGCGGCATCATCGAGACCCGCATGTTCGTGCATCACGCCGAACACGACACGACCCATGTATTCAGCCGGAGTCCCGAAAATGCCCTGCCTACACCCGAAACTACCCCGGTGGTCGCTAATATAAGGGAGTACCCTCGTGGGATCGAACCGCCAAGCGCGTTCGACATGACCATACTCCCGAGGGCCGAGACCAGACCCCCGCTCCCGGAACCAGCCGGCTAAGCGAAGAGGAGCCAGAAAGAGTCCCCGACCCCTGGCCTCCCGACGTGGCGCCGCAAATCCAGGAATTCCTGGACGAAGAGCTGCCGAAGCTCGCAGGCCTCCGAGGGACCACGGACCTCATGGAGCACACGATAGTTATGAGGGACCAGCGTCCCATAAAGCAACGGTACTACCCAAAGAACCCGGCTATGCGTCGGATCATCGACGAGCAGGTCGACCAGCTGATAGCAGAAGGCCTGATCGAGCCCTCGCGAAGTCCCCACAGCGCCCCCATTGTCCTCGTCCGCAAAAAGGACGGGAGGTGGCTCATGTGTGTAGACTATCGACAACTAAACGAACATTCGATCCTGGACGCATACCCGTTGCCGAGGATCAACTATATACTGGAAAGACTCCGAAACGCGCGGTTCATCACCACGCTGGATCTGAAGAATGGATACTGGCAGATACCGATGGCCCATGACAGTAAGGAGGCCACGGCGTTCACGGTGCCCGGAAGAGGCCTCTATCAGTGGAAGGTAATGCCTTTCGGGTTACATTCCGCGGGAGCCACGTTCCAGCGTACCCTCGACACGGTCATCGGCGCAGACATGGAACCCTTCGCTTTCGCGTATCTGGACGACATCGTCATCGTCGGCAAGGATTTCGCGGAACATTTGCGCAACGTCAAGAGAGTCTTCTCGCGACTGCGCCGGGCCAATCTGCGGATCAACGCAGACAAATGCGTATTTTTCCAGCGCCGCATAAATTACCTGGGTCACATGGTCAGCGAGGAAGGCATTCATACCGACCCTGACAAGATCGCGGCCGTCAAAGACCTGAGACCGCCCACTAACCTGAAGGAATTGCGACAATGCATAGGCATGGCGGGCTGGTATCGTCGATTCGTCCCCAATTTCGCCACCATAGTGCAACCGATGTCATTGCTACTAAAGAAGGGGAGAGCATGGGCATGGGGACAGGAACAACAGGACTCCTTCGACGAACTCAAAGTGCGACTCACCACCGCCCCGGTGCTCGCCTGCCCGGACTTCAACGTCAAATTCTCCCTGCAGACCGACGCGAGCAACGTGGGTGTGGGCGCGGTCCTCACCCAAGAGATCGAAGGGAAGGAACGCGTCATCGCCTACGTCAGCCGGCGCCTTAACAAGGCAGAGGAGAATTATTCGGCCACCGACAAGGAATGCCTGGCCGTCATATGGGCAATCCGGAAATTGCGCTGTTACTTGGAAGGATACCGGTTCGACGTGGTGACCGACCATCTCGCGCTGAAATGGCTAAACACCCTTGAGAGCCCTTACGGGAGAGTGGCGAGATGAGCGCTGGAGCTGCAGCAGTACCAATACGACGTACATTATCGGGTCGGCAACCAGAACGTGGTCGCCGACGCGCTCTCTAGGCAACCTTTGGAATCCCTTTCACGCGTCGAAGAAGAGGGCACGACCTGCCCGTGGCTCAGAAGAAGGATCCAACAAGTTCACGACGAGCCCCAAAAATACCCGGACTACACGTACGAAAACGGGCAGCTTTACTGAAACCTGGGGCACGGAGCCGACGATGACGACCACGTGCCGTGGAAGCTCTGCGTGCCCAAGGACTGCCGAGCGAGAGTCCTCCGCGAGTGCCACGACCAACCGACGGCAGGCCACCTCGGCGTACGAAAAACTATCACGAGGATATCCCAGAGGTATTATTGGCCGGGATTTTATCGCGACGTGAGGCGATATATCCGCGGTTGCGTGAGCTGCCAGAAGTTCAAGGCTACCCAACGCAAGCCAGTGGGAAGGATGCTCACTCGCAAGGCCGAGGAACCCTTCGCCACCCTGTGCGCCGACTTCGTCAGACCGTTACCCCGATCCAAACGGGGGAACGCCATCCTGCTAGTTTTCTTTGACACCTTCTCCAAATGGGTCGAACTGGTGCCCCTTAAGAACGCAACGACGGCTAGCCTCGAACGAGCTTTCAGGGAACGCATACTGAGTAGCTTCGGTGTTCCGAAGCTGTTTGTCTGTGACAACGGCACCCAGTTCACCAGTCGGTCGTTCAAGACCTTCCTGCACACCGCCGGCGTGGAACTCCAACACACCGCGCCCTATTGTCCACAAGAGAGCCCGACGGAAAGGGCAAACCGGACCGTGAAGACGATGATCGCCCAATTCGTGGACGATCACCAAAACACGTGGGACGAACTCTTGCCAGAAATGACGCTGGCGATCAACTCGAGCGTCTCGGAGACTACCGGTTTCAGCCCGGCATTCCTCGTACACGGAAGAGAGCCCCGACTGCCCGGCGCCTTATACGACGAGGTCACGCCGGGGACGGGAAGCGCCCAGGAAACTCCTATGGGTAAGGCCGCCAGGCTAAAAGAAGTGTTCGCCATCGTCAGAAACAACATTCAAAGGGCCAGCCAAGAACAAGGGAGGCACTACAACCTTCGCCGACGACAGTGGCGTCCCACGATCGGTTCGCTAGTACTTCTACGGCAGCATCACCTCTCAAACGCCGCCGAAGGCTTCGCGGCAAAACTGGCCCATAAATTTGACGGCCCCGCGTGAAGGGTTTCCCGTCGCCAAACATCGTTCAGCTGCAGCACCCGAGCAGCCGGAAACGGAAGGTCGCCAACATCAACGATCTGAGAGAATTCCACGACCGCGAACCCGACGAACGTGCCGGGGAGGCGGACGACCCAGGTACCGCCGAACAAGCGCCGGACCACGACAGGGGCACAGGTACCGGCTGAAACGAAGGGAAAAGGGGGGGAAGGGGCGTCCGTGCCGGGGAAAAACCCGAGCGAGGCAAGCGACGACTGCCCGGATCCCGAAAAGTACCGACACTAGGTCGACCGACGGCGTAGCCCGCGACAAGCGTCTCCGGCAGTCCGAGACCCCACCATCACCGATCAGTGCCATTCCGCCACCACAGCCGAACGGTCGAATCAATCCCAACCCAAACGCATCCGAAGATAACGCAAAACCATACAACATGAAGGACCTACTGATTTTCCTCACTCTGCTAACCTCGACGCGCGCGCTGGTCAAGTTGAATGACTACACTAACGCGGACTATATCCCAATAGCGGACGGAAACGCCATCATTTGGGCCAACCACGGATACCTGCACCACACTACGAACGTGACTTCATACGAAGATTACGTCGCCGAAACGGAACAAGCCGCGGAGCTGTTTAGCCTAGACCGGATGGCGCAAGTGATAGCAGCCGACCTGGACCACATCAAGAACCTGGTGGCCACGCTAAGGGTCCACCATCGGGGAACAAGGAGTATAAACCTGCTCGGAACAGCATTGAAGGTAGTGGCCGGAACGCCCGACTTCGACGACTGGGAGCAGGTCAAATTCCAACAGAAGCAGCTGGCGGAGTCCAGCCGTGGCCAAAACGAAATCAACTCCAGGATTCAAACCCGGATCAACGAGCTGACCCGCCTCGTGAACCACATCGCCAAGGAGGACAACGCCGACCGGGCCGAAGCCATAATAGCCCGGAACAGGATCATTATAACGGATCTGGAAGACCTCCTCCTGGCCTTAACCCTTGCCAAGATCAACGTGATCAGCCCCGCCCTTCTGGACGGCGCTGACATTAAGGAATTGGGCGAGCAACACCTCGCTAACATCAGCCTAGTGGAGCTACTAGAAGTGTCAAACATTAGCGTCTTCCAGAGCGCAGACCTACTCCACTTTCTCATCAAGTTTCCCCAACCGAAGCTGGTCTGTAGGAAAATGCTTATTTTCCCGGTCCAACATCAGAACAAGATACTGGATTTCAGCGAGGGAGACATCGTGGCAGAATGCGGGCCCCAAACCCTCAGCATCGGGGATTGCGAAGCCACCATCGGTGCCACTTTTTGCAGAGAACGCGAGGGGATCACCTGCGCTCAGCAGATGGTGACCGGGTCCGTCGCGCACTGCGCGACTTCGCCCGGTCACTTGGATCCGATCGTCGTGGTGGACCACGGCACCATCATCGTCAACGACGCAAGGTTCACCGTTGTAGATGAGGCGGGGACCACCCAAGCAATCTCGGGATCGTACCTGGTTACGTATTCCCACCGGGTCTCGTTTAACGGGACCTGGTACGTGAATCACCTCGGCGACTCCAAAAGAAAGGCGGTGGTACCGGCGATGACTCGAATAAACGTAACGGCACACAAGGAAAAGCTAAGCTTGCCGTTCCTATGGGAGTTAAGTCTACAAAATTCAAACTACATCAACGACCTGAACGAGACGGTGACGATAAGGAGCGCCGCCTCCTATTTGTTCACCCTCGTCGTCGCCATCCCTCTCTGCGCCATCATCTGGGTGCTATACCGCCGCCTCAAATCCCAAGGCCTTCGGAACGAACATACAGCACGAGACGTGGAGGCCGCCCCCCGTAACCCCCCGGCCAATGACGAACCGGCCAGAACAACAGAGACGGCGCACGGTACTGTCGCCCCCGGCAGAGCCTTCCCGCGGCGATACATGCCCAGAGGCCGGCCGAGCCCAGCGATAAGAGCTGGCCCTACACCCGGCCCATCGGCGCCCGAAATCCGATCGGAGCCCGCGTGCGACGCATAGCTGCGCTGCCCGTAAAACGGAAGTTACGAAGGGAAAAGACGACGAAAATGAAATAACAAAAAAAAAAAAATAAAATAAAACAAAGAAAGAACGAAAAAAAATATATAAATGTCAATTCGGCAGATTCATGCATTACACTCATTACACACATTCATAAACCCATGCCCCAAACGTCCATAATCGTCCCACGGATCCATTTACCATAGCTTAGATTACAGAATTGCAAGCCCGCTGACGCCGGCTCCCGTGAGTCGCGCTGTCAGCGGAGGGAAATGCATGACGTTAGAAATACAAAAAAATAAGTCAGATTCCGAACGCCGAGCGAGCAAGGCGATTTTGATAAAACCCTACTATACAAGAACCAAAACAATGTAAGTTTTCGTCACGCCCCCTGGGACTCCCTAGAATTAAGAAGATTAAAGTAGATTAAATAGAAAATAGACACTCTCCCCCTCCCCGAACTCTACGCACCGAAGAACCAGCCATGAACGCCACCGAGAACACCCCAGCTAAGGCGCACCAGAGAGCCGCTGCATCAGCAGAGTCACCCGAAGTCGTAGACTTCACGGATTTCTCCGACGCCGAGGAACCGGAGTCCGCTGCCAAGGCGGACGAGGAAGCTGCCCCGAAGCCAGGAGTAGCCGAAGAACCCCACACCTCCGATGGGGACATATACGCGGATATGGAGCTAAACGCCGACGAGGCAGGGCCAGCGGACCACGAGGGTCCCCGAGACAGCCCCCCGCGGTTCTCCCGCCGACCATCCGGGTTCCGTCGAGAGAACCTGTGGTCGCCGCCGCCGTATAAGCGACGAGCCGCGCCCTGCTCCCCGGAGCCAGGGTCACCGTCATTCGAAGAGGAGTTCGAAGATGCCGGTTCTAGCCAGCACAGCTTCCCGGAACCAGAGACGCCATCATACGCGCCGATGTTCGAACAGGAGTTTGAAGATGCCGGTTATCACCAGCGCCGCGATCCCCGAACCGGCCGTGGCATTTACCGCCCCGAGAGGGGGCTGGAGCGTTACACACCGAAACCATACAACGCGTACTACGACGACGGGGAGAGCGAAGAGGAGGAACCCTACGGTCGGCAATTCATAGCCGAAACAGAGACCTTTCACCACACGGTCACGCCATGGGGATACGCGTCACGCGTAACCACCAGATGTCCGTAGACGTCTTTGTCCCTCCCGGCCGGAATGTCAACGCGTTCTTCAGGAAATTCCGAGAAGCCGCGGAACCAATCGACTACCGCTCCAAACCGGCCGCCCCAGCCAGGGCAAGCCCCCCGCACGCCGAAGCGCGACCGCCAACGCCCGCATCGGATCCTCCCCGACGCCCCAATCCTCCAGAAGAGTCAGCGGCGACCACACCAACGCACGCCGAAGCGCCCCACGCGGAGGCAGCGCAAGGCCCTCCCACTGAATGGCCCACCTGGGCTACAGAAGAGGGAAACGCCGCTCCGGTTCGACAAGCGGAGCTGACCGAACCGGAGGAGCAGTGGGAAACGGGGCCGGACAGCGGGTACCCCACCATGACCCTACGGAGGGTAAAACAACCCGTTGCGGAGGAGACGGCGCCGACCCCCAAAACTGGGGAGTGGGAAGGACAAGACGAGTTGCTGGTGGACTCCGACTTGGATGAAATACTACGATTTCTTCAAGACAAATCTACGCGGGAGGGGCAAAGTCCAGCGGACTTCTCCCTGATCGAAGAGCTGTACCAGCCCACCTAGTGGGTATTCGCGCCGGCAGATTGGCAGGTGAACATCCCAGGCCGAGCCCTACCGGCGGGCCACATCGAGGAGATACACCAGCGGCTGCTGGAAACGGAGAGGCATTTTTCCCCTTTTTATATCTCCAGTTTCCCTTAAATATATCGTTACTTAGCCTTAGACTTCACTTACGCGGAGACCCAGCGAAGTTTTCCCGAGCGCGCAAGTGCCGAGCAGACTTCACTTACGCGGAGACCCGGGCCGAGAATAGAGGTTGTCCCGCGTGACAACTAAGATACAAGTTAAGAATCCTTCCGGGAACGTGACGAAACAACAAAAAATAGTCAATGTAAGAAATTACCTGTATAACCAGCAAGCTAATAAATCATTATTGTAACGAGAACCAACCCCGTGTAAGTCATTTTTGGGGATCCAAACCCCTCCCCGATCACCCTTACCAACAACTACTCGCCAGCGAGCCACACTAACCTCCACTAACCCCCGATCAATCCTCGAAACCCCCCCTCACGCAGGTGTGACACGCCCTGCGCCCCTCTCTCGACTCCCACAGGTGTGACTCGCCCTGTGACCCCTCTTTCCCGACCCACGCAGGTGTGCCTCGCCCTGCGCCCGCCTCTCTCTCGACCCACGCGGGTGTGCCTCGCTCCGCGCCTTTCTTCTCGACCCTCACGTCCGCCCAGTAAGACGAGCCGACCCCCCCTTTCGGAGTTCCTGCGAACTACAAATTTCTTGTAGGAAGACCCCTGGACAGGACTGAGCTTACCTCAGCCTGGAAGAGGAGACATTACAATATGTATATATGTATAAACGATATGAATATAATATATGAATATAATATATGATATTAGAAATAAGGAAATTAAAAAGGTATAAAGAAAACGAGGGGGAACGTTGTGAGTTGCTGCGGAGACCGCAACTCTACAGTTATACCCGATACTAAGTCAGTATGGCTCTCCTCCGGCAGACGCCGCTAATATTAAACGACACGACAAAGAGTGCGTGCGAGAGAGACATAAAATCAGTATGAGCGTGACGTCGGGCGCTGCGTAGCCACTGCAAATTGATTTGTTCCTTTTGGCTATAAAAATTATCTGATCTGATCCAGATTCAGCAATCTGATAGATATAGTCATTATCTATGATTCTGCGTTTTTAGTTTTCTCGAATGTGCAATATTGTGGATTCAACAGATTTTCGTCCTTTGTGTGGGCGGAAGGGGGTGATGCGAAATTTTGAGATACACGTTTTATAGTAAGGTCTAACAGGAGTGCGTATACCAAATTTGGTTACTCTAGCCTTAATAGTCTCTGAGATTTGTGAATATCCAAAGATTTGCATCCTTTGCGGGGGCGGAAGGGGGTGTGGCGAAATTTTGAAACAAACTCGTCTCGGTCCGATATATTAGAAGTGTGGATACCAAATTTGGTTGCTCTAGCTTTTATAGTCTTTGAGATCTGGGCGCTAATGTTTTACTCTAAACAAAGCCGGCTATGCTACGTATGTGTTAGAGAGAGACAGGGCGAGAAAAAATGAAATTGTTTTCTTGATGCTGGCTTTAAACATAATACGATCCAATTCAGATTCTGCAGTCTAAAAGATATGGTCATTCTCTACGATTCTGCGTTTTTAGTTTAATCGTATCTTTAAAAATGTGGATGCCACAGATTTTCGTTCTTTGTGGGGGCGGAAGTGGGCGGGGCGAAGTTTTGAAATATTTTTGTAGCAGTGACATATCACAGAAATCTGGATCCAAAACATCGTTGCTCTAGCTCTTATAGTCTTTGAGCACTAGGCGCTGAAGGGGATGGACAGACGGACAGATGGACGGACGGACAGACGGACAGACAGACATGGCTCAATCGACTCGGCTATTGATGCTGATCCAGAATATATATACTTTATGGGGTCGGAAACGATTCCTTCTGGACGTTACACACATTCACTTTTACCATAAATCTAATATACCCCAATACTCATTTTGAGTATCGGGTATAAAAAAAGACAATTAAAGCTACACTATGCCACAAAATCTGGGTCCGGATCCGTAGCGGCTTCTTCTAGGCCGTCGCAGAAAGCGAGTTAGCGGTGCATACGGGGAGGGGGGGTGATCTCTATGCCCTCTATGCGCGTACGTTAGGGATGGCGCAAGGGTTACTCTCCAACGATTTCCAAAGGTGAAAAAAATCTCGGCCCCACACCAAGGTCGACTGCCGAAGAGAACTCCCGTCAAGGGTGGGAGTTTGGTGTGGGGGGCAGAACTTTGGGAGAGCTGGGTGGGCTACCGCTCGTGGCCAGGGCCCTATGGGCGAAACAGAACAAAAACTACGAGGGCTAAGAAAAAAATCGAATTTTTCCCTACAGGGCACTTTAACATACCGTTTTTCCGAATCTTCCACGGAGACACGAGTGTTGTTCGCTCCTGGCAGAGCTGTGTGACGCACGGGCTTACAGCAAAAAAAGACACTTGGTGGCGAGGCGAGGCAAATATGCACTTTACGCCAGGGTAGGTGTCTGGCCAGTTTTCTCGGCACACGGTCATTAATTTAGCCCGATTTTTGCGAAGCGCGCACCGCTTGGGATTTTCACAGTTCCGTTTTATTCGGTTTCGGTTTGTCTTTGTGGGAAGTTATTTGGGTTTTTTTTTATACCCGATACTCAAAATGAGTATTGAGGTATATTAGATTTGTGGTAAAAGTGGATGTGTGTAACGTACAGAAGGAATCGTTTCCGACCCCATAAAGTATATATATTCTTGATCAGCATCAATAGCCGAGTCGATTGAGCCCTGTCTGTCTGTCCGGCTGTCCGTCTGTCCGTCTGTCCGTCCGTCCGTCCGTCCGTCCGTCCGTCCGTCTGTCCGTCCCTATCAGCGCCTAGTGCTATCCGGATTTCTGTGATATGTCACTGCTTTAAGTATATTTCAAAACTTTGCCCCGCCCATTTCCACCCCCACAAAGGGCGAAAATCTGTGGCATCCACAAATTCAAAGATACGAGAAAACAGAAAACGCAGAATCGTAGAAGATGACTATATATTCTAGAGTGTAAGATCTGAACCAGATCGTATAATTATTATAGGCAGAATCAAGAAAACAATTTCATTCTTTCTCGCTCTGTCTCTCTAACACACAGGTTTCATGGTGGGATTTGCCAATTGCAAAATATGAGTTCAAGGATCTCAGAACCCATAAGAGCTAGAGCAACCAAATTTGGTATCCACACTCCTGTGATATCGGACCTTGACCGTTTTGTGTCAAAATTTTGCCACACCCCCTTCCGCCCACGCAAAGGACGAGAATCTGGGGCATCTACAAATCTCAGAGACTATTAACGCTAGAGTAACCAAATTTAATATCCGCACTCCTGTTAGATTTCACTATAAAACGTATATCTCAAAATTTCGCCCCACCCCCTTCCGCCTACACAAAAGACGAAAATCTGTTGCATCCACAAATTCAAAGATACGAGAAAACAAAAAACGCAGAATCGTAGGGGATGACTATATATTCTAGAGTGTAAGATCTGAACCAGATCGTATAATTATTATAGGCAGAATCAAGAAAACAATTTCATTCTTTCTCGCTCTGTCTCTCTAACACACAGGTTTCATGGTCGGTTTTGCCAATTGCAAAATATGAGTTCAAGGATCTCAGAACCCATAAAAGCTAGAGCAACCAAATTTGGTATCCACACTCCTGTGATATCGGACCTAGACCGTTTTGTGTCAGAATTTCGCCACACCCCCTTCCGACCACGCAAAGGACGAGAATCTGGGGCATCCACAAATCTCAGAGACTATTAACGCTAGAGTAACCAAATTTAATATCCGCACTCCTGTTAGATTTCACTATAAAACGTATATCTCAAAATTTCGCCCCACCCCCTTCCGCCTACACAAAAGACGAAAATCTGTTGCATCCACAAATTCAAAGATACGAGAAAACAAAAAACGCAGAATCGTAGGGGATGACTATATATTCTAGAGTGTAAGATCTGAACCAGATCGTATAATTATTATAGGCAGAATCAAGAAAACAATTTCATTCTTTCTCGCTCTGTCTCTCTAACACACAGGTTTCATGGTCGGTTTTGCCAATTGCAAAATATGAGTTCAAGGATCTCAGAACCCATAAAAGCTAGAGCAACCAAATTTGGTATCCACACTCCTGTGATATCGGACCTAGACCGTTTTGTGTCAGAATTTCGCCACACCCCCTTCCGACCACGCAAAGGACGAGAATCTGGGGCATCCACAAATCTCAGAGACTATTAACGCTAGAGTAACCAAATTTAATATCCGCACTCCAGTTAGATTTCACTATAAAACGTATATCTCAAATTTTCGCCCCACCACCTTCCGCCCACACAAAGGACGAAAATCTGTTGCATTCACAAATTCAAAGATACGAGAAAACAAAAAACGCAGAATCGTAGAGGATGACTATATATTCTAGAGTGTAAGATCTGAACCAGATCGTATAATTATTATAGGCAGAATCAAGAAAACAATTTCATTCTTTCTCGCTCTGTCTCTCTAACACACAGGTTTCATGGTCGGTTTTGCCAATTGCAAAATATGAGTTCAAGGATCTCAGAACCCATAAAAGCTAGAGCAACCAAATTTGGTATCCATACTCCTGTGATATCGGACCTTGACCGTTTTGTGTCAAAATTTCGCCACACCCCTTCCGCCCCCGCAAAGGACGAAAATCTGGGGCATCCACAAATCTCAAAAACTATTAGCGCTAGAGTAACCAAATTGAGTATCCGCACTCCTGTTAGATTTCACTACAAAACGTATATCTCAAAATTTTGCCCCACCTCTTTCCGCCCACACAAAGGACGAAAATCTGTTGTATCCACAATATTGCAGATTCGAGAAAACTAAAAATCATAGATAACGACCGTATCTATCAGATTGCTGAATCTGGATCAGATCAGATAATTTTTATAGCCAATAGGAACAAATCAATTTGCAGTGGCTACGCAGCGCCCGACGTCACGCTCAGACTGATTTCCTGTCTCTCTCGCACGCACTCTTTGTCGTGTCGTTTATAATTCGCGGCGTCTGCCGGAGGAGAGCCACACTGACTAAGTATCGGGTATAAATGTAGAGTTGCGGTGTCCGCAGCAGCTCACAACGTTCCCCCTCGTTTTTTCTCTCTTTGGTGTGCTTGCACGTGGTCGATTTAGATATATATTTGCTACCGACGCTTAAATGAGAGCTTACCGATCTTAATGCTCGGCTTCGAAAGCTCCGTTGCGATGCGCTGCACAGCACTTACGGAAGCTTAGCTCAGCTGTTCCCTACCTCGAGCTTGCCTGCAAGATTATTGCATGCGATATACCCGAGCACAATAGCGATAACCTACCCTGAATCGGTACTGTCCAACCGCAACCGTTACACAACCCGATAATATGCCACCGTTAGACAGAATATTAGCGGGAATCAGAATCGAATGTCTTTCGCATGAAAGGTTCCTATTTCTCGGCCCTGCAGATTTTCCAGAAGGTAGAAACAATTACCCAGTGTTTTCCGAACGCGATATTTAAGAAATTTAGGAGCCAGTTTGGCATTAAAACTTTGCGTGAATTTGCTCAAAGAAAAATTTCGGTGAAATACTTCCAGACCTTCTCGGAACGACACAGGCTTGGCTCGTAAATTGTATTGAGCAACGTTGCGCTCATACGCTTTCTTAATATTGCCCTGTATATCTTTTCGAATTAGAGCTAAATTGTCTGACCTAGATACCGGGACAACGGGTTCTTCCAGCAAGTCTAAATCCTTCAGAAGCTTTTAATCCGTCCCATGCGTGAGCATATCTAAGCCAAACATGGCTCGATATGGTGAACAACCTAAGGACTGATGTAGTGACGATCGCAGCGAACAAGATATACTTGAGAGATGCTGATCCCAGTAGGTCTGATCCTGCTGAAGATATGATCGCACGGCAGCTAACAATGAACGATTTACTCGTTCCGCCGCATTACTTTGGGGAGAGTATAATGCCGTGTACATATGTTTAATTCCCAGCTGTGTCAAGAATGCGTTGAATTCTGTAGCTTTGAATTGTTTTCCATTGTCGCTAACAATAGTTTCAGGCACACCATATGTATGAAAGATATGCTTTAGCAGAAATTCTTGGATTACTACGGAAGTAAATTTCTTCAGGGGGTGTAGCCAAAGATATTTACTGAAGTGATCTAAAACAATTAGCAAACCAACATGTCCCTTTTTGCTGCGTGGATAGGGTCCAAGCAGATCTATGTACAATCGTTGAAATGGTCGACAAGTTGGTATGTGGTTTCCCATGGGTGGCCGCAGAGTATAATTAGGAGCTTTGCATGCTTTGCAAACCTCACAACTACGAATATACTCTCGAACATCTTTAGCTAAGCCGGGCCAAAACAGACTTCTTCGAACTTTTTTTATGGTCTTTTGCATGCCGGCATGCGCTGAAGTAGGATTGTCATGAGCTTGTTTAAGAACATCGGTCTTCAATCGCTCGGGAACCCATAACTTCCAAGTTCGACTGTCTTGCCCCACCTTTCCATCTGCGTGTTCGGTTCGAATGTACAGAAATTGGTCGATAATTTTCAGATCGGGCAGTTGAGAAGAATTTTTCTTATACTGTTCTTTACTTTTAACTGTTGGTAGCTCTCATACTGAAAGGCATCGGATTCGAGATCTATCACAGGACTCATCTCTACTGCGGATACATCAGGTTCATGTAACCGGGAAAGAGCATCGGGGACAATGTGATCTTTTCCTTTTCGGTGCGATATCGAGAATTTTAATTGCTGCAATCTAAAAATCCATCGAGCTAACCTCCCCGACACGTTTTGCTGGCGCATTAGCCACAACAAACTGGAATGATCAGTAACCACTTCGAATTTCTGCAGTTCCAGATAGAAACGGAACTTTTCGATGGCCAGAATTACGGCCAAGCACTCGCGCTCCGTAACGCTATAGTTACGTTGCGCACGACTTAGTTTTTTCGACATAAACGCTATTGGCTTTTCCTGCAGATCCACCAATTGCACGAGCACGGCTCCTATACCAAAATCACTAGCGTCACAGTGGAGGAAAAATTTCTGTTCGAAGTCTGGGTTTTCGAGCACTGGAGCAGAAGTCAACAAGGTTTAAAAAGAGTCCATTGCGACTTGTGCTTCCGGGGTCCAAATAAATTTCTTTTTGTTGGAAAGAAGCTCGGTGATAGGACAGGATAGCTCAGAGTTCTGGATGAATCTAGGATACCAGCCACAGACCCCCAGAAAGCCGCGAACCTGTTTTAGATTCCTCGGCGGCGGCCAGTTCACTATACAAGCTACTTTGGAGGGATCAGTGCAAATACCTCCATTGCTGATGACGTATCCAAGATAATTTACGCTGGTGACACAGAACTGACTCTTCTTAATATTCAGAGTCAGGTTGGCTTTTCTGAACTGTTCAGCGAGTCGTACCAACACTGCTAGATGGGAAGAGAAATTTGCTGATACGATGCAACGATCGTCCAAGTATCCAAAGACGCAGTAACGCAAATCCGGGGGAATGATCTCATCCATCAAACGACAAATAGAGGATGGAGCGTTACACAGGCCAAAAGGCATAACCTTAAACTGATATAACGGCCTTCCCGGGGCCGTAAACGCAGTTAGTGTCTTTAAGTCTTGGTTAGTCTTTAAGGTCCAGCTTGGTTATGATATTTGCCTTGGGCAACCGGGAAAACATACCATCGATACTTGGTAATGGGTAGGCATCCTTAAGGGTGACTTCATTCAGTCGTCGAGCATCGAGACACAGACGGACTTTGTTGGGCTTGAGATCCAGTCGCATTGGCGAACTCCAAGCACTGGATGACGATTCAATAACGCCTAGTTGGAGCATGCGATCGACCTCGGCATAAAGCAACTGTGTGTTAGAGAGAGACAGAGCGAGAAAGAATGAAATTGTTTTCTTGATTCTGGCTATAATAATTATACGATCTAGTTCAGATTTTACACTCTAGAACATATATTCATCCTCTACGATTCTGCGTTTTTGGTTTTATCGTATCTTTAAAATTGTGGATGCCACAGATTTTCGTCCTTTGTGGGGGCGGAAGTGGGCGGGGCGAAGTTTTGAAATATTTTTGTAGCAGTGACATATCACAGAAGTCTGGATCCAAAACATCGTTGCTCTAGATCTTATAGTCTTTGAGCACTAGGCGCTGAAGGGGACGGACGGACGGACGGACAGACGGACGGACGGACGGACGGACGGACGGACGGACGGACGGACGGACAGACGGACAGACAGACAGGGCTCAATCGACTCGGCTATTGATGCTGATCAAGAATATATATATACTTTATGGGGTCGGAAACGATTCCTTCTGGACGTTACACACATCCACTTTTACCACAAATCTAATATACCCCAATACTCATTTTGAGTATCGGGTATAATTAATGGAATGGAGAAAATATGTGGCTTAATCACTAAAGGAGAAAGAGAAAAGTTTTAGATATATGTATATATAAACGATATGAATATAATATATGAATATAATATATGATATTAGAAATAAGGAAATTAAATAGGTATAAAAAAAACGAGGGGGAACGTTGTGAGTTGCTGCGGACACCGCAACTCTACGGTTATACCCGATACTAAGTCAGTATGGCTCTCCTCCGGCAGACGCCGCTAATATTGAACGACACGACAAAGAGTGCGTGCGAGAGAGACAGAAAATCAGTCTGAGCGTGACGTCGGGGGCTGCGTAGCCAGTGCAAATTGATTTGTTCCTTTTGGCTATACAAATTATCTGATATGATCCAGATTCAGCAATCTGATAGATATGATCATTGTCTATGATTCTGCGTTTTTAGTTTTCTCGTATCCTAAATATTGTGGATGCAACAGATTTTCGTCCTTTGTGGGAGCGGAAGGGGGTAAGGCGAAATTTTGAGATATACGTTTTAAAGTGAGATCTAACAGGAGTGCGGATACCAAATTTGGTTACTCTAGCCTTAATAGTCTCTGAGATTTTTGAATATCCCCAGATTTTCGTCCTTTGCGGAGGCGGAAGGGGGTGTGGCGAAATTTTGAAACAAACTCGTCTCGGTCCGATATATTAGGAGTGTGGATACCAAATTTGGTTGCTCTAGCTTTTATAGTCTCTGAGATCTGGGCGCTAATGTTTTACTCTAAACAAAGCCGGCAATGCTACGTATGTGTTAGAGAGAGACAGGGCGAGAAAAAATGAAATTGTTTTCTTGATGCTGGCTTTAAACATAATACGATCCAATTCAGATTCTGCAGTCTAAAAGATATGGTCATTCTCTACGATTCTGGGTTTTTCGTTTAATCGTATCTTTAAAAATGTGGATGCCACAGATTTTCGTTCTTTGTGGGGGCGGAAGTGGGCGGGGCGAAGTTTTGAAATATTTTTGTAGCAGTGACATATCACAGAAATCTGGATCCAAAACATCGTTGCTCTAGCTCTTATAGTCTTTGAGCACTAGGCGCTGAAGGGGATGGACAGACGGACAGATGGACGGACGGACAGACGGACAGACAGACATGGCTCAATCGACTCGGCTATTGATGCTGATCCAGAATATATATACTTTATGGGGTCGGAAACGATTCCTTCTGGACGTTACACACATTCACTTTTACCATAAATCTAATATACCCCAATACTCATTTTGAGTATCGGGTATAAAAAAAGACAATTAAAGCTACACTATGCCACAAAATCTGGGTCCGGATCCGTAGCGGCTTCTTCTAGGCCGTCGCAGAAAGCGAGTTAGCGGTGCATACGGGGAGGGGGGGTGATCTCTATGCCCTCTATGCGCGTACGTTAGGGATGGCGCAAGGGTTACTCTCCAACGATTTCCAAAGGTGAAAAAAATCTCGGCCCCACACCAAGGTCGACTGCCGAAGAGAACTCCCGTCAAGGGTGGGAGTTTGGTGTGGGGGGCAGAACTTTGGGAGAGCTGGGTGGGCTACCGCTCGTGGCCAGGGCCCTATGGGCGAAACAGAACAAAAACTACGAGGGCTAAGAAAAAAATCGAATTTTTCCCTACAGGGCACTTTAACATACCGTTTTTCCGAATCTTCCACGGAGACACGAGTGTTGTTCGCTCCTGGCAGAGCTGTGTGACGCACGGGCTTACAGCAAAAAAAGACACTTGGTGGCGAGGCGAGGCAAATATGCACTTTACGCCAGGGTAGGTGTCTGGCCAGTTTTCTCGGCACACGGTCTTTAATTTAGCCCGATTTTTGCGAAGCGCGCACCGCTTGGGATTTTCACAGTTCCGTTTTATTTGGTTTCGGTTTGTCTTTGTGGGAAGTTATTTGGGTTTTTTTTTATACCCGATACTCAAAATGAGTATTGGGGTATATTAGATTTGTGGTAAAAGTGGATGTGTGTAACGTACAGGAGGAATCGTTTCCGACCCCATAAAGTATATATATTCTTGATCAGCATCAATAGCCGAGTCGATTGAGCCCTGTCTGTCTGTCCGGCTGTCCGTCTGTCCGTCTGTCCGTCCGTCCGTCCGTCCGTCCGTCCGTCTGTCCGTCCCTATCAGCGCCTAGTGCTCAAAGACTATAAAAGCTAGAGCAACGACGTTTTATATCCGGATTTCTGTGATATGTCACTGCTTTAAGTATATTTCAAAACTTTGCCCCGCCCATTTCCACCCCCACAAAGGGCGAAAATCTGTGGCATCCACAAATTCAAAGATACGAGAAAACAGAAAACGCAGAATCGTAGAAGATGACTATATATTCTAGAGTGTAAGATCTGAACCAGATCGTATAATTATTATAGGCAGAATCAAGAAAACAATTTCATTCTTTCTCGCTCTGTCTCTCTAACACACAGGTTTCATGGTGGGATTTGCCAATTGCAAAATATGAGTTCAAGGATCTCAGAACCCATAAGAGCTAGAGCAACCAAATTTGGTATCCACACTCCTGTGATATCGGACCTTGACCGTTTTGTGTCAAAATTTTGCCACACCCCCTTCCGCCCACGCAAAGGACGAGAATCTGGGGCATCTACAAATCTCAGAGACTATTAACGCTAGAGTAACCAAATTTAATATCCGCACTCCTGTTAGATTTCACTATAAAACGTATATCTCAAAATTTCGCCCCACCCCCTTCCGCCTACACAAAAAACGAAAATCTGTTGCATCCACAAATTCAAAGATACGAAAAAACAAAAAACGCAGAATCGTAGAGGATGACTATATATTCTAGAGTGTAAGATCTGAACCAGATCGTATAATTATTATAGGCAGAATCAAGAAAACAATTTCATTCTTTCTCGCTCTGTCTCTCTAACACACAGGTTTCATGGTCGGTTTTGCCAATTGCAAAATATGAGTTCAAGGATCTCAGAACCCATAAAAGCTAGAGCAACCAAATTTGGTATCCACACTCCTGTGATATCGGACCTTGACCGTTTTGTGTCAGAATTTCGCCACACCCCCTTCCGACCACGCAAAGGACGAGAATCTGGGGCATCCACAAATCTCAGAGACTATTAACGCTAGAGTAACCAAATTTAATATCCGCACTCCTGTTAGATTTCACTATAAAACGTATATCTCAAAATTTCGCCCCACCCCCTTTCGCCCACACAAAGGGCGAAAATCTGTGGCATCCACAAATTCAAAGATACGAGAAAACAAAAAACGCAGAATCGTAGAGGATGACTATATATTCTAGAGTGTAAGATCTGAACCAGATCGTATAATTATTATAGGCAGAATCAAGAAAACAATTTCATTCTTTCTCGCTCTGTCTCTCTAACAAACAGTTTTCATGGTCGGTTTTGCCAATTGAAAAATATGAGTTCAAGGATCTCAGAACCCATAAAAGCTAGAGCAACCAAATTTGGTATCCACACTCCTGTGATATCGGACCTTGACCGTTTTGTGTCAAAATTTCGCCACACCCTCTCCGCCCCCGCAAAGGACGAAAATCTGGGGCATCCACAAATCTCAAAAACTATTAGCGCTAGAGTAACCAAATTGAGTATCCGCACTCCTGTTAGATTTCACTAGAAAACGTATATCTCAAAATTTTGCCCCACCCCTTTCCGCCCACACAAAGGACGAAAATCTGTTGTATCCACAATATTGCAGATTCGAGAAAACTAAAAACGCAGAATCATAGATAACGACCATATCTATCAGATTGCTGAATCTGGATCAGATCAGATAATTTTTATAGCCAATAGGAACAAATCAATTTGCAGTGGCTACGCAGCGCCCGACGTCACGCTCAGACTGATTTCCTGTCTCTCTCGCACGCACTCTTTGTCGTGTCGTTTATAATTCGCGGCGTCTGCCGGAGGAGAGCCACACTGACTAAGTATCGGGTATAAATGTAGAGTTGCGGTGTCCGCAGCAGCTCACAACGTTCCCCCTCGTTTTTTCTCTCTTTGGTGTGCTTGCACGTGGTCGATTTAGATATATATTTGCTACCGACGCTTAAATGAGAGCTTACCGATCTTAATGCTCGGCTTCGAAAGCTCCGTTGCGATGCGCTGCACAGCACTTACGGAAGCTTAGCTCAGCTGTGCCCTACCTCGAGCTTGCCTGCAAGATTATTGCATGCGATATACCCGAGCACAATAGCGATAACCTACCCTGAATCGGTACTGTCCAACCGCAACCGTTACACCACCCGATAATATGCCACCGTTAGACAGAATATTAGCGGGAATCAGAATCGAATGTCTTTCGCATGAAAGGTTCCTATTTCTCGGCCCTGCAGATTTTCCAGAAGGTAGAAACAATTACCCAGTGTTTTCCGAACGCGATATTTAAGAAATTTAGGAGCCAGTTTGGCATTAAAACTTTGCGTGAATTTGCTCAAAGAAAAATTTCGGTGAAATACTTCCAGACCTTCTCGGAACGACACAGGCTTGGCTCGTAAATTGTATTGAGCAACGTTGCGCTCATACGCTTTCTTAATATTGCCCTGTATATCTTTTCGAATTAGAGCTAAATTGTCTGACCTAGATACCGGGACAACGGGTTCTTCCAGCAAGTCTAAATCCTTCAGAAGCTTTTAATCCGTCCCATGCGTGAGCATATCTAAGTCAAACATGGCTCGATATGGTGAACAACCTAAGGACTGATGTAGTGACGATCGCAGCGAACAAGATATACTTGAGAGATGCTGATCCCAGTAGGTCTGATCCTGCTGAAGATATGATCGCACGGCAGCTAACAATGAACGATTTACTCGTTTCGCCGCATTACTTTGGGGAGAGTATAATGCCGTGTACATATGTTTAATTCCCAGCTGTGTCAAGAATGCGTTGAATTCTGTAGCTTTGAATTGTTTTCCATTGTCGCTAACAATAGTTTCAGGCACACCATATGTATGAAAGATATGCTTTAGCAGAAATTCTTGGATTACTACGGAAGTAAATTTCTTCAGGGGGTGTAGCCAAAGATATTTACTGAAGTGATCTAAAACAATTAGCAAACCAACATGTCCCTTTTTGCTGCGTGGATAGGGTCCAAGCAGATCTATGTACAATCGTTGAAATGGTCGACAAGTTGGTATGTGGTTTCCCATGGGTGGCCGCAGAGTATAATTAGGAGCTTTGCATGCTTTGCAAACCTCACAACTACGAATATACTCTCGAACATCTTTAGCTAAGCCGGGCCAAAACAGGCTTCTTCGAACTTTTTTTATGGTCTTTTGCATGCCGGCATGCGCTGAAGTAGGATTGTCATGAGCTTGTTTAAGAACGTCGGTCTTCAATCGCTCGGGAACCCATAACTTCCAAGTTCGACTGTCTTGCCCCACCTTTCCATCTGCGTGTTCGGTTCGAATGTACAGAAATTGGTCGATAATTTTCAGATCGGGCAGTTGAGAAGAATTTTTCTTATACTGTTCTTTACTTTTAACTGTTGGTAGCTCTCATACTGAAAGGCATCGGATTCGAGATCTATCACAGGACTCATCTCTACTGCGGATACATCAGGTTCATGTAACCGGGAAAGAGCATCGGGGACAATGTGATATTTTCCTTTTCGGTGCGATATCGAGAATTTTAATTGCTGCAATCTAAAAATCCATCGAGCTAACCTCCCCGACACGTTTTGCTGGCGCATTAGCCACAACAAACTGGAATGATCAGTAACTACTTCGAATTTCTGCAGTTCCAGATAGCAACGGAACTTTTCGATGGCCAGAATTACGGCCAAGCACTCGCGCTCCGTAACGCTATAGTTACGTTGCGCACGACTTAGTTTTTTCGACATAAACGCTATTGGCTTTTCCTGCAGATCCACCAATTGCACGAGCACGGCTCCTATACCAAAATCACTAGCGTCACAGTGGAGGAAAAATTTCTGTTCGAAGTCTGGGTTTTCGAGCACTGGAGCAGAAGTCAACAAGGTTTAAAAAGAGTCCATTGCGACTTGTGCTTCCGGGGTCCAAATAAATTTCTTTTTGTTGGAAAGAAGCTCGGTGATAGGACAGGATAGCTCAGAGTTCTGGATGAATCTAGGATACCAGCCACAGACCCCCAGAAAGCCGCGAACCTGTTTTAGATTCCTCGGCGGCGGCCAGTTCACTATACAAGCTACTTTGGAGGGATCAGTGCAAATACCTCCATTGCTGATGACGTATCCAAGATAATTTACGCTGGTGACACAGAACTGACTCTTCTTAATATTCAGAGTCAGGTTGGCTTTTCTGAACTGTTCAGCGAGTCGTACCAACACTGCTAGATGGGAAGAGAAATTTGCTGATACGATGCAACGATCGTCCAAGTATCCAAAGACGCAGTAACGCAAATCCGTGGGAATGATCTCATCCATCAAACGACACATAGAGGATGGAGCGTTACACAGGCCAAAAGGCATAACCTTAAACTGATATAACGGCCTTCCCGGGGCCGTAAACGCAGTTAGTGATTTGGAATCCTCAGAGAGTTCGATCTGCCAATAAGCATCTTTAAGGTCCAGCTTGGTTATGATATTTGCCTTGGGCAACCGGGAAAACATACCATCGATACTTGGTAATGGGTAGGCATCCTTAAGGGTGACTTCATTCAGTCGTCGAGCATCGAGACACAGACGGACTTTGTTGGGCTTGAGATCCAGTCGCATTGGCGAACTCCAAGCACTGGATGACGATTCAATAACGCCTAGTTGGAGCATGCGATCGACCTCGGCATAAAGCAACTTTTCCACCGCTGGGCTAACCGGGTAAAAGCGTTGTTTTACGGGGGCGGCCTGACCTACATCGATATGATGCTTAAGCAAGGCCGTACACCCTAGTCCCTCCGTCGCGTTGGAAAATAACTGTTTAACAACCTCGAGCTGTTGGTTTTGCTGCCTAGTTAAAGGATACCGTAAGGGATCTGGTTCGGCTGATGTCTGGGGCCAGCGAAAAGGATCTCAAAAAATCGTGACCTAGGATTAGATTTTGTGTCAGGGATGGAATTATATATAACTTCATGGGTTTCTCGATAGTTCGATAACGCATGATGACACTTAACACCCCCAGTATCTGTTGACTTTGGCCATCTGCAGTTTTTGCAGTGGCTTTTATGAGTTTATATTCAGAAAAGGATGAAAAATCAGTCTGAGCTAGTTCAGCACCTATACAGCTGATACTTGCGCCGGTGTCTAACAGACCCTGTTCTGTTCGACCCAGAAAGGATACTTCGGCATAGCTGCGCATATCCTTGGGACTACTAATAATAGCGGAAACTAACAGTCTACGGTTATTTTTGACATTATCATAATATTTTCTCAAACGCTGGATTCGTTTTGGGGCTTCATGTGGTTCTTCATTAAAAATTCTTTTTCGAACCTCTAAATATTTATTAACCCGTTCGGGAAACGGTAAAAAACGACAACTTCTCTTGACGATCGTATTCGTTTCCTTTATTTTCTCACAACAAGAGGCCAAACTCTTCTTGTCTCGCTCTAAGTCAACGGGCAAGTTTAATGGTGGTTTTTCGGGGGCATCCGGCTGCTGTTGGATGCACCCTTCTGACGGTTTTCCGAAGCTCTACGAATACATGTTTGGCACTGCGGCTTATAGACATTCGGAGCTCCACAGCCGTAACAAAATATCCGCCTATCTGCCATACAATTTTCCCACACATGTCCAAGCTCCTCACAATTCCAGCAAGAACGCTTAGCCGTCGATCTTTGAATGACCTCTACGCTGATATCCTCATACTCTTCTTGATCGCTTTCGGGGCGCGATTCCTCCAGACTATGTATCGAACGTCGGCCTACCGATGGCCTAGACTTTTCAGATTTCTGTAACTCGTGCACTAGATTTTCATGCATCTGTACTAATCTTCTCGATTGACCAACTGAGCTAATGGACTGATATAAGATTTTGTGACGGGTTTCGGGAAGCAAATTTGCTTTTAATATTTCTATTAATTCCTCTTCCGCCATTTTAATGCCAAATTTATCTATTAGACCAGCCACGGCGTCGTGAAAAGCGACGAAGGGTTCTCCGACGTGTTGCTTTCGCGCTCGAATCAATTCCTTGCTCATAAACTCGGAACGATAGTCTTTATATTGTTGTCTAAGAGCTGCACAAAATTCCGATGCGATCTACCTTGCTTGTGGTATCTCCAATACCAATCGCGCGCTTTGCCAACCAGCAAGATGTGCAAATGTCTGCAAAGGCCGAGAAAATCGCTATCCAAGGTTTCATCGGTTAATGTTTTGACTCGGTAAATGATTTCTTCTACCCCTAAGCCTTCGGTAGAACCATCAAAAGGAACATTCCACTTTTGCATAATGTCGGCCGTCTTGGCCGTTCGCAGGCTAGAACTGCCGGTTATACATGAACCTGGTGTGGGGATATTTGGCCTCGCATACCCTTCCTGCGGACTCGCTGGCGGCTGAATCCGCAAAGTGGAAATGGCTCTGGCCACAGTGCTCTCAATTATCTGTTGGAGGACATCCAAGTCCAAGTCCAAGTCCTGGCTTGGAGGGGCTGTCCGTGCATTGGGTGCTTCCCAAGGGCTAGAGTGAGTGACGACATTAGCTGCCGGAGCTTCAGTCTGGTTGGAGCTATGGCTAGCATCCACTCCCGACAAACACACTACTTCCGGACCGGAAGATCGACCGGGCGGGAACTTCGGGACCTGCTTTTTGGCTGGTGCTCGAGTTCTTTTGGAACGAGTTGGCCTAGTGGTTCGTTCAACCGGGACTGAACCTACAGTTGGAATTTGGCTCAATTGGGTATTATTGCCATTTCCATCGGATACCTTTCCCGTCTCTGGCTGAAAATGTCCATTTGCCGGGGTCTGTGCGACCTCCAAAGCTTTGGCAAGACTTCGAGTAGTTATTCCCGAGGGACCTGGTAATTCTGTTGGTTCCGGCTGCGGCTTGCTTGGAGAACAATTGCCAACAACTAGTTTCGCTTGAGATAACGTACGTACTCGGCTACAGTTCGGACAATCATCGTGATGAGGGAACCATTCTTCCAGACATGCTTTATGAAAAACGTGATTGCAAGGAGTACAAATACACGGCTGAGTATTGGACATTTCGGAGCAACAAATGCCGCAAAAGTTTTTCGAACGCAGCGGATTGTTTCGCTGAGGACTATGTCGCAGCGGCATATTTTATAAGATTTAATTTTTTTTTCTATATTCTACCAAATTTTTCTTAAGGTGACATTTAATTGGTGACATAATAAGATAGGGATAGGAAGTGCAAATCTTTGGAACGACGACAAAAGAAATTGATTTTGTGTGGGCTATGGATTCTAATTTGCATTGTCTTAGTATCAGTGCACTGGTTTAAGTGTCCACATATGATTCGGCAAGGATACGCAAGCAGCATACGCGCTAGTTCCAGACAACCATATGCAGCCACCGCTGCCGTTGGAATAATACCCGCCAATGGTAAGGGTATGAGTAAAGACCAAATCTGGGACCGCAATCTCTGAGCTTCCATCACCCGTACAGGGACAATCAGTACTGATATCCGGCCTAAACCAAATATGCAATATTCTGCAATTGTATGCAACCGTATGCTATGCGCAAGGAGTAACAATACCAAATCCGAATCAACCTCACAATTCAATCTATTGAATCTAACATCCGCTGAGTTGACTGTAGCTTGGAGAACGCGACCTAAACCAATCTCGCTTGTTCGGTATGAATACGCAAGCAGCATATATATTCCAGACAACAAGTTTGACTAGCCCGACAGGATGCGTCAACATGGGAACTTCTTTATCAATTCCGGATTATCACTTAAGCTTCCCTTCGTCCCAAGCTCGAAGACTTCCCAATAAAACTCAGAGGAACAACCAGTATTAGAATCCAAACAGAATCCGCAATATTCTGAAATGGTATCGGAGCAATGACAAGATCGTTTAGAGAAAACTAAAGTCAGCATTAAGCATATGAATACAAACGAGCAAAAGGTGGGACGAGCCAATAGCTGATATTGTTGCTAAAGTTACCAATACTTTGGGCGCCAAACAACGTTACACACCCGCGTCAAACTGGGTATAGACAGTAGCTAGCATTGGAAAAAACAGGCCCCACGTTGGGCGCCAAAAATGTATGTAACATTTCAACGATATATTTCTATACGTCAGTAGGGGATGGATTGGAGGGGATGTCGTGGTCACTGCCGGTGGGGATTCTCTTGGTTCTGGAAATGCCTATAATTTTCACCCTACCCCATTACGTCACCATGTCACTAGGAAATTGTAAGTCTACTCCATATTCATGGCTAACAAAATTCAATATATTTCTCTGTACATATTACTAGACATGTTGCTACATAATCAAAAGCGAGCGAACACAACTTTTACTACCGAAAATCACACAAGTCTTTAATTACAACCAGTATGCAAATCAAGGATAAACGAGGGGGAACGTTGTGAGTTGCTGCGGAGACCGCAACTCTAAACTTATACCCGATTCTAAGTCAGTACGGCTCTCCTCCGGCAGACGCCGCTAATATTAAACGACACGACAAAGAGTGCGTGCGAGAGAGACAGAAAATCAGTCTGAGCGTGACGTCGGGGGCTGCGTAGCCAGTGCAAATTGATTTGTTCCTTTTGGCTATAAAAATTATCTGATCTGATCCAGATTCAGCAATCTGATAGATATGGTCATTATCTATGATTCTGCGTTTTTAGTTTTCTCAAATGTGCAATATTGTGGATGCAACAGATTTTCGTCTTTTGTGGGAGCGGAAGGGGGTGGGGCGAAATTCTGAGATATACGTTTTGTAGTGAGATCTAACAGAAGTGCGGATACCAAATTTGGTTACTCTAGCCTTAATAGTCTCTGAGATTTGTGGATGCCCCAGATTTTCGTCCTTTGCGGGGGCGGAAGGGGGTGTGGCGAAATTTGGACACAAAACGGTCAAGGTCCGATATCACAGGAGTGTGGATACCAAATTTGGTTGCTCTGGCTCTTATAGGTTCTGAGATCCTTGAATTCATATTTTGCAATTGACAAAACCGACCATGAAACCTGTGTGTAAGAGAGAGACAGAGCGAGATGGAATGAAATTGTTTTCTTGATGCTGGCTATAATAATAATACGATCCAATTCAGATTCCGCAGTCTTAAAGATATGGTCATTCTCTACAATTCTACGTTTTTGGTTTTCTCATATCTTTAAAATTGTGGATGCCACAGATTTTCGTCCTTTGTGGGGGCGGAAGTGGGCGGGGCGAAGTTTTGAAATATTTTTGTAGCAGTGACATATCACAGAAGTCTGGATCCAAGACATCGTTGCTCTAGCTCTTATAGTCTTTGAGCACTAGGCGCTAAAGGGGACGGACAGACGGACAGACGGACAGACGGACGGACGGACAGACGGACAGACAGACAGGGCTCAATCGACTCGGCTATTGATGCTGATCAAGAATATATATACTTTATGGGGTCGGAAACGATTCCTTCTGGACGTTACACACATCCACTTTTACCACAAATCTAATATACCCCAATACTCATTTTGAGTATCGGGTATAAAAATCAAACAAATTATCAAAAGCAGCGGGGGTCAGACCAGCGATCCGCAATGGTGAGCCAAAACGAAATTTCATTATAAATTAGAAATGTTTTTATACCCGATACTCAAAATGGGTATTGGGGTAGATATTAGATTTGTGGTAAATGTGGATGTGTGTAACGTCCAGAAGGAATCGTTTCCGACCCCATAAAGTATACATATTCTTGATCAGCATCAATAGCCGAGTCGATTGGGCCCTGTCTGTCTGTCTGTCTGTCCGTCTGTCCGTCCGTCCGTCTGTCCGTCCCCTTCAGCGCCTAGTGCTCAAAGACTATAAGAGCTAGAGCAACGATGTTTTGGATCCAGACTTCTGTGATATGTCACTGCTACAAAAATATTTCAAAACTTCGCCCCGCCCACTTCCGCCCCACAAAGGACGAAAATCTGTGGCACCCACAATTCAAAAGATACAAGAAAACCAAAAACGCAGAATCGTAGAAAATGACCATATCTTTAAGACTGCAGAATCTGAATTGGATCGTATTATTATTATAGCCAGCATTAAGAAAACAATTTCATTTTTCCTCGCCCTGTCTCTCTCTAACACACACGTAGCATAGCCGGCTTTGCTTAGAGTAAAACATTAGCGCCTAGATCTCAGAGACTACAAAAGCTAGAGCAACCAAATTTGGTATCCACACTCCAAATATATCGGACCGAGACGAGTTTGTTTCAAAATTTCGCCACACCCCCTTCCGCCCCCGCAAAGGATGAAAATCTGGGGATATTCACAGATCTCAGAGACTATTAAGGCTAGAGTAACCAAATTTGGTATCCACACTTCTGTTAGATCTCTCTATAAAACGTATATAAACGGTCTATAAACGTATATATAAACGGTCTCCGCAGCAACTCACAACGTTTCCCCTCCTTTTTTTTTTTTTTTTTGGTTCCTTCTGAGCCCCTATATGCCTATGTAACTTTCATTAACTCTGCGTCACAGTCATACCTCGATAGCCGTGAAAGTGAAAGTTCCCAAAACTGAATTTATTTTGCTGGTTGGAGAAAGAAAACTTAATCTTAGAGTAACGAACTACACAAACACAAAAAAAAACGAGGGGGAACGTTGTGAGTTGCAGCGGACACCGCAACTCTACAGTTATACCCGATACTAAGTCAGTATGGCACTCCTCCGGCAGACGCCGCTAATATTGAACGACACGACAAAGAGTGCGTGCGAGAGAGACAGAAAATCAGTCTGAGCGTGACGTCGGGCGCTGCGTAGCCACTGCAAATTGATTTGTCCCTATTGGCTATAAAAATAATTTGATCTGATCCAGATTCAGCAATCTGATAGATATGATCATTGTCTATGATTCTGCGTTTTTAGTTTTCTCGTATCCTCAATATTGTGGATGCAACAGATTTTCGTCCTTTGTGGGGGCGGAAGGGGGTGGGGCGAAATTTTGAGATATACGTTTTAAAGTAAGATCTAACAGGAGTGCGGATACCAAATTTGGTTACTCTAGCCTTAATAGTCTCTGAGATTTTTGAATATCCCCAGATTTTCGTCCTTTGCGGGGGCGGAAGGGGGTGTGGCGAAATTTTGAAACAAACTCGTCTCGGTCCGATATATTTGGAGTGTGGATACCAAATTTGGTTGCTCTAGCTTTTGTAGTCTCTGAGATCTAGGCGCTAATGTTTTACTCTAAGCAAAGCCGGCTATGCTACGTGTGTGTTAGAGAGAGACAGGGCGAGGAAAAATGAAATTGTTTTCTTAATGCTGGCTATAATAATAATACGATCCAATTCAGATTCTGCAGTCTTAAAGATATGGTCATTTTCTACGATTCTGCGTTTTTGGTTTTCTCATATCTTTAAAATTGTGGATGCCACAGATTTTCGTTCTTTGTGGGGGCGGAAGTGGGCGGGGCGAAGTTTTGAAATACTTTTGTAGCAGTGACATATCACAGAAGTCTGGATCCAAAACATCGTTGCTCTAGCTTTTATAGTCTTTGAGCACTAGGCGCTGAAGGGGACGGACAGACGGACAGACGGACGGACGGACAGACGGACAGACGGACAGACAGACAGGGCTCAATCGACTCGGCTATTGATGCTGATCAAGAATATATATACTTTATGGGGTCGGAAACGATTCCTTCTGGACGTTACACACATCCACACAAAGGAACATTCCACTTTTGCATAATGTCGGCCGTCTTGGCCGTTCGCAGGCTAGAACTGCCGGTTATACATGAACCTGGTGTGGGGATATTTGGCCTCGCATACCCTTCCTGCGGACTCGCTGGCGGCTGAATCCGCAAAGTGGAAATGGCTCTGGCCACAGTGCTCTCAATTATCTGTTGGAGGACATCCAAGTCCAAGTCCAAGTCCTGGCTTGGAGGGGCTGTCCGTGCATTGGGTGCTTCCCAAGGGCTAGAGTGAGTGACGACATTAGCTGCCGGAGCTTCAGTCTGGTTGGAGCTATGGCTAGCATCCACTCCCGACAAACACACTACTTCCGGACCGGAAGATCGACCGGGCGGGAACTTCGGGACCTGCTTTTTGGCTGGTGCTCGAGTTCTTTTGGAACGAGTTGGCCTAGTGGTTCGTTCAACCGGGACTGAACCTACAGTTGGAATTTGGCTCAATTGGGTATTATTGCCATTTCCATCGGATACCTTTCCCGTCTCTGGCTGAAAATGTCCATTTGCCGGGGTCTGTGCGACCTCCAAAGCTTTGGCAAGACTTCGAGTAGTTATTCCGAGGGACCTGGTAATTCTGTTGGTTCCGGCTGCGGCTTGCTTGGAGAACAATTGCCAACAACTAGTTTCGCTTGAGATAACGTACGTACTCGGCTACAGTTCGGACAATCATCGTGATGAGGGAACCATTCTTCCAGACATGCTTTATGAAAAACGTGATTGCAAGGAGTACAAATACACGGCTGAGTATTGGACATTTCGGAGCAACAAATGCCGCAAAAGTTTTTCGAACGCAGCGGATTGTTTCGCTGAGGACTATGTCGCAGCGGCATATTTTATAAGATTTAATTTTTTTTTCTATATTCTACCAAATTTTTCTTAAGGTGACATTTAATTGGTGACATAATAAGATAGGGATAGGAAGTGCAAATCTTTGGAACGACGACAAAAGAAATTGATTTTGTGTGGGCTATGGATTCTAATTTGCCTTGTCTTAGTATCAGTGCACTGGTTTAAGTGTCCACATATGATTCGGCAAGGATACGCAAGCAGCATACGCGCTAGTTCCAGACAACCATATGCAGCCACCGCTGCCGTTGGAATAATACCCGCCAATGGTAAGGGTATGAGTAAAGACCAAATCTGGGACCGCAATCTCTGAGCTTCCATCACCCGTACAGGGACAATCAGTACTGATATCCGGCCTAAACCAAATATGCAATATTCTGCAATTGTATGCAACCGTATGCTATGCGCAAGGAGTAACAATACCAAATCCGAATCAACCTCACAATTCAATCTATTGAATCTAACATCCGCTGAGTTGACTGTAGCTTGGAGAACGCGACCTAAACCAATCTCGCTTGTTCGGTATGAATACGCAAGCAGCATATATATTCCAGACAACAAGTTTGACTAGCCCGACAGGATGCGTCAACATGGGAACTTCTTTATCAATTCCGGATTATCACTTAAGCTTCCCTTCGTCCTAAGCTCGAAGACTTCCCAATAAAACTCAGAGGAACAACCAGTATTAGAATCCAAACAGAATCCGCAATATTCTGAAATGGTATCGGAGCAATGACAAGATCGTTTAGAGAAAACTAAAGTCAGCATTAAGCATATGAATACAAACGAGCAAAAGGTGGGACGAGCCAATAGCTGATATTGTTGCTAAAGTTACCAATACTTTTTACTGTCACTATAACTTTCTCCTCGTGACCCACGTTGGGCGCCAAACAACGTTACACACCCGCGTCAAACTGGGTATAGACAGTAGCTAGCATTGGAAAAAAAAGGCCCCACGTTGGGCGCCAAAAATGTATGTAACATTTCAACGATATATTTCTATACGTCAGTAGGGGATGGATTGGAGGGGATGTCGAGGTCACTGCCGGTGGGGATTCTCTTGGTTCTGGAAATGCCTATAATTTTCACCCTACCCCATTACGTCACCATGTCACTAGGAAATTGTAAGTCTACTCCATATTCATGGCTAACAAAATTCAATATATTTCTCTGTACATATTACTAGACATGTTGCTACATAATCAAAAGCGAGCGAACACAACTTTTACTACCGAAAATCACACAAGTCTTTAATTACAACCAGTATGCAAATCAAGGATAAACGAGGGGGAACGTTGTGAGTTGCTGCGGAGACCGCAACTCTAAACTTATACCCGATTCTAAGTCAGTACGGCTCTCCTCCGGCAGACGCCGCTAATATTAAACGACACGACAAAGAGTGCGTGCGAGAGAGACAGAAAATCAGTCTGAGCGTGACGTCGGGGGCTGCGTAGCCAGTGCAAATTGATTTGTTCCTTTTGGCTATAAAAATTATCTGATCTGATCCAGATTCAGCAATCTGATAGATATGATCATTGTCTATGATTCTGCGTTTTTAGTTTTCTCAAATGTGCAATATTGTGGATGCAACAGATTTTCGTCTTTTGTGGGAGCGGAAGGGGGTGGGGCGAAATTCTGAGATATACGTTTTATAGTGAGATCTAACAGAAGTGCGGATACCAAATTTGGTTACTCTAGCCTTAATAGTCTCTGAGATTTGTGGATGCCCCAGATTTTCGTCCTTTGCGGGGGCGGAAGGGGGTGTGGCGAAATTTGGACACAAAACGGTCAAGGTCCGATATCACAGGAGTGTGGATACCAAATTTGGTTGCTCTGGCTCTTATAGGTTCTGAGATCCTTGAATTCATATTTTGCAATTGACAAAACCGACCATGAAACCTGTGTGTAAGAGAGAGACAGAGCGAGAAAGAATGAAATTGTTTTCTTGATGCTGGCTATAATAATAATACGATCCAATTCAGATTCCGCAGTCTTAAAGATATGGTCATTCTCTACAATTCTACGTTTTTGGTTTTCTCATATCTTTAAAATTGTGGATGCCACAGATTTTCGTCTTTTGTGGGGGCGGAAGTGGGCGGGGCGAAGTTTTGAAATATTTTTGTAGCAGTGACATATCACAGAAGTCTGGATCCAAAACATCGTTGCTCTAGCTCTTATAGTCTTTGAGCACTAGGCGCTGAAGGGGACGGACAGACGGACAGACGGACGGACGGACAGACGGACAGACAGACAGGGCTCAATCGACTCGGCTATTGATGCTGATCAAGAATATATATACTTTATGGGGTCGGAAACGATTCCTTCTGGACGTTACACACATCCACTTTTACCACAAATCTAATATACCCCAATACTCATTTTGAGTATCGGGTATAAAAATCAAACAAATTATCAAAAGCAGCGGGGGTCAGACCAGCGATCCGCAATGGTGAGCCAAAACGAAATTTCATTATAAATTAGAAATGTTTTTATACCCGATACTCAAAATGGGTATTGGGGTAGATATTAGATTTGTGGTAAATGTGGATGTGTGTAACGTCCAGAAGGAATCGTTTCCGACCCCATAAAGTATACATATTCTTGATCAGCATCAATAGCCGAGTCGATTGGGCCCTGTCTGTCTGTCTGTCTGTCCGTCTGTCCGTCCGTCCGTCTGTCCGTCCCCTTCAGCGCCTAGTGCTCAAAGACTATAAGAGCTAGAGCAACGATGTTTTGGATCCAGACTTCTGTGATATGTCACTGCTACAAAAATATTTCAAAACTTCGCCCCGCCCACTTCCGCCCCCACAAAGGACGAAAATCTGTGGCACCCACAATTCAAAAGATACAAGAAAACCAAAAACGCAGAATCGTAGAAAATGACCATATCTTTAAGACTGCAGAATCTGAATTGGATCGTATTATTATTATAGCCAGCATTAAGAAAACAATTTCATTTTTCCTCGCCCTGTCTCTCTCTAACACACACGTAGCATAGCCGGCTTTGCTTAGAGTAAAACATTAGCGCCTAGATCTCAGAGACTACAAAAGCTAGAGCAACCAAATTTGGTATCCACACTCCAAATATATCGGACCGAGACGAGTTTGTTTCAAAATTTCGCCACACCCCTTCCGCCCCGCAAAGGATGAAAATCTGGGGATATTCACAGATCTCAGAGACTATTAAGGCTAGAGTAACCAAATTTGGTATCCACACTTCTGTTAGATCTCTCTATAAAACGTATATAAACGGTCTATAAACGTATATATAAACGGTCTCCGCAGCAACTCACAACGTTTCCCCTCCTTTTTTTTTTTTTTTTTGGTTCCTTCTGAGCCCCTATATGCCTATGTAACTTTCATTAACTCTGCGTCACAGTCATACCTCGATAGCCGTGAAAGTGAAAGTTCCCAAAACTGAATTTATTTTGCTGGTTGGAGAAAGAAAACTTAATCTTAGAGTAACGAACTACACAAACACAAAAAAAACGAGGGGGAACGTTGTGAGTTGCAGCGGACACCGCAACTCTACAGTTATCCCCGATACTAAGTCAGTATGGCACTCCTCCGGCAGACGCCGCTAATATTGAACGACACGACAAAGAGTGCGTGCGAGAGAGACAGAAAATCAGTCTGAGCGTGACGTCGGGCGCTGCGTAGCCACTGCAAATTGATTTGTCCCTATTGGCTATAAAAATAATTTGATCTGATCCAGATTCAGCAATCTGATAGATATGATCATTGTCTATGATTCTGCGTTTTTAGTTTTCTCGTATCCTCAATATTGTGGATGCAACAGATTTTCGTCCTTTGTGGGGGCGGAAGGGGGTGGGGCGAAATTTTGAGATATACGTTTTAAAGTAAGATCTAACAGGAGTGCGGATACCAAATTTGGTTACTCTAGCCTTAATAGTCTCTGAGATTTTTGAATATCCCCAGATTTTCGTCCTTTGCGGGGGCGGAAGGGGGTGTGGCGAAATTTTGAAACAAACTCGTCTCGGTCCGATATATTTGGAGTGTGGATACCAAATTTGGTTGCTCTAGCTTTTGTAGTCTCTGAGATCTAGGCGCTAATGTTTTACTCTAAGCAAAGCCGCCTATGCTACGTGTGTGTTAGAGAGAGACAGGGCGGGAAAAAAATTAAATTGTTTTCTTGATGCTGGCTATAATAATAATACGATCCAATTCAGATTCCGCAGTCTTAAAGATATGGTCATTCTCTACAATTCTACGTTTTTGGTTTTCTCATATCTTTAAAATTGTGGATGCCACAGATTTTCGTTCTTTGTGGGGGCGGAAGTGGGCGGGGCGAAGTTTTGAAATATTTTTGTAGCAGTGACATATCACAGAAGTCTGGATCCAAAACATCGTTGCTCTAGCTTTTATAGTCTTTGAGCACTAGGCGCTGAAGGGGACGGACAGACGGACAGACGGACGGACGGACAGACGGACAGACGGACAGACAGACAGGGCTCAATCGACTCGGCTATTGATGCTGATCAAGAATATATATACTTTATGGGGTCGGAAACGATTCCTTCTGGACGTTACACACATCCACTTTTACCACAAATCTAATATACCCCAATACTCATTTTGAGTATCGGGTATAAAAATCAAACAAATTATCAAAAGCAGCGGGGGTCAGACCAGCGATCCGCAATGGTGAGCCAAAACGAAATTTAATTATAAATTAGAAATGTTTTTATACCCGATACTCAAAATGGGTATTGGGGTAGATATTAGATTTGTGGTAAATGTGGATGTGTGTAACGTCCAGAAGGAATCGTTTCCGACCCCATAAAGTATATATATTCTTGATCAGCATCAATAGCCGAGTCGATTGGGCCCTGTCTGTCTGTCTGTCTGTCCGTCTGTCCGTCCGTCCGTCTGTCCGTCCCCTTCAGCGCCTAGTGCTCAAAGACTATAAGAGCTAGAGCAACGATGTTTTGGATCCAGACTTCTGTGATATGTCACTGCTACAAAAATATTTCAAAACTTCGCCCCGCCCACTTCCGCCCCCACAAAGGACGAAAATCTGTGGCACCCACAATTCAAAAGATACAAGAAAACCAAAAACGCAGAATCGTAGAAAATGACCATATCTTTAAGACTGCAGAATCTGAATTGGATCGTATTATTATTATAGCCAGCATTAAGAAAACAATTTCATTTTTCCTCGCCCTGTCTCTCTCTAACACACACGTAGCATAGCCGGCTTTGCTTAGAGTAAAACATTAGCGCCTAGATCTCAGAGACTACAAAAGCTAGAGCAACCAAATTTGGTATCCACACTCCAAATATATCGGACCGAGACGAGTTTGTTTCAAAATTTCGCCACACCCCCTTCCGCCCCCGCAAAGGATGAAAATCTGGGGATATTCACAAATCTCAGAGACTATTAAGGCTAGAGTAACCAAATTTGGTATCCACACTTCTGTTAGATCTCTCTATAAAACGTATATAAACGGTCTATAAACGTATATATAAACGGTCTCCGCAGCAACTCACAACGTTTCCCCTCGTTTTTTTTTTTTTTTTTTGGTTCCTTCTGAGCCCCTATATGCCTATGTAACTTTCATTAACTCTGCGTCACAGTCATACCTCGATAGCCGTGAAAGTGAAAGTTCCCAAAACTGAATTTATTTTGCTGGTTGGAGAAAGAAAACTTAATCTTAGAGTAACGAACTACACAAACACAAAAAAAACGAGGGGAACGTTGTGAGTTGCAGCGGACACCGCAACTCTACAGTTATACCCGATACTAAGTCAGTATGGCACTCCTCCGGCAGACGCCGCTAATATTAAACGACACGACAAAGAGTGCGTGCGAGAGAGACAGAAAATCAGTCTGAGCGTGACGTCGGGCGCTGCGTAGCCACTGCAAATTGATTTGTCCCTATTGGCTATAAAAATAATTTGATCTGATCCAGATTCAGCAATCTGATAGATATGATCATTGTCTATGATTCTGCGTTTTTAGTTTTCTCGTATCCTCAATATTGTGGATGCAACAGATTTTCGTCCTTTGTGGGGGCGGAAGGGGGTGGGGCGAAATTTTGAGATATACGTTTTAAAGTAAGATCTAACAGGAGTGCGGATAACAAATTTGGTTACTCTAGCCTTAATAGTCTCTGAGATTTTTGAATATCCCCAGATTTTCGTCCTTTGCGGGGGCGGAAGGGGGTGTGGCGAAATTTTGAAACAAACTCGTCTCGGTCCGATATATTTGGAGTGTGGATACCAAATTTGGTTGCTCTAGCTTTTGTAGTCTCTGAGATCTAGGCGCTAATGTTTTACTCTAAGCAAAGCCGCCTATGCTACGTGTGTGTTAGAGAGAGACAGGGCGAGAAAAAATTAAATTGTTTTCTTGATGCTGGCTATAATAATAATACGATCCAATTCAGATTCCGCAGTCTTAAAGATATGGTCATTCTCTACAATTCTACGTTTTTGGTTTTCTCATATCTTTAAAATTGTGGATGCCACAGATTTTCGTTCTTTGTGGGGGCGGAAGTGGGCGGGGCGAAGTTTTGAAATATTTTTGTAGCAGTGACATATCACAGAAGTCTGGATCCAAAACATCGTTGCTCTAGCTTTTATAGTCTTTGAGCACTAGGCGCTGAAGGGGACGGACAGACGGACAGACGGACGGACGGACAGACGGACAGACGGACAGACAGACAGGGCTCAATCGACTCGGCTATTGATGCTGATCAAGAATATATATACTTTATGGGGTCGGAAACGATTCCTTCTGGACGTTACACACATCCACTTTTACCACAAATCTAATATACCCCAATACTCATTTTGAGTATCGGGTATAAAAATCAAACAAATTATCAAAAGCAGCGGGGGTCAGACCAGCGATCCGCAATGGTGAGCCAAAACGAAATTTCATTATAAATTAGAAATGTTTTTATACCCGATACTCAAAATGGGTATTGGGGTAGATATTAGATTTGTGGTAAATGTGGATGTGTGTAACGTCCAGAAGGAATCGTTTCCGACCCCATAAAGTATATATATTCTTGATCAGCATCAATAGCCGAGTCGATTGGGCCCTGTCTGTCTGTCTGTCTGTCCGTCTGTCCGTCCGTCCGTCTGTCCGTCCCCTTCAGCGCCTAGTGCTCAAAGACTATAAGAGCTAGAGCAACGATGTTTTGGATCCAGACTTCTGTGATATGTCACTGCTACAAAAATATTTCAAAACTTCGCCCCGCCCACTTCCGCCCCCACAAAGGACGAAAATCTGTGGCACCCACAATTCAAAAGATACAAGAAAACCAAAAACGCAGAATCGTAGAAAATGACCATATCTTTAAGACTGCAGAATCTGAATTGGATCGTATTATTATTATAGCCAGCATTAAGAAAACAATTTCATTTTTCCTCGCCCTGTCTCTCTCTAACACACACGTAGCATAGCCGGCTTTGCTTAGAGTAAAACATTAGCGCCTAGATCTCAGAGACTACAAAAGCTAGAGCAACCAAATTTGGTATCCACACTCCAAATATATCGGACCGAGACGAGTTTGTTTCAAAATTTCGCCACACCCCCTTCCGCCCCCGCAAAGGATGAAAATCTGGGGATATTCACAAATCTCAGAGACTATTAAGGCTAGAGTAACCAAATTTGGTATCCACACTTCTGTTAGATCTCTCTATAAAACGTATATAAACGGTCTATAAACGTATATATAAACGGTCTCCGCAGCAACTCACAACGTTTCCCCTCGTTTTTTTTTTTTTTTTTTTGGTTCCTTCTGAGCCCCTATATGCCTATGTAACTTTCATTAACTCTGCGTCACAGTCATACCTCGATAGCCGTGAAAGTGAAAGTTCCCAAAACTGAATTTATTTTGCTGGTTGGAGAAAGAAAACTTAATCTTAGAGTAACGAACTACACAAACACAAAAAAAACGAGGGGGAACGTTGTGAGTTGCAGCGGACACCGCAACTCTACAGTTATACCCGATACTAAGTCAGTATGGCACTCCTCCGGCAGACGCCGCTAATATTAAACGACACGACAAAGAGTGCGTGCGAGAGAGACAGAAAATCAGTCTGAGCGTGACGTCGGGCGCTGCGTAGCCACTGCAAATTGATTTGTTCCTATTGGCTATAAAAATAATCTGATCTGATCCAGATTCAGCAATCTGATAGATATGATCATTGTCTATGATTCTGCGTTTTTAGTTTTCTCGTATCCTCAATATTGTGGATGCAACAGATTTTCGTCCTTTGTGGTGGCGGAAGGGGGTGGGGCGAAATTTTGAGATATACGTTTTAAAGTGAGATCTAACAGGAGTGCGGATACCAAATTTGGTTACTCTAGCCTTAATAGTCTCTGAGATTTGTGAATATCCCCAGATTTTCATCGTTTGCGGGGGCGGAAGGGGGTGTGGCGAAATTTTGAAACAAACTCGTCTCGGTCCGATATATTAGGAGTGTGGATACCAAATTTGGTTGCTCTAGCTTTTGTAGTCTCTGAGATCTAGGCGCTAATGTTTTACTCTAAGCAAAGCCGGCTATGCTACGTGTGTGTTAGAGAGAGACAGGGCGAGAAAAAATGAAATTGTTTTCTTGATGCTGGCTATAATAATAATACGATCTTATTCAAATTCTGCAGTCTTAAAGATATGGTCATTTTCTACGATTCTGCGTTTTTGGTTTTCTCGTATCCTTAAAATTGTGGATACCACAGATTTTCGTCCTTTGTGGGGGCGGAGTGGGCGGGGCGAAGTTTTGAAATATTTTTGTAGCAGTGACATATCACAAAAGTCTGGATCCAAGACATCGTTGCTCTAGCTCTTATAGTCTTTGAGCACTAGGCGCTGAAGGGGACGGACAGACGGACAGACGCACAGACGGACGGACGGACAGACGGACAGACAGACATGGCTCAATCGACTCGGCTATTGATGCTGATCAAGAATATATATACTTTATGGGGTCGGAACACATCCACTTTTACCACAAATCTAATATACCCCAATACTCATTTTGAGTATCGGGTATAACGAGGGGGAACGTTGTGAGTTGCTGCGTACACCGCAACTCTACATTTATACCCGATACTAAGTCAGTATGGCTCTCCTCCGGCAGATGCCGCTAATATTAAACGACACGACAAAGAGTGCGTGCGAGAGAGACAGAAAATCAGTCTGAGCGTGACGTCGGGCGCTGCGTAGCCACTGCAAATTGATTTGTTCCTTTTGGCTATAAAAATTATCTGATCTGATCCAGATTCAGCAATCTGATAGATATAGTCATTATCTATGATTCTGCGTTTTTAGTTTTCTCGAATGTGCAATATTGTGGATGCAACAGATTTTCGTCTTTTATGGTGGCGGAAGGGGGTGGGGCGAAATTCTGAGATAAACGTTTTATAGTGAGAGCTAACAGGAGTGCGGATACTAAATTTGGTTACTCTAGCGTTAATAGTTTCTGAGATTTGTGGATATACGTTTTCTAGTGAAATCTAACAGGAGTGCGGATATTAAATTTGGTTACTCTAGCGTTAATAGTCTCTGAGATTTGTGGATGCCCCAGATTCTCGTCCTTTGCGTGGTCGGAAGGGGTTGTGGCGAAATTCTGACACAAAACGGTCAAGGTCCGATATCACAGGAGTGTGGATACCAAATTTGGTTGCTCTAGCTTTAATGGGTTCTGAGATCCTTGAACTCATATTTTGCAATTGGCAAAACCGACCATGAAACCTGTGTGTTAGAGAGACAGAGCGAGAAAGAATGAAATTGTTTTCTTGATTCTGCCTATAATAATTATACGATCTGGTTCAGATCTTACACTCTAAAATATATGGTCATCTTTTACGATTCTGCGTTTTCTGTTTTCTCGTATCTTTCAATTTGTGGATGCCACAGATTTTCGCCCTTTGTGGGGGTGGAAAGGGGCGGGGCAAAGTTTTGAAATATACTTGTAGCAGTGACATATCACAGAAGTCCGGATATAAAACGTCGTTGCTCTAGCTCTTATAGTCTTTGAGCACTAGGCGCTAATAGGGACGGACAGACGGACGGACGGACGGACAGACAGACAGACATGGCTCAATCGACTCGGCTATTGATGCTGATCAAGAATATATATACTTTATGGGGTCGGAAACGATTCCTTCTGGACGTTACACACATCCACTTTTACCACAAATCTAATATACCCCAATACACATTTTGAGTATCGGGTATAAAAAAAAAACCCAAATAACTTCCCACAAAGACAAAGAAGTCAACAAGGTTTTAAAAGAGTCCATTGCGACTTGTGCTTCCGGGGTCCAAATAAATTTCTTTTTGTTGGAAAGAAGCTCGGTGATAGGACAGGATAGCTCAGAGTTCTGGATGAATCTAGGATACCAGCCACAGACCCCCAGAAAGCCGCGAACCTGTTTTAGATTCCTCGGCGGCGGCCAGTTCACTATACAAGCTACTTTGGAGGGATCAGTGCAAATACCTCCATAGCTGATGACGTATCCAAGATAATTTACGCTGGTGACACAGAACTGACTCTTCTTAATATTCAGAGTCAGGTTGGCTTTTCTGAACTGTTCAGCGAGTCGTACCAACACTGCTAGATGGGAAGAGAAATCTGCTGATACGATGCAACGATCGTCCAAGTATCCAAAGACGCAGTAACGCAAATCCGGGGGAATGATCTCATCCATCAAGCGACACATAGAGGATGGAGCGTTACACAGGCCAAAAGGCATAACCTTAAAATGATATAACGGCCTTCCCGGGGCCGTAAACGCAGTTAGTGACTTGGAATCCTCAGAGAGTTCGATCTGCCAATAAGCATCTTTAAGGTCCAGCTTGGTTATGATATTTGCCTTGGGCAACCGGGCATCGATATGATGCTTAAGCAAGGCCGTACACCCTAGTCCCTCCGTCGCGTTGGAAAATAACTGTTTAACAACCTCGAGCTGTTGGTTTTGCTGCCTAGTTAAAGGATACCGTAAGGGATCTGGTTCGGCTGCCTCATCGTCCTTCGAGCTTATCTCGACAGCTGCAATGATGTCTGGGGCCAGCGAAAAGGATCTCCAAAAATCGTGACCTAGGATTAGATTTTGTGTCAGGGATGGAATTATATATAACTTCATGGGTTTCTCGATAGTTCGATAACGCATGATGACATTTAACACCCCCAGTATCTGTTGACTTTGGCCATCTGCAGTTTTTGCAGTGGCTTTTATGAGTTTATATTCAGAAAAGGATGAAAAATCAGTCTGAGCTAGTTCAGCACCTATACAGCTGATACTTGCGCCGGTGTCTAACAGACCCTGTTCTGTTCGACCTAGAAAGGATACTTCGGCAAAGCTGCGCATATCCTTGGGACTACTAATAATAGCGGAAACTAACAGTCTACGGTTATTTTTGACATTATCATAATATTTTCTCAAACGCTGGATTCGTCTTGGGGCTTCATGTGGTTCTTCATTAAAAATATTAAACGACACGACAAAGAGTGCGTGCGAGAGAGACAGAAAATCAGTCTGAGCGTGACGTCGGGCGCTGCGTAGCCACTGCAAATTGATTTGTTTCTTTTGGCTATAAAAATTATCTGATCTGATCCAGATTCAGCAATCTGATAGATATGGTCATTATCTGTGATTCTGCGTTTTTAGTTTTCTCGAATGTGCAATATTGTGGATGCAACAGATTTTCGTCTTTTATGGGAGCGGAAGGGGGTGGGGCGAAATTCTGAGATATACGTTTTATAGTGAGATCTAACAGAAGTGCGGATACCAAATTTGGTTACTCTAGCCTTAATAGTCTCTGAGATTTGTGGATGCCCCAGATTTTCGTCCTTTGCGGGGGCGGAAGGTGGTGTGGCGAAATTTTGAAACAAACTCGTCTCGGTCCGATGTATTAGGAGTGTGGATACCAAATTTGGTTGCTCTAGCTTTTATAGTCTCTGAGATCTAGGCGCTAATGTTTTACTCTAAGCAAAGCCGGCTATGCTACGTGTGTGTTAGAGAGAGACAGGGCGAGAAAAAATGAAATTGTTTTCTTAATGCTGGCTATAATAATAATACGATCCAATTCAGATTCTGCAGTCTAAAAGATATGGTCATTCTCTACGATTCTGGTTTTCTTGTATCTTTCGAATTGTGGGTGCCACAGATTTTCGTCCTTTGCGGGGGCGGAAATGGGCGGGCCGAAGTTTTGAAATATTTTTGTAGCAGTGACATATCACAGAAGTCTGGATCCAAAACATCGTTGCTCTAGCTCTTATAGTCTTTGAGCACTAGGCGCTAATAGGGACGGACAGACGGACGGACGGACAGACAGACAGGGCTCAATCGACTCGGCTATTGATGCTGATCAAGAATATATATACTTTATGGGGTCGGAAACGATTCCTTCTGGACGTTTCACGCATCCATTTTCACCACAAATCTAATAAACCCCAATACTCATTTTGAGTATCGGGTATAATTAGAAGTCTACTCCATATTCATGGCTGACAAAATTCAATATATTTCTCTGTACTTAATACTAGACATGTTGCTACATAATCAAAAACGAGCGAGCACAAGTTTCACTACCGAAATTCACACAAGTCTTTAATTACAACCAGTAGGCAAATCAAGGATAAACAAAAATTAATGGAATGGAGAAAATGTGTGGCTTAATCACTAAAGGAGAAAGAGAAAAGTTGTAGATATATGTATATAGAAACGATATGAATATAATATATTTGTTGGAAATTCAAATAATAACATTAAATACTATTAAATAATTCTATCGATATATTAAGTATTATTATGTAAAGTTAGTCTGGTCACACTTGAAGTGTCCACTTCCTCTTTCTTTTGTGTGATCTCGAATTGAGTGTGTTGCAGCAAAAAGTAATCAAGAAATACATAAATAATCTTTAAAGAAAAATATAACTTGGTACTGTCATTCGTTTACTAATTGTCATAGCTAGTTATCCAATAATATGAATATAATATATGAATTTGCTCAAAGAAAAATTTCGGTGAAATACTTCCAGACCTTCTCGGAACGACACAGGCTTGGCTCGTAAATTGTATTGAGCAACGTTGCGCTCATACGCTTTCTTAATATTGCCCTGTATATCTTTTCGAACTAGAGCTAAATTGTCTGACCTAAATACCGGGACAACGGGTTCTTCCAGCAAGTCTAAATCCTTCAGAAGCTTTTAATCCGTCCCATGCGTGAGCATATCTAAGCCAAACAGGGCTCGATATGGTGAACAACCTAAGGACTGATGTAGTGACGATCGCAGCGAACAAGATATACTTGAGAGATGCTGATCCCAGTAGGTCTGATCCTGCTGAAGATATGATCGCACGGCAGCTAACAATGAACGATTTACTCGTTCCGCCGCATTACTTTGGGGAGAGTATAATGCCGTGTACATATGTTTAATTCCCAGCTGTGTCAAGAATGCGTTGAATTCTGTAGCTTTGAATTGTTTTCCATTGTCGCTAACAATAGTTTCAGTCACACCATATGTATGAAAGATATGCTTTAGCAGAAATTCTTGGATTACTACGGAAGTAAATTTCTTCAGGGGGTGTAGCCAATGATATTTACTGAAGTGATCTAAAACAATTAGCAAACCAACAGATCTATGTCCAATCGTTGAAATGGTCGACAAGTTGGTATGTGGTTTCCCATGGGTGGCCGCAGAGTATAATTAGGAGCTTTGCATGCTTTGCAAACCTCACAACTACGAATATACTCTCGAACATCTTTAGCTAAGCCGGGCCAAAACAGACTTCTTCGAACTTTTTTTATGGTCTTTTGCATGCCGGCATGCGCTGAAGTAGGATTGTCATGAGCTTGTCTAAGAACGTCGGTCTTCAATCGCTCGGGAACCCATAACTTCCAAGTTCGACTGTCTTGCCCCGCCTTTCCATCTAAGTGTTCGGTTCGAATGTACAGAAATTGGTCGATAATTTTCAGATCGGGCAGTTGAGAAGAATTTTTCTTATACTGTTCTTTTAACTGTTGGTAGCTCTCATCCTGAAAGGCATCGGATTCGAGATCTATCACAGGACTCATCTCTACTGCGGATACATCAGGTTCATGTAACCGGGAAAGAGCATCGGGGACAATGTGATCTTTTCCTTTTCGGTGCGATATCGAGAATTTTAATTGCTGCAATCTAAAAATCCATCGAGCTAACCTCCCCGACACGTTTTGCTGGCGCATTAGCCACAACAAACTGGAATGATCAGTTACCACTTCGAATTTCTGCAGTTCCAGATAGCAACGGAACTTTTCGATGGCCAGAATTACGGCCAAGCACTCGCGCTCCGTAACGCTATAGTTACGTTGCGCACGACTTAGTTTTTTCGACATAAACGCTATTGGCTTTTCCTGCAGATCCACAAATTGCACGAGCACGGCTCCTATACCAAAATCACTAGCGTCACAGTGGAGGATAAATTTCTGTTCGAAGTCTGGGTTTTCGAGCACTGGAGCAGAAGTCAACAAGGTTTTAAAAGAGTCCATTGCGACTTGTGCTTCCGGGGTCCAAATAAATTTCTTTTTGTTGGAAAGAAGCTCGGTGATAGGACAGGATAGCTCAGAGTTCTGGATGAATCTAGGATACCAGCCACAGACCCCCAGAAAGCCGCGAACCTGTTTTAGATTCCTCGGCGGCGGCCAGTTCACTATACAAGCTACTTTGGAGGGATCAGTGCAAATACCTCCATTGCTGATGACGTATCCAAGATAATTTACGCTGGTGACACAGAACTGACTCTTCGTAATATTCAGAGTCAGGTTGGCTTTTCTGAACTGTTCAGCGAGTCGTACCAACACTGCTAGATGGGAAGAGAAATCTGCTGATACGATGCAACGATCGTCCAAGTATCCAAAGACGCAGTAACGCAAATCCGGGGAAATGATCTCATCCATCAAACGACACATAGAGGATGGAGCGTTACACAGGCCAAAAGGCATAACCTTAAACTGATATAACGGCCTTCCCGGGGCCGTAAACGCAGTTAGTGACTTGGAATCCTCAGAGAGTTCGATCTGCCAATAAGCATCTTTAAGGTCCAGCTTGGTTATGATATTTGCCTTGGGCAACCGGGCAAACATACCATCGATACTTGGTAATGGGTAGGCACCCTTAAGGGTGACTTCATTCAGTCGTCGAGCACCGAGACACAGAATGAATCTGATCTTTCAGCTTTATTTTACGTGGCGGTTCCTCAGGGAGGGATTTCAACCACGGCGTCTAATGTTTATTTGCAGCTTAGCCTCGATTAGTGCGATATATATACATATATCACGCCATCACGCACCACCGCTACATACGCAGGAACCTGGTACGATGCGCCAGTTAGCGCCCCTAAAAAGAAGCTATAGCTATGTACATAGCGACTCTTCCGGTACCAATTGAAAGTATCCTGGTCGGGCATACAATCCCCCTTGGTGAGGGGCGAGGTGTATCTAACACGTCTTCCGATCTATGGGTCTCGGCACCCGGTTGAGAGCGCAACTCCACGAGGAGCCTAGCGGCTCTCCCCGCGTAACGTTTGGGTATCAACCACAGCCACCACGATACTCCCACTAGGGGGCCGACCTCAATGTGCAGCCTTGGAACTGCACAACCCGTGGTACCGATCTTAAGGACTCAGCTCGATCCTCCCTTTTAGCCCCGACCGGCCTGGATAGGGAATCCACCCAGCCCGTGCGCCGCTTGCGCGTTCAGCAGCTGCTGTCGCCTGGAGAACGCCAGTCCGGCAAACCCGTCGAGAGTCCGCATTCTCTCCTGAGAAGCCGTCACATCGGAGAAGGTCCAGTCGCCATCCGTGTACTGCACTCCAAGTCCATCGAGGTCTCGCAAGTCTGCGTAGAGGGGACAAGCACATAGGAAGTGCTGCCAATCCTCGCGTTCTGCGCCGCATAGACATGCTGGCGTGTCGCTAAGGCTTCTTCCATGCAAAAATGCATTGAGCGATCCGTGGCCCGTCAGCAGGAACCCAGCGCGCAGCGTGAAGCCAAACCTTCGTTCGCTGTAAACGAAGCCTGCGTTCGGGATGAAGCGGTGCGTCACCCGACCTGGGGAGTCACCATCATCCCATCTGCGTTGCCACTCGCACAACAGGCCTTCGTCTAGTCGCGCCATCTTCTGCTTCCAGCTAAGATTTGCCAAATCTTCGCCGTACAGCCAATCGCTCTCCTCCAGCGGGTAGTCACGCTTTAGTTTGAAGCTGATTGCCAGGCGTCTGGCAACCAGATCAAACGGGGGGCTCCAGCTAGTACTTGCAGCGCCATGGTGGACACTGTTCGGCATACCGGTAGGCATCCAATCAGGATGATCCTTTGGCACGCAAGCAGATGCCTCCTGGCAACCACTTGCGTCGTCGTCACGACAGACCAAACCGAGGCACCAAATAGTGCGCAGGGCACCATGAGTCCGGCATATATTGTCCGCTTTGCGCGGGGACTGAGTCCCCAGTCAACCCGCAGTACGCGCGACAATGCCCCTACGACTCCGGTCAGCTTATCACGCAAGCCCGTGATGTGCGGGAGAAAACTCAACCGCTCGCCGACCGTGATGCCCAGGTACCGATACTTGCGCTTATATGGCAGGCATGCTCCAGCAAACCGTACCACTGGCGGCCGTCTAAGTATGCCTTTGAGCAGCATGATCGCCGTCTTGCTAGTTGAAACGGCAACGCCGACTTCAACTCCCCAAGCGCCTACGATGGACATTAACTCACCTCCTTTTTGTTCGAGCTCTGATCGGGCATTCCCTTCGATGAGGAGGAGCAAGTCGTCAGCATACGCGCTGAGCGCACCAAGGGGCTCTAAGCGCTGGAGCAACACGTCCATTAAGATGTTCCATATAAATGGACCACTTATGGACCCCTGCGGGCAACCTCGTGTCACCGGAACAGTGGCTACTCCATGCCTACTGACGATGCTCGCACTCCGGCCGGAGAAGAAACTTCGCCACAAGCTTGCTTCTCGGCATCCCAGCTCAAGGAGGCGGCGTAGTGCAGCATTCCACTCGACGTTGTCGAAGGCTCCCTTGAAGTCCACGAAGACTCCGAGCTCGTATTTCGACCGGCTGGCCGAAACAGTACTCACGACGTGTTTCCAAGCATCCTCCACACAACGTCCTTGGCGAAAGCCAAATTGCCATCTGCAGCCATCCGGAATGGTGTCCTTCAGACGATTCACCATGATGCCCTTTGCCCAGCACTGGCAACAGACAGATACCCCGATATGAGGTAGGATCGGTCCGGTCCTTATCGGGTCCCTTCAGAAGTGGAACCACCCTAGGATGCTTCCATTCCGTTGGGAAATACCCTGTCTCCAGGCAGCGGGAATACATCGCTGTCATGTGCTGAGGGATGGCACGCCACAATGCCTTGCAAATAGCACCAGTCCATGCCGGGAGAGCGTCTGCTCTTCAACCTGGCGACGCATGCATCAACCTCGAAAGCTTCGAGGGCCGGTGGAGCCTCGATCGGGATGGCAATGTGTGCATTCGACTCCGCAACAGGAAAGAAGTTGCGAAGGAGCACACCCGCACAGTCGTGCCATGTTGCGACCAGCCTACCATCCGTTCGAAGGCATCCAATCTCCGTGCTCTTTTTGCGGCCTCGGCAAATCCTGTAGACGTGCCCCCATGGATCATCTCTGTTCTCTCCCACGAAGCGTCGCCAGTTGTCTTCCTTCGATCTCAGGATGAGCTTCTTGTACTGCGCTGAGGAGATCCTCAACGCGAGCACAAGTTCCTCTGCTGCGTCGGTCTCGTGCCGACGAGCGTCCTGGAGCCTTCGCCTCAGTCTCCTGACCTCTCGGCGCTTGGAGTGAAGTTCGGCAGTCCACCAAACTACTTTTCTCGCGGCTCTCGGTGTGCTGCGTCCCAGCACTCTGTCGCACACACTGTGCACTACAGAGCGCAGTGCAGACACTTGGTTGTCCAACGGCGATTCGGCGGTGTTTTCCGGTAATTCGGCTGTCTCCCTTACCACTTCCTCCTCGAACAATCGCCAGCGCGCATTGGAAAGCTTCCAGGACGGCACAGGAGCAATGGGCTCAACTGCGTCGTTCGGGTCAGTCGTCACCACAACATGGATCATGTTGTGATCGCTGGTGTCCCATTCCTTCACTTCCCAATCGTATGTGGCCCACATAGTCGCAGCTTGGTTGACGATTGTCACATCGATGTCGCTTTGGCCTCTACGGTTATCTAATGTAAACACCCGACTGGCTTCATTGAGCACGCCGGCTCTCATCTCGGTTATCCACTCAGACAGCAGCTCACCCCGTGCATAGTTAGCTTGCCCCCGATTGTGTCCGGAGAGCTTGCTAAACCACGCTGGGGATACTGCGTTCGCGTCGAGCCCAAAAATGACAGGAGTGCGGCTGCCCAGCAGCAGCACCGCATCTAAGTACCTGAGGTACGGCGCCAAGTCGGTGTCGAATTGGCAGTACACGGAGCATAGGAAGATTGAGCCGAATCTTCCCGTAACTCTGACGCATACTCCAAAATCCGTGGTAAGGGTCTCCATTGGCATGCAGATGGCGTCCGGTTCGTCGACGATGATAGCAGCTTTTCCTCGGCGGTCCTGGAATACTCGCATTCCAGAAGGAAGGCCGGTAATCCGCCCTGCTCCATCGACGTACGGCTCCTGGACCAGTGCGAACTGACGGCCAGAGCTGCGCATGATGGCTCCGAGTTCCATCACAGCCGCTCGGCCACGGCCACAATTAGCTTGGATGAAGCTAAACATTAATGTCTAGCTTGCACCCTCGCCAGTACCGCTGCGTAGATCGGGCACGCCGCTGACAGCATGGAATGTGCTGCAGGGTACCCCTTGAAGCGGCAGTTGCGGCAGTCCACGGGGTTGGGACACCGTGCAACGTTGTGGCCGTTCTGTCCACACCGGTGGCACACGTTCTCCTTAAGGCGACATTGCGACACCTTGTGGTCAAAGCCTGCACATCTGTGGCAGGCGTATGTTCGGACCAAGGAGCGGCAGCGGCATCTGAACCACTTTATGTACACGCATTCGTGCAACGCCTCCTGTGCCTTCGTGTCGACCTCTAGCGTCACGTTGATCGTGGCGCCGTCGGTGACCGACCAGGGTTTACTGCCCAGGTGAACTGACTTTTTAAATTCCGCGGCAGTCATGGTCTCCTCCAGGTTCTTCGCGAAGAGCTCCTCCATGAACTCTTCAGGTGTGATCGACGTGTCCACGTCATACACCACGACCTGAGGCTTGGTCTCCGGCCTCTTCTTGACCACCAGTCCTGCTTCGGCGAATTTGCTGCTGGCCACTACCTTCCTCAGTTCGCTCACTGAAGGGGTGCGAATAATCGCTCCTCCGCTCTTCAGCTCGCGAACCTCGTGAACGCGGACTCCAAGTGCCGGCACCACGGTCTTCTTTACACGCTCCACAAGCTCCTTGCTGGTCTCCTCCGGGTTCTTGCTCCTTATTAGAGCAGACCAGGTATCCCTAGGCCTTGGGATCGGTGCAGCGACGGCGCTCGGTGCGGGCAGGCCTGGGAAGGCTGTCGCATACGCAGCGGTTGTGACGGCGGTGGTGCCCGTGTGGGCAGCAGCAGCGGGTCTCGGTGGAGGCGGCATCCTTGCCCTCTCCTCCAGGCGCACCTTTTCTCCAGCCAGGGCCATGACCAACTCGTCGTACCGGTTGGTAGCGACGAGGATTCCTATGGAAGCCTCTGGCGGCATCAGCCCCTTCAGCACAGCCTCGTTCACCGCCATCCTGATCGCAGACATTTCCGCAATGATGGCCGAGTAGCCTGCCGCGACAATGCCAGTTGCCGGGCATGTGGCAGCGGCAGCGGTGGTGGCAGCGGCAGCGGTGGTGGCAGCGATGGCAGCAGCGGTGGTGGCAGCGATGGTAGCAGCGGCGGCAGAGGTACTGGCAGCGGTGGTGGCAGCGGCAGCGGCCAGAGGTGCCTGGAGCCTCCTCAAAGGGGAGCGATGGTGGCGGCGATCTCTCGGCAGGGATCGGCAGCTCTCCGGCTATCCCAATCCCAAGCCCGATCTTTTTGGCGGCTGAGGACTTCGGCCGACCCCGCCTGCGGGCGGGAACGCTCGACGACGAGCTCGCCCCTACACTAGCCAGGCTAGTGTCGCTGGCGTCGGCCTCCGTATCCACCTCCATACCCGGCTAGTTATGGCTCCCTCAATTGGCGTGACTCGACACTAAACGGCACTAGCGGAGACGCGAACCAAAAGTCTCGGCGGAGACACGAACCGCAAGTTCTAGCGGAGACTAAAACCGAAAGTTTTAGCGGGGACACCAACCGAAAAGCTCCGAACTCAAGCCAAAGCTTCGAACCAAAGCTTCGAACTCGAACGTGCTGACGAACTATTCCGACTTGTTGTCGAACTAATCGCACTTGTTGACGAACTAAGGTTCCGCACGTGGCTGTTTTTAGCGTTTATTTTACAAATATTAATTTGCAAATAGCTGCTCTGTTTTTTCACCAAATTAACACGCGATTGCACTGGCGAACAGCGCGTGATCTCGCGGCAATTTTAATATATTTTCCACTTGGAAAAATCACTTTTTACTTTACTCGAACGACGGTATAGCGGACCGCTTGAAAAACACGTCTGCTTCGAGTGGCAGTCAAAAAGCAACTGAGCACCGAGGCACAGGCGGACTTTGTTGGGCTTGAGAACCAGTCGCATTGGCGAACTCCAAGCACTGGATGACGATTCAATAACGCCTAGTTGGAGCATGCGATCGACCTCGGCATAAAGCAACATTTCCACCGCTGGGCTAACCGGGTAAAAGCGTTGTTTTACGGGGGCGGCCTGACCTACATCGATATGATGCTTAAGCAAGGCCGTACACCCTAGTCCCTCCGTCGCGTTGGAAAATAACTGTTTAACAACCTCGAGCTGTTGGTTTTGCTGCCTAGTTAAAGGATACCGTAAGGGATCTGGTTCGGCTGCCTCATCGTCCTTCGAGCTTATCTCGACAGCTGCAATGATGTCTGGGGCCAGCGAAAAGGATCTCCAAAAATCGTGACCTAGGATTAGATTTTGTGTCAGGGATGGAATTATATATAACTTCATGGGTTTCTCGATAGTTCGATAACGCATGATGACACTTAACACCCCCAGTATCTTTTATGAGTTTATATTCAAAAAAGGATGAAAAATCAGTCTGAGCTAGTTCAGCACCTATACAGCTGATACTTGCGCCGGTGTCTAACAGACCCTGTTCTGTTCGACCCAGAAAGGATACTTCGGCATAGCTGCGCATATCCTTGGGACTACTAATAATAGCGGAAACTAACAGTCTACGGTTATTTTTGACATTATCATAATATTTTCTCAAACGCTGGATTCGTTTTGGGGCTTCATGTGGTTCTTCATTAAAAATTCTTTTTCGAACCTCTAAATATTTATTAACCCGTTCGGGAAACGGTAAAAAACGACAACTTCTCTTGACGATCGTATTCGTTTCCTTTATTTTCTCACAACAAGAGGCCAAACTCTTCTTGTCTCGCTCTAAGTCAACGGGCAAGTTTAATGGTGGTTTTTCGGGGGCATCCGGCTGCTGTTGGATGCACCCTTCTGACGGTTTTCCGAAGCTCTACGAATACATGTTTGGCACTGCGGCTTATAGACATTCGGAGCTCCACAGCCGTAACAAAATATCCGCCTATCTGCCATACAATTTTCCCACACATGTCCAAGCTCCTCACAATTCCAGCAAGAACGCTTAGCCGTCGATCTTTGAATGACCTCTACGCTGATATCCTCATACTCTTCTTGATCGCTTTCGGGGCGCGATTCCTCCAGACTATGTATCGAACGTCGGCCTACCGATGGCCTAGACTTTTCAGATTTCTGTAACTCGTGCACTAGATTTTCATGCATCTGTACTAATCTTCTCGATTGACCAACTGAGCTAATGGACTGATATAAGATTTTGTGACGGGTTTCGGGAAGCAAATTTGCTTTTAATATTTCTATTAATTCCTCTTCCGCCATTTTAATGCCAAATTTATCTATTAGACCAGCCACGGCGTCGTGAAAAGCGACGAAGGGTTCTCCGACGTGTTGCTTTCGCGCTCGAATCAATTCCTTGCTCATAAACTCGGAACGATAGTCTTTATATTGTTGTCTAAGAGCTGCACAAAATTCCGATGCGATCTACCTTGCTTGTGGTATCTCCAATACCAATCGCGCGCTTTGCCAACCAGCAAGATGTGCAAATGTCTGCAAAGGCCGAGAAAATTGCTATCCAAGGTTTCATCGGTTAATGTTTTGACTCGGTAAATGATTTCTTCTACCCCTAAGCCTTCGGTAGAACCATCAAAAGGAACGTTCCACTTTTGCATAATGTCGGCCGTCTTGGCCGTTCGCAGGATAGAACTGCCGGTTATACATGAACCTGGTGTGGGGATATTTGGCCTCGCATACCCTTCCTGCGGACTCGCTGGCGGCTGAATCCGCAAAGTGGAAATGGCTCTGGCCACAGTGCTCTCAATTATCTGTTGGAGGACATCCAAGTCCAAGTCCAAGTCCTGGCTTGGAGGGGCTGTCCGTGCATTGGGTGCTTCCCAAGGGCTAGAGTGAGTGACGACATTAGCTGCCGGAGCTTCAGTCTGGTTGGAGCTATGGCTAGCATCCACTCCCGACAAACACACTACTTCCGGACCGGAAGATCGACCGGGCGGGAACTTCGGGACCTGCTTTTTGGCTGGTGCTCGAGTTCTTTTGGAACGAGTTGGCCTAGTGGTTCGTTCAACCGGGACTGAACCTACAGTTGGAATTTGGCTCAATTGGGTATTATTGCCATTTCCATCGGATACCTTTCCCGTCTCTGGCTGAAAATGTCCATTTGCCGGGGTCTGTGCGACCTCCAAAGCTTTGGCAAGACTTCGAGTAGTTATTCCCGAGGGACCTGGTAATTCTGTTGGTTCCGGCTGCGGCTTGCTTGGAGAACAATTGCCAACAACTAGTTTCGCTTGAGATAACGTACGTACTCGGCTACAGTTCGGACAATCATCGTGATGAGGGAACCATTCTTCCAGACATGCTTTATGAAAAACGTGATTGCAAGGAGTACAAATACACGGCTGAGTATTGGACATTTCGGAGCAACAAATGCCGCAAAAGTTTTTCGAACGCAGCGGATTGTTTCGCTGAGGACTATGTCGCAGCGGCATATTTTATAAGATTTAATTTTTTTTTTCTATATTCTACCAAATTTTTCTTAAGGTGACATTTAATTGGTGACATAATAAGATAGGGATAGGAAGTGCAAATCTTTGGAACGACGACAAAAGAAATTGATTTTGTGTGGGCTATGGATTCTAATTTGCATTGTCTTAGTATCAGTGCACTGGTTTAAGTGTCCACATATGATTCGGCAAGGATACGCAAGCAGCATACGCGCTAGTTCCAGACAACCATATGCAGCCACCGCTGCCGTTGGAATAATACCCGCCAATGGTAAGGGTATGAGTAAAGACCAAATCTGGGACCGCAATCTCTGAGCTTCCATCACCCGTACAGGGACAATCAGTACTGATATCCGGCCTAAACCAAATATGCAATATTCTGCAATTGTATGCAACCGTATGCTATGCGCAAGGAGTAACAATACCAAATCCGAATCAACCTTACCATTCAATCTATTGAAACTAACATCCGCTGAGTTGACTGTAGCTTGGAGAACGCGACCTAAACCAATCTCGTTTGTTCGGTATGAATACGCAAGCAGCATATATATTCCAGACAACAAGTTTGACTAGCCCGACAGGATGCGTCAACATGGGAACTTCTTTATCAATTCCGGATTATCACTTAAGCTTCCCTTCGTCCCAAGCTCGAAGACTTCCCAATAAAACTCAGAGGAACAACCAGTATTAGAATCCAAACAGAATCCGCAATATTCTGAAATGGTATCGGAGCAATGACAAGATCGTTTAGAGAAAACTAAAGTCAGCATTAAGCATATGAATACAAACGAGCAAAAGGTGGGACGAGCCAATAGCTGATATTGTTGCTAAAGTTACCAATACTTTTAACTGTCACTATAACTTTCTCCTCGTGACCCACGTTGGGCGCCAAACAACGTTACACACCCGCGTCCAACGCGTTCGTTTGACCGCGTCTCCACTCCTACTACATAAACTTTACAATTTTAGAATCCCGTGACTCTACAGGGAGCTAACTCCGAAAACAACAATCTGCCTATTCCGAGCATAACCGAAATTAAATGGCACAATCATACATCGGGCGTATCCGAAAGTACTTGGGGCTTTCGTCGGTGTGTTCCAAAACTATCGCGGGCGTGAGGTCTTGAGATGGAAGTCGAACCACACGATTCTGTACCCACCCTTTCATGATTTCCAGTTGTGCGAAGGTTCTAGAAATGCCTATAATTTTCACCCTACCCCATTACGTCACCATGTCACTAGGAAATTATAAGTCTACTCCATATTCATGGCTAACAAAATTTAATATATTTCTCTGTACATAATACTAGACATGTTGCTACATAATCAAAAACGAGCGAACACAAGTTTCACTACCGAAAATCACACAAGTCTTTAATTACAACCAGTAGGCAAATCAAGGATAAAAAAAAATTAATGGAATGGAAAAAATATGAGGCTTAATCACTAAAGGAGAAAGAGAAAAGCTTTAGATATATGTATATATAAACGATAGAGTATATGAATATAATATATGATATTATAAATAAGGAAATTAAATAAGTATAAAGAAAAAAAGAAAAATCAAAAAAATTATCAAAAGCAGCGGGGAAAACGAAATTTAATTAAAAATTAGAAATTTTTTTTTTGTTGGGTTGAGGAGATTTTTATTTTTGTTTTTGGTTAGTGTATTTGTCGGCTACGTTTCCCTGCATTACGAAAATGCATGGAACGCGAGCAATGCAAGCTTAAAGCAGAATTGGCAACGACGAGAACGAAAAGCTTCGAGCGTGCGGAACTCAAGCGTTGCGCTCTCTTATCAGCAGCGGCTGGCCGCTGCGCATGCCTTTTAGATTTTTACGAATCCAGGTGTAAAGGAGAGCAGGGAAATTGTGTCACTTACAGCTTCAATACAGTGGTCCCTCGCTGAAAGGCGCCTTTCGTTGTGGAGCTGTGGAAACAATGTTAATGTGTGCCTAGGTCCGAGGGGGATTGGTAAATAGGGGGGGAATATTCAAAAGGTTTTGGTTTATTTTTTTTTTTGTGTTTGTGTAGTTCGTTACTCTAAGATTAAGTTTTCTTTCTCCAACCAGCAAAATAAATTCAGTTTTGGGAACTTTCACTATCACGGCTATCGAGGTATGACTGTGACGCAGAGTTAATGAAAGTTACATAGGCATATTAGTGCTCAGAAGGAACCAAAAAAAAACAAAAAACGAGGGGGAACGTTGTGAGTTGCTGCGTACACCGCAACTCTACATTTATACCCGATACTTAGTCAGTATGGCTCTCCTCCGGCAGACGCTGCTAATATTAAACGACACGACAAAGAGTGCGTGCGAGAGAGACACAAAATCAGTCTAAGAGTGACGTCGCGACGTCGATCGCTGCGTAGCCACTGCAAATTGATTTGTTCCTTTTGGCTAAAAAAAATGGTCCGATCTGATCCAGATTCAGCTATCTGATAGATATGGTCATTATTTATGATTCTGCGTTTTTAGTTTTCTCGTATCCTCAATATTGTGGGTGCAAAAGATTTTTTGTCCTTTGTGGGGGCGGAAGGGGTGTGGGGCGAAATTTTGAGATATACGTTTTATAGTGAGATCTAACAGGAGTGCGGATACCAAATTTGGTTACTCTAGCGTTAATAGTCTCTGAGATTTGTGAATATCCCCAGATTTTCGTCCTTTGCGGGGGCGGAAGGGGTTGTGGCGAAATTTTGAAACAAACTCGTCTCGGGTCGATATGTTAGGAGTGTGGATACCAAATTTGGTTGCTCTAGCTTTTATAGTCTCTGAGATCTAGGCGCTAATGTTTTACTCTAAGCAAAGCCACCTATGCTACGTGTGTGTTAGAGAGAGACAGGGCGAGGAAAAATGAAATTGTTTTCTTGATGCTGGCTATAATAATAATACGATCCAATTCAGATTCTGCAGTCTAAAAGATATGGTCATTCTCTACGATTCTGCGTTTTTGGTTTTCTCGTATCTTTCAAATTGTGGATGCCCCAGATTTTCGTCCTTTGCGGGGGCGGAAATGGGCGGGCCGAAATTTTGAAATATTTTTGTAGCAGTGACATATCACAGAAGTCTGGATCCAAAACATCGTTGCTCTAGCTCTTATAGTCTTTGAGCACTAGGCGCTGAAGGGGACGGACAGACGGACAGACAGACATGGCTCAATCGACTCGGCCATTGATGCTGATCAAGAATATATATACTTTATGGGGTCGGAAACGATTCCTTCTGGACGTTACACACATTAGGTTAGGTTAGGTTGAGGCGGCTGCCGGGCTCGCTCGGAACCCGTCACACTTAGGCCGGCTTCGGCCCATTGTGATACCGCATAGGATCATTTCCTTCCTGCGTTGTGAGACTTCCTGTCAGCAATTATCCCATCCAGATGCTCTCACAAAGTTCGCTATCCTCCTGGGACATAGTTTGGACATCTCTGAGATGTCGTGTAGAAAGGCTGAGCCCAGGTGCTGTAGCCTTCTTCTGCTGAGAGCTGGGCAGGAGCAGAACAGATGTTCCACTGTCTCCTCCTCTTCCTCGTCTCTACAGCTGCGACAAAAATCGTTATGTGGGGCCCCCAGCATGTTAGCGTGGGTGCCTATTAGCCAGTGTCCCGTGAGGGAACGTGTGACTACGCTGCACCTTTTCCTGCTTAACTTGAGGAGCTCGGAGGTGCGCTTCATGTCCATGGTCGGCCATGTTTGCCGAGTTGTGCGACATCGTGGCACTGTTTGCCACATATCGTTTTTTAGTCGCTTGTATTGCTCCCTTATAATGAGCTTACAGGTGGCCATTGGCATACAGATATCCTCCTTGTCTTGGAGAAGGGGGATTGTAGTGCCAGATCTGGCCAGCTCGTCCGCTATACAGTTGCCCTCGATGTCCCGGTGGCCCGGGACCCAAATCAGGCTAATAGCAAATTGCTGAGCCATCTCGTGCAGAGATTTGCGGCAGTCTGCCACGGTGGCCGAGTTCGAGGAAATCGCGCTTAGCGATTTGATCGCAGCCTGGCTGTCGCTATAAATGTTTAGCTTGGTTGCCGTGGCGGCAGCCGCTTGTAGGCAGTCTAGAGCCTCCCTGATTGCTATGACTTCCGCTTGAAAGACTCTGCAATGATCTGGGAGTCTGAAGGAATGCCTTATGTTTAGCTGTTCAGAGTAGATTCCCCCTCCGACTCTGTCGTCCAGCTTTGATCCATCTGTGAAGATGTTTATGGCCCCATCTGGGCCTGGAAGTCCCCCGAGCAATTCGTCTCTGTGAGGGATGATTGTGTCGAAGGGAGTGTCTGTGTACTCTCTTGGAACTTGGTAGTCTGTTTTTGAGGGGACGGTACTGCTATTATTTAATATGGCTGAGTGACCTATGCACTGTGTCACCCATTGATCTGAGTCTCTTAGACGTATTGCTGCTGCTTCTGCCCGTTCCTTTCCTGCGAGGTCAAGGCTCTGTAGGCATAGGATGGCATTTAGCGCATCATTTGGGGTGACGCGAAGAGCTCCGCTGATGCATAGGGCGGCAGTCCGCTGGACTTTGCCCAGTTGCTTGGTGATCGCCCTTTTTGATAGGGCCGGCCACCACACCGTAACTCCGTAGAGTAGTATTGGTCTAGCTATAGCTTGATATATCCATTGGACTATGCTTGGGATCATACCCCATCTTAGCCCAATAGCTTTTTTGCATGTGTAGAGTGCAGTCATTGCCTTCTTCACTCTGTCTTTGACATTCAGGTTCCAGCTAAGCTTCTTGTCAATTACCAACCCTAAGTAACTGGCACTGTCGCTAAAGGAGAGCCTGCATCCTTGTAGTATTGGAGGGTTGAGGGGCGGGACCTTGTATTTATTTGTGAATAGTACGAGTTCCGTTTTTGAGGGATTTACTCCCAGACCGCGCGATTCAGTCCAATCCGACAGTTGCGCTAGCTTTGTGGACATTAAGTCGCACAGTGTTTGGGGGTATTTCCCCGAGAAGATAATCGCAACGTCGTCCGCATAGGCCACGACTTTGCAGCCCCCCCTTCTAGGTCACATAGAATCTTGTTGACTGCTATGGTAAACAGAAGAGGAGACAGGACACCACCTTGCGGGGTGCCTCTGTTGACATACCTTGACTGGGCGGACGATCCCATCGATGATGTCACCGTCCTGCATGTGAGCCATTGATCAATGAGCATCACCAAGTGACGGTCCACCCCCAGGTCAGTCAGGGCTTCTGTAATGGCGCCCGGTACAACGTTGTTGAAAGCTCCCTCAATATCGAGAAAGGCTATGAGTGAGTACTCTTTGTGATGCAGAGATTTCTCTACCGCTGAGATCACTTCATGAAGAGCCGTTTCCGTGGATTTTCCTTTCCGGTAGGCATGCTGTGCGCCTGACAGCAACTGAGGGTGTATAGTTGTCCTCAGTTGCAGCCCGACGAGTCTCTCAAAGGTTTTGAGAAGGAAGGACGATAGGCTGATTGGTCTAAAGTCTTTTGCAGCTGAGTGCGAGGCTTTCCCAGCTTTGGGAATGAAGACTATCTTTGCCTTAAGCCATGTTCGCGGGATTGTACCCACAGCCAGTATCTTCCTGAAGATACCTTGTAGCCAGTTGATGGCCGTATCCCCGGCCTTCTGAAGTTGGGCCGGGATTACCTGGTCTGGGCCTGGCGATTTGAACGGGTTGAAGCTGTTTATTGCCCAGCTTATGTTACGTTTTGTAAGGATGTGATCCATCGAGGTTACCGGTCCCTCTCCTGGAAGATGTGCCGTCTCGATGGTTGTGCACCCTGGAAAATGTGTGTCTAGTAGAATGTGCAGGGACTCCTCACTGGAGTTAGTCCACGTGCCGTCATTCCTTTTAAGATACCCTACCGAGGGGTTAGTTTTTGAGAGAATCTTGCGAAGCCTTGCGGCCTCTGACGTTTCCTCAATTTCCGAGCAAAATTTTTGCCAAGAGGCTCTTTTTGCTTTCCTTGTTTCCTTTTTATATAGTGACAGACTGATTTTGTAGTCTGCCCAGTGGCTCTCCTCGTTCGCGCTTTTGGCCCTGTTGAAGAGGGTCCTGCAGCTTTTACGTAGGATGTCTATTTGTTTTGACCACCAGGGGGGTTTCTTTTTCCCCCTAAGTTTGCTAGAGGGGCATGCTGCCGCGAAGGCTTTGTTGCATGCCTCTGTGAACCTGTTCACTAGGCGATCTAGGTCGTTTTTTGTGTCAGGGCATGATGGTGATTTGGAGGGGAGTAAGTCCTCCAGGGCTGAGCTATATTTTTCCCAGTTGGCTTTCCTGGGATTAATATAGTCCTTAGGTTTCGGACACTCGAGGGATAGTGTGGTCTCGATGTATCTGTGGTCAGAGAAAGAGTGGTCATCAAGGACTTGCCAACTCTTGACTATGTCTAAAAGGTTGGAAGACACTAGGGTGATGTCAATAACCTCCTGTCGATTTTTAATTATAAAAGTGGGGTCGTTGCCCCGATTACAAATAAATAGATTTGAGTTAAGGATGAAGCTGAAAAGTGACTCACCCCTTACATTTGTGTTCGAGCTCCCCCATTGAGTGTGGTGAGCGTTGGCATCGCAACCTATTAATAGGTCTATGTCCGACCTCTCGCTGTCGCTGGCTTGTTTGCGAACAAGGTCGTTGGGAGGATCGTTTCCCTCATGGGCCATGTAGGACGACATCAGCCTTAGATCAGCCTATCCAAGGTTCCTGGATCAGGGCTACGTCTGCTCCGCTCTCTTCGAGGCGGAGTATAAGAGCAGCGGATGCTGCTTTACAGTGGTGGAGATTGATCTGAAGGTGCCTTAAGGACATCCTTAGTGTTTTCCACCACGGTAATGTCGGCATCCGGATCGTCCTCGACTTCCTCGTGGCAACACATCGCCTCGAAGTCGCATCTCAGCGTGCCATCGGTGGAGTAGCCCTCTGGGTCTATCTCTGTGTGATCGTCGGGTGCTTCGATCTCCGAGGCAGCGTCCTGCTCGACTGGCTTGTCGACAGGACGTGCCTCGGCCGCCGCATCCGACTTGTAGACCTTTACGGTCACAGAGCTGAGCCCAAAATTGAGCTCGCCTTTGGCAGCCTCAATCGGGGCCAGCGACTCTTTGTTGAGGACGACCACCGCCTGGTTTGTGGGGCCCTGTGTCGTCTCAACTTTGACCACCTTCCAATCCGCTGCTGGGAGATGGGGGTTGCATCTTTGCAACATTTTTAGGATGCGCTCCGGCTCCTTCATGGAGGCGGGCACCCAGACTCTCGCCCTTGGTCTACTGGGCACTTCGCTCCAGTCTACAGCGACGAGCTTCGCCCCTGGGTAGACTTCCCCGACTTGCACACATTAACTTTTACCACAAATCTAATATACCCCAATACTCATTTTGAGTATCGGGTATAAAAAAAGACAATTAAAGCTACACTATGCCACAAAATCTGGGTCCGGATCCGTAGCGGCTTCTTTTATGCCGTCGCAGAAAGCGAGTTAGCTGCGCATACGGGGAGGGGGGGTGATCTCTATGCCCTTTATACGCGCACGTTAGGGATGGCGCAAGGGTTATGGCCGGTGGAGGTTATGTAGCCGGGCAGGTGGACTCTCCAACGATTTCCAAAGGTGAAAAAAATCTCGGCCCCACACCAAGGTCGACTCCCGAAGAGTACTCCCGTCAAGGGTGAGCTACCGCTCGTGGCCAGGGCCCTATGGGCGAAACAGAACAAAACCACGAGGGCTAAGAAAAAAATCTAGTTTTTCCCCACAGGGCACTTTAACATACCGTTTTTCCGACTTTTCCACGGAGACACGAGTGTTTTTCGCTCCTGGCAGAGCTGTGTGACGCACGGGTTTACAGAAAAACGAGGGGGAACGTTGTGAGTTGCTGCGTACACCGCAACTCTACATTTATACCCGATACTTAGTCGGTATGGCTCTCCTCCGGCAGACGCCGCTAATATTAAACGACACGACAAGGAGTGCGTGCGAGAGAGACAGAAAATCAGTCTGAGCGTGACGTCGGGCGCTGCGTAGCCAGTGCAAATTGATTTGTTCCTTTTGGCTATAAAAATGAAGTGATCTGATCCAGGTTAAGCAATCTGATAGATATGGTCATTATTTATGATTCTGCGTTTTTAGTTTTCTCGTATCCTCAATATTGTGGGTGCAAAAGATTTTTTGTCCTTTGTGGGGGCGGAAGGGGTGTGGGGCGAAATTTTGAGATATACGTTTTATAGTGAGATCTAACAGGAGTGCGGATACCAAATTTGGTTACTCTAGCGTTAATAGTCTCTGAGATTTGTGAATATCCCCAGATTTTCGTCCTTTGCGGGGGCGGAAGGGGTTGTGGCGAAATTTTGAAACAAACTCGTCTCGGGTCGATATGTTAGGAGTGTGGATACCAAATTTGGTTGCTCTAGCTTTTATAGTCTCTGAGATCTAGGCGCTAATGTTTTACTCTAAGCAAAGCCACCTATGCTACGTGTGTGTTAGAGAGAGACAGGGCTAGGAAAAATGAAATTGTTTTCTTGATGCTGGCTATAATAATAATACGATCCAATTCAGATTCTGCAGTCTAAAAGATATGGTCATTCTCTACGATTCTGCGTTTTTGGTTTTCTCGTATCTTTCAAATTGTGGATGCCCCAGATTTTCGTCCTTTGCGGGGGCGGAAATGGGCGGGCCGAAGTTTTGAAATATTTTTGTAGCAGTGACATATCACAGAAGTCTGGATCCAAAACATCGTTGCTCTAGCTCTTATAGTCTTTGAGCACTAGGCGCTGAAGGGGACGGACAGACGGACAGACAGACATGGCTCAATCGACTCGGCTATTGATGCTGATCAAGAATATATATACTTTATGGGGTCGGAAACGATTCCTTCTGGACGTTACACACATTAGGTTAGGTTAGGTTGAGGCGGCTGCCGGGCTCGCTCGGAACCCGTCACACTTAGGCCGGTTTCGGCCCATTGTGATACCGCATAGGATCATTTCCTTCCTGCGTTGTGAGACTTCCTGTCAGCAATTATCCCATCCAGATGCTCTCACAAAGTTCGCTATCCTCCTGGGACATAGTTTGGACATCTCTGAGATGTCGTGTAGAAAGGCTGAGCCCAGGTGCTGTAGCCTTCTTCTGCTGAGAGCTGGGCAGGAGCAGAACAGATGTTCCACTGTCTCCTCCTCTTCCTCGTCTCTACAGCTGCGACAAAAATCGTTATGTGGGGCCCCCAGCCTGTTAGCGTGGGTGCCTATTAGCCAGTGTCCCGTGAGGGAACGTGTGACTACGCTGCACCTTTTCCTGCTTAACTTGAGGAGCTCGGAGGTGCGCTTCATGTCCATGGTCGGCCATGTTTGCCGAGTTGTGCGACATCGTGGCACTGTTTGCCACATATCGTTTTTTAGTCGCTTGTATTGCTCCCTTATAATGAGCTTACAGGTGGCCATTGGCATACAGATATCCTCCTTGTCTTGGAGAAGGGGGATTGTAGTGCCAGATCTGGCCAGCTCGTCCGCTATACAGTTGCCCTCGATGTCCCGGTGGCCCGGGACCCAAATCAGGCTAATAGCAAATTGCTGAGCCATCTCGTGCAGAGATTTGCGGCAGTCTGCCACGGTGGCCGAGTTCGAGGAAATCGCGCTTAGCGATTTGATCGCAGCCTGGCTGTCGCTGTAAATGTTTAGCTTGGTTGCCGTGGCGGCAGCCGCTTGTAGGCAGTCTAGAGCCTCCCTGATTGCTATGACTTCCGCTTGAAAGACACTGCAATGATCTGGGAGTCTGAAGGAATGCCTTATGTTTAGCTGTTCAGAGTAGATTCCCCCTCCGACTCTGTCGTCCAGCTTTGATCCATCTGTGAAGATGTTTATGGCCCCATCTGGGCCTGGAAGTCCCCCGAGCAATTCGTCTCTGTGAGGGATGATTGTGTCGAAGGGAGTGTCTGTGTACTCTCTTGGAACTTGGTAGTCTGTTTTTGAGGGGACGGTACTGCTATTATTTAATTTGGCTGAGTGACCTATGCACTGTGTCACCCATTGATCTGAGTCTCTTAGACGTATTGCTGCTGCTTCTGCCCGTTCCTTTCCTGCGAGGTCAAGGCTCTGTAGGCATAGGATGGCATTTAGCGCATCATTTGGGGTGATGCGAAGAGCTCCGCTGATGCATAGGGCGGCAGTCCGCTGGACTTTGCCCAGTTGCTTGGTGATCGCCCTTTTTGATAGGGCCGGCCACCACACCGTAACTCCGTAGAGTAGTATTGGTCTAGCTATAGCTTGATATATCCATTGGACTATGCTTGGGATCATACCCCATCTTAGCCCAATAGCTTTTTTGCATGTGTAGAGTGCAGTCATTGCCTTCTTCACTCTGTCTTTTATATTCAGGTTCCAGCTAAGCTTCTTGTCAATTACCAACTCTAAGTAACTGGCACTGTCGCTAAAGGAGAGCCTGCATCCTTGTAGTATTGGAGTGTTGAGGGGCGGGCCTTGTATTTATTTGTGAATAGTACGAGTTCCGTTTTTGAGGGATTTACTCCCAGACCGCGCGATTCTGTCCAATCCGACAGTTGCGCTAGCTTTGTGGACATTAAGTCGCACAGTGTTTGGGGGTATTTCCCCGAGAAGATAATCGCAACGTCGTCCGCATAGGCCACGACTTTGCAGCCCCCCTTCTAGGTCACATAGAATCTTGTTGACTGCTATGTTCCACAGAAGAGGAGACAGGACACCACCTTGCGGGGTGCCTCTGTTGACATACCTTGACTGGGCGGACGATCCCATCGATGATGTCACCGTGCTGCATGTGAGCATCACCAAGTGACGGTCCACCCCCAGGTCAGTCAGGGCTTCTGTAATGGCGCCCGGTACAACGTTGTTAAAAGCTCCCTCAATATCGAGAAAGGCTATGAGTGAGTACTCTTTGTGATGCAGAGATTTCTCTACCGCTGAGATCACTTCATGAAGAGCCGTTTCCGTGGATTTTCCTTTCCGGTAGGCATGCTGTGCGCCTGACAGCAACTGAGGGTGTATAGTTGTCCTCAGTTGCAGCCCGACGAGTCTCTCAAAGGTTTTGAGGAGGAAGGACGATAGGCTGATTGGTCTAAAGTCTTTTGCAGCTGAGTGCGAGGCTTTCCCAGCTTTGGGAATGAAGACTATCTTTGCCTTAAGCCATGTTCGCGGGATTGTACCCACAGCCAGTATCTTCCTGAAGATACCTTGTAGCCAGTTGATGGCCGTATCCCCGGCCTTCTGAAGTTGGGCCGGGATTACCTGGTCTGGGCCTGGCGATTTGAACGGGTTGAAGCTGTTTATTGCCCAGCTTATGTTACGTTTTGTGAGGATTTGATCCATCGAGGTTACCGGTCCCTCTCCTGGAAGATGTGCCGTCTCGATGGTTGTGCACCCTGGAAAATGTGTGTCTAGTAGAATGTGCAGGGACTCCTCACTGGAGTTAGTCCACGTGCCGTCATTCCTTTTAAGATACCCTACCGAGGGGTTAGTTTTTGAGAGAATCTTGCGAAGCCTTGCGGCCTCTGACGTTTCCTCAATTTCCGAGCAAAATTTTTGCCAAGAGGCTCTTTTTGCTTTCCTTGTTTCCTTTTTATATAGTGACAGACTGATTTTGTAGTCTGCCCAGTGGCTATCCTCGTTCGCGCTTTTGGCCCTGTTGAAGAGGGTCCTGCAGCTTTTACGTAGGATGTCTATTTGTTTTGACCACCAGGGGGGTTTCTTTTTCCCCCTATGTTTGCTAGAGGGGCATGCTGCCAAGAAGGCTTTGTTGCATGCTTCTGTGAACCTGTACACTAGGCGATCTAAGTCGTCTTTTGTGTCCGGGCATGATGGTGCTTTGGAGGGGAGTAAGTCCTCCAGGGCTGAGCTATATTTTTCCCAGTTGGCTTTCCTGGGATTAATATAGTCCTTAGGTTTCGGACACTCGAGGGATAGTGTGGTCTCGATGTATCTGTGGTCAGAGAAAGAGTGGTCATCAAGGACTTGCCAACTCTTGACTATGTCTAGCAGGTTGGGAGACACTAAGGTGATGTCAATAACCTCCTGTCGATTTTTAATTATAAAAGTGGGGTCGTTGCCCCGATTACAAATAAATAGATTTGAGTTAAGGATGAAGCTGAAAAGACTCACCCCTTACATTTGTGTTCGAGCTCCCCCATTGAGTGTGGTGAGCGTTGGCATCGCAACCTATTAATAGGTCTATGTCCGACCTCTCGCTGTCGCTGGCTAGTTTGCGAACAAGGTCGTTGGGAGGATCGTTTTCCTCATGGGCCATGTAGGACGACATCAGCCTCAGATGTGTCCCTTTCAGCTCTAGGCTTGCCGCCGTGTTGTCGCTATCGCTATAGTTATGGAGCAGAAAGATATTAAGGTGCTTTCTGGCGAGAATGCAGGTGCGGGTCTTACCTTCATGTTGAGCTACAATTATCTTGTACTCCTTTGACCCTAGTCCACAAACCTTGTCTCCCACTATCCAAGGTTCCTGGATCAGGGCTACGTCTGCTCCGCTCTCTTCGAGGCGGAGTATAAGAGCAGCGGATGCTGCTTTACAGTGGTGGAGATTGATCTGAAGGTGCCTCAAGGACATCCTTAGTGTTCTCCACCACGGTAATGTCGGCATCCGGATCGTCCTCGACTTCCTCGTGGCAACACATCGCCTCGAAGTCGCATCTCAGCGTGCCATCGGTGGAGTAGCCCTCTGGGTCTGTCTCTGTGTGATCGTCGGGTGCTTCGATTTCCGAGGCAGCGTCCTGCTCGACTGGCTTGTCGACAGGACGTGCCCCGGCCGCTGCATCCGACTTGTAGACCTTTACGGTCACCGAGCTGAACCCAAAATTGAGCTCGCCTTTGGCAGCCTCAATCGGGGCCAGCGACTCTTTGTTGAAGACGACCACCGCCTGGTTTGTGGGGCCCTGTGTCGTCTCAACTTTGACCACCTTCCAGTCCGATGTTGGGAGGTGGGGGTTGCATCTTTGCAGCATTTTAAGGATGCGTTCCGGCTCCTTCATGGAGGCGGGCACCCAGACTCTCGCCCTTGGTCTACTGGGCACTTCGCTCCAGTCTACAGCGACGAGCTTCGCCCCTGGGTAGACTTCCCCGACTTGCGCTACCCCTGCTTTGTACAGCTGTACGGAGCGCTCGTCTTCACAGGCTACGATTTTTATGCAGCCCTGGTACCAGCCCATGTCTTTGCAGACGGGAGGGGGTCCAGGCTGCTTTTCCAGCAGCTAGAAGCAGCGGTCGACCAGTGCCGCTTCCAGCCACTTCCACTGATTCTTGGGGATTCGGGAGTCCACACTGCCTTTGTCCAGGACGCCAATCAGCGAGCGCTGCCTCTTTGGCTGAGGGGCTTCCTTCTTCGGTGCTTCCTTGCCAAAGTTCGGCAGCACCTTCGAGGCCCACTCAACCTTCTTTAACCATTTGTCCGTTGGGCTGGACATCTGGCTTGCGTTCTGCCGACGGAGTATATTGCCAGCACTCCTTCTGTCGGCATATGTAAATGGCTTGGCTTGGACACTAGTAGATGGTAACTCATCACCCGCCACTTTACCAGCAAGCAGAGCAGCCGCAGGATTGCATAGCCACTCTGCCAAGGTATCGGTTTTGGGAGCCAATTCACCACCCACCCCGAATCCGGGATGGGACGTTCTGCAATTGGTTAAAATCGATGGAATAATGAAGAAAGAATATTATCTTCATATTTAGGAACCCATTTTGTCAAATTGTATAGACAAATTTGTCTTCCCCATATCCGAGATCACTTTCCAGCAAGACGGTAGCCCGACGCACTCAGCTAAGTTCGTGAAAAATCGTCCCAATAATTCGAGTTTTCACTTAATCCAGTGGCCTGCTCAATAGCCCAGATCTAAATCACACTGAAAATCGATGGGCTCTGTTTAAAAAACATTGGAAAAGTACGAGTCTGCACCAAAGGGATTGGGAGAGTCTTTGGGAGCGCGTGAGGTCGGAGTGGCACATGATACCTTGCCAGCACCTACTAAATTTTGTCGAGAGTATGCCAATACTTATTCGGAATATGATAAAAGTTAAGGCCCTTTAGAACAAATATTTTTTAAAAATTATTAAAGCAAAAAAATTTGAAACGTGCAACAGTTTATACATGCTCTTTTTTTGAACAAATTAAAATCTCTTAGGGAAAATGATCTCTTTGAATTGAAATTATTGTCTTTTTTCATTCTCAATAAATTAAAGAATCTTAAAAAAAAAATCACAAGGATTGATTCATTTTTAAAGATTATACAGGCGCTTAAAGTGAAAAGTGATAAACATGTATCCACATGTGCTCGTCACTGTATATCAGGCTAATTTAACTTTTGTTTTTTTATAAATAATTTTATTTTAACCCAACAATTTTCATTTTGGTGCAAACAGCTGACGCAGTCCGATTTGGTTATAGGAACGTTGGCAAGAAATACATTTTTGCGCATAACAGCACAAATGTGCATGAAACAGCTCAGACTGTGCTTGTAACATGCGCTCAAGAGAACATATGGGTGAGCACGGCTGTTTCCCGCCTTATATGATTCGGACTTCAATATGGAAGTGCAGCAAATTAATTTTTTTTTTTTTTTAATTACCGCTTTGTTCTTTATATCCAGGGGAAAGCATAAATCATCTATTCAAGATGAAATCCTGGTGGGTTTTATAAAAGACAACCCAGACTTGCAAAAGTATTTGTGAAGTTCAATTGATAATTATTCATCTGCAACGAAATGAACTCAGCACATAACAGTCTGTCCATCAGCGGAATAAGTTTGTGAAGAATCTTTCAAAATGTACTGCGACCAATGTTTATATGGTGGTCCTTGGCAACTGCCCACTGGTAGCAGCCAGTGGCGAGATATCGCGTTACTGAAGCCAATTGCGTAGAAGGAGATAACTTCCTGGTAACACCCAATTGGAGTTGAACTTTCTTCAAAATGATTTTGAAAGTTTGTTTGTCGATCCGAAATGACTTCAAAATTCTGAAAGCTTGACCATTAGCAATTTAATTTTCAATTTTCATGCTGTTACTCACAGTTCGTCAGCCATGTTAAATACACAAGTGTGGCATCTAAGATGTCTAGATCTTCTTAGATCACGTAATTTCTGCCGTCGTCTTCCTTCAAAACAAGCAATTGAAAAAATAAAATGCATTTTAATCACGCATTATTTCTACAAAGCAGCCAGGTCAGCTGTTTTTTTTTTCGCCAGAAACGATGAAAAATGAAATATATCGATAAAAAAAAATATGTGAAAACTGGAGAACCTTAAAACGAAACGTTTTGGCTGAAATGGATAACGAAAAATGAATGAATGAATGATAAATGAAAAACGGAGCCTGCCTGAATAATCTCATAATATTCGTCGACAGCTTGAGAAAGTTCGCGAAGATTTGTTCAACGAATTAAACCTATGATGGCTATTTATTTTGACGGTCGTAAAGACAAAAATGTATTTATGTACTGTTTTAGCGCGAAAAACTATCACCGAAAAAAAATAGCTCATTAATATCTGAACCGGGCTCAGAATACATCGGTCTTATTTCAATTCGGGAAAAGCAGCACACAATTAAAATAATATTGTCTAGGTTTTAGAAAAATCATATGAATATCCTTCTCTTGTAGCAATTGGATGTGATCGAACTGCTGTAAACACTGGACATAAAAACGAACTAGGTTAGGTTAGGTTGAGGCGGCTGCCGGGCTCGCTCGGAACCCGTCACACTTAGGCCGGTTTCGGCCCGTTGTGATACCGCATAGGATCATTTCCTTCCTGCGTTGTGAGACTTCCTGTCAGCAATTATCCCAGCCAGATGCTCTCACAAAGTTCGCTATCCTCCTGGGACATAGTTTGGACATCTCTGAGATGTCGTGTAGAAAGGCTGAGCCCAGGTGCTGTAGCCTTCTTCTGCTGAGAGCTGGGCAGGAGCAGAACAGATGTTCCACTGTCTCCTCCTCTTCCTCGTCTCTACAGCTGCGACAAAAATCGTTATGTGGGGCCCCCAGCCTGTTAGCGTGGGTGCCTATTAGCCAGTGTCCCGTGAGGGAACGTGTGACCACGCTGCACCTTTTCCTGCTTAACTTGAGGAGCTCGGAGGTGCGCTTCATGTCCATGGTCGGCCATGTTTGCCGAGTTGTGCGACATCGTGGCACTGTTTGCCACATATCGTTGTTTAGTCGCTTGTATTGCTCCCTTATAATGAGCTTACAGGTGGCCATTGGCATACAGATATCCTCCTTGTCTTGGAGAAGGGGGATTGTAGTGCGAGATCTGGCCAGCTCGTCCGCTATACAGTTGCCCTCGATGTCCCGGTGGCCCGGGACCCAAATCAGGCTAATAGCAAATTGCTGAGCCATCTCGTGCAGAGATTTGCGGCAGTCTGCCACGGTGGCCGAGTTCGAGGAAATCGCGCTCAGCGATTTGATCGCAGCCTGGCTGTCGCTATAAATGTTTAGCTTGGTTGCCGTGACGGCAGCCGCTTGTAGGCAGTCTAGAGCCTCCCTGATTGCTATGACTTCCGCTTGAAAGACACTGCAATGATCTGGGAGTCTGAAGGAATGCCTTATGCTTAGCTGTTCAGAGTAGATTCCCCCTCCGACTCTGTCGTCCAGCTTTGATCCATCTGTGAAGATGTTTATGGCCCCATCTGGGCCTGGGAGTCCCTCGAGCCATTCGTCTCTGTGAGGGATGATTGTGTCGAAGGGAGTGTCTGTGTACTCTCTTGGAACTTGGTAGTCTGTTTTTGAGGGGACGGTACTGCTATTATTTAATATGGCTGAGTGACCTATGCACTGTGTCACCCATTGATCTGAGTCTCTTAGACGTATTGCTGCTGCTTCTGCCCGTTCCTTTCCTGCGAGGTCAAGGCTCTGTAGGCATAGGATGGCATTTAGCGCATCATTTGGGGTGGTGCGAAGAGCTCCGCTGATGCATAGGGCGGCAGTCCGCTGGACTTTGCCCAGTTGCTTGGTGATCGCCCTTTTTGATAGGGCCGGCCACCACACCGTAACTCCGTAGAGTAGTATTGGTCTAACTATAGCTTGATATATCCATTGGACTATGCTTGGGATCATACCCCATCTTAGCCCAATAGCTTTTTTGCATGTGTAGAGTGCAGTCATTGCCTTCTTCACTCTGTCTTTGACATTCAGGTTCCAGCTAAGCTTCTTGTCAATTACCAACCCTAAGTAACTGGCACTGTCGCTAAAGGAGAGCCTGCATCCTTGTAGTATTGGAGGGTTGAGGGGCGGGACCTTGTATTTATTTGTGAATAGTACGAGTTCCGTTTTTGAGGGATTTACTCCCAGACCGCGCGATTCTGTCCAATCCGACAGTTGCGCTAGCTTTGTGGACATTAAGTCGCACAGTGTTTGGGGGTATTTCCCCGAGAAGATAATCGCAACGTCGTCCGCATAGGCCACGACATTGCAGCCCCCCCTTCTAGGTCACATAGAATCTTGTTGACTGCTATGTTCCACAGAAGAGGAGACAGGACACCACCTTGCGGGGTGCCTCTGTTGACATACCTTGACTGGGCGGACGATCCCATCGATGATGTCACCGTCCTGCATGTGAGCAATTGATCAATGAGCATCACCAAGTGACGGTCCACCCCCAGGTCAGTCAGGGCTTCTGTAATGGCGCCCGGTACAACGTTGTTGAAAGCTCCCTCAATATCGAGAAAGGCTATGAGTGAGTACTCTTTGTGATGCAGAGATTTCTCTACCGCTGAGATCACTTCATGAAGAGCCGTTTCCGTGGATTTTCCTTTCCGGTAGGCATGCTGTGCGCCTGACAGCAACTGAGGGTGTATAGTTGTCCTCAGTTGCAGCCCGACGAGTCTCTCAAAGGTTTTGAGAAGGAAGGACGATAGGCTGATTGGTCTAAAGTCTTTTGCAGCTGAGTGCGAGGCTTTCCCAGCTTTGGGAATGAAGACTATCTTTGCCTTAAGCCATGTTCGCGGGATTGTACCCACAGCCAGTATCTTCCTGAAGATACCTTGTAGCCAGTTGATGGCCGTATCCCCGGCCTTCTGAAGTTGGGCCGGGATTACCTGGTCTGGGCCTGGCGATTTGAACGGGTTGAAGCTGTTTATTGCCCAGCTTATGTTACCTTTTGTAAGGATGTGATCCATCGAGGTTACCGGTCCCTCTCCTGGAAGATGTGCCGTCTCGATGGTTGTGCACCCTGGAAAATGTGTGTCTAGTAGAATCTGCAGGGACTCCTCACTGGAGTTAGTCCACGTGCCGTCATTCCTTTTAAGATACCCTACCGAGGGGTTAGTTTTTGAGAGAATCTTGCGAAGCCTTGCGGCCTCTGACGTTTCCTCAATTTCCGAGCAAAATTTTTGCCAAGAGGCCCTTTTTGCTTTCCTTGTTTCCTTTTTATATAGTGACAGACTGATTTTGTAGTCTGCCCAGTGGCTCTCCTCGTTCGCGCTTTTGGCCCTATTGAAGAGGGTCCTGCAGCTTTTACGTAGGATGTCTATTTGTTTTGACCACCAGGGGGGTTTCTTTTTCCCCCTAGGTTTGCTAGAGGGGCACGCTGCCGCGAAGGCTTTGTTGCATGCCTCTGTGAACCTGTTCACTAGGCGATCTAGGTCGTCTTTTGTGTCAGGGCATGATGGTGCTTTGGAGGGGAGTAAGTCCTCCAGGGCTGAGCTATATTTTTCCCAGTTGGCTTTCCTGGGATTAATATAGTCCTTAGGTTTCGGACACTCGAGGGATAGTGTGGTCTCGATGTATCTGTGGTCAGAGAAAGAGTGGTCATCAAGGACTTGCCAACTCTTGACTATGTCTAACAGGTTGGAAGACACTAGGGTGATGTCAATAACCTCCTGTCGATTTTTAATTATAAAAGTGGGGTCGTTGCCCCGATTACAAATAAGTAGATTTGAGTTGAGGATGAAGCTGAAAAGTGACTCACCCCTTGCATTTGTGTTCGAGCTCCCCCATTGAGTGTGGTGAGCGTTGGCATCGCAACCTATTAATAGGTCTATGTCCGACCTCTCGCTGTCGCTGGCTAGTTTGCGAACCAGGTCGTTGGGAGGATCGTTTCCCTCATGGGCCATGTAGGACGACATCAGCCTTAGATGTGTCCCTTTCAGCTCTAGGCTTGCCGCCGTGTTGTCGCTATCGCTATAGTTATGGAGCAGAAAGATATTAAGGTGCTTTCTGGCGAGAATGCAGGTGCGGGTTTTACCTTCATGTTGAGCTACAATTATCTTGTACTCCTTCGACCCTAGTCCACAAACCTTGTCTCCCACTATCCAAGGTTCCTGGATCAGGGCTACGTCTGCTCCGCTCTCTTCGAGGCGGAGTATAAGAGCAGCGGATGCTGCCTTACAGTGGTGGAGATTGATCTGAAGGAGCCTCAAGGACATCCTTAGTGTTCTCCACCACTGTAATGTCGGCATCCGGATCGTCCTCGACTTCCTCGTGGCAACACATCGCCTCGAAGTCGCATCTCAGCGTGCCATCGGTGGAGTAGCCCTCTGGGTCTATCTCTGTGTGATCGTCGGGTGCTTCGATCTCCGAGGCAGCGTCCTGCTCAACTGGCTTGTCGACAGGACGCGCCTCGGCCGCCGCATCCGACTTGTAGACCTTTACGGTAAAAAAAAAAAAAAAAAAAAACGAACTAACATATATGCTTATTGAAAAGAAACCTTAAACGACCTTTGTTCGCTTATTGAATGCGTATGAATTAGCACTTCGCCATTTGTTTATTACCGTGGACGGTATCAAAACAGGCCCTAATACGAGCAGCCCCTGTCTGCTATAAAAACTGTTTCTTCCTCGCTATCAGATAAAGACTTGGGTACTTAAACTTGCCATGAACTGTTTGGTCTTCGATTAGCGGGTCCTAATAATTTATTGTCCATGTCACGACATGACTTTTTCTACGGCTTGCTTTGTATAGGATCCGACCATAGTGTTGTTAACCCGAGACCTTCCGCTCACCACACCTGAAGACCCATTTAAGTCGTCAAAGGCTACTGCAGCAGAAATTGGACTAGAAGTTAGTGCTCCAACGACCCGTAGACGGCTAAAACAAGCCAACCTTCCATGGAGAATAAAAAAAAAGGTCCCACTTACGCTTAAAAAAAATATAGCCTTGGGCCAAAATTTTGCTAAAGATCATAAAGACCTGGCAGGATGCGCCGGAGAGAAAAAGTGGAGAAACCTTTTATGGAGCGACGAAACTAAAATAAATTTATTAAGGAATGAATGTTAAAGCAAGGTAGGAAGCCCTAAAGGAAAGGAATTTGATCCATTTTTCACAAAAAACTGTCAAACACGGAGTTGGCAATTAGTTATAAGGGGCTGCTCATCCTGGTACTGCGTAGATCCACTTTTCCTGACAACGAACATAATGAACGCTGAGCAATACGGGTCCATATTGGAGAATGTTATGCTACCTTATGCTGAAGAAAACATGAATTTCTATTGGGTATTTAAGTAATATAACGACCCAAAGCACACATCAATGCTTTGACCAAGACCGAACAATTGACGTTTTAAAGTGGCCTATTCAATTTTCCTACTTAAATTCTTAAATTAAATTAAATTAAATAAGCTGAGTTTACATTTTCAAATAATCATAAATTATGAGAGGGCGTCCAAAAATTGTGGTATGAGACACCTATAGAAACCTGCCAGAAGCTTATAAAAAGTATGCCAAAAATAGTTACACCGGATATTAGCTAGTAAACTCTAATAAGGCAAAAAAAAAAATAAATAAATAAAAAAATTAAATAATAATCAACTTTTACATAACTATACCTGAAGTTTACCTATTATTTTGATCAGCCTGACATTGACTTTAAAGTACAAATGGATCTATTTTCTTTTATAACAATATCCTTCAATATAATCAAGTTTATCTTATTGAAAACAAATACTTAAAGAATAAGTGCGAACTAATTTTAGGTTTAAAATATTGAATAAACACGTTTTCTGTTACGTTAAAGTTTCCGTAGATGCGTGTATCTATTAATATTATCATGAGTGTACGTGACCCTTGACCAAGTTGTGCAGAAAAATCACACCAAGCATTTTTTTAACGATTAACTAAGGATGGAAGGTTTAATAAAAGCAATCTACTAGGAAAAGATGGCAATCTTACACTTGCATCCCAACTTCTATACAGTCCTGGTAACATTTTGTACTAAGTGCACCATAAACAAGAGCCGTACTCCCAAATCGGACGAATTATTCAGCTATAACGAGTCTTCGTTATATAGGGGTTATCAAATTACTTTGACTACCTCTTTATAAACCCAAGCACGCCCACTTGGGGTCTAATATAGCACCAAGCTTATACACCAAAGTAATTCTCTGAAGAAAACCACCGCATAGGGTGTAGGGAACCAACAAGAGACTAGAACGATGGAATGTCATTCTTTAACATTTTGAGACATTAATGTGCAACAACTTTCCACAAAACCAGGACTGAAAGCTTAACATCATCTGCATACATGAGTACTCCAGATTTTGTTAATGCCGAGGGCAGGTTTTAATAAAGAATGTAAAAAGAAAGGAGCCTAGATGGCTGCCCTGCGTTACTTCAGAAGTAACCATGACAGTTGAAGAGATGGAGACTTTAAAAAGGACTCTTTGAGACCTGGAATAAAGGTAGCTAGAAATCCATCTCAGGAGGTTGAGCAGAAACTCTAAAAGGCCACGTTTTTGTGCTAGAAGGGAGTGGTTCACAGAGTCGAATAATTTACTAAAATCTGTGTAAATAACATTCATCTGTCATCCAGTCTCAGTCTATACTCCGTCAAGTAAAGACGCGCCAAATCTAACCAGCATCGAGCACACCTAAATCCAACACATAAAACCTAACACAAAAACATTCAAGTGCACAAAGCAAACTCCCAAAAAAACCAAAAACTGTTCTAACGAACAGTTAGAACATTAAGTGCAGCGGGCGTCAGCCTTAGCCTACATGAAATGTCGCGACCACCAGACCCCAAATTCCACGCACCGTGGGACAAATCATCGTTTCTCGAACCCAAATATATTACAATAATCAGAACAGACAATAAAACCTTCGAAAACGTGTCCTTCATTATTAAAAAAGTCATAGACTTTCAATGTGGAGGTGAAGTAGACTCAGTCAAAAAAATCAGGGACGGTTCACTGCTCATTAAAACAAAAAGAACAACCCAGGCATCAAAGCTCCTAAAAATCGAAAAATTCCACGATTTTCATGTGAAAGCATCTGATCACTAAACCCTTATCTTTTCAAAAGGTGTCATCTACTCCAACGATTACGCAACATAGAAGAAGGCAAAATAGAAGGCATCAAAAGCGAACTCAAAACACAAAAGGTCATTGACGCAACTAAAATTCACAAACACAAAGACGGCTTACTCCAAGAAACCGGTCTGAGAATCCTCACATTCGATACACCAACACTCCCCCAGCATATCATGATAAGATACGAACGAGTAAACGTTCGCCCCCAAACGCCTCGCCCCCTCAAATGCAATAATTGCGAGAAATTCGGTCACCCAACCAAATGCTGCAGAACCCCCAAAATCTGCAAAAACTGCTCCGCCGACGACGATCTATGCTCCAAGCCCAAATCTACAACGAAGAAGATCTGTAAATAATAACAATAGTATTAACATTCATTTCAAGCCCCTTAGAAGTAAATACAATCACTAGTATGCAACTTAAAATAATACAATGGAACATACACGGCTACAAAAACAACTACATTGAATTACAAAGTCTCATGAAAGCATATAACCCCCTAATTGTTGCCCTACAAGAAACCCACATATATTTCAATTTTTTACGTTATTCTTCACTGATAATCATTATTTTTGAGTAAAATAAAATTAAAAAAAATAAAACTGAAAAATAATGATTATCTATGATTTTAATTTTGTTCGCTTAAAATAAAACTCAACAGGAATTTACAGCTTCTGTGTTAGAATGTTCGCAATATTATTGCACATCCTTGTTAAGGGACCACAAAGCTACCTCCTGCGCTAAAATTGTTTCCTTGTTTCCTTCCCAACTATCTCCCTATCCCAACCAACTAAGTATTTGTAGTGGTATTTGTATTTTGATTTTGATTAGCGTTTGTCTGGCACACTGGTTTGATAGCCATTTATTTTGAAATATTATTTGATTCTAATTTTGTTCAATTTCTTATTATGGAGTTTTCTGTTGTATGTGCCAAAAAATCATGCAATAAGCAGATCACCCACGATCAGCCGATTATCCCCTGCTGGCTCTGCGACAGCGTAGTGCACGCAAAATGTGCTGGATTTTCTGGCCTTGTGAGTGATGCCATTTCAAAGCGTAATGGATTGCGGAAGGGCTTTAAGGAGCTGACCGTTGGCTTTTAAAAAGCAATACGATCGGCTCCTAGCCATGGAGTCTCAATTTGGCAGTCTGCAACTGCTGAATGAGTCTCCGAGGAGTCTCCGAAGATACGAGAAAACTGAACCAGATCGTATAATTATTATAGCCAGAATCAAGAAAACAATTTCATTCTTTCTCGCTCTGTCTCTTTTTAACACAGGTTTCATGGTCTTTTTTGCCAATTGCAAAATATGAGTTCAAGGATCTCAGAACCTATAAGAGCCAGAGCAATCTCAGAGACTATTAGGGCTAGAGTAACCAATTTTGGTATCCGCACTCCTGTTTCGCCCCACCCCTTCCGCCCCCACAAAGGACGAAAATCTGTTGCATCCACAATATTGCAGATTCGAGAAAACTAAAAACGCAGAATCATAGATAATGACCATATCTAAACGGTTGCGGAATCTGGATCAGATCGGATAATTTTTATAGCCAAAAGCAACAAATCAATTTGCAGTGGCTACGCAGCACCCGACGTCACGCTCAGACTGATTTTCTGTCTCTCTCGCACGCACTCTTTGTCGTGTCGTTCAATATTATCGGGTATAAATCTAGAGTTGTTGTTGTCGGAAATGCGTTTAATTAATAATTATTATTTAATTTTACAAAAAGTAATTTCAACAATGAATCGTCCGCGAGGTTGCATCTCTGATCAATGAGCACCATTTTGAGTGCCGAAAATTATCTCTCAACACTAACTTGCGTCGTAGGAACTGAGTGCGCCACTTTAGCCAGCTTATATAAGTTAGGGAAAAGGTATCGTTGCTCCTCCGAATAACACAAATAAATGTTGAGATTTATTTTGATCGAAATATAATATATAAAATTTAATATAATATAGATTAATTCTTTTTTAAATGTATTCTCAAGGAAACAATTTTAGCGCAGGAGGTAGCTTTGTGGTCCCTTAACAAGGATGTGCAATAATATTGCGAACATTCTAACACAGAAGCTGTAAATTCCTGTTGAGTTTTATTTTAAGCGAACAAAATTAAAATCATAGATAATCATTATTTTTCAGTTTTATTTTTTTTAATTTTATTTTACTCAAAAATAATGATTATCAGTGAAGAATAACGTAAAAAATTGAAATATACTCTTTATCAAGTAATTTTTATTATATAACTTATAATGATTACGGTCCCTGCTGTAGAGTCTTCCAAGCGGAAGTTACAGCAATCAGGGAGGCTCTGTGCTGCCTTCAAACTGTCACCGCAACGGCAACCCAGCTAAACATCAATAGCGACAGCCAAGCTGCGGTTAAATCACTTAATGCGATTTCGTCGAACTCGGCCACAGTGGCAAACAGCCGCAAATCTCTTCACGAGATGGCTCAGCAATTTGCTATCAGCCTTATATGGGTCCCGGTCCACCGGGACATTGAGGGCAACTTTATAGCCGACGAGCTGGCCAGATCTGGTACTACAACCCCCCTTATACAAGACAAGGAGGATATTTGTATGCCTATGCCCACCTGTAAGCTTATCATAAAGCAGCAATACAAGAGAATACAAGCACCTCCGAGCTCTGCAAACTAGGTAGGAAAAGGTGCAGCGCAGTCATACGTTGCCTTACAGGATATTGGCTAATAGGCACCCACGCTAACAGGCTGGGTGCCCCACATAATGATTTTTGCCGTACAAAATTTAGGCTCTGCCTTTCTAACCGACATCTCGGAGATGTCTACACTATGTCCCAGAAAGATCGCTAACTTTATAAGAGCATCTGCCTGGAACAACTGCTCACTTTGAACTGAAAAAGTCTCACTTTGCAGGAAGGGAATGATCCCAAGCGGTATCACAATGGGCCGAAGCCGGCCTAAGTGTGGCGGGCTCCGAGCGAGCCTGGCAACCGCCTCTACCTAACCTAACCTAGTTTTATCTTTGGCTTTGAGGTGTTTAGTGACCAGGTTAAGTTTTGTCTTTTTCCTTAGTCTGGCTTCTGAGTTCACGGTCAGAATCTTGGATAGTTTTCGAGTTTTTGGTAGTTTGAGCGGATTCCGTAGTTTTTGTGTCCAAGTTAACCACCGACACTGGGCGTGTGCTGACCTAGCATATCAGCGAGGTCCACGACCAGAGTCACAGGTTTGGCGGATGCAGCTGCAGTAATTCAACACCACCCACAAGGCGAAAGTCAGCAGTTCCCACGGGTGCCGAACAGCTGCCAGCGACGTTGAAGTTCTTGGAACGGCGGCGACCGTTCTGCAGTGACGGCAGCGCCGCGGCAGCACTATCCGCGGAGCCGGCTGCAATCATAGCTTTTAATTTCATTAATAATTAGTCTTAAGTTTGAATCCAAATAAAGCGCACCGTTTCGCTCGCCTTGATCAATTAATTCTCATTCATAATATTCGGTCAGATACCGCTACCGATTTCAATAACTATCATAACTCCAACGTTTGATATCACTCAGCTAGCTAACGCTTCTGAGGAATTGTTAACTTAACATAACCAATAAAAATACCTAATAACAGCATACTCGTTGTGTTCTGGTGTAATTTAATAATTGGCGCCCAACGTAAAAAGAACCAAACAAGGTGTAAAATTTTTTGCTTGTGAAAACTCAAACAGAAAGTGAGAAAACAAAAATAATAATTTTTCTTTTTGTGTGTGTGTGTAAAACAACAAAGAACACAATAAAAAGGGAGACGAGAGAAAGAGAATCTTGCATAAAAAAAAAAAAAAACACAAAGACTGCGGCGAGAGACAAATATACTCTCCACTGTCCCCTGCACCTCCAACGCGACGACCGCGGCGAGGGATAACTACACGCTCGAATATAAACACAACTGCTGCGCTGGATATATCTAAGTTAGAAAACATGTAAGTGATTTGAAAAGTGAGAATTCCAATAATAAAGTAAATTTCAAATAAAGTAAAAATAAAACTAAAACGAGTGAGTTAGAGAATTTTCATTTCGGTGACCATTCATGCCGTAGTCTTACAATAAATCTGTTTAAAACCGAATGGACAGAAATAGACTAAACAAAAAAAACATAAACGACACGAACTTGGTGCCAGAACGTCAGCAAGTTTTTTTGGGGGGTTCACTGACCTACAAGTACCTGACCAAGTTGACCAACCCGCTGCGTGCAGCCAAACCGAAAAAACAGATATGGACGCTGAACATCTCAGAGCTTTAATTGACACGGCTGAGCAAAGCGCATTCACAGTGAAGGCGCGAGAGAACACTAGGAGGGAGGACGCCCTCAAACAGGAGTTTCAGCTACAGATAGCATTAGTAAACTCTAAAATACAAAACTCACCTCTCGCGGTACCCGAGGTGAAAGTCTATGAGGATGTAGAAATAACCGACGGGGTCCTTTGCGATGAGCCTCTCGACGCAGTGAAGTGCGTCCCTGAGTTCCACGGAACTCAGGAGACATACGTAGCATGGAGACAGGCGGCCCATGCCGCATACAAAATTTTCAAAAGGTATGACGGAAGCTCCCGTCATTACCAGGCCATACTCATAATCCGGAGTAAGATTAGGGGCCCAGCAGATGCGGTCTTGGCATCATTCAACACACCGTTGAACTTCGAGGCCGTCATCGCAAGACTAGACTTCACATACAGCGATAAGAGACCCATACATGTCATTGAACAAGAAATGGGCACGCTGAGGCAAGGCGGAATGTCGATTCTGCAGTACTATGATGAGATAGAAAAGAAACTTACCTTGTTGACCAACAAGGCCCACATGACCTACGACATTAGCTTGGCAAAGGGCATGTGCGAAAAGTTCAGAGGCGACGCACTCCGTTTATTCTTCTCTGGGCTGAAGCGTAGCTTGACGGACGTACTGTTCTCCGCTCACCCCCCCGATTCGCCAACAGCCCTCGCATTGGCACAGGAGGTGGAAGCAAACCACGAAAGATACGCTTTCGCAACAAGCTATGCTAGGGGTGTGGAAGAAAAGGGACGCTCTGACCAACGGCAACAAGGCCGTCAAAATCAGCAATCCCAAGGCACGAACCAGTCCAACCAGAACCACCAGGGTAAAAATCCCCATTATAAAAAGCAAAACGGCAACTATAACGCTGATAGAGCTCAGGCCGGTGGCGAAAAAGCCCCAGAACCTATGGACGTAGACCCCTCGTCCTCGAAATACAGAACCAACGAACTGGCAGAAATTTCAAAATCATTGTCAAGGCCAAGGTAGCAAACGCCCCGCCGCTTCCAATCGTGCAAGCGGCCAAAGGCGGCAAAAGATAAATCTCCTAAAGGCAGTCGCTGAACAAGAGGCGAACTACGCACAAGTAGCACAGGAAGCGGTAGCCGAAATAGACGACGGCAACGACTCTGACATAGATAGCGACAACGCCAATTTTTTAGGGGAAGGTCCCTGCTGCCGTTCATTCGGCGCAGAATAGCAGGGATAGACATGTCTTTTCTAATCGACACGGGTTCGGCCAAAAATTATATCAGACCAAACGAACGGCTAAGGAACGTTACCCCTGTCGAATCCCCTTTCGCTGTGAACTCCATTCATGGCTCAAACAACATCACGCAGAAATGCAAGGTACCCATGTTTGGACACGACACCTTCTTCTTCCTATTAGATACCATAACTACATTCGATGGGATCATAGGACTTGACCGACTAAAACAAGTAGGGGCAGTATTATGTATTGATGAAGGCACAATAAAAATAGGTGCAACTTCGGAGGCGTTGCAGTACCTCAAATGTACTAACGTCAACCACACTAAAAACGAAGATATACAAGCACCACCTGCGGTAAAAGCGGATTTCCTAAAAATGCTTGACCGCTACCAAAAGGCTTTCGCAGACTCTAACGAGTCGCTGCCTTATAACACAGCCGTAGTGGCTACAATCCGTACGACCGACGAAAACGCGGTCTACTCAAAGCTGTACCCATATCCCAAAGGTGTCGAAGATTTCGTAACTTCAGAGGCCAACGATCTCTTACAAAATGGCATCATCAGGAAGTCCAGATCCCCATACAACAATCCGGTATGGGTAGTGGACAAAAAAGGGACGGACGAGAAGGGCAATAGGAAGAAACGCCTAGTAATCGATTTCAGGAAACTGAATCTAAAAACCATCTCCGACACATACCCCATGCCGAGCATCACCATGATACTGGCAAACTTAGGTAAAGCAAAGTACTTCACCACTCTCGATCTCAAATCAGGATACCACCAGATCACTCTGGCAGAATCTTATCGGGAGAAAACGGCATTCTCAGTTAACGGGGGGAAGTACGAATTTTGTCGACTCCCCTTCGGTTTAAAAAATGCCGGAGGTATTTTTCAGCGCACGATCGATGATGTTCTACGGGAACAAATCGGTAAGTCGTGCTACGTGTACGTTGACGATGTCATCGTCTTCTCTGAAAATGAGGCGGATCACGTCAAACACGTTGGCTGGGTATTAAAGTACCTTCATAGTGCAAACATGAGGGTGGCCCGCGAAAAGTCACAATTTTTTAAAGAGAGCGTCGAGTACCTCGGCTTTATCGTGACTAAACACGGCGCAAAAACGGACCCTGAAAAGATGAGAGCCATTCAGCACTACGTTGAGCCCAAAACCGTATTTAGCGTCAGATCATTCATGGGTCTAGCCAGCTATTACCGTTGTTTTATTAAGGATTTCGCAGCAATCGCGAAACCAATCTCCGACATTCTGAAAGGAGAAAACGGATCCGTCAGCAAGTACAGGTCAAAAAAGATCCAGGTACAGTTCAATGAGGCCCAACGCAACGCGTTTGAAAAGTTAAGAAACATTCTAGCCTCGAAGGACGTTACCCTCATGTACCCTGACTACCAAAAGCCTATCGATCTGATCACACACGCCTCGGCTTACGGCATCGGAGCCGTTCTATCTCAGAACGGCCGCGCAATAACTGTGGAGATAATGTTTTTTATCCCCAATCGGCCGACTAATTATTTCGAATTAAATAAAACTCGGCGCAGAAATAAAATTACGATATGTTCTTTAATGCGTGACATCCAAATTGCAAGTGTGGCTTGCCTGCCCTTTACATTGCCGCTCCGATCGCTAAGCGCAGCTTCGCTCGGCTGACGTCGGTAGGCAGACGCAAAGCGGAGATAGCGAAGAGCGAGCTGGCAGAGAGCGTTTAGCAGGGCAAGCAAGCGCAAAGCTTTAACAAACAAATGAGTGACATAGACATAAGTAACAAACAAAATAAGCGGCTGAGGGCCAAGAATTAGGTGCTATTTGGCAAGCAGCTAATCGGCTGGGTTCTGCTCCGAACATTCACCCCCCGTTGGAAGGCAAAGGCTTTCAACAGATCCATCCTGAAGGGGCAGAACCGCTATTTTTCCAACGGCCCTCTTGAAGATGCTTGCTTGGGCGCAGCTGGCGGCTACGCTGGGATGATCGTCGAACGCAGCAATCGGCGCTTTTTTACGAAGGCGGCTTGTCGTGATTACGTCTTGATCATCGGGAACCTCTGTAATTGCATAGAATGGCAGGAAATTTGGCAATGTAGAAATTGTTGAAAGTTGAATTTCATTTAGCGTGGATATGTAGGTTTTTAATATATGGAAAAGTTCGCGCTGCAGTTCCTGATTCTCCGATCGCAGTTTTTCCACTTTCACCTGGCACTCGAGCAGCTGCTTCCTGCATTGCTGCTCTAAGTTTTGGTACTCCAGCGTTGTGGGTCGAAAATCGTCAATAGAGATGCACGAGGAATTTTCAAAAGCGGCTAAAGCTGCACGCTTATTCTCCGAGCTATCAATGCTTCCTGATACTATCCAACCAAGTTTAGTCTCCTGCAATGTTGGCAATTGGGCTGATAGTCGAATCCGTCCGACGCACATTAAATCGAAGAACAAACCAGAACCTATCAACAGATCGATACGTTGGGGCTTGGAGAAATTAGGATCAGCTAGTTTTAGATTATTCGGCATTGGCCAATCCTTTGCGTCTACGCCGAAGTTAGGCTGCATTTCCGTAATTGAGTTGGTAACAATTGCAGCGAAGGAAGCTCGATAGCTTGCGTCCTGGGATTGTACAACTATATGTACAGACTTGCTCGAAGGTAGAATGGAATCTCCGATTCCAGAGATGTGAACATAAGACGAGCGATGATCCAACTGCAACTGATCAGCAAGTCTAGATGTTACAAAGTTTGCCTGTGATGCAGAATCCAAAATGGCACGACATGGGTTAAGTGCTCCATAACGATCTGTTACATGGACGAGGGCAGTAGGTAGCAACACGTTCTGGCTAGGCTGAGATTTCTGGATCGAGGGGGGAGGGCTAGAACACCCGCTTGCTAGAAGCACAGTCGCGGCCTCTTGCTGGATCGATTCCTCGGCCGGTGAAGAGGAAGATGAAGCACCAGTTCCCGATGGAATGTGGAGTAGCGTGTGATGTTTGGCCTGGCAATGCCTGCAAAGTCCTGACCTGCACCTCTGCAATTCATGGCCTTTGTTGAGGCAGTTCAAACACAAGCGGCTCTTCTTTGCTTCTTTGTATCGTTCAAACGCAGAGAGATTCAGGAATGCCTGACATCTAGATATTTAATGCTCGGAGGAATTGCAATGGTTACATATGGGGTTAGGATGGTCGTTACTGGAGGTGATAAGGGTGACAGGTTTGTCTTCTCCCACCTGTTGACTAGGACTTGTTGCCATGGCTGATCCCAAATTCTCCAGCATCCGACATCTCGCTTCCAAAAATGAGGCCATGCTTGACCACCGAGGCAAACCTGACGTCGGCAAGTTCTCTTCCCATTTCTCCTTTGTTTTGTGGTCCAGTTTCGTGCCTATGATGAAGATCAGCAACCCATCCGAAATCTCCTGCGGGGTCGCCAAGGTCTGAAGTGCACGCAAGTGCGAATTGATTTTGTCGCTGAGCGCGCGCAAGCCGATAGCTGAGCCCTTCTCCACCCCTTGCAGCCCGAAAATAGCCTTGACGTGTGCCTGAAAATGTAACAGTTTATTATCGAATCGCAACATTAGCAAATTCAACGCCTTGTCGTAATTCTCCTCAGAAAGTTCCAAGGAACGAATCGTATCCAGCGCAGCACCATCTAGACATCCACGAAGATATTGGAGTTTTTCGATGATTGGTATACGATGGTCTTTGTGCACCATTGTCGAGAACATCGAGTGGAATTCTGGCCAATCCATGTAGTTCCCCCCGAATCGCGGAAGCTGCAACTCGGGCATTCGAGAACGGCCTATACTATTATAGGCGAACAACGACGAATTCCCCTCGAGAGTATGCCGAGCCGTTGAATTGGCAACATTTACCGTGCGAGCAGCCATCAACTCCCGCGACAGCCTGGACCTAACCTTGACATAAACATTCGAAAAGTCCAGCCGGGCATCATGGGCTAACTGCAGGAAATCCAGCCTTTCAAGGCTCGTTTGAGCGGCATCGAAATCCGCATTCATTCGCTCGATCTGCTCTAATCGAGCTTGAAGTTCTGCCTCATCTAACTCGGCAAGCTCTTCCTTGGTGAGAAAGCGATCCATGGCCTTTAGTTGGCGCGCGATGGACTCGGCCTTGTGCTTGTAGAAATCTACATCACTCGGCATTGCTGCGTTCGCGACATTGGTAGGCTCAGGTGCTGCCATGTTGAGGTTTTAAAAGAGTCACTCAGCACGACCGAAAAAGACACCCTGTATACGTATAAACGTGGGAACCGAAAGCAAAGGGATTACAGCTAATGCCTTTAGCTGTGCGGCTGTGCGAGCTGTCCGATTCCGCTTTGTACTCCGCTTGTGTGTATTAGTGAGTTCGCTGCACTGCCTACCGCACTGCACTGACCGAATTGTCGCGACAGAGAAATTAATAGCCAGCAATGCGTGTATGTAGGTGTATGTAAGTGTGTTTTAGCACCGAATTGTGCTTAACCGCCGAAAATTTGCTAGGGCTAACGAATGTCGATCGCGAATGATTATTAATTGACACTGCAACTCAGAGATCACGTCGGGGTCACCAAATTTTATGTGGAGATAATGTTTTTTATCCCCAATCGGCCGACTAATTATTTCGAATTAAATAAAACTCTGCGCAGAAATAAAATTACGATATGTTCTTTAATGCGTGACATCCAAATTGCAAGTGTGGCTTGCCTGCCCTTTACATTGCCGCTCCGATCGCTAAGCGCAGCTTCGCTCGGCCGACGTCGGTAGGCAGACGCAAAGCGGAGATAGCGAAGAGCGAGCTGGCAGAGAGCGTTTAGCAGGGCAAGCAAGCGCAAAGCTTTAACAAACAAATGAGTGACATAGACATAAGTAACAAACAAAATAAGCGGCTGAGGGCCAAGAATTAGGTGCTATTTGGCAAGCAGCTAATCGGCTGGGTTCTGCTCCGAACAATAACAATGATATCTCGATCATGGAAGGATAGAGAAGCAAACTACGCTACTAACGATCAAGAACTGCTAGCTATCGTCTGGGCCTTAGCCAAACTGCGGCACTTCCTCTATGGTGCGAAAAAGATTTACATATTTACCGACCATCAGCCACTCACGTTCTCGGTATCCGAGAGCAACCCAAATGCCAAAATAAAACGCTGGAAAGCGCGTAAAGACGAAAAAGGGGCCAAGCTCTTTTACAAACCAGGTAAAGAAAACCACGTGGCCGATGCTCTATCGCGCCAAAACGTTAACGCCCTACAAAACAACCACGAGGAGCCGGAGTCCGATGCGGCCACGATCCACAGTGAGTTGTCCCTGACCTACACAATCGACACGACAGACAAACCGTTGAATTGCTTCCGTAACCAAATAGTGTTGGAAGAGGCCCGGTATCCGCTAAAAAATAACTTTATCTTATTCGGCGAAAAAACTCGCCACTTGATAAACTTCACCGACAAAGAAACCTTAGTGGAGACAGTCAAGTCTGTCATCAACCGAGGCGTAGTGAATGCGATTCACTGCAGCCTGCCAACACTGGCCAAAATCCAACACGAAGTGATAAAGGCCTTCCCAGCCACAAAATTCTGGCACTGCAAGAATTTCGTGGCTGACGTGTTCAACGTTAGTGACAGGAGAGAAATAATCTCCAAAGAGCATAACCGAGCCCACAGGGCAGCGCAGGAAAATGTCAAGCAAATAATGACAGAGTATTATTTCCCTAAAATGTCCAAACTAGCCAACGAGGTGGTCCTAAATTGTAAGGTCTGCGCAAGGGCAAAGTACGATAGGCACCCAAAAAACCAAGAGCTCGGCCAAACGCCGCTTCCCTCACAGGCTGGAGAGATGTTACACGTTGACATCTTCTCCACAGACAAAAAATTCTTCCTAACCTGCGTAGACAAACTATCCAAGTTCGCAATGGTGCAACCCATTGCATCCAGGACAATAGAGGACTTACGAAGCCCTCTACTAATGAACATCTTCCCCAGGGCAAAGCAAGTCTATTGCGATAATGAGCCCGCTCTTAAGTCCGAGGCCATAAGGTCTCTTCTGCTGAACAATTATGATGTAAACATCGTAAACGCACCGCCACTCCACAGCGTATCGAACGGCCAGGTGGAACGGTTCCACAGCACCTTGTTAGAAATAGCCGGCTGCCTGAAAATCCAAAGAGGAATCGTAGACACGGTTGACCTCATCTTGCAGGCTACTGTCGAATATAACAGTTCTATTCATTCGGTAACCGAGCAAAGGCCCAAGGATGTCGTAACCACCGCTTCGCCGGAATGCATCCAGGGCATTGTAAAAAAGATAGAGGAAGCACAGATTGAGCAGAATGCTAGACTAAATAAAAACCGACAAAACAGGGTCTTCGAAGTAGGCGAAGGAGTCCTAGTAAAAACCAACCGCAGGCTAGGAAACAAACTTTCGCCCCTCTGCGATGAAAGAACGGTTGAAGCGGACTTGGGGACAACGGTCCTCATCAAGGGGAGGGTGGTCCACAAGGACAACCTCCGTCGGAAATTTATAGTTTTAATCCCTTTTTCCATTTCCATTTTCCATTTTAGGCTTATAATACTGACACCTTCACTCTTGACCACTACGACTGCACGGGTAACGGACTACACGCACGCGAACTATATTCCCATCATGGACGGCGACCAACTGCTTTGGGACCAGTACGGATACTTACGACACTCGACTAACCTCACCGACTACAGATCCATGACCGACGAGACAATGAAGTTGACAGACTTGTTTCCACAATCTCACATGAGGAAGTTGTTGGAGATAGACACAGGACACGTACAAGACATGCTAACTGCCCTCGACATTCACCATAGAAGGGTAAGAAGCCTTGACTTCCTGGGGACAGCCCCTAAGGCTGTAGTCACTGCAAATAATAGACAAATCGACATTAACACCAGGACGCAAGAAAAAATTAATAAACTCACGGACACAGTCAATAAAATTCTGAAGACGGCAAAAGACCAACAGGTGGACACGGGTCACCTGTTCGAAACCCTCACTACGCGCAATAGAATGCTAATAACCGAATTGGGGGCTCTCATGCTCACCTTAACTCTTGAAAAAGTTAACGTAATTAATCCAGAGAATATAGACCATTCGGATATCGAATCAATTCTCACCGATCAAGTCACAGGGACCTCAATTACAGACTTAATGAAAGTGTCTAATATTAAGATAGATCGTAAAGAAAACATCATAAATTTTGTAATCCAATTCCCCATTGTAAGCAAGCTGTGCAGGAAAATCACCATCTACCCAGTCGCGCACAACGGGCTGGTACTCCAGCTACAAGACAACCTGGTAGCCGAATGCAACGGGAAGGTCATGGCCGCGACAAATTGCACCCAAACAGCGACAGCCACATTCTGCAAGGGGTCAGAGAACGTTACCTGTGCGCAAGGTCTCCATTCAGGGGACATCGCTCACTGTCAGACGCAACCAAGCCACCTCGACCCTGTCACTGTGGTTGACGACGGCATCATCATCATAAACGATCATAGCGCCACCATCAGCTACGACGACTGCGCTGCAATAAGGGTCCATGGAACAAACCTCCTCACGTTCCGTTCATATGCCACCGTCGACAACGCTCGATTCCTAAACCGAAACAGCATTCGGAATCGAGCCCCTGCCGTAGCGGCGGCCGCTCGCCGAAACATTAGCGGCCACGACACAATGCTTAGCCTGCCCTACATCCACCGGCTGAGCGCAGAGAATCTGAACTTTATCAATGAAATCAGGAGCAGCGTTGCCATCAATACCACCTCAACGATATCACTCGGCCTAGTGATAGTGGTATTCGCCTTGAGCTCGGGAACATACTACTTCGCAAGAAGACGTCGCATCGCTATACAAGTCTCCGAAATAGTCCAGAACTATGACGCGACCGAGGGCGGTCGATCTTGAGAGGGGGAGTAGTTAACCACCGACACTGGGCGTGTGCTGACCTAGCATATCAGCGAGGTCCACGACCAGAGTCACAGGTTTGGCGGATGCAGCTGCAGTAATTCAACACCACCCACAAGGCGAAAGTCAGCAGCTCCCACGGGTGCCGAACAGCTGCCAGCGACGTTGAAGTTCTTGGAACGGCGGCGACCGTTCTGCAGTGACGGCAGCGCCGCGGCAGCACTGTCCGCGGAGCCGGCTGCAATCATAGCTTTTAATTTCATTAATAATTAGTCTTAAGTTTAGTCTTAATTCTCATTCATAATATTCGGTCAGCTACCGCTACCGAGTTCAATAACTATCATAACTCCAACGTTTGATATCACTCAGCTAGCTAACGCTTCTGAGGAATTGTTAACTTAACATAACCAATAAAAATACCTAATAGGAGCATACTCGTTGTGTTCTGGTGTAATTTAATAATTTTCATATCCATTTCTTGTTGTTGACTGAGGGGGGTGTTATTGGGATGAATTTGGCTTAGGATTGATTGGATGTGTGTTTGAGGTGATGGTTATAGCTGTTGTGCGATGATGAGGTAGATGTTTCAGTGTTATGAGGTTTTGGTTGTTGATGGCGGGCTACTTCAGCGTATGGTGTGGATTGATGGGGGTTCCGTTGGTGGTAAATTTTCATTGCGGTAGTGAAATCTACTTTTTCGATGGTTTTGATTATTGAGATTTCTTTTTGTTTGAGGAGCTCTGGGCAAATTTTGTCTATGGGGCTGTAGGTATTCTAAATATCAGTGAGTTCTTTTTTGATTTCGTCTATATCAATGTTACGCAATTCGTTGGAGTAGACAGCCCCTTTGGAGAAGTTTAGAGTTTTGTGTTCGGTTGCTTTTACTTCGATGTCGTAGAATTTGGTGATTTTCAAAAGTAGTATCCTGGGCTGTTTCTTTTGTTTTGACTAAAAGTGATCCGTCTCTGATTTTTTTTAACAGAGTCTACTTCCCCGCAACACTAGTAGTCTATGACTTTTTATACCCGATACTCAAAATGAGTATGGGGTATATTAGATTTGTGGTAAAAGTGGATGTGTGTACCGTCCAGAAGGAATCGTTTCCGACCCCATAAAGTATATATATTCTTGATCAGCATCAATAGCCGAGTCGATTGAGCCCTGTCTGTCTGTCCGTCTGTCCGTCCGTCCCCTTCAGCGCCTAGTGCTCAAAGACTATAAGATCTAGAGCAACGATGTTTTGGATCCAGACTTCTGTGTCACTGCTACAAAAATATTTCAAAACTTCGGCCCGCCCACTTCCGCCCCCACAAAGGACGAAAATCTGTGGCATCCACATTTTTAAAGATACGATGAAACCAAAAACGCAGAATCGTAGAGGATGACTATATGTTCTAGAGTGTAAAATCTCAACCAGATCGTATAATTATTATAGCCAGAATCAAGAAAACAATTTCATTCTTTCTCGCTCTGTCTCTCTCTAACACACAGGTTTCATGGTCGGCTTTGCCAATTGCAAAATATGAGTTCAAGGATCTCAGAACCTATAAGAGCCAGAGCAACCAAATTTGGTATCCACACTCCTGTGATATCGGACCTTGACCGTTTCGTGTCCAAATTTCGCCACACCCCCTTCCGCCCCCGCAAAGGACGAAAATCTGGGGCATCCACAAATCTCAGAGACTATTAAGGCTAGAGTAACCAAATTTGGTATCCGCACTTCTGTTAGATCCCACTATAAAACGTATATCTCAGAATTTCGCCCCACCCTTTTCCGCCCCCACAAAGGACGAAAATCTGTTGCATCCACAATATTGCACATTCGAGAAAACTAAAAACGCAGAATCATAGATAATGACCATATCTATCAGATTGCTGAATCTGGATCAGATCAGATCATTTTTATAGCCAAAAGGAACAAATCAATTTCCACTGGCTACGCAGCGCCCGACGTCACGCTCAGACTGATTTTCTGTCTCTCTCGCACGCACTCCTTGTCGTGTCGTTTAATATTAGCGGCGTCTGCCGGAGGAGAGCCATACTGACTTAGTATCGGGTATAACTGTAGAGTTGCGGTCTCCGCAGCAACTCACAACGTTCCCTCTCGTTTTTGTTATGAAAGGGGTGGTGTTTTTAAATAATTTGTTATCTGTTCTGTGTATTTTGGTTCTAAGAAAGCTGTGTTGTCCCACTGTGTGACCTATTTTGGGTCTGGTGGTCGCGTCATTTTTATTTATTAAATTAAATTAACAAATTATCTGTTAATTAATGGTACTTAATTACAAATGGCGGAAAAAGAGAAGTTAAAAGTTAACTAAATTTAAGTGATTATAAATATTGCATGCAATTAGTTTAAGAGACAGTTTAGGGTATGGCAGAGGGAGTTATAATTATGGCATAAAACCCTAAATGGTTCATGATCAGCATAATTAGACCTACATATGGGTAAACGGATAGGCCTAAAAGTACGGGTAGGTCTAGATGGAACGGCCAAGTCAATCTGACCCAAGAGAGTTTGGGAGTCAACAATCCCGAGAAGGAGCTTGTGCACAAACATTACGCCATTGCATATTCTGCGATGGTGCAACGAAGGCAGGTCAATAAGATTTAGCCCAGTTAAAGTTACGAAGGGCAAAAATTAAAAATTGCTTTTGCACGGATTCAATAACAACCTGCTGCTCTTTATACTGCGGGCTCCACACACAAGAACAATACTCCAATATAGGACGTACTAACGAGATGTACACTTGTTTCGTAACGTACGGGTCGTCAAACTCCTTGGACCAACGCTTGATGAACGCTAAAACACCCTTTGCTTTATTTACAGTTGCAGCTATATGGCTGTTAAAACACATCTTATAATCAAAAAGGACTCCGAGGTCATTTGAACTCGAAATTCGCTCGAGGACATGATTTCCTAGAACATATGAGACAAAATGTGGAGCGCGACGGTAAAATGTCATAAGTTTGCATTTGGAAAGGTGTTCACTTAGATCCAGTTGAAGGCGTGTGTACAAATACCAATCAGAGTAAGGCAGACAGATTTTAACATCATCAGCATACATTAGTGTAGTAGAGTATGTTATAACTTGAGGAAGGTCATTCACAAATAAAATAAACAGAAGCGGGCCCTGATGACTTCCCTGTGGCACACCTGAAGTAACATTAACAGTATTTGACAACACGGTAGAAAACAAAATACGTTGAGTACGGTTAGAGAGATAGGACAAAAACCAATCTAGAAGATTCGTTGGGAACCCTAATAAAGAGAGCTTGTGAATAAGCAGAGCATGGTTCACAGAATCGAATGCCTTGCTGAAGTCCGTAAAAACTACAACCGTCTGCAAACCAATTTAAAATCCACGGTGGATTAGGTTAAAAACTCAAGAAGGTTACTCGCTGTTGAACGATGTCTGAAAAAACCGTGTTGCGACTGAGATATCAAGCGGCAACAAAGATGTTGCAGTTGTCGGGTTACCAGGAACTCAAGAAGCTTTGGGATGGCGGAAAGCTTTGCGATACCACGATAGTTTTTAATATTTTATCTTGAATCTTTTTTGTGAAGCGGAATGATGTAGGACTCATTCGAATAGATTAAAAAATACTGTTCGGGCCAGCCGCCGAAGAATGAATTAGGAAGTAAATTTAAGCATTGTAATTGTGAGCCGCCAATGTTTTGCAAGCGTTGACGTTCTGTAGAGCTGCTGCGCTCTCCCGCTAAAGGGGCTCTCTGCCGCCGGCAATTCGGCAATTAACTTGCTGTGCCGCCGCCACTTCACTTTTGATCTGCCGCCGTCGTCTTTTAACTCCAGTCCAACCCCTCTGCGCATCGGTTGCATACCTCTTACCTATCTCGCCCTAGCTAGCAATCGGCTTCAGCTCAGCCACAAAAATCAAATAAATATTATAAAGTTAAACCAAATTTCTTCTTTTATTTTGGAAATTAATAGGTGCCAAAAAAGCTTGGCATCTCAACCATTGGTGACCCCCCGACGTGATATAAAAACATTGCTTAATCGCATTCCGTTTAAAACACATTAATTGTACAATATTTTGTTGTTGGTGCACGTTAAAAAACAGTTTAAGTGCAAATTTCAGTGAGAGTTCCGGTACTTTAAGCATCGAATCTCTCATTCTCTGCGCAGCTGCAGCCGCGGTTCTTGACTTTTCGTGTCTTCCATTCTCGCTCTCGCGTCTATACATCGTCGCTTAAGCGGTATTTCATTTTCCGTTGCTGTGTCGAATTGCACAACGGTTAACATGGACAACGATCCGAATACAGGCTCGGGCGGAAATATTGCGATGGCTGATACCAGGCTGAGCCTTTATAAGCGTAAAGTGCAGTCATTATATGATCGATTGTACAGGCTTGGCGAATCCTTCGCGGGGAATAAAATCGACAAGTTGACCGCCGCGGAGGTCGAGGTGCGCATTGACATGTTGGCATAAATTCGAGAGGAATTCAATAAGGCCCCTAATGAATTGGAGGCTCTCGATCAAAGCGAGATTGGGAGTGAGCTGCGCGAAAACTTCGATACTCTGTTCATATCATTGAAAGCTGAGTTGCTGGCTGCTGTTGAATTAAGCCAGTCACACGCCGCTGCCCATTCTACGACTCTGCCAATCCATTCCGGACATAGTACCATCATCATGGCTCACAAGCAGCGACTTCCTGAGCTAAAGGTGCCTAAGTTTTCTGGTGGATACGTCGAGTTTTCGGATTTTCTCTGTATATACTTAATAAACGTTTTAATAACAAAAGACTTGTTTTTCAGGCACACATCAAGAAGATTCTTGGCCTCAAGAGGGTAGACTCGCCTTCTGCTAAAAGGCTTCGGGAGTTTTCGGATGCTGTCAATTTACACATGCGAGCGTTGCAGACATTGGGAACTGCTGAGGAGATCTCACGATTCATGGTCATCAATATGCTGCTGCAGAAGTTGGATTCGAAGGCGCAAACCAAGTGGGAGGAGCACACATCGTGCTATACCTACATCTAAGGAATTCTAAGAATTCTTGCAGCAACGCTGCCAGAAAATTGAGCATTTGGCGACACACGCTAGTAGCGATCAGGTGGGAAAAAAACATTCCTATACGCATGTTAAAAAAACGTTTGTAGCTTCCAACTCTTCCACCGACCCGTCTGTATGCATCTTTTGCCACTCAGCGGGCCATGGAATATACTCGTGCAAGATATTCGGAAATCTTTCACCGTTGCTGCGCCACAAAGAAGTGAAGAAGCTTTCCCTATGCTTAAATTGCCTGCCGGACCCGCGCCTGCAATAGTGGAAAATGTCGAGCATGCGGCGATAGGCATAATAGTTTGCTGCACTTCGATACTATGCTGCCCACATCACAAAGCTGCCCAGATATTACTCCTCCCGATCTGGCTGTTCAACCAGAAGCTCTTTCCGTTGCTCAAAATTCTGTTAGCAGCTCGCCTCTACATTCGTCTACATCTCTTGCTGCCCAAGATCTTCACTCTGATGTTGTGCTTCTGGCTAAAGCCGTGCTTCTCGTTAAGAATCAGTCTGGCGTTTTAGTTCCTTGTCGTGCCATCTTAGATTCAGGATCGCAGCTGCATCTCGTCACATCCAGGTTCGCCCAGCAGCTTCAGCGTAGGAGAACTCAATCGTCTGCACTTGTGTCTGGGCTGGGCGATACTAGCGTTTCTACTGAGGGATCCACCATAAGCATTTGTATGCATTCAGGCACCTCTTCTTACACAACTACGCATACTGCTCTCATCGCCCCCACTATTACCGATTGTCAACCAAGTATGGCAGTAAATGTATCCGATTGGAGTATTCCATCTAACATTCTATTCCATCTAACATTAAACGTTTTTCAACCCTCAACGGGTTGATCTCCTCATTGGTGCGAGCGTTGTTTATGATCTCTTCTACGTAGGGCAACTCAAACTCACCGATGGCCTGCCTCTTCTGCAGAAGACCCGGCTTGGGTGGATCATATCTGGCGGTGGACAGACGGTATCAAGCTCGGCGCTTTTGGCAACGCACAATTGTCCAGATTCGGAAGCTGAGATGGAAGCAAGGTTGGATAAAACTCTTCGTATGTTTTGGGAAGTCGAGAATTGTGTGGAAGCTGGTCTGAATACCAAAGAAGAACACGATTGTGAACACGGGGAGTATACAGTTCGTCTGCCTCTAAAGAACAATAATGATCGCTTAGGATAATCGTATGCTCAGGCTTATCGACGGTTCATCAGTCTGGAGCGTAAACTGGAGCGTATTCCTACACTCAAGGAGCGGTATTCCGCCTTTATGAGGGAGTACATTGATTTGCATTATATGCACCAAGTCAACCCTGATTCCCGTAGCCTCTGCAAATATTTCTTGCCTCTTCACTGTGTCCTAAAGAAGAAGAAATTTTGAGATATTCGTTTTATAGTGAGATCTAACAGAAGTGCGGATACCAAATTTGGTTACTCTAGCCTTAATAGTCTCTAAGATTTGTGGATGCCCCTGATTTTCGTTCTTTGTGGGGGCGGAAGGGGGTGTGGCAAAATTTTGACACAAAACGGTCAAGGTATCACAGGAGTGTGGATACCAAATTTGGTTGCTCTGGCTCTTATAGGTTCTGAGATCCATAAACTCATATTTGCAATTGGCAAAGCCGACCATGAAACCTGTGTGTTAGAGAGAGACATAGCGAGAAAGAATGAAATTGTTTTCTTGATTCTGGCTATAATAATTATACGATCAGATTTTACACTCTAAAACATATAGTCATCCTCTACGATTCAACGTTTTCAGTTTTCTCGTATCTTTGAATTTGTGGATGCCACAGATTTTCGCCCTTTGTGGGGGCGGAAGTGGGCGGGGCAAAGTTTTGAAATATACTTGTAGCAGTGACATATCACAGAAGTCCGGATATAAAACTTCGTTGCTCAAGCTTTTATAGTCTTTGAGCACTAGGCGCTGATAGGGACGGACAGACGGACAGACAGACAGGGCTCAATCGACTCGGCTATTGATGCTGATCAAGAATATATATACTTTATGGGGTCGGGAACGATTCCTTCTGGACTTTACACACATCCACTTTCACCACAAATCTAATATACCCCAATACTCATTTTGAGTATCGGGTATAAAAATGTAGTATGTACACATGTTAGAAATTAATTTATTGACAAAAAAAAATTATCCGAATCGGATAACATTTGGGGAAACCACGCTGGAGAAGTCAAAAATGGAATATTAAAAATTAAAAAAATGCAATTAAAAAAAAACCTTACCATAGAAAAGGTGAGGCTCGCTACTGCCCTCTGCAGTTCCATAAGAACCTGAGTTATGGAGTTCGTATCCATCAGCGGTTCAGGATGAGAACCTTGGGCGTTGGTGGACCAAGTTGGTGGTCTGCGTTTGCCTTGAAGCTGAGGGTGAAATAGGTGCCGAGTAGGGCCGGCGAGTTTCAGCGGGGGGTTTATTTCGACGGGAAGGTACCGCGCTGTACTTCCATTGGGAGGACATTTCTCACGTTTCTAGCACATTTGTTCTGCGGAGAGACGTTCACGGCGGATTGGCGATTTTTAAGCATCATGACGTAGGTCTTGCAGGATCTATGCTGCATGCTTTCCGCTGCTATATACATGGTCATGTATTTTTGTTGTTGTCGTTGAGAGTTACTTTATTCCGTTATACCTAATCTTAGGTATGAACAAATATAACTACCTGTTAACGTCATGTCTTTTTGTGCTGTAAATTTTGTTGGCAGTTACTTTTTTTTGTTAAACAAAATCTTGGGTAAGGATGAACGTGGGTTGGTGTACCACACAAAATTCCAAAGGAAGATAAGATCCCTAGACGACGAGTAACGATGATTCCACCGCTAAAAGAACGACGAACAACGATTAGAAGAGGCAAAGGGAGAAAAAAAACTACGACGGTACAGAAAAGACGCAGAAACGACGACGGCCGCAAGAACTAAACGACGCAAAATAAAGAATACATTTATCCTAAATTTATCAAACATTAAATACAAATTAATTATTATACCCGATACTCAAAATGAGTATTGGGGTATATTAGATTTGTGGTAAAAGTGGATGTGTGTAACGTCCAGAAGGAATCGTTTCCGACCCCATAAAGTATATATATTCTTGATCAGCATCAATAGCCGAGTCGATTGGGCCCTGTCTGTCTGTTTGTCTGTCCGTCTGTCCGTCTGTCCGTCCGTCCGTCTGTCCGTCCCCTTCAGCGCCTAGTGCTCAAAGACTATCAAAGCTGGAGCAACGATGTTTTGGATCCAGACTTCTGTGATATGTCACTGCGACAAAAATATTTCAAAACTTCGCCCCGCCCACTTCCGCCCCACAAAGGACGAAAATCTGTGGCATCCACAATTTTCAAGATATGAGAAAACCAAAAACGTAGAATTGTAGAGAATGACCATATCTTTAAGACTGCGGAATCTGAATTGGATCGTATTATTATTATAGCCAGCATCAAGAAAACAATTTCATTTTTTCTCGCCCTACGTTTTTGGTTTTCTCATATCTTTAAAATTGTGGATGCCACAGATTTTCGTCCTTTGTGGGGCGGAAGTGGGCGGGGCGAAGTTTTGAAATATTCTTGTAGCAGTGACATATCACAGAAGTCTGGATCCAAAACATCGTTGCTCTCGCTCTTATAGTCTTTGAGCACTAGGCGCTGAAGGGGACGGACAGACGGACAGACGGACGGACGGACAGACGGACAGACAGACATGGCTCAATCGACTCGGCTATTGATGCTGATCAAGAATATATATACTTTATGGGGTCGGAAACGATTCCTTTTGGACGTTACACACATCCACTTTTACCACAAATCTAATATACCCCAATACTCATTTTGAGTATCGGGTATAATAAAAACCCCACATTTTGGGCGCTCGTCCGGCAATGAATTAAATGTGGTTACTATTGAAGAAGAAACGAAAATATACATTTTGCTTTCGCCACAATATAAATGAGTTAATATGTGAAAATCTACGCTCGAGCAAGAAAGAGTGCATAGCAGCACTGCATAAATTCGTGTTCGAGGCTGAGGGAGATAGAAACAACCGAAAAAGATTACGCGAACTTTCTGGCTTCCTCCACAACGAAAATGACGAGAGGTACAAGGCAAAGAAGGAATACGTAGTAAATAATATAACACATAGTGATCTTGTGGCTATATGCAATGCGTTGGGAATCAGTTATACTAGTGAGGACCTTTTTTTCATGTGTTTTTCAATTTGCACTCGATGACCCTGTTAGCGCATGATGAAACAAGCAACGACGAAACTGATGATGAAGAGGAAAATGAAAAAGAAAAGGATGGCAAGAATTCGTTTGAGACGGCAGACCATGCCAACATAGAAAACATAGCAGTGAAAAACGAAGACACAGAAAAAAGAAGACACGCTACAACAGACAACCAAATAGTGGAGAGATATGCCACGATTTGCAATCAGTTTTCGCGATGTGGAAGAGAGCATTCGAAGTTTCGACGGCACTAATACTATTCCAGTCGAAGTGTGGATAACAGAATACGAGGAACAGGCGACACTAATGAAATGGAATAATTTCCAAAGGTTTTTGTTCGCCAAAAAGACCCTAAAAGGAATCGCGAAATTGTTTGTGTTGAGTTTGAATTCATAGAATTCCCTCAACCAGGCGTTATTGTCAGAATTTAAGTCGAATGTAACCAGCAAGCAAATTCATGAACAACTCGTGCAAACGAAACGAGGCAACAATGAGTGTGTATTCTAATATTTCTACAAAATTAAAGACATTGCATCACGAGAAAATATTGCAGATGACACATTTATCCAATATTTTATTGACGGCATAGATGGAAAAGGTGTGAATAAGAAAATTTTGTACGGCTCAACAAATATAAATCAGTTAAAAAAAATTAAATTGCTATAAAACAATTATGTAAAAAGAAAATCAAACGGAAAAAGAGAAACCGACAAAAAAGTCTAAGTACACACAGATGCATCAATTAATGGTTTTGGTACAGTCCTATTACAGAGATCGCCAGACGACGGACAGCTACACTCGGTCTATTATATGTCAAAAAAGACTACTGATGCACAGCGGAAATATAGAAGTTACGAATTAGAAATTTTGGCAGTAATAGAAGCGTTAACCAAGTTTAGAGTATAGCTCTTAGGCATTCATTTTAAACTGATAACAGACTGCAATGCTTTTACAAAGACGCTGGAGAAACAAAACGTATGCACTAGGGTTGCGCGATGGATTTTGTTCCTGCAGGAGTACGATTATGCTGTGGAACATCGGTCAGGAACTAGAATGAATCATGTAAGTTCGGATAAGGGCTCCGCTTTCACCTCACAAGACTTTGTAAAGTATTGTGACGACGAAGGGATTAAGCTGGTGAAGACGACGACAGGACTACCGAGAGTAAATGGTCAAGTTTAGAGACAGAACGCAATCATAATTTCAGTGCTCTCAAAACTAAGTATCGACGACCCCACGAGATGGTACAGGCATGTCAGCAAAGTTCAACAAGCTGTAAATTCAACATTTACGAGAAGCATTGATACAACACCCTTTGAAATGCTAGTTTGAGCTAAGATGCGGACAAAAGAAGGCCTTCAGATACGACAATTGATTAATAAAGAAGCAGCAACAATATTAAACGACGAACGCAGCGACGTAAGAGCAAAGGCAAACATTAAATGCAAATGAATTATCAAACCTAAAGTGAATAAAAACCCCACATGAATACACATAAATACCTGTTAGGGTCAAGTGTTGACCTTTTTTTTTCCAGGTGCAAGTCCCACACAAATTAGACCTTTAACAATTCATAGAAATGGGGATAGAACTCTCTACATACTATTTGTATCCCTAGCTGAGTTTAGTTCAGACTTCCGTCAGAATAAGATGTTTTCAGCTGTTTTTTAGTACTAGACTTCTAGCTTCTATTTAAAAGCAGCTGAAATGGATAGCTCAATCCGTTCGTTTAAATATCTTTACAAAGCAGACACGTTTTGCTAAATTTGCTCGAGTTTTCCTGAGTTCGTTGCCTTTTATTCCTATGTGACTGGGTATCCAGACTATTAAGAACTCAGGGAAGTGGGTTGGAAAATAGATGTTTCATCGAAGAGGCGTAGTAGGAGAGATTGTTGCGGTTCCTGATGGCGGTGATAGAGGAGAGGGAGTCTGTGCAGGTAGCATGTTTTCCACGTTTATTTCGGGTAAATAAGATGACTTCGTGTATTGCAATTATCTCACTGGAGAGTATAGATGAGTATGCTGGCAGTAGTCCTGTTTTTATTACTGATGACTCGTTTGTAATACTGTAGCTAATAATGACCCCTGGCTTGGAGACGTCCGTGTAGAGGAAATTGTGCTTGTGGAGAGTTGATTTAATAGAGTGGAAAACTTGTTGGAAGACTATTGTAGGGGTAGTGTTTTTGTTGTGTTTGGAGAGGTTGATATTTGTTGATTTGTGGATGGTAAGGATGTTGAATTTTTTGGATGTGGAGTTTCTGATTGGGGAAAAAGGGATGAGGTGTCTGTCGACCGTGCTGAGAATTCGGTGTTTCGCAGCTGCATCTCGTCACATCCAGGTTCGCCCAGCAGCTTCAGCGTAGCTGGGCGATACAAGCGTTTCTACTGAGGGACCCACCATAAGCATTTGTATGCATTCTCGCACCTCTTCTTACACAACTACGCATACTGCTCTCATCGCTCCCACTATTACCGATTGCCAACCAAGTATGGCAGTAAGTGTATCCGATTGGAGTATTCCATCTAACATTCTATTCCATCTAACATTAAACGTTTTTCAACCCTCAACGGGTTGATCTCCTCATTGGTGCGAGCGTTGTTTATGATCTGCTCTACGTAGGGCAACTCAAACTCACCGATGGCCTGCCTCTTCTGCAGAAGGCTTGGGTGGATCATATCTGGCGGTGGACAGACGGTATCAAGCTCGGCGCTTTTGGCAACGCACAATTGTCCAGATTGGGAAGCTGAGATGGAAGCAAGGTTGGATAAAACTCTTCGTATGTTTTGGGAAGTCGAGAATTGTGTGGAAGCTGGTCTGAATACCAAAGAAGAACACGATTGTGAACACGGGGAGTATACAGTTCGTCTGCCGCTAAAGAACAATAATGATCGCTTAGGATAATCGTATGCTCAGGCTTATCGACGGTTCATCAGTCTGGAGCGTAAACTGGAGCGTAAACTGGAGCGTAATCCTACACTCAAGGAGCGGTATTCCGCCTTTATGAGGGAGTACATTGATTTGCGTTATATGCACCAAAACAACCCTGATTCCCGTAGCCTCTGCAAATATTTCTTGCCTCATCACTGTGTCCTAAAGAAGGACAGTACGACGACAAAACTCCGTGTCGTTTTCGATGGATCCGCAGCTACATCAACTGGATATTTTCTAAATGATGTGATGATGACAGGCTCGGTTATTCAGCCTGCATTGTTTAACATATTGATTCGCTTTCGAACATATCCAGTCGCTCTCACTGGGGACATTTGTAAAATGTACCGCTGCGTACGAGTGTTTCCACCCGACAATTTGTATCAGTGTATTCTATGGCGAGATTCCATCGAGTCCGAGGTTCAAGTCTACACATCAGACACCGTCACATACGGGTCGAGGGCTGCATCATTTTTAGTGGTCCGCGCAATGCACCAGCTGGCCATCGACGAGGGTGAGTCCTACCCTCTTGGCTCAGCTGCTCTGCGTCAGGAGTTTTACGTGGATAATTTTATTTCGGGCGGTAATTCGGTCCAGTCATTGTCAGGTGCAAAATCTTCCTTCAGCAGCTTTGGAGAGAAAATTTGGATTGGGATGAAAGCCTACCCTCAGCGTTGTATTCAGCTACAGAAGTTCACGGATTCTGTGATGCCAGCTTAGAAGTGGAATGTCGTGTCCAGGGAAGCCCAGTCTTTGAGCCACCTTTTGTGCTCAAAGTCGCGAGTGGCGCCACTAAAGACTTTATCGATTCATATCATATCGACTCATTAATTGGAGCCCATTTGCTTGCGAAAATCATGCAGAATGTGAAGGAAATGGGAATCTTTAAAAGTCGGTTTTATTGCTGGTCGGATTCGTCAACAGCATTATCTTGGATTAGGGACGAGCCAGCCAAATTTCAAGTTTTCGTGGCAAATCGAGTGGCATCAATTCAGGAGTTGACGGCAGCCATAGAATGGCGCTATGTTCCCACATCTTTAAATCCTGCTGATATTCTCTCGAGAGGCTCGCTTCCCAGCCATCTTATCCAGTCAGATAAGTGGCCTGTACCTCCAGCTACCGACATAGCAACTTTGGAGCTTCGCAAGCTGATTCGCAAGCAAGTATTGCTGATCACGTCTCCACATGCCGATATCACGTCCGAATGCAAATTTGCAAATACGTTCTTTCGAATGCATCGCACATTCGCCTACATGCATAAATTTATACATCGTTTTAGGCATCCAGGACTCACCGTTTCTGATATTCGGCAAGGAACGCATCTTCTAATTCGACACATTCAGCTGGCAAATTTGTGGATGGACATAAAGGAGATTCGGCGCAATGGTCAAGTCATGAAATCCAGTTCTATTAGTTCGCTCAACCCGTTCATCGATCATTCTGGACTACTTAGAGTTGGAGGTCGTCTTGGCAACTCATCGCTACCTACCTAAGGAACGTTTGGGAGGATCTCGAGCTTTTGAAGTCACTGGAGTAGATTACTGTGGACCTTTTTTCTACTGATCAGAAATCCGCACGAGGCCTCCGATCAAGTGCTATATTAGCGTATTCATTTGTTTCACTTCTAAGTGAGCTTGGGAGGGTTTCAACACTCCCCCAGGCTACCGCCTGAACCTAACCTAACCTAAGGCTATACACATGGAGCTCGTAAGGGATTTGACCACCGCATCGTTTCTAGGTGCACTAAAGCGTTTTACTTCCACTCGAGGAAGGCCAAGTCGAATTTGGTCGGACAATGCGACAAACTTCGTTGGGCCAAGAACGAGCTTCTGGAGCTAAAGAAGCTTTGTCTGAGCGAACCGCATATGAAGAAAGTCCATGAATCCTGCTTGGCTGACTCGATCGACTGGCGTTTCATCCCACCTCGCTCTCCGCATTTTGGCGGGTTGTGGGAAGCGGCCGTGAAGACTGCAAAATATCACCTGTACTGCTCAGTTGGACCATCTGTGCTTAGCTTCGACGAGCTGCGCACCCTGATCTTTCAGATAACGGCAATTATTAACTCTCGACCTTTACTGTCGCTTTCAGAAAATCCTTATGATTTAGGTGTTTTGACTCCTAATCATCTGCTTCTAGGCGGCCCCCAAAAGCAAATCCTCGAGCCTGACCTGACGAAGCTGAACTACAATCGCCTGGATGGCTGGCAAAGAGTATCTCACTCTTTTGCAAGAGCGCGCGAAGTGGCGTACCTCCGCGCAAAACGTCTGCAAAAACGATCGCGTCCTGGTGAAGGACGAAAATCTTCCTCCAATGCGTTGGCCAAGGACGGAGTGTTTCGGTTCGCTGACTTGAATACATCCTCAGGAAACATCAGGAGGGCCGTCATTCGGCGATGTTTGCTGCCCCTTAAGGAATCTGTTGAGAGACTAGGTCCCAACGGGGGAGTATGTTCGGGCCAGCCGCCGAAGAATGAATTAGGAAGTAAATTTAAGCATTGTAATTGTGATTGTATGAGCAGAGTGAGCCGCCAATGTTTTGCAAGCGTTGACGTTCTGTAGAGCTGCTGCGCTCTCCCGCTAAAGGGGCTCTCTGCCGCCGGCAATTCGGCAATTAACTTGCTGTGCCGCCGCCACTTCACTTTTGATCTGCCGCCGTCGTCTTTTAACTCCAGTCTAACCCCTCTGCGCATCGGTTGCATACCTCTTACCTATCTCGCCCTAGCAAGCAATCGGCTTCAGCTCAGCCACAAAAATCAAATAAATATTATAAAGTTAAACCAAGTTCTCTTTTTATTTTGGAAAATAATAGGTGCCAAAAAAGCTTGGCATCTCAATAAAATATGTTTTGAATTATATGAATATGACATCAAAAAATGTGGTACGTACACATGTTAGAAATTAATTTATTGACAAAAAAATTATCCGAATCGGATAAACTTTGGGGAAACCACGCAGGAGAAGTCAAAAATGGAATATTAAAAATTAAAAAAATGCAATTAAAAAAAAACCTTACCATAGAAAAGGTGAGGCTCGCTACTGCCCTCTGCAGTTCCATAAGAACCTGAGCTATGGAGTTCGTATCCATCTGCGGTTCAGGATGAGAACCTTGGGCGTTGGTGGACCAAGCTGGTGGTCTGCGATTGCCTTGAAGCTGAGGGTGAAATAGGTGCCGAGTAGGGCCGGCGAGTTTCAGCGGGGGGTTCATTTCGACGGAAATGTACCGCGCTGTACTTCCATTGGGAGGACATTTCTCACGTTTCTAGCACATTTGTTCTGCGGAGAGGCGTTCACGGCGGATTGGCGATTTTTAAGCATCATGACGTAGGTCTTGCAGGATCTATGCTGCATGCTTTCCGCTGCTATATACATGGTCATGTCTTTTTGTTGTTGTTGTTGACAGTTACTTTATTCCGTTATACCTAATCTTAGGTATGAACAAATATAACTACCTGTTAACGTCATGTCGTTTTGTGCTGTAAATTTTGTTGGCAGTTACTGTTTTTTGTTAAACAAAATCTTAATTAAGGATGAACGTGGGTTGGTGTACCACACAAAATTCCAAAGGAAGATAAGATCCCTAGACGACGAGTAACGATGATTCCACCGCTAAAAGAACGACGAACAACGATTAGGCCATCACTAAGAAGACGACGAGCAAAGAAGAGGCAAAGGGAGAAAAAAAACTACGACGGTACCGAAAAGACGCAGAAACGACGACGGCCGCAAGAACTAAACGACGCAAAATAAAGAATACATTTATCCTAAATTTATCAAACATTAAATACAAATTAATTATTAAACCTTAAGTAAATAAAAACCCCACATTTTGGGCGCTCGTCCGGGAATGAATTAAAAGTGGTTACTATTGAAGAAGAAACGAAAATATAAATTTTGTTTTCGCCACAATATAAATGAGTTAATATGTGAAAATCTACGCTCGAGCAAGAAAGAGTGCATAGCAGCACTGCATAAATTCGTGTTCGAGGCTGAGGGAGATAGAAACAACCGAAAAAGATTACGCGAATTTTCTAGCTTCCTCCACAACGAAAATGACGAGAGGTACAAGGCAAAGAAGGAATACGTAGTAAATAATATAATACATAGTGATCTTGTGGTTATATGCAATGCGTTGGGAATCAGTTATACCAGTGAGGACCTTTTTTTCATGTGTTTTTCAATTTGCACTCGATGACCCTGTTAGCGCATGATGAAACAAGCAACGACGAAACTGATGATGAAGAGGAAAATGAAAAAGAAAAGGATGGCAAGAATTCGTTTGAGACGGCAGACCATGCCAACATAGAAAAAATAGCAGTGAAAAACGCAGACACAGAAAAAAGAAGACACGCTACAACAGACAACCAAATAGTGGAGAGATATGCCACGATTTGCAATCAGTTTTCGCGATGTGGAAGAGAGCATTCGAAGTTTCGACGGCACTAATACTATTCCAGTCGAAGTGTGGATAACAGAATACGAGGAACAGGCGACACTAATGAAATGGAATAATTTCCAAAGGTTTTTGTTCGCCAAAAAGACCCTAAAAGGAATCGCGAAATTGTTTGTGTTGAGTTTGAATTCATAGAATTCCCTCAACCAGGCGTTATTGTCAGAATTTAAGTCGAATGTAACCAGCAAGCAAATTCATGAACAACTCGTGCAAACGAAACGAGGCAACAATGAGTGTGTATTCGAATATTTCTAAAAAATTAAAGGCATTGCATCACGAGAAAATATTGCAGATGACACATTTATCCAATATTTTATTGACGGCATAGATGGAAAAGTGTGAATAAGAAAATTTTGTACGGCTCAAAAAATATAAATCAGTTAAAAAAAATTAAATTGCTATAAATTGCTATTATGTAAAAAGAAAATCAAACGCAAAAAGAGAAACCGACAAAAAAGTCTAAGTACACACAGATGCATCAATTAAAGGTTTTGGTACAGTTCTATTACAGAGATCGCCAGACGACGGACAGCTACACTAGGTCTATTATATGTCAAAAAAGACTACTGATGCACAGCGGAAATATAGAAGTTACGAATTAGAAATTTTGGCAGTAATAGAAGCGTTAACCAAGTTTAGAGTATAGCTCTTAGGCATTCATTTTAAACTGATAACAGACTGCAATGCTTTTACAAAGACGCTGGAGAAACAAAACGTATGCACTAGGGTGGCACGATGGATTTTGTTCCTGCAGGAGTACGATTATGCTGTGGAACATCGGTCAGGAACTAGAATGAATCATGTAAGCTCGGATAAGGGCTCCGCTTTCACCTCACAAGACTTTGTAAAGTATTGTGACGACGAAGGGATTAAGCTGGTGACGACGACAGGACTACCGAGAGTAAATGGTCAAGTTGAGAGACAGAACGCAATCATAATTTCAGTGCTCTCAAAACTAAGTATCGACGACCCCACGAGATGGTACAGGCATGTCAGCAAAATTCAACAAGCTGTAAATTCAACATTTACGAGAAGCATTGATACAACACCCTTTGAAATGCTAGTTTGAGCTAAGATGCGGACAAAAGAAGGCCTTCAGATTCGACAATTGATTAATAAAGAAGCAGCAACAATATTAAACGACGAACGCAGCGACCTAAGAGCAAAGGCGAATGCTTAATCAGAATGGCCGAATGTGGGTTGGTGTACCACACAAAATCCCAAATGAAGATAAGATCCCCAGACGACGAGTAATTATGATCCCATCGGTAAAAGAACGACGAACAACGATTAGGCCATCACTAAGAAGACGACGAGCAAGGAAGAGGCAAAGGGAAAAAGAAAACGACGACGGTACCGAAAAGACGCAGAAACGACGACGGCCGCAAAAAGAAGAACTAAACGAAGCAAAATAAAGAATATATTTATCCTCAATTTATCAAATATTTAATACAAATGATTTATTAAACCCAAAGTAAATATAAACCCCACATGAATACACATAAATACCTGTTAGGGTCAAGTGTTGACTTTTATTTTTTCCAGGTGCAGGTCCCACACAAATTAGACCTTTAAAAATTCATAGAAATTTAGATAGAACTCTCTACATACTATATGTATCCCTGGCTGAGTTTAGTTCAGACTTCCGTCAGAATAAGATGTTTTCAGCTGTTTTTTAGTACTAGACTTTTAGCTTCTATTTAAAAGCAGCTGAAATGGATAACTCAATCCGTTCGTTTAAATATCTTTACAAAGCAGACACGTTTTGCTAAATTTGCTCGAGTTTTCCTGAGTTCGTTGCCTTTTATTCCTATGTGACTCTTAAGATCTCAGGGAAGTGGGTGGAAAATAGATTTTTCATCGAGGAGGCGTAGTAGGAGAGATTGTTGCGGTTCCTGATTGCGGTGATAGAGGAGAGGGAGTCTGTGCAGGTAGCATGTTTTCCACGTTTATTTCGGGTTATAGCCAATAGGAACAAATCAATTTGCAGTGGCTACGCAGCGCCCGACGTCACGCTCAGGCTGATTTTCTGTCTCTCTCGCACGCACACTTTGTCGTGTCGTTTAATATTAGCGGCGTCTGCCGGAGGAGAGCCATACTGACTTAGTATCGGGTATAACCGTAGAGTTGCGGTGTCCGCAGCAACTCACAACGTTCCCCCTCGTTATTACTGATGACTCGTTTGTTATACTGTAGCTAATAATGACCCCTGGCTTGGAGCCGTGTGTGTAGAGGAAATTGTGCTTGTGGAGAGTTGATTTAATAGAATGGAAAACTTGTTGGAAGACTATTGTAGGGGTAGTGTTTTTGTTGTGTTTGGAGAGGTTGATGTTTGTTGATTTGTGGATGGTAAGGATGTTGAATTTTTTGGATGTGGAGTTTCTGATTGGGGAAAAAGGGATGAGGTGTCTGTCGACCGTGCTGAGAATTCGGTGTTTCGCAGCTGCATCTCGTCACATCCAGGTTCGCCCAGCAGCTTCAGCGTAGGAGAACTCAATCGTCTGCACTTGTGTCTGGGCTGGGCGATACTAGCGTTTCTACTGAGGGATCCACCATAAGCATTTGTATGCATTCTCGCACCTCTTCTTACACAACTACGCATACTGCTCTCATCGCCCCCACTATTACCGATTGTCAACCAAGTATGGCAGTAAATGTATCTGATTGGAGTATTCCATCTAACATTCTATTCCATCTAACATTAAACGTTTTTCAACCCTCAACGGGTTGATCTCCTCATTGGTGCGAGCGTTGTTTATGATCTCCTCTACGTAGGGCAACTCAAACTCACCGATGGCCTGCCTCTTCTGCAGAAGACCCGGCTTGGGTGGATCATATCTGGCGGTGGACAGACGGTATCAAGCTCGGCGCTTTTGGCAACGCACAATTGTCCAGATTCGGAAGCTGAGATGGAAGCAAGGTTGGATAAAACTCTTCGTATGTTTTGGGAAGTCGAGAATTGTGTGGAAGCTGGTCTGAATACCAAAGAAGAACACGATTGTGAATACGGGGAGTATACAATTCGTCTGCCGCTAAAGAACAATAACGATCGCTTAGGATAATCGTATGCTCAGGCTTATCGACGGTTCATCAGTCTGGAGCGTAAACTGGAGCGTAATCCTACACTCAAGGAGCGGTATTCCGCCTTTATGAGGGAGTACATTGATTTGCGTTATTTGCACCAAGTCAACCCTGATTCCCGTAGCCTCTGCAAATATTTCTTGCCTCATCACTGTGTCCTAAAGAAGGACAGTACGACGACAAAACTCCGTGTCGTTTTCGATGGATCCGCAGCTACATCAACTGGATATTCTCCAAATGTTGTGATGATGACAGGCTCGGTTATTCAGCCTGCATTGTTTAACATATTGATTCGCTTTCGAACATATCCAGTCGCTCTCACTGGGGACATTTGTAAAATGAACCGCTGCGTTCGAGTGTTTCCACCCGACAATTTGTATCAGTGTATTCTATGGCGAGATTCCATCGAGTCCGAGGTTCAAGTCTACACATCAGACACCGTCACATACGGGTCGAGGGCTGCATCATTTTTAGTGGTCCGCGCAATGCACCAGCTGGCCATCGACGAGGGTGAGTCCTACCCTCTTGGCTCAGCTGCTCTGCGTCAGGAGTTTTACGTGGATAATTTTATTTCGGGCGGTAATGCGGTCCAGTCATTGTCAGGTGCAAAATCTCCCTTCAGCAGCTTTGGAGAGAAAATTTGGATTGGGATGAAAGCCTACCCTCAGCGTTGTATTCAGCTACAGAAGTTCACGGATTCTGTGATGCCAGCTTAGAAGTGGAATGTCGTGTCCAGGGAAGCCCAGTCTTTGAGCCACCTTTTGTGCTCAAAGTCGCGTGTGGCGCCACTAAAGACTTTATCGATTCATATCATATCGACTCATTAATTGGAGCCCATTTGCTTGCGAAAATCATGCAGAATTTGAAGGAAATGGGAATCTTTAAAAGTCGGTTTTATTGCTGGTCGGATTCGTCAACAACATTATCTTGGATTAGGGAGGAGCCAGCCAAATTTCAAGTTTTCGTGGCAAATCGAGTGGCATCAATTCAGGAGTTGACGGCAGCCATAGAATGGCGCTATGTTCCCACATCTTTAAATCCTGCTGATATTCTCTCGAGAGGCTCGCTTCCCAGCCATCTTATCCAGTCAGATAAGTGGCCTGTACCTCCAGCTACCGACATAGCAACTTTGGAGCTTCGCAAGCTGATTCGCAAGCAAGTATTGCTGATCACGTCTCCACATGCCGATCTCACGTCCGAATGCAAATTTGCAAATACGTTCTTTCGAATGCATCGCACATTCGCCTACATGCATAAATTTATACATCGTTTTAGGCATCCAGGACTCACCCTTTCTGATATTCGGCAAGGGACGCATCTTCTGATTCGACACATTGAACTGGCAAATTTGTGGATGGACATAAAGAAGATTCGACGCAATGGTCAAGTCATGAAATCCAGTTTTATTAGTTCGCTCAACCCGTTCATCGATCATTCTGGAGTACTTAGAGTTGGAGGTCGTCTTGGCAACTCATCGCTAGGATTTGACGCTCAGCATCTACTCATTATGCCAAAGGGACATTCCATTAATTTTGCGCTGATAAGATATTTTCACGAAAGGAACCTACATGCCGGACCTCGCGCCCTGCTATCCAAAATTCGGCTGGAATATTGCCCCATTGGAGGTATTAAAGCAGTGACAAGGGTCGTCAGCAAGTGTGTGAGATGCTTCAGGACTAGGCCGCGCATGGTTGAAAACATCATGGGAGACCTACCTAAGGAGATGACCTAAGGAACGTTTGGAAGGATCTCGAGCTTTTGAAGTCACTGGAGTAGATTACTGTGGATCTTTTTTCTACTGATCAGAAATCCGCACGAGGCCTCCGATCAAGTGCTATATTAGCGTATTCATCTGCTTCACTTCTAAAGCTATACACATGGAGCTCGTTGACCACCGCATCGTTTCTATGCGCCCTAAAGCGTTTTACTTCCACTCGAGGAAGGCCAAGTCAAATTTGGTCGGACAATGCGGCAAACTTCGTTGGGGCCAAGAACAAGCTTTGTCTGAGCAACTACAACCAATATTTTGGCGCGAAGAGTATCTGACTCTTTTGCAAGAGCGCGCGAAGTGGCGTACCTCCGCGCAAAACATCTGCAAAAACGATCGCGTCCTGGTGAAGGACGAAAATCTTCCTCCAATGCGTAGGCCAAGGACGGAGTGTTTCGGTTCGCTGACTTGAATACATCCTCAGGAAACATCAGGAGGGCCGTCATTCGGCGATGTTTGCTGCCCCTTAAGGAATCTGTTGAGAGACTAGGTCCCAACGGGGGAGTATGTTCGGGCCAGCCGCCGAAGAATGAATTAGGAAGTAAATTTAAGCATTGTAATTGTGATTGTATGAGCAGAGTGAGCCGCCAATGTTTTGCAAGCGTTGACGTTCTGTAGAGCTGCTGCGCTCTCCCGCTAAAGGGGCTCTCTGCCGCCGGCAATTCGGCAATTAACTTGCTGTGCCGCCGCCACTTCACTTTTGATCTGCCGCCGTCGTCTTTTAACTCCAGTCCAACCCCTCTGCGCATCGGTTGCATACCTCTTACCTATCTCGCCCTAGCAAGCAATCGGCTTTAGCTCAGCCACAAAAATCAAATAAATATTATAAAGTTAAACCAAGTTCTCTTTTTATTTTGGAAATAATAGGTGCCAAAAAAGCTTGGCATCTCAATAAAATATGTTTTGAATTATATGAATATGACATCAAAAAATGTAGTACGTACACATGTTAGAAATTAATTTATTGACAAAAAAAAAATTATCCGAATCGGATAAACTTTGGGGAAACCACGCTGGAGAAGTCAAAAATGGAATATTAAAGATTAAAAAAATGCAATTAAAAAAAAAACCTTACCATAGAAAAGGTGAGGCTCGCTACTGCCATCTGTAGTTCCATAAGAACCTGAGTTATGGAGTTCGTATCCATCTGCGGTTCAGGATGAGAACCTTGGGCGTTGGTGGGCCAAGTTGGTGGTCTGCGTTTGCCTTGAAGCTGAGGGTGAAATGGGTGCCGAGTAGGGCCGGCGAGTTTAAGCGGGGGGTTCATTTCGACGGAAATGTACCGCGCTGTACTTCCATTGGGAGGACATTTCTCACGTTTCCAGCACATTTGTTCTGCGGAGAGACGTTCACGGCGGATTGGCGATTTTTAAGCATCATGACGTAGGTCTTGCAGGATCTATCTATCTTAGGTATGAACAAATATAACTACCTGTTAACGTCATGTCTTTTTGTGCTGTAAATTTTATTGCCAGTTACTTTTTTTTGTTAAACAAAATCTTGGGTAAGGATGAACGTGGGTTGGTGTACCACACAAAATTCCAAAGGAAGATAAGATCCCTAGACGACGAGTAACGATGATCCCATCGCTAAAAGAACGACGAACAACGATTAGGGCATCACTAAGAAGACGACGAGCAAGGAAGAGGCAAAGGAAAAAAAAACTACGACGGTACCGAAAAGACGCAGAAACGACGACGGCCGCAAGAACTAAACGACGCAAAATAAAGAATACATTTATCCTAAATTTATCAAACATTAAATACAAAAAACGTTGTTCAACACTGGTATGGCGCGTACCTAAAATTGTTTGCGGAAGGAAAAAATTAACATATTTCAAGACGTTCGCTGATAGTTTTAATCAAAAAGACATTTTCCGAAGCTTCTGGGGGCGCCTCACACGCCTACGAAGACGGCGCGAAGAAATTCCCAAAGCTTCATCAATTAAGTCGAAAAACCTGGAATTTACTGCATGGCGTTCCGGAATAACTCTTAAAACGGCTCTTGGAACTCCGTCTGGACCCTGAGAAGCATGGCAAGCATAGGAAAGACAAGGATGGCCACGGAGAAGGCGACGGGAGTTAAAATTCGCATGGAAACGCTGAAAAAAAGGGAAGGAGAAGCTAAATCCGCCATGCGGGTAGGAGTAAAGATGGCGGCAAAAACGGCTCCGCAGCTTTTGGCTTCTAAACTGCTGTGCAAGAAACCAAACTTGTCGACGAACGTGTCGACAAACATGTCCACGAACACGACAACAAGCATGACATCAAACATTTCTACGACGAAAGAGAGAGAGAAGACTGACGCGGTTTGTGTGGCTTCCGTGAGTATGAAAAACGGAAGTAACCGCAAAATCATCGTTAACAAGTATTATGAGGGGCATAAAGGCCCATACATTGTTTGTATCGACAAAATGAGTGCGAATAATGCCAGAATTGCTATAAACCAGTTTGATCTATCCGATCTGCTGCTGAAACAGGGCATTAGCGATATCGAGGAGGTTGCTAGAATGGGCTATGGCAGGTGCAAGATTGTGTGCGGGTCGGCGGAGTGTGCAAACGGGTTAGTGGAAAACAGTGTTTTCGCTGCTTAAGGGTACTCAACCCGAATCTTTAGGCACTTCGTCCAAAAAGCAGGATTAATTTTTGGGATCCCCGGGCACTACTCGGAGGAACAGCTAGCAGAGCTTGTAACCTCGGACATCCCAATTGAGGAGATAGTTCGGATTACGCGAAGGGATAGAGCATCGGGGGAACGTGTACCTACTGGCAGGGTGAAACTCTGGTTCAGAGGAGAGCAGTTACCAACCAAAATCAATTTTCTATATTCTAAAGTAGAAGTGAAACCTTTTGTTCAGCGTATTCAATGTTTCAGGTGCTTTAGGTTTGGCCATCTAGCGCAACATTGCAAGAGTGGAGCGAAATGCTTCAAATGCGGAAAAGATCACAGCAAGGATATTATCTGCTCAGGGCTGGCCTGTGCTAACTGCAAGGGGGAACATGCTGCCACCCACCCGCAGTGTGAGGCCAGGAAAAAAGCGTACGCCATTCAAAAGTGTATGACACTAGAAAACCTAACTAGAGCTGAGGTCAAGGCTAGATATCCGATCCTTTTTGATAGAACTTCCCCCAACCTAAGGGATCAAGGGGAATTTCCTAGACCCAGTTGGCAATCTAACCGCTCCCCTGAATTCTTAAATAACAGCTTAGAGTCCGCCAGGGAAATTCATTCTGTCACCTCTTTCGCGGAAGTGACCAAATCCAATAGGGTTGCCGCCCGGAACGCAGAGGCGGCCAAGGCAGCAGCCAACATGGCAGAGTGGAAGAACTCAATAAACTCAGACTGCGTCCAAATGAGCGAGAAATTTGTTAAATCTTCATCCGTGGCATCTTCTCTGGCCCAGGATAAGCTAAACGCACTAGGAGCCAAACTCACAGCGTTCCTGATTAATCCAAACAACATCATTAAAGGGGATTCTTTAGCGAATAAATTTATTAAGGAAATTAGAGAATTTGTCAATGCTTCCAACGCAGAACTAGATAGGCGTCAGATTGCCCAAGGGATGGCAGTTGGTTCTCAAAACATCCACCAATGAAGATTCTTCAGCTAAATATTCAAAGTCTGACACACAACAACAACAAAGAGCTCCTCTCAATGTTCCTAGACAAGAACGCAATAGATATTGCCATCCTCTCAGAGATTTGGGTGCTGAACAACGCGGACTGCAGCATTTTGGACTATAACTTTTTCTGCAGGCCCAGAGAGGACGGCTACGGCGGGGTTGGCATCTACGACAGGAAAAACATTCAATTCAGCATTTTAAAAATAGAGAACGACTTGGAAATTTTAGGAATAAAAACATTAAGCCTCAAGAGCAATTTCAATATTTTTAGCATATATGCACCGCCATCAACAACAGCTTCACAGTTTAAATCGGGCACAAAAAAGTTTTTCGAATTCGCGGCTTCGCTTGACATACCCTCAATAGTGGGCGGGGACTTCAACGCTAGGTCTTCTATCTGGGGAAGTCCGATCTGTGATCGCAAGGGTCGCAGCATTGAGAATTCCACCCGGGAGGCCGGATTTATCTGCCTAAACGACGGTTCGCCAACCTTCTCCAGGAGCCCATCTCAATTCTCCGTTCTTGACCTTTCTTTTTCGAACTACAGAAATGGAACTATTAACTGGCAAGTCCTCAAAACAAAAATTACGAACAGCAACCACTTCCCAATTGTATTATCAGTGCAAGGCCTAAATGCCCCCCTCCAAGGCAAGAAGATCCTTCACAACAGAATAGCCCGGATTCTGGGTGCAAGTGATTTCTCAAATCTGGAGGATCTCAATGAAAAAGTGAAATCCCTGACCTTAAAAAACACGGTCACATTCCCAAGCAAGAACAAGTACGTTGCTAAGAAATGGTGGAACGAGGAAACGGAAAAACTTTTTCGCGTGAGAAACGCTTGCAGGCAAAAATTCTACCTCACCAAAAAATTGGCTGATGCCAGAGCAACCTTAGAAGCTGACAAAAATCTACAAAATCACGTAAAAAATCTTAGAAAGCGCAACTTTTCCAAGTTTATAGAAGAGGTCTCCTCATCGCCCTCTATGTGGAGCAGGGTGAAGAACATCAAAAAATACGGTCAAATCAAAAATGTAGGGAACAAATGGACGAACGAAGATGACAAAAACTTTCTCAATATGGTTAAAGTAACCCCATCCACGTCAAACAGTAGGCCCCCTAAGAAAATTCCTGCCCCTTTGTTAGGACCAGACGACCCGGAACCCCTGGAACTGGAAGAATTCCTGGCCTTCCTAAAAACCAGGAACCCCAATTCGGCTAGAGGCCCTGATGGCATCTCGTTCAGGATGCTTCAAAAGCTACCAAGGGGGAAAAAACAAGACATTTTTGAAATTATAAATAAAGTATGGCTGAGTGGCGTCATCCCTGAAGTCTGGCGCAGGATAAAAGTGGTACCCATCCCCAAGAAGAATGCAGACCCTACTTCCTTCCAAAACCATAGGCTGATTTGTTTGATTAACACGCTGTTTAAATCCATAGAGGGGTTGATAAAGTGGAAATTGACCTGCTGCCGGTCAGATCCTATGCCTTCAGGAGAAACAGGTCCACGGCTCTTTGCATCAACGACCTTATCAACAAAGTTCTGGCGCTGAAGGCGAGGGGTTGTCAGGTTGTCGCAGCTTGCCTAGATTTACAAAGAGCGTTCGACTGCGTAAGAGTGGACACACTCGAGCACAGGATGAGGGATATGCGGTTCAATACAAGCCTCACGGTTTGGATCTCCAGCTTCCTTAACAGACGAATTCTCATAAAGGGCAAAAGAGAGGTAGAGGTGAACAGAGGTGTTACCCAGGGTAGCTGTCTCAGCCCAACCCTTTTTAACCTTTACACAGCCGAACTACATGATATTAACAGTCATAACTGCTTACTGTTTCAGTATGCTGATGACTTTTTCATAGTTTGTTTTCATAAAGACGTATCCATTGCGAAAGGGGTGCTGGAAGACAGTATAGATAAGTTGGAAGAAAAATGCAATAGGCTAAACCTGTCATTCAATCCGGTGAAGTCTAAAGTGATTTACTTCAACAATCGTAGAGCTGCGCTAAATATCTCGCATCAAGGAGTTGAGATCAGACAAGTAGAGCAGATCAAATACCTAGGCAGGACTATCTCAGCAAACAACTCAGCCTCTGGTCACATTGATCTAGCCATCTCGGAATCGAACAGAAACTGTGCGTTTCTCAGATTACTCAGTGGGTGTCACTATGGTATCAGCCCCAAAAGAGGGCTTATATTTTACAAGGCATTTGTCAGAAGTAGGCTAGAGTACGCGTGCTCATCATTCTGCAACCTGTCCAAATCTGCCTTGGCCAAAATCAAATCCCACTGCAACCATCACCTCAGAAAGTCGCTGGGTCTGATAATCTGCACTCCCGTTCCTATCATATATCACATGGCAGGAGAACTTCCCCCGGACTACAGGATGAGATTCCTGGCGGCGAAAGAGTTGGTTAAGGTGTTTGCATTTAATCTCCCAGCAAGTGAAACAGTGTCAGCAAATAGGGATTTAAACACGGGCTACGCTAAGGCATATCGGGAGTTTGGCAGCATAATAGATAGAGTTGAGGTTTTCGAGAACACAGCTTCGTTTTGCACTAAAATTAGCTCCGACTTAGAATTTTTCAATGGCTCTGCACCCAACAAGCACGCTATAGACCAGGCAGGTATCATGCTGCTCCACGGGGAAAAGAAGGATCAGCTGACAAAGGGTGGTTTTGAAATCTATTACACGGATGGGTCAGTCGCAGATGGGCATTCCAGCGCCGCTTTCCTGCACGATAGGACAGGTTTTTTAGATAGCTATTACACGCACAAAACCCTTTCCTCGTTGTCCGCCGACCTCCTTGCTATCGAGAAGGCATTAGACCATGCTATTTTGTAAAATTTTCCTCGTGTCGCGCTCCTGACAGACAGCAGAAACGGGGCCCTCATTCTGGCGAAGAACATTCAGGATAACTCTATCGCCCACAAAATCAGAGAAAAGATCCAACAAAATCCACATCTAAGAACTGTAGAGGTTCACTACATTCCCGGACACGCTAACATCCCTCAGAACACTTCAGTTGACGCAGCAGCCAAAGAAGCCCACAGACGAGGAAAATACACAGTGGTTAAATGGAACCTTAAAGACGCTATGTGCGAAATACACAGAATCTTAAAAGCAGAATGGGAGAGAGAATACGCCGAGTTTGCTAGTATCAAGCACCGAGGTTACTGCTCGCTTTTCCCCTCAACATCATCCAAACCGTGGTTCCTAAATAAAACTAAGCTTAAAGCCATTGAGGCTAAAAGAATCAACAGACTGCTTAGTGGTAACGCATTCGATAGGCACACTCTCGCCAAAATGCATGTAGTTCCTAGTAACAATGTGATACATGCGATAGTATCGATAACGCTTCGCATTTAATTTTCAATTGTACAAAGTACAACAACACAAGGCAAAACTTCCCATCTCTAAGAAAATATAATGATATTTACAAATTCTTTGAAAAAGAAAACATCAGCGCGTACCAAACACTAATTGACTTCATCGACGAAATTGATGTAAAGCTATAAACAGTACTCCAACATCTTCTATTCTTTGACTTGGCAATTTCCACCTTCAAAAGGCGGGCGGCCAAATAATCCCACGCTACTCACGGGTAGTTTGGTAAAAAATTAATTATTAAACCTAAAGTAAATAAAAACCCCACATTTTGGGCGCTCGTCCGGGAATGAATTAAAAGTGGTTACTATTGAAGAAGAAACGAAAATATACATTTTGTTTTCGCCACAATATAAATGATTTAATATGTGAAAATCTACGTTCGAGCAAGAAAGAGTGCATAGCAGCACTGCATAAATTCGTGTTCGAGGCTGAGGGAGACAGAAACAACCGAAAAAGATTACGCGAATTTTCTGGCTTGTACAGTAATAGAAGCGTTAACAAAGTTTAGAGTATAGCTCTTAGGCATTCATTTTAAACTGATAACAGACTGCAATGCTTTTACAAAGACGCTGGAGAAACAAAACGTATGCACTAGGGTGGCAGCGTTTCTACTGAGGGATCCACCATAAGCATTTGTATGCATTCTCGCACCTCTTCTTACACAACTACGCATACTGCTCTCATCGCCCCCACTATTACCGATTGTCAACCAAGTATGGCAGTAAATGTATCCGATTGGAGTATTCCATCTAACATTCTATTCCATCTAACATTAAACGTTTTTCAACCCTCAACGGGTTGATCTCCTCATTGGTGCGAGCGTTGTTTATGATCTCCTCTACGTAGGGCAACTCAAACTCACCGATGGCCTGCCTCTTCTGCAGAAGACCCGGCTTGGGTGGATCATATCTGGCGGTGGACAGACGGTATCAAGCTCGGCGCTTTTGGCAACGCACAATTGTCCAGATTCGGAAGCTGAGATGGAAGCAAGGTTGGATAAAACTCTTCGTATGTTTTGGGAAGTCGAGAATTGTGTGGAAGCTGGTCTGAATACCAAAGAAGAACAAGATTGTGAACACGGGGAGTATACAGTTCGTCTGCCGCTAAAGAACAATAATGATCGCTTAGGATAATCGTATGCTCAGGCTTATCGACGGTTCATCAGTCTGGAGCGTAAACTGGAGCGTAATCCTACACTCAAGGAGCGGTATTCCGCCTTTATGAGGGAGTACATTGATTTGCGTTATATGCACCAAGTCAACCCTGATTCCCGTAGCCTCTGCAAATATTTCTTGCCTCATCACTGTGTCCTAAAGAAGGACAGTACGACGACAAAACTCCGTGTCGTTTTCGATGGATCCGCAGCTACATCAACTGGATATTCTCTAAATGATGTGATGATGACAGGCTCGGTTATTCAGCCTGCATTGTTTAACATATTGATTCGCTTTCGAACATATCCAGTCGCTCTCACTGGGGACATTTGTAAAATGTACCGCTGCGTACGAGTGTTTCCACCCGAAAATTTGTATCAGTGTATTCTATGGCGAGATTCCATCGAGTCCGAGGTTCAAGTCTACACATCAGACACCGTCACATACGGGTCGAGGGCTGCATCATTTTTAGTGGTCCGCGCAATGCACCAGCTGGCCATCGACGAGGGTGAGTCCTACCCTCTTGGCTCAGCTGCTCTGCGTCAGGAGTTTTACGTGGATAATTTTATTTCGGGCGGTAATTCGGTCCAGTCATTGTCAGGTGCAAAATCTCCCTTCAGCAGCTTTGGAGAGAAAATTTGGATTGGGGTGAAAGCCTACCCTCAGCGTTGTATTCAGCTACAGAAGTTCACGGATTCTGTGATGCCAGCTTAGAAGTGGAATGTCGTGTCCAGGGAAGCCCAGTCTTTGAGCCACCTTTTGTGCTCAAAGTCGCGAGTGGCGCCACTAAAGACTTTATCGATTCATATCATATCGACTCATTAATTGGAGCCCATTTGCTTGCGAAAATCATGCAGAATTTGAAGGAAATGGGAATCTTTAAAAGTCGGTTTTATTGCTGGTCGGATTCGTCAACAGCATTATCTTGGATTAGGGACGAGCCAGCCAAATTTCAAGTTTTCGTGGCAAATCGAGTGGCATCAATTCAGGAGTTGACGGCAGCCATAGAATGGCGCTATGTTCCCACATCTTTAAATCCTGCTGATATTCTCTCGAGAGGCTCGCTTCCCAGCCATCTTATCCAGTCAGATAAGTGGCCTGTACCTCCAGCTACCGACATAGCAACTTTGGAGCTTCGCAAGCTGATTCGCAAGCAAGTATTGCTGATCACGTCTCCACATGCCGATCTCACGTCCGAATGCAAATTTGCAAATACGTTCTTTCGAATGCATCGCACATTCGCCTACATGCATAAATTTATACATCGTTTTAGGCATCCAGGACTCACCCTTTCTGATATTCGGCAAGGGACGCATCTTCTGATTCGACACATTGAACTGGCAAATTTGTGGATGGACATAAAGAAGATTCGACGCAATGGTCAAGTCATGAAATCCAGTTTTATTAGTTCGCTCAACCCGTTCATCGATCATTCTGGAGTACTTAGAGTTGGAGGTCGTCTTGGCAACTCATCGCTAGGATTTGACGCTCAGCATCTACTCATTATGCCAAAGGGACATTCCATTAATTTTGCGCTGATAAGATATTTTCACGAAAGGAACCTACATGCCGGACCTCGCGCCCTGCTATCCAAAATTCGGCTGGAATATTGCCCCATTGGAGGTATTAAAGCAGTGACAAGGGTCGTCAGCAAGTGTGTGAGATGCTTCAGGACTAGGCCGCGCATGGTTGAAAACATCATGGGAGACCTACCTAAGGAGATGACCTAAGGAACGTTTGGAAGGATCTCGAGCTTTTGAAGTCACTGGAGTAGATTACTGTGGATCTTTTTTCTACTGATCAGAAATCCGCACGAGGCCTCCGATCAAGTGCTATATTAGCGTATTCATCTGCTTCACTTCTAAAGCTATACACATGGAGCTCGTTGACCACCGCATCGTTTCTATGCGCCCTAAAGCGTTTTACTTCCACTCGAGGAAGGCCAAGTCAAATTTGGTCGGACAATGCGGCAAACTTCGTTGGGGCCAAGAACAAGCTTTGTCTGAGCAACTACAACCAATATTTTGGCGCGAAGAGTATCTGACTCTTTTGCAAGAGCGCGCGAAGTGGCGTACCTCCGCGCAAAACATCTGCAAAAACGATCGCGTCCTGGTGAAGGACGAAAATCTTCCTCCAATGCGTTGGCCAAGGACGGAGTGTTTCGGTTCGCTGACTTGAATACATCCTCAGGAAACATCAGGAGGGCCGTCATTCGGCGATGTTTGCTGCCCCTTAAGGAATCTGTTGAGAGACTAGGTCCCAACGGGGGAGTATGTTCGGGCCAGCCGCCGAAGAATGAATTAGGAAGTAAATTTAAGCATTGTAATTGTGATTGTATGAGCAGAGTGAGCCGCCAATGTTTTGCAAGCGTTAACGTTCTGTAGAGCTGCTGCGCTCTCCCGCTAAAGGGGCTCTCTGCCGCCGGCAATTCGGCAATTAACTTGCTGTGCCGCCGCCACTTCACTTTTGATCTGCCGCCGTCGTCTTTTAACTCCAGTCCAACCCCTCTGCGCATCGGTTGCATACCTCTTACCTATCTCGCCCTAGCAAGCAATCGGCTTTAGCTCAGCCACAAAAATCAAATAAATATTATAAAGTTAAACCAAATTTCTTCTTTTATTTTGGAAAATAATAGGTGCCAAAAAAGCTTGGCATCTCAATAAAATATGTTTTGAATTATATGAATATGACATCAAAAAATGTAGTACGTACACATGTTTGAAACTAATTTATTGACAAAAAAAAAATTATCCGAATCGGATAAACTTTGGGGAAACCACGCTGGAGAAGTCAAAAATGGAATATTAAAGATTAAAAAAATGCAATTAAAAAAAAAACCTTACCATAGAAAAGGTGAGGCTCGCTACTGCCATCTGTAGTTCCATAAGAACCTGAGTTATGGAGTTCGTATCCATCTGCGGTTCAGGATGAGAACCTTGGGCGTTGGTGGGCCAAGTTGGTGGTCTGCGTTTGCCTTGAAGCTGAGGGTGAAATGGGTGCCGAGTAGGGCCGTCGAGTTTAAGCGGGGGGTTCATTTCGACGGAAATGTACCGCGCTGTACTTCCATTGGGAGGACATTTCTCACGTTTCCAGCACATTTGTTCTGCGGAGAGACGTTCACGGCGGATTGGCGATTTTTAAGCATCATGACGTAGGTCTTGCAGGATCTATCTATCTTAGGTATGAACAAATATAACTACCTGTTAACGTCATGTCTTTTTGTGCTGTAAATTTTGTTGCCAGTTACTTTTTTTTGTTAAACAAAATCTTGGGTAAGGATGAACGTGGGTTGGTGTACCACACAAAATTCCAAAGGAAGATAAGATCCCTAGACGACGAGTAACGATGATCCCATCGCTAAAAGAACGGCGAACAATGATAAGGCCATCACTAAGAAGACGACGAGCAAGGAAGAGGCAAAGGAAAAAAAAAACTACGACGGTACCGAAAAGACGCAGAAACGACGACGGCCGCAAGAACTAAACGACGCAAAATAAAGAATACATTTATCCTAAATTTATCAAACATTAAATACAAATTAATTATTAAACCTAAAGTAAATAAAAACCCCACATTTTTGGCGCTCGTCCGGGAATGAATTAAAAGTGGTTACTATTGAAGAAGAAACGAAAATATACATTTTGTTTTCGCCACAATATAAATGATTTAATATGTGAAAATCTACGTTCGAGCAAGAAAGAGTGCATAGCAGCACTGCATAAATTCGTGTTCGAGGCTGAGGGAGACAGAAACAACCGAAAAAGATTACGCGAATTTTCTGGCTTGTACAGTAATAGAAGCGTTAACCAAGTTTAGAGTATAGCTCTTAGGCACGCAAAGGACGAAAATCTGGGGCATCCACAAATCTCAGAGACTATTAAGGCTAGAGTAACCAAATTTGGTATCCGCACTTCTGTTAGATCTCACTACAAAACGTATATCTCAGAATTTCGCCCCACCCCCTTCCGCCACCACAAAGGACGAAAATCTGTTGCATCCACAATATTGCACATTCGAGAAAACTAAAAACGCAGAATCATAGATAATGACCATATCTATCAGATTGCTGAATCTGGATCAGATCGGATAATTTTTGTAGCCAAAAGGAACAAATCAATTTGCAGTGGCTACGCAGCCCCCGACGTCACGCTCAGACTGATTTTCTGTCTCTCTCGCACGCACTCTTTGTCGTGTCGTTCAATATTAGCGGCGTCTGCCGGAGAGAGCCATACTGACTTAGTATCGGGTATAACTGTAGAGTTGCGGTGTCCGCAGCAACTCACAACGTTCCACCTCGTTATTACTGATGACTCGTTTGTAATACTGTAGCTAATAATGACCCCTGGTTTGGAGCCGTCTGTGTAGAGGAAATTGTGCTTGTGGAGAGTTGATTTAATAGAGTGGAAAACTTGTTGGAAGACTATTGTAGGGGTAGTGTTTTTGTTGTGTTTGAAGAGGTTGATGTTTGTTGATTTATGGATGGTAAGGATGTTGCATTTTTTGGATGTGGAGTTTCTAATTGGGGAAAAAGGGATGAGGTGTCTGTCGACCGTGCTGAGAATTCGGTGTTTTCTTCTATGGGTCTCAGTATGGGTCCCCATATTATTTATGGGGGTGGTACGAAATGCTCCAAGGACGGCTCTTAATGCTGCATTTAGGATAATTTTAGGGGTTAAGTTGGGATTTGGGAGCAATCCATATATGTGAAGGCGGAAAACTATTTTGGAAATTATTGTGGATAGTATGATTTGGTTTGGCTGTTATATTTAAATGAAAAGAGATGTTTGATGATGTCTAGTGGCTTAACAAAGCCAATTTTGAGTTTGTTGATGTGAGGATTCCAATTATATCTTGTGTGGATTGTGAGCCCTTAGACTCTGAGTGTGTCGGTAGCTGGATGGTTGTGTCACCGGTAAGGAGCTTGGGTTTGCAGTTGTGTTTGCGGCATATATAAAGGAATTGGGATTTCTCTTTAGAGAGGATTGAGCCTGAGTGATTGCACCAATCTTCTATTTAGTTAAATAATGATTGGATATTAGTTGTGGGACTATTTTGTTTGTTTTGTTTGATGTTAAAGTCCTCGGCGTACGCGCAAAATTTGATTTGTTTTTGGAGGAAGATGATAGTGAGTGAGTTGTATGCTATAAGAAAAATGCCATTACTAAAAGCGAAAATGTTTGATAGGCTTCTGTCAGTTTTAACGAGGATTTTTCTGTTAGCCATAAAATTCTTTACGTTGCTTTGTATTCGCGGGCCTACTTTCCATTTCCATACCAATTTTGTCGAAGGCTTTGGTGAAGTAAAGGGAGATGACTGTAAGGTAGCTTTTTGGGGCGATAGCTAGGTAGCTAGGTGATCTGTATAAAGTATACTGCCTAGTACAGATTTGCCTCTTTTGAACCATAGTTGGCTGTTGTGGATCAGGCTGTTATTTAAAACAAACGACCACAACCTTTTTGCAACAATCTTGTCCAGAGTTTTGGCTAGGCATGAGTTTAGAGAGACGAGCCTGTATGATTTAATATCGGTTTGAGGTTTTTGTGGTTTTAAGTTGGGAAGGACTATGCTGAGTTTAAGAGATTGAGGTATGGAGGAGTCGAGTATCTTGTTGTAGAGCGTTAGGATCCTGGTTTTGGGGGGGTGGGGTGAGATTTTTAGCATGGAGTAAGACGTGGGGTTCAGACCAGGGGTGTTACCTTTCAAGGAGGACAGTGCCGATGTGTATTCGATGGGTGTTATATCATTCTCGATTTCTAGTGTTGATAGTGCATGGGTATAGTTAAAAGGTGTATTAATTAGTAGTTTGTTCGACAGGAATGTTGGGGAGAAGTTATGGTCGTCTGCTTCTTCTGACCATAACTAGGCGAAGGAGTTGGCTATTTCTGATTGGAAGATTATGTGTGATTAAGTGCAAGGGTTATGGACGGCATGGATATTTTTAGGGCTATAAAAATTACCTGATCTGATCCAGATTCAGCAATCTAATAGATATGGTCGTTATCTATGATTCTGCGTTTTTAGTTTTCTCGAATCTGCAATATTGTGGATGCAACAGATTTTCGTTCTTTGTGTGGCCGGAAGGGGGTGGGGCGAAATTCTGAGATATTCGTTTTATAGTGAGATCTAACAGGAGTGCGGATACTAAATTTGGTTACTCTAGCGTTAATAGTCTCTGAGATTTGTGGATGCCCCAGATTCTCGTCCTTTGCGGGGGCGGAATTTTGACACAAAATGCTCAAGGTCCGATATCACAGGAGTGTGGATACCAAATTTGGTTGCTCTAGCTCTTATGGGTTCTGAGATCCTTGAACTCATATTTTGGAATTGGCAAAACCGACCATGAAACCTGTGTGTTAGAGAGAGACAGAGCGAGAAAGAATGAAATTGTTTTCTTGATTCTGGCTATAATAATTAAACGATCTGGTTCAGAGTTTGCACTCTAAAAGATATAGTCATCTTCTACGATTCTGCGATTCAGTTTTCTCGTATGGTCGAAATTGTGGATGCCACAGATTTTCGTCCTTTGTGGGGGCGGAAGTGGGTGGGGCGAAGTTTTGAAATACACTTGTAACAGTGACATATCACAGAAGTCTGGATACAAAATGTCGTTGCTCTAGCTCTTAAAGTCTTTGAGCACTAGGCGTAATAGGGACGGACAGACGGACGGACAGACAGACAGGGCTCAATCGACTCGGCTATTGATGCTGATCAAGAATATATATACTTTATGGGACGTTACACGCATCCATTTTCACCACAAATCTAATATACCCCTATACTCATTTTGTGTATCGGGTATAAAAATATCGCAAAAGTGATATATTTTACATTTGAAATTTTAATATTTCCCACACGTTAAGCTGAAGCTACAAAGTGTTTAGGTCCTATAGATACATTTATCTGCATTTCAGAATTTTAATATTCAATACAACTGAATTTAAGACACTTAAATTCTGTGAAAAAAGTAGCACCATTTCAAAAAAGTTCGGTTAAGTTCGAAGCGTAAAAAAATCAATTTTTTTTTACTTATATAATTGGCACTACAACTGGATTTTATCTAGTTAGCATCGTTGATTTTTTTTTTAATTACCTCGAAAAAATTACGCACTTACACAAAAATTGCACAGTGGCCGCAGAAGTTAACAGAAGTACCAGTTTTGTTCAATTTTTCATAACTATTCTGCCATATTTTATTTCAATATGTTCTTCAATTCTAGGCGAATGATCTGTTTAAGATCTTTTCTCGGACTTGACTTCGTGATCCGATGTCTTGCCGGTCCACAATGGGTAAAAGGCCAATCTAGCCCATATTATTTCAGGTTCTCGCAATCCGAATGAGGTATTTGGTTGAGATGCCAAGCTTTTTTACTTTTTTTAAATTCCAAAATAAAAAGAGAACTTGGTTAAACTTTATAATATTTATTTGATTTTTGTGGCTGAGCTGAAGCCGATTGCTTGCTAGGGCCAGATAGGTAAGAGGTATGCAACCGATGTTTCAAAAGAGCAACTAGAGAGGCCAAACACAAATTATTCCACGAATTTACATCACAAATTCACCCCAACTCAGATCTATCCACAAAATGGACCAACATCAGACGTCTCTGCGGTCTATACCTCCCTAAAAATATCCATGCCGTCCATAACCCTTGCACTTAATCACACATAATCTTCCAATCAGAAATAGCCAACTCCTTCGCCTAGTTATGGTCAGAAGAAGCAGACGACCATAACTTCTCCCCAACATTCCTGTCGAACAAACTACTTATTAATACACCTTCTAACTATACCCATGCACTATCAACACTAGAAATCGAGAATGATATAACACCCATCGAATACACATCGGCACTGTCCTCCTTGAAAGGTAACACCACTGGTCTGAACCCCACGTCTTACTCCATGCTAAAAATCTCACCCCACCCCCCCAAAACCAGGATCCTAACGCTCTACAACAAGATACTCGACTCCTCCATACCTCAATCTCTTAAACTCAGCATAGTCCTTCCCAACTTAAAACCACAAAAACCTCAAACCGATATTAAATCATACAGGCTCGTCTCTCTAAACTCATGCCTAGCCAAAACTCTGGACAAGATTGTTGCAAAAAGGTTGTGGTCGTTTGTTTTAAATAACAGCCTGATCCACAACAGCCAACTATGGTTCAAAAGAGGCAAATCTGTACTAGGCAGTATACTTTATACAGATCACCTAGCTACCTAGCTATCGCCCCAAAAAGCTACCTTACAGTCATCTCCCTTTACTTCACCAAAGCCTTCGACAAAATTGGTATGGAAATGGAAAGTAGGCCCGCGAATACAAAGCAACGTAAAGAATTTTATGGCTAACAGAAAAATCCTCGTTAAAACTGACAGAAGCCTATCAAACATTTTCGCTTTTAGTAATGGCATTTTTCTTATAGCATACAACTCACTCACTATCATCTTCCTCCAAAAACAAATCAAATTTTGCGCGTACGCCGAGGACTTTAACATCAAACAAAACAAACAAAATAGTCCCACAACTAATATCCAATCATTATTTAACTAAATAGAAGATTGGTGCAATCACTCAGGCTCAATCCTCTCTAAAGAGAAATCCCAATTCCCTTATATATGCCGCAAACACAACTGCAAACCCAAGCTCCTTACCGGTGACACAACCATCCAGCTACCGACACACTCAGAGTCTAAGGGCTCACAATCCACACAAGATATAATTGGAATCCTCACATCAACAAACTCAAAATTGGCTTTGTTAAGCCACTAGACATCATCAAACATCTCTTTTCATTTAAATATAACAGCCAAACCAAATCATACTATCCACAATAATTTCCAAAATAGTTTTCCGCCTTCACATATATGGATTGCTCCCAAATCCCAACTTAACCCCTAAAATTATCCTAAATGCAGCATTAAGAGCCGTCCTTGGAGCATTTCGTACCACCCCCATAAATAATATGGGGACCCATACTGAGACCCATAGAAGAAAACACCGAATTCTCAGCACGGTCGACAGACACCTCATCACTTTTTCCCCAATTAGAAACTCCACTTCCAAAAAATGCAACATCCTTACCATCCACAAATCAACAAACATCAACCTCTCCAAACACAACAAAAACACTACCCCTACAATAGTCTTCCAACAAGTTTTCCACTCTATTAAATCAACTCTCCACAAGCACAATTTCCTCTACACAGACGGCTCCAAACCAGGGGTCATTATTAGCTACAGTATTACAAACGAGTCATCAGTAATAAAAACAGGATTGCGGCCAGCATACTCATCTATACTCTCCAGCGAGATAATTGCAATACACGAAGTCATCTTATTAACCCGAAATAAACGTGGAAAACATGCTACCTGCACAGACTCCCTCTCCTCTATCACCGCAATCAGGAACCGCAACAATCTCTCCTACTACGCCTCCTCGATGAAAAATCTATTTTCCACCCACTTCCCTGAGATCTTAATAGTCTGGATACCCAGTCGCATAGGAATAAAAGGCAACGAACTTAGGAAAACTCGAGCAAATTTAGCAAAACGTGTCTGCTTTGTAAAGATATTTAAACGAACGGATTGAGTTATCCATTTCAGCTGCTTTTAAATAGAAGCTAGAAGTCTAGTACTAAAAAACAGCTGAAAACATCTTATTCTGACGGAAGTCTGAACTAAACTCAGCCAGGGATACATATAGTATGTAGAGAGTTCTATCTTCATTTCTATGAATTCTTAAAGGCCTAATTTGTGTGGGACCTGCACCTGGAAAAAATAAAAGGTCAACACTTGACCCTAACAGGTATTTATGTGTATTCATGTGGGGCTTTTATTTACTTTAGGTTTAATAAATCATTTGTATTAAATATTTGATAAATTGAGGATAAATATATTCTTTATTTTGCTTCGTTTAGTTCTTCTTTTTGCGGCCGTCGTCGTTTCTGCGTCTTTTCGGTACCGTCGTCGTTTTCTTTTTCCCTTTGCCTCTTCCTTGCTCGTCGTCTTCTTAGTGATGGCCTAATCGTTGTTCGTCGTTCTTTTACCGATGGGATCATAATTACTCGTCGTCTGGGGATCTTATCTTCATTTGGGATTTTGAGTGGTACACCAACCCACATTCGGCCATTCTGATTAAGCATTCGTTGTGAGTTGCTGCGGACACCGCAACTCTACAGTTATACACGATACTAAGTCAGTATGGCTCTCCTCCGGTAGACGCAGCTAATATTAAACGACCCGACAAAGAGTGCGTGCGAGAGAGACAGAAAATCAGTCTGAGCGTGACGTCGGGCGCTGCGTAGCCACTGCAAATTGATTTGTTCCTTTTGGCTATAAAAATTATCTGATCTGATCCAGATTCAGCAATCTAATAGATATGGTCGTTATCTATGATTCTGCGTTTTTAGTTTTCTCGAATCTGCAATATTGTGGATGCAACAGATTTTCGTTCTTTGTGTGGCCGGAAGGGGGTGGGGCGAAATTCTGAGATATACGTTTTATAGTGAGATCTAACAGGAGTGCGGATACTAAATTTGGTTACTCTAGCGTTAATAGTCTCTGAGATTTGAGGATGCCCCAGATTCTCGTCCTTTGCGGGGGCGGAATTTTGACACAAAATGCTCAAGGTCCGATATCACAGGAGTGTGGATACCAAATTTGGTTGCTCTAGCTCTTATGGGTTCTGAGATCCTTGAACTCATATTTTGGAATTGGCAAAACCGACCATGAAACCTGTGTGTTAGAGAGAGACAGAGCGAGAAAGAATGAAATTGTTTTCTTGATTCTGGCTATAATAATTATACGATCTTGTTCAGAGTTTGCACTCTAAAAGATATAGTCATCTTCTACGATTCTGCGTTTTCAGTTTTCTCGTATCGTCGAAATTGTGGATGCCACAGATTTTCGTCCTTTGTGGGGGCGGAAGTGGGTGGGGCGAAGTTTTGAAATACACTTGTAACAGTGACATATCACAGAAGTCTGGATACAAAATGTCGTTGCTCTAGCTCTTAAAGTCTTTGAGCACTAGGCGTAATAGGGACGGACAGACGGACGGACAGACAGACAGGGCTCAATCGACTCGGCTATTGATGCTGATCAAGAATATATATACTTTATGGGACGTTACACGCATCCATTTTCACCACAAATCTAATATACCCCTATACTCATTTTGTGTATCGGGTATAAAAATATCGCAAAAGTGATATATTTTACATTTGAAATTTTAATATTTCCCACACGTTAAGCTGAAGCTACAAAGTGTTTAGGTCCTATAGATACATTTATCTGCATTTCAGAATTTTAATATTCAATACAACTGAATTTAAGACACTTAAATTCTGTGAAAAAAGTAGCACCATTTCAAAAAAGTTCGGTTAAGTTCGAAGCGTAAAAAAATCAATTTTTTTTTACTTATATAATTGGCACTACTACTGGATTTTATCTAGTTAGCATCGTTGATTTTTTGTTTAATTACCTCGAAAAAATATATTCTTTATTTTGCTTCGTTTAGTTCTTCTTTTTGCGGCCGTCGTCGTTTCTGCGTCTTTTCGGTACCGTCGTCGTTTTCTTTTTCCCTTTGCCTCTTCCTTGCTCGTCGTCTTCTTAGTGATGGCCTAATCGTTGTTCGTCGTTCTTTTACCGATGGGATCATAATTACTCGTCGTCTGGGGATCTTATCTTCATTTGGGATTTTGAGTGGTACACCAACCCACATTCGGCCATTCTGATTAAGCATTCGCCTTTGCTCTTAGGTCGCTGCGTTCGTCGTTTAATATTGTTGCTGCTTCTTTATTAATCAATTGTCGTATCTGAAGGCCTTCTTTTGTCCGCATCTTAGCTCAAACTAGCATTTCAAAGGGTGTTGTATCAATGCTTCTCGTAAATGTTGAATTTACAGCTTGTTGAACTTTGCTGACATGCCTGTACCATCTCGTGGGGTCGTCGATACTTAGTTTTGAGAGCACTGAAATTATGATTGCGTTCTGTCTCTAAACTTGACCATTTACTCTCGGTAGTCCTGTCGTCGTCTTCACCAGCTTAATCCCTTCGTCGTCACAATACTTTACAAAGTCTTGTGAGGTGAAAGCGGAGCCCTTATCCGAGCTTATAAACGCTGGATTACCAAATGTAATACTTTGACTGCTAAGCTTCGCAATAACCTCATTTCCGGTAGTCGATTTCTTGGGATAAAGCCAGAAATACTTCGTGCAAAGATATGTTTGTAGTTCTTGTGCGTCGAATCCAGAGGTCCCAAAAAGTTAATATGATAAATGTATAATGGAACGTCTTCTTTCTGGAGTGGGTGTAAGTCGTAAGTCTTCTGTTCGTCGTTCAGAATTTATTTAATAGCCTTAATCTTTTCATCTTTCGACTGTGCATCTTTTAAAGCGATGATGATGCTGTCTTTAGTTATCATCATGATTGTCGACATGCTTCATTCTAGTTCCTGACCGATGTTCCACAGCATAATCGTACTCCTGCAGGAACAAAATCCATCGCGCCACTCTAGTGCATACGTTTTGTTTCTCCAGCGTATTTGTAAAAACATTGCAGTCTGTTATCAGCTTAAAATGAATGCCTAAGAGCTATACTCTAAACTTGGTTAACGCTTCTATTACTGTACAAGCCAGAAAATTCGCGTAATCTTTTTCGGTTGTTTCTGTCTCCCTCAGCCTCGAACACGAATTTATGCAGTGCTGCTATGCACTCTTTCTTGCTCGAGCGTAGATTTTCACATATTAAATCATTTATATTGTGGCGAAAACAAAATTTATATTTTCGTTTCTTCTTCAATAGTAACCACTTTTAATTCATTCCCGGACGAGCGCCCAAAATGTGGGGTTTTTATTTACTTTAGGTTTAATAATTAATTTGTATTTAATGTTTGATAAATTTAGGATAAATGTATTCTTTATTTTGCGTCGTTTAGTTCTTGCGGCCGTCGTCGTTTCTGCGTCTTTTCGGTACCGTCGTAGTTTTTTTTTCCCTTTGCCTCTTCCTTGCTCGTCGTCTTCTTAGTGATGCCCTAATCGTTGTTCGTCGTTCTTTTAGCGATGGGATCATCGTTACTCGTCGTCTAGGGATCTTATCTTCCTTTGGAATTTTGTGTGGTACACCAACCCACGTTCATCCTTACCCAAGATTTTGTTTAACAAAAAAAAGTAACTGCCAACAAAATTTACAGCACAAAAAGACATGACGTTAACAGGTAGTTATATTTGTTCATACCTAAGATTAGGTATAACGGAATAAAGTGACTGTCAACGACAACAACAAAAAGACATGACCATGTATATAGCAGCGGAAAGCATGCAGCATAGATCCTGCAAGATCTACGTCATGATGCTTAAAAATCGCCAGTCCGCCGTGAACGTCTCTCCGCAGAACAAATGTGCTGGAAACGTGAGAAATGTCCTCCCAATGGAAGTACAGCGCGGTACATTTCCGTCGAAATGAACCCCCCGCTGAAACTCGCCGGCCCTACTCGGCACCCATTTCACCCTCAGCTTCAAGGCAAACGCAGACCACCAACTTGGCCCACCAACGCCCAAGGTTCTCATCCTGAACCGCAGATGGATACGAGCTCCATAACTCAGGTTCTTATGGAACTGCAGAGGGCAGTAGCGAGCCTCACCTTTTCTATGGTAAGGGCCCACCAACGCCCAAGGTTCTCATCCTGAACCGCAGATGGATACGAACTCCATAACTCAGGTTCTTATGGAACTGCAGAGGGCAGTAGCGAGCCTCACCTTTTCTATGGTAAGGTTTTTTTTTTAATTGCATTTTTTTAATTTTTAATATTCCATTTTTGACTTCTCCAGCGTGGTTTCCCCAAATGTTATCCGATTCGGATAATTTTTTTTTGTCAATAAATTAATTTCTAACATGTGTACATACTACATTTTTATACCAGATACTCAAAATGAGTATTGGGGTATATTAGATTTGTGGTGAAAGTGGATGTGTGTAACGTCCAGAAGGAATCGTTCCCGACCCCATAAAGTATATATATTCTTGATCAGCATCAATAGCCGAGTAGATTGAGCCCTGTCTGTCTGTCCGTCTGTCCGTCCCTATCAGCGCCTAGTGCTCAAAGACTATAAAAGCTTGAGCAACGACGTTTTATATCCGGACTTCTGTGATATGTCACTGCTACAAGTATATTTCAAAACTTTGCCCCGCCCACTTCCGCCCCCACAAAGGGCGAAAATCTGTGGCATCCACAAATTCAAAGATACGAGAAAACTGAAAACGCTGAATCGTAGAGGATGACTATATGTTTTAGAGTGTAAAATCTGATCGTATAATTATTATAGCCAGAATCAAGAAAAAAATTTCATTCTTTCTCGCTCTGTCTCTCTCCAACACACAGGTTTCATGGTCGGTTTTGCCAATTACAAAATATGAGTTTATGGATCTCAGAACCTATAAGAGCCAGAGCAACCAAATTTGGTATCCACACTCCTGTGATACCTTGACCGTTTTGTGTCAAAATTTCGCCACACCCCCTTCCGCCCCCACAAAGAACGAAAATCTGGGGCATCCACAAATCTTAGAGACTATTAAGGCTAGAGTAACCAAATTTGGTATCCGCACTTCTGTTAGATCTCACTATAAAACTTATATCTCAAAATTTCTTCTCCTTTAGGACACAGTGATGAGGCAAGAAATATTTGCTGAGGCTACGGGAATCAGGGTTGACTTGGTGCATATAATGCAAATCAATGTACTCCCTCATAAAGGCGGAATACCGCTCCTTGAGTGTAGGATTACGCTCCAGTTTACGCTCCAGACTGATGAACCGTCGATAAGCCTGAGCATACGATTATCCTAAGCGATCATTATTGTTCTTTAGAGGCAGACGAACTGTATACTCCCCGTGTTCACAATCGTGTTCTTCTTTGGTATTCAGACCAGCTTCCACACAATTCTCGACTTCCCAAAACATACGAAGAGTTTTATCCAACCTTGCTTCCATCTCAGCTTCCGAATCTGGACAATTGTGCGTTGCCAAAAGCGCCGAGCTTGATACCGTCTGTCCACCGCCAGATATGATCCACCCAAGCCGGGTCTTCTGCAGAAGAGGCAGGCCATCGGTGAGTTTGAGTTGCCCTACGTAGAGGAGATCATAAACAACGCTCGCACCAATGAGGAGATCAACCCGTAGAGGGTGGAAAAACGTTTAATGTTAGATGGAATAGAATGTTAGATGGAATACTCCAATCGGATACATTTACTGCCATACTTGGTTGACAATCGGTAATAGTGGGGGCGATGAGAGCAGTATGCGTAGTTGTGTGAGAAGAGGTGCGAGAATGCATACAAATGCTTATGGTGGATCCCTCAGTAGAAACGCTAGTATCGCCCAGCCCAGACACAAGTGCAGACGATTGAGTTCTCCTACGCTGAAGCTGCTGGGCGAACCTGGATGTGACGAGATGCAGCTGCGATCCTGAATCTAAGATGGCACGACAAGGAACCAAAACGCCAGACCGATTCTTAACGAGAACCACGGCTTTAGCCAGAAGCACAACATCAGAGAGAAGATCTTGGGCAGCAAGAGATGTAGACGAATGTAGATGCGAGCTGCTAACAGAATTTTGAGCAACGGAAAGAGCTTCTTGTTGAACAGCCAGATCGGGAGGAGTAATATCTGGGCAGCTTTGTGATGTGGGCAGCATAGTATCGAAGTGCAGCAAACTATTATGCCATTTTCCACTATTGCAGGCGCGGGTCCGGCAGGCAATTTAAGCATAGGGAAAGCTTCTTCACTTCTTTGTGGCGCAGCAACGGTGAAAGATTTCCGAATATCTTGCACGAGTATATTCCATGGCCCGCTGAGTGGCAAAAGATGCATACAGACGGGTCGGTGGAAGAGTTGGAAGCTACAAACGTTTTTTTAACTTGCGTATAGGAATGTTTTTTTCCCACCTGATCGCTACTAGCGTTTGTCGCCAAATGCTCAATTTTCTGGCAGCGTTGCTGCAAGAATTCTTAGAATTCCTTAGATGTAGGTATAGCACGATGTGTGCTCCTCCCACTTGGTTTGCGCCTTCGAATCCAACTTCTGCAGCAGCATATTGATGACCATGAATCGTGAGATCTCCTCAGCAGTTCCCAATGTCTGCAACGCTCGCATGTGTAAATTAACAGCATCCGAAAACTCCCGAAGCCTTTTAGCAGAAGGCGAGTCTACCCTCTTGAGGCCAAGAATCTTCTTGATGTGTGCCTGAAAAACAAGTCTTTTGTTATTAAAACGTTTATTAAGTATATACAAAGAAAATCCGAAAACTCGACGTATTCACCAGAAAACTTAGGCACCTTTAGCTCAGGAAGTCGCTGCTTGTGAGCCATGATGATGGTACTATGTCCGGAATGGTTTGGCAGAGTCGTAGAATGGGCAGCGGCGTGTGACTGGCTTAATTCAACAGCAGCCAGCAACTCAGCTTTCAATGATATGAACAGAGTATCGAAGTTTTCGCGCAGCTCACTCCCAATCTCGCTTTGATCGAGAGCCTCCAATTCATTAGGGGCCTTATTGAATTCCTCTCGAATTTATGCCAACATATCAATGCGCACCTCGACCTCCGCGGCGGTCAACTTGTCGATTTTATTCCCCGCGAAGGATTCGCCAAGCCTGTACAATCGATCATATAATGACTGCACTTTACGCTTATAAAGGCTCAGCCTGGTATCAGCCATCGCAATATTTCCGCCCGAGCCTGTATTCGGATCGTTGTCCATGTTAACCGTTGTGCAATTCGACACAGCAACGGAAAATGAAATACCGCTTAAGCGACGATGTATAGACGCGAGAGCGAGAATGGAAGACACGAAAAGTCAAGAACCGCGGCTGCAGCTGCGCAGAGAATGAGAGATTCGATGCTTAAAGTACCGGAACTCTCACTGAAATTTGCACTTAAACTTTTTTTTAACGTGCACCAAATGTATTTGTTGGTAGTTAAACTACCCAACAACAAAATATTGTACAATTAATGTGTTTTAAACGGAATGCGATTAAGCAATGTTTTTATATCACGTCGGGGGGTCACCAATGGTTGAGATGCCAAGCTTTTTTGGCACCTATTAATTTCCAAAATAAAAGAAGAAATTTGGTTTAACTTTATAATATTTATTTGATTTTTGTGGCTGAGCTGAAGCCGATTGCTTGCTAGGGCAAGATAGGTAAGAGGTATACAACCGATGCGCAGAGGGGTTAGCATAGAACTAAAAGAGGACGGCGGCAGATCAAAAGTGATTGCCGAAGTGGCGGCGGCACAGCAAGGTAATTGCCGAATTGCCGGCGGCAGAGAGCCCCTTTTGCGGGAGAGCGCAGCAACTCTGAAGAACGTCAACGCTTGCAAAACATAAATGCATACAATGCATAAATTTACTTCCTAATTCATTTTTCGGCGGCTGGCCCGAACAGTATTTTTTAATCTATTCGATTAACAATAAATCATGAACCTTATCGACAATTTTTTTAACTTTTAATATCTAATATTTAAAATTCTCGTGTCATAAGCTTTTTTGCTAATTTCCTCCGAAATGGCTCGACCAATTTTCGTCCTTATCGGTTAGGTGTGCGCATCGGCCAACATCCAGGCCACTCTTGGAAGCGAAAACACCAACAAAAAAAACGAAAGCAAATAATATTTCAAAAAAATCGGTTGAGCCATTTCAGAGAAGTTCAACAACAAACATTGTAACCGGCGAGTTTAATACATTTGAGCAATGCCAATAAGACAGAGGGGACAATTTGAGTCGTCAAATGATCAAATCTAGAACCATGCGAGATATAAGAGTATGAATTTCAGGTGAGCTTGCGCAGTTACGTAAATCATAATCGCAAGAGGCCCGAGATGAACCAAATCAACAAAGGCAACTAGAACGGAGAGAAACGCGCAGATACAAAGTCGAAAGACGTAGAGGAATTGACCAACAACAGCAACAGAATCATCGATCATTTACATCAAATTTATTTCTTCGACTAGCATTCCAGTATGAGCCTGATGTTAAATATTATGCTCATTCTAAAGTGGTTATTGGTACTTTGGAAAAGGAATGCCCGCATGACAACATGCACTCAAATTTAAAAATGAGCCAGTTGGGATGTGTTGCTCATCAGGAAAAGTACAAATAACCGAAATTGAAACATCACCTGAACCATTGCACTATTTACTTATCGGTACAGATCCAGATTCTAACATGTTTTTGAAGTCAATTCGCACATTCAATTCATGTTTCCAAATGACATCATTTGGAGCAAAAGAAATAGTTAACAATATTGCTGCAAACGGTCAACAATTTAATTCCACGTCAAAATCAAAGGCTAAGTTTATCACAAAGTGGGCTCATTGCTACCAATTCCAAACGAATCTCATAAATTTTTACAAATATGCTTTATGGGTGGGGAGGACTCCGAACGTGCACTCCCCAATCGCGTGGATGCACGTTACGACTATCGTAATCGCAATTCTTTGGACGCTTTATTAAATGGGCACAATAAATTATTGAAATTATTAAAATCACACATGCACAAACTACAAAGTGAAAATTATGCTATTCTCATCAATCCTGATAGAACACCAGCTGGAGAGCATATGTGTTGCATGCGAAGATATCGATAGGTGATATCCCATAGAAGCGGTGAGGAGGAAAGAAGTTCGAACATAGTGGCAAGGCCAAAATTTAAGGGGAAAGGGTTAGCAAGAGTGGCGCCACCTGGTCCTGGAGAGTGAGAGTTCCGCGCGCTCTCCGGAGTCGTTATGAGAGAGAATTTCCGATCTCAGCCCATAACGGAGTCCCGAAGCCAACTCACCCATACCCCAAAGAAAAGAGAGCCGCCAGCAGCTCGAATCAGGCCATGCCCTTGAACCTAGTTCAAAGGCGATAGGAGAGCGATGGGAATCAGCGGCCCGGGAGCATTAAACAGAGCAGCTAAGCCAAGAGGGGGTTCAGAGAAAGAAATTCCCGCAACGGAGGAGCATGCGCGCCGGACATAGTGATCTAGTGATTTTTTTAGTTTTGAAAGAAAAAGTGAGTGGGATGAGGATGGAGTAGTGGCCACCACCCGATAAAAGATAAATAAATCTGTGATTCCAGGGGATCAAGATCAGTGAAACACCAGGAACTTTAGAACTGACCAGCGGGACGGAAAGTAGACCCAAAAAGCACAAGAGTGAGTCCGCTCCAAAGGGGGAGTAAAGAAACCCCAAATTTATTCTTTTTGTTGGCAAATCCATAGGGAATAGGCCACAGCTCCGCCATCCTGGCTTGGTTTTGCTGGTCTCGAAGAAACTATCCTGGCCACGTAGTGCGGGTCCCTCGCCCATTTAGGGAGAGAGAAAAAAGCATCAATTAACTTATTTACTCCTATTATTTATTTTTGTTAAACGTCTCCATTTATATGTATATGTTAATCCCGTAATTTAAGTCCGTCTATATCCATTTATATATGTAACTTATTTATATTTATTATATTAATTATTCCTATTTATCTATTTATTTATTCACCGCCCGTAATGATAAGATGAAGGGGGAATGAATAGGCAGGCTTAGTGTAGCGATGATACCGTGTAAAAGTAGGAAATTGAAGTGAAAATTATAACGAAAAAAATGAATTGCTAAGCGTTTCATATGGGGGGAAGAGGAGCCACAGCAACGGGAGGGTAAGGCTGCTGCACATGGCAGGGAGATCCAAAACGTTGTTATTCAGATCTCAGGTAGGGAGGGTACGTCAGGGGTAAAAACATCGACACCTCGACCTGGTCCACGTCTGTGTTGAAGGAAGTTACTGTAATGTTGTTTGTCGAGTAGAGTCCGTTTGCAGTTTTTTTTTTTGTCGGTTACTTTTGTTGTTTCAATTTGTTCGAGATGTCCAATTAGTTGGTATATTGTGCGACCTGAGGGCTTGGGAAGTACCCAGCCCTGGGATGACTGGCTAGCCGGCCTTGCCCCGAAGAAAACAAAGGTTCGTAACATATGTATGTACGTAGATTGAATGCACCTGTTGTTGACGAAATCAATGATTCGAAGAATAAATAATGATCTTCAGTTTATTACCAGTTGTATTCAGTTTTATACCCATCGCTCATATGACGCTCTCCAATATCCACTAATTTTCTGGAAGGGACAAGACGGATATTGTGTAAACATTACACAACGAGATCCCGTAACAGGTAATTTATTCATTATTAAGAACATAGTTATTTTGTTATTAAAGAATAAATCTTAAATTATTATTGCAGGAGCCGAGAAAGATAGGAACGTTAGTTCGAAGGATTTTTATTCTTATAGACGCGGCCGAGACAACACCATTTTACGATGTCGTGAGCTTTGCCAAAAATTTACGGTCGACATGTATGTACATATGTGAAGATAGAGAGTGAACGACTACGATTCTAGCGATATAATCAACAGAAGCTGCGTGAGGACAAATATATTCACTTACGAGATGCCATTGCGAACAACGCTGACACTGCCGAAATTGGTAATTATGTTATCTTACCACCATCCTACGTAGGTAGTCCACGTAACATGGAAGAATACTTACAGGATGCTATCACTTTCGTGCGTATATGGACGACCGTTTTCATTACTTTTACATGTAATCCAAAATGGCAGGAAATTACATCGTTGCTATTACCAGTACAAATAGCAATATATCGTCATAACATAACAGCACGTGTGGTTAAACAAAAATTAAAGTCTTTAATCAGCTTTATTATAAAACGAGGAGGAACGTTGTGAGTTGCTGCGGACACCGCAACTCTACAGTTATACCCGATACTAAGTCAGTATGGCTCTCCTCCGGCAGACGCCGCTAATATTAAACGACACGACAAAGAGTGCGTGCGAGAGAGACAGAAAATCAGTCTGAGCGTGACGTCGGGCGCTGCGTAGCCAGTGCAAATTGATTTGTTCCTTTTGGCTATACAAATTATCTGATCTGATCCAGATTCAGCAATCTGATAGATATGGTCATTATCTATGATTCTGCGTCTTTAGTTTTCTCGAATGTGCAATATTGTGGATGCAACAGATTTTCGTCCTTTGTGTGGGCGGAAGGGGGTGGGGCGAAATTGAAATACACGTTTTATAGTAAGATCTAACAGGAGTGCGGATACTAAATTTGGTAACTCTAGCCTTAATAGTCTCTGAGATTTGTGGATGCCCCAGATTTTCGTCCTTTGTGGGGGCGGAAGGGGGTGTGGCGAAATTTGGACACGAAACGGTCAAGGTCCGATATCACAGGAGTGTGGATACCAAATTTGGTTGCTCTGGCTTTTGTAGTCTCTGAGATCTAGGCGCTAATGTTTTACTCTAAGCAAAGCCGGCTATGCTACGTGTGTGTTAGAGAGAGACAGGGCGAGAAAAAATGAAATTGTTTTCTTGATGCTGGCTATAATAATGATACGATCCAACTCAAATTCTGCAGTCTAAAAGATATGGTCATTCTCTACGATTCTGCGTTTTTGGTTTTCTCATATCTTTAAAATTGTGGATGCCACAGATTTTCGTCCTTTGTGTGGGCGGAAGGGGGTGGGGTGAAATTTTGAGATACACGTTTTATAGTAAGATCTAACAGGAGTGCGGATACCAAATTTGGTTACTCTAGCCTTAATAGTCTCTGAGATTTTTGAATATCCCCAGATTTTCGTCCTTTGCGGGGGCGGAAGGGGGTGTGGCGAAATTTTGAAACAAACTCGTCTCGGTCCGATATATTAGGAGTGTGGATACCAAATTTGGTTGCTCTAGCTTTTGTAATCTCTGAGATCTAGGCGCTAATGTTTTACTCTAAGCAAAGCCGCCTATGCTACGTGTGTGTTAGAGAGAGACAGGGCGAGAAAAAATGAAATTGTTTTCTTGATGCTGGCTATAATAATAATACGATCCAATTCAAATTCTGCAGTCTAAAAGATATGGTCATTCTCTACGATTCTGCGTTTTTGGTTTTCTCATATCTTTAAAATTGTGGATGCCACAGATTTTCGTCCTTTGTGGGGGCGGAAGTGGGCGGGGCGAAGTTTTGAAATATTTTTGTAGCAGTGACATATCACAGAAGTCTGGGTCCAAAACATCGTTGCTCTAGCTCTTATAGTCTTTGAGCACTAGGCGCTGAAGGGGACGGACAGACGGACGGACGGACAGACAGACAGGGCTCAATCGACTCGGCTATTGATGCTGATCAAGAATATATATACTTTATGGGGTCGGAAACGATTCCTTCTGGACGTTACACACATCCACTTTTACCACAAATCTAATATACACCAATACTCATTTTGAGTATCGGGTATAAAAACGCAACCATTCATATGTAAGGTTTATTTGTGACTAAAACAATGCTCTGCTCGCAGGCAGATAGAGACCGAACGAAAGGGAGATAAGACAACGTCGTTTCGTTACGTCTCTCACTCATACGTCTACATATTCATATGTCTGTCAATACATGCGTGCATTTCTAGAGATGGTCATTCTTAAACACCCTTCCTCAATGCGTGCATGTTTACAAATTCCATTTAACTCAATTTAAACTTAACAATTTTGTAAATTCGACATGCTTTCTCTTAGGGAGATTCTTGGTCAAGATATCTGCAATCATATCTGTTGTACTAGCATACTTTAACTTAACTTGACCCTCTTCTACAATATGCCGTACTGCTGGGAGCAACATTTTGCCACCAGCCGCGCCTTGAAACGTTCGATTTGACCAACTTTGTCGCGTTTCAGGCTATATACCCATTTGCATCCAACTGCTCGTTGTCCTGCCGGTAAGTCTGCCAACTGCCATGTCTCGTTTGCCATTAATGCCTCATATTCGCGTTGCATCGCTTCGGACCAATGTGATGCATGAATACTGATCAACGCCTCCTCGTAGGATACTGGAATCTTTACGTCGCTGGCAACCAGAGCACCAAGAATGTTGTACTCCTTTCTCGGACGGCCAGGTTTGCCGGTCCGAATCAGCCTTGGTCTGCCAGGTCCAACGCGAGGAGCTGACTCATCTGACTCAACCTTTTCTGTTGCGCTCTCGTACCCATCAGTACCGCTGCTACTGGGATTCTCCCCGTCAACGCTTGCACCATGGCTGCTGTCTCCACCGCTGCTGTCAATGTCATCAGTATCGCCGCCTGACTGCATGCTAACTTCTGCCTTTGGAAGTTCGAATGTGACTGTATCCTTGTCGTCTTGGATCTCGTCAAAGAGAACATCTCGCCTCTCAATCACCTGATGAGACACAGGGTCATACAGTCGATAGCCCTTAGCCGCTACTGAATATTTAATCATGCGATATTCTTTGCCTTTTGGTTGAAGTTTACTCTTCCTTGGACCTTTGTCCAAAGCTACTGCAACGGAGCCAAAAACTTTTAGATGACCAACAAAAGGTTTCTTACCAGTCCACGCTTCCATAGGCGTCATACTGGTCAACGCCTTGGTCGGTGATCGATTCCGTACATACACAGCTGCGTTGGCTGCCTCAGCCCACAAGGATTCGCCTAATCCTGACTGGACCAGCATACATCTTGAAATTTCCACCAGAGTGCGGTTTGCAATCTCAGCAACGCCGTTCTGCTGTGGAGTGTACGCCACTGTCAGCTGCCTCTCGATTCCATTAGTTTTCAGAAATTCATCAAACGATTTGTTGACAAATTCACCGCCATTGTCGCTCCGGATACATTTGAGACTTTTTCCCGTTTGCCGTTCAACCAGGGTTTTGAACTCGACGAACTTCTGGAAGACTTCATCCTTTGTCCGCAGGAAATACACAAATATACGCCTTGATTTGTCATCGATGAAGGTTAGAAAATACTTTGATCCAGCAAGCGACTGTGTGCCAAAGGGCCCGCACACATCTGCATGAACTAGTTCCAATATATCTTGAGCTCTACTGGTGGTTGCAACAGGAAATGGTTTTGCATGAATCTTGCTGACCATACATGTTTTGCAATTCACATTCGCCGGGAAAATCATATTTTCAATGCCGCGCACCATTCCTTTGCTGATCAAATCTTTCATACTGCTGATGTTCAAGTGGCCGTACCGTTTATGCCACAGGGCACCATCAGCCTTAACCGCCGCAAAACAGTTGTTTTGTTTTCCTCGAAACATATACAAGTTTCCAACTCTGTTCGCCTTTACAATGCATTCGCCATTTTGGTTAACTCGTGCATATTCTTGTCCAAAAGTGACGAAACATTTATTCTGTACAGCCCTGCTCACCGAGAAATAATTTCCATTCATTTCGGGCACATAGAGAACATTCTTTAACAGCAGCGTGCATATCTCTGTCTTCAGCTCTACTTCCCCTTTTCCTTCAGCTTTTAGGAAACCGGAGTCAGCCAGACCAATCATTTCTGTGTGTTTCTCGAACTTTGTGAATAACTGTTTCTAACAACACATGTGGCTTGTGGCACCACTATCCAAACACTACATACTCTTTTTCAAATTTTCTGCGTCCAACGCATTTAATAGACTGCACTGCTTTTTCTCCACTCTTGCTGCCCTTTCCACATTTGCGCTCTCCTTCTTACACTGAGCCTTCATATGCCCGCGCTCACCACACTTGAAACATATCATTGTATTGTTTCTCTTCTTTTGCGCTCTGTGCGCGGCCGGCTTATTTACTGCGGTATATGCCTTTGCGTATTCCTTTCGATCTTCTGTGTTTCCCTTTCGTTCGCCTTCTTCCTTCAATTTTACGCATAGAACATCGAAAGTCGGCAGACTGTCGCGCGTCTCTATGGCGACAACGAAATTTTCGAAATGTTCTGGAAGGCTTGACAACAAAACAATTGAGCGCAGTTCATCATTTATCTCGATTCCTACTGACCCAAGGCCATCAAGAATATCCACGAACTCATTACTGTAGCTTGAAATGCTTTGCCTTTGGTCCATGCGCTTGCTTAGCAATTTCTTGTACAGTTGAACCTTTCGTACAGGTCCACTTGGTTGATGAACACTCTTTAATTTTTTCCATGCTTCGGACGACTTACTGCAATTTTTAATGTATCCCAACTGTGAAGTTTTCACACTCAATGTGATCATGGCCAGCGCCTTTTCATCCTTGGCCTGCGTTGGTAGCAGGTCACCAGATGCCACACTTCACAATTCAGCGTGCACCAACACAGACCGCATTTGAATACACCAGGAGTCATAATTTCCCTCCTCTTATTTGTCTATTTGATACATCCCGCTCATTGCTGATTATCGTTTAGTATCTGAGTCACACCGATGTTAATAGTTCGTAACTAAAACAATCACTTTACTTTTTAATTTACAAAATCCGAACATGGGCCCATAACCTGTTGGACAGAATTTCGCTGCCGTTGCAAGGGAAGTTCTTGTACCGAAAAGTAAAAACGCAACCATTCATATGTAAGGTTTATTTGTGACTAAAACAATGCTCTGCTCGCAGGCAGATAGAGACCGAACGAAAGGGAGATAAGACAACGTCGTTTCGTTACGTCTCTCACTCATACGTCTACATATTCATATGTCTGTCAATACATGCGTGCATTGCTAGAGATGATCATTCTTCAACAATATGGAAACACAGGCTTTCCTCTGAAAAAAAACAGGAAGTATGACAGTTTTGCGAGCGATCTGCAAAACAGCCAGAGGCCAGAATCTATACCGCATCAATTATGACAAAAAAGCATACTGACATACTGAAGACATACTGACATGGGCAGCATTTTAATCTGCGGACATCAACAGCAACATAACAAATACACGTTCAATGCTTTAAGATGAATGTTCACATGTATGGACCAGATTTAGCCTAAAGTAATTTTGCATATGACAATTTAGTTTTTCATAAACCAACAAACATAACGGACTGCATAGGCCCAGCAGCTAAAAAATTCTAACTTCTATACACATACGATTAATTACATATGAAGTATATTGGGTGGACTCCTAACGAATCATTCTGCGTATAATATACTAACGAAAATACCATGTGCCGCTTTGAAAAATAAAACATATATATATGTAGTTAAATATCCGCAACTCGATTTTAAGTTTTTTAAAAAAGACTTTTATTTTACAACTTAAATATCTTTATGTCACAAGATTTAAATGAATTCCCCGACTTGACTTTGGGTCTGCTTGTCTCAAACGGAACTGATCTCTCTGCTGCTGGCTAGTTTCCATGAGCCTTTCTCTTGGAACTCCCGACTCTGGCTTCGGGCGTTGCTTTCCTCGGCTGCATCTTCGTGTCGGTGGCGTACGTGCCTGGATCGATATTTGGGGATGCGTCGGCTTTGATGAAAGGAATCCACTGCTGGCGATAGGAGTTGCATTACATGACGGAGCTAGGAATGTGATACTCCTTGGTTTTATGTCTAGCTTTGATTGGTCCTCATGAGTGGCGTGATTCTAAAGAATCGATTTCTCGAGAGTGGCGTGATTCTAATGTTGATGAAACAATGTGGTCCATTGTTTATATTATGGGGGGCCCTAGCTTGGAGTATGGGAAGAAACAGTTATTGATTCTTGAGTGGGGTCCTGTTACTTGTGTGGATGGGGTGGATGAATTGTACATAAACATAATGTGTATGGGATGTGGGGAATTATGGATATGTCACTCCCCCAACGTTTGTTATTAGCCTGTCCCTAGGCGATTACCCTCGGGTATAGTGACGGGGTGTCAAGTGCGGTGGCTGAGGTTGGTTCCTCTTCTGCTTCTATTATAGGGTTAATACATTTAACCGTGACTCTTTTAGAAGTTTTCTTAAATTTAACAGCTACATAACTTAGTAGTACTAATATAATTATGACAAATGAAATTAGTAGACTTATTTGTAATAGGTTACTATATTTGGTGTATTGCATAATTATTTCATTAGTTTGGACATACGACAGTGGTTTTATTTTAGTTATGTTGTTGTTGACATAAACATTCTGGTCAAAATCTAACATTGTGTTTGATATTGTAAATTCATTTAATTGGATTGAACAGTTGTAGATTTTTATAATGGTATTTCCTTCCGCTATGATTTCTTGGTTTACACAATTCTGGTTTAGCGTTGTTTTTGGAAGATTCCATGTGATTAGTATATTGGGTTCAATAAAGTTTATTTGAAAGTTTTGAAAAGTTTTGGAATATGGACATTTAGTGGGAATTTGCATTAAAATTCCTTTTATACAATTTTCATTGGTTTTCAATCTAGTTTCTTTAACAAATACTTCTTCATTTTTTATGTAGTACTTGTCGTATGTCATATCTGTTAACATGTTATTTAATTCGTCTGGATACGGAACGAGTTTATAGATTGGTACTTTTGTAATGTCTTTGGGAATGTTGGAAATTATTAGAATTTCGTTGGTATCGGATTTTAGCCATGTGGAGGTTTTTATATTTAGTATTTTCTCAGAATTTATTTGTTCCAGGTAGTCTTGTTTTAATAATTTTGGATTAAATATACCGAGCCTAGTTAATTGCATACCTAGTTCTATATCTTCGATATATTCTGTGAAATGTTGTAGATTGAATATCAAAATTTCTATTTGTTGATTCCTGTCTTTTTCTTCATTTAGTTTGTTTATAACGTTTATTCCACTATTAACTGCATCTATTACCAAATTTAGTTCATTCATTTGAATGCTATGGCTGGCTAAATTTTCTATTTTTTGTTCCAAATCGACTTTATCTTCCTGATCTAGTGTTCCAAAGAGATATTTGTAGGCTGTTCCTACTATATTGATTAGGCCTCTTTTATTTCTTTTGGTTATTTTTAGCCTGTTCATTTCTCTTTGCAATTTGTCTACTAGATATTTTATTTGGATTATGTCCTGGAATTTAGTGGCTTGCATTAATAAATTTTGGTATAGTTCTTCGGTTTTAGTTACATTAACAGTTAGATAATGGTATTCGTAATTGATAGGTATGTTAATCGATCCAGTTTTGAATATCATATATCCGTTTTGGGATTTTATAGGATTTATTTCTATGTTTTGGCCCTGTGCCATTACGATGGTAATTATGAGAAAGATGAGGATTTTAATTGTGTTGAAGTTCGCCGATTCCATTAACTTCCTCGGTTTCTCTGGAATTATTATATTTGCTTCTATTAGATTTCTTCTTTTTCTTGAATTTTGATTTATAATGAGTTATTTTCCTACCCCTATTCTTTTCTTCATAATGTTTTTCGTCTACCTGTCTAATTTCGCCCGTCCTTTTGAAAGGATTTGTTACCTTAGACTTAACTAGAGGTGATAGTTTATAGCGGGTATCTACTTCATACTCTATGCGGTTTTTATTTAATTGAGTGATTTTATTCACTTTATTTAGTTGGGTGTCATAATCAGGTGAGCCTGCATAAATGAATATATCAGCTGGTGTCCTATTTGTGGTATTATGTTTGGTTTTATGATTATAAGTATAAAGAATTAATTCAAACTTCGTGAATCTATCTTCTGGGTTATCCTCGCTAGATATTATTCTTAATTTTTCATTTACTGTTTTATGAAATCTTTTTACGTCAGATATTCCATTTTTGCTGGAAGTGATCTCTATTTTGACGTTTTCCGCATTCAGCCATGCTTGCAATGCTGTGCACATAAAAGCTGAATCTTTATCGGCTTTGATTTCAATTGGTTTACCCATCTCGTTAAAAACTTTCATGATGGCTCTTTTTGCTTCTAACCAGTCACGACTTTTTACTTCTACAAGAGTGGCAAACTTCGAGTATACGTCAATTCATGATAGGAACTGTTGGTTACCAACCATATAGAAATCTATGACGTATTTCTCTCTGATGTTCAGTATTTCCGGTGTAGTTTCGAATGCCAACTTCGTATTTCTATGCTCTGTTTTGGCAACATTACAAGTAGGACACTCGTTTATGATGTTTTGGATTAGTTTTTGATAATCCGGGTAATAGTATTTTCCCCTAAACCAATTGACGGTTTCCTCTATCCCTGGATGGAGTAAGCCTTTATGATTCTTTAATATGGTTTCTTTAAATTCAGCGTAATTCTGAATATCTAGGAGTTTCGTGCTTGATTTAATAGCTTTGGTTATATTGTTAGAATTAATGATTTCTAAATAGGCCTTTTGGAATGGAGGAAAATCTATTTCGTTATGGAAATATAATGCGCTCTTTTTGGTGCATAGATATTCCTTTATTATATCCTTCGCTAAGGTGTTAGTCATTTCCTTATACGTGATCTTGATGATTAGCTTGTGAAAATAACGAATTGTTTCTACCTTATCTTCATTGCCTTTTATTAGCTCAATTTGCCGATTGTAATAGTTAATTGGTCTTTCCGTGATAGCAATGTGATTTAGATTGTCTTCCTGTGCGCTATGTACAGTTGCACCAACGCTATTGGAAGCTTCTCCAAGGAGATTTTCATTAATCTTTACCCTTGATAAGGCATCAGCTAAATGATTTTCTTTGCCTGGTAGATATTTCATTTTAAAATCAAACTCATTCAGTTTTATTTTCCACCTTTGTAATTTCATATTTGGCTCCTTGAGGTTGTTCAACCAAATCAAGGGTTTATGATCGCTTTGTATCTCGAATGTTCTACCGAACAGGTATGAACGGAAATACTTGGTTGCCCATACGATCGCTAATAATTCCTTTTCGATGGCTGAATAGTTTATTTCATGTTCATTTAGGGTTCTGCTAGCGTAGCAGATCGGTTTGTGTTCTTGTGACAAAACCGCTCCCAATGCTATGGTACTAGCGTCGGTTGTTACCGTGAACATTTTGTCAAAGTCTGGGAACGCAAGGATAGGGTCTGAGGTGATGAGTACTTTTAGTCTCTCAAATGCCTCGACGTACTTTTCTTCCTTGGGGTCTATGACAGCTCCTTTCTTTAGTTTGAGTGTCATGGGTTTTGCTATGTTTGCAAAATTAGGAATTAATTTCCTGTAGAACCCGCACAGACCTAAGAATGACTTTATTTGTTTAGTCGTTTCTGGTATTGGAAATTTGACAATGGCAGAGATTTTGCCTGGATTTGGTACTATTCCTTCAGTAGTGACTACATGACCTAGGAATTCAGTTTCCTTTTTCATGAATTCACATTTATCCATTTGTAGCTTCAAGTTGGCGTCTCTCAACTTTCCAAATACTCTCCTTAGTGACAACAAGTGTTCTTCCAATGAAGTGGAAAATATAATGATGTCATCTAAGTATACAAAGCAATCTTTGAAGATTAACTCTTCTAGCAGATTGTTCATACATCTTTGGAAGGTAGCTGGGGCAGTGGTTAGCCCAAAGGGCATACGAGTGAACTCGTAATGTCCATGCTTAGTGGAGTACGCAGTTTTGGGGATTGAGCTAGGTTCCATGGGTATTTGATGGAAACCTTTTGCTAAATCGATTGTCGTAAAATACTGACATTTACCTAGTTTGTCTAGGATTTCATCCATTCGTGGAGTTGGGAATTTGTCCTTAACTGTTATTTCATTTAGACTTCTATAGTCTACTACCATTCGATATTTTTGCTTTCCTGAAGCATCTATCTTCTTCGGAATCATAGATATGGGCGAGCAGTAAGGAGAATTCGACTTTCGAATTATTCCCTGCCTGATCATATCTTTGATTTGCTGGTTTACCTCCTGATCATGTATCTGGGCATATTTGTATGGTCGTCTGTAGACCGGGTCTTCATGTTGAGTTTTGATCTCGTGCTTGATTGTACTTGTGAAAGTCAAATTGTCACCTTCTCTGTACTGCACATCCTTAAACTCATATAAGACCTTCTTTAACTCTTCCCTCTCTTCGTCGTTTAAGTGTTCCAATCTTAATTGATTACATTCCCTTAATTCACTGTCTAGAGCGGAAGCGAAGTATTGATCTCCCTCTGGAGATGGGTCAAGGCACTTAGGTGCGATCTTCTCTTCTTTTGTAGAGGGATCAGTGCACTTCTGTGCGGTCTTGCCGGCTTCAATAGCTTCTCCACTCTGAATGATTGGGTACGACCTAGCTCCTAGTGTTACAGTGTCATTTCTGTAATCGATGACGGCTTTACTTGCCATCAAGTATTCTCTTCCTAATAAAATATCATAATTTTCGGAAAAGTTATGTATGTAGAACTTTTGTTCGGACGGACATGTTTTGTTCGCATTCCTCATTATACTCTTAGTTAAACGGACAGGTCCATTGATGGTATGGACCGTAAGGTTATCGTCTTTTATCTCGGAATCTGTATAATTTTCTTTCATGATGTTGATCGATGATCCCGAGTCAGCGATACACCTTAATATTCTTTAATTAATGGTAATGTTTATATAGGGTCCTCCTCGGTTTCTTCCGAGGCGGCTTGATGAAAATGTACGTCCATCTTCGTTTGGCCACTCTGGCTCTCCCTCCCTCTTTTAGTAGGTTGGTTGGGTCCACTCCCACTAGCTTGGTTTTGAGATATTTGCTGATTGAATGGATTCTGAGCCCTACCTTGTTTCAAGGAATTTTTGAACTCATTGTATAATCCAGGATTTTGGGAATTTTGATTTTGATTTTGATTTGTTCGATTAGTCTGACCTGTTCCAGATGAACTCTGAGTTTGATTGTGATAGTTAGTAGTATTATAATTTGGATAATAGTTTCCAAAATTCTTTCGATTTGATTGAGACGATTTCGATTGATCTTTATTTGTACCTGAATCTGTTGTACTAGCTTCGTACAATCCTTCTTCTTGTGCTGCCTTCTTAAGATTAGACAATGTGGTAATATCTTTTCTTGCTAAGGTCATGAACATTCTGTCAGGAAGTTTTCGAGTAATGACATCTTTAATTGTGTTGTTCAAAGCGTTTTTATAAATGACATTATTTTCTGGTATGTTTTCTAAGTTTAGCTTATTGTTTATTAATAATGCTTTTAGCTCTAATTCTTCTATAAACTTACGAAGACTGCCGTTGAATCTGGTGGTGTATAGTTGTCGTAAGAGTTCTTCATATGGTGTGTGATTTTTGAACTCGTTGATCAGCGCCGTCTTCAGTTCGAGCCACGTGTTGGGTTGTATCATTTGCGATATGCGTTGTGCCTCTCCTGACAGTTGGATCTCGGTCGCTCCAAATAGGATCCTTTGTTGGCGAAGATATTCAGTTGGATATAATCCGCATACATATTCGATTCGTTTGATAAATGAGCTTAGCTGTCCAGATGAACCGTCATAGGCAGGTATTTGTCTGATCGACAGCAGTGCCTGGTTCAAGTGGATTTCGCTCAATGATAGTGGTGGTAACGCCATGTTGTTGGTGTTGATTGGGTTTTGTTTTGTTTTCAGTAGTTTTTAACTTTATTTTGGTTCACTTGTAAGTTTTTTGATTTTGTATTTAGTGTTTCACTGTTCTTGGTGGATCACTATCTCCGCTTACTTCAGTTCACTTAATTTTAGTTTTGCAAATCGTATGTGCTCGTAACACATATGTTCTTTGGCGGATTTCACAATTTTATTAACGATTCCGGGATTACGTGATCACAGTAATTAGAAATTACACAAGCTGACCATTACCGAAATATAGGAGTTAATTTTAAACGAAATCCTACCGACTGCGCCAGTTAAATATCCGCAACTCGATTTTAAGTTTTTTAAAAAAGACTTTTATTTTACAACTTAAATATCTTTATGTCACAAGATTTAAGTGAATTCCCCGACTTGACTTTGGGTCTGCTTGTCTCAAACGGAACTGATCTCTCTGCTGCTGGCTAGTTTCCATGAGCCCTTCTCTTGGAACTCCCGACTCTGGCTTCGGGCGTTGCTTTCCTCGGCTGCATCTTCGTGTCGGTGGCGTACGTGCCTGGATCGATATTTGGGGATGCGTCGGCTTTGATGAAAGGCATCCACTGCTGGCGATAGGAGTTGCATTACATGACGGAGCTAGGAATGTGATACTCCTTGGTTTTATGTCTAGCTTTGATTGGTCCTCATGAGTGGCGTGATTCTAAAGAATCGATTTCTCGAGAGTGGCGTGATTCTAATGTTGATGAAACAATGTGGTCCATTGTTTATATTATGGGGGGCCCTAGCTTGGAGTATGCGAAGAAACAGTTATTGATTCTTGAGTGGGGTCCTGTTACTTGTGTGGATGGGGTGGATGAATTGTACATAAACATAATGTGTATGGGATGTGGGGAATTATGGATATGTCACTATATATATGTATATACATACCTTCAATAGCTAAAATTGATGACACAAACTAAAAAAATATTGAGCCAAATTTAATATTATTTACGAATATTTATTTGTATCGGCTTTAAGTTAAATTTCACAGTTATTATTTTTAAACGTAACAGAAAAAAACACTTAAATCTTAGTTAAATATATACTTTTATATACAGAAAACAAATAAGAAAACTTTAATCGACATTCCGACAGTAAATTAGCCACTAAACCACAGGCGCTCTCTTAAAATAATAAGAATGTGAATTTCGATTCGTTTTCATTGCTGGGAACCACACCATTATACTCGTACATAAATAGGAACTTATTTTATTTATTCTATCTTTAATACAAACAATCTCGCGGTTAAATGCGTGATACCTTTTTTAAAGTGAAAACAGCGTGAAAAATAATAAAAATTTGTTAATCTCCGTGAGCATTGCTAAAATGCTCACAGCCAGTTTCGTTGTTTTATCTCTAAATCAAAGTGTTCAGATTAATATTCTATAACTACAACAAAGCTCATCCAAATTTAGCTCATTGGTTTAAATTTTCGAAGAAATAAACTTTTTTTCTAACAAGGATCTGTAAACCAATTATTTCCATGTAAACTAAGCGACAACAAAAAAAAACGCACTCTAAAATGGCATGCATTGTTTACCTCTTCCGCATGGGGTTCCCCAAATGTTATACGATTCGTTTAATTTTTATTTTTTGTTGTCGCTTAATCATTTTCAAAAAAAGTTCATACTAATTTTTTTTTAAATCATAGCCATACACTTCGAAACAAATTATTTTTATTTATTTATTGACGCTTTTTCGGTAATTTTGACCCAACGGAAGACAAAATTAAATTAATATAGAAAAAATCTTTTTATCTTATTGTTTCCACTAAGTTCATTTTTTTCTTGTAAACGTTTTTTTTAATTTATATTTTGTGGTACCAATCTTAGCAATGGGGTAAGAAAAGATCGTGTTAGGATCTGCAACGTTTTGCAGATATTTCGGCTCGAACTATTCAACGTCGGCCAAAGGAAGTGTCTTTAATAGCAAGGACACCTGGCAAAAAGCCACTTCTGTCAAATATAGTCAAATCGGGGCGAATCTTAGTGGTCGCGAATGATACTCTCGGATGAGTCCAAATTTAAATGTCCAAATCTGTAATTGATTCCTTGAAGTTTTGCTATTTTTAAAATATATTCAACTAGTTTCGACTATTTTTCAACGACAGATAAACATTTTGAAGACGGAATTGGACATAAAGTCTTTAGAGTGGCCATCTAACAGCCCCAACCTTAATCCGATAGAGAATGTCTAGCCTCCTAGTACTGCCATAATAAGAAAGAGGAAGCCAAAAACTATGGTTGAGCTAGGAGAAATTATAGAACAAGTTTTGTTTGAGGATATAACGGATGAATATCTAAAGGCTTTAAACGATTCGGTAGCGTCAATTTTGTGATAAAAACCAAGGGTACCATACAATATGAATTAATTAAAAATTAGAAAAAAAAATTATGCAATAATATTGTTTATGTTTAGTTAATAAAAAAAAAAACAAAATAAAAAACATATTGGAAAAAACTTAGTTTTTGTTGAAGAAATCGTTTCTATACATATACTGAATTTTTTTTCCTTCGTTTGATCAAATTACCAAATGACCGTTGGAAAAAGTGTTATTTGAAAAAGTATTTGTTTTTAATTATAAGGATAGGACAAAAAAAAAATGTATTATGGAACTGATTTATTGACACGAAAAAAAAATTATCCCAATCGTATAACATTTGTGGAAACCCCACGCTGGGGAAGTCAAAAGGGCATAGAATATTAAAGTGCAGCTTTTTTTTAGCTGGGTGTAACTACAGGGTAGCGCAAATGTAATCATCCGATTTTCGTTGACTGTAATACCATGCAACACCATATTTACGTTTCGAACCAAACTGAAAATTTCTGATAGATTTGGGGTTGTACACATTTATAATGAACTATGGCTGTTTTTCTATGCTAATTTTTTGTTTAATTTTTAAAAACTGGTTACATTGAGCGACAAAGAGTGCGTGCGGGAGAGACAGAAATCTTGTCTAAACATGTCGTCGGGCGCTGCGTAGCCACTGCAAAATGATTTGTTCCTTTTGGGTATAAAAATAATCCGATCTGATCCGGATTCGGCAATATGGTAGGGACGGACAGACGGACGGACTGACAGACAGGGCTCAATCGACTCGGCTATTGATGCTGATCAAGAATATATACTTTATGGGACGTTACACGCATCCATCTAATACAAATCTAATATACCCCTATACTCATTTTGTGTATCGGGTATAAAAATATCGCAAAAGTGATATATTTTACATTTGAAATCTTAATATTTCCCACACGTTAAGTTGAAGCTACAAAGTGTTTAGGTCCTATAGATACATTTATCTGCATTTCAGAATTTTAATATTCAATACAACTGAATTTAAGACACTTAAGCTCTGTGCAAAAAGTAGCACCATATCAAAAAAGTTCGGTTAAGTTCGAGGCGTAAAAAAAATCAATTTTTTTTTACTTATATAATTGGCACTGCTACTGGATTATTTATATCTAGTTAACATCGTTGATTTTTTTTTTAATTACCTCGAAAAAATTACGCACTTACACAAAAATTTCACAATGGCCGCAGAAGTTAACAGAGGTACCAGTTTTATTCCATTTTTCACAACTATTCTGCCATATTTTATTTCAATATGTTCTTCAATTCTAGGCGAATGATCTGTTTAAGATAATTTCTCGGACTTGACTTCGTGATCCGATGTCTTGCCGATCCACAGTGGGTAAAACGGCCAATGTAGCATATATTTTTTCAGGTTCTCGAAATCCGAATAAGGTATTTTTTAATCTATTCGATTAACAATACATCATGAACCTTACCGACAATTTTTTGTACTTTTAACATAGCTGTATATCGGGCTGTAAAGCTTTGAAAGGAAACATATGTAATATCGCTGGCGCAACAATGAATTTTGCTTAAATTTTCACTTGGTACAAAAAATTCATTTTTTTCAATTCAACCGAAAATAATTTAGAAAATTTTAAGAAAAAAAGTACCTTAAAATAAAAAAAGATGTTTGCGTGTCTATGAGTTTTATGTTATGAAATATCAATGAAGAACATAACATTAAATTAAAATTAAATTGATTAAAGTGATTGAAAAATGGTCCATAGTTTCTGCGAATTTTCGCGATTATTTTTGCATTAATTTCTTTATGTTTAGTCTATCTCAAAACGTTCCCTTTATTCAGAATTCAGAAAATTGTAAGTCTGCTTTCGGATCCTAATACTGATTCTGAATAATATTTTATGTTAAGGCCTCTTACTTTTGTTTTTTTTGTTTTACTTTGTTCATTAGGAATATAAATTAGGCCTCGTCTAAGATTTCGTTTATAAGAGCAAAAATTTCAATGTAGCGATGACATAAAATCTTTTAATCGATCCGAGTTAACAGGAGTTGTAACGTTTTCTCACAATGCATTGCAATGACTGGTTTTCAATCGATCTTTAATATTAACGATGTCATAAAATAACGGTATTTAAAATATAATCTGTGGTGGTGCTGGTTCTAAACACTGAGTCCTGAAAAGTAACAGATAGATAGCTTAGAAACTGAGGCACGAGATTTCTTAGAAACAGACGAAACAGGCAGACGGACGGAGAAACGGATTCATTTCTTCTTTGACGAAGATGATGTAATCTCAAAGACTATACAATAAAAAGATTTTTCATGAAGGACCAAAATAAGACCAGAGGGACAGAGGGTGCGCGTGGGGTTTCAATTTTCTTTTCACCTATGCTTCGTCTCGGACCGCTGCCCACTTGGCTTCATCTGTTCAGCTCGTCTGGGCTCGGTCCTATGCCCTACAACGTAGGATCTTTCGGTCTTAAATCTTGGTAGTTGTATAGTCTTTAGTATTATGTATACTACAGTCTTCCAATTCGTGAGAAGTTGTTTCATTCTTCAGAACGCTCACTCACAACGAGCGTTGGCTTTTTTACTGAGATATATACGAAATTCTCACTTTCCATTTGCGTTCTCCCTTTGATTTTCTGGTGGGAAGAAAACATAATATTAATATTTATTTGAGTGTATCTATCTCTGCTAGTACGCAAGCGGGAAGATCTACCAAAAAAGCCTATGTACATTTTTTTTAAATAAAATTTTGAAATTTTCTTTCTGTCTCTTTCCCTTACTATACTATTTATAGTACTAGGCTTGCGCTTATTTGTATGGGCGAAAAAAATGTGTCGGAATCAAAAGTCCCAGGGTCTAAAAATTTTCCTTTTGTTATAAAACAATAAAATATAAAGTTTCAGCCCGATTCGACAACGTTTAGAGGTGGAGATCAAATTTCAAAAATACGATATTTGGCCAATGGTTTCTATGGCAGCTATACCATATATTGCTCTGATCGGATTACATTTTTTTGTGATTTAGAACATTAAAATATAATCCAATCCCCACAATTTCAGCCCGAATGGTTAACATTTAAGCCAACAATAAAAAGTTAAACGACCATTTTGGATTATATTAACGCATTTTTATTATTCAATGGATATTGACTAGCATATTCTTTTGCGACGTTTAGCAACTTCTAAAACTCATCTTCTTTTTTGGTTAGTATTTGGTTATCGTCTTGCATAAGTTTAACAGAACGTTCGGCTAAATTATTAACCACTTTTAGATTTTTAAATATTTTCAAAGCATTTTGAAAATTTTCATGTCTATGCCATTCTGAAGGGTCGTCAGTTAAAAAATCTTTGGCAACATAAAAGCGATCGAAAAATGTAGCAGAATTAGGTCTCACAAAATCAGAAAGTCTCGTTGTAGGTAGAGAGTCTTGAACGTAGGCAAATGTTTTTCTTTTCAAATTAGGCGTTTTGCAGAAGTTTCGACATCATCTTGGCCAACACAAAGTACCAAGAGTTGCTTCGCCATTTCTTGTTTATCCATGAAAGTAACTTTATCGTCAAACAATGCAAGTGCGATATTTTCATCAGATAAATACCACAAATGGCTGCAAGTCTTTTTTAGAACAACGTTTCCAATTATCGGATTAACTTCTTTATAAGTGTACATTTCGCATATGAATGGAAAGTCCAGATTTGGAGCTTCAATAGCTAATGTTGACCGGAACCAATAATTTATATAAAAACGTACTATAAAAATATATACGTCGCGCAAACATTATTTTTCTCGAGTTGTCAACGTAAACTCCTCTCGAAAAATATATATTTTTAAGGTATAAATCGCCTTAGGCATCCAGAAAATGGTGCATTTATCCAGGGAGTCGAAAACGATGACCTTTTGGAGCCGATCCCAAAATAAATTAGAGTTAACTCCAACAACTCAACATAATCAGTACGCGCATGATGTTTTCTCAATTCAACTTGACAGAAGTTAATTATTGCATTTGTTCTGTCATTTAAATGCGTTGCAACTGATCAGTCACACCAAACCAAAACTTGGCTTGTGCAATAGTGTTCCAGGAATCTTTAAATCTGGCAAAGAGGGGAACGTCTGTACCTGATGTAGCTTCGGCACATGACTCAAAGGCTGCCCGCAAACATATTTAACTGATGTGATGTGTGCACGGGAGGTATAAAAGGTTTCGGTCTAATAGTTGCTCTAGATAGAATGCAGCGCCATTAAGTCATCCAGAATTGGATGCAGCTGTATCAAAACAGGCTGTTTTGATTTTACCAACTTTTCCCCATTCGGTCAACAAACTTTGCGTGTGAAATGTATATTTTGGCACTCCTAGAAGTTTTTTGCCTTCCATATGTGAAATAATGATTGACAATCGTTTAACTTTGCCGTGCGCAGTCAGTTCAGGAAACATTTTACCATCCCAATGAACCACTGCTGACATCTGAGAATAAACGTGACTAACTTGTAAAAGAATACGTAAGTTCTTTTACCAAATTTTGACAGTTTTGTTTTGCCGACAGAGATATTTTTTGTCTGTTATCTTCCCGCTGTATTGCTCTCCTATTAATATCATATTCACTGATTTCGTGGCCTAAAGCTTCAGCTATAGCGGAAATCAAGTGCATGGCTGCATTATTAGTGATCGTCCACTTATCTAAAAAAGATAAAACTATTTGGGTAAACCAATTTTTCCTGCCTCTTTTCGCTGCAGGCGGTTCAGTTTCGTTATCCGAAATTTCCATTTCCAGATGATTATGCATCGAATAATCGCTGGATTCGCACTCACTTCCAGAATATGTTACATAATAATCTTACTGCCGGCATTAAATGAAACTATCTCAGTAGCAATTCGCGCAATTCGCTTTCGGACTTGATCCTTTAGTTGGCGCTCAACTTAATAGTCCAAGTAAATGCCCTAGTCTTTGGGTCTGGCGCTGCAGTGCAAGAAATGTCTTGTCTTCTTCAATTTGCATCATCGACATGGCATTTGCGAGTGCAATATTGAACAAATACACTGCACGTGTAATTTGCACATTAGTATGAGAAGTTGAATGTTAACTATTTATTTTTGGCTTAAATGATAACCAATCGGGCTGAAATTTTGGGGGCTATATTTTATTTTGATGTTCTATATCAAAAAAAAAATGCAATCCGATCAGAGCAATATATATCATAGCTGCCATAGGAACCATTGGCCAAATATCGTATTTTTGAACTTTGACCTCAAGTCGCCTCTAAATGTTGTCGAATCAGACTGAAACTTTATATTTTATTGGTTTATAACAAAAGAAACATTTTTATACCCTGAGACCTTTGAAAATTAAACTTTTATAAATAAGCGCAACACTAATGTCCACGCAAAAACACGTTTTGAGTGTTTTCAGAGACATACTAGCTATTTTTATTTGTGACTCGGGGAGGTCCCAGTGTGGCTAAATTAAAAATGCGTAATTCTCGAAAGCACTACTACATGTGGTTATACCTGGTATTAATGTAGGGCTCTTATATATGTATACCTCGTGGGGTAGAAATAGAAAACTTCACAAAAAAAAAAACGCAACCGAAAGTTTCTACGGCAAGTAGATGATTCTGTTTCCAAAAATCTTACTGCCTTGTCAATATATATAAAAAACGAAATGTAGTTATATTTTGGATGTCCTGGATCTTGGAGGTTATGAAGCCTGCAGCCAAAATACAGTAGTCTCTGCCAAGTCTAGTACATATAAAAACAGGCAAGAGGATTAAAGTACAGACAGATTGCCATAGCTTTATCGCTCTTATGTTTAAGCTGGTAAGGATTATATTTATATACAATGTTGTGAGGTCGGATGTGTAGCCTTTTGTTCATTGCAAACACTTGACCAAAATCAAAAAGGGTATAAAAACAAACTGATAATATTAGGACCTGGGTAAATTTGGTTTAATTATCTTATTTCTACATATTGTTTAGTTAGTGCATAAAGATCTTTTCTTTTTTCAGTTAAGTTTACAGTAAAGATTGATCAACATATATTGTATTGTAGTAATATTTTACATTTTATACGTTTTAATGCAGACTATTACAGCGTAGAACATAATAAGCATTTTGCATTTAGCTTCTGCTTACAAATACCCGTATTTATAGTTCGCATAAATAAAATATATTCCTTATATACAATAATATTTCCAACAAAACGCAGTTTGTTGTTTTCATTCCTTAATTTTCATGACTGCACAAAAACTATTTTCTATTTTCGTCTTTTATCATCAATTCATTTAAGTAATTTATTTTATATATAAAATTAGTTACAAAATGCAGCACGTTGTTGAACAACAACTTCCAGAACCGCCTTTACTCTTTTGTCTTTGATCTATAAAAATAAGAAAAAATCTGGTTAGTTAAATTAAATCAAATAGAAGGTTTGCATAAACGTAAAGACAGGTATGACTGTTTTCAGGGTAACAGCTGTAACAGGGCAACCACGCTGTTGGCACCCCAGGAAAACAGCCTGCTATCGCTGCTGGGTACCGCGCTCAGTTAACAGACAGTTACATCGCCGTCTGCCTCGCTCTCGCTCTGACGGTTCTGTGCGCTCTTACAATCCGCACATCGCTCCCCGTTTCTTGGCATTTCTTATTACAACGAGTGCTTAGAGTTATTCTACATTACCGTCCTCTTCGATTGATAATTACTTCTCGGTCCGCCCCCCTACAAACAGGCTATTGGAAGCTGCCGAGCTTTTTCGGCAACTATGACTCCAAAATTTAAAAGAAAAAAATTGCTCCGTTTTTAAGGTTACAATTTGGCGTTTATTGTTTGATATTGTTTGTGTGTTTTTTGTTCGAGGCCGTGGCCGTGGCCGTGGACTCAGATTTAGGTGTTAGGCGTTTTGGGCGACAAAGAGTACTGAAGACCGACTGCCTCGAATAGGAACGACCGACTAGACAAAAGGAAGGGTCGATGCAGTGGCTTATAAAAAGTAATAACTTTACATAGGTGTGTGCGTGTATGCACTGAGAGCGTACATAGGCTGAGCGCGATAACAGAAAACTTAAGAGATACGTGAGTTATTAACGGCTGCTGCTCCAAACACAGGCTGTATTAAAGTTTATAAAATTTTGTCTTTAAAATTAAATGAGCTTATTTAAAAAATAGGGACATTGCGAGACTATATAACTAAAATTTAAAAAACACAAACAAACAGCTTCCTTTGACGTTCTCCGAGATTTTTAAAATAAAAATTTTGATATTCATATTTCCCGGACAGTAAGCTGGACCTACAAATTGTTCAGGTCCGATTTATAGATGCATTTGTCAGCTTTTCAGAACTGCAAAGGTCAATAAATCCAGATGTAAGATAAGTTATTTTAAAAAAGCACTGCATCAAAAAACATCTAAAAAATACGAGTTTTAAGAGATTAAAAAATAATCTTTGCCATATAAAAACAGCCATAGTTCATTACAAAATTTTAAAGTTATCAAATCCATCTGTGGAGATAATGGTTTTTTCTCCGATCGGACGACTAATTACTTCGATTAAATATACATAAATTGCGATATGTACTTTATTGCGCGACATTTAAATTGCAAGATTAGCCTTCCTGCCCTTTACATTGCTGATTCGATCGCTAAGCGCAGCTTCGCTCGGCAGACATGGGTAGGTAGACACAAAGCGGAAATAACGAGGAGCGAGCTTCGAGAGAACGCTTTAACAAACATTCGAGTGACATACAAATTAGCGGCTTACAGAACAAGCGGCTGAAGGCCAATAATTGGCTGTTATACGGCAAGCAGCTAATCTGCGATGTTCTGCTCCAAACAATCACCCCCCGTTAGAAGGCAAAGGCTTCTGAAGAGGCAGAACCGCTATCTTCCCAGCGGCCCTCTTGAAGACGCTAACTTGGGCGCGGATGACGGCTACACTGGGATAATCGTCGAATGCACCAATCGGCGCTTCTTTACGAAGGCGGCGTGTCGTAGGTGAATCTTGATCATCGGGAACCTCTGTAATTGCATAGAATGGCAGACAATTTAGAAAGGTAGAAATTTCCAATGTTGAAGTTTGCATTTCATTTAGCGTGGATATGTAGGTTCATAATTCTCCAATCGCAGTTTTTGCACTTGCTCCTGGCACTCGTGAAGCTCCTTCCTGCATTACTGCTCTCGATCGGCTGCCTCCTGGCGCCATTGTTGAGTCAACTTATGGTACTCAAGCGTTGTGGGTCAAAAAACGTCATAAGAGATGCGAGAGAAATTTTCAAAAGCGGCTAACACTGCACACTAATTCTCCGAGTTATTAATGCTTCCTGACAATTGGCCAATTTCGGAATTGGCCAAGAATCTGGAAAGCTTGCATCCTGGGATTGTTCAACTATATGTACAGACTTGCTCGAAAGTAGAATGGAATCTCCAATACCGGAGATGTTAAAATAAGAGGAACGATGATCCAACTGCAACTGTTTATCAAGCCTGGATGTTATAAAGTTTGCCTGCGACGCAGAATGCAAAATGGCACGATAATGGATAAGTGCTCCATAACGAAGAAGAAGGAAGATGAAGCTCCAGTTCCCGATGGGATGTGGAGCAGTGTGTGATGTTGGCCTGGCAATGCTTTTGTTGGGGCTGTTCAATCATTATCAGCTCTTCTTTTTTTCTTTATATCGTTCAAACGCAGAGAGATTTAGGAATGCCTGACATCTAGATATGTAATGCTCGGAGGAATTGCAATGTTTACATGTAGGGTTAGGATGTGTCGTTCCTGGATGTATTAAGGGTGATATGTTTGTCTTCTCCCCCCTGCTGGCTAGGACTTGTTACCATAGCTGTTCCCCAATTCCCCAGCATCCGACATCTTGCTGCCAAAAATGAGGCCATGCTTGACCACTGAGGCAATTTTGAGGTCGGCTGGTCATGCGGTCCAATTTCGTGCCTAAATGTCCTGTCCGAAACCTGTCCGAAATCTCCTGAGCGGTTGCCAAGGTCTGAAGAGCACGCAAGTGCGCATTAATTTTGTCGCTGATCGCGCTCAAGCCGATAGCTTGGCCCTTCTCCACCCCTTGCAGCCCGAAAATAGCCTTGACGTGTGCCTGAAAATGCAAAAGTTTATTATCGAATCGCAACTTCAATAAATTCAACGCCTTGTAATTTTCTTCAAAAAGTTCCAATGAACGAATCGTATCCAGCGCAGCACTGTCTAGACATCCACAAAGGTATTGGAATTTTTCGATGATTGGGATACGTTGGTCCTTGTGCTGCGATTCTGCGTTTTATTCTGCTTGTATGTATTAGATAGTTCACTGCACTGTCTAATGCAATGCACTGATCGAATTGTTTCGACAGCCAAATTGCCAGCAATGTGTGTATGTATGTATGTTTTAGCACCGAAGTGTGCTTAAACGCCGAAAATTTCCTGAGGCTAACGAATGTTGATCGAAAACGATTGTGAATATGGGGCTTTCAAAATGTTTCATTTTAATTTTAACGGCAAAATGGCAGTTTTAAAATGCGTTGAAACATTTTGAAAGACCCAAATCTATCAGAAATTCGGTTTGGTTCTCAGCGAAAAAAGAAATTAAATTTTGTTGTCTAGTGTAATCGCTTATAATCTTATATAATCTTATGTAATAATGAATCGTAATCGCTCATAATTTTATGTATATGAATTTTCAAAGAAAATTCAACAAAAACATAAAAGCAAACGATAAAGTTTTTAGGTGTTAGGTGTTGAGAAACACTTGTATCAGTGCGATATCACAGGAGGCTGGAGACAAAATTTCGTTTCTCCAGCTCTTATAGTCTCTGAGAACCAGGCTTTAAACAGGACAGACGGACATAACTTATCGACTCGGCTATTGATACTGATCAAGAATATATATACTTTATGGAGTCAGAAACGCTTTCTTTTCGGTGTTACACACCTCCACCTTCCCCACAAATTTATCTAATTTATCCCTAAGCTAAGTAACGGCTATAAAAATAGGGAGTATTTTTTATTATGTGGGAAGAAAATGAAAACTTTGAACTAAGAACTTTGTTGGGTTACGCAGCCCAATATGCCCTATAATTCATATATTATAGCCAGTTGTACAGCAACAAAATAAATCACTATAATTCTTTGTTGTTTGCCCTGCCCACTGTACCACACTGTGACCCATATATGCACATACATATACATATGCTCCTTCTCGTGTCTCTCAAAGTCTCGCATGCATTAGGGCATGGGCGATTCGGCCCCCTGACCTTGAATTCAGTCTGCACCTAGCACTCCTTGCATCTCGAATACCTTCTTATAATACATCTTAAACGTTTTAATACATCTTACATAGTCTTGAATCGACCCCCCGCGTCTTCAATCGACACCGTCTTGAATCGGTATAATCCTTTATCGCTATCAAGTGCGCACATCTTTCGCTTTTCTTCGATATTCCATAAACCACCACAATAAAAATATATATTATGTTAAACCTAAAAATCTTCGCCTTTTAAATAAATAGATCGCAACATACGCCGCTGAAGAAGCTCAAGAAACTTTTTCCCCAAGAACGGTACATACTCGGAACTGTAAAATGCGATTTTAGCAGGTTTCGTTCAACGGCTGTACCTTAGCCGTTTATACATAGAGTTTAATAAATGATACCTTAAATTGCCCAATTTATACAACGCTAACTCTTTTTTCGTCTTTTCCTGAGTTTTAAAGTAAATCCCCAAAAAAAAAATTAATTATACATTTGAAAGCCCAAGTTTATTATTTTTAAGGGGGATTGAAGTACCTGTGACCTAATTTGAGCGAGAGAACGCGATTGAAGGAGAGCGTTAAAACAGCTCGGGCTGCTTCTAAGCCAAGTACGAGCGATAGATAAAGATATAGAGCGCGAGAGAACAAGATCGTATAGCTATAGAAACGAAACGAAGAAGGCTGCATAGAAAGACGAAAGAACGACCGCTGCCGTGCGTAAGCATATGCGGCTATCTACAGTCGATAGTGCAAGTATCGAATAAAGGTAACTTATGTACTCTGCACCACTGACTATTAGTTCAGGAATATGTTAATTAATGGCAATGAATGAAAAGAAAAAGCTGCACCGCATAGCAAACTTGAATTTCGTATTACTTGAGCCCCTATTAGGGGTTTCAAAACAATTTAAGGAATGCCCAGGAAAATTTTAGTCTATAAAGAACCCACCATGCACATGAGGAAGCGTCGTGCCTGGCTGTTCCTGTGTCAGCCGGGGATGCGAATCGTTTCCCGACGGGTCTCGGCGGCAACAATCCGCGGTCCGTATTCCGCGCTTACCGCATTCCCAACAGAAGAGGATGGAAGGGTTAGCGCAGTCGCGAGAAACATGTCCAACTTCCCCACAACGTCGACAGGCCGCGTGTGGGTTGGCGATGGGCGTGGTGATCATCCGATGCGTAGCTTCCTGTGCTGGAGTACTGGCTTGGTGTGGTCTCCTTGCGGGCTGTGGGGCGTTCTAGTGGGGTTTTCGAAAGGGGGCTCGATTTGTACCGCTTTTGTTTGGCGCCTGTTGTGTCGTTGGCTGCGCGTATCGTGGAGTTTGTCGAGGGGGGATGCGCGTTGCTGGGATGTTTCGCTCCTGTATACTCTTAAACTCTGTGGTCAACATCGTCAGTTGCGCCAGACTTCGCAGTTCGTGTCTTCGCACATATATTTGATACGCCGGGAGGGTGTTGTCATAGATGCGGTTAAGTTCCTTGGCGGCGGCGTACCCGGCGTACGAAATCTTTGAACGCCGCCTGTTTGAGGTCTTTAATTTGGTCTTCCAATTGCTAGAAGTACCGGGGAGGCAGGAAAAAGACTAGAACCACCTGGCGGAAATCGGTACAAGAGGCGCTCAATCTAATCCAAGCTTCGACTAGTTCGGCGAAATTCCTTCGCAAATCTTCCACGTTGCCTTCGCAGCTGAACCCGAGTTCTTCCGCGAAGGCTTCCAGCTCCTCTCGACGGCGTTTGTGTATCCAGCTGGTACTCACCCCTGTGTTGTCGATCCCCATTGTTCTGCTTATGGCTCGCGTCTGTTGTTTCGCTTGGTTCTCGTTTTCCCGTCACTAGGGAAATTCTTCGAATTTCTTCTCGGAGGGCAATAGCACTGTTCGCGTTTCTCTGTCGCTGTGCCGCGCTTTCGTCAGCTCGTTGCGCTGGAATTTCGCGAGGTCGGGGTTTTTTTTTCTGCGTTGTTTTCCGGTTTCTCTGGCGGCCGCGGGTTTTTAGTCCACAAACCCTTCGTCGACGTCTCCTTAGGTCCCTGCTCGGGCCCCCTTTTGTGATGGACCTATTTCAGGCTGAAGTAAGCTCAGTCACGTCCAGGGGTCAATCCACAGGAAATTTTTAGAATAGATGGAACTTTAGGGGAGGTGTCCGGGTTGGCTTATTGTGGAGAGGATGTAGCGGGACTTGGGCGAGAGTCTCTTGTAGCGTACGTTGGACGGTGCAGGAGGGACGTAGAATGGGATAATGTCGGTGCCTCGGCCTTGGAATGACTTACGCGGTTGATATTATTTGGTTACTTTGGTAAGACTTTATTATAACTTTTTTCTTAGCACTTAAACACTGATATTTTTGTGAGTCCGCGCCGTTGCGTGTAGTGACCTCTGGACTTCGAGCCGGGGTTTTTACGTAAGTTTGGGTTATAGCTCGGTACAACGTCTGTACTCGGGGCTGGGTTTCTTGGTCGGCGTCTATTTATACGCCCGCCGTTGCTGCGAGCGCTTCCGCGTAGGACGACCGGGTCTTATTCCTCACGTTTTGGTGACTTGGCGGATTAGCCGTTGGCGCGTGTCGTGGGCTTTTGCGGTGTCATTTCTTCGTGGTTAATGAACCCGGAAGACTGCACCTGACCGGTCGCTTGGTCTGGAGCGGGGGAAGTCCGCGTGATCGGGTATGATTAGTCGGCGGTTTGTGGGGACTCATATGTATATGTACAGCTTATTTTATAATTAATGAAAAAATAGAAGTTGGGCTATTTGAGCCAAACATGTGTGGTACGGCCGTGCTTCACTCATGTGGAGGCTTTGCTTAGCCTAGCTACACCTTTCTCTGGCGTTCAACAGTGCGCTATTCTGCCATGATGATTGCCGCGAAGTTGCTAGTCGCCTCCCAGTTATCCGGGGACAGAAACACCAGGATTTGCTTGGTTAATGCCCCGCACTGGGCTTCTTCCAGCCGATGACGTCGCGCTGAGAATCTGTCACACGCAAATATGATATGCTCGGCATCCTCCTCCACGTTGTGCCCGCACCAAGAGCACTCTGCGGAGACCTCATGCTCGAAGCGGTGAAGATAGCTTCAGAAGCAACCGTGGCCACTGAGGAGCTGAGTCAGGTAAAAGTTGACTTGTCCATTCTTCCTATTAACATACGCGTCGATGGTTAGGATGAGCTGGTGAGTCCATCGCCCTTTAGGAGTCATGTCCCAGCGTTGTTGCCACTTTCTGAGGCTCTGATGCACCTGCCTTTTGACAGCCGCGTCCATACCTCTGCCATGCGTTGCCTGGACCGCTCCTCAGCCAGGTATTCCAGGAGTGCAAAGCCCGCGATTACGTGCGCTGCTTCGTCCGAGACTGTTCGGAAGGCATTGGTGTTCCGTAACGAAGAGAGGCGGTGCGGTTGCCAGTCCCCGGGCGTAGCTCGCTGTTTGCAGGGCCTTTGTCCAGATTGGTGCCGCATATAGCATCACCGATCTCGTCACACCCGTTAGTTGTTATCGTCGCCTTTGCTTTGGTCCTGGGGTGGTCAGCATTATTCTCGAGAGTGCACCGTTGCTGGTCGCCGCCTTCTTGCTTATGTAGGCCAAGTGCTCTCGAAAGCAGAACCGTGTGTCTACCAAGACTACAAGGTGCTTGATTGCACGCTTAGATGATACTAAGGTGCCTGCCACTGAGATGTTGGCCGTCTCGAATTTCTTTCGACTGGACACCAGCACTGCCCCGGTTTTGAGAGTTGCGAGTTCGAGCCCGACCAGATCCAGCCACTGTTGGATAAGCGCTATTGTCTGGTTGCAGGTCGTCTCCACGACGGACAAGTCTTTTGTCACCACTAGGACAGCCACAGCCGCCTTTTCCAGCCTCAGCGATGGAACATTCCAGTCGCGGGAAACTTACATTCTCAAGCAGTTTTTCCGCAGTGTTGATTAGACAGATTGGCCTATACGACGACGCTGTCCCCGGCGGTTTGCCTGGCTTGGGAATGAGCACCAGCTTCTGAATCTTCCACCTAGCAGAAAACACTCCTTCACGAAGGCACTGGTTGAGCAGCTTTACACAGATTTCCGGGCGCGTGGAAAGGGCGAGTCCGGCCCAGGTGCCTTGTGCGGGCTAAAGCTCCTGGCTGCGCGTGCGACTTCCTCGAGAGACACCTCCTTGATGTGGGCCGGATTAAGCGATTGCAGTGGGAGGCAACGGAAATCGTCGATGTGGTCTGCCCTGAACGGAAAAAGCTCCTCCACGATGAATCTGGCCGTGACGGAGTCCGATGGGGGTGCCTGCATCTTTGCGCACAGTCTATTTGTCACCAACTTGTATGCCCTTCCCATGCTCCGCAGAGTCTAACTTCAGGCGTTTGCTGTCCCTTATGGCGGCCTTGAGAGCCGTTCTGCAGTCCCTAAGCGTAGATTGCCATTGCGGAAAGGCAGTGCTTCCGCGAGCGCTGGTAGCGGCGTCGTGCTGGATTGCATTCCCCGCGTAACTCAGCAATACTCTCGTTCCACCAGAACACTGGTTGGTGTTGACGACTGTAGTTCCTCCTCTGAGCCATGGTGGCAGTGCATGCTGCCTCCATGTTCTCCATGACTTGGTCGGCCATGCAGTCGGCATTTCTATAAGCTGTGAGGTTGGACATCAGCTCAGTGAACAATGTCATTGGTTATGAATGAGTGGACTGTATAAATTTTACTAGGTTTTATTTAATATATTTGATGATTATATAATATCGGCGATTAGTTATGTGTTAACAGCGGGGGTTGATATGCGGCGGTACAGCGATAAGCGTGCGGTTGGTTATGCTTCTATTTTCCTACTAAGTCGAAACAAATTGGAATTGAAAGATCATGCGATGCGACGGTTCAATGCAAAACGGTTCACATCGATGAATGCGTGTGCAGCTGCGGGCTTTAGCTATACCCCGGGCAAGGGTAATGCACTGTCGCCTGCTCTGTCCGGGGTAATGCAGTGTCTAGCTAAGGCAGTGGTCCGGCGACTTCCCGATTTAAAGTCGGGGGAACCGAACCAGGACCATGGCTAGAGGTGCCTGGCGGTCAGGCCTAAAACGCTAGGGGGTGGTTCCTCCGAAAAATATTAACCGGTATGGACCCTCGGGCCAACTATGGAGCGAAGAAGGAGCAAGCACGGGTTGGGATGTCAACCCAAACGTCGGTGGGAAGTATGACTGCTACCAACGGCGGGCACGGGGAGGAGCGATCCTCTCTGCGTGTCGCCAGCGGTCACACCTCGGCCTTGGCGGGAGCAGGCCAGGACAGTTGTATAGCTACTGCCACAACGACAACTGACTCCACAGCCTGCAAATTGAGCCGCACAGATGTCATAGTCGAAACAGACACGGATCTGGGGAGCGTGATCTCTCTAAGCAGGACGGAGGAAGAGAGCCTTCTCCGCTCGCCGGAACCAGGCACCAGCTCCCTGCGTAGGGAAGGGCCGAAACGTTCCAAGGAGGGGATGAAAGCCAAAGCACAGTACAAAGCGGCCCTCAACATCAAAAGCCGGCTGCAAGGTAAAGCAGACATCTCCCATGCGGAGAAAGTCAAGCTAGCCTGGGCCGAGCAGCGAGTAGAGGAGGGCCGGCTGCACTACGCTCAGATGCCACAAAGGAGGGCGTCGATTGGCGAATATGCCAATAAGGTGGAGGAGATGATGGCCACCAAGAGGCAACGCTCGACTGAGAGTGCAAGCGGCAATGCGGGCCAAAGAGTGCAGCCCCTACACCGAAAGCGGCCAAGAAGCCAACAAAGCCGAAAGCGAAGGTCAGCGATGTGACCAAACGACATCTGATCGTGGCACTCATCGACCGGAGCGAGAAGAACGGCAAGATGACCGCGGCACAGTGGAAGCTGGTGCACGCGCGTCTCGTCGACGCACTGTTTGCACATATGGAGGAAGAGTCCGCGGCCCCAGTGCCCACGTTCGATGGTGCTGGGTGGCTAAATGGGGTTAAGATCCTAAAGTGCAACGACGATCCAACCCTAAGGTGGCTGACGCGTACGGTCTGCCAACTGGAGGCGATGTGGGAGGGGGCCAAGCTGGAGGTTGTGGACCGGGAGCTTATCCCGTCCAAGCCTAAGGCGAAGGTACTCTTCCCCATCACAATCCAGGGGGATCGAGCGCTGAAGCTCCTTCAGCGGCAAAACGCGGACGTGCCAACGACCGATTGGAGGATCCTACACATTGGTAGCCCACTACCCAACGAGGGGGGCCAATGTGTGATCCTCCAAATAAATATGGAAGCAGAGGACCTGCTGTACCCCAAATTCGGGAAGATGGCGCGGGGCATGGGTAGCGTATACCTGCGCCTCAAAAAGCGCCACCCCGAAGACAAGCACGCGCACACCCTACAGGCTGGCGAGGTGGAATGGGACTTAGGTCTCGAGTCCATCGTTTAGGCCGCCCAGGGTCTTGCGCTCGAAGACGCAGAGGAAGAAGAGGACGACGGTGACCTGACGCTGGTAGTCAACCCGTCAGGTGCAATTGAGCCAGCCACCCATGCTGAGTGTGCTGCAGCTGCATAAAAGCAAGGTAGCGTCGGCGGAGCTCCTCATCGCCATGGGGCAAAGGCTCGCCGATATAGCTTTAGTCCAGGAGCCCTGGATTGCGTCAGGCAACTCATTGGCCGGACTAAAGTCCTCAAATCACATCTTGTTCTACAACATCGGTAAGCAGGAATAGAACCGTCGTACTCGTACGAAAGTGAATCCATGCTTACCTTATGTCTCATTACAGCACGGATGACCTGACGGTTGTGATGCTGGAAAGTGAGGAAAAGCGCCTTCTGGTGGCTTCCTGCTACATGGCTCACGACAGACCCGCACCACCCGACGAACTCAGGAGCCTGGTGACAGAAGCCGGCACCAAAAACTATCAACTCGTCATCGGGACGGACGCCAATGCCCACCACAATGTGTGGGGAAGCACCGACATCAATGACAGAGTTGAGTCACTCCTAGACTTTATCTTATCCACTAACTTAGACGTAGCAAACGTGGGGGAGGAACACACCTTCGTAGGTCCCACCTCGTCAAACGTACTAGACCTAACTGTCGTCACGGGAAAGATTACTTTGGTATCTGACTGAAGAGTCCTCGAAAGACCATCCTTCTCAGACCATAAGTACATTCAGTTCAAGTGCGAATTCGAACACTCTTCGAAGATAACAGTCTATAGAAACCCCCGGAACACAAACTGGGAAAAGTTTAAAAAGACAGTTACTTCGAAGCTCGCGAATCCGGGCTCAGTGAAATCTGCGGAGGATATAGAGAAGTCCCTAAAGACCCTATCCAACGAGTTACTGAACGCCTACCATGCATCGTGCAAACCCTCGAGAACGAAGAAGAGGTCCAAGCCACTCTGGTGGAACCGAGATCTCTCTCTCCAAAGGAACAACCTCAAGGAATTCTTTAAGATCGCCAAACAAGCGAACGAAGGTATCGTCTATGAGGAATACAGACTCCTACTTGGGAGCTACAAGAAGGAAATACGCAAAGCACAACGGAGCTCGTGGAGGACCTTCTGCTCCAACATCGAGAAAGTACCAGAAACCTCACGGGTTCGGAAGCTGCTCTCTAAGCAGCCTACCATACAAAGCCAATTAAAGTTAGATGACGGACAGTGGACAGAAGGCAGTGACGAAGCCCTAACAGCACTAATGGAGGAACATTTCCCTGGTTGCACCGAGGTCGCTGATGCCAAAGAGCACCAGGACCTAGCAACCGAGGAAAAACACCCCCCAACAGATCTGTTAACCACCAAGCGAATCCACTGGGCAATAGACTCCTTGGCGGGCACAAAAGCACCAGGACTTGACGGGGTATTCCCAGCCATGATGCAGGTGACCAAAGAGGCGATTACCCCATGGCTCTCCGCAATATTCACAGCTTGTATAAGTACTGGCTATATCCCTATCCAATGGAGAACCTCGAGAGTTGTCTTCCTCCCAAAGGCAGGAAAGTGCAGCCATGCGAGTCCCAAGGACTATAGACCGATAAGCCTCACCTCCTTTATATTAAAAACACTAGAAAAGCTGCTGGACTTACACATCAGGAATGATGTAGGAGGACTGATGTCAACCAACCAGCATGCACTACACTCGGTAGTAGCTACCATTGAGAAAGCCCTTCACAATAAAAAGTATGCACTGGGAGTATTCGTGGTCATCTCCGGAGCATTTAACAACGTGACTACGAAAGCAATAACAAATCGCCTGGTAGCGACTAATACACACCCAGCAATCAACCTGTGGAAAAGGAACCTCCTGGGTTGCAGACGAGTGCAATCAGAGTGGGGCACCGCTTCCATGGTAAAACAGGCACACCCCAAGGTGGAGTCCTGTCGCCCCTCCTGTGGAATCCGGTGGTCATTAAGAGATACGAAAGGAAGACCCCGATAATAACAGCTTATGCGGACGACATAAGCATACTTATTACGGGTGTCTGTCCATCGACCCTCAGCTGCTTAATGGAACGTACAATCAGGGACATACGCGAGTGGGCGGAAGAAGTAATACTCAGTATCAACGCGGACAAGACGGACCTGATCCTCTTTACCAAGAGGTACAAGGTACCGATATGGACCAAGGATCAATCAAACTAGGTTAACCCCAAAAATAAAAGTCAAATACTTGGGCATTGCGCTTTAAGCATCCAAGAAGATGCTCAGCAGCACATGGGGCCTGTCTCCTGCTCTGATGCACTGGATTTACATCTCGGTGGTACGACCAACGCTGCTGTATGGAGTCTTAGTGTGGTGGCAAGCTACCGGAAAGAAAACGTATCATAAGCTTATGGAAAAGACTCAGCGACAGGCTTTGTTCTGTATCACAGGGACGCTGAGGTCAACCCCAACAAACACACTCGAAACCCTACTTGGAATCGAACCCCTAGACATCCACGCTCGTCTGACTGCAGGAAAGGCAGCACAACGCCTCATCGCTTCAGGAAATCTGTCGCCCCAAGAATACGGGCATAGTTCAATTGGCAGGGAAATGACCAGATTAACTGATTACATGACCCCCCAAACTTGCCTCGACGTCAAAACAACCGCATCTTTGGGACCTGAAGACTGGAAAATCGGTAGAGACCAAACTGAGCACCTCAATATATATACGGACGGCTCCAAGATGGACGAAGGAGTAGGAGCGGGCCTAGATTGTGCAGAACCTGAGATAAGTCTGTCATATAAACTACCGGACCAATGCAGCATATTCCAGGCAGAGGTTTTTGCCAACAGGAAAGCAGCAGAGATCGCTCTTCTCACTGATAAAGCACACGATGCGGTCAATCTATTCGTCGAGCCAAGCGGCAATCAGATCCATGCAGGCGTCCGTGGTCAGTTTCAGAAGTGTCTTGGCGAGCAGGGAGGCACTAGATACCCTAAGCACGACAAAGTCAGTGCGGATCTATTGAGTTCCCAGTCACCAAGGCATCGAAGGAAACGAGGCGGCGGACGTACTAGCTAAGGAAGGCGTCGGGCAGGAGAATAGGAGAACCGAGAACGTGCCTGTCTCCCTTAGAACGCTGCAAAGCGATCTAGAGAAGCAGGCCAGATCACAAACCGAAAGCAGGTGGAGGAGTACCACCACCTGCAGAACCTCGAAAATAATGTGCAAGGAACGCTACGAGAAACTTAGCCACAACCTACTGCACCTACCACGAAAGGACTGTAGATTGTTAGTGGGAATACTTACAGGTCATTGAATACCAACAGGTCAACAGAGACAGTTGTAGGAAATGCGATGAACCTGGGGCTATCGAAACGCTGGAACATCTCATCTGCAACTGTCCGGCTCTCTCAAGGGCAAGGAGGAGATACCTGGGCGCCCCAGTGCTGGCATCACTGGAAGATTCCTCCAAGAGGACGCCACAGGAACTGCTGGCCTATGCTAAAAAAACCTCGATTCTCGGGGACTTTAAAATCACCTGAACACTCCCGCGATGGTTCATATTTCAACCTCTGCTTTATATTCGCCGTGGTTGTTGTTGTGTCCAGGCTCTTGCGGTGCTTTTTCGTTCTTCTCTTTGCGTTCGCCGTTGTCCTCTCCCCTCTCCCGTTGAATTGTTGTGGATTGACGACGCATTTTCGGGCTCTCTGTCCCCTCCGCTAGTTTTCCCTTTGGCTATGCTCTTCGTCGAGTCTTGATCTGCGGCTGCCTCATCTTCCCTCTCGTTCTCGCTTGTTTCGGTTGCTGGCGGTCCCTGTCCCCGCAGCTCTGCTGCTACCGCGTTAAGCCTGGCGTTTTTGCTTCCACCTTTTGGCAGATTGAGGAACTCCAGCGCAATTGGGCGTCTGAGAACTCTTCCGTGCCGGCCAAGCCCGACATGTTTTTTCAGCAATGGCGTCTTCGATGGACAAGAAAAGAATAATTTTCGCTGTTTCTCAGTGGCGGCGGTTGATCCTATCCCACTTCTGAATTTGTAGGCCGTCTAACCCGGGAATTGTAGTGACCAATATCGGCGTGTGGGTGAACTGTCTATGTATAAAAACACAAGCCCGGCGATTTTATATATCCTTTTATTAGCTGCGCGTATGTCTCTCACGATCGCCATTTACACAGTGACCTTACTTCACTCTCCATGTTTCTTATCCGATATCTTACTATTGGTATTTTCCGCCGAGTGTATCGATGGTGCGGTAAATACTAACGCGTGTTGTATGCTATTTTAAATACAAATTGAATGCCTCACTAATTACTACCTTGCTACAGTTGTAATTTCCGATTATATTGAAAATAGTCAGTGTGGACGTTGGACGTTGACATGCAATGACTGCATCTTTCAAGAGGCGATGCAGTTACTGCACCGTCAAGTGGCCCGTGTGACACCAGCAGAAGGCTGTTACGCGCGGATCCCAGGCAAAACGCAGCCCTCCTCCCGCCCAACCGACCGAGGGGCGCTGCCGCATGACGCGCGGTGCGTAGCCGAACCAAACGCGAACATGCAAGAAAGATAGCTATTAGACTAACATTCGAGGAAAATTAGTACTAAACTTACTAAGAAACTAAGCATGCAATCAAAGTACAAATACCACTACAGTTACTAATTAATAGAAAGGTGTGTAAGGATTAATAATTTAATAAGAGGAAGAGAATTAGTGGTGGATATAATATGGTAGAGGGAATTATAATCCGAGCATAAGACCCTAAACGGTTCATGCAAGGAATAATTCGATCTACAAAGTGGAAGGAACAACGGTATAAAATTTCTAGTCAGTCTAATAGGAATCGTGAAGTTTATGCGGCTCAACAGATCAGGGCTGTCTATGTCACCCCTGATCAAGTTGTGCATAAATATCACACCAAGCATTTTTCTACGGTTAACTAAGGATGGGAGGTTTACTAATAGTAGTCTACTAGAGTAAGATGGGAGTCTTACACCCGCATCCCAGTTAAGGCCCCGCAGAGCAAAGAGTAAAAAGTTTTTCTGTACTGATTCTATACGGTCCTGGTGTACTTTGTACTGAGGGCACCATACACAGGAGCCGTATTCTAAGATCGGACGAACAAGCGAGGTATAGAGAGTCTTTGTTATATAGGGGTCGTCAAATTCCTTTGACCACCTCTTTATAAACCCAAGCACGCTCATGGCCTTATTTACCATGGTAGAAATGTGTTCGGAAAACTTTAACTTGGGGTCTAACATAACACCCAGATCATCCACCAGGGTAATTCTCTCAAGAGAACCACCAAATAGGGTGTAAGGAGCCAACAAAGGGCTAGAACGATGAAATGTCATAACTTTGCATTTCGAGGCATTAAGGTGTAACAAGTTTGCACAACACCATGACTGAAAGTTATTGAGATCGGATTGCAAGCGAGAATGAAATGAAATGTCCTTGTACTGCACACAGAGTTTAACATCATCCGCATACATAAGTACTCGAGAGTATGTTAATACTGAAGGTAAGTCATTAATAAAGAGTGTGAAGAGTAAGGGGCCTAGATGGCTGCCTTGTGGTACTCCCGAAGAAACCTTTACTGGGAAAGAGAGGGAGTTTTTGAAGAGGACTCTTTGAGACCTAGAACAAAGATAGCTAGAAATCCATCTCAGGAGGTTGGGCGGAAACCCTAAAAGGTCAAGTTTATGCGCTAAAAGGGAATGGTTTACAGAGTCGAATGCTTTACTAAAGTCGGTGTAAATGACATCCGTCTGTAAGTTACCTTGAAAGCCTTTAATAATGAAAGAGGTAAACTCTAACAAGTTCGTGGTGGTTGATCGCCGCCTTATAAATCCATGCTGAGTTGGAGATATAAGTGACTTGCAGAGATGTTGCAAGTGCGGAGTTAAAACCTTCTCAAACATTTTAGGAATAGCGGATAACTTTGCTATACCTCTATAATTTTTTGCATCAGACTTGCTACCTTTTTTATGGAGAGGAATTATAAACGATTCCTTCCAGATCGGGGGGAAGCAAGAAGAATCAATGGATAGGGTGAATAGTTTAAGCAAAGGTCCACACAGAGCCTCGGCGCAGTACCTGAGTACACAACCTGGAACCCCGTCTGGACCCGGTGAAAACACCGGCTTAACTAGTCGAAGATCATGAAGTAGGGAACATTCATTTAACAAGGGACTGAAAATGCCGTTCGACCTCGGTAAACCGTATGGGTACGGATGACCAGAGTAGCTTTCCTCAGAATAGGTGGTTTGGAAGAATTGGGCAAAAAGATCGGCAATTGCCTGATCATTATTTGCCGACGTATTACAAAATGATAGCGAGGATGGGTGTGCGGACGTTCTACGCTTACTGTTTACGAAGCTGTAAAACTGTTTAGGGTCCTGAGAAAAACGTATCCTGCATCGAGATAAGTAGTTCTTATAGCATTGAGCATTAAGAACTGAAAAGTTTGACCGAGCTAATACATAGCGAGAGTGAGAAGTAGGAGAACCCACTTCTTGAAATTTTTTATAAAGTCTTGATTTTAAGTTTTTTAGACTGGATAACTCTTTGGTAAACCAAGGGGGTTTTCCAGATCTAGTCGGACAAGAAAGCGGGACACAAGAATCGAAAAATGTGCCAAGAGCATTGTAAAAAATGTTTGTGCCTTTTATGATATCAGTGCACAAGTACAAAGCGGACCAATCAAAATCCCTAATGAGGTTATTAAGCTTCGCAAACTCGGCTTTACGAAAGCAGCGGACACGTTCGGGCAGCCTACTCGACCGATCCAATACAGTTGGTCCTATATCTAGCGACACCTCGAAAGTAGGGTGGTAGGCGTCTTCAGGTATAGTGAGCGGAAGGGCTCGGGTTAACAACACTATGGTCGGATCCGATACAAAGCACAGATCAAGCAATCGACCCAAGGAATTATTCACATGGTTGACTTGAGACAGGGATAGGTCAAGCAAGCCGTCAACAAAGTCATGTCGTGACATGGGCACTAGGATACTAGACTCGTTTACCGAAGACCAAACAGTTCCTGGCAAGTTGGAGTCACCAAGAACTATCATACGATCTTTATCAGATAGCGAGGAAGAAACAGCGGTTAAAGCGGACAAGTGCTGCTCATAAATTGAAATATCCGAAGAAGGTGGGATATACGAGCAAGTAATGAATATAGCGAAAGCAGGAAGAATCAGTTTTACACACAGGAATTCCAGTTCCTGTTGAACTTGGACTGTGAAGTGTTCCGACGTGAAGTAAGAGTCCACTGCAATTAGAACCCCCCCTGCCCGTCGAGACGAACGGTCCTTTCTAAAAGTTGTGTACCGACCTGCCAAAACCTCGGAACTAAGAATGTCCGGCTTTAACCAGGTTTCAGTAAACACAATAACGTGGGAAGCAAATGCAACACTATCCCGGAAAAGAATGCTGAGCTTACTACGCAAGCCTCTTACATTCTGATAGGATACTAAAAGAGAAGTTAGTTTTTTGGAAAGGTGGAAGCAAGACGGGAAGTTGAGGAAGAGGAAGTTGAGGTTGAGGTTGAGGGTGGCACACTGGAAAGGTTTGGAAGGGATATGGGGGGCCTATTCTTCTTCTTAGCCTTAAACTCCTTCACCACCAAATGCTCCGGCCAAAATTTGGCGGAGCAAATGGTGTCAAATTGAGTTGGGGAGATGCTTATCTTAAACGAGGCTATCTCCCTGGCATAAGAGAAGTTAAATTTCTCCACCTTTAAACCCACGGCTTTTATTTTGCTTTGAATAAAAGCAATTACATCATTAGATGTGAGGTCAGGGGCCAGCCGTGAAACAAAAACTTGTCGTTTTGGTGGGACTCCCACCAGTGGTTTAGTCACCACAGGCCTAGTACCTGTGGTGGCAATATCCGGAGGTCCGGAACGTCTATTTACTGGTGGGATCGGTATAGACGGGACAACTAGCGAACTTGCGGACACCACGGACACGGACGCTGCAGACGTACTTGGCTGCACATTCTCCGAGGCGATGAATTCGGCTACCGAATCTGCGTCGCCAGCAGCTGTCGTTGCCCTTGGAGTGGCAAACGAGATCAACTGCTGCACACTTGGAGTGGTCGGAGTCAGTTTTTCGGCGGCGCACGGCTGAGTGACGGTTGGCAATTGCAGATCCCGCGGAGTGACCTTTTTGCGCCTCGGAGACTCATTCAGCAGTTTTAAACCGCTAAACTGAGCCTCCATGGCTAGGAGCCGATCGTATTGGTTTTTAAAACCAACGGTCAGCTCCTTAAAGCCACTCCGCGTCTGCCTCATGAAAGCCACCATGTCTTTCTCCACCGCACGGCATGCCTCGCAACTGTAATGCAAGCCATTACGTTTGGCTATAGCATCACTCACGAGGCCAGAAAATCCAGCGCATTTTGCGTGCACTACGCTGTCGCAGAGCCAGCAGAGGACATTCGGCTGATCGTGGGTGATCTGCTTCTTACAGCTTTTTTTGGCACAGACCACAGCGTATTCCATTTTATTTTATTATTTATTTATATATATACTATTATTTGCAAAACAAATTGGTATCAGACCAATGTGCCAGACAACGCTCAAAGCGGAATTGGTAAAAAAAAGAGAGCAGAGTGGAGAGCGGTTATAGCGAGAGCTACTAAGCAGAGAGCGCTATTGCTCAGAAAGTTTAAAGAGCGAGAGAGAAAGAACAGTTATTGAAGTTGAGGTGATAGCGAGAGAGTGATAAAACAACAAAAGCTACCAGACGAGAGCGGACTGCAATGCAATGTAATGCGTACTCACTCACTGCAACAACACAAACACAAGCACAAGCACAAGCCGACGCCGAAAAATAAAAAGTTAAATAATGTTTTAACACAAATCAAAAGGCATGCACTCGCGTAATAGAATAGGTTTCCAGATTGTTGTCTGGTTAGGAAGTAAATTTAGAATTTAGTTAGGAAAACACCGGCTGTTTATTCAAAACAAAAGAAAAAAATGCGGAGCGCAAAACAAAAACACGTCTGATCACTACGAAAGATACGAAAGATCTGACCAAGGCTAGAATTTGAAGAAAATAAAGTCTGTCCGTTTAAATATAAACTAACTTTCTGACTCCGTTCTCAATCCGGAATACGTACTGTAAAAACATAACAAGTGGTGTCAGAAGTGTCAATTTTGAGAATGGTTAAATACGGAGATAAAATTCTTTCGGCAAAATCTGTTTACATATGTATTCTTATATATATAGGAATATAATTTTATCAAACCTATTGCTTAGCAGAATGTTTTCCGATGTGGAATAATTACATTCGCTAGTTGCCGAGCTAACAAGCAAGGAACGAAGCAAGCAGTGCATAGTTCTAGCTTTTAATTCTTTCAATAGCTCAAAGTCAGTAGTTACGGCTGAGAAAATTTATTTAAACCTTTCGGAGCACAGTAGAACGAACATAAAAGGGTTCGCTACAACGCCACTCCCGACGAAGAGTAACATATTATTACCCCATTAAAATATCCAACCAAAATACTTATTTTGTTCGCCATACGTAGCCTGAAATAGTTCTATCTCAAGTGGCGCCCGAGCAGGTACCTACGGAGACGTCGACGATGGGTTTGTGAACTAAAAACCCGCGTCCGCCAGAGAACCGGGAAAATAAAGCATGAAAAAAACCCCGACCTCGCGCAATTCCAGCGGTGCGCGTTGCGCAACGAGCCGACGAAAGCGCGGCACAGCGACAGAGAAACGCGAACAGTGCTATTGCCCCCCGAGAAGAAATTCGAAACGGGATTGACCGCGAACCAAGCGAAACAACAGACGCGAACATAAGCAAAACAATGGGGATCGACAACCCAGGGGTGAGTACCGGCTGGATACACAAAAGCCGTCGAGAGGAGCTGGAAGCCTTCGCGAAAGAATTCGGATTCAGCTGCGAAGGCAACGTGGAAGATTTGCGAAGGAATTTCGCCGAACTAGTCGAAGGGCCCTTCGTGCGCGAAGCCTGGATTAGCAATTGGAAGACCAGATTAAAGGCGGTGTTCAAAGATTTCGTACGCCGGGTACGCCGCCGCCAAGGAACTTAACCGCATCTATGACAACACCCTCCCGGCGTATCAAATATATGTGCGAAGACACGAACTGCGAAGTCTGGCGCAACTGACGATGTTGACCACAGAGTTTAAGAGTATACAGGAGCGAAACATCCCAGCAACGCGCATCCCCCCTCGACAAACTCCACGATATGCGCAGCCAACGACACAACAGGCGCCAAACAAAAGCGGTACAAATCGAGCCCCCTTTCGAAAACCCCACTAGAACGCCCCACAGCCCGCAAGGAGACCACACCAAGCCAGTACTCCAGCACAGGAAGCTACGCATCGGATGATCACCACGCCCATCGCCAACCCACACGCGGCCTGTCGACGTTGTGGGGAAGTTGGACATGTTTCTCGCGACTGCGCTAACCCTTCCATCCTCTTCTGTTGGGAATGCGGTAAGCGCGGAATACGGACCGCGGATTGTTGCCGCCGAGACCCGTCGGGAAACGATTCGCATCCCCGGCTGACACGGGAACGGCCGGGCACAGCGCCTTCTCAGACATCCAACTAAAGAACCCGATACAAGAACACGACGGCCGGATAGTGTCGAGAGTGACCATCGGAGGACGGCGCACGGAAGCCACGGTCGACACCGGGGCGTCCCGAAGCTTCATCAATGCTGATCTCGCCCGCCAGCTAGACCACAGCAACGACCTTCGAGAGGTGCGCGTCCAGATACGGCTAGCCGACGGGTGGGCACGCGAGTTAACTTCGATCTTTCTGGAACGGATCCGACTAGATGAACGGGAGGTACAGATACCGCTCTTAGTACTGCCAAACATGCTAGAGCAAGTCATCGTGGGGATTGATTTTCTTTGTGTCATCGAAACCACAATACAGTGTGGGACCCCGAGCCTCCATCTCCAAGACCACCAACGCCCCGTCTGAAACACGTCGGTGATCACTGCCAGTCAAGGAGACACCTCAGGAGCCACGACTCGACACGAGACACGCACGCAAGAAACAAGGAACATGGAACCCACGGCCATGACGAGGCACACGAGCTCCAGGCCCACTCAAGGAAACTCAAGCCCATGCAAAGCAACAAAGAAAGCGAGCCAGTCTCTCGAGGGCACCGACGCGGTTCCACCAACGAAGGCAAGCAACTCAGGACGCCCCTCCAGAAGACAACCCGGCCCTATCAACAACAACCGCCACGCAGCAGCCAAGCGCTCGAGGTACCAGCTCCAACCGCCACCCGACCCGGCCCACGACTGCAACGAAAATTATAGAGACCGACCCGATACCCCCTCGTCCTCCCAGGCAGGAACCGGGTAAGGTGACCACCGCCACACGAGGCGCCAATCGGAGCCCTGATGCACCTAACACATCGTCCACATAAGCGAATACCCTAGTGAAGTCGAACCAACAAGCGCACTCGACACGACGATCCTCCCGGAGAACCCCGACAAACCTTGCGACCCAGGAATCAACGAACCACCAGAGGACGATTCAGAACAATCCTCCGACCCATGGCCTCCTGACGTCGCACCGCAGATACAAAAGTTCCTGGATGATGAAGTGCCGACACTGGTAAGCCTTCGAGGGACGACGGATCTCACGGAATACACCATCGTCATGAGGGACAACCGACCCAGCGGTACTACCCGAAAAACCCAGCCATGCGGCGGATCATTGACGAACAGGTCGACCAACTGAACGGCTGGAACCACAGGGGCGAATCACCACCAGCTGGTGGTGGCGCCAGCGCTACCGCGCCCACCCCGATGAACGAGTCTTTGTCACTCTCTTTGGTGAAGACGGGGGAGGGTGCAAAGGGTTCGCTACAGCGCCTCTTCCGACGTAGAGTACACATTATTACCCCACTAAAATATAACACCAAAATATTTATACTTATACTCCGAACTTTAAGAACACCCTCTCCACACATAGCTACAAAGACACGCGCAGACCGACGGTGACTACGCACTGCAGCCAGGGATAACGATCTCGAGTGGAGATCCTTACTACATGGAAAACACAGCACACGCACCACATACACAGACAGAGAAGATGACTGAGCAAGCAGTCTTCGGTAAGCGACACGCCCTTACTAAATCCCCACCTCCGTCGGCACCTGCGAAAGCTCATGGCTCGAGAATATTCCAGTTCGGACCGGATGGCAAGGAGAAGGAGCGAACGCACTCTCACCAATTAGAGCTTTTTAAAAACTGGGTACTCGGGCTAATGAGCTGGTCAAGAGGATGAACGATCAGCGGCACGTTGACAACGTGGATGCCCTACAGGCGCTTGTGGTCAACCACTTCGAAAAGCTGCACACCAGGAAAAGGTCGACCGCCACTATTTGAGCCCAAACAGCGGCGAAGCCGCCTCACACCGGCTCAAATGGGTGCTGAACCTACAAAGAGGCAGAGAGGCACGAAGCTACAGCAAACGTCGACCCAGCTCAAGCAGCTGGCGCAGTCTCAGGATGAAAAATCCCCCTCAGGAGCGGTGGACCATGGTGCCACCCCAGCCGCTAAAAAAAACAGCTTAAGTGGCAACCGGGGGAAGGAAAAGGGAGCCCCGTGAGCTCGAGCCTAGACCGGACGCGATAATTATCCAACCCCAGGGTGAGCTTACACAGCTCACAGCTTCATCCTTCGAATGGTCACCAGGCGCCAGGACGGTAAGCTCCAGGAAGTGAGGGAAAATGTGAACAAAATCCGGAGGGCTGCAAAGGGCGAACTGTTGCTCGAGCTCAACGGCGCGAGCAAAAGCAACACGGCTAAGCTCAAGGACATCAGCGCGGAACTGAAGAGAATAACAGAAGAACTCTGCGTGGAGGTCATGGATCTTGACAGCCTGGTCACGAAGGAGGACATCGCAGCAGCGATAGCTGCAACAATAGACGCACCCAGCGTGGACAGCAGCGCCATTAAAAGCTTGAGTCCATCTTTTGCTGGTACACAACTGGCAGTAGTGTGCCTGCCGCCCGTGCAGGCAAGAGCCCTGCTCAAACTGGGGAAACTAAAAGTCTGCTGGACAAGCTGTAGGATCCGGGAGACGATGTTATAAATGTCTGGAGTTTGGGCATCTAGTAATCAAGTGCAAGAACGCGGTACATCGCACCGGATGCTGCCGCAGAACGGGCACAAGGCAGCAACCTTTCAGAGCGATCTATGGTGTTTCATCTGCACTGCTAACAACAGCAACGAGAGGAATCATTACGCGGGTAGCAGGAGATGCAGAGCAGACAGGGGTGCGTCCAACTTGCCACCCCAATAATGGAGGTTATACAGCTCAACCTCAACCACTGCGCTGCGGCTCAAGACCTGCTTAGCCAAACCGTGAGAATAGTGGCAATTGACCTCGCCATCCTCAGCGAGCCATACCAAAATAGGGAGTCTCCTGGATTCATCCTGGATGCCACCAAAAAGGCCGCGATATGGCTATGCGGTATCACATCATTGCAGCCTTCCTTCACAGGCTCTGACGTTGGTTTTGTACGTGCTAAAGTTGGAAGTCTGGGTTTACAGCGTTTACCTCGCCCCAAGCCTGTTGCTCTCCGAATTTGCAGGTATTCTAGACAACTTAGCGGCGAATGCTAGAGGACGTCACCCAGTAGCCATCGGTGGTGATTTTAATGCGTGGGCTGAGGAGTGGGGAAGCGTGACGACGAATGCGAGAGGAAGGGCTCTGCTGGAGATCATTGCGCCCCTGGACATCACGCTCCTCAACCAGGGCCAGTAATTCTCCAGAGCAGGAATTGGATCAATCATCGACCTTACGTTCGTCAGTTGCTCACCCTTCAACTCAGCGGGCTGGAGCATCAGCAACGTCTTTTATTATTGTTATTGCTTGCGTCCAAAACATAGCTGTTACGTTTTCACACGTATAGCTAAAGCCCGCAGCTGCACACGAATACATCAGGACGGACGTCTGGCGAGTGCAGTTGGCAAATTATATTGAAATCGCCCTATAAATTCCTATATCAGAATGGGTAACCCCCACAATAAGAAGTCGAACAAAAAAAAATGCAAGGAACCCGGGAAAAAGAATAAGCCGACACAGAAGCGGACACAGGAAAAAGAGCACGTGTCGGGTGCAGAGGTGCAGAAAGGTGACGTCGTGCGTAAGCAGAAATTCTACGAAGATTTCGTCGATTTTTATGAGGGCGCTGGACTCGGGCCGATCCAGCATAGGATCTTCTGCACCACCGTACCAGATAAGGTGCTCGCGGACTATGAGCAGACGTTCAAGACGATCGGGAAGATCACCAAGGAAATGGTTGACTTTCGTAAGTATGAAGTATACGTGATGCTCTATCCCACTCTGGCCATTGCTTACCTGCAAATGGTGTGGAGCGGAAAGTTGCAGCGGGCTATATCCTTCGTGGGCAGGAACAAACACGAGCTGGACGACTCGTACAAGAGGCGCATCGAGAAGCTCAAGCTGATCCGCAAGCCACTGGACGTGCCACAAAGAGCCTTGGAACTGCTATCTGGTGCGGACAAAGTGAAGTTCTGCATGCTCACGAGCACCTTCAACCAATTCAAGGAACTCGAATGTCAGCTTTCGCCGAGTGGTCACCTGAAGCGGTTTTTGGACCACTTCGAAATCCTAACTTACGCTGATGACAAGATACCCCAGGAGCAGACCCTCCGAGATCGTCCTTTGCCCGCGCCATTTGCCTGGGCTTCCAGGGACGTTATTCCGGACTGTCCGTTCAACCGGAAAAATCTGCCCAGCCTCATCATGAACAATGCCATGCCCTCGCCCAACGACAACGTTACTTGCGCGACGTATTCAGCAGACCATTGCACCGTTGCATTTGGCACTAGCTCCGGCAGGGTCCACGTCGTGGCCGTGAACAAGGACTGGCAAGACGTGAACAGCCTGCAAAGGGAGACGTTGATTTCCGCCCACCAGAAGCCGGTCCTGGCCTGCGCCTTTTCTCCTGGAGACAGCCACCTGCTCACCTCCTCGGCTGACCGCACCATGCGGCTGTGGTGCACACGCACCGCGCTGTGCAAGACTGTCTATGTTCACCACGGGGCCATCTGTTTGGCGTTCGCCCCGAGGGGCTGCCACTTTGCCACCGCCTCAAACGACAATGTGGCGCGCGTGTGGGGAGTGGACTCCACAGAGCCCCTTTTTGAATTCTTGGGCCACTTGGCACGATTGGAGATTTGCCTCTTCCACCCGAATGGAGAGTACCTGGCCACTGGATCGGCAGACGCCACCGTCAGAATCTGGGACTACGACACCCGCGCTCAAATGCGGCTCTTCCGCGGCCACAGGGCCCCCATCAAAGCCCTTGCGTACTCCGTGTGCGGGCGCTTCCTGGTCTCTGGTGGCCGAGATGACCTGATCATTGTTTGGGACACAACCAACGAGCGAATGCTACACTGCATGACCCAGCACAACGCAATGATTGAATCGATAGGTTTCTCCCACTGCAACAATCTGATGGTTGTTTGGGGCAAGGACTGCCACCTGAGTACTTTTGACTTTCAGCTTCTCGCCAAGTCCCCCGAGATGGATTTATCATCCACAAAAGCCATCATTGATCAGTCGCTAATCAGCACGGTTCAGTCCCCGCGAAATCGAATTTTCCTTAAAAGTGGCTTCGTCGATCGCAATAGCCTGGTTGCCATTTGCAAGATAAATTCTTAAAAGATAAAAGAGTTTAACGAAAAAAATCAAAATACTTTAAATGCAGCGAAATGATGTAAACGAGTCGCCGCTTGGAACAAGGCGCTGGATCGAGTCATCGATGGAAAGCACCGTCGACTCTATGAATGTACATCCATAATTATCCAACTTAATTTTCTTTTCATTTATATCACGTAATCACGTATGAACGTAAATACACAACTTTCAAAAATTGCTATATAATAAGTACCATTTTTCATTGGACCGTCGCATCGCATGATCTTTCAATTCCCTTTCGGCTCGACTTCTTTTGTGGAGTGGAAGTTAGTAGGATAATAGAAACATAACCAACCGCCCGCATATCGCTGTACCGCCGCAAATCAACCCCCGCTATTCACACAACTAATCACCGATATTATATAATCATCAAATATATTAAATAAAACCTATTAAAATTTATACAGTCCACTCATTCATAACCATACAAAGTTTTGGTCCTTCGAGCCGGATCATTCGCGTCTGATTTTATTTTATATATTGAGTGATATCGTTGACCGCTGTTCGCCATTAAGGCTGTTAAGGTGCATCGGCTAATCCAGCAACGTGCTGCCTGCTAATCCCAGATAACTCGCGTGGCTACGGAGGCTCAAGAGTTTGTACAGTCATGTCTTGCAAACATTAGAGTACCAGTTTGACCGACCGGTTGCAACTTTCAACCGCTTTATGGAGCTCTCTGAAGAGCTGGTCCAATATAATGATGAAGATGAATATGTGGATCCGGATTTTGATATCCCCGAATATGAGAGAAAGTTCTTCAGTGCGCATAGTATTTTCAGTGAAGTCATACGTGACCGGAGCAGTCACGACAATGAGCACGACAACTCAAATCTACTGCTTTCAAACACTGTGGAACGCTTATTTGAGGGACAAACTCGACTTCTGGAGAGGATTCGGGAATTATCTTAAACTACAGAGCTGCACCTCAAAAAAATACACATTCCGACGTTTTCGGGCAGATACGAGGATTGGTGTCAGTTTAGTGACTTGTTCTTTCCAAGTCTTTCCAAGTGCCAAAAGTTTCTTTATTTGAAGTCCTATCTGGATGGTGAAGCGTTCTCTGGTAAAAAATATTCCCATTTCGGATGCCAATTACCAGGACGGAAGGGAGAGGCTCGAAAATCGTTATAACAAAAAATCACTGATTGCTCGCTCGTACATTCAAAACTTTCTTTCGTTGCCAACCGCAAAGGGTTCAAACATCGTTGAGTTGCGCAAAATAGTCGACACCGCAGACGAAAGTATACGTGGCCCACATGCGCTGAGCTGCGACAGCCGCGATGTGTGGCTGATCCATGTCTTGCTTTCAAAGCTAGACCCTGAATGCAAGGAAGCTTGGGCGACCTCCAGTTAATCGTGCAAAGAAAATGTGACCATAAATGACCTGTTGGGCTTTGTCTTCGCCCGTTGCGATGCCCTTGAGTCTTGTTAAGATCCAAACCTAATCCATGATACACACACGGTACTGAATAAATGTCGTGCAGTATCTCATCATGTTGACGTGCCAAATACGCCTGTTCGTGACTGTGTATATTGTCACGAGCAACACAGTCTTTATGCGTGCACTCAGTTCAAGGCTCTGGATGTTGTGGATCGCCGCAAGTTCGCAGTGGATGGTAATTTGTGCTTCAATTGTCTAAGCCGATCTCATCAAGTAAAGGAGTGTAATTCAACAAACACGTGCCGTCTGTGTAAGTTGAGGCACCACACTCTTGTTCATCAAGGGGATATACGCTCTGTCACGGTTTCCGCTGCTGTCAACACATCCGCTGACTCAACCGTCCGCTCGTCCAATTTCTCTGCTGATACTGATCCTGCCGTGGTCAGCCATCATACATTGGAGAGGAAACTCGTGGCCAAGAGTCAGGCCATATTGCCAACGATTTTGGCCACTATAGTCGACTCCTGGGGCAACGAGACAACCTGCAGGATTCTGCTGGATACTGGTTCAACTATAACGATGGTCGCCGAATCATTTATTCAACGAATTGGATTGCCGCGCACGCATGCTCGTATACCAGTGGTTGGTCTAGGCGCAAATCTGGCTGGGGTTACTAGAGGTCGCGCCACATTCACGCTGCTCTCCCGCACAAGCTCAGCCTCAGTGGTGGTAGCAGGTCTGATTATGAACACTTGAACCTCCTCGATTCCAGCCCAGAGGATCGAATCTAACACACCGATGTGGAAAAGGATTCGTGATCTACCCTTAGCGTGCCCCACATTTGGTAAACCAGGCAAAATCGACGTGATCAGCTTTGGAACATTTACACTGGACAACGCAAAGAGTTTGGTTTTGAATATCTTATTCCACTTCATACTAATTTTGGTTGGGTCATTACAGTCAGCTGCCATCTCAGTAGTGATGCTCACACCCACGCACTAGCACATCACGCTCACGAGGATCTGGACACTTTGGTTCGATCGTTCATGGACATGGAACGAGTTCATCCAAGTAACGCTACCATTGATGCTAGTTATACCGCTGAGCAACACTTTATTCATACGCACACCAATATCCGTTCAAGGATTCTATTCCTCGGATGGGATCCACACTGCCACAAGCACTACGCCGCTTTTCTTCACTCGAGCGGAAATTTCGAAAATTTTCTGCTCTCAAACAACAGTATTTCGACTTTATGGAAGATTATAGACAACGAGGACACATGGAGGTGATTCGTTCTACTACCGTAGAAAACGATCCCGCTAATCACAATTACTTAGCCCACCACGCAGTATTTAAACCAGATAGTCCTCCTGGGGAGGACTGCAATGGATCTTTATTTAATTCACGACTATACATCGCACCACCTGTTCAAAGGGATTTACTAAGAGTAGTCTACGTTTCCGTCAGCATCGCTATGTGTTTTGTACGGACATTGAGAAAATGTTCAGAGGCATCCTAATTTCAGAAGATCACACGCATTACCAACGGATTATCTGGTGAAAGGAGGAGACTGCTATACTCGATCATTATCGACCGCTGACCGTGACGTATGGTTTAGCGTCTTCACCGTTCTTGGCTGTTCGAGTTCTCAAGCAGATCGCGCAAGAGCATGCCCATTTGTATCCGAAGGCTGCTGCTTTGCTTGTACGAGATGCGTACGTTGATAATATTCCTACTGGTTGCGATAATAATTTTTCTATTGAGCCAAGCTTAAGCTAAACTTCGAAAATGGAGTTCAAAATGTTGGTAGCTACTCAATTCGGTGCAAAAGGACATTTGTGAGTATCCGCTTGAAGCCCTAGAGGGAGATAGCCCCACTCAATATGTCAAGGTTCTTGGAATACGCTGGCACCCGGCTGTAGACTAGCTTTCTTTCAAGTTGACCATTCCTGACGCCACAAGTGCTCTGACAAAACGGATTTTACTGTCTTAGCTTGCCAAGATCTACGATCCACTGGGGTTGCTTGCCCCCACAACTGTATTTCTAAAGGTTCTCTTTCAAGATAGTTGGCTGAGCTCGGTCGAATGGAACGAATCACTACCTGCGCAGCTATGCGCACGGTGGCAACAGTTTGTAGCTGAAGTTCATTTACTGGAAAGCTGTCGCATACCTCTCTACCTATCCTCGTCACTTCAAGCAACGGAGCTGCATGGATTCGCCGATGCTTCATCTCATGCATACGACGCTGTCATCTACAGTCGCGTGAAACTCAATAATGACTATTTTGTAGAACTGATCGCCGCAAAAACCCGTGTTGCACCCATCAAACCTATATCCATCCCACGGCTCGAGATGAATGCAGCCCATATTCTGTCGAAATTTATGTCTCTGGTTAAGCAAGCTCTAACTATTCCTATTTCCAGTACTTCCTGTTGGTCAGACTCTTGGCTCTCATCAGACCCACGGAACACTTATGTTTGTAATCGCACTGCTGAGATTCTGAAAGCCTTTCCACGTAGCTGCTGGCAGCACACTCCCTTTCGGCTCGACTTCTTTTGTGGAGTGGAAGTTAGTAGTGTTCGGTCAAACTCCTTTAAGGAACAAGTATTCAAATGACCCTCGTAAAATCTCACCATAATTGTACAAAATTCACCACTGCATTCTCTCTCTTATGCCCAGTACTCAAGCACTAAGATTTGTAATAAATAGTTATTCCCTAATACTCAACTAGATCGATCGACTTTTCTCTTTCTTGTATAGATTTTGATTCGTTTGCAGAAAAAACTAATACACCCCCATCCGTGAATTAACATTATTGCGGAAAACGCTCCGTGTACAAACAAGTAGGATAATAGAATCATAACCAACCGCCCGCATATCGCTGTACCGCCGCAAATCAACCCCCGCTATTCACACATAACTAATCACCGATATTATATAATCATCAAATATATTAAATAAAACCTATTAAAATTTATACAGTCCACTCATTCATAACCATACAAAGTTTTGGTCCTTCGAGCCGGATCATTCGCGTCTGATTTTATTTTATATATTGAGTGATATCTTTGACCGCTGTTCGCCATTAAGGCTATTAAGGTGCATCGTCTAATCCAGCTACGGAGGCTCAAGAGTTTGTACAGTCATTTCTTGCAAACATTAGAGTACCAGTTTGACCGACCGGTTGAAACTTTCAACCGCTTTATGGAGCTCTCTGAAGAGCTGGTCCAATATAATGATGAAGATGAATAAGTGGATCCGGATTTTGATATCCCCGAATATGAGAGAAAGTTCATCAGTGCGCATAGTATTTTCAGTGAAGCCATACGTGACCGGAGCAGTCACGACAATGAGCACGACAACTCAAATCTACTGCTTTCAAACACTGTGGAACGCTTATTTGAGGGACAAACTCGACTTCTGGAGAGGATTCGGGAATTATCTTAAACTACAGAGCTGCACCTCAAAAAAATACACATTCCGACGTTTTCGGGCAGATACGAGGATTGGAGTCAGTTTAGTGACTTGTTCTTAGGCTCAGTCGACAAGAAGAGTAGTCTTTCCAAGTGACAAAAGTTTCTTTATTTAAAATCCTATCTGGATGGTGAAGCGTTCTCTGGTAAAAAATATTCCCACCAAAAATCACTGATTGCTCGCTAGTTCATTCAAAACTTTTTTTCGTTGCCAACCGCAAAGGGTTCAAACATCGTTGAGTTGCGCAAAATAGTCAACACCGCAGACGAAAGTATACGTGGCCCACATGCGCTGAGCTGCGACAGCCGCGATGTGTGGCTGATCCATGTCTTGCTTTCAAAGCTAGACCCTGAATGCAAGGAAGCTTGGGCGACCTCCAGTTAATCGTGCAAAGAAAATGTGACCATAAATGACCTGTTGGGCTTTGTCTTCGCCCGTTGCGATGCCCTTGAGTCTTGTTAAGATCCAAACCTAATCCATGATACACACACGGTACTGAATAAATGTCGTGCAGTATCTCATCATGTTGACGTGCCAAATACGCCTGTTCGTGACTGTGTATATTGTCACGAGCAACACAGTCTTTATGCGTGCACTCAGTTCAAGGCTCTGGATGTTGTGGATCGCCGCAAGTTCGCAATGGATGGTAATTTGTGCTTCAATTGTCTAAGCCGATCTCATCAAGTAAAGGAGTGTAATTCAACAAACACGTGCCGTCTGTGTAAGTTGAGGCACCACACTCTTGTTCATCAAGGGGATATACGCTCTGTCACGGTTTCCGCTGCTGTCAACACATCCGCTGACTCAACCGTCCGCTCGTCCAATTTCTCTGCTGATACTGATCCTGCCGTGGTCAGCCATCATACATTGGAGAGGAAACTCGTGGCCAAGAGTCAGGCCATATTGCCAACGATTTTGGCCACTATAGTCGACTCCTGGGGCAAAGAGACAACCTGCAGGATACTGCTGGATACTGGTTCAACTATAACGATGGTCGCCGAATCATTTATTTAACGAATTGGTTTGCCGCGCACGCATGCTCGTATACCAGTGGTTGTTCTAGGCGCAAATCTGGCTGGGGTTACTAGAGGTCGCGCCACACTCACGCTGCTCTCCCGCACAAGCTCAGCCTCAGTGGTGGTAGTAGGTCTGATTATGAACACTTTAACCTCCTCGATTCCAGCCCAGAGGATCGAATCTAACACACCGATGTGGAAAAGGATTCGTGATCTACCCTTAGCGTGCCCCACATTTGGTAAACCAGGCAAAATCGACGTGATGTTAGGAGCTGATCAGCTTTGGAACATTTACACTGCACAACGCAAAGAGTTTGGTTTTGAATATCTTATTCCACTTCATACTAATTTTGGTTGGGTCATTACAGTCAGCTGCCATCTCAGTAGTGATGCTCACACCCAAGCACTAGCACATCACGCTCACGAGAATCTGGACACTTTGGTTCGATCGTTCATGGACATGGAACGAGTTCATCCAAGTAACGCTACCATTGATGCTAGTTATACCGCTGAGCAACACTTTATTCATACGCACACCAATATCCGTTCAAGGATTCTATTCCTCGGATGGGATCCACACTGCCACAAGCACTACGCCGCTTATCTTCACTCGAGCGGAAATTTCGAAAATTTCCTGCTCTCAAACAACAGTATTTCGACTTTATGGAAGATTATAGACAACGAGGACACATGGAGGTGATTCCTTCTACTACCGTAGAAAACGATCCCGCTAATCACAATTAGCCCACCACGCAGTATTTAAACCAGATAGTCCTCCTGGGGAGGACTGCAATGGATCTTTATTTAATTCACGACTATACATCGCACCACCTGTTCAAAGGGATTTACTAAGAGTAGTCTACGTTTCCGTCAGCATCGCTATGTGTTTTGTACGGACATTGGGAAAATGTTCAGAGGCATCCTAATTTCAGAAGATCACACGCATTACCAACGGATTATCTGGTGAAAGGAGGAGACTGCTATACTCGATCATTATCGACCGCTGACCGTGACGTATGGTTTAGCGTCTTCACCGTTCTTGGCTGTTCGAGTTCTCAAGCAGATCGCGCAAGAGCATGCCCATTTGTATCCGAAGGCTGCTGCTTTGCTTGTACGAGATGCGTACGTTGATAATATTCCTACTGGTTGCGATAATAATTTTTCTATTGAGCCAAGCTTAAGCTAAACTTCGAAAATGGAGTTCAAAATGTTGGTAGCTACTCAATTCGGTGCAAAAGGACATTTGTGAGTATCCGCTTGAAGCCCTAGAGGGAGATAGCCCCACTCAATATGTCAAGGTTCTTGGAATACGCTGGCACCCGGCTGTAGACTAGCTTTCTTTCAAGTTGACCATTCCTGACGCCACAAGTGCTCTGACAAAACGGATTTTACTGTCTTAGCTTGCCAAGATCTACGATCCACTGGGGTTGCTTGCCCCCACAACTGTATTTCTAAAGGTTCTCTTTCAAGATAGTTGGCTGAGCTCGGTCGAATGGAACGAATCACTACCTGCGCAGCTATGCGCACGGTGGCAACAGTTTGTAGCTGAAGTTCATTTACTGGAAAGCTGTCGCATACCTCTCTACCTATCCTCGTCACTTCAAGCAACGGAGCTGCATGGATTCGCCGATGCTTCATCTCATGCATACGACGCTGTCATCTACAGTCGCGTGAAACTCAATAATGACTATTTTGTAGAACTGATCGCCGCAAAAACCCGTGTTGCACCCATCAAACCTATATCCATCCCACGGCTCGAGATGAATGCAGCCCATATTCTGTCGAAATTTATGTCTCTGGTTAAGCAAGCTCTAACTATTCCTATTTCCAGTACTTCCTGTTGGTCAGACTCTTGGCTCTCATCAGACCCACGGAACACTTATGTTTGTAATCGCACTGCTGAGATTCTGAAAGCCTTTCCACGTAGCTGCTGGCAGCACACTCCCTTTCGGCTCGACTTCTTTTGTGGAGTGGAAGTTAGTAGTGTTCGGTCAAACTCCTTTAAGGAACAAGTATTCAAATGACCCTCGTAAAATCTCACCATAATTGTACAAAATTCACCACTGCATTCTCTCTCTTATGCCCAGTACTCAAGCACTAAGATTTGTAATAAATAGTTATTCCCTAATACTCAACTGGATCGATCGACTTTTCTCTTTCTTGTATAGACTTTGATTCGTTTGCAGAAAAAACTAACACACCCCCATCCGTGAATTAACATTAATGCGGAAAACGCTCCGTGTACAAACATTTTGGCGCCCAACGTGGGGCCTGTGTGTTATGTTAATTCTTCTGTGAACAATTAAACTAATCGCAATCTACAAAGGCAACAATTACAACATTCGCTCGTCTCGCAGCTGCAATCGAAAGTTCCGAAAACCGTATCAGAATTGTTCGTCTAGATCGCGGGATCGTTGTCCTCGCCTTGCTCTCGCCGTTCTCGCTTAATTTTATCATTCGCTTGTCACCCACAACGCATTCAACGGCGCTTGCATTCTCGGTTCGTTCGCTTTGCAGCTACCTGCTTTGGTCCATCGATCAACGCATTCTTTCTATTGGAATTCCACCGCTTCACTTTCGTTTTGCTTTCTTTGCCGCTGCTGGAACTTTTGCTTTTGCTTTCACCGTTGGATTTGTGCTCTAGCTGCTGCTGCTTGCTGCGTTTTTTGTTGTTGTTATTTTTGGAAGCTCTAGTTCTGTGTCAGCGTAATTACACTACACAACAAAATGACGACGCTCGAAGACTTAAAACGCCAACGGAGCAATATAAAACGAAATATAACTCGGATCAAATCTGTGGTAGATGCTAAATCGGAAACCCCGATATGCAATGATGAGCTTCGCTATCGGTTGAACATCTTAGAAACGTATTTCAAGAATGTTTTAAATGTCCAAGCTAATATTGAAGACCTTAGTCCGAATGATGAAGGACGGGCAGATTTGGAGGATACATACATAGCAATCAAGCTAGCCATAAAGGCTGGGAGCAGATCTGAACGCCAGCTTTGTTGCGCCGGACTACCACCCACCGCCAGTGAAGTCATCGTTACCAAGGTTGTCGCTACCCACTTTCGACGGAACATATGCAAACTATAAGAATTTCATTCACTCGTTCGAGCAAATTGTTGTGCGTGAGTCTGGATTGTCTAATATAGAAAAGTTTAATTATTTGCTGACCTGCCTCACGGGGCCGGCATTAGATACAATTCAGGCATTCCAGGTTACAAGCGAAAACTATCCGAAGGCCCTAGCAAAACTCAAAAGCCGTTTTGATAATCCTACTCTTATATTTTTAGAAGGTATTGAGGCATTGTTTGCACTACAACCTGTGGAAAGGTCAAACAGTCAGCAGCTTCACAGCCTAGTGGATAAGGCATCCGCTATATTAAGCTCGCTGGAGTCCATCGGCAAACCTGAGAACATTTTTCACGCTATGGTTATATATATTATAATGGAAAAGTGTGATCAGCAAACTCGGAACAAGTGGAAGGAATCGCAGGACTACAAAACTCTGCCAACCTGGCTAGCATGCACACAGCTTTTGGAACGCCACTGTCAGTTTCTCCATTCGTCTGGAAACTCGGCTGCTACTTCGTCACAACGAAGGGCTGAATCCAATAAGTCAAATCGTCATTCTAATCACCAAATAAACTCGTCGTTTGCTATCACTAATCCGTCTTGTACACTTTGTTCTAGTTCTGGCCATAAGATCTCTAATTGCGCTCAGTTCAAGGCTATGAACAGCAACCAACGGTACGACAATGCAAAACGCCTCGGTCTCTGCATCAATTGTCTTGGAAATGGTCATAGAGTGGCGCAATGTTCATCGACTCATCGTTGCCGATCCTGTAATCGGAATCATCATTCATCTTTGCATCACTCTCGCAGCAGATGATCAAATTTTGTTGGCAACAGCTATGGTTTTGGTAAAGGATGCCACAGGTGAATACAAACTCGGTAGAGCGTTGCTTGATTCATGTTCTCAGGTTAATTTTGTAACCGAAACCTTTGCACAAAAGCTTCGCCTTCGTCGTGAAAAACACCAAATTGGAATTCGCAATATAGGAGACTCCCTTACTAGTTTGAAGGCACGTACGACTACCTCTATTAAGTCACGTACTTCCGGCTATCAGCTCACTCTCCAGTTTGGAATCACATCCCATATTGCCTACGAGCCAGATAGTGAGATCGACATATCGAATTGGAACCTACCAGCTAACACTCCATTGGCTGACGAATCGTTCTATAGGACTAAACGTATTGATTTGTTACTGGGGACCGAAGCCTTCTATGGAGCTCTAGCTGTTGGCCAGATTCGCATTGGTCCAAATCTTCCCACTTTGCAGAAGACTCTTTTTGGTTGGGTTGTTGCTGGGAGGTACCAGCGGCAATATAACAGACAGCCACCATTGTGCTTGGCGACTGTAGAAGAGTCGATCGAGAAGAATTTGCAGCAATTATGGAAAGTGGACTCATTTGTCGATCCAAGCGCTAGAATGCTCACAAATCATCGTCGCTGTGAGGACCATTTCAGGGACACAACACATCAGGATGCCAGTGGGCGGATTGTCGTTCGCTTGCCATTTCAAGAAGATCCAAGTTGTTTTGGAAGTTCCTTCGATACAGCTCGAACTCGATTTTTTGCCATTGAGAGACGTCTCGCTCGTCTACCGGAAATTCGCTCGCAGTATATCTCGTTCATGCAGGAATACGAAAGTCTCGGCCATATGTCCCTCGTACTGAATCCTAACTTGGAAGAACCGCATTATTATATACCCCACCATTTCGTTCTGAAACCAAGCAGTACCTCGACGAAGCTCAGAGTTGTCTTTGACGCCTCTTGCCGTACAACATCTCAAAGGTCACTTAACGATCTACTTTTAGTCGGCCCTACCATTCAGGATGAGTTGTACTTGCAATTGCTGCGGTTCCGCATGCATAGGTTCGGCATCACAGCCGACGTCACAAAAATGTACAGGCAGGTACTTGTGAGTGAGAAGGATAGAAAATTCCAGTACATTTTGTGGCGAGCATCTCCAAATACGGATCTTCAAACCTACCAACTCAATACAGTGACATATGGGACTGCGTCTGCCCCATTTCTCGCAACTCGTAGTTTGCATTACTTGGCTGAGGATTGTAAGGATGCATGGCCATTAGGGGCTGCTGCTGTTAAAACTGCATTTTATGTTGATGACCTTTTGTGTGGGGCTGATGATATAGATACACTCTTCAAACTAAAAACTGAAATCACATCAACTCTCGCTCGTGGTCAGTTTCCATTATGCAAGTGGCATTCAAATCATCCAGGCGTGATGGAAGACGAATCTACCAAGGAATTAAACATTTCAGAAAACTCAGTCAGCAGCACACTCGGCGTAACTTGGCATCAACGAAGTGATGCATTTAGTTTCACATTTAATCCAAAGGAAGTCTATCCCACTACCACAAAACGAACAATTTTGTCTACTGCGTCGTCGCTATTCGATCCAATCGGTCTGCTATCACCGTTAGTCATTGTCTCTAAGATCATTCTTCAGGAGTTGTGGCTTTTGAAACTCGACTGGGACGAGTCTGTCCCCAGAATTTAAGCCACGCATGGAGCAAGTGTTTGGAATCGCTGAATTCACTGTCGTCACTAGCGGTACCTCGTTTTTGTTTGCAGCCTGATACTAGGAGCATTCAAATACATGGATTTTGCGACGCATCGATTCGGGCATACGGCTGCTGTGTTTCTGTGCGCACGGAGAATTCGCTTGGACAGGTCACAGTGAAATTGTTCACTTCTAAGTCTAGAGTAGCACCAGTGAAGAAACAGTCTCTTCCGAAGCTTGAACTATGCGGCGCACATCTACTTTCTCAGTTGTATAACAAAGTCAAGGCCATATTCAGTAAACACACTATCACATCTTATTTTTGGAGCGACTCACAGCTCGTATTGCATTGGCTGCAACAACACTCAGTCACCTTATCGACCTTTGTTGGAAATCGAGTGTCCGATATTTAACGTCTGATGGAAAATGGCGCTATGTGCCAACACATCAAAACCCTGCTGATATTCTGTCGCGAGGCTGTAACGTGAGCGAGTTGATTAAGTCTCCATGGTTTTCGGGTCCTACGTTTCTAGTCGAAGATTCACTAAACTGGCCCGCCACTGGTGGAAACCTTGATATTGACATGGACGTGGTTAGCTCGGAGAATCGGAAAAGTTTGTTTGCTGCCGTACACGAGACAAATAATATCCTCAACATCGTCGATAATATCAGCTCGTACACTCACAGTCTGCGTCTCATTGCTTGGATGATTAGGTTCATAAGGAGATGTCGGAAGCAATCGACGTTTACCACAACCTCACCGACGCCAGATGAACTTCGTTTTGCTTCACATTGCCTTATTTGGAACATTCAACAAACTTATTTTGTAGAGGACATCCGTTTACTTCAGAAGCAAAAACCATTAAAAAGCAGCTTAAAGTTTCTTACTCCCTTTTTAGAAGTCGTGAACGGATTCGAACTTATCAAGGTTGGTGGACATTTGGAATACTCAGACCTACAAGAAGGTCAAAAACATCCGTTGCTGCTGCCTAGTCAGTCCAAATTTGTATGGAACTATATTCGCCATTTGCATCTTCGGAACTATCACGCTGGACCTAAAGCCCTAGTCGCTCTCATTCGTTTGGAGTATTGGATCGTTAACGCCAGAGACTTGGCACGTAGAATTGTTCGCTCCTGTGTACACTGCGTTCGCTACAGACCGAAGCTGCTACAACAACTCAAGGGCTCATTACCGCCTACGCGACTCGCTCCGGCTCGACCCTTTGAACGCTGTGGAGTTGACTTTTGTGGACCCATCAACACATATCTACGCATTCGAGGAAAGGGACCTACAAAAGCATACATAGCCGTGTTCGTTTGCCTTCTCACCAAGGCCGTTCACATCGAAGTAGTCTCTGATTTGTCAACAAAGGCGTTCTTAAACGCATTGAAACGGATGGGAGGTCGTCGCAAGCTGCCGACAGACATCTTCTGCGATAATGCCACTAACTTTGTAGGGGCATCGAATCAACTGCAGGAACTAAAAAAGTTTATGTTTTTAAAGCAGACCCAAGATGAAATCTATAAATTTTGCGCATCTGACTTTATTAATTTCCATTTTATTCCCCCCAGGGCACCTCATTTCGGAGGCCTTTGGGAAGCGGCAGTCAAGAGTGCAAAGGGGCTGTTAAATCGTACGCTGGCCAACACCAGTTTCACCTTTGAAGAGTTGAGCACTGTCATCGTCGAGATAGAATCGATCCTCAACTCGCGCCCGCTATCGCCGCTTTCGTCAGACCCAAATGACTATAGCACTCTCACGGCTGGTCATCTCTTGGTTGGCGAATCATTGCGATCACTACCTGAAAGGTCCCTCGAGAATATCAAGCTGTCAAGTATGGACCGCTACGATGCGATTACGGCCGTCAAGCAGCGGTTTTGGAAGCAATGGTCTGCTGACTATGTCAACGAATTGCGATCGCGCACGAAGTGGACAGCACCCTCAACGAACCTCACCGAGGGCACGTTGGTCATCATCCATGAGGACAACCTGCCACCGCTACGCTGGAAACTAGGCCGAGTGCAGTCTACTGTGCTTGGGAAGGATGGACTTGTACGGGTGGTGCACCTCCGCACTGCAAATGGAACATGTTGCAGGCCAATACACAAGTTGGCAATTCTTCCGGTGGTTTGAAAGCAGTCCTTTCAACGGGGCCGGGATGTTCGGTCAAACTCCTTTAAGGAACAAGTATTCAAATGACCCTCATAAAATAGAGAGCCTACGCTCACTTTTTGTATTTACTCTCACCATAATTGTACAAAATTCACCACTGCATTCTCTCTCTTATGCCCAGTACTCAAGCACTAAGATTTGTAATAAATAGTTATTCCCTAATACTCAACTAGATCGATCGACTTTTCTCTTTCTTGTATAGATTTTGATTCGTTTGCAGAAAAAACTAATACACCCCCATCCGTGAATTAACATTATTGCGGAAAACGCTCCGTGTACAAACAAGTAGGATAATAGAATCATAACCAACCGCCCGCATATCGCTGTACCGCCGCAAATCAACCCCCGCTATTCACACATAACTAATCACCGATATTATATAATCATCAAGTATATTAAATAAAACCTATTAAAATTTATACAGTCCACTCATTCATAACCATACAAAGTTTTGGTCCTTCGAGCCGGATCATTCGCGTCTGATTTTATTTTATATATTGAGTGATATCGTTGACCGCTGTTCGCCATTAAGGCTATTAAGGTGCATCGGCTAATCCAGCAACGTGCTGCCTGCTAATCCCAGATAACTCGCGTGGCTACGGAGGCTCAAGAGTTTGTACAGTCATGTCTTGCAAACATTAGAGTACCAGTTTGACCGACCGGTTGCAACTTTCAACCGCTTTATGGAGCTCTCTGAAGAGCTGGTCCAATATAATGATGAAGATGAATATGTGGATCCGGATTTTGATATCCCCGAATATGAGAGAAAGTTCTTCAGTGCGCATAGTATTTTCAGTGAAGTCATACGTGACCGGAGCAGTCACGACAATGAGCACGACAACTCAAATCTACTGCTTTCAAACACTGTGGAACGCTTATTTGAGGGACAAACTCGACTTCTGGAGAGGATTCGGAAATTATCTTAAACCACAGAGCTGCACTTCAAAAAAATACACATTCCGACGTTTTCGGGCAGATACGAGGATTGGTGTCAGTTTAGTGACTTGTTCTTAGGCTCAGTCGACAAGAAGTGTAGTCTTTCCAAGTGCCAAAAGTTTCTTTATTTGAAATCCTATCTGGATGGTGAAGCGTTCTCTGGTAAAAAATATTCCCATTTCGGATGCCAATTACCAGGACGGAAGGGAGAGGCTCGAAAATCGTTATAACAAAAAATCACTGATTGCTCGCTCGTACATTCAAAACTTTCTTTCGTTGCCAACCGCAAAGGGTTCAAACATCGTTGAGTTGCGCAAAATAGTCGACGAAAGTATACGTGGCCCACATGCGCTGAGCTGCGACAGCCGCGATGTGTGGCTGATCCATGTCTTGCTTTCAAAGCTAGACCCTGAATGCAAGGAAGCTTGGGCGACCTGCAGTTAATCATGCAAAGAAAATGTGACCATAAATAACCTGTTGGGCTTTGTCTTCGCCCGTTGCGATGCCCTTGAGTCTTGTTAAGATCCAAACCTAATCCATGATACACACACGGTACTGAATAAATGTCGTGCAGTATCTCATCATGTTGACGTGCCAAATACGCCTGTTCGTGACTGTGTATATTGTCACGAGCAACACAGTCTTTATGCGTGCACTCAGTTCAAGGCTCTGGATGTTGTGGATCGCCGCAAGTTCGCAATGGATGGTAATTTGTGCTTCAATTGTCTAAGCCGATCTAATCAAGTAAAGGAGTGTAATTCAACAAACACGTGCCGTCTGTGTAAGTTGAGGCACCACACTCTTGTTCATCAAGGGGATATACGCTCTGTCACGGTTTCCGCTGCTGTCAACACATCCGCTGACTCAACCGTCCGCTCGTCCAATTTCTCTGCTGATACTGATCCTGCCGTGGTCAGCCATAATACATTGGAGAGGAAACTCGTGGCCAAGAGTCAGGCCATATTGCCAACGATTTTGGCCACTATAGTCGATTCCTGGGGCAACGAGACAACCTGCAGGATACTGCTGGATACTGGTTCAACTATAACGATGGTCGCCGAATCATTTCTTTAACGAATTGGTTTGCCGCGCACGCATGCTCGTATACCAGTGGTTGTTCTAGGCGCAAATCTGGCTGGGGTTACTAGAGGTCGCGCCAAACTCACGCTGCTCTCCCGCACAAGCTCAGCCTCAGTGGTGGTAGTAGGTCTGATTATGAACACTTTAACCTCCTCGATTCCAGCCCAGAGGATCGAATCTAACACACCGATGTGGAAAATGATTCGTGATCTACCCTTAGCGTGCCCCACATTTGGTAAACCAGGCAAAATCGACGTGATGTTAGGAGCTGATCAGCTTTGGAACATTTACACTGGACAACGCAAAGAGTTTGGTTTTGAATATCTTATTCCACTTCATACTAATTTTGGTTGGGTCATTACAGTCAGCTGCCATCTCAGTAGTGATGCTCACACCCACGCACTAGCACATCACGCTCACGAGGATCTGGAAACTTTGGTTCGATCGTTCATGGACATGGAACGAGTTCATCCAAGTAACGCTACCATTGATGCTAGTTATCCCGCTGAGCAACACTTTATTCATACGCACACCAATATCCGTTCAAGGATTCTATTCCTCGGATGGGATCCACACTGCCACAAGCACTACGCCGCTTTTCTTCACTCGAGCGGAAATTTCGAAAATTTCCTGCTCTCAAACAACAGTATTTCGACTTTATGGAAGATTATAGACAACGAGGACACATGGAGGTGATTCCTTCTACTACCGTAGAAAACGATCCCGCTAATCACAATTACTTAGCCCACCACGCAGTATTTAAACCAGATAGTCCTCCTGGGGAGGACTGCAATGGATCTTTATTTAATTCACGACTATACATCGCACCACCTGTTCAAAGGGATTTACTTAGAGTAGTCTACGTTTCCGTCAGCATCGCTATGTGTTTTGTACGGACATTGAGAAAATGTTCAGAGGCATCCTAATTTCAGAAGATCACACGCATTACCAACGGATTATCTGGTGAAAGGAGGAGACTGCTATACTCGATCATTATCGACTGCTGACCGTGACGTATGGTTTAGCGTCTTCACCGTTCTTGGCTGTTCGAGTTCTCAAGCAGATCGCGCAAGAGCATGCCCATTTGTATCCGAAGGCTGCTGCTTTGCTTGTACGAGACGCGTACGTTGATAATATTCCTACTGGTTGCGATAATAATTTTTCTATTGAGCCAAGCTTAAGCTAAACTTCGAAAATGGAGTTCAAACTGTTGGTAGCTACTCAATTCGGTGCAAAAGGACATTTGTGAGTATCCGCTTGAAGCCCTAGAGGGAGATAGCCCCACTCAATATGTCAAGGTTCTTGGAATACGCTGGCACCCGGCTGTAGACTAGCTTTCTTTCAAGTTGACCATTCCTGACGCCACAAGTGCTCTGACAAAACGGATTTTACTGTATTAGCTTGCCAAGATCTACGATCCACTGGGGTTGCTTGCCCCCACAACTGTATTTCTAAAGGTTCTCTTTCAAGATAGTTGGCTGAGCTCGGTCGAATGGAACGAATCACTACCTGCGCAGCTATGCGCACGGTGACAACAGTTTGTAGCTGAAGTTCATTTACTGGAAAGCAGTCGCATACCTCTCTACTTATCCTCGCCACTTCAAGCAACGGAGCTGCATGGATTCGCCGATGCTTCATCTCATGCATACGACGCTGTCATCTACAGTCGCGTGAAACTCAATAATGACTAAGTTGTAAAACTGATCGCCGCAAAAATCCGTGTTGCACCCATCAAACCTATATCCATCCCACGGCTCGAGATGAATGCAGCCCATATTCTGTCGAAATTTATGTCTCTGGTTAAGCAAACTCTAACTATTCCTATTTCCAGTACTTCCTGTTGGTCAGACTCTTGGCTCTCATCAGACCCACGGAACACTTATGTTTGTAATCGCACTGCTGAGATTCTGAAAGCCTTTCCACGTAGCTGCTGGCAGCACACTCCCTTTCGGCTCGACTTCTTTTGTGGAGTGGAAGTTAGTAGGATAATAGAAGCATAACCAACCGCCCGCATATCGCTGTACCGCCGCAAATCAACCCCCGCTATTCACACATAACTAATCACCGATATTATATAATCATCAAATATATTAAATAAAACCTATTAAAATTTATACAGTCCACTCATTCATAACCATACAAAGTTTTGGTCCTTCGAGCCGGATCATTCGCGTCTGATTTTATTTTATATATTGAGTGATATCGTTGACCGCTGTTCGCCATTAAGGCTGTTAAGGTGCATCGGCTAATCCAGCAACGTGCTGCCTGCTAATCCCAGATAACTCGCGTGGCTACGGAGGCTCAAGAGTTTGTACAGTCATGTCTTGCAAACATTAGAGTACCAGTTTGACCGACCGGTTGCAACTTTCAACCGCTTTATGGAGCTCTCTGAAGAGCTGGTCCAATATAATGATGAAGATGAATATGTGGATCCGGATTTTGATATCCCCGAATATGAGAGAAAGTTCTTCAGTGCGCATAGTATTTTCAGTGAAGTCATACGTGACCGGAGCAGTCACGACAATGAGCACGACAACTCAAATCTACTGCTTTCAAACACTGTGGAACGCTTATTTGAGGGACAAACTCGACTTCTGGAGAGGATTCGGGAATTATCTTAAACTACAGAGCTGCACCTCAAAAAAATACACATTCCGACGTTTTCGGGCAGATACGAGGATTGGTGTCAGTTTAGTGACTTGTTCTTTCCAAGTCTTTCCAAGTGCCAAAAGTTTCTTTATTTGAAGTCCTATCTGGATGGTGAAGCGTTCTCTGGTAAAAAATATTCCCATTTCGGATGCCAATTACCAGGACGGAAGGGAGAGGCTCGAAAATCGTTATAACAAAAAATCACTGATTGCTCGCTCGTACATTCAAAACTTTCTTTCGTTGCCAACCGCAAAGGGTTCAAACATCGTTGAGTTGCGCAAAATAGTCGACACCGCAGACGAAAGTATACGTGGCCCACATGCGCTGAGCTGCGACAGCCGCGATGTGTGGCTGATCCATGTCTTGCTTTCAAAGCTAGACCCTGAATGCAAGGAATCTTGGGCGACCTCCAGTTAATCGTGCAAAGAAAATGTGACCATAAATGACCTGTTGGGCTTTGTCTTCGCCCGTTGCGATGCCCTTGAGTCTTGTTAAGATCCAAACCTAATCCATGATACACACACGGTACTGAATAAATGTCGTGCAGTATCTCATCATGTTGACGTGCCAAATACGCCTGTTCGTGACTGTGTATATTGTCACGAGCAACACAGTCTTTATGCGTGCACTCAGTTCAAGGCTCTGGATGTTGTGGATCGCCGCAAGTTCGCAATGGATGGTAATTTGTGCTTCAATTGTCTAAGCCGATCTAATCAAGTAAAGGAGTGTAATTCAACAAACACGTGCCGTCTGTGTAAGTTGAGGCACCACACTCTTGTTCATCAAGGGGATATACGCTCTGTCACGGTTTCCACTGCTGTCAACACATCCGCTGACTCAACCGTCCGCTCGTCCAATTTCTCTGCTGATACTGATCCTGCCGTGGTCAGCCATAATACATTGGAGAGGAAACTCGTGGCCAAGAGTCAGGCCATATTGCCAACGATTTTGGCCACTATAGTCGACTCCTGGGGCACCGAGACAACCTGCAGGATACTGCTGGATACTGGTTCAACTATAACGATGGTCGCCGAATCATTTATTTAACGAATTGGATTGCCGCGCACGCATGCTCGTATACCAGTGGTTGGTCTAGGCGCAAATCTGGCTGGGGTTACTAGAGGTCGCGCCACACTCACGCTGCTCTCCCGCACAAGCTCAGCCTCAGTGGTGGTAGCAGGTCTGATTATGAACACTTTAACCTCCTCGATTCCAGCCCAGAGGATCGAATCTAACACACCGATGTGGAAAAGGATTCGTGATCTACCCTTAGCGTGCCCCACATTTGGTAAACCAGGCAAAATCGACGTGATGTTAGGAGCTGATCAGCTTTGGAACATTTACACTGGACAACGCAAAGAGTTTGGTTTTGAATATCTTATTCCACTTCATACTAATTTTGGTTGGGTCATTACAGTCAGCTGCCATCTCAGTAGTGATGCTCACACCCACGCACTAGCACATCACGCTCACGAGGATCTGGACACTTTGGTTCGATCGTTCATGGACATGGAACGAGTTCATCCAAGTAACGCTACCATTGATGCTAGTTATACCGCTGAGCAACACTTTATTCATACGCACACCAATATCCGTTCAAGGATTCTATTCCTCGGATGGGATCCACACTGCCACAAGCACTACGCCGCTTTTCTTCACTCGAGCGGAAATTTCGAAAATTTCCTGCTCTCAAACAACAGTATTTCGACTTTATGGAAGATAATAGACAACGAGGACACATGGAGGTGATTCCTTCTACTACCGTAGACACATAGCCCACCACGCAGTATTTAAACCAGATAGTCCTCCTGGGGAGGACTGCAATGGATCTTTATTTAATTCACGACTATACATCGCACCACCTGTTCAAAGGAATTTACTTAGAGTAGTCTACGTTTCCGTCAGCATCGCTATGTGTTTTGTACGGACATTGAGAAAATGTTCAGAGGCATCCTAATTTCAGAAGATCACACGCATTACCAACGGATTATCTGGTGAAAGGAGGAGTCTGCTATACTCGATCATTATCGACCGCTGACCGTGACGTATGGTTTAGCGTCTCACCGTTCTTGGCTGTTCGAGTTCTCAAGCAGATCGCGCAAGAGCATGCCCATTTGTATCCGAAGGCTGCTGCTTTGCTTGTACGAGACGCGTACGTTGATAATATTCCTACTGGTTGCGATAATAATTTTTCTATTGAGCCAAGCTTAAGCTAAACTTCGAAAATGGAGTTCAAAATGTTGGTAGCTACTCAATTCGGTGCAAAAGGACATTTGTGAGTATCCGCTTGAAGCCCTAGAGGGAGATAGCCCCACTCAATATGTCAAGGTTCTTGGAATACGCTGGCACCCGGCTGTAGACTAGCTTTCTTTCAAGTTGACCATTCCTGACGCCACAAGTGCTCTGACAAAACGGACTTTACTGTCTTAGCTTGCCAAGATCTACGATCCACTGGGGTTGCTTGCCCCCACAACTGTATTTCTAAAGGTTCTCTTTCAAGATAGTTGGCTGAGCTCGGTCGAATGGAACGAATCACTACCTGCGCAGCTATGCGCACGGTGGCAACAGTTTGTAGCTGAAGTTCATTTACTGGAAAGCTGTCGCATACCTCTCTACCTATCCTCGTCACTTCAAGCAACGGAGCTGCATGGATTCGCCGATGCTTCATCTCATGCATACGACGCTGTCATCTACAGTCGCGTGAAACTCAATAATGACTATTTTGTAGAACTGATCGCCGCAAAAACCCGTGTTGCACCCATCAAACCTATATCCATCCCACGGCTCGAGATGAATGCAGCCCATATTCTGTCGAAATTTATGTCTCTGGTTAAGCAAGCTCTAACTATTCCTATTTCCAGTACTTCCTGTTGGTCAGACTCTTGGATCTCATCAGACCCACGGAACACTTATGTTTGTAATCGCACTGCTGAGATTCTGAAAGCCTTTCCACGTAGCTGCTGGCAGCACACTCCCTTTCGGCTCGACTTCTTTTGTGGAGTGGAAGTTAGTAGTGTTCGGTCAAACTCCTTTAAGGAACAAGTATTCAAATGACCCTCGTAAAATCTCACCATAATTGTACAAAATTCACCACTGCATTCTCTCTCTTATGCCCAGTACTCAAGCACTAAGATTTGTAATAAATAGTTATTCCCTAATACTCAACTGGATCGATCGACTTTTCTCTTTCTTGTATAGACTTTGATTCGTTTGCAGAAAAAACTAACACACCCCCATCCGTGAATTAACATTAATGCGGAAAACGCTCCGTGTACAAACATTTTGGCGCCCAACGTGGGGCCTGTGTGTTATGTTAATTCTTCTGTGAACAATTAAACTAATCGCAATCTACAAAGGCAACAATTACAACATTCGCTTGTCTCGCAGCTGCAATCGAAAGTTCCGAAAACCGTATCAGAATTGTTCGTCTAGATCGCGGGATCGTTGTCCTCGCCTTGCTCTCGCCGTTCTCGCTTAATTTTATCATTCGCTTGTCACCCACAACGCATTCAACGGCGCTTGCATTCTCGGTTCGTTCGCTTTGCAGCTACCTGCTTTGGTCCATCGATCAACGCATTCTTTCTATTGGAATTCCACCGCTTCACTTTCGTTTTGCTTTCTTTGCCGCTGCTGGAACTTTTGCTTTTGCTTTCACCGTTGGATTTGTGCTCTAGCTGCTGCTGCTTGCTGCGTTTTTTGTTGTTGTTATTTTTGGAAGCTCTAGTTCTGTGTCAGCGTAATTACACTACACAACAAAATGACGACGCTCGAAGACTTAAAACGCCAACGGAGCAATATAAAACGAAATATAACTCGGATCAAATCTGTGGTAGATGCTAAATCGGAAACCCCGATATGCAATGATGAGCTTCGCTATCGGTTGAACATCTTAGAAACGTATTTCAAGAATGTTTTAAATGTCCAAGCTAATATTGAAGACCTTAGTCCGAATGATGAAGGACGGGCAGATTTGGAGGATACATACATAGCAATCAAGCTAGCCATAAAGGAAAAAATGGGAGCAGATCTGAACGCCAGCATTGTTGCGCCGGACTACCACCCACCGCCAGTGAAGTCATCGTTACCAAGGTTGTCGCTACCCACTTTCGACGGAACATATGCAAACTATAAGAATTTCATTCACTCGTTCGAGCAAATTGTTGTGCGTGAGTCTGGATTGTCTAATATAGAAAAGTTTAATTATTTGCTGACCTGCCTCACGGGGCCGGCATTAGATACAATTCAGGCATTCCAGGTTACAAGCGAAAACTATCCGAAGGCCCTAGCAAAACTCAAAAGCCGTTTTGATAATCCTACTCTTATATTTTTAGAAGGTATTGAGGCATTGTTTGCACTACAACCTGTGGAAAGGTCAAACAGTCAGCAGCTTCACAGCCTAGTGGATAAGGCATCCGCTATATTAAGCTCGCTGGAGTCCATCGGCAAACCTGAGAACATTTTTCACGCTATGGTTATATATATTATAATGGAAAAGTGTGATCAGCAAACTCGGAACAAGTGGAAGGAATCGCAGGACTACAAAACTCTGCCAACCTGGCTAGCATGCACACAGCTTGGAAATGGTCATAGAGTGGCGCAATGTTCATCGACCCATCGTTGCCGATCCTGTAATCGGAATCATCATTCATCTTTGCATCACTCTCAGCCGCAACAGCCACCCCAATCATCAGCAGGACAATCTTCAACTACTGAACCGGTACTCCAACCAGCGCAACCCTCCTGGCAAACGGCTCATCAAGCTGCTTCACACTCTCATATGGAGATCGCAGCAGATGATCAAATTTTGTTGGCAACAGCTATGGTTTTGGTAAAGGATGCCACAGGTGAATACAAACTCGGTAGAGCGTTGCTTGATTCATGTTCTCAGGTTAATTTTGTAACCGAAACCTTTGCACAAAAGCTTCGCCTTCGTCGTGAAAAACACCACATTGGAATTCGCAGTATAGGAGACTCCCTTACTAGTTTGAAGGCTCGTACGACTACCTCTATTAAGTCACGTACTTCCGGCTATCAGCTCACTCTCCAGTTTGGAATCACATCCCATATTGCCTACCAGCCAGAGACTGAGATCGACATATCGAATTGGAACCTACCAGCTAACACTCCATTGGCTGACGAATCGTTCTATAGGACTAAACGTATTGATTTGTTACTGGGGACCGAAGCCTTCTATGGAGCTCTAGCTGTTGGCCAGATTCGCATTGGTCCAAATCTTCCCACTTTGCAGAAGACTCTTTTTGGTTGGGTTGTTGCTGGGAGTTACCAGCGGCAATATAACAGACAGCCACCATTGTGCTTGGCGACTGTAGAAGAGTCGATCGAGAAGAATTTGCAGCAATTATGGAAAGTGGACTCATTTGTCGATCCAAGCGCTAGAATGCTCACAAATTATCGTCGCTGTGAGGACCATTTCAGGGACACAACACATCAGGATGCCAGTGGGCGGATTGTCGTTCGCTTGCCATTTCAAGAAGATCCAAGTTGTTTTGGAAGTTCCTTCGATACAGCTCGAACTCGATTTTTTGCCATTGAGAGACGTCTCGCTCGTCTACCGGAAATTCGCTCGCAGTATATCTCGTTCATGCAGGAATACGAAAGTCTCGGCCATATGTCCCTCGTACTGAATCCTAACTTGGAAGAACCGCATTATTATATACCCCACCATTTCGTTCTGAAACCAAGCAGTACCTCGACGAAGCTCAGAGTTGTCTTTGACGCCTCTTGCCGTACAACATCTCAAAGGTCACTTAACGATCTACTTTTAGTCGGCCCTACCATTCAGGATGAGTTGTACTTGCAATTGCTGCGGTTCCGCATGCATAGGTTCGGCATCACAGCCGACGTCACAAAAATGTACAGGCAGGTACTTGTGAGTGAGAAGGATAGAAAATTCCAGTACATTTTGTGGCGAGCAACTCCAAATACGGATCTTCAAACCTACCAACTCAATACAGTGACATATGGGACTGCGTCTGCCCCATTTCTCGCAACTCGTAGTTTGCATTACTTGGCTGAGGATTGTAAGGATGCATGGCCATTAGGGGCTGCTGCTGTTAAATCTGCATTTTATGTTGATGACCTTTTGTGTGGGGCTGATGATATAGATACACTCTTCAAACTAAAAACTGAAATCACATCAACTCTCGCTCGTGGTCAGTTTCCATTATGCAAGTGGCATTCAAATCATCCAGGCGTGATGGAAGACGAATCTACCAAGGAATTAAACATTTCAGAAAACTCAGTCAGCAGCACACTCGGCGTAACTTGGCATCAACGAAGTGATGCATTTAGTTTCACATTTAATCCAAAGGAAGTCTATCCCACTACCACAAAACGAACAATTTTGTCTACTGCGTCGTCGCTATTCGATCCAATCGGTCTGCTATCACCGTTAGTCATTGTCTCTAAGATCATTCTTCAGGAGTTGTGGCTTTTGAAACTCGACTGGGACGAGTCTGTCCCCCAGAATTTAAGCCACGCATGGAGCAAGTGTTTGGAATCGCTGAATTCACTGTCGTCACTAGCGGTACCTCGTTTTTGTTTGCAGCCTGATACTAGGAGCATTCAAATACATGGATTTTGCGACGCATCGATTCGGGCATACGGCTGCTGTGTTTCTGTGCGCACGGAGAATTCGCTTGGACAGGTCACAGTGAAATTGTTCACTTCTAAGTCTAGAGTAGCACCAGTGAAGAAACAGTCTGTTCCGAAGCTTGAACTATGCGGCGCACATCTACTTTCTCAGTTGTATAACAAAGTCAAGGCCATATTCAGTAAACACACTATCACATCTTATTTTTGGAGCGACTCACAGCTCGTATTGCATTGGCTGCAACAACACTCAGTCACCTTATCGACCTTTGTTGGAAATCGAGTGTCCGATATTCAGGATTTAACGTCTGATGGAAAATGGCGCTATGTGCCAACACATCAAAACCCTGCTGATATTCTGTCGCGAGGCTGTAACGTGAGCGAGTTGATTAAGTCTCCATGGTTTTCGGGTCCTACGTTTCTAGTCGAAGATTCACTAAACTGGCCCGCCACTGGTGGAAACCTTGATATTGACATGGACGTGGTTAGCTCGGAGAATCGGAAAAGTTTGTTTGCTGCCGTACACGAGACAAATAATATCCTCAACATCGTCGATAATATCAGCTCGTACACTCACAGTCTGCGTCTCATTGCTTGGATGATTAGGTTCATAAGGAGATGTCGGAAGCAATCGACGTTTACCACAACCTCACCGACGCCAGATGAACTTCGTTTTGCTTCACATTGCCTTATTTGGAACATTCAACAAACTTATTTTGTAGAGGACATCCGTTTACTTCAGAAGCAAAAACCATTAAAAAGCAGCTTAAAGTTTCTTACTCCCTTTTTAGAAGTCGTGAACGGATTCGAACTTATTAAGGTTGGTGGACGTTTGGAATACTCAGACCTACAAGACGGTCAAAAACATCCGTTGCTGCTGCCTAGTCAGTCCAAATTTGTATGGAACTATATTCGCCATTTGCATCTTCGGAACTATCACGCTGGACCTAAAGCCCTAGTCGCTCTCATTCGTTTGGAGTATTGGATCGTTAACGCCAGAGACTTGGCACGTAGAATTGTTCGCTCCTGTGTACACTGCGTTCGCTACAGACCGAAGCTGCTACAACAACTCAAGGGCTCATTACCGCCTACGCGACTCGCTCCGGCTCGACCCTTTGAACGCTGTGGAGTTGACTTTTGTGGACCCATCAACACATATCTACGCATTCGAGGAAAGGGACCTACAAAAGCATACATAGCCGTGTTCGTTTGCCTTCTCACCAAGGCCGTTCACATCGAAGTAGTCTCTGATTTGTCAACAAAGGCGTTCTTAAACGCATTGAAACGGATGGGAGGTCGTCGCAAGCTGCCGACAGACATCTTCTGCGATAATGCCACTAACTTTGTAGGGGCATCGAATCAACTGCAGGAACTAAAAAAGTTTATGTTTTTAAAGCAGACCCAAGATGAAATCTATAAATTTTGCGCATCTGACTTTATTAATTTCCATTTTATTCCCCCAGGGCACCTCATTTCGGAGGCCTTTGGGAAGCGGCAGTCAAGAGTGCAAAGGGGCTGTTAAATCGTACGCTGGCCAACACCAGTTTCACCTTTGAAGAGTTGAGCACTGTCGTCGTCGAGATAGAATCGATCCTCAACTCGCGCCCGCTATCGCCGCTTTCGTCAGACCCAAATGACTATAGCACTCTCACGGCTGGTCATCTCTTGGTTGGCGAATCATTGCGATCACTACCTGAAAGGTCCCTCGAGAATATCAAGCTGTCAAGTATGGACCGCTACGATGCGATTACGGCCGTCAAGCAGCGGTTTTGGAAGCAATGGTCTGCTGACTATGTCAACGAATTGCGATCGCGCACGAAGTGGACAGCACCCTCAACGAACCTCACCGAGGGCACGTTGGTCATCATCCATGAGGACAACCTGCCACCGCTACGCTGGAAACTAGGCCGAGTGCAGTCTACTGTGCTTGGGAAGGATGGACTTGTACGGGTGGTGCACCTCCGCACTGCAAATGGAACATGTTGCAGGCCAATACACAAGTTGGCAATTCTTCCGGTGGTTTGAAAGCAGTCCTTTCAACGGGGCCGGGATGTTCGGTCAAACTCCTTTAAGGAACAAGTATTCAAATGACCCTCATAAAATAGAGAGCCTACGCTCACTTTTTGTATTTACTCTCACCATAATTGTACAAAATTCACCACTGCATTCTCTCTCTTATGCCCAGTACTCAAGCACTAAGATTTGTAATAAATAGTTATTCCCTAATACTCAACTGGATCGATCGACTTTTCTCTTTCTTGTATAGACTTTGATTCGTTTGCAGAAAATACTAACACACCCCCATCCGTGAATTAACATTAATGCGGAAAACGCTCCGTGTACAAACAAGTAGGATAATAGAATCATAACCAACCGCCCGCATATCGCTGTACCGCCGCAAATCAACCCCCGCTATTCACACATAACTAATCACCGATATTATATAATCATCAAATATATTAAATAAAACCTATTAAAATTTATACAGTCCACTCATTCATAACCATACAAAGTTTTGGTCCTTCGAGCCGGATCATCCGCGTCTGATTTTATTTTATATATTGAGTGATATCGTTGACCGCTGTTCGCCATTAAGGCTATTAAGGTGCATCGGCTAATCCAGCAACGTGCTGCCTGCTAATCCCAGATAACTCGCGTGGCTACGGAGGCTCAAGAGTTTGTACAGTCATGTCTTGCAAACATTAGAGTTTGACCGACCGGTTGCAACTTTCAACCGCTTTATGGAGCTCTCTGAAGAGCTGGTCCAATATAATGATGAAGATGAATAAGTGGATCCGGATTTTGATATCCCCGAATATGAGAGAAAGTTCTTCAGTGCGCATAGTATTTTCAGTGAAGTCATACGTGACCGGAGCAGTCACGACAATGAGCACGACAACTCAAATCTACTGCTTTCAAACACTGTGGAACGCTTATTTGAGGGACAAACTCGACTTCTGGAGAGGATTCGGGAATTATCTTTAGCCACAGAGCTGCACTTCAAAAAAATACACATTCCGACGTTTTCGGGCAGATACGAGGATTGGTGTCAGTTTAGTGACTTGTTCTTAGGCTCAGTCGACAAGAAGAGTAGTCTTTCCAAGTGCCAAAAGTTTCTTTATTTGAAATCCTATCTGGATGGTGAAGCGTTCTCTGGTAAAAAATATTCCCATTTCGGATGCCAATTACCAGGACGGAAGGGAGAGGCTCGAAAATCGTTCTAACAAAAAATCACTGATTGCTCGCTCGTACATTCAAAACTTTCTTTCGTTGCCAACCGCAAAGGGTTCAAACATCGTTGAGTTGCGCAAAATAGTCGACACCGCAGACGAAAGTATACGTGGCCCACATGCACTGAGCTGCGACAGCCGCGATGTGTGGCTGATCCATGTCTTGCTTTCAAAGCTAGACCCTGAATGCAAGGAAGCTTGGGCGACCTCCAGTTAATCGTGCAAAGAAAATGTGACCATAAATGACCTGTTGGGCTTTGTCTTCGCCCGTTGCGATGCCCTTGAGTCTTGTTAAGATCCAAACCTAATCCATGATACACACACGGTACTGAATAAATGTCGTGCAGTATCTCATCATGTTGACGTGCCAAATACGCCTGTTCGTGACTGTGTATATTGTCACGAGCAACACAGTCTTTATGCGTGCACTCAGTTCAAGGCTCTGGATGTTGTGGATCTAAGCCGATCTCATCAAGTAAAGGAATGTAATTCAACAAACACGTGCCGTCTGTGTAAGTTGAGGCACCACACTCTTGTTCATCAAGGGGATATACGCTCTGTCACGGTTTCCGCTGCTGTCAACACATCCGCTGACTCAACCGTCCGCTCGTCCAATTTCTCTGCTGATACTGATCCTGCCGTGGTCAGCCATCATACATTGGAGAGGAAACTCGTGGCCAAGAGTCAGGCCATATTGCCAACGATTTTGGCCACTATAGTCGACTCCTGGGGAACCGAGACAACCTGCAGGATACTGCTGGATACTGGTTCAACTATAACGATGGTCGCCGAATCATTTATTTAACGAATTGGATTGCCGCGCACGCATGCTCGTATACCAGTGGTTGGTCTAGGCGCAAATCTGGCTGGGGTTACTAGAGGTCGCGCCACACTCACGCTGCTCTCCCGCACAAGCTCAGCCTCAGTGGTGGTAGCAGGTCTGATTATGAACACTTTAACCTCCTCGATTCCAGCCCAGAGGATCGAATCTAACACACCGATGTGGAAAAGGATTCGTGATCTACCCTTAGCGTGCCCCACATTTGGTAAACCAGGCAAAATCGACGTGATGTTAGGAGCTGATCAGCTTTGGAACATTTACACTGGACAACGCAAAGAGTTTGGTTTTGAATATCTTATTCCACTTCATACTAATTTTGGTTGGGTCATTACAGTCAGCTGCCATCTCAGTAGTGATGCTCACACCCACGCACTAGCACATCACGCTCACGAGGATCTGGACACTTTGGTTCGATCGTTCATGGACATGGAACGAGTTCATCCAAGTAACGCTACCATTGATGCTAGTTATCCCGCTGAGCAACACTTTATTCATACGCACACCAATATCCGTTCAAGGATTCTGTTCCTCGGATGGGATCCACACTGCCACAAGCACTACACCGCTTTTCTTCACTCGAGCGGAAATTTCGAAAATTTCCTGCTCTCAAACAACAGTATTTCGACTTTATGGAAGATTATAGACAACGAGGACACATGGAGGTGATTCCTTCTACTACCGTAGAAAACGATCCCGCCAATCACAATTACTTAGCCCACCACGCAGTATTTAAACCAGATAGTCCTCCTGGGGAGGACTGCAATGGATCTTTATTTAATTCACGACTATACATCGCACCACCTGTTCAAAGGAATTTACTTAGAGTAGTCTACGTTTCCGTCAGCATCGCTATGTGTTTTGTACGGACATTGAGAAAATGTTCAGAGGCATCCTAATTTCAGAAGATCACACGCATTACCAACGGATTATCTGGTGAAAGGAGGAGACTGCTATACTCGATCATTATCGACCGCTGACCGTGACGTATGGTTTAGCGTCTTCACCGTTCTTGGCTGTTCGAGTTCTCAAGCAGATCGCGCAAGAGCATGCCCATTTGTATCCGAAGGCTGCTGCTTTGCTTGTACGAGACGCGTACGTTGATGATATTCCTCCTGGTTGCGATAATAATTTTTCTATTGAGCCAAGCTTAAGCTAAACTTCGAAAATGGAGTTCAAAATGTTGGTAGCTACTCAATTCGGTGCAAAAGGACATTTGTGAGTATCCGCTTGAAGCCCTAGAGGGAGATAGCCCCACTCAATATGTCAAGGTTCTTGGAATACGCTGGCACCCGGCTGTAGACTAGCTTTCTTTCAAGTTGACCATTCCTGACGCCACAAGTGCTCTGACAAAACGGATTTTACTGTCTTATCTTGCCAAGATCTACGATCCACTGGGGTTGCTTGCCCCCACAACTGTATTTCTAAAGGTTCTCTTTCAAGATAGTTGGCTGAGCTCGGTCGAATGGAACGAATCACTACCTGCGCAGCTATGCGCACGGTGGCAACAGTTTGTAGCTGAAGTTCATTTACTGGAAAGCTGTCGCATACCTCTCTACCTATCCTCGTCACTTTAAGCAACGGAGCTGCATGGATTCGCCGATGCTTCATCTCATGCATACGACGCTGTCATCTACAGCCGCGTGAAACTCAATAATGACTATGTTGTAAAACTGATCGCCGCAAAAACCCGTGTTGCACCCATCAAACCTATATCCATCCCACGGCTCGAGATGAATGCAGCCCATATTCTGTCGAAATTTATGTCTCTGGTTAAGCAAACTCTAACTATTCCTATTTCCAGTACTTCCTGTTGGTCAGACTCTTGGCTCTCATCAGACCCACGGAACACTTATGTTTGTAATCGCACTGCTGAAATTCTGAAAGCCTTTCCACGTAGCTGCTGGCAGCACACTCCCTTTTGGCTCGACTTCTTTTGTGGAGTGGAAGTTAGTAGGATAATAGAAGCATAACCAACCGCCCGCATATCGCTGTACCGCCGCAAATCAACCCCCGCTATTCACACATAACTAATCACCGATATTATATAATCATCAAAAATATTAAATAAAACCTATTAAAATTTATACAGTCCACTCATTCATAACCATACAAAGTTTTGGTCCTTCGAGCTGGATCATTCGCGTCTGATTTTATTTTATATATTGAGTGATATCGTTGACCGCTGTTCGCCATTAAGGCTATTAAGGTGCATCGTCTAATCCAGCAACGTGCTGCCTGCTAATCCCAGATAACTCGCGTGGCTACGGAGGCTCAAGAGTTTGTACAGTCATATCTTGCAAACATTAGAGTACCAGTTTGACCGACCGGTTGCAACTTTCAACCGCTTTATGGAGCTCTCTGAAGAGCTGGTCCAAAATAATGATGAAGATGAATATGTGGATCCGGATTTTGATATCCCCGAATATGAGAGAAAGTTCATCAGTGCGCATAGTATTTTCAGTGAAGCCATACGTGACCGGAGCAGTCACGACAATGAGCACGACAACTCAAATCTACTGCTATCAAACACTGTGGAACGCTTATTTGAGGGACAAACTCGACTTCTGGAGAGGATTCGGGAATTATCTTTAGCCACAGAGCTGCACTTCACATTGGTGTCAGTTTAGTGACTTGTTCTTAGGCTCAGTCGACAAGAAGAGTAGTCTTTCCAAGTGCCAAAAGTTTCTTTATTTGAAATCCTATCTGGATGGTGAAGCGTTCTCTGGTAAAAATATTCCCATTTCGGATGACAATTACCAGGACGGGTCAAAGCTAGACCCTGAATGCAAGGAAGCTTGGGCGACCTCCAGTTAATCGTGCAAAGAAAATGTGACCATAAATGACCTGTTGGGCTTTGTCTTCGCCCGTTGCGATGCCCTTGAGTCTTGTTAAGATCCAAACCTAATCCATGATACACACACGGTACTGAATAAATGTCGTGCAGTATCTCATCATGTTGACGTGCCAAATACGCCTGTTCGTGACTGTGTATATTGTCACAAGCAACACAGTCTTTATGCGTGCACTCAGTTCAAGGCTCTGGATGTTGTGGATCGCCGCAAGTTCGCAGTGGATGGTAATTTGTGCTTCAATTGTCTAAGCCGATCTCATCAAGTAAAGGAGTGTAATTCAACAAACACGTGCCGTCTGTGTAAGTTGAGGCACCACACTCTTGTTCATCAAGGGGATATACGCTCTGTCACGGTTTCTGCTGCTGTCAACACATCCGCTGACTCAACCGTCCGCTCGTCCAATTTCTCTGCTGATACTGATCCTGCCGTGGTCAGCCATCATACATTGGAGAGGAAACTCGTGGCCAAGAGTCAGGCCATATTGCCAACGATTTTGGCCACTATAGTCGACTCCTGGGGCAACGAGACAACCTGCAGGATACTGCTGGATACTGGTTCAACTATAACGATGGTCGCCGAATCATTTATTTAACGAATTGGATTGCCGCGCACGCATGCTCGTATACCAGTGGTTGGTCTAGGCGCAAATCTGGCTGGGGTTACTAGAGGTCGCGCCACATTCACGCTGCTCTCCCGCACAAGCTCAGCCTCAGTGGTGGTAGCAGGTCTGATTATGAACACTTTAACCTCCTCGATTCCAGCCCAGAGGATCGAATCTAACACACCGATGTGGAAAAGGATTCGTGATCTACCCTTAGCGTGCCCCACATTTGGTAAACCAGGCAAAATCGACGTGATGTTAGGAGCTGATCAGCTTTGGAACATTTACACTGGACAACGCAAAGAGTTTGGTTTTGAATATCTTATTCCACTTCATACTAATTTTGGTTGGGTCATTACAGTCAGCTGCCATCTCAGTAGTGATGCTGACACCCACGCACTAGCACATCACGCTCACGAGGATCTGGACACTTTGGTTCGATCGTTCATGGACATGGAACGAGTTCATCCAAGTAATGCTACCATTGATGCTAGTTATCCCGCTGAGCAACACTTTATTCATACGCACACCAATAACCGTTCAAGGATTCTATTCCTCGGATGGGATCCACACTGCCACAAGCACTACGCCGCTTTTCTTCACTCGAGCGGAAATTTCGAAAATTTCCTGCTCTCAAACAACAGTATTTCGACTTTATGGAAGATTATAGACAACGAGGACACATGGAGGTGATTCCTTCTACTACCGTAGAAAACGATCCCGCCAATCACAATTACTTAGCCCACCACGCAGTATTTAAACCAGATAGTCCTCCTGGGGAGGACTGCAATGGATCTTTATTTAATTCACGACTATACATCGCACCACCTGTTCAAAGGGATTTACTTAGAGTAGTCTACGTTTCCGTCAGCATCGCTATGTGTTTTGTACGGACATTGAGAAAATGTTCAGAGGCATCCTAATTTCAGAAGATCACACGCATTACCAACGGATTATCTGGTGAAAGGAGGAGACTGCTATACTCGATCATTATCGACTGCTGACCGTGACGTATGGTTTAGCGTCTTCACCGTTCTTGGCTGTTCGAGTTCTCAAGCAGATCGCGCAAGAGCATGCCCATTTGTATCCGAAGGCTGCTGCTTTGCTTGTACGAGACGCGTACGTTGATAATATTCCTACTGGTTGCGATAATAATTTTTCTATTGAGCCAAGCTTAAGCTAAACTTCGAAAATGGAGTTCAAACTGTTGGTAGCTACTCAATTCGGTGCAAAAGGACATTTGTGAGTATCCGCTTGAAGCCCTAGAGGGAGATAGCCCCACTCAATATGTCAAGGTTCTTGGAATACGCTGGCACCCGGCTGTAGACTAGCTTTCTTTCAAGTTGACCATTCCTGACGCCACAAGTGCTCTGACAAAACGGATTTTACTGTCTTAGCTTGCCAAGATCTACGATCCACTGGGGTTGCTTGCCCCCACAACTGTATTTCTAAAGGTTCTCTTTCAAGATAGTTGGCTGAGCTCGGTCGAATGGAACGAATCACTACCTGCGCAGCTATGCGCACGGTGACAACAGTTTGTAGCTGAAGTTCATTTACTGGAAAGCAGTCGCATACCTCTCTACTTATCCTCGCCACGTCAAGCAACGGAGCTGCATGGATTCGCCGATGCTTCATCTCATGCATACGACGCTGTCATCTACAGTCGCGTGAAACTCAATAATGACTATGTTGTAAAACTGATCGCCGCAAAAATCCGTGTTGCACCCATCAAACCTATATCCATCCCACGGCTCGAGATGAATGCAGCCCATATTCTGTCGAAATTTATGTCTCTGGTTAAGCAAACTCTAACTATTCCTATTTCCAGTACTTCCTGTTGGTCAGACTCTTGGCTCTCATCAGACCCACGGAACACTTATGTTTGTAATCGCACTGCTGAGAATCTGAAAGCCTTTCCACGTAGCTGCTGGCAGCACACTCCCTTTCGGCTCGACTTCTTTTGTGGAGTGGAAGTTAGTAGGATAATAGAAGCATAACCAACCGCCCGCATATCGCTGTACCGCCGCAAATCAACCCCCGCTATTCACACATAACTAATCACCGATATTATATAATCATCAAATATATTAAATAAAACCTATTAAAATTTATACAGTCCACTCATTCATAACCATACAAAGTTTTGGTCGTTCGAGCCGGATCATTCGCGTCTGATTTTATTTTATATATTGAGTGATATCGTTGACCGCTGTTCGCCATTAAGGCTGTTAAGGTGCATCGGCTAATCCAGCAACGTGCTGCCTGCTAATCCCAGATAACTCGCGTGGCTACGGAGGCTCAAGAGTTTGTACAGTCATGTCTTGCAAACATTAGAGTACCAGTTTGACCGACCGGTTGCAACTTTCAACCGCTTTATGGAGCTCTCTGAAGAGCTGGTCCAATATAATGATGAAGATGAATATGTGGATCCGGATTTTGATATCCCCGAATATGAGAGAAAGTTCTTCAGTGCGCATAGTATTTTCAGTGAAGCCATACGTGACCGGAGCAGTCACGACAATGAGCACGACAACTCAAATCTACTGCTTTCAAACACTGTGGAACGCTTATTTGAGGGACAAACTCGACTTCTGGAGAGGATTCGGAAATTATCTTAAACCACAGAGCTGCACTTCAAAAAAATACACATTCCGACGTTTTCGGGCAGATACGAGGATTGGTGTCAGTTTAGTGACTTGTTCTTAGGCTCAGTCGACAAGAAGTGTAGTCTTTCCAAGTGCCAAAAGTTTCTTTATTTGAAATCCTATCTGGATGGTGAAGCGTTCTCTGGTAAAAAATATTCCCATTTCGGATGCCAATTACCAGGACGGAAGGGAGAGGCTCGAAAATCGTTCTAACAAAAAATCACTGATTGCTCGCTCGTACATTCAAAACTTTCTTTCGTTGCCAACCGCAAAGGGTTCAAACATCGTTGAGTTGAGCAAAATAGTCGACACCGCAGACGAAAGTATACGTGGCCCACATGCGCTGAGCTGCGACAGCCGCGATGTGTGGCTGATCCATGTCTTGCTTTCAAAGCTAGACCCTGAATGCAAGGAAGCTTGGGCGACCTCCAGTTAATCGTGCAAAGAAAATGTGACCATAAATGACCTGTTGGGCTTTGTCTTCGCCCGTTGCGATGCCCTTGAGTCTTGTTAAGATCCAAACCTAATCCATGATACACACACGGTACTGAATAAATGTCGTGCAGTATCTCATCATGTTGACGTGCCAAATACGCCTGTTCGTGACTGTGTATATTGTCACGAGCAACACAGTCTTTATGCGTGCACTCAGTTCAAGGCTCTGGATGTTGTGGATCGCCGCAAGTTCGCAGTGAATGGTAATTTGTGCTTCAATTGTCTAAGCCGATCTAATCAAGTAAAGGAGTGTAATTCAACAAACACGTGCCGTCTGTGTAAGTTGAGGCACCACACTCTTGTTCATCAAGGGGATATACGCTCTGTCACGGTTTCCACTGCTGTCAACACATCCGCTGACTCAACCGTCCGCTCGTCCAATTTCTCTGCTGATACTGATCCTGCCGTGGTCAGCCATCATACATTGGAGAGGAAACTCGTGGCCAAGAGTCAGGCCATATTGCCAACGATTTTGGCCACTATAGTCGACTCCTGGGGCAACGAGACAACCTGCAGGATACTGCTGGATACTGGTTCAACTATAACGATGGTCGCCGAATCATTTCTTTAACGAATTGGTTTGCCGCGCACGCATGCTCGTATACCAGTGGTTGTTCTAGGCGCAAATCTGGCTGGGGTTACTAGAGGTCGCGCCACACTCACGCTGCTCTCCCGCACAAGCTCAGCCTCAGTGGTGGTAGTAGGTCTGATTATGAACACTTTAACCTCCTCGATTCCAGCCCAGAGGATCGAATCTAACACACCGATGTGGAAAAGGATTCGTGATCTACCCTTAGCGTGCCCCACATTTGGTAAACCAGGCAAAATCGACGTGATGTTAGGAGCTGATCAGCTTTGGAACATTTACACTGGACAACGCAAAGAGTTTGGTTTTGAATATCTTATTCCACTTCATACTAATTTTGGTTGTGTCATTACAGTCAGCTGCCATCTCAGTAGTGATGCTCACACCCACGCACTAGCACATCACGCTCACGAGGATCTGGACACTTTGGTTCGATCGTTCATGGACATGGAACGAGTTCATCCAAGTAACGCTACCATTGATGCTAGTTATACCGCTGAGCAACACTTTATTCATACGCACACCAATATCCGTTCAAGGATTCTATTCCTCGGATGGGATCCACACTGCCACAAGCACTACGCCGCTTTTCTTCACTCGAGCGGAAATTTCGAAAATTTCCTGCTCTCGAACAACAGTATTTCGACTTTATGGAAGATTATAGACAACGAGGACACATGGAGGTGATTCCTTCTACTACCGTAGAAAACGATCCCGCTAATCACAATTACTTAGCCCACCACGCAGTATTTAAACCAGATAGTCCTCTTGGGGAGGACTGCAATGGATCTTTATTTAATTCACGACTATACATCGGACCACCTGTTCAAAGGGATTTACTTGGAGTATGTCTACGTTTCCGTCAGCATCGCTATGTGTTTTGTACGGACATTGAGAAAATGTTCAGAGGCATCCTAATTTCAGAAGATCACACGCATTACCAACGGATTATCTGGTGAAAGGAGGAGACTGCTATACTCGATCATTATCGACCGCTGACCGTGACGTATGGTTTAGCGTCTTCACCGTTCTTGGCTGTTCGAGTTCTCAAGCAGATCGCGCAAGAGCATGCCCATTTGTATCCGAAGGCTGCTGCTTTGCTTGTACGAGACGCGTACGTTGATAATATTCCTACTGGTTGCGATAATAATTTTTCTATTGAGCCAAGCTTAAGCTAAACTTCGAAAATGGAGTTCAAACTGTTGGTAGCTACTCAATTCGCTGCCAAAGGACATATGTGAGTATCCGCTTGAAGCCCTAGAGGGAGATAGCCCCACTCAATATGTCAAGGTTCTTGGAATACGCTGGCACCCGGCTGTAGACTAGCTTTCTTTCAAGTTGACCATTCCTGACGCCACAAGTGCTCTGACAAAACGGATTTTACTGTCTTAGCTTGCCAAGATCTACGATCCACTGGGGTTGCTTGCCCCCACAACTGTATTTCTAAAGGTTCTCTTTCAAGATAGTTGGCTGAGCTCGGTCGAATGGAACGAATCACTACCTGCGCAGCTATGCGCACGGTGGCAACAGTTTGTAGCTGAAGTTCATTTACTGGAAAGCTGTCGCATACCTCTCTACCTATCCTCGTCACTTCAAGCAACGGAGCTGCATGGATTCGCCGATGCTTCATCTCATGCATTCGACGCTGTCATCTACAGTCGCGTGAAACTCAATAATGACTATGTTGTAAAACTGATCGCCGCAAAAACCCGTGTTGCACCCATCAAACCTATATCCATCCCACGGCTCGAGATGAATGCAGCCCATATTCTGTCGAAATTTATGTCTCTGGTTAAGCAAACTCTAACTATTCCTATTTCCAGTACTTCCTGTTGGTCAGACTCTTGGCTCTCATCAGACCCACGGAACACTTATGTTTGTAATCGCACTGCTGAGATTCTGAAAGCCTTTCCACGTAGCTGCTGGCAGCACACTCCCTTTCGGCTCGACTTCTTTTGTGGAGTGGAAGTTAGTAGGATAATAGAATCATAACCAACCGCCCGCATATCGCTGTACCGCCGCAAATCAACCCCCGCTATTCACACATAACTAATCACCGATATTATATAATCATCAAATATATTAAATAAAACCTATTAAAATTTATACAGTCCACTCATTCATAACCATACAAAGTTTTGGTCCTTCGAGCCGGATCATTCGCGTCTGATTTTATTTTATATATTGAGTGATATCGTTGACCGCTGTTCGCCATTAAGGCTATTAAGGTGCATCGTCTAATCCAGAAACGTGCTGCCTGCTAATCCCAGATAACTCGCGTAGCTACGGAGGCTCAAGAGTTTGCACAGTCATATCTTGCAAACATTAGAGTACCAGTTTGACCGACCGGTTGCAACTTTCAACCGCTTTATGGAGCTCTCTGAAGAGCTGGTCCAAAATAATGATGAAGATGAATATGTGGATCCGGATTTTGATATCCCCGAATATGAGAGAAAGTTCTTCAGTGCGCATGGTATTTTCAGTGAAGCCATACGTGACCGGAGCAGTCACGACAATGAGCACGACAACTCAAATCTACTGCTTTCAAACACTGTGGAACGCTTATTTGAGGGACAAACTCGACTTCTGGAGAGGATTCGGGAATTATCTTAAACTACAGAGCTGCACCTCAAAAAAATACACATTCCGACGTTTTCGGGCAGATACGAGGATTGGTGTCAGTTTAGTGACTTGTTCTTTCCAAGTCTTTCCAAGTGCCAAAAGTTTCTTTATTTGAAGTCCTATCTGGATGGTGAAGCGTTCTCTGGTAAAAAATATTCCCATTTCGGATGCCAATTACCAGGACGGAAGGGAGAGGCTCGAAAATCGTTATAACAAAAAATCACTGATTGCTCGCTCGTACATTCAAAACTTTCTTTCGTTGCCAACCGCAAAGGGTTCAAAGGCTTTGTCTTCGCCCGTTGCGATGCCCTTGAGTCTTGTTAAGATCCAAACCTAATCCATGATACACACACGGTACTGAATAAATGTCGTGCAGTATCTCATCATGTTGACGTGCCAAATACGCCTGTTCGTGACTGTGTATATTGTCACGAGCAACACAGTCTTTATGCGTACACTCAGTTCAAGGCTCTGGATGTTGTGGATCGCCGCAAGTTCGCAGTGGATGGTAATTTGTGCTTCAATTGTCTAAGCCGATCTCATCAAGTAAAGGAGTGTAATTCAACAAACACGTGCCGTCTGTGTAAGTTGAGGCACCACACTCTTGTTCATCAAGGGGATATACGCTCTGTCACGGCTTCCACTGCTGTCAACACATCCGCTGACTCAACCGTCCGCTCGTCCAATTTCTCTGCTGATACTGATCCTGCCGTGGTCAGCCATCATACATTGGAGAGGAAACTCGTGGCCAAGAGTCAGGCCATATTGCCAACGATTTTGGCCACTATAGTCGACTCCTGGGGCAACGAGACAACCTGCAGGATACTGCTGGATACTGGTTCAACTATAACGATGGTCGCCGAATCATTTCTTTAACGAATTGGTTTGCCGCGCACGCATGCTCGTATACCAGTGGTTGTTCTAGGCGCAAATCTGGCTGGGGTTACTAGAGGTCGCGCCACACTCACGCTGCTCTCCCGCACAAGCTCAGCCTCAGTGGTGGTAGTAGGTCTGATTATGAACACTTTAACCTCCTCGATTCCAGCCCAGAGGATCGAATCTAACACACCGATGTGGAAAAGGATTCGTGATCTACCCTTAGCGTGCCCCACATTTGGTAAACCAGGCAAAATCGACGTGATGTTAGGAGCTGATCAGCTTTGGAACATTTACACTGGACAACGCAAAGAGTTTGGTTTTGAATATCTTATTCCACTTCATACTAATTTTGGTTGGGTCATTACAGTCAGCTGCCATCTCAGTAGTGATGCTCACACCCACGCACTAGCACATCACGTTCACGAGGACCTGGACACTTTGGTTCGATCGTTCATGGACATGGAACGAGTTCATCCAAGTAACGCTACCATTGATGCTAGTTATCCCGCTGAGCAACACTTTATTCATACGCACACCAATATCCGTTCAAGGATTCTATTCCTCGGATGGGATCCACACTGCCACAAGCACTACGCCGCTTATAGACAACGAGGACACATGGAGGTGATTCCTTCTACTACCGTAGAAAACGATCCCGCTAATCACAATTACTTAGCCCACCACGCAGTATTTAAACCAGATAGTCCTCCTGGGGAGGACTGCAATGGATCTTTATTTAATTCACGACTATACATCGCACCACCTGTTCAAAGGGATTTACTTAGAGTAGTCTACGTTTCCGTCAGCATCGCTATGTGTTTTGTACGGACATTGAGAAAATGTTCAGAGGCATCCTAATTTCAGAAGATCACACGCATTACCAACGGATTATCTGGTGAAAGGAGGAGACTGCTATACTCGATCATTATCGACTGCTGACCGTGACGTATGGTTTAGCGTCTTCACCGTTCTTGGCTGTTCGAGTTCTCAAGCAGATCGCGCAAGAGCATGCCCATTTGTATCCGAAGGCTGCTGCTTTGCTTGTACGAGACGCGTACGTTGATAATATTCCTACTGGTTGCGATAATAATTTTTCTATTGAGCCAAGCTTAAGCTAAACTTCGAAAATGGAGTTCAAACTGTTGGTAGCTACTCAATTCGGTGCAAAAGGACATTTGTGAGTATCCGCTTGAAGCCCTAGAGGGAGATAGCCCCACTCAATATGTCAAGGTTCTTGGAATACGCTGGCACCCGGCTGTAGACTAGCTTTCTTTCAAGTTGACCATTCCTGACGCCACAAGTGCTCTGACAAAACGGATTTTACTGTCTTAGCGTGCCAAGATATACGATCCACTGGGGTTGCTTGCCCCCACAACTGTATTTCTAAAGGTTCTCTTTCAAGATAGTTGGCTGAGCTCGGTCGAATGGAACGAATCACTACCTGCGCAGCTATGCGCACGGTGGCAACAGTTTGTAGCTGAAGTTCGTTTACTGGAAAGCTGTCGCATACCTCTCTACCTATCCTCGTCACTTCAAGCAACGGAGCTGCATGGATTCGCCGATGCTTCATCTCATGCATACGACGCTGTCATCTACAGTCGCGTGAAACTCAATAATGACTATGTTGTAAAACTGATCGCCGCAAAAACCCGTGTTGCACCCATCAAACCTATATCCATCCCACGGCTCGAGATGAATGCAGCCCATATTCTGTCGAAATTTATGTCTCTGGTTAAGCAAACTCTAACTATTCCTATTTCCAGTACTTCCTGTTGGTCAGACTCTTGGCTCTCATCAGACCCACGGAACACTTATGTTTGTAATCGCACTGCTGAGATTCTGAAAGCCTTTCCACGTAGCTGCTGGCAGCACACTCCCTTTCGGCTCGACTTCTTTTGTGGAGTGGAAGTTAGTAGGATAATAGAAGCATAACCAACCGCCCGCATATCGCTGTACCGCCGCAAATCAACCCCCGCTATTCACACATAACTAATCACCGATATTATATAATCATCAAATATATTAAATAAACCTATTAAAATTTATACAGTCCATTCATTCATAACCATACAAAGTTTTGGTCCTTCGAGCCGGATCATTCGCGTCTGATTTTATTTTATATATTGAGTGATATCGTTGACCGCTGTTCGCCATTAAGGCTATTAAGGTGCATCGTCTAATCCAGCAACGTGCTGCCTGCTAATCCCAGATAACTCGCGTGGCTACGGAGGCTCAAGAGTTTGTACAGTCATGTCTTGCAAACATTAGAGTACCAGTTTGACCGACGGGTTGCAACATTCAACCGATTTTTGGAGCTCTCTGAAGAGCTGGTCCAATATAATGATGAAGATGAATATGTGGATCCGGATTTTGATATCCCCGAATATGAGAGAAAGTTCATTAGTGCGCATAGTATTTTCAGTGAAGCCATACGTGACCGGAGCAGTCACGACAATGAGCACGACAACTTAAATCTACTGCTATCAAACACTGTGGAACGCTTATTTGAGGGACAAACTCGACTTCTGGAGAGGATTCGGGAACTATCTTTAGCCACAGAGCTGCACTTCAAAAAAATACACATTCCGACGTTTTCGGGCAGATACGAGGATTGGTGTCAGTTTAGTGACGAGATGTGTGGCTGATCCATGTCTTGCTTTCAAAGCTAGACCCTGAATGCAAGGAAGCTTGGGCGACCTCCAGTTAATCGTGCAAAGAAAATGTGACCATAAATGACCTGTTGGGCTTTGTCTTCGCCCGTTGCGATGCCCTTGAGTCTTGTTAAGATCCAAACCTAATCCATGATACACACACGGTACTGAATAAATGTCGTGCAGTATCTCATCATGTTGACGTGCCAAATACGCCTGTTCGTGACTGTGTATATTGTCACGAGCAACACAGTCTTTATGCGTACACTCAGTTCAAGGCTCTGGATGTTGTGGATCGCCGCAAGTTCGCAGTGGATGGTAATTTGTGCTTCAATTGTCTAAGCCGATCTCATCAAGTAAAGGAGTGTAATTCAACAAACACGTGCCGTCTGTGTAAGTTGAGGCACCACACTCTTGTTCATCAAGGGGATATACGCTCTGTCACGGTTTCCACTGCTGTCAACACATCCGCTGACTCAACCGTCCGCTCGTCCAATTTCTCTGCTGATACTGATCCTGCCGTGGTCAGCCATCATACATTGGAGAGGAAACTCGTGGCCAAGAGTCAGGCCATATTGCCAACGATTTTGGCCACTATAGTCGACTCCTGGGGCAACGAGACAACCTGCAGGATACTGCTGGATACTGGTTCAACTATAACGATGGTCGCCGAATCATTTCTTTAACGAATTGGTTTGCCGCGCACGCATGCTCGTATACCAGTGGTTGTTCTAGGCGCAAATCTGGCTGGGGTTACTAGAGGTCGCGCCACACTCACGCTGCTCTCCCGCACAAGCTCAGCCTCAGTGGTGGTAGTAGGTCTGATTATGAACACTTTAACCTCCTCGATTCCAGCCCAGAGGATCGAATCTAACACACCGATGTGGAAAAGGATTCGTGATCTACCCTTAGCGTGCCCCACATTTGGTAAACCAGGCAAAATCGACGTGATGTTAGGAGCTGATCAGCTTTGGAACATTTACACTGGACAACGCAAAGAGTTTGGTTTTGAATATCTTATTCCACTTCATACTAATTTTGGTTGGGTCATTACAGTCAGCTGCCATCTCAGTAGTGATGCTCACACCCACGCACTAGCACATCACGCTCACGAGGATCTGGACACTTTGGTTCGATCGTTCATGGACATGGAACGAGTTCATCCAAGTAACGCTACCATTGATGCTAGTTATCCCGCTGAGCAACACTTTATTCATACGCACACCAATATCCGTTCAAGGATTCTATTCCTCGGATGGGATCCACACTGCCACAAGCACTACGCCGCTTTTCTTCACTCGAGCGGAAATTTCGAAAATTTCCTGCTCTCAAACAACAGTATTTCGACTTTATGGAAGATTATAGACAACGAGGACACATGGAGGTGATTCCTTCTACTACCGTAGAAAACGACCCCGCTAATCACAATTACTTAGCCCACCACGCAGTATTCAAACCAGATAGTCCTCCTGGGGAGGACTGCAATGGATCTTTATTTAATTCACGACTATACATCGCACCACCTGTTCAAAGGGATTTACTAAGAGTAGTCTACGTTTCCGTCAGCATCGCTATGTGTTTTGTACGGACATTGAGAAAATGTTCAGAGGTATCCTAATTTCAGAAGATCACACGCATTACCAACGGATTATCTGGTGAAAGGCGGAGACTGCTATACTCGATCATTATCGACCGCTGACCGTGACGTATGGTTTAGCGTCTTCACCGTTCTTGGCTGTTCGAGTTCTCAAGCAGATCGCGCAAGAGCATGCCCATTTGTATCCGAAGGCTGCTGCTTTGCTTGTACGAGACGCGTACGTTGATGATATTCCTACTGGTTGCGATAATAATTTTTCTATTGAGCCAAGCTTAAGCAAAACTTCGAAAATGGAGTTCAAACTGTTGGTAGCTACTCAATTCGCTGCCAAAGGACATTTGTGAGTATCCGCTTGAAGCCCTAGAGGGAGATAGCCCCACTCAATATGTCAAGGTTCTTGGAATACGCTGGCACCCGGCTGTAGACTAGCTTTCTTTCAAGTTGACCATTCCTGACGCCACAAGTGCTCTGACAAAACGGATTTTACTGTCTTAGCTTGCCAAGATCTACGATCCACTGGGGTTGCTTGCCCCCACAACTGTATTTCTAAAGGTTCTCTTTCAAGATAGTTGGCTGAGCTCGGTCGAATGGAACGAATCACTACCTGCGCAGCTATGCGCACGGTGGCAATAGTTTGTAGCTGAAGTTCATTTACTGGAAAGCTGTCGCATACCTCTCTACCTATCCTCGTCACTTCAAGCAACGGAGCTGCATGGATTCGCCGATGCTTCATCTCATGCATACGACGCTGTCATCTACAGTCGCGTGAAACTCAATAATGACTATGTTGTAAAACTGATCGCCGCAAAAACCCGTGTTGCACCCATCAAACCTATATCCATCCCACGGCTCGAGATGAATGCAGCCCATATTCTGTCGAAATTTATGTCTCTGGTTAAGCAAACTCTAACTATTCCTATTTCCAGTACTTCCTGTTGGTCAGACTCTTGGCTCTCATCAGACCCACGGAACACTTATGTTTGTAATCGCACTGCTGAGATTCTGAAAGCCTTTCCACGTAGCTGCTGGCAGCACACTCCCTTTCGGCTCGACTTCTTTTGTGGAGTGGAAGTTAGTAGGATAATAGAATCATAACCAACCGCCCGCATATCGCTGTACCGCCGCAAATCAACCCCCGCTATTCACACATAACTAATCACCGATATTATATAATCATCAAATATATTAAATAAAACCTATTAAAATTTATACAGTCCACTCATTCATAACCATACAAAGTTTTGGTCCTTCGAGCCGGATCATTCGCGTCTGATTTTATTTTATATATTGAGTGATATCGTTGACCGCTGTTCGCCATTAAGGCTATTAAGGTGCATCGTCTAATCCAGAAACGTGCTGCCTGCTAATCCCAGATAACTCGCGTAGCTACGGAGGCTCAAGAGTTTGCACAGTCATGTCTTGCAAACATTAGAGTACCAGTTTGACCGACCGGTTGCAACTTTCAACCGATTTTTGGAGCTCTCTGAAGAGCTGGTCCAATATAATGATGAAGATGAATATGTGGATCCGGATTTTGATATCCCCGAATATGAGAGAAAGTTCATTAGTGCGCATAGTATTTTCAGTGAAGCCATACGTGACCGGAGCAGTCACGACAATGAGCACGACAACTTAAATCTACTGCTATCAAACACTGTGGAACGCTTATTTGAGGGACAAACTCGACTTCTGGAGAGGATTCGGGAATTATCTTTAGCCACAGAGCTGCACTTCAAAAAAATACACATTCCGACGTTTTCGGGCAGATACGAGGATTGGTGTCAGTTTAGTGACTTGTTCTTAGGCTCAGTCGACAAGAAGAGTAGTCTTTCCAAGTGCCAAAAGTTTCTTTATTTGAAATCCTATCTGGATGGTGAAGCGTTCTCTGGTAAAAAATATTCCCATTTCGGATGCCAATTACCAGGACGGAAGGGAGAGGCTCGAAAATCGTTATAACAAAAAATCACTGATTGCTCGCTCGTACATGCAAAACTTTCTTTCGTTGCCAACCGCAAAGGGTTCAAACATCGTTGAGTTGCGCAAAATAGTCGACACCGCAGACGAAAGTATACGTGGCCCACATGCGCTGAGCTGCGACAGCCGCGATGTGTGGCTGATCCATGTCTTGCTTTCAAAGCTAGACCCTGAATGCAAGGAAGCTTGGGCGACCTCCAGTTAATCGTGCAAAGAAAATGTGACCATAAATGACCTGTTGGGCTTTGTCTTCGCCCGTTGCGATGCCCTTGAGTCTTGTTAAGATCCAAACCTAATCCATGATACACACACGGTACTGAATAAATGTCGTGCAGTATCTCATCATGTTGACGTGCCAAATACGCCTGTTCGTGACTGTGTATATTGTCACGAGCAACACAGTCTTTATGCGTGCACTCAGTTCAAGGCTCTGGATGTTGTGGATCGCCGCAAGTTCGCAATGGATGGTAATTTGTGCTTCAATTGTCTAAGCCGATCTCATCAAGTAAAGGAGTGTAATTCAACAAACACGTGCCGTCTGTGTAAGTTGAGGCACCACACTCTTGTTCATCAAGGGGATATACGCTCTGTCACGGTTTCCGCTGCTGTCAACACATCCGCTGACTCAACCGTCCGCTCGTCCAATTTCTCTGCTGATACTGATCCTGCCGTGGTCAGCCATCATACATTGGAGAGGAAACTCGTGGCCAAGAGTCAGGCCATATTGCCAACGATTTTGGCCACTATAGTCGACTCCTGGGGCAAAGAGACAACCTGCAGGATACTGCTGGATACTGGTTCAACTATAACGATGGTCGCCGAATCATTTATTTAACGAATTGGTTTGCCGCGCACGCATGCTCGTATACCAGTGGTTGTTCTAGGCGCAAATCTGGCTGGGGTTACTAGAGGTCGCGCCACACTCACGCTGCTCTCCCGCACAAGCTCAGCCTCAGTGGTGGTAGTAGGTCTGATTATGAACACTTTAACCTCCTCGATTCCAGCCCAGAGGATCGAATCTAACACACCGATGTGGAAAAGGATTCGTGATCTACCCTTAGCGTGCCCCACATTTGGTAAACCAGGCAAAATCGACGTGATGTTAGGAGCTGATCAGCTTTGGAACATTTACACTGGACAACGCAAAGAGTTTGGTTTTGAATATCTTATTCCACTTCATACTAATTTTGGTTGGGTCATTACAGTCAGCTGCCATCTCAGTAGTGATGCTCACACCCACGCACTAGCAAATCACGCTCACGAGGATCTGGACACTTTGGTTCGATCGTTCATGGACATGGAACGAGTTCATCCAAGTAACGCTACCATTGATGCTAGTTATACCGCTGAGCAACACTTTATTCATACGCACACCAATATCCGTTCAAGGATTCTATTCCTCGGATGGGATCCACACTGCCACAAGCACTACGCCGCTTTTCTTCACTCGAGCGGAAATTTCGAAAATTTCCTGCTCTCGAACAACAGTATTTCGACTTTATGGAAGATTATAGACAACGAGGACACATGGAGGTGATTCCTTCTACTACCGTAGAAAACGATCCCGCTAATCACAATTACTTAGCCCACCACGCAGTATTTAAACCAGATAGTCCTCCTGGGGAGGACTGCAATGGATCTTTATTTAATTCACGACTATACATCGGACCACCTGTTCAAAGGAATTTACTTGGAGTATGTCTACGTTTCCGTCAGCATCGCTATGTGTTTTGTACGGACATTGAGAAAATGTTCAGAGGCATCCTAATTTCAGAAGATCACACGCATTACCAACGGATTATCTGGTGAAAGGAGGAGACTGCTATACTCGATCATTATCGACCGCTGACCGTGACGTATGGTTTAGCGTCTTCACCGTTCTTGGCTGTTCGAGTTCTCAAGCAGATCGCGCAAGAGCATGCCCACGTACGAGACGCGTACGTTGATAATATTCCTACTGGTTGCGATAATAATTTTTCTATTGAGCCAAGCTTAAGCTAAACTTCGAAAATGGAGTTCAAACTGTTGGTAGCTACTCAATTCGCTGCCAAAGGACATATGTGAGTATCCGCTTGAAGCCCTAGAGGGAGATAGCCCCACTCAATATGTCAAGGTTCTTGGAATACGCTGGCACCCGGCTGTAGACTAGCTTTCTTTCAAGTTGACCATTCCTGACGCCACAAGTGCTCTGACAAAACGGATTTTACTGTCTTAGCTTGCCAAGATCTACGATCCACTGGGGTTGCTTGCCCCCACAACTGTATTTCTAAAGGTTCTCTTTCAAGATAGTTGGCTGAGCTCGGTCGAATGGAACGAATCACTACCTGCGCAACTATGCGCACGGTGGCAACAGTTTGTAGCTGAAGTTCATTTACTGGAAAGCTGTCGCATACCTCTCTACCTATCCTTGCCACTTCAAGCAACGGAGCTGCATGGATTCGCCGATGCTTCATCTCATGCATACGACGCTGTCATCTACAGTCGCGTGAAACTCAATAATGACTATGTTGTAGAACTGATCGCCGCAAAAACCCGTGTTGCACCCATCAAACCTATATCCATCCCACGGCTCGAGATGAATGCAGCCCATATTCTGTCGAAATTTATGTCTCTGGATAAGCAAACTCTAACTATTCCTATTTCCAGTACTTCCTGTTGGTCAGACTCTTGGCTCTCATCAGACCCACGGAACACTTATGTTTGTAATCGCACTGCTGAGATTCTGAAAGCCTTTCCACGTAGCTGCTGGCAGCACACTCCCTTTCGGCTCGACTTCTTTTGTGGAGTGGAAGTTAGTAGGATAATAGAATCATAACCAACCGCCCGCATATCGCTGTACCGCCGCAAATCAACCCCCGCTATTCACACATAACTAATCACCGATATTATATAATCATCAAATATATTAAATAAAACCTATTAAAATTTATACAGTCCACTCATTCATAACCATACAAAGTTTTGGTCCTTCGAGCCGGATCATTCGCGTCTGATTTTATTTTATATATTGAGTGATATCGTTGACCGCTGTTCGCCATTAAGGCTATTAAGGTGCATCGTCTAATCCAGCAACGTGCTGCCTGCTAATCCCAGATAACTCGCGTAGCTACGGAGGCTCAAGAGTTTGCACAGTCATATCTTGCAAACATTAGAGTACCAGTTTGACCGACCGGTTGCAACTTTCAACCGCTTTATGGAGCTCTCTGAAGAGCTGGTCCAAAATAATGATGAAGATGAATATGTGGATCCGGATTTTGATATCCCCGAATATGAGAGAAAGTTCTTCAGTGCGCATGGTATTTTCAGTGAAGCCATACGTGACCGGAGCAGTCACGACAATGAGCACGACAACTCAAATCTACTGCTTTCAAACACTGTGGAACGCTTATTTGAGGGACAAACTCGACTTCTGGAGAGGATTCGGGAATTATCTTAAACTACAGAGCTGCACCTCAAAAAAATACACATTCCGACGTTTTCGGGCAGATACGAGGATTGGTGTCAGTTTAGTGACTTGTTCTTTCCAAGTCTTTCCAAGTGCCAAAAGTTTCTTTATTTGAAGTCCTATCTGGATGGTGAAGCGTTCTCTGGTAAAAAATATTCCCATTTCGGATGCCAATTACCAGGACGGAAGGGAGAGGCTCGAAAATCGTTATAACAAAAAATCACTGATTGCTCGCTCGTACATTCAAAACTTTCTTTCGTTGCCAACCGCAAAGGGTTTAAACATCGTTGAGTTGCGCAAAATAGTCGACACCGCAGACGAAAGTATACGTGGCCCACATGCGCTGAGCTGCGACAGCCGCGATGTGTGGCTGATCCATGTCTTGCTTTCAAAGCTAGACCCTGAATGCAAGGAAGCTTGGGCGACCTGCAGTTAATCATGCAAAGAAAATGTGACCATAAATAACCTGTTGGGCTTTGTCTTCGCCCGTTGCGATGCCCTTGAGTCTTGTTAAGATCCAAACCTAATCCATGATACACACACGGTACTGAATAAATGTCGTGCAGTATCTCATCATGTTGACGTGCCAAATACGCCTGTTCGTGACTGTGTATATTGTCACCAGCAACACAGTCTTTATGCGTGCACTCAGTTCAAGGCTCTGGATGTTGTGGATCGCCGCAAGTTCGCAATGGATGGTAATTTGTGCTTCAATTGTCTAAGCCGATCTCATCAAGTAAAGGAGTGTAATTCAACAAACACGTGCCGTCTGTGTAAGTTGAGGCACCACACTCTTGTTCATCAAGGGGATATACGCTCTGTCACGGTTTCCACTGCTGTCAACACATCCGCTGACTCAACCGTCCGCTCGTCCAATTTCTCTGCTGATACTGATCCTGCCGTGGTCAGCCATCATACATTGGAGAGGAAACTCGTGGCCAAGAGTCAGGCCATATTGCCAACGATTTTGGCCACTATAGTCGACTCCTGGGGCAAAGAGACAACCTGCAGGATACTGCTGGATACTGGTTCAACTATAACGATGGTCGCCGAATCATTTATTTAACGAATTGGTTTGCCGCGCACGCATGCTCGTATACCAGTGGTTGTTCTAGGCGCAAATCTGGCTGGGGTTCCTAGAGGTCGCGCCACACTCACGCTGCTCTCCCGCACAAGCTCAGCCTCAGTGGTGGTAGTAGGTCTGATTATGAACACTTTAACCTCCTCGATTCCAGCCCAGAGGATCGAATCTAACACACCGATGTGGAAAAGGATTCGTGATCTACCCTTAGCGTGCCCCACATTTGGTAAACCAGGCAAAATCGACGTGATGTTAGGAGCTGATCAGCTTTGGAACATTTACACTGGACAACGCAAAGAGTTTGGTTTTGAATATCTTATTCCACTTCATACTAATTTTGGTTGGGTCATTACAGTCAGCTGCCATCTCAGTAGTGATGCTCACACCCACGCACTAGCAAATCACGCTCACGAGGATCTGGACACTTTGGTTCGATCGTTCATGGACATGGAACGAGTTCATCCAAGTAACGCTACCATTGATGCTAGTTATACCGCTGAGCAACACTTTATTCATACGCACACCAATATCCGTTCAAGGATTCTATTCCTCGGATGGGATCCACACTGCCACAAGCACTACGCCGCTTTTCTTCACTCGAGCGGAAATTTCGAAAATTTCCTGCTCTCGAACAACAGTATTTCGACTTTATGGAAGATTATAGACAACGAGGACACATGGAGGTGATTCCTTCTACTACCGTAGAAAACGATCCCGCTAATCACAATTACTTAGCCCACCACGCAGTATTTAAACCAGATAGTCCTCCTGGGGAGGACTGCAATGGATCTTTATTTAATTCACGACTATACATCGGACCACCTGTTCAAAGGAATTTACTTGGAGTATGTCTACGTTTCCGTCAGCATCGCTATGTGTTTTGTACGGACATTGAGAAAATGTTCAGAGGCATCCTAATTTCAGAAGATCACACGCATTACCAACGGATTATCTGGTGAAAGGAGGAGACTGCTATACTCGATCATTATCGACCGCTGACCGTGACGTATGGTTTAGCGTCTTCACCGTTCTTGGCTGTTCGAGTTCTCAAGCAGATCGCGCAAGAGCATGCCCACGTACGAGACGCGTACGTTGATAATATTCCTACTGGTTGCGATAATAATTTTTCTATTGAGCCAAGCTTAAGCTAAACTTCGAAAATGGAGTTCAAACTGTTGGTAGCTACTCAATTCGCTGCCAAAGGACATATGTGAGTATCCGCTTGAAGCCCTAGAGGGAGATAGCCCCACTCAATATGTCAAGGTTCTTGGAATACGCTGGCACCCGGCTGTAGACTAGCTTTCTTTCAAGTTGACCATTCCTGACGCCACAAGTGCTCTGACAAAACGGATTTTACTGTCTTAGCTTGCCAAGATCTACGATCCACTGGGGTTGCTTGCCCCCACAACTGTATTTCTAAAGGTTCTCTTTCAAGATAGTTGGCTGAGCTCGGTCGAATGGAACGAATCACTACCTGCGCAGCTATGCGCACGGTGGCAACAGTTTGTAGCTGAAGTTCATTTACTGGAAAGCTGTCGCATACCTCTCTACCTATCCTTGCCACTTCAAGCAACGGAGCTGCATGGATTCGCCGATGCTTCATCTCATGCATACGACGCTGTCATCTACAGTCGCGTGAAACTCAATAATGACTATGTTGTAGAACTGATCGCCGCAAAAACCCGTGTTGCACCCATCAAACCTATATCCATCCCACGGCTCGAGATGAATGCAGCCCATATTCTGTCGAAATTTATGTCTCTGGTTAAGCAAACTCTAACTATTCCTATTTCCAGTACTTCCTGTTGGTCAGACTCTTGGCTCTCATCAGACCCACGGAACACTTATGTTTGTAATCGCACTGCTGAGATTCTGAAAGCCTTTCCACGTAGCTGCTGGCAGCACACTCCCTTTCGGCTCGACTTCTTTTGTGGAGTGGAAGTTAGTAGGATAATAGAATCATAACCAACCGCCCGCATATCGCTGTACCGCCGCAAATCAACCCCCGCTATTCACACATAACTAATCACCGATATTATATAATCATCAAATATATTAAATAAAACCTATTAAAATTTATACAGTCCACTCATTCATAACCATACAAAGTTTTGGTCCTTCGAGCCGGATCATTCGCGTCTGATTTTATTTTATATATTGAGTGATATCGTTGACCGCTGTTCGCCATTAAGGCTATTAAGGTGCATCGTCTAATCCAGCAACGTGCTGCCTGCTAATCCCAGATAACTCGCGTAGCTACGGAGGCTCAAGAGTTTGCACAGTCATATCTTGCAAACATTAGAGTACCAGTTTGACCGACCGGTTGCAACTTTCAACCGCTTTATGGAGCTCTCTGAAGAGCTGGTCCAAAATAATGATGAAGATGAATATGTGGATCCGGATTTTGATATCCCCGAATATGAGAGAAAGTTCTTCAGTGCGCATGGTATTTTCAGTGAAGCCATACGTGACCGGAGCAGTCACGACAATGAGCACGACAACTCAAATCTACTGCTTTCAAACACTGTGGAACGCTTATTTGAGGGACAAACTCGACTTCTGGAGAGGATTCGGGAATTATCTTAAACTACAGAGCTGCACCTCAAAAAAATACACATTCCGACGTTTTCGGGCAGATACGAGGATTGGTGTCAGTTTAGTGACTTGTTCTTTCCAAGTCTTTCCAAGTGCCAAAAGTTTCTTTATTTGAAGTCCTATCTGGATGGTGAAGCGTTCTCTGGTAAAAAATATTCCCATTTCGGATGCCAATTACCAGGACGGAAGGGAGAGGCTCGAAAATCGTTATAACAAAAAATCACTGATTGCTCGCTCGTACATTCAAAACTTTCTTTCGTTGCCAACCGCAAAGGGTTTAAACATCGTTGAGTTGCGCAAAATAGTCGACACCGCAGACGAAAGTATACGTGGCCCACATGCGCTGAGCTGCGACAGCCGCGATGTGTGGCTGATCCATGTCTTGCTTTCAAAGCTAGACCCTGAATGCAAGGAAGCTTGGGCGACCTCCAGTTAATCGTGCAAAGAAAATGTGACCATAAATGACCTGTTGGGCTTTGTCTTCGCCCGTTGCGATGCCCTTGAGTCTTGTTAAGATCCAAACCTAATCCATGATACACACACGGTACTGAATAAATGTCGTGCAGTATCTCATCATGTTGACGTGCCAAATACGCCTGTTCGTGACTGTGTATATTGTCACGAGCAACACAGTCTTTATGCGTGCACTCAGTTCAAGGCTCTGGATGTTGTGGATCGCCGCAAGTTCGCAATGGATGGTAATTTGTGCTTCAATTGTCTAAGCCGATCTCATCAAGTAAAGGAGTGTAATTCAACAAACACGTGCCGTCTGTGTAAGTTGAGGCACCACACTCTTGTTCATCAAGGGGATATACGCTCTGTCACGGTTTCCACTGCTGTCAACACATCCGCTGACTCAACCGTCCGCTCGTCCAATTTCTCTGCTAATACTGATCCTGCCGTGGTCAGCCATCATACATTGGAGAGGAAACACGTGGCCAAGAGTCAGGCCATATTGCCAACGATTTTGGCCACTATAGTCGACTCCTGGGGCAAAGAGACAACCTGCAGGATACTGCTGGATACTGGTTCAACTATAACGATGGTCGCCGAATCATTTATTTAACGAATTGGTTTGCCGCGCACGCATGCTCGTATACCAGTGGTTGTTCTAGGCGCAAATCTGGCTGGGGTTACTAGAGGTCGCGCCACACTCACGCTGCTCTCCCGCACAAGCTCAGCCTCAGTGGTGGTAGTAGGTCTGATTATGAACACTTTAACCTCCTCGATTCCAGCCCAGAGGATCGAATCTAACACACCGATGTGGAAAAGGATTCGTGATCTACCCTTAGCGTGCCCCACATTTGGTAAACCAGGCAAAATCGACGTGATGTTAGGAGCTGATCAGCTTTGGAACATTTACACTGGACAACGCAAAGAGTTTGGTTTTGAATATCTTATTCCACTTCATACTAATTTTGGTTGGGTCATTACAGTCAGCTGCCATCTCAGTAGTGATGCTCACACCCACGCACTAGCAAATCACGCTCACGAGGATCTGGACACTTTGGTTCGATCGTTCATGGACATGGAACGAGTTCATCCAAGTAACGCTACCATTGATGCTAGTTATACCGCTGAGCAACACTTTATTCATACGCACACCAATATCCGTTCAAGGATTCTATTCCTCGGATGGGATCCACACTGCCACAAGCACTACGCCGCTTTTCTTCACTCGAGCGGAAATTTCGAAAATTTCCTGCTCTCGAACAACAGTATTTCGACTTTATGGAAGATTATAGACAACGAGGACACATGGAGGTGATTCCTTCTACTATCGTAGAAAACGATCCCGCTAATCACAATTACTTAGCCCACCACGCAGTATTTAAACCAGATAGTCCTCCTGGGGAGGACTGCAATGGATCTTTATTTAATTCACGACTATACATCGGACCACCTGTTCAAAGGAATTTACTTGGAGTATGTCTACGTTTCCGTCAGCATCGCTATGTGTTTTGTACGGACATTGAGAAAATGTTCAGAGGCATCCTAATTTCAGAAGATCACACGCATTACCAACGGATTATCTGGTGAAAGGAGGAGACTGCTATACTCGATCATTATCGACCGCTGACCGTGACGTATGGTTTAGCGTCTTCACCGTTCTTGGCTGTTCGAGTTCTCAAGCAGATCGCGCAAGAGCATGCCCATTTGTATCCGAAGGCTGCTGCTTTGCTTGTACGAGACGCGTACGTTGATAATATTCCTACTGGTTGCGATAATAATTTTTCTATTGAGCCATGCTTAAGCTAAACTTCGAAAATGGAGTTCAAACTGTTGGTAGCTACTCAATTCGCTGCCAAAGGACATATGTGAGTATCCGCTTGAAGCCCTAGAGGGAGATAGCCCCACTCAATATGTCAAGGTTCTTGGAATACGCTGGCACCCGGCTGTAGACTAGCTTTCTTTCAAGTTGACCATTCCTGACGCCACAAGTGCTCTGACAAAACGGATTTTACTGTCTTAGCTTGCCAAGATCTACGATCCACTGGGGTTGCTTGCCCCACAACTGTATTTCTAAAGGTTCTCTTTCAAGATAGTTGGCTGAGCTCGGTCGAATGGAACGAATCACTACCTGCGCAGCTATGCGCACGGTGGCAACAGTTTGTAGCTGAAGTTCATTTACTGGAAAGCTGTCGCATACCTCTCTACCTATCCTTGCCACTTCAAGCAACGGAGCTGCATGGATTCGCCGATGCTTCATCTCATGCATACGACGCTGTCATCTACAGTCGCGTGAAACTCAATAATGACTATGTTGTAGAACTGATCGCCGCAAAAACCCGTGTTGCACCCATCAAACCTATATCCATCCCACGGCTCGAGATGAATGCAGCCCATATTCTGTCGAAATTTATGTCTCTGGTTAAGCAAACTCTAACTATTCCTATTTCCAGTACTTCCTGTTGGTCAGACTCTTGGCTCTCATCAGACCCACGGAACACTTATGTTTGTAATCGCACTGCTGAGATTCTGAAAGCCTTTCCACGTAGCTGCTGGCAGCACACTCCCTTTCGGCTCGACTTCTTTTGTGGAGTGGAAGTTAGTAGGATAATAGAATCATAACCAACCGCCCGCATATCGCTGTACCGCCGCAAATCAACCCCCGCTATTCACACATAACTAATCACCGATATTATATAATCATCAAATATATTAAATAAAACCTATTAAAATTTATACAGTCCACTCATTCATAACCATACAAAGTTTTGGTCCTTCGAGCCGGATCATTCGCGTCTGATTTTATTTTATATATTGAGTGATATCGTTGACCGCTGTTCGCCATTAAGGCTATTAAGGTGCATCGTCTAATCCAGCAACGTGCTGCCTGCTAATCCCAAATAACTCGCGTAGCTACGGAGGCTCAAGAGTTTGCACAGTCATATCTTGCAAACATTAGAGTACCAGTTTGACCGACCGGTTGCAACTTTCAACCGCTTTATGGAGCTCTCTGAAGAGCTGGTCCAAAATAATGATGAAGATGAATATGTGGATCCGGATTTTGATATCCCCGAATATGAGAGAAAGTTCTTCAGTGCGCATGGTATTTTCAGTGAAGCCATACGTGTACGGAGCAGTCACGACAATGAGCACGACAACTCAAATCTACTGCTTTCAAACACTGTGGAACGCTTATTTGAGGGACAAACTCGACTTCTGGAGAGGATTCGGGAATTATCTTAAACTACAGAGCTGCACCTCAAAAAAATACACATTCCGACGTTTTCGGGCAGATACGAGGATTGGTGTCAGTTTAGTGACTTGTTCTTTCCAAGTCTTTCCAAGTGCCAAAAGTTTCTTTATTTGAAGTCCTATCTGGATGGTGAAGCGTTCTCTGGTAAAAAATATTCCCATTTCGGATGCCAATTACCAGGACGGAAGGGAGAGGCTCGAAAATCGTTATAACAAAAAATCACTGATTGCTCGCTCGTACATTCAAAACTTTCTTTCGTTGCCAACCGCAAAGGGTTTAAACATCGTTGAGTTGCGCAAAATAGTCGACACCGCAGACGAAAGTATACGTGGCCCACATGCGCTGAGCTGCGACAGCCGCGATGTGTGGCTGATCCATGTCTTGCTTTCAAAGCTAGACCCTGAATGCAAGGAAGCTTGGGCGACCTGCAGTTAATCATGCAAAGAAAATGTGACCATAAATAACCTGTTGGGCTTTGTCTTCGCCCGTTGCGATGCCCTTGAGTCTTGTTAAGATCCAAACCTAATCCATGATACACACACGGTACTGAATAAATGTCGTGCAGTATCTCATCATGTTGACGTGCCAAATACGCCTGTTCGTGACTGTGTATATTGTCACGAGCAACACAGTCTTTATGCGTGCACTCAGTTCAAGGCTCTGGATGTTGTGGATCGCCGCAAGTTCGCAGTGGATGGTAATTTGTGCTTCAATTGTCTAAGCCGATCTCATCAAGTAAAGGAGTGTAATTCAACAAACACGTGCCGTCTGTGTAAGTTGAGGCACCACACTCTTGTTCATCAAGGGGATATACGCTCTGTCACGGTTTCCACTGCTGTCAACACATCCGCTGACTCAACCGTCCGCTCGTCCAATTTCTCTGCTGATACTGATCCTGCCGTGGTCAGCCATCATACATTGGAGAGGAAACTCGTGGCCAAGAGTCAGGCCATATTGCCAACGATTTTGGCCACTATAGTCGACTCCTGGGGCAAAGAGACAACCTGCAGGATACTGCTGGATACTGGTTCAACTATAACGATGGTCGCCGAATCATTTCTTTAACGAATTGGTTTGCCGCGCACGCATGCTCGTATACCAGTGGTTGTTCTAGGCGCAAATCTGGCTGGGGTTACTAGAGGTCGCGCCACACTCACGCTGCTCTCCCGCACAAGCTCAGCCTCAGTGGTGGTAGTAGGTCTGATTATGAACACTTTAACCTCCTCGATTCCAGCCCAGAGGATCGAATCTAGCACACCGATGTGGAAAAGGATTCGTGATCTACCCTTAGCGTGCCCCACATTTGGTAAACCAGGCAAAATCGACGTGATGTTAGGAGCTGATCAGCTTTGGAACATTTACACTGGACAACGCAAAGAGTTTGGTTTTGAATATCTTATTCCACTTCATACTAATTTTGGTTGGGTCATTACAGTCAGCTGCCATCTCAGTAGTGATGCTCACACCCACGCACTAGCACATCACGCTCACGAGGATCTGGACACTTTGGTTCGATCGTTCATGGACATGGAACGAGTTCATCCAAGTAACGCTACCATTGATGCTAGTTATCCCGCTGAGCAACACTTTATTCATACGCACACCAATATCCGTTCAAGGATTCTATTCCTCGGATGGGATCCACACTGCCACAAGCACTACGCCGCTTTTCTTCACTCGAGCGGAAATTTCGAAAATTTCCTGCTCTCAAACAACAGTATTTCGACTTTATGGAAGATTATAGACAACGAGGACACATGGAGGTGATTCCTTCTACTACCGTAGAAAACGACCCCGCTAATCACAATTACTTAGCCCACCACGCAGTATTTAAACCAGATAGTCCTCCTGGGGAGGACTGCAATGGATCTTTATTTAATTCACGACTATACATCGCACCACCTGTTCAAAGGGATTTACTAAGAGTAGTCTACGTTTCCATCAGCATCGCTATGTGTTTTGTACGGACATTGAGAAAATGTTCAGAGGCATCCTAATTTCAGAAGATCACACGCATTACCAACGGATTATCTGGTGAAAGGCGGAGACTGCTATACTCGATCATTATCGACCGCTGACCGTGACGTATGGTTTAGCGTCTTCACCGTTCTTGGCTGTTCGAGTTCTCAAGCAGATCGCGCAAGAGCATGCCCATTTGTATCCGAAGGCTGCTGCTTTGCTTGTACGAGACGCGTACGTTGATAATATTCCTACTGGTTGCGATAATAATTTTTCTATTGAGCCAAGCTTAAGCTAAACTTCGAAAATGGAGTTCAAACTGTTGGTAGCTACTCAATTCGCTGCCAAAGGACATATGTGAGTATCCGCTTGAAGCCCTAGAGGGAGATAGCCCCACTCAATATGTCAAGGTTCTTGGAATACGCTGGCACCCGGCTGTAGACTAGCTTTCTTTCAAGTTGACCATTCCTGACGCCACAAGTGCTCTGACAAAACGGATTTTACTGTCTTAGCTTGCCAAGATCTACGATCCACTGGGGTTGCTTGCCCCCACAACTGTATTTCTAAAGGTTCTCTTTCAAGATAGTTGGCTGAGCTCGGTCGAATGGAACGAATCACTACCTGCGCAGCTATGCGCAACAGTGGCAACAGTTTGTAGCTGAAGTTCATTTACTGGAAAGCTGTCGCATACCTCTCTACCTATCCTTGCCACTTCAAGCAACGGAGCTGCATGGATTCGCCGATGCTTCATCTCATGCATACGACGCTGTCATCTACAGTCGCGTGAAACTCAATAATGACTATGTTGTAGAACTGATCGCCGCAAAAACCCGTGTTGCACCCATCAAACCTATATCCATCCCACGGCTCGAGATGAATGCAGCCCATATTCTGTCGAAATTTATGTCTCTGGTTAAGCAAACTCTAACTATTCCTATTTCCAGTACTTCCTGTTGGTCAGACTCTTGGCTCTCATCAGACCCACGGAACACTTATGTTTGTAATCGCACTGCTGAGATTCTGAAAGCCTTTCCACGTAGCTGCTGGCAGCACACTCCCTTTCGGCTCGACTTCTTTTGTGGAGTGGAAGTTAGTAGGATAATAGAATCATAACCAACCGCCCGCATATCGCTGTACCGCCGCAAATCAACCCCCGCTATTCACACATAACTAATCACCGATATTATATAATCATCAAATATATTAAATAAAACCTATTAAAATTTAATTAACCTATTAAATTACAGTCCACTCATTCATAACCATACAAAGTTTTGGTCCTTCGAGCCGGATCATTCGCGTCTGATTTTATTTTATATATTGAGTGATATCGTTGACCGCTGTTCGCCATTAAGGCTATTAAGGTGCATCGTCTAATCCAGCAACGTGCTGCCTGCTAATCCCAGATAACTCGCGTAGCTACAGAGGCTCAAGAGTTTGCACGGTCATATCTTGCAAACATTAGAGTACCAGTTTGACCGACCGGTTGCAACTTTCAACCGCTTTATGGAGCTCTCTGAAGAGCTGGTCCAAAATAATGATGAAGATGAATATGTGGATCCGGATTTTGATATCCCCGAATATGAGAGAAAGTTCATCAGTGCGCATAGTATTTTCAGTGAAGCCATACGTGACCGGAGCAGTCACGACAATGAGCACGACAACTCAAATCTACTGCTTTCAAACACTGTGGAACGCTTATTTGAGGGACAAACTCGACTTCTGGAGAGGATTCGGGAATTATCTTAAACTACAGAGCTGCACCTCAAAAAAATACACATTCCGACGTTTTCGGGCAGATACGAGGATTGGTGTCAGTTTAGTGACTAGTTCTTAGGCTCAGTCGACAAGAAGAGTAGTCTTTCCAAGTGCCAAAAGTTTCTTTATTTGAAATCCTATCTGGATGGTGAAGCGTTCTCTGGTAAAAAATATTCCCATTTCGGATGCCAATTACCAGGACGGAAGGGAGAGGCTCGAAAATCGTTATAACAAAAAATCACTGATTGCTCGCTCGTACATTCAAAACTTTCTTTCGTTGCCAACCGCAAAGGGTTCAAACATCGTTGAGTTGCGCAAAATAGTCGACACCGCAGACGAAAGTATACGTGGCCCACATGCGCTGAGCTGCGACAGCCGCGATGTGTGGCTGATCCATGTCTTGCTTTCAAAGCTAGACCCTGAATGCAAGGAAGCTTGGGCGACCTCCAGTTAATCGTGCAAAGAAAATGTGACCATAAATGACCTGTTGGGCTTTGTCTTCGCCCGTTGCGATGCCCTTGAGTCTTGTTAAGATCCAAACCTAATCCATGATACACACACGGTACTGAATAAATGTCGTGCAGTATCTCATCATGTTGACGTGCCAAATACGCCTGTTCGTGACTGTGTATATTGTCACGAGCAACACAGTCTTTATGCGTGCACTCAGTTCAAGGCTCTGGATGTTGTGGATCGCCGCAAGTTCGCAATGGATGGTAATTTGTGCTTCAATTGTCTAAGCCGATCTCATCAAGTAAAGGAGTGTAATTCAACAAACACGTGCCGTCTGTGTAAGTTGAGGCACCACACTCTTGTTCATCAAGGGGATATACGCTCTGTCACGGTTTCCGCTGCTGTCAACACATCCGCTGACTCAACCGTCCGCTCGTCCAATTTCTCTGCTGATACTGATCCTGCCGTGGTCAGCCATCATACATTGGAGAGGAAACTCGTGGCCAAGAGTCAGGCCATATTGCCAACGATTTTGGCCACTATAGTCGACTCCTGGGGCAAAGAGACAACCTGCAGGATACTGCTGGATACTGGTTCAACTATAACGATGGTCGCCGAATCATTTATTTAACGAATTGGATTGCCGCGCACGCATGCTCGTATACCAGTGGTTGGTCTAGGCGCAAATCTGGCTGGGGTTACTAGAGGTCGCGCCACACTCACGCTGCTCTCCCGCACAAGCTCAGCCTCAGTGGTGGTAGCAGGTCTGATTATGAACACTTTAACCTCCTCGATTCCAGCCCAGAGGATCGAATCTAACACACCGATGTGGAAAAGGATTCTACCCTTAGCGTGCCCCACATTTGGTAAACCAGGCAAAATCGACGTGATGTTAGGAGCTGATCAGCTTTGGAACATTTACACTGGACAACGCAAAGAGTTTGGTTTTGAATATCTTATTCCACTTCATACTAATTTTGGTTGGGTCATTACAGTCAGCTGCCATCTCAGTAGTGATGCTCACACCCACGCACTAGCACATCACGCTCACGAGGATCTGGACACTTTGGTTCGATCGTTCATGGACATGGAACGAGTTCATCCAAGTAACGCTACCATTGATGCTAGTTATACCGCTGAGCAACACTTTATTCATACGCACACCAATATCCGTTCAAGGATTCTGTTCCTCGGATGGGATCCACACTGCCACAAGCACTACGCCGCTTTTCTTCACTCGAGCGGAAATTTCGAAAATTTCCTGCTCTCAAACAACAGTATTTCGACTTTATGGAAGATTATAGACAACGAGGACACATGGAGGTGATTCCTTCTACTACCGTAGAAAACGACCCCGCTAATCACAATTACTTAGCCCACCACGCAGTATTTAAACCAGATAGTCCTCCTGGGGAGGACTGCAATGGATCTTTATTTAATTCACGACTATACATCGCACCACCTGTTCAAAGGGATTTACTAAGAGTAGTCTACGTTTCCGTCAGCATCGCTATGTGTTTTGTACGGACATTGAGAAAATGTTCAGAGGCATCCTAATTTCAGAAGATCACACGCATTACCAACGGATTATCTGGTGAAAGGCGGAGACTGCTATACTCGATCATTATCGACCGCTGACCGTGACGTATGGTTTAGCGTCTTCACCGTTCTTGGCTGTTCGAGTTCTCAAGCAGATCGCGCAAGAGCATGCCCATTTGTATCCGAAGGCTGCTGCTTTGCTTGTACGAGACGCGTACGTTGATAATATTCCTACTGGTTGCGATAATAATTTTTCTATTGAGCCAAGCTTAAGCAAAACTTCGAAAATGGAGTTCAAACTGTTGGTAGCTACTCAATTCGCTGCAAAAGGACATTTGTGAGTATCCGCTTGAAGCCCTAGAGGGAGATAGCCCCACTCAATATGTCAAGGTTCTTGGAATACGCTGGCACCCGGCTGTAGACTAGCTTTCTTTCAAGTTGACCATTCCTGACGCCACAAGTGCTCTGACAAAACGGATTTTACTGTCTTAGCTTGCCAAGATCTACGATCCACTGGGTTGCTTGCCCCCACAACTGTATTTCTAAAGGTTCTCTTTCAAGATAGTTGGCTGAGCTCGGTCGAATGGAACGAATCACTACCTGCGCAGCTATGCGCAACAGTGGCAACAGTTTGTAGCTGAAGTTCATTTACTGGAAAGCTGTCGCATACCTCTCTACCTATCCTTGCCACTTCAAGCAACGGAGCTGCATGGATTCGCCGATGCTTCATCTCATGCATACGACGCTGTCATCTACAGTCGCGTGAAACTCAATAATGACTATGTTGTAGAACTGATCGCCGCAAAAACCCGTGTTGCACCCATCAAACCTATATCCATCCCACGGCTCGAGATGAATGCAGCCCATATTCTGTCGAAATTTATGTCTCTGGTTAAGCAAACTCTAACTATTCCTATTTCCAGTACTTCCTGTTGGTCAGACTCTTGGCTCTCATCAGACCCACGGAACACTTATGTTTGTAATCGCACTGCTGAGATTCTGAAAGCCTTTCCACGTAGCTGCTGGCAGCACACTCCCTTTCGGCTCGACTTCTTTTGTGGAGTGGAAGTTAGTAGGATAATAGAATCATAACCAACCGCCCGCATATCGCTGTACCGCCGCAAATCAACCCCCGCTATTCACACATAACTAATCACCGATATTATATAATCATCAAATATATTAAATAAAACCTATTAAAATTTAATTAACCTATTAAATTACAGTCCACTCATTCATAACCATACAAAGTTTTGGTCCTTCGAGCCGGATCATTCGCGTCTGATTTTATTTTATATATTGAGTGATATCGTTGACCGCTGTTCGCCATTAAGGCTATTAAGGTGCATCGTCTAATCCAGCAACGTGCTGCCTGCTAATCCCAGATAACTCGCGTAGCTACAGAGGCTCAAGAGTTTGCACGGTCATATCTTGCAAACATTAGAGTACCAGTTTGACCGACCGGTTGCAACTTTCAACCGCTTTATGGAGCTCTCTGAAGAGCTGGTCCAAAATAATGATGAAGATGAATATGTGGATCCGGATTTTGATATCCCCGAATATGAGAGAAAGTTCATCAGTGCGCATAGTATTTTCAGTGAAGCCATACGTGACCGGAGCAGTCACGACAATGAGCACGACAACTCAAATCTACTGCTTTCAAACACTGTGGAACGCTTATTTGAGGGACAAACTCGACTTCTGGAGAGGATTCGGGAATTATCTTAAACTACAGAGCTGCACCTCAAAAAAATACACATTCCGACGTTTTCGGGCAGATACGAGGATTGGTGTCAGTTTAGTGACTAGTTCTTAGGCTCAGTCGACAAGAAGAGTAGTCTTTCCAAGTGCCAAAAGTTTCTTTATTTGAAATCCTATCTGGATGGTGAAGCGTTCTCTGGTAAAAAATATTCCCATTTCGGATGCCAATTACCAGGACGGAAGGGAGAGGCTCGAAAATCGTTATAACAAAAAATCACTGATTGCTCGCTCGTACATTCAAAACTTTCTTTCGTTGCCAACCGCAAAGGGTTCAAACATCGTTGAGTTGCGCAAAATAGTCGACACCGCAGACGAAAGTATACGTGGCCCACATGCGCTGAGCTGCGACAGCCGCGATGTGTGGCTGATCCATGTCTTGCTTTCAAAGCTAGACCCTGAATGCAAGGAAGCTTGGGCGACCTCCAGTTAATCGTGCAAAGAAAATGTGACCATAAATGACCTGTTGGGCTTTGTCTTCGCCCGTTGCGATGCCCTTGAGTCTTGTTAAGATCCAAACCTAATCCATGATACACACACGGTACTGAATAAATGTCGTGCAGTATTTCATCATGTTGACGTGCCAAATACGCCTGTTCGTGACTGTGTATATTGTCACGAGCAACACAGTCTTTATGCGTGCACTCAGTTCAAGGCTCTGGATGTTGTGGATCGCCGCAAGTTCGCAATGGATGGTAATTTGTGCTTCAATTGTCTAAGCCGATCTCATCAAGTAAAGGAGTGTAATTCAACAAACACGTGCCGTCTGTGTAAGTTGAGGCACCACACTCTTGTTCATCAAGGGATATACGCTCTGTCACGGTTTCCGCTGCTGTCAACACATCCGCTGACTCAACCGTCCGCTCGTCCAATTTCTCTGCTGATACTGATCCTGCCGTGGTCAGCCATCATACATTGGAGAGGAAACTCGTGGCCAAGAGTCAGGCCATATTGCCAACGATTTTGGCCACTATAGTCGACTCCTGGGGCAAAGAGACAACCTGCAGGATACTGCTGGATACTGGTTCAACTATAACGATGGTCGCCGAATCATTTATTTAACGAATTGGATTGCCGCGCACGCATGCTCGTATACCAGTGGTTGGTCTAGGCGCAAATCTGGCTGGGGTTACTAGAGGTCGCGCCACACTCACGCTGCTCTCCCGCACAAGCTCAGCCTCAGTGGTGGTAGCAGGTCTGATTATGAACACTTTAACCTCCTCGATTCCAGCCCAGAGGATCGAATCTAACACACCGATGTGGAAAAGGATTCGTGATCTACCCTTAGCGTGCCCCACATTTGGTAAACCAGGCAAAATCGACGTGATGTTAGGAGCTGATCAGCTTTGGAACATTTACACTGGACAACGCAAAGAGTTTGGTTTTGAATATCTTATTCCACTTCATACTAATTTTGGTTGGGTCATTACAGTCAGCTGCCATCTCAGTAGTGATGCTCACACCCACGCACTAGCACATCACGCTCACGAGGATCTGGACACTTTGGTTCGATCGTTCATGGACATGGAACGAGTTCATCCAAGTAACGCTACCATTGATGCTAGTTATACCGCTGAGCAACACTTTATTCATACGCACACCAATATCCGTTCAAGGATTCTATTCCTCGGATGGGATCCACACTGCCACAAGCACTACGCCGCTTTTCTTCACTCGAGCGGAAATTTCGAAAATTTCCTGCTCTCAAACAACAGTATTTCGACTTTATGGAAGATAATAGACAACGAGGACACATGGAGGTGATTCCTTCTACTACCGTAGACACATAGCCCACCACGCAGTATTTAAACCAGATAGTCCTCCTGGGGAGGACTGCAATGGATCTTTATTTAATTCACGACTATACATCGCACCACCTGTTCAAAGGAATTTACTTAGAGTAGTCTACGTTTCCGTCAGCATCGCTATGTGTTTTGTACGGACATTGAGAAAATGTTCAGAGGCATCCTAATTTCAGAAGATCACACGCATTACCAACGGATTATCTGGTGAAAGGAGGAGTCTGCTATACTCGATCATTATCGACCGCTGACCGTGACGTATGGTTTAGCGTCTCACCGTTCTTGGCTGTTCGAGTTCTCAAGCAGATCGCGCAAGAGCATGCCCATTTGTATCCGAAGGCTGCTGCTTTGCTTGTACGAGACGCGTACGTTGATAATATTCCTACTGGTTGCGATAATAATTTTTCTATTGAGCCAAGCTTAAGCTAAACTTCGAAAATGGAGTTCAAACTGTTGGTAGCTACTCAATTCGGTGCAAAAGGACATTTGTGAGTATCCGCTTGAAGCCCTAGAGGGAGATAGCCCCACTCAATATGTCAAGGTTCTTGGAATACGCTGGCACCCGGCTGTAGACTAGCTTTCTTTCAAGTTGACCATTCCTGACGCCACAAGTGCTCTGACAAAACGGACTTTACTGTCTTAGCTTGCCAAGATCTACGATCCACTGGGGTTGCTTGCCCCCACAACTGTATTTCTAAAGGTTCTCTTTCAAGATAGTTGGCTGAGCTCGGTCGAATGGAACGAATCACTACCTGCGCAGCTATGCGCACGGTGGCAACAGTTTGTAGCTGAAGTTCATTTACTGGAAAGCTGTCGCATACCTCTCTACCTATCCTTGCCACTTCAAGCAACGGAGCTGCATGGATTCGCCGATGCTTCATTTCATGCATACGACGCTGTCATCTACAGTCGCGTGAAACTCAATAATGACTATGTTGTAGAACTGATCGCCGCAAAAACCCGTGTTGCACCCATCAAACCTATATCCATCCCACGGCTCGAGATGAATGCAGCCCATATTCTGTCGAAATTTATGTCTCTGGTTAAGCAAACTCTAACTATTCCTATTTCCAGTACTTCCTGTTGGTCAGACTCTTGGCTCTCATCAGACCCACGGAACACTTATGTTTGTAATCGCACTGCTGAGATTCTGAAAGCCTTTCCACGTAGCTGCTGGCAGCACACTCCCTTTCGGCTCGACTTCTTTTGTGGAGTGGAAGTTAGTAGGATAATAGAATCATAACCAACCGCCCGCATATCGCTGTACCGCCGCAAATCAACCCCCGCTATTCACACATAACTAATCACCGATATTATATAATCATTAAATATATTAAATAAAACCTATTAAAATTTATACAGTCCACTCATTCATAACCATACAAAGTTTTGGTCCTTCGAGCCGGATCATTCGCGTCTGATTTTATTTTATATATTGAGTGATATCGTTGACCGCTGTTCGCCATTAAGGCTATTAAGGTGCATTGTCTAATCCTGCAACGTGCTGCCTGCTAATCCCAGATAACTCGCGTGGCTACGGAGGCTCAAGACTTTGTACAGTCATATCTTGCAAACATTAGAGTACCAGTTTGACCGACCGGTTGCAACTTTCAACCGCTTTATGGAGCTCTCTGAAGAGCTGGTCCAAAATAATGATGAAGATGAATATGTGGATCCGGATTTTGATATCCCCGAATATGAGAGAAAGTTCTTTAGTGCGCATAGTATTTTCAGTGAAGCCATACGTGACCGGAGCAGTCACGACAATGAGCACGACAACTCAAATCTACTGCTATCAAACACTGTGGAACGCTTATTTGAGGGACAAACTCGACTTCTGGAGAGGATTCGGGAATTATCTTAAGCCACAGAGCTGCACTTCAAAAAAATACACATTCCGACGTTTTCGGGCAGATACGAGGATTGGTGTCAGTTTAGTGACTTGTTCTTAGGCTCAGTCGACAAGAAGAGTAGTGTTTCCAAGTGCCAAAAGTTTCTTTATTTGAAATCCTATCTGGATGGTGAAGCGTTCTCTGGTAAAAAATATTCCCATTTCGGATGACAATTACCAGGACGGGTCAAAGCTAGACCCTGAATGCAAGGAAGCTTGGGCGACCTCCAGTTAATCGTGCAAAGAAAATGTGACCATAAATGACCTGTTGGGCTTTGTCTTCGCCCGTTGCGATGCCCTTGAGTCTTGTTAAGATCCAAACCTAATCCATGATACACACACGGTACTGAATAAATGTCGTGCAGTATCTCATCATGTTGACGTGCCAAATACGCCTGTTCGTGACTGTGTATATTGTCACGAGCAACACAGTCTTTATGCGTGCACTCAGTTCAAGGCTCTGGATGTTGTGGATCGCCGCAAGTTCGCAATGGATGGTAATTTGTGCCTCAATTGTCTAAGCCGATCTCATCAAGTAAAGGAGTGTAATTCAACAAACACGTGCCGTCTGTGTAAGTTGAGGCACCACACTCTTGTTCATCAAGGGGATATACGCTCTGTCACGGTTTCCGCTGCTGTCAACACATCCGCTGACTCAACCGTCCGCTCGTCCAATTTCTCTGCTGATACTGATCCTGCCGTGGTCAGCCATCATACATTGGAGAGGAAACTCGTGGCCAAGAGTCAGGCCATATTGCCAACGATTTTGGCCACTATAGTCGATTCCTGGGGCAACGAGACAACCTGCAGGATACTGCTGGTTCAACTATAACGATGGTCGCCGAATCATTTCTTTAACGAATTGGTTTGCCGCGCACGCATGCTCGTATACCAGTGGTTGTTCTAGGCGCAAATCTGGCTGGGGTTACTAGAGGTCGCGCCACACTCACGCCGCTCTCCCGCACAAGCTCAGCCTCAGTGGTGGTAGTAGGTCTGATTATGAATACTTTAACCTCCTCGATTCCAGCCCAGAGGATCGAATCTAACACACCGATGTGGAAAAGGATTCGTGATCTACCCTTAGCGTGCCCCACATTTGGTAAACCAGGCAAAATCGACGTGATGTTAGGAGCTGATCAGCTTTGGAACATTTACACTGGACAACGCAAAGAGTTTGGTTTTGAATATCTTATTCCATTTCATACTAATTTTGGTTGGGTCATTATAGTCAGCTGCCATCTCAGTAGTGATGCTCACACCCACGCACTAGCACATCACGCTCACGAGGATCTGGACACTTTGGTTCGATCGTTCATGGACATGGAACGAGTTCATCCAAGTAAGGCTACCATTGATGCTAGTTATCCCGCTGAGCAACACTTTATTCATACGCACACCAATATCCGTTCAAGGATTCTGTTCCTCGGATGGGATCCACACTGCCACAAGCACTACGCCGCTTTTCTTCACTCGAGCGGAAATTTCGAAAATATCCTGCTCTCAAACAACAGTATTTCGACTTTATGGAAGATTATAGACAACGAGGACACATGGAGGTGATTCCTTCTACAACCGTAGAAAACGATCCCGCTAATCACAATTACTTAGCCCACCACGCAGTATTTAAACCAGATAGTCCTCCTGGGGAGGACTGCAATGGATCATTATTTAATTCACGACTATACATCGGACCACCTGTTCAAAGGGATTTACTTGGAGTATGTCTACGTTTCCGTCAGCATCGCTATGTGTTTTGTACGGACATTGAGAAAATGTTCAGAGGCATCCTAATTTCAGAAGATCACACGCATCACCAACGGATTATCTGGTGAAAGGAGGAGACTGCTATACTCGATATTAGCGTCTTCACCGTTCTTGGCTGTTCGAGTTCTCAAGCAGATCGCGCAAGAGCATGCCCATTTGTATCCGAAGGCTGCTGCTTTGCTTGTACGAGACGCGTACGTTGATAATATTCCTACTGGTTGCGATAATAATTTTTCTATTGAGCCAAGCTTAAGCTAAACTTCGAAAATGGAGTTCAAACTGTTGGTAGCTACTCAATTCGGTGCAAAAGGACATTTGTGAGTATCCGCTTGTAGCCCTAGAGGGAGATAGCCCCACTCAATATGTCAAGGTTCTTGGAATACGCTGGCACCCGGCTGTAGACTAGCTTTCTTTCAAGTTGACCATTCCTGACGCCAAAAGTGCTCTGACAAAACGGATTTTACTGTCTTAGCTTGCCAAGATCTACGATCCACTGGGGTTGCTTGCCCCCACAACTGTATTTCTAAAGGTTCTCTTTCAAGATAGTTGGCTGAGCTCGGTCGAATGGAACGAATCACTACCTGCGCAGCTATGCGCACGGTGGCAACAGTTTGTAGCTGAAGTTCATTTACTGGAAAGCTGTCGCATACCTCTCTACCTATCCTTGCCACTTCAAGCAACGGAGCTGCATGGATTCGCCGATGCTTCATCTCATGCATACGACGCTGTCATCTACAGTCGCGTGAAACTCAATAATGACTATGTTGTAGAACTGATCGCCGCAAAAACCCGTGTTGCACCCATCAAACCTATATCCATCCCACGGCTCGAGATGAATGCAGCCCATATTCTGTCGAAATTTATGTCTCTGGTTAAGCAAACTCTAACTATTCCTATTTCCAGTACTTCCTGTTGGTCAGACTCTTGGCTCTCATCAGACCCACGGAACACTTATGTTTGTAATCGCACTGCTGAGATTCTGAAAGCCTTTCCACGTAGCTGCTGGCAGCACACTCCCTTTTGGCTCGACTTCTTTTGTGGAGTGGAAGTTAGTAGGATAATAGAATCATAACCAACCGCCCGCATATCGCTGTACCGCCGCAAATCAACCCCCGCTATTCACACATAACTAATCACCGATATTATATAATCATTAAATATATTAAATAAAACCTATTAAAATTTATACAGTCCACTCATTCATAACCATACAAAGTTTTGGTCCTTCGAGCCGGATCATTCGCGTCTGATTTTATTTTATATATTGAGTGATATCGTTGACCGCTGTTCGCCATTAAGGCTATTAAGGTGCATTGTCTAATCCTGCAACGTGCTGCCTGCTAATCCCAGATAACTCGCGTGGCTACGGAGGCTCAAGACTTTGTACAGTCATATCTTGCAAACATTAGAGTACCAGTTTGACCGACCGGTTGCAACTTTCAACCGCTTTATGGAGCTCTCTGAAGAGCTGGTCCAAAATAATGATGAAGATGAATATGTGGATCCGGATTTTGATATCCCCGAATATGAGAGAAAGTTCTTTAGTGCGCATAGTATTTTCAGTGAAGCCATACGTGACCGGAGCAGTCACGACAATGAGCACGACAACTCAAATCTACTGCTATCAAACACTGTGGAACGCTTATTTGAGGGACAAACTCGACTTCTGGAGAGGATTCGGGAATTATCTTAAGCCACAGAGCTGCACTTCAAAAAAATACACATTCCGACGTTTTCGGGCAGATACGAGGATTGGTGTCAGTTTAGTGACTTGTTCTTAGGCTCAGTCGACAAGAAGAGTAGTGTTTCCAAGTGCCAAAAGTTTCTTTATTTGAAATCCTATCTGGATGGTGAAGCGTTCTCTGGTAAAAAATATTCCCATTTCGGATGACAATTACCAGGACGGGTCAAAGCTAGACCCTGAATGCAAGGAAGCTTGGGCGACCTCCAGTTAATCTTGCAAAGAAAATGTGACCATAAATGACCTGTTGGGCTTTGTCTTCGCCCGTTGCGATGCCCTTGAGTCTTGTTAAGATCCAAACCTAATCCATGATACACACACGGTACTGAATAAATGTCGTGCAGTATCTCATCATGTTGACGTGCCAAATACGCCTGTTCGTGACTGTGTATATTGTCACGAGCAACACAGTCTTTATGCGTGCACTCAGTTCAAGGCTCTGGATGTTGTGGATCGCCGCAAGTTCGCAATGGATGGTAATTTGTGCCTCAATTGTCTAAGCCGATCTCATCAAGTAAAGGAGTGTAATTCAACAAACACGTGCCGTCTGTGTAAGTTGAGGCACCACACTCTTGTTCATCAAGGGGATATACGCTCTGTCACGGTTTCCGCTGCTGTCAACACATCCGCTGACTCAACCGTCCGCTCGTCCAATTTCTCTGCTGATACTGATCCTGCCGTGGTCAGCCATCATACATTGGAGAGGAAACTCGTGGCCAAGAGTCAGGCCATATTGCCAACGATTTTGGCCACTATAGTCGACTCCTGGGGCAACGAGACAACCTGCAGGATTCTGCTGGATACTGGTTCAACTATAACGATGGTCGCCGAATCATTTATTCAACGAATTGGATTGCCGCGCACGCATGCTCGTATACCAGTGGTTGGTCTAGGCGCAAATCTGGCTGGGGTTACTAGAGGTCGCGCCACATTCACGCTGCTCTCCCGCACAAGCTCAGCCTCAGTGGTGGTAGCAGGTCTGATTATGAACACTTGAACCTCCTCGATTCCAGCCCAGAGGATCGAATCTAACACACCGATGTGGAAAATGATTCGTGATCTACCCTTAGCGTGCCCCACATTTGGTAAACCAGGCAAAATCGACGTGATCAGCTTTGGAACATTTACACTGGACAACGCAAAGAGTTTGGTTTTGAATATCTTATTCCACTTCATACTAATTTTGGTTGGGTCATTACAGTCAGCTGCCATCTCAGTAGTGATGCTCACACCCACGCACTAGCACATCACGCTCACGAGGATCTGGACACTTTGGTTCGATCGTTCATGGACATGGAACGAGTTCATCCAAGTAATGCTACCATTGATGCTAGTTATCCCGCTGAGCAACACTTTATTCATACGCACACCAATAACCGTTCAAGGATTCTATTCCTCGGATGGGATCCACACTGCCACAAGCACTACGCCGCTTTTCTTCACTCGAGCGGAAATTTCGAAAATTTCCTGCTCTCAAACAACAGTATTTCGACTTTATGGAAGATTATAGACAACGAGGACACATGGAGGTGATTCCTTCTACTACCGTAGAAAACGATCCCGCCAATCACAATTACTTAGCCCACCACGCAGTATTTAAACCAGATAGTCCTCCTGGGGAGGACTGCAATGGATCTTTATTTAATTCACGACTATACATCGCACCACCTGTTCAAAGGGATTTACTTAGAGTAGTCTACGTTTCCGTCAGCATCGCTATGTGTTTTGTACGGACATTGAGAAAATGTTCAGAGGCATCCTAATTTCAGAAGATCACACGCATTACCAACGGATTATCTGGTGAAAGGAGGAGACTGCTATACTCGATCATTATCGACTGCTGACCGTGACGTATGGTTTAGCGTCTTCACCGTTCTTGGCTGTTCGAGTTCTCAAACAGATCGCGCAAGAGCATGCCCATTTGTATAAGAAGGCTACTTCTTTGCTTGTACGAGACGCGTACGTTGATAATATTCCTACTGGTTGCGATAATAATTTTTCTATTGAGCCAAGCTTAATCAAAACTTCGAAAATGGAGTTCAAACTGTTGGTAGCTACTCAATTCGCTGCCAAAGGACATTTGTGAGTATCCGCTTGAAGCCCTAGAGGGAGATAGCCCCACTCAATATGTCAAGGTTCTTGGAATACGCTGGCACCCGGCTGTAGACTAGCTTTCTTTCAAGTTGACCATTCCTGACGCCACAAGTGCTCTGACAAAACGGATTTTACTGTCTTAGCTTGCCAAGATCTACGATCCACTGGGGTTGCTTGCCCCCACAACTGTATTTCTAAAGGTTCTCTTTCAAGATAGTTGGCTGAGCTCGGTCGAATGGAACGAATCACTACCTGCGCAGCTATGCGCACGGTGGCAACAGTTTGTAGCTGAAGTTCATTTACTAGAAAGCTGTCGCATACCTCTCTACCTATCCTCGTCACTTCAAGCAATGGAGCTGCATGGATTCGCCGATGCTTCATCTCATGCATTCGACGCTGTCATCTACAGTCGCATGAAACTCAATAATGACTATGTTGTAGAACTGATCGCCGCAAAAACCCGTGTTGCACCCATCAAACCTATATCCATCCCACGGCTCGAGATGAATGCAGCCCATATTCTGTCGAAATTTATGTCTCTGGTTAAGCAAACTCTAACTATTCCTATTTCCAGTACTTCCTGTTGGTCAGACTCTTGGCTCTCATCAGACCCACGGAACACTTATGTTTGTAATCGCACTGCTGAGATTCTGAAAGCCTTTCCACGTAGCTGCTGGCAGCACACTCCCTTTCGGCTCGACTTCTTTTGTGGAGTGGAAGTTAGTAGGATAATAGAATCATAACCAACCGCCCGCATATCGCTGTACCGCCGCAAATCAACCCCCGCTATTCACACATAACTAATCACCGATATTATATAATCATTAAATATATTAAATAAAACCTATTAAAATTTATACAGTCCACTCATTCATAACCATACAAAGTTTTGGTCCTTCGAGCCGGATCATTCGCGTCTGATTTTATTTTATATATTGAGTGATATCGTTGACCGCTGTTCGCCATTAAGGCTATTAAGGTGCATTGTCTAATCCTGCAACGTGCTGCCTGTTAATCCCAGATAGCTCGCGTGGCTACGGAGGCTCAAGAGTTTGTACAGTCATATCTTGCAAACATTAGAGTACCAGTTTGACCGACCGGTTGCAACTTTCAACCGCTTTATGGAGCTCTCTGAAGAGCTGGTCCAAAATAATGATGAAGATGAATATGTGGATCCGGATTTTGATATCCCCGAATATGAGAGAAAGTTCTTTAGTGCGCATAGTATTTTCAGTGAAGCCATACGTGACCGGAGCAGTCACGACAATGAGCACGACAACTTAAATCTACTGCTATCAAACACTGTGGAACGCTTATTTGAGGGACAAACTCGACTTCTGGAGAGGATTCGGGAACTATCTTTAGCCACAGAGCTGCACTTCAAAAAAATACACATTCCGACGTTTTCGGGCAGATACGAGGATTGGTGTCAGTTTAGTGACGAGATGTGTGGCTGATCCATGTCTTGCTTTCAAAGCTAGACCCTGAATGCAAGGAAGCTTGGGCGACCTCCAGTTAATCGTGCAAAGAAAATGTGACCATAAATGACCTGTTGGGCTTTGTCTTCGCCCGTTGCGATGCCCTTGAGTCTTGTTTAGATCCAAACCTAATCCATGATACACACACGGTACTGAATAAATGTCGTGCAGTATCTCATCATGTTGACGTGCCAAATACGCCTGTTCGTGACTGTGTATATTGTCACGAGCAACACAGTCTTTATGCGTGCACTCAGTTCAAGGCTCTGGATGTTGTGGATCGCCGCAAGCTCGCAGTGGATGGTAATTAGTGCTTCAATTGTCTAAGCCGATCTCATCAAGTAAGGGAGTGTAATTCAACAAACACGTGCCGTCTGTGTAAGTTGAGGCACCACACTCTTGTTCATCAAGGGGATATACGCTCTGTCACGGTTTCCGCTGCTGTCAACACATCCGCTGACTCAACCGTCCGCTCGTCCAATTTCTCTGCTGATACTGATCCTGCCGTGGTCAGCCATCATACATTGGAGAGGAAACTCGTGGCCAAGAGTCAGGCCATATTGCCAACGATTTTGGCCACTATAGTCGACTCCTGGGGCAACGCGACAACCTGCAGGATTCTGCTGGATACTGGTTCAACTATAACGATGGTCGCCGAATCATTTATTCAACGAATTGGATTGCCGCGCACGCATGCTCGTATACCAGTGGTTGGTCTAGGCGCAAATCTTGCTGGGGTTACTAGAGGTCGCGCCACATTCACGCTGCTCTCCCGCACAAGCTCAGCCTCAGTGGTGGTAGCAGGTCTGATTATGAACACTTTAACCTCCTCGATTCCAGCCCAGAGGATCGAATCTAACACACCGATGTGGAAAAGGATTCGTGATCTACCCTTAGCGTGCCCCACATTTGGTAAACCAGGCAAAATCGACGTGATGTTAGGAGCTGATCAGCTTTGGAACATTTACACTGGACAACGCAAAGAGTTTGGTTTTGAATATCTTATTCCACTTCATACTAATTTTGGTTGGGTCATTACAGTCAGCTGCCATCTCAGTAGTGATGCTCACACCCACGCACTAGCACATCACGCTCACGAGGATCTGGACACTTTGGTTCGATCGTTCATGGACATGGAACGAGTTCATCCAAGTAACGCTACCATTGATGCTAGTTATACCGCTGAGCAACACTTTATTCATACGCACACCAATATCCGTTCAAGGATTCTATTCCTCGGATGGGATCCACACTGCCACAAGCACTACGCCGCTTTTCTTCACTCGAGCGGAAATTTCGAAAATTTCCTGCTCTCAAACAACAGTATTTCGACTTTATGGAAGATTATAGACAACGAGGACACATGGAGGTGATTCGTTCTACTACCGTAGAAAACGATCCCGCTAATCACAATTACTTAGCCCACCACGCAGTATTTAAACCAGATAGTCCTCCTGGGGAGGACTGCAATGGATCTTTATTTAATTCACGACTATACATCGCACCACCTGTTCAAAGGGATTTACTAAGAGTAGTCTACGTTTCCGTCAGCATCGCTATGTGTTTTGTACGGACAGAGGCATCCTAATTTCAGAAGATCACACGCATTACCATCGGATTATCTGGTGAAAGGAGGAGACTGCTATACTCGATCATTATCGACTGCTGACCGTGACGTATGGTTTAGCGTCTTCACCGTTCTTGGCTGTTCGAGTTCTCAAACAGATCGCGCAAGAGCATGCCCATTTGTATAAGAAGGCTACTGCTTTGCTTGTACGAGACGCGTACGTTGATAATATTCCTACTGGTTGCGATAATAATTTTTCTATTGAGCCAAGCTTAAGCAAAACTTCGAAAATGGAGTTCAAACTGTTGGTAGCTACTCAATTCGCTGCCAAAGGACATTTGTGAGTATCCGCTTGAAGCCCTAGAGGGAGATAGCCCCACTCAATATGTCAAGGTTCTTGGAATACGCTGGCACCCGGCTGTAGACTAGCTTTCTTTCAAGTTGACCATTCCTGACGCCACAAGTGCTCTGACAAAACGGATTTTACTGTCTTAGCTTGCCAAGATCTACGATCCACTGGGGTTGCTTGCCCCCACAACTGTATTTCTAAAGGTTCTCTTTCAAGATAGTTGGCTGAGCTCGGTCGAATGGAACGAATCACTACCTGCACAGCTATGCGCACGGTGGCAACAGTTTGTAGCTGAAGTTCATTTACTGGAAAGCTGTCGCATACCTCTCTACCTATCCTCGTCACTTCAAGCAACGGAGCTGCATGGATTCGCCGATGCTTCATCTCATGCATACGACGCTGTCATCTACAGTCGCGTGAAACTCAATAATGACTATGTTGTAGAACTGATCGCCGCAAAAACCCGTGTTGCACCCATCAAACCTATATCTTTCCCACGGCTCGAGATGAATGCAGCCCATATTCTGTCGAAATTTATGTCTCTGGTTAAGCAAACTCTAACTATTCCTATATCCAGTACTTCCTGTTGGTCAGACTCTTGGCTCTCATCAGACCCACGGAACACTTATGTTTGTAATCGCACTGCTGAGATTCTGAAAGCCTTTCCACGTAGCTGCTGGCAGCACACTCCCTTTCGGCTCGACTTCTTTTGTGGAGTGGAAGTTAATAGGATAATAGAAGCATAACCAACCGCCCGCATATCGCTGTACCACCGCAAATCAACCCCCGCTATTCACACATAACTAATCACCGATATTATATAATCATCAAATATATTAAATAAAACCTATTAAAATTTATACAGTCCATTCATTCATAACCATACAAACATTTTGATTTTTCGAGCCGGATCATTCGCGTCTGATTTTATTTTATATATTGAGTGATATCGTTGACCGCTGTTCGCCATTAAGGCTATTAAGGTGCATCGTCTAATCCAGCAATGTGCTGCCTGCTAATCCCAGATAACCCGCGTGCCTACGGAGGCTCAAGAGTTTGTACAGTCATGTCTTGAAAACATTAGAGTACCAGTTTGACCGACCGGTTGCAACTTTCAACCGCTTTATGGAACTCTCTAAAGAGCTGGTCCAATATAATGATGAAGATGAATATGTGGATCCGGATTTTGATATCCCCGAATATGAGAGAAAGTTCTTTAGTGCGCATAGTATTTTCAGTGAAGCCATACGTGACCGGAGCAGTCACGACATTGAGCACGACAACTCAAATCTACTGCTATCAAACACTGTGGAACGCTTATTTGAGGGACAAACTCGACTTCTGAAGAGGATTCGGGAACTATCTTAAGCCACAGAGCTGCACTTCAAAAAAATACACATTCCGACGTTTTCGGGCAGATACGAGGATTGGTGTCAGTTTAGTGACTTGTTCTTAGGCTCAGTCGACAAGAAGAGTAGTCTTTCCAAGTGCCAAAAGTTTCTTTATTTGAAATCCTATCTGGATGGTGAAGCGTTCTCTGGTAAAAAATATTCCCATTTCGGATGCCAATTACCAGGACGGAAGGGAGAGGCTCGAAAATCGTTCTAACAAAAAATCACTGATTGCTCGCTCGTACATTCAAAACTTTCTTTCGTTGCCAACCGCAAAGGGTTCAAACATCGTTGAGTTGCGCAAAATAGTCGACACCGCAGACGAAAGTATACGTGGCCCACATGCGCTGAGCTGCGACAGCCGCGATGTGTGGCTGATCCATGTCTTGCTTTCAAAGCTAGACCCTGAATGCAAGGAAGCTTGGGCGACCTCCAGTTAATCGTGCAAAGAAAATGTGACCATAAATGACCTGTTGGGCTTTGTCTTCGCCCGTTGCGATGCCCTTGAGTCTTGTTAAGATCCAAACCTAATCCATGATACACACACGGTACTGAATAAATGTCGTGCAGTATCTCATCATGTTGACGTGCCAAATACGCCTGTTCGTGACTGTGTATATTGTCACGAGCAACACAGTCTTTATGCGTGCACTCAGTTCAAGGCTCTGGATGTTGTGGATCGCCGCAAGTTCGCAGTGGATGGTAATTTGTGCTTCAATTGTCTAAGCCGATCTCATCAAGTAAAGGAGTGTAATTCAACAAACACGTGCCGTCTGTGTAAGTTGAGGCACCACACTCTTGTTCATCAAGGGGATATACGCTCTGTCACGGTTTCCGCTGCTGTCAACACATCCGCTGACTCAACCGTCCGCTCGTCCAATTTCTCTGCTGATACTGATCCTGCCGTGGTCAGCCATCATACATTGGAGAGGAAACTCGTGGCCAAGAGTCAGGCCATATTGCCAACGATTTTGGCCACTATAGTCGACTCCTGGGGCAACGAGACAACCTGCAGGATTCTGCTGGATACTGGTTCAACTATAACGATGGTCGCCGAATCATTTATTCAACGAATTGGATTGCCGCGCACGCATGCTCGTATACCAGTGGTTGGTCTAGGCGCAAATCTGGCTGGGGTTACTAGAGGTCGCGCCACATTCACGCTGCTCTCCCGCACAAGCTCAGCCTCAGTGGTGGTAGCAGGTCTGATTATGAACACTTGAACCTCCTCGATTCCAGCCCAGAGGATCGAATCTAACACACCGATGTGGAAAAGGATTCGTGATCTACCCTTAGCGTGCCCCACATTTGGTAAACCAGGCAAAATCGACGTGATCAGCTTTGGAACATTTACACTGGACAACGCAAAGAGTTTGGTTTTGAATATCTTATTCCACTTCATACTAATTTTGGTTGGGTCATTACAGTCAGCTGCCATCTCAGTAGTGATGCTCACACCCACGCACTAGCACATCACGCTCACGAGGATCTGGACACTTTGGTTCGATCGTTCATGGACATGGAACGAGTTCATCCAAGTAACGCTACCATTGATGCTAGTTATACCGCTGAGCAACACTTTATTCATACGCACACCAATATCCGTTCAAGGATTCTATTCCTCGGATGGGATCCACACTGCCACAAGCACTACGCCGCTTTTCTTCACTCGAGCGGAAATTTCGAAAATTTTCTGCTCTCAAACAACAGTATTTCGACTTTATGGAAGATTATAGACAACGAGGACACATGGAGGTGATTCGTTCTACTACCGTAGAAAACGATCCCGCTAATCACAATTACTTAGCCCACCACGCAGTATTTAAACCAGATAGTCCTCCTGGGGAGGACTGCAATGGATCTTTATTTAATTCACGACTATACATCGCACCACCTGTTCAAAGGGATTTACTAAGAGTAGTCTACGTTTCCGTCAGCATCGCTATGTGTTTTGTACGGACATTGAGAAAATGTTCAGAGGCATCCTAATTTCAGAAGATCACACGCATTACCAACGGATTATCTGGTGAAAGGAGGAGACTGCTGTACTCGATCATTATCGACTGCTGACCGTGACGTATGGTTTAGCGTCTTCACCGTTCTTGGCTGTTCGAGTTCTCAAACAGATCGCGCAAGAGCATGCCCATTTGTATAAGAAGGCTACTTCTTTGCTTGTACGAGACGCGTACGTTGATGATATTCCTACTGGTTGCGATAATAATTTTTCTATTGAGCCAAGCTTAAGCTAAACTTCGAAAATGGAGTTCAAACTGTTGGTAGCTACTCAATTCGGTGCAAAAGGACATTTGTGAGTATCCGCTTGAAGCCCTAGAGGGAGATAGCCCCACTCAATATGTCAAGGTTCTTGGAATACGCTGGCACCCGGCTGTAGACTAGCTTTCTTTCAAGTTGACCATTCCTGACGCCACAAGTGCTCTGACAAAACGGATTTTACTGTCTTAGCTTGCCAAGATCTACGATCCACTGGGGTTGCTTGCCCCCACAACTGTATTTCTAAAGGTTCTCTTTCAAGATAGTTGGCTGAGCTCGGTCGAATGGAACAAATCACTACCTGCGCAGCTATGCGCACGGTGGCAACAGTTTGTAGCTGAAGTTCATTTACTGGAAAGCTGTCGCATACCTCTCTACCTATCCTCGTCACTTCAAGCAACGGAGCTGCATGGATTCGCCGATGCTTCATCTCATGCATTCGACGCTGTCATCTACAGTCTGATCGCCGCAAAAACCCGTGTTGCACCCATCAAACCTATATCTATCCCACGGCTCGAGATGAATGCAGCCCATATTCTGTCGAAATTTATGTCTCTGGTTAAGCAAGCTCTAACTATTCCTATTTCCAGTACTTCCTGTTGGTCAGACTCCTGGCTCTCATCAGACCCACGGAACACTTATGTTTGTAATCGCACTGCTGAGATTTTGAAAGCCTTTCCACGTAGCTGCTGGCAGCTCATTCGCACTGAGGACAATCCCGCGGACTGTGCATTACGCGGACTTCTACCAAAAGATCTGGTAGAACATCAACTGTGGTGGAATGGACCACCGTGGCTTTCCCAATCACATCGCACTTGGCCACCTGCTAAGGCAAAGTTCGCACTGTCGACTCAGGATGCTGCGCGGATGAAAGTAAAGGTCAAGCCCCAATCTACACGTTTCCGATGAAGGAAATGATCTTGATTGTATGATCAACAAAGCGTCCTCCTGGCAACCTATGATGAAAAACATCCCATACTTCTTCCAAAGGAATCACCAGTCGCTGTTTTACTAGCTAGACACTAGCACGACACATCGCTACACGCTGGAGTCGAATTTATATTCCACACGTTGAGACAGAAGTATTGGATCCTTGGAGCCCGTAACATAGTCCGCAAAATTGTATTCAACTGCAAGATTTGTTTCCTCCAGCGCAAAGGTACGTGCACACAATTCATGGCCGATCTTCCCGCCTTTCGCGTTCAGCCCACTCTCTGCTTTCTACATTCTGGATTGGATTACGCTGGACCAGTTACTATCAAGACATCAGCAGGTCGGACACCGAAGTTTGGCAAAGCTTGGTTTGCCATTTTGCTTGTCTGTCCACCAAAGCAATTCATATCAAGCTCGTCAGTGATTTGACGACTCCTGCACTTATCGCCGCTTTTAAACGGTTTTGGTCTCGACGTAGTCCTATATCCCATTTTTACTCAGACAATGGCACAACATTCCATGGAACCAGAAAGGAACTAACGGAAATGCAACGGATAGCTGTATCTCAAAGTCAGGACGAGGAGATTGCTAATTTTCTGACGAGTCAGGAAATCAACTGGCAGTTCATTCCGCCGTCTACCCCGCATTTTGGAGGTCTTTGGGAGACAGGCGTACGATCTATCAAACTCCACCTTCGCCGAGTAATTGGTAGCAGTGCGTTGACTTTCGAGGAATATTCACCAATTTTAAACCAGATTGAAGGCTTACTCAACTCTCGCCCACTGTTCGCGCCCAGCGATCACAGCTTGGATCCCCTTACCCCCGCACATTTTCTTACAGCTGAACTTCACATGTCGATGCCGGAGCCGTCCTTGTTAGACGTCAACATTAACAGAGTGCAGCGTTGGAGACAACTGCAAGCCAAGGTTCAAGGGTTCTGGAAACGTTGGAGTCTGGAATACCTTGTGAAATGGCAGCAGGAGTACAACAACATAACCGTGGACACTCTTGTCGTACTGAAGGAGCCGAATCAACCGCCTAGCAAGTTGCTGCTTGGGCGAATCACCGAAGTTCATCCTGGACAAGACGAGAGGGTTCGAGTGGTCACCGTAAAAACAGCCCGAGGAGTTTACAAGAGACCTATTACCATACTTACTGTGCTTGCTCCCTTGTTGTGAGCAGTCGTTCAGGGGGGCCGGGATGTTGAGCGTAGCCGCGTAGTTTTAGTTAAATGTTCATTTATATTACGACTGCCCTATTCATATGCTCATGATTGTATTGTACCGCTTAAGTAACTATTTTTACGCTCATAGCTGTATTGTTATTGCTTGTGTCCAAAACATAGCTGTAACGGTCTCACACGTATAGCTAAAGCCCGCAGCTGCACACGCATACATCATTGTGTACCATTTTGCATTGGACCGTCGCATCGCATGATCTTTCAATTCCCTTTCGGCTCGACTTCTTTTGTAGAATGGAAGTTAGTAGGAAAGTAGAAGCCGCCCGCATGTCGCTGTACCGCCGCATATCAACCCCCGCTATTCACACATAACTAATCACCGATATTATATAATCATCAAATATATTAAATAAAACCTATTAAAATTTATACAGTCCACTCATTCATAACCATACAAAGTTTTGGTCCTTCGAGCCGGATCATTCGCGTCTGATTTTATTTTATATATTGAGTGATATCGTTGACCGCTGTTCGCCAAGAGGCTCAAGAGTTTGTACAGTTATGTCTTGAAAACATTAGAGTACCAGTTTGACCGACCGGTTGCAACTTTCAACCGCTTTATGGAGCTCTCTGAAGAGCTGGTCCAATATAATGATCAAGATGAATATGTGGATCCGGATTTTGATATCCCCGAATATGAGAGAAAGTTCATTAGTGCGCATAGTATTTTCAGTGAAGCCATACGTGACCGGAGCAGTCACGACAATGTGCACGACAACTCAAATCTACTGCTATTAAATACTGTGGAACGCTTATTTAAGGGACAAACTCGACTTCTGGAGAGGATTCGGGAACTATCTTAAGCCACAGAGCTGCACTTCAAAAAAATAAACATTCCGACGTTTTCGGGCAGATACGAGGATTGGTGTCAGTTTAGTGACTTGTTCTTAGGCTCAGTCGACAAGAAGAGTAGTCTTTCCAAGTGCCAAAAGTTTCTTTATTTGAAATCCTATCTGGATGGTGAAGCGTTCTCTGGTAAAAAATATTCCCATTTCGGATGCCAATTACCAGGACGGAAGGGAGAGGCTCGAAAATCGTTCTAACAAAAAATCACTGATTGCTCGCTCGTACATTTAAAACTTTCTTTCGTTGCCAACCGCAAAGGGTTCAAACATCGTTGAGTTGCGCAAAATAGTCGACACCGCAGACGAAAGTATACGTGGCCCACATGCGCTGAGCTGCGACAGCCGCGATGTGTGGCTGATCCATGTCTTGCTTTCAAAGCTAGACCCTGAATGCAAGGAAGCTTAGGCGACCTCCAGTTAATCGTGCAAAGAAAATGTGACCATAAATGACCTGTTGGGCTTTGTCTTCGCCCGTTGCGATGCCCTTGAGTCTTGTTATCGACGTGCTGTTAGGAGCTGATCAGCTTTGGAACATTTACACTGGACAACGCAAAGAGTTTGGTTTTGAATATCTTATTCCACTTCATACTAATTTTGGTTGGGTCATTACAGTCAGCTGCCATCTCAGTAGTGATGCTCACACCCACGCACTAGCACATCACGCTCACGAGGATCTGGACACTTTGGTTCGATCGTTCATGGACATGGAACGAGTTCATCCAAGTAACGCTACCATTGATGCTAGTTATACCGCTGAGCAACACTTTATTCATACGCACACCAATATCCGTTCAAGGATTCTATTCCTCGGATGGGATCCACACTGCCACAAGCACTACGACGCTTTTCTTCACTCGAGCGGAAATTTCGAAAATTTCCTGCTCTCAAACAACAGTATTTCGACTTTATGGAAGATTATAGACAACGAGGACACATGGAGGTGATTCGTTCTACTACCGTAGAAAACGATCCCGCTAATCACAATTACTTAGCCCACCACGCAGTATTTAAACCAGATAGTCCTCCTGGGGAGGACTGCAATGGATCTTTATTTAATTCACGACTATACATCGCACCACCTGTTCAAAGGGATTTACTAAGAGTAGTCTACGTTTCCGTCAGCATCGCTATGTGTTTTGTACGGACATTGAGAAAATGTTCAGAGGCATCCTAATTTCAGAAGATCACACGCATTACCAACGGATTATCTGGTGAAAGGAGGAGACTGCTGTACTCGATCATTATCGACTGCTGACCGTGACGTATGGTTTAGCGTCTTCACCGTTCTTGGCTGTTCGAGTTCTCAAACAGATCGCGCAAGAGCATGCCCATTTGTATAAGAAGGCTACTTCTTTGCTTGTACGAGACGCGTACGTTGATAATATTCCTACTGGTTGCGATAATAATTTTTCTATTGAGCCAAGCTTAAGCAAAACTTCGAAAATGGAGTTCAAACTGTTGGTAGCTACTCAATTCGCTGCCAAAGGACATTTGTGAGTATCCGCTTGAAGCCCTAGAGGGAGATAGCCCCACTCAATATGTCAAGGTTCTTGGAATACGCTGGCACCCGGCTGTAGACTAGCTTTCTTTCAAGTTGACCATTCCTGACGCCACAAGTGCTCTGACAAAACGGATTTTACTGTCTTAGCTTGCCAAGATCTACGATCCACTGGGGTTGCTTGCCCCCACAACTGTATTTCTAAAGGTTCTCTTTCAAGATAGTTGGCTGAGCTCGGTCGAATGGAACGAATCACTACCTGCGCAGCTATGCGCACGGTGGCAACAGTTTGTAGCTGAAGTTCATTTACTGGAAAGCTGTCGCATACCTCTCTACCTATCCTCGTCACTTCAAGCAATGGAGCTGCATGGATTCGCCGATGCTTCATCTCATGCATTCGACGCTGTCATCTACAGTCGCGTGAAACTCAATAATGACTATGTTGTAGAACTGATCGCCGCAAAAACCCGTGTTGCACCCATCAAACCTATATCCATCCCACGGCTCGAGATGAATGCAGCCCATATTCTGTCGAAATTTATGTCTCTGGTTAAGCAAGCTCTAACTATTCCTATTTCCAGTACTTCCTGTTGGTCAGACTCCTGGCTCTCATCAGACCCACGGAACACTTGTAATCGCACTGCTGAGATTTTGAAAGCCTTTCCACGTAGCTGCTGGCAGCTCATTCGCACTGAGGACAATCCCGCGGACTGTGCATTACGCGGACTTCTACCAAAAGATCTGGTAGAACATCAACTGTGGTGGAATGGACCACCGTGGCTTTCCCAATCACATCGCACTTGGCCACCTGCTAAGGCAAAGTTCGCACTGTCGACTCAGGATGCTGCGCGGATGAAAGTAAAGGTCAAGCCCCAATCTACACGTTTCCGATGAAGGAAATGATCTTGATTGTATGATCAACAAAGCGTCCTCCTGGCAACCTATGATGAAAAACATCCCATACTTCTTCCAAAGGAATCACCAGTCGCTGTTTTACTATCTAGACACTAGCACGACACATCGCTACACGCTGGAGTCGAATTTATATTCCACACGTTGAGACAGAAGTATTGGATCCTTGGAGCCCGTAACAGCAGGTCGGACACCGAAGTTTGGCAAAGCTTGGTTTGCCATTTTGCTTGTCTGTCCACCAAAGCAATTCATATCAAGCTCGTCAGTGATTTGACGACTCCTGCACTTATCGCCGCTTTTAAACGGTTTTGGTCTCGACGTAGTCCTATATCCCATTTTTACTCAGACAATGGCACAACATTCCATGGAACCAGAAAGGAACTAACGGAAATGCAACGGATAGCTGTATCTCAAAGTCAGGACGAGGAGATTGCTAATTTTCTGACGAGTCAGGAAATCAACTGGCAGTTCATTCCGCCGTCTACCCCGCATTTTGGAGGTCTTTGGGAGACAGGCGTACGATCTATCAAACTCCACCTTCGCCGAGTAATTGGTAGCAGTGCGTTGACTTTCGAGGAATATTCACCAATTTTAACCCAGATTGAAGGCTTACTCAACTCTCGCCCACTGTTCGCGCCCAGCGATCACAGCTTGGATCCCCTTACCCCCGCACATTTTCTTACAGCTGAACTTCACATGTCGATGACGGAGCCGTCCTTGTTAGACGTCAACATTAACAGAGTGCAGCGTTGGAGACAACTGCAAGCCAAGGTTCAAGGGTTCTGGAAACGTTGGAGTCTGGAATACCTTGTGAAATGGCAGCAGGAGTACAACAACATAACCGTGGACACTCTTGTCGTACTGAAGGAGCCGAATCAACCGCCTAGCAAGTTGCTGCTTGGGCGAATCACCGAAGTTCATCCTGGACAAGACGAGAGGGTTCGAGTGGTCACCGTAAAAACAGCCCGAGGAGTTTACAAGAGACCTATTACCATACTTACTGTGCTTGCTCCCTTGTTGTGAGCAGTCGTTCAGGGGGGCCGGTATGTTGAGCGTAGCCGCGTAGTTTTAGTTCAATGTTAATTTATATTACGACTGCCCTATTCATATGCTCATGATTGTATTGTACCGCTTAAGTAACTATTTTTACGCTCATAGCTGTATTGTTATTGCTTGTGTCCAAAACATAGCTGTAACGGTCTCACACGTATAGCTAAAGCCCGCAGCTGCACACGCATACATCATTGTGTACCATTTTGCATTGGACCGTCGCATCGCATGATCTTTCAATTCCCTTTCGGCTCGACTTCTTTTGTAGAATGGAAGTTAGTAGGAAAGTAGAAGCATAACCAACCGCCCGCATGTCGCTGTACCGCCGCATATCAACCCCAACTAATCACCGATATTATATAATCATCAAATATATTAAATAAAACCTAGTAAAATTTATACAGTCCACTCATTTATAACCACTTCCTGATTCTTTATCGATATTAAAATTCGTAATACTGAGGCAGGCTCCGGTTTTAAGTTACTTTTGCGGTTTACAATTTCAGCAAAATTTTTCCGATTTAGAGTGCTCCAGTTTTTAAAACATTTTTCATCGATATGTTTCATTTACTCATAGATTCTTTACCTAGTTGTTCTGTTACGCGCACAATTTAGTGTATTACGAGCACAACCCGAGCTTTTACGTAAACATTTGTGCTGTTACGCGCAAAAATGTGTTTGTTGCCAACGTTTACGTCAAAAAATTATTTTGTTTTTACTTTGACTAAATTTTGATCGAGCAAATGTAGCAGAGCGTGTCTGCTTTGTAAAGATATTTAAACGAACGGATTGAGTTAACCATTTCAACTGCTTTTAAACAGAAACTAGAAGTCTAGTATTAAACGAGGGGGAACGTTGTGAGATGCTGCGGAGACCGCAACTCTACATTAATACCCGATACTCAGTCTGTATGGCTCTCCTTCGGTAAACGCCGCTACTATTAAACGACACGACAAAAAGTGCGTGCGAGAAAGACAGAAAATCAATGTGAGACGCGTTTCAGACGCGTTTTTGTTTTGCGCTCCGCATATTTTCCCTTTGTTTTGCATAAACAACCGGTGTTTTATAAATAAACTTTAACTTCATAACCAGCCAACAATCTGGAAATCAATTCTATTTTCTGTGGTATGTGCCAAAAAATCCTGTAAGAAAAAGCGATAGCGAAGTGCACGCAAAATGCGCTGGGTTTACAGGCCTCGTGGGCGATGCCATATCAAAATGTAATGGCTTGCACTACAGTTGTGAGGCATGCCGTGCGGTTGAGACTGACATGGTCATATTTATGAGGCAGACCCGGAAAAGCTTTAAGGAGCTGCAGCTGGCTTTAAAAAGCAGTACGATCGGCTCCTAGCCAATTAGTCTCAATTTGGCAGTCTTCAACTGCTGAATGAGTCTCCGAGGCGTAAAAGGGTCACTGCGCGGGATCTGCAAGTGCCAGCACTCCGACCACTCCAAGTGTGCAGCAGTTGATCTCGTTTACCACTCCAAGGGCAACGACAGCTGCTGGCGATGCAGATTCGGTAGCCGAATTCATCGCTTCGGAGAACGTGCAGCCAAGTACGGCTGCAGCTTCCGTGCCCGTGGTGTCCCCAAGCTCGCTAGCTGTCCCGTCTTTTCCGATCCCACCAGTGATCAGAAGGTCCGGACCTCCGGATATTGCCACCACAGGTACTAGGCCTGTGGTGCCTAAACCACTGGTGGGAGTCCCACCAAACGAAAAGTTTTTGTATCACGGCTGGTCCTTGACCTCACATCTAATGATGTTACTGCTTTTATTCAAAGCAAAATAAAAGCCGTGGGCTTAAAGGTGGAGAAACGTAACATCTCTTATGCCAGGGAGATAGCCTCGTTTAAGATAAGTGTTAGGTATTATATTAATATCTATATACGGTCACACCATCCAAGGGATATAGAATAAAAGAGAATCTTGAAGACAACGCGTGCTTAAGTCTGAGTGTCAATACACTACATAATTGGCGACGAGGATAAAATAAAACGTATTAATATACATACACATGTTAAAAGTGCATATAATATATGAATAGCAACATGACGAAAAATGAAGCACCAACATTCTATCAAATGGCAACAATTGCTGAGTTTTCGCCACACCAAGAAACGTTCTGCATTTGGAAGGAAAAATTCGACATACATTTGTGCGAATTGAATGTGAAAGAGGAAAACACAAAAAAGGCAGTTTTGTTGAAGTCGATCGGTACAGCGGCTTACACTGTACTACATAGTTTGTGCAATCCGGTATCACCCGTATCAAAAGCATACAAAGAATTATGTGAAATTTTAAAAACACACTACACACCACCTACACTCATATTCAGAGAAAGAAAAAAATTTCACATGTCCACAAAAAGTGAAGATGAGACTGTAGCGGAGTGGTATGCTCGAGTTAAACAATTGGCATTGGAATGCAAATTTGGCTCAAATCTGGAAGCGTTTGTATTAAACCAATTTGTGATGAGCCTTCCCAACCCTATATATGAAAGAATATGTGAAGAAGACGAAAATCTAACTCTGGCTGATGCACTCAAGAAGGCGATGATCATGGAGACGAAGATCAGCACAAGGAAGACAGAACACAACGTCAACTACATGCATCAAAAGAACGGGACTAGTCAATGGCAGAGGCAAAGAGGCGAGAACAGAGATCAAGCAAAGAGCAACGGCAGAAGTCATTTCAAGGGCAACCGAAACGTGAGTTACAGAGGCGGCAGAAGCGACGGTGACGGCGACGGCGAAAACGACTGCGACGCTGGCAGAGAAAAGAAGCAGCAGCCATGCACACACTGTGGCTGGCGAAATCATAACTCAAACAATTGCAAGTATAAGGCATGCAAATGTCACAGCTGTGGAAAAATAGGTCACTTGGCGAGCATTTGTAAAAATAAATCAAAAAAATCCGTAAATTATGTATCTCAAACAAAACATGACACCTATTCTGATAATAATTTTGATAATGATAATTATAACTTTTCTATCTATAGCGTTGATACAACCTCAACTAGTGGAGTATATTATTTACCTGTAAAAATTGATGGAAACATAACGAAAATTGCTTGCGACACTGGTGCACCGTGCACATTGGTTCCAAAAACATTTTACGAAAGCTTAAATACCAGCAGACCACTTAGAAAATGTCTAGTTCCATATGTAGATTACAATGGAGATTCAATCAAAGTTATTGGTGAGTACGATGCAACGATCGAATATCGAGGTCTAAAAAAACAAATTGTTGTTGTTGTAACCAATGCAGTGAGTCCACCTTTGCTAGGTAGAACATTTTTGAGAGCTTTTAATTTTGAGTTAATGCAGGTGAACAATGTGTACGTAAATGAACCAAATTCTGTAATTACAGAACAGATTAAATCGGAGTTTGCTGAAGTTTTTGAGCCTCGTTTAGGTTCATATACTACGAATACGATATCGTTACTATTAAAAGAAGATGCAAAACCAATATTTTTCAAGCCTAGGTCAGTACCATTAGCATGGAAAGAAAAGATTGAAGTGCAGTTACGAAAATTCATAGATGATGGAATTTTAGAGCAAGTTGTTAGTTCTGAATGGGCAACACCTTTGGTACCGATTTTAAAACCAAACGGTGACATACGAATTTGTGGTGACTATAAGGTTACATTAAACCGGTCTTTAGTCGACGTAAAGTATCCACTACCTCGAATAGACGACATTTTTGCAGCGCTTGAAGGGGGTACACTGTATTCAAAACTTGACCTGTCAAATGCTTACAATCAGCTAAATTTAGATGAGCAATCTCAAAATTTGTGTACTTGGAGCACACATATTGGACTATTGAAAGTTAAACGCTTACCATTTGGTATAAAAACTGCAGCAGCTATTTTTCAAAAAACAATGGAAGGGTTGTTTCAGGGTATGCGAGGAGTTGTGGTTTATCAAGATGACATAACAGTTACAGGACGAGATCTTCAAGAACATATTTCAAACCTAAAAGCTGTACTTAGAAAACTGAAATCAGTTGGACTTAAATTAAATGACAAGAAATGTGAGTTCTTTAAATCCAAAATTTGTTACCTAGGATTTTCAATTGACAGGATAGGACTGAGCAAAAACAATGATAGAGTTGCGAGTGTATTGTTTGCACCGGCTCCGGAAAACGTATCACAGCTTAGAGCTTTCATAGGCATGGTAAATTATTATTCAAAGTTTATCAATAATTTCGCTCAGATAATGAGTCCTTTATATGCATTATTAAAGAAAAATACAAAATTTAATTGGACACGCGAATGTCAGAGTGCATATGAAGAGGTAAAGAAAGAAGTAACTTCTGAACAAGTTTTAGTTCACTACAACCCAGATCAACCGTTAGTATTAACGACTGATGCTAGCAGTCATGCAGTTTCAGGTGTTTTATCACATAAATGCAATGAAGATATCAAACCAATAGCATTTGTATCAAGAGCATTATCCAAAAGCGAGCATAATTACAGTACAATCGAGAAAGAGGCCCTGGCTATAGTGTTCTGTGTGAGTAAATTAAGACAGTATCTTTTAGGAAACAAGTTCATCCTTCGAACAGATCACAAACCATTACTAAGCATATTTGGAGACCTGAAAGGACTTCCATTGATGGCCTCTGCACGAATGCAAAGATGGGCACTGACTTTGTCAGGTTTTCAATATACAGTTGAACACATAAAGGGGACCTTAAATATAGCAGATGGACTCTCAAGAATGCCTCAATGGGAAACGGCTGTACCAAACGAAGACTATAATTACATACATTTTATACAGTCCGAAAAGGTGTTCAAAATTAGCTTCAAAGAAATAGCTCGTGAAACACGACGTGACCCAATATTATCAAAAGTTTGTGAGGCAATTAACACTGGTTCGAAGACAAGATTAAAAGGCAGCGAGTTTTCTGCCTACATCTCTAAAACAAATGAACTTTCAGTGGAATATGATTGTATCTTATGGGGACACAGAGTAGTAATTCCAACCAAACTGAGACAAGCTATTTTAGCAGAATTTCATGCATCGCATTTGGGAATAGTAAAAACCAAAATGTTAGCACGTTCTTATGTGTGGTGGCCTTGCATGGATTCTGAAATTGAGAAATGAATTCGAGATTGTATTCCTTGTCAGGAACTACAATCAAGTCCAGAAAAGAGTCTGTTAATACCGTGGAAATCCACAGGAAAGGCTTGGAGTCGAGTACACATAGACTTTGCAGGACCAATTAGAGGTTTTCATTTATTGGTTATTATAGATTCTTATACAAAATGGGCAGAAGTGTTCAAAACGAAGGAAATAACTTCATTGTTTACTATCAACAAGCTTAGAGAAGTATTTTGTCGATATGGTTTACCAGACGTGTTAGTTAGTGACAATGGACGACAGTTTACTTCTGATGATTTTAAAACGTTTATGAAAAACAATGGTGTTAATCACATTTTTACTGCTCCAGGACATCCAGCGACTAATGGTCAAGCAGAAAATTTTGTAAAGACTGTTAAGAAATCACTATATGCAAACATAAAGGCTAATAAAAGACAAGATTTTAATACAATTTTAAATAGATTTTTGATCGATTACCGAAATACGATTCATTGTACTACGGGCGAATCTCCTGCTAAATTATTTTTTGGTCGTACACTAAAAACAAGATTTTCGTTGTTAAAACCACCTACGGTCGAAAGCATAATAAATAAAAAAACAGACTGAGTGTGTTGTAAATCACAAAGGTAGACGAAGCACAGAATTTTTAAAGGGTCAAAAAGTTATGGTTAGGGACTACAAAAATCCTAACAAAGCAAGCTGGACTCAGGCAACTGTAAAACAACAACTGGGCCCGCGTTCGTATTGTTGTATTTTGGCGAACAATAACAGAGAAATAAAACGTCACCTGGATCAAATTAGAAACCAAAGCACTAACAATCATACATCGCCTAATGCGAAAACACCTGATGTCGAAAGCAATTGTTCAGTAGATGACAATTCCAAAACCAACAATGAACAAATAGTTTCTCAACCAACACCCACCAGGAGAGAGTTGAGACCACGTGAGGCAGGGAAGGTAGTAAAGCGTATTTAACAATAAAATAATATAAAGAAAGGAATTATGAAATCAAATTATGTACAAATTAAACACTGAAACAAATACTAAACAGATTAAGAAGAAAGAAAAATACGAAATCACATAAATTTTATATACGCTAATTAGATTAAGTACACAAATCAAATTGTTATAAGAAAATAGATTTGTAAATGACATGTATATTAAACATCTAAGGAGAGGCGTGTTAGGTATTATATTAATATCTATATACGGTCACACCATCCAAGGGATATAGAATAAAAGAGAATCTTGAAGACAACGCGTGCTTAAGTCTGAGTGTCAATACACTACAATAAGCATCTCCCCAACTCCATTTGGCACCATTCGTCTGCCAAATTTTGGCCGGAGCATTTGGTGGTGAAGGAGTTTAAGGCTAAGAAGAAGAATAGGCCCCCCATAACTCTTACAAATCATTCCAGTGTGCCACCCTCAACCTCAAATTCCTCTTCCTTATCTTCCCGTTCTGCTTCCACTCTTCCAAAAAACTAAGTTCTCTTTTAGTTACTTATCAAAATGTTAGAGGCTTGCGTAGTAAGCTCAGCATTCTTTTCCGGGATAGTGTTGCATTTTCTTCCCACGTTATTGTGTTTACTGAAACCTGGTTAAAGCCGGACATTCTTAGTTCCGATGTTTTGGCATGTCGGTAAACAACTTTTAAATTTTATCGTTTGTCTCGACGTGCAAGAGGGGATTTGACGCAATGGACTCAAATTTCCCGTCGAATCATTTCACAGTCTAGGTTCAACAAGAACTGGAATTCCTGTGTGTAAAACTGATTCTTCCCGCTTTCGCTATATTCATTACTTGCTTGTATATTCCACCTTCTTCGAATGTCGCTATTTATGAGCAGCACTTGTCTGCTTTAACCGCTGTTTCTTCCTCGCTATCAGATAAATATCATATGATAGTTCTTGGTGATTTCAACTTGCCAGGAACTGTTTGGTCTTCGGTAAACGAGTCTACTAACCTAGTGCCCATGTCACGACATGACTTTGTTGACGACTTTGTTGACGGCTTGCTTGACCTGTCCCTGTCTCAAGTCAACCATGTGAAAAATTCCATGGGTCGATTGCTTGATCTATGCTTTGTATCGGATCCGACCATATTGTTGTTAGCACGAGCCCTTCCGCTCACTATACCTGAAGACGCCTACCAGCCTACTTTCGAAGTGTCGTTAGATATAGGACCAACTGTATTGGATGGCTCGAGTAGGCTACCTGAACGTGTCCGCTTTCCGCTGCTTTCGTAAAGCCGAGTTTGCGAAGCTTAACAACCTCATTAGGGATTTTGAATGGCTAAAACATTTTTTACAATGCTCTTGGCACATTTTTTGATTCTTGTGTCCCGCTTTATTGTCCGATTAGATCTGGAAAACCACAAAGGTTTACCAAGAGTTATCCAGTCTAAAAAACTTAACATCAAGACTTTATACAAAATTTAAAGAATTTGGTTCTCCTACTTCGCACTCTCGCTATGTAATAGCTCGTTCCAAATTTTCAGTTCTTATTGCTCAATGCTATAATATGCAGGATAAGATGCAGGATACGATGAAGGATACGTTTTTCTCAGGACCCAAAATAGTTGTACAGCTTTGTAAGCGTAGAACGTCCGCACACCCATCCTCGCTTTCATTTTGTAATACGTTGGCAAATAATAATAAATAATAATAACAAACAAATAATTTTTCCAAACCACCTATTTTGAGGAAAGGTGCTACTCTCTGGTCATCCGTACCCATACGGTTTACCGAGGTCGAACGGCATTTTCAGTCACTTGTTAAATGAATGTTCTCTACTTTATGATCTTCGACGGGGTTTCAGGTTGTGTACTCAGGTACTGCGCCGAGGCACTGTGTGGACCCTTGCTTAAACTATTCACCCTGTCCATTGATTCCTCTTGCTTCCCCCCGATCTGGAAGGAATCGTTTATAATTCCTCTCCATAAACAAGGTAGCAAGTCTGACGCAAGAAATTATAGAGGTATAGCAAAGTTATCCGCTATTCCTAAAATTTTTGAGAAGTTTTTAACTCCGCACTTGCAACAACTTTGCAAGTCACTTATATCTCCCACTCAGTATGGATTTATAAGGCGGCGATCAACTACCACGAAGTTGTTAGAGTTTACCTCTTTCATTATTAAAGGCTTTCAAGGTAACTTACAGACGGATGTCATTTACACCGACGTTAGTAAAGCATTCGACTCTGTAACCCATTCCCTTCTAGCGCATAAACTTGACCTTTTAGGGTTTCCGCCCAACCTTCTGAGATGGATTTATAGCTATCTTAGTTCTAGTTTTCAAAGAATCCTCTTCAAAAACTTCCTCTCTTCACCAGTCAAGGTTTCTTCGGGAGTACCACAGGGTAGCCATCTAGGCCCCTTACTCTTCACTCTCTTTACTAATGACTTGCTTTCGGTATTAACATATTCTCGAGTACTTATGTATGCGTATGATGTTAAACTCTGTGTCCAGTATAAGGACATATCATTTCATTCTCGCTTGCAATCCGATCTTAATAACTTTCAGTCATGCTGTTGTGCACCTTACACCTTAATGCCTCGAAATGCAAAGCTATGACATTTCACCGCTCTAGCCCCTTGTGTGCTCCCTATACCCTATTTGGTGGTTTTCTTGAGAGAATTAACCTGGTGGCTGAGCTTGGTGTTATGTTAGACCCCAAGTTAAAGTTTTCTAAACACATTTCTACCATGGTAAATAAGGCCATGGGCGTGCCTGGGTTTACAAAGAGGTGGTCAAAGGAATTTGACGACCCTTATATAACAAAGACTCTCTATGCCTCGTTTGTTCGTCCGATCTTAGAATACGGCTCCTGTGTATGGTGCCCTCAGTACAAAGTACACCAGGACCGTATAGAATCAGTACAGAAAAACTTTTTACTCTTTGCTGTGCGGGGCCTTAACTTGGATGCGGGTGTGAGACTCTCATCTTACTCTAGTAGACTGCTATTAGTAAACCTCCCATCCTTAGTTAACCGTAGAAAAATGCGTGGTGTGATCAGGGTGACATAGTAGTTTTTGTGGTATTTGTATTTTGAATACATGCCTAGTTCTCTTTGTAACTTTAGTCCTAATTTTCCTCGAAAAAACCAGCCTCCTGCTGGTTTCAGACGGGCCACTTGACGGTGCAGTAATTACGTCGCCTCTTGCAAGATGCAGTCATTGCATGTCAACGTCCAAGAATAAGTTACATTTGCAAGGAAATGGAGAATGTGGAAAAAAACGAGTGCAAAATATAAAATGAGCGTATAGAAAGAAGCGAGCGTCGAACAGATAGCGAAGAAGAAATAGAAAATGAGTGTTTAGGAGAAAATGAGTGTGGAATAGAGAATGAGTGCTTAGAAGAATATGAGTGTGAAATAATAAATGGGGACGGTAGGCAAGGTAGAAAATGAGTGCTCTGCAATGGTTGAATGTCTGGAAGACAGTGATACCTGCGAGAGCGTAACAGCCAATTTCAACGAACTACCAAGCAAAATTGTATTCAACTGCAAGATTTGTTTCCTCCAGCGCAAAGGTACGAGCACACAATTCATGGCCGATCTTCCCGCCTTTCGCGTTCAGCCCACTCTCTGCTTTCTACATTCTGGATTGGATTACGCTGGACCAGTTACTATCAAGACATCAGCAGGTCGGACACCGAAGTTTGGCAAAGCTTGGTTTGCCATTTTGCTTGTCTGTCCACCAAAGCAATTCATATCAAGCTCGTCAGTGATTTGACGACTCCTGCACTTATCGCCGCTTTTAAACGGTTTTGGTCTCGACGTAGTCCTATATCCCATTTTTACTCAGACAATGGCACAACATTCCATGGAACCAGAAAGGAACTAACGGAAATGCAACGGATAGCTGTATCTCAAAGTCAGGACGAGGAGATTGCTAATTTTCTGACGAGTCAGGAAATCAACTGGCAGTTCATTCCGCCGTCTACCCCGCATTTTGGAGGTCTTTGGGAGACAGGCGTACGATCTATCAAACTCCACCTTCGCCGAGTAATTGGTAGCAGTGCGTTGACTTTCGAGGAATATTCACCAATTTTAACCCAGATTGAAGGCTTACTCAACTCTCGCCCACTGTTCGCGCCCAGCGATCACAGCTTGGATCCCCTTACCCCCGCACATTTTCTTACAGCTGAACTTCACATGTCGATGCCGGAGCCGTCCTTGTTAGACGTCAACATTAACAGAGTGCAGCGTTGGAGACAACTGCAAGCCAAGGTTCAAGGGTTCTGGAAACGTTGGAGTATGGAATACCTTGTGAAATGGCAGCAGGAGTACAACAACATAACCGTGGACACTCTTGTCGTACTGAAGGAGCCGAATCAACCGCCTAGCAAGTTGCTGCTTGGGCGAATCACCGAAGTTCATCCTGGACAAGACGAGAGGGTTCGAGTGGTCACCGTAAAAACAGCCCGAGGAGTTTACAAGAGACCTATTACCATACTTACTGTGCTTGCTCCCTTGTTGTGAGCAGTCGTTCAGGGGGGCCGGTATGTTGAGCGTAGCCGCGTAGTTTTAGTTCAATGTTCATTTATATTACGACTGCCCTATTCATATGCTCATGATTGTATTGTACCGCTTAAGTAACTATTTTTACGCTCATAGCTGTATTGTTATTGCTTGTGTCCAAAACATAGCTGTAACGGTCTCACACGTATAGCTAAAGCCCGCAGCTGCACACGCATACATCATTGTGTACCATTTTGCATTGGACCGTCGCATCGCATGATCTTTCAATTCCCTTTCGGCTCGACTTCTTTTGTAGAATGGAAGTTAGTAGGAAAGTAGAAGCATAACCAACCGCCCGCATGTCGCTGTACCGCCGCATATCAACCCCAACTAATCACCGATATTATATAATCATCAAATATATTAAATAAAACCTAGTAAAATTTATACAGTCCACTCATTTATAACCACTTCCTGATTCTTTATCGATATTAAAATTCGTAATACTGAGGCAGGCTCCGGTTTTCAGTTACTTTTGCGGTTTACAATTTCAGCAAAATTTTTCCGATTTAGAGTGCTCCAGTTTTTAAAACATTTTTCATCGATATGTTTCATTTACTCATAGATTCTTTACCTAGTTGTTCTGTTACGCGCACAATTTAGTGTATTACGAGCACAACCCGAGCTTTTACGTAAACATTTGTGCTGTTACGCGCAAAAATGTGTTTGTTGCCAACGTTTACGTCAAAAAATTATTTTGTTTTTACTTTGACTAAATTTTGATCGAGCAAATGTAGCAGAGCGTGTCTGCTTTGTAAAGATATTTAAACGAACGGATTGAGTTAACCATTTCAACTGCTTTTAAACAGAAACTAGAAGTCTAGTATTAAACGAGGGGGAACGTTGTGAGATGCTGCGGAGATCGCAACTCTACATTAATACCCGATACTCAGTCTGTATGGCTCTCCTTCGGTAAACGCCGCTACTATTAAACGACACGACAAAAAGTGCGTGCGAGAAAGACAGAAAATTAATGTGAGACGCGTTTCAGACGCGTTTTTGTTTTGCGCTCCGCATATTTTCCCTTTGTTTTGCATAAACAACCGGTGTTTTATAAATAAACTTTAACTTCCTAACCAGCCAACAATCTGGAAATCAATTCTATTTTCTGTGGTATGTGCCAAAAAATCCTGTAAGAAAAAGCGATAGCGAAGTGCACGCAAAATGCGCTGGGTTTACAGGCCTCGTGGGCGATGCCATATCAAAATGTAATGGCTTGCACTACAGTTGTGAGGCATGCCGTGCGGTTGAGACTGACATGGTCATATTTATGAGGCAGACCCGGAAAAGCTTTAAGGAGCTGCAGCTGGCTTTAAAAAGCAGTACGATCGGCTCCTAGCCAATTAGTCTCAATTTGGCAGTCTTCAACTGCTGAATGAGTCTCCGAGGCGTAAAAGGGTCACTGCGCGGGATCTGCAAGTGCCAGCACTCCGACCACTCCAAGTGTGCAGCAGTTGATCTCGTTTACCACTCCAAGGGCAACGACAGCTGCTGGCGATGCAGATTCGGTAGCCGAATTCATCGCTTCGGAGAACGTGCAGCCAAGTACGGCTGCAGCTTCCGTGCCCGTGGTGTCCCCAAGCTCGCTAGCTGTCCCGTCTTTTCCGATCCCACCAGTGATCAGAAGGTCCGGACCTCCGGATATTGCCACCACAGGTACTAGGCCTGTGGTGCCTAAACCACTGGTGGGAGTCCCACCAAACGAAAAGTTTTTGTATCACGGCTGGTCCTTGACCTCACATCTAATGATGTTACTGCTTTTATTCAAAGCAAAATAATAGCCGTGGGCTTAAAGGTGGAGAAACGTAACATCTCTTATGCCAGGGAGATAGCCTCGTTTAAGATAAGCATCTCCCCAACTCCATTTGGCACCATTCGTCTGCCAAATTTTGGCCGGAGCATTTGGTGGTGAAGGAGTTTAAGGCTAAGAAGAAGAATAGGCCCCCCATAACTCTTACAAATCATTCCAGTGTGCCACCCTCAACCTCAAATTCCTCTTCCTTATCTTCCCGTTCTGCTTCCACTCTTCCAAAAAACTAAGTTCTCTTTTAGTTACCTATCAAAATGTTAGAGGCTTGCGTAGTAAGCTCAGCATTCTTTTCCGGGATAGTGTTGCATTTTCTTCCCACGTTATTGTGTTTACTGAAACCTGGTTAAAGCCGGACATTCTTAGTTCCGATGTTTTGGCATGTCGGTAAACAACTTTTAAATTTTATCGTTTGTCTCGACGTGCAAGAGGGGATTTGACGCAATGGACTCAAATTTCCCGTCGAATCATTTCACAGTCTAGGTTCAACAAGAACTGGAATTCCTGTGTGTAAAACTGATTCTTCCCGCTTTCGCTATATTCATTACTTGCTTGTATATTCCACCTTCTTCGAATGTCGCTATTTATGAGCAGCACTTGTCTGCTTTAACCGCTGTTTCTTCCTCGCTATCAGATAAATATCATATGATAGTTCTTGGTGATTTCAACTTGCCAGGAACTGTTTGGTCTTCGGTAAACGAGTCTACTAACCTAGTGCCCATGTCACGACATGACTTTGTTGACGACTTTGTTGACGGCTTGCTTGACCTGTCCCTGTCTCAAGTCAACCATGTGAAAAATTCCATGGGTCGATTGCTTGATCTATGCTTTGTATCGGATCCGACCATATTGTTGTTAGCACGAGCCCTTCCGCTCACTATACCTGAAGACGCCTACCAGCCTACTTTCGAAGTGTCGTTAGATATAGGACCAACTGTATTGGATGGCTCGAGTAGGCTACCTGAACGTGTCCGCTTTCCGCTGCTTTCGTAAAGCCGAGTTTGCGAAGCTTAACAACCTCATTAGGGATTTTGAATGGCTAAAACATTTTTTACAATGCTCTTGGCACATTTTTTGATTCTTGTGTCCCGCTTTATTGTCCGATTAGATCTGGAAAACCACAAAGGTTTACCAAGAGTTATCCAGTCTAAAAAACTTAACATCAAGACTTTATACAAAATTTAAAGAATTTGGTTCTCCTACTTCGCACTCTCGCTATGTAATAGCTCGTTCCAAATTTTCAGTTCTTATTGCTCAATGCTATAATATGCAGGATAAGATGCAGGATACGATGAAGGATACGTTTTTCTCAGGACCCAAAATAGTTGTACAGCTTTGTAAGCGTAGAACGTCCGCACACCCATCCTCGCTTTCATTTTGTAATACGTTGGCAAATAATAATAAATAATAATAACAAACAAATAATTTTTCCAAACCACCTATTTTGAGGAAAGGTGCTACTCTCTGGTCATCCGTACCCATACGGTTTACCGAGGTCGAACGGCATTTTCAGTCACTTGTTAAATGAATGTTCTCTACTTTATGATCTTCGACGGGGTTTCAGGTTGTGTACTCAGGTACTGCGCCGAGGCACTGTGTGGACCCTTGCTTAAACTATTCACCCTGTCCATTGATTCCTCTTGCTTCCCCCCGATCTGGAAGGAATCGTTTATAATTCCTCTCCATAAACAAGGTAGCAAGTCTGACGCAAGAAATTATAGAGGTATAGCAAAGTTATCCGCTATTCCTAAAATTTTTGAGAAGTTTTTAACTCCGCACTTGCAACAACTTTGCAAGTCACTTATATCTCCCACTCAGTATGGATTTATAAGGCGGCGATAAACTACCACGAACTTGTTAGAGTTTACCTCTTTCATTATTAAAGGCTTTCAAGGTAACTTACAGACGGATGTCATTTACACCGACGTTAGTAAAGCATTCGACTCTGTAACCCATTCCCTTCTAGCGCATAAACTTGACCTTTTAGGGTTTCCGCCCAACCTTCTGAGATGGATTTATAGCTATCTTAGTTCAGTTTTCAAAGAATCCTCTTCAAAAACTTCCTCTCTTCACCAGTCAAGGTTTCTTCGGGAGTACCACAGGGTAGCCATCTAAGCCCCTTACTCTTCACTCTCTTTACTAATGACTTGCTTTCGGTATTAACATATTCTCGAGTACTTATGTATGCGTATGATGTTAAACTCTGTGTCCAGTATAAGGACATATCATTTCATTCTCGCTTGCAATCCGATCTTAATAACTTTCAGTCATGCTGTTGTGCACCTTACACCTTAATGCCTCGAAATGCAAAGTTATGACATTTCACCGTTCTAGCCCCTTGTGTGCTCCCTATACCCTATTTGGTGGTTTTCTTGAGAGAATTAACCTGGTGGCTGAGCTTGGTGTTATGTTAGACCCCAAGTTAAAGTTTTCTAAACACATTTCTACCATGGTAAATAAGGCCATGGGCGTGCCTGGGTTTACAAAGAGGTGGTCAAAGGAATTTGACGACCCTTATATAACAAAGACTCTCTATGCCTCGTTTGTTCGTCCGATCTTAGAATACGGCTCCTGTGTATGGTGCCCTCAGTACAAAGTACACCAGGACCGTATAGAATCAGTACAGAAAAACTTTTTACTCTTTGCTGTGCGGGGCCTTAACTTGGATGCGGGTGTGAGACTCTTATCTTACTCTAGTAGACTGCTATTAGTAAACCTCCCATCCTTAGTTAACCGTAGAAAAATGCGTGGTGTGATCAGGGTGACATAGTAGTTTTTGTGGTATTTGTATTTTGAATACATGCCTAGTTCTCTTTGTAACTTTAGTCCTAATTTTCCTCGAAAAAACCAGCCTCCTGCTGGTTTCAGACGGGCCACTTGACGGTGCAGTAATTACGTCGCCTCTTGCAAGATGCAGTCATTGCATGTCAACGTCCAAGAATAAGTTACATTTGCAAGGAAATGGAGAATGTGGAAAAAAACGAGTGCAAAATATAAAATGAGCGTATAGAAAGAAGCGAGCGTCAAACAGATAGCGAAGAAGAAATAGAAAATGAGTGTTTAGGAGAAAATGAGTGTGGAATAGAGAATGAGTGCTTAGAAGAATATGAGTGTGAAATAATAAATGGGGACGGTAGGCAAGGTAGAAAATGAGTGCTCTGCAATGGTTGAATGTCTGGAAGACAGTGATACCTGCGAGAGCGTAACAGCCAATTTCAACGAACTACCAAGCCAGTATCCAGACAAAGAAAACGATCGGGAGTTGAAAATAGGGACAGATTGTAGCCAAGAGCTCGCAGGACGACTTAAATACATGTTTAGGACAGCGTATGTAAACGCAGAAAGACCAAACGTACCACAAACCAAGTGGGAAATGAAGTTGAATTTCGAACACGAAAAACCGTTTCATTGTCCGCCTAAAAGGCTTTTATATAGCGAAAAAGCTCAAGTACAGAAAATGAAAGACGACTACACAGAGAAAGGTTACATCAGAACCAGTGAGTCAGAATACGTGTCACCTATAGTACTGGTAAAAAAGAATTCGGGAGAGTTGAGACTGTGCGTCGACTATCGCACACTTAACAAATGAATGGTAAAGGACAATTACCCAACACCTCTCATAGACGACCTGCTAGATAAACTGTCAAGGAAAAGACTTTTTACCAAGTTAGACTTGAAAAATGGATACTTCCACGTATTTATGCATAAAGATTCAATAAAATACACATCGTTCACGACTCCCATGGGACAATACGAATGGTTAAGGTTGCCGTTCGGGTTACGTAGTGCATCCGCGGTGTTCCAAAGATTTACGAACAAAATTTTCGCAGACATGGTAAAAAAGACATGGTTATAATATAAATGGACGATAGTCACAAGGAAATTTTACAAGAAGTGATGAGACGATTGGTACCGCATAAACTTGAATTAAGGATAGATAAATGCGAATTCTTCCAGTCAGAAGTTAATTACCTGAGTTATTCCATACCGGGTAATGGAATTAAACCAGATACGAAGGGACTACAAGCAGTGAAAGGGTTCCCAGTCCCTACGAAAACGAATGAAGTGCAGAGTTTCTTAGGGTTATGTTCTTACTTTAGACGGTTCGTAAAAGATTTTTCTACGAAAGCTAAACCACTTTATGATTTGGTCAAAAATTCGGAATCACAGAACTAGAATGTTTCGAACAACTGAATAGTAATTTGTTGGAAGCACCGATATTGGCACTTTACAATCCCAAAGATCAGAGTTAGATTGCGATGCAAGTTCGTTAGGTTTCGGGTAAATTCTAATGCAGAAGGGTGATGGCAGAATTCACCCAGTGTTCTATTTATCCAAGCGAACAACAGTTACCGAAGCAAAATACCACAGCTTTGAACTAGAAACACTAGCGATAATTTATGCACTACAACGGTTTAGAGTATACGTGCAGGGCATACCCTTCAAAATAGTGACAGACTGCATCGCGCTAACTATGACACTAAACAAAAAAGAACTCAATCCATGCATCGCACGCTGGGCGTTAGAGTTACAAAATTATGACTACAAATTAGAACACAGGTCAGGAAGCAGAGTGCAACACGTAGATGCGCTAAGCAGAGCCATTCAGATACTTACGGTAGACACAAACACCTTTGAAGAAAATTTAATAATATGCCAAAACAGAGATAACAGAGATAATGGAGCTGAGACAAACGTTGCAGAAATCAGAACACAAACATTATGAGATGAGAAACGGAATAATATACAGGAAAAAAGATAACAATACTATCCTATTCTGCGTACCCGAGGAAATGGAAGGCCACGTACTCCATAAGTACCACGATGAACTAGGGCTCATCGGATAGACCGACGCTATATCAAAAAGCTAATGGATCTCAAACGTTGGGTATAAAGCCAAGCGACACATAGAAAACTGTCTAAAATGCATAGGGTACTCAGACAAGCACGGAAAAGAGGAAGGGTTTTTACACAACATACCAAAAGGATCGGGACCATTCGAGATGGTACATATCGACCATTTCGGGCCAGTCGACAAAAGCAGGGCCAACAAACATGTTTTAGTAGTAATAGACGCGTTCACCAAATTCGTAAGACTTTATACGACCAAAACCACTAGCACGAAGAAAGCAGTGATTGCAATGAAAGATTATTTCCGAGCTTACAGTAGACCCAGATGCATTGTGCCAGACAGAGGAAGCTGTTTCACGTCAAATGAGTTTGAAGAATTCTTAGTACAGACCAATGTTAAACACGTTAAAATAGCAACAGGGTCGCCACACGCCAACGGGCAGGTAGAAAGGGTGTACAAAAGTTTGGGGCCCATGATTGCAAAGCTTGTTGACCCGGAAAAAGGATTACATTGGGATATGGTAGTAGAAACAGCAGAACACGCAATGAACAACACAATTCAAAGAACAATTAATGAACACCCGAGTCGAATGTTGTTTGGGGTCGTACAAAAAGGAAAGTCGTCAGATGTACTAAAAGATCATCTAGAAGAACTAACCGAAAGCGGGCAGCAAGGGATCTAGAAAAGATTAGAGCAGTAGCAGGCACTCATCAAGAAAAAAAAACAGTCTTATAACAAACAAGCAGCAGATTCAGATTTAAGCAGGAGCCTCACGTGTACGTAGATAATGATCAAGTTATGGTGAAAAATTTCGACACTCATATAGGGACGTCTAAGAAGCTTATCCCGAAGATCAAAGGACCTTATAAGATATCAAAGGTGTTAAACAATGATAGGTATTTGCTGGAACAGTTGTGAGGCATGCCGTGCGGTTGAGACTGACATGGTCATATTTATGAGGCAGACCCGGAAAAGCTTTAAGGAGCTGCAGCTGGCTTTAAAAAGCAGTACGATCGGCTCCTAGCCATTTAGTCTCAATTTGGCAGTCTGCAACTGCTGAATAAGTCTCCGAGGCGTAAAAGGGTCACTGCGCGGGATCTGCAAGTGCCAGCCGTCACTCAGCCGTCCGCGGCCGAAAAACTGACTCCGACCACTCCAAGTGTGCAGCACTTCGCTTCGGAGAACGTGCAGCCAAGTACGGCTGCAGCTTCCGTGTCCGTGGTGTCCCCAAGCTCGCTAGCTGTCCCGTCAATTCCGATCCCACCAGTGATCAGAAGGTCCGGAACTCCGGATATTGCCACCACAGGTACTAGGCCTGTGGTGCCTAAACCACTGGTGGGAGTCCCACCAAACGAAAAGTTTTTGTATCACGGCTGGTCCTTGACCTCACATCTAATGATGTTACTGCTTTTATTCAAAGCAAAATAAAAGCCGTGGGCTTAAAGGTGGAGAAATGTAACATCTCTTATGCCAGGGAGATAGCCTCGTTTAAGATAAGCATCTCCCCAACTCCATTTGGCACCATTCGTCTGCCAAATTTTGGCCGGAGCATTTGGTGGTGAAGGAGTTTAAGGCTAAGAAGAAGAATAGGCCCCCATAACTCTTACAAATCATTACAGTGTGCCACCCTCAACCTCAAATTCCTCTTCCTTATCTTCCCGTTCTGCTTCCACTCTTCCAAAAAACTAAGTTCTCTTTTAGTTACCTATCAAAATGTTAGAGGCTTGCGTAGTAAGCTCAGCATTCTTTTCCGGGATAGTGTTGCATTTTCTTCCCACGTTATTGTGTTTACTGAAACCTGGTTAAAGCCGGACATTCTTAGTTCCGAGGTTTTGGCATGTCGGTAAACAACTTTTAAATTTTATCGTTTGTCTCGACGTGCAAGAGGGGATTTGACGCAATGGACTCAAATTTCCCGTCGAATCATTTCACAGTCTAGGTTCAACAAGAACTAGAATTCCTGTGTGTAAAACTGATTCTTCCCGCTTTCGCTATATTCATTACTTGCTTGTATATTCCACCTTCTTCGAATGTCGCTATTTATGAGCAGCACTTGTCTGCTTTAACCGCTGTTTCTTCCTCGCTATCAGATAAATATCATATGATAGTTCTTGGTGATTTCAACTTGCCAGGAACTGTTTGGTCTTCGGTAAACGAGTCTACTAACCTAGTGCCCATGTCACGACATGACTTTGCTGACGACTTTGTTGACGGCTTGCTTGACCTGTCCCTGTCTCAAGTCAACCATGTGAAAAATTCCTTGGGTCGATTGCTTGATCTATGCTTTGTATCGGATCCGACCATATTGTTGTTAGCACGAGCCCTTCCGCTCACTATACCTGAAGACGCCTACCAGCCTACTTTCGAAGTGTCGTTAGATATAGGACCAACTGTATTGGATGGCTCGCGTAGGCTACCTGAACGTGTCCGCTTTCCGCTGCTTTCGTAAAGCCGAGTTTGCGAAGCTTAACAACCTCATTAGGGATTTTGAATGGCTAAAACATTTTTTACAATGCTCTTGGCACATTTTTTGATTCTTGTGTCCCGCTTTATTGTCCGATTAGATCTGGAAAACCACAAAGGTTTACCAAGAGTTATCCAGTCTAAAAAACTTAACATCAAGACTTTATACAAAATTTAAAGAATTTGGTTCTCCTACTTCGCACTCTCGCTATGTAATAGCTCGTTCCAAATTTTCAGTTCTTATAGCTCAATGCTATAATATGCAGGATACGATGAAGGATACGTTTTTCTCAGGACCCAAAATAGTTGTACAGCTTTGTAAGCGCAGAACGTCCGCACACCCATCCTCGCTTTCATTTTGTAATACGTTGGCAAATAATAATAAATAATAATAACAAACAAATAATTTTTCCAAACCACCTATTTTGAGGAAAGGTGCTACTCTCTGGTCATCCGTACCCATACGGTTTACCGAGGTCGAACGGCATTTTCAGTCACTTGTTAAATGAATGTTCTCTACTTTATGATCTTCGACTGGTTAAGCCGGTGTTTTCACCGGGTCCAGACGGGGTTTCAGGTTGTGTACTCAGGTACTGCGCCGAGACACTGTGTGGTCCCTTGCTTAAACTATTCACCCTGTCCATTGATTCCTCTTGCTTCCCCCGATCTGGAAGGAATCGTTTATAATTCCTCTCCATAAACAAGGTAGCAAGTCTGACGCAAAAAATTATAGAGGTATAGCAAAGTTATCCGCCATTCCTAATATTTTTGAGAAGTTTTTAACTCCGCACTTGCAACAACTTTGCAAGTCACTTATATCTCCCACTCAGCATGGATTTATAAGGCGGCGATCAACTACCACGAACTTGTTAGAGTTTAGCTCTTACATTATTAAAGGCTTTCAAGGTAACTTACAGACGGATGTAATTTACACCGACGTTAGTAAAGCATTCGACTCTGTAACCCATTCCCTTCTAGCGCATAAACTTGACCTTTTAGGGTTTCCGCCCAACCTTCTGAGATGGATTTATAGCTATCTTAGTTCTAGTTTTCAAAGAATCCTCTTCAAAAACTTCCTCTCTTCACCAGTCAAGGTTTCTTCGGGAGTACCACAGGGTAGCCATCTAGGCCCCTTACTCTTCACTCTCTTTTCTAATGACTTGCTTTCGGTATTAACATATTCTCGAGTACTTATGTATGCGTATGATGTTAAACTCTGTGTCCAGTATAAAGACATATCATTTCATTCTCGCTTGCAATCCGATCTTAATAACTTTCAGTCATGCTGTTGTGCACCTTACACCTTAATGCCTCGAAATGCAAAGTTATGACATTTCACCGTTCTAGCCCCTTGTGTGCTCCCTATACCCTATTTGGTGGTTTTCTTGAGAGAATTAACCTGGTGGCTGAGCTTGGTGTTATGTTAGACCCCAAGTTAAAGTTTTCTAAACACATTTCTACCATGGTAAATAAGGCCATGGGCGTGCCTGGGTTTACAAAGAGGTGGTCAAAGGAATTTGACGACCCTTATATAACAAAGACTCTCTATGCCTCGTTTGTTCGTCCGATCTTAGAATACGGCTCCTGTGTATGGTGCCCTCAGTACAAAGTACACCAGGACCGTATAGAATCAGTACAGAAAAACTTTTTACTCTTTGCTGTGCGGGGCCTTAACTTGGATGCGGGTGTGAGACTCTTATCTTACTCTAGTAGACTGCTATTAGTAAACCTCCCATCCTTAGTTAACCGTAGAAAAATGCGTGGTGTGATCAGGGTGACATAGTAGTTTTTGTGGTATTTGTATTTTGAATACATGCCTAGTTCTCTTTGTAACTTTAGTCCTAATTTTCCTCGAAAAAACCAGCCTCCTGCTGGTTTCAGACGGGCCACTTGACGGTGCAGTAATTACGTCGCCTCTTGCAAGATGCAGTCATTGCATGTCAACGTCCAAGAATAAGTTACATTTGCAAGGAAATGGAGAATGTGGAAAAAAACGAGTGCAAAATATAAAATGAGCGTATAGAAAGAAGCGAGCGTCAAACAGATAGCGAAGAAGAAATAGAAAATGAGTGTTTAGGAGAAAATGAGTGTGGAATAGAGAATGAGTGCTTAGAAGAATATGAGTGTGAAATAATAAATGGGGACGGTAGGCAAGGTAGAAAATGAGTGCTCTGCAATGGTTGAATGTCTGGAAGACAGTGATACCTGCGAGAGCGTAACAGCCAATTTCAACGAACTACCAAGCCAGTATCCAGACAAAGAAAACGATCGGGAGTTGAAAATAGGGACAGATTGTAGCCAAGAGCTCGCAGGACGACTTAAATACATGTTTAGGACAGCGTATGTAAACGCAGAAAGACCAAACGTACCACAAACCAAGTGGGAAATGAAGTTGAATTTCGAACACGAAAAACCGTTTCATTGTCCGCCTAAAAGGCTTTTATATAGCGAAAAAGCTCAAGTACAGAAAATGAAAGACGACTACACAGAGAAAGGTTACATCAGAACCAGTGAGTCAGAATACGTGTCACCTATAGTACTGGTAAAAAAGAATTCGGGAGAGTTGAGACTGTGCGTCGACTATCGCACACTTAACAAATGAATGGTAAAGGACAATTACCCAACACCTCTCATAGACGACCTGCTAGATAAACTGTCAAGGAAAAGACTTTTTACCAAGTTAGACTTGAAAAATGGATACTTCCACGTATTTATGCATAAAGATTCAATAAAATACACATCGTTCACGACTCCCATGGGACAATACGAATGGTTAAGGTTGCCGTTCGGGTTACGTAGTGCATCCGCGGTGTTCCAAAGATTTACGAACAAAATTTTCGCAGACATGGTAAAGAAAGACATGGTTATAATATAAATGGACGATAGTCACAAGGAAATTTTACAAGAAGTGATGAGACGATTGGTACCGCATAAACTTGAATTAAGGATAGATAAATGCGAATTCTTCCAGTCAGAAGTTAATTACCTGAGTTATTCCATACCGGGTAATGGAATTAAACCAGATACGAAGGGACTACAAGCAGTGAAAGGGTTCCCAGTCCCTACGAAAACGAATGAAGTGCAGAGTTTCTTAGGGTTATGTTCTTACTTTAGACGGTTCGTAAAAGATTTTTCTACGAAAGCTAAACCACTTTATGATTTGGTCAAAAATTCGGAATCACAGAACTAGAATGTTTCGAACAACTGAATAGTAATTTGTTGGAAGCACCGATATTGGCACTTTACAATCCCAAAGATCAGAGTTAGATTGCGATGCAAGTTCGTTAGGTTTCGGGTAAATTCTAATGCAGAAGGGTGATGGCAGAATTCACCCAGTGTTCTATTTATCCAAGCGAACAACAGTTACCGAAGCAAAATACCACAGCTTTGAACTAGAAACACTAGCGATAATTTATGCACTACAACGGTTTAGAGTATACGTGCAGGGCATACCCTTCAAAATAGTGACAGACTGCATCGCGCTAACTATGACACTAAACAAAAAAGAACTCAATCCATGCATCGCACGCTGGGCGTTAGAGTTACAAAATTATGACTACAAATTAGAACACAGGTCAGGAAGCAGAGTGCAACACGTAGATGCGCTAAGCAGAGCCATTCAGATACTTACGGTAGACACAAACACCTTTGAAGAAAATTTAATAATATGCCAAAACAGAGATAACAGAGATAATGGAGCTGAGACAAACGTTGCAGAAATCAGAACACAAACATTATGAGATGAGAAACGGAATAATATACAGGAAAAAAGATAACAATACTATCCTATTCTGCGTACCCGAGGAAATGGAAGGCCACGTACTCCATAAGTACCACGATGAACTAGGGCTCATCGGATAGACCGACGCTATATCAAAAAGCTAATGGATCTCAAACGTTGGGTATAAAGCCAAGCGACACATAGAAAACTGTCTAAAATGCATAGGGTACTCAGACAAGCACGGAAAAGAGGAAGGGTTTTTACACAACATACCAAAAGGATCGGGACCATTCGAGATGGTACATATCGACCATTTCGGGCCAGTCGACAAAAGCAGGGCCAACAAACATGTTTTAGTAGTAATAGACGCGTTCACCAAATTCGTAAGACTTTATACGACCAAAACCACTAGCACGAAGAAAGCAGTGATTGCAATGAAAGATTATTTCCGAGCTTACAGTAGACCCAGATGCATTGTGCCAGACAGAGGAAGCTGTTTCACGTCAAATGAGTTTGAAGAATTCTTAGTACAGACCAATGTTAAACACGTTAAAATAGCAACAGGGTCGCCACACGCCAACGGGCAGGTAGAAAGGGTGTACAAAAGTTTGGGGCCCATGATTGCAAAGCTTGTTGACCCGGAAAAAGGATTACATTGGGATATGGTAGTAGAAACAGCAGAACACGCAATGAACAACACAATTCAAAGAACAATTAATGAACACCCGAGTCGAATGTTGTTTGGGGTCGTACAAAAAGGAAAGGCGTCAGATGTACTAAAAGATCATCTAGAAGAACTAACCGAAAGCGGGCAGCAAGGGATCTAGAAAAGATTAGAGCAGTAGCAGGCACTCATCAAGAAAAAAAAACAGTCTTATAACAAACAAGCAGCAGATTCAGATTTAAGCAGGAGCCTCACGTGTACGTAGATAATGATCAAGTTATGGTGAAAAATTTCGACACTCATATAGGGACGTCTAAGAAGCTTATCCCGAAGATCAAAGGACCTTATAAGATATCAAAGGTGTTAAACAATGATAGGTATTTGCTGGAACAGTTGTGAGGCATGCCGTGCGGTTGAGACTGACATGGTCATATTTATGAGGCAGACCCGGAAAAGCTTTAAGGAGCTGCAGCTGGCTTTAAAAAGCAGTACGATCGGCTCCTAGCCATTTAGTCTCAATTTGGCAGTCTGCAACTGCTGAATAAGTCTCCGAGGCGTAAAAGGGTCACTGCGCGGGATCTGCAAGTGCCAGCCGTCACTCAGCCGTCCGCGGCCGAAAAACTGACTCCGACCACTCCAAGTGTGCAGCACTTCGCTTCGGAGAACGTGCAGCCAAGTACGGCTGCAGCTTCCGTGTCCGTGGTGTCCCCAAGCTCGCTAGCTGTCCCGTCAATTCCGATCCCACCAGTGATCAGAAGGTCCGGAACTCCGGATATTGCCACCACAGGTACTAGGCCTGTGGTGCCTAAACCACTGGTGGGAGTCCCACCAAACGAAAAGTTTTTGTATCACGGCTGGTCCTTGACCTCACATCTAATGATGTTACTGCTTTTATTCAAAGCAAAATAAAAGCCGTGGGCTTAAAGGTGGAGAAATGTAACATCTCTTATGCCAGGGAGATAGCCTCGTTTAAGATAAGCATCTCCCCAACTCCATTTGGCACCATTCGTCTGCCAAATTTTGGCCGGAGCATTTGGTGGTGAAGGAGTTTAAGGCTAAGAAGAAGAATAGGCCCCCCATAACTCTTACAAATCATTACAGTGTGCCACCCTCAACCTCAAATTCCTCTTCCTTATCTTCCCGTTCTGCTTCCACTCTTCCAAAAAACTAAGTTCTCTTTTAGTTACCTATCAAAATGTTAGAGGCTTGCGTAGTAAGCTCAGCATTCTTTTCCGGGATAGTGTTGCATTTTCTTCCCACGTTATTGTGTTTACTGAAACCTGGTTAAAGCCGGACATTCTTAGTTCCGAGGTTTTGGCATGTCGGTAAACAACTTTTAAATTTTATCGTTTGTCTCGACGTGCAAGAGGGGATTTGACGCAATGGACTCAAATTTCCCGTCGAATCATTTCACAGTCTAGGTTCAACAAGAACTAGAATTCCTGTGTGTAAAACTGATTCTTCCCGCTTTCGCTATATTCATTACTTGCTTGTATATTCCACCTTCTTCGAATGTCGCTATTTATGAGCAGCACTTGTCTGCTTTAACCGCTGTTTCTTCCTCGCTATCAGATAAATATCATATGATAGTTCTTGGTGATTTCAACTTGCCAGGAACTGTTTGGTCTTCGGTAAACGAGTCTACTAACCTAGTGCCCATGTCACGACATGACTTTGCTGACGACTTTGTTGACGGCTTGCTTGACCTGTCCCTGTCTCAAGTCAACCATGTGAAAAATTCCTTGGGTCGATTGCTTGATCTATGCTTTGTATCGGATCCGACCATATTGTTGTTAGCACGAGCCCTTCCGCTCACTATACCTGAAGACGCCTACCAGCCTACTTTCGAAGTGTCGTTAGATATAGGACCAACTGTATTGGATGGCTCGCGTAGGCTACCTGAACGTGTCCGCTTTCCGCTGCTTTCGTAAAGCCGAGTTTGCGAAGCTTAACAACCTCATTAGGGATTTTGAATGGCTAAAACATTTTTTACAATGCTCTTGGCACATTTTTTGATTCTTGTGTCCCGCTTTATTGTCCGATTAGATCTGGAAAACCACAAAGGTTTACCAAGAGTTATCCAGTCTAAAAAACTTAACATCAAGACTTTATACAAAATTTAAAGAATTTGGTTCTCCTACTTCGCACTCTCGCTATGTAATAGCTCGTTCCAAATTTTCAGTTCTTATAGCTCAATGCTATAATATGCAGGATACGATGAAGGATACGTTTTTCTCAGGACCCAAAATAGTTGTACAGCTTTGTAAGCGCAGAACGTCCGCACACCCATCCTCGCTTTCATTTTGTAATACGTTGGCAAATAATAATAAATAATAATAACAAACAAATAATTTTTCCAAACCACCTATTTTGAGGAAAGGTGCTACTCTCTGGTCATCCGTACCCATACGGTTTACCGAGGTCGAACGGCATTTTCAGTCACTTGTTAAATGAATGTTCTCTACTTTATGATCTTCGACTGGTTAAGCCGGTGTTTTCACCGGGTCCAGACGGGGTTTCAGGTTGTGTACTCAGGTACTGCGCCGAGACACTGTGTGGACCCTTGCTTAAACTATTCACCCTGTCCATTGATTCCTCTTGCTTCCCCCCGATCTGGAAGGAATCGTTTATAATTCCTCTCCATAAACAAGGTAGCAAGTCTGACGCAAAAAATTATAGAGGTATAGCAAAGTTATCCGCCATTCCTAATATTTTTGAGAAGTTTTTAACTCCGCACTTGCAACAACTTTGCAAGTCACTTATATCTCCCACTCAGCATGGATTTATAAGGCGGCGATCAACTACCACGAACTTGTTAGAGTTTAGCTCTTACATTATTAAAGGCTTTCAAGGTAACTTACAGACGGATGTAATTTACACCGACGTTAGTAAAGCATTCGACTCTGTAACCCATTCCCTTCTAGCGCATAAACTTGACCTTTTAGGGTTTCCGCCCAACCTTCTGAGATGGATTTATAGCTATCTTAGTTCTAGTTTTCAAAGAATCCTCTTCAAAAACTTCCTCTCTTCACCAGTCAAGGTTTCTTCGGGAGTACCACAGGGTAGCCATCTAGGCCCCTTACTCTTCACTCTCTTTTCTAATGACTTGCTTTCGGTATTAACATATTCTCGAGTACTTATGTATGCGTATGATGTTAAACTCTGTGTCCAGTATAAAGACATATCATTTCATTCTCGCTTGCAATCCGATCTTAATAACTTTCAGTCATGCTGTTGTGCACCTTACACCTTAATGCCTCGAAATGCAAAGTTATGACATTTCACCGTTCTAGCCCTGTTTGAGATGCCAAGCTTTTTTGGCACCTACATATGTGTTTCAAAAATGAAAAGAGATTTTGGGTTAAACTTTATAATTCGTATTTAATCTTGGTGGCTTAGCGGAAGCCGATTGCTTGCTATTGCCAGATAAACTTTATGCGAGATCGATATGCAACCAATGCGCAGAGGGGTTAGCATAGAACTAAACTATAGACGACGGCGTTAGATCAAAGTGATTGCCGAAGTGGCGGCAGCAGATCAAAGTAGTTGCCGAATACAATAATAATGTTAAAGTTACGGTTATTCTTCAGCGGCCGGCCCGAACAAGCCCCTTGTTGGCTCCCTATACCCTATTTGGTGGTTTTCTTGAGAGAATTAACCTGGTGGCTGAGCTTGGTGTTATGTTAGACCCCAAGTTAAAGTTTTCTAAACACATTTCTACCATGGTAAATAAGGCCATGGGCGTGCCTGGGTTTACAAAGAGGTGTTCAAAGGAATTTGACGACCCTTATATAACAAAGACTCTCTATGCCTCGTTTGTTCGTCCGATCTTAGAATACGGCTCCTGTGTATGGTGCCCTCAGTACAAAGTACACCAGGACCGTATAGAATCAGTACAGAAAAACTTTTTACTCTTTGCTGTGCGGGGCCTTAACTTGGATGCGGGTGTGAGACTCTCATCTTACTCTAGTAGACTGCTATTAGTAAACCTCCCATTCTTAGTTAACCGTAGAAAAATGCGTGGTGTGATCAGGGTGACATAGTAGTTTTTGTGGTATTTGTATTTTGAATACATGCCTAGTTCTCTTTGTAACTTTAGTCCTAATTTTCCTCGAAAAAACCAGCCTCCTGCTGGTTTCAGACGGGCCACTTGACGGTGCAGTAATTACGTCGCCTCTTGCAAGATGCAGTCATTGCATGTCAACGTCCAAGAATAAGTTACATTTGCAAGGAAATGGAGAATGTGGAAAAAAACGAGTGCAAAATATAAAATGAGCGTATAGAAAGAAGCGAGCGTCAAACAGATAGCGAAGAAGAAATAGAAAATGAGTGTTTAGGAGAAAATGAGTGTGGAATAGAGAATGAGTGCTTAGAAGAATATGAGTGTGAAATAATAAATGGGGACGGTAGGCAAGGTAGAAAATGAGTGCTCTGCAATGGTTGAATGTCTGGAAGACAGTGATACCTGCGAGAGCGTAACAGCCAATTTCAACGAACTACCAAGCCAGTATCCAGACAAAGAAAACGATCGGGAGTTGAAAATAGGGACAGATTGTAGCCAAGAACTCGCAGGACGACTTAAATACATGTTTAGGACAGCGTATGTAAACGCAGAAAGACCAAACGTACCAAAAAACAAGTGGGAAATGAAATTGAATTTCGAACACGAAAAACCGTTTCATTGTCCGCCTAAAAGGCTTTCATATAGCGAAAAATCTCTAGTACAGAAAATGAAAGACGACTACACAGAGAAAGGTTACATCAGAACCAGTGAGTCAGAATACGTGTCACCTATAGTACTGGTAAAAAAGAATTCGGGAGAGTAGAGACTGTGCGTCGACTATCGCACACTTAACAAATGAATGGTAAAGGACAATTACCCAACACCTCTCATAGACGACCTGCTAGATAAACTGTCAAGGAAAAGACTTTTTACCAAGTTAGACTTGAAAAATGGATACTTCCACGTATTTATGCATAAAGATTCAATAAAATACACATCGTTCACGACTCCCATGGGACAATACGAATGGTTAAGGTTGCCGTTCGGGTTACGTAGTGCATCCGCGGTGTTCCAAAGATTTCCGAACAAAATTTTCGCAGACATGGTAAAGAAAGACATGGTTATAATATAAATGGACGATAGTCACATGGAAATTTTACAAGAAGTGATGAGACGATTGGTACCGCATAAACTTGAATTAAGGATAGATAAATGCGAATTCTTCCAGTCAGAAGTTAATTACCTGAGTTATTCCATACCGGGTAATGGAATTAAACCAGATACGAAGGGACTACAAGCAGTGAAAGGGTTCCCAGTCCCTACGAAAACGAATGAAGTGCAGAGTTTCTTAGGGTTATGTTCTTACTTTAGACGGTTCGTAAAAGATTTTTCTACGAAAGCTAAACCACTTTATGATTTGGTCAAAAATTCGGAATCACAGAACTAGAATGTTTCGAACAACTGAATAGTAATTTGTTGGAAGCACCGATATTGGCACTTTACAATCCCAAAGATCAGAGTTAGATTGCGATGCAAGTTCGTTAGGTTTCGGGTAAATTCTAATGCAGAAGGGTGATGGCAGAATTCACCCAGTGTTCTATTTATCCAAGCGAACAACAGTTACCGAAAGCAAAATACCACAGCTTTGAACTAGAAACACTAGCGATAATTTATGCACTACAACGGTTTAGAGTATACGTGCAGGGCATACCCTTCAAAATAGTGACACTGCATCGCGCTAACTATGACACTAAACAAAAAAGAACTCAATCCATGCATCGCACGCTGGGCGTTAGAGTTACAAAATGATGACTACAAATTAGAACACAGGTCAGGAAGCAGAATGCAACACGTAGATGCGCTAAGTAGAGCCATTCAGATACTTACGGTAGACACAAACACCTTTTAAGAAAATTTAATAATATGCCAAAACAGAGATAACAGAGATAATGGAGCTGAGACAAACGTTGCAGAAATCAGAACACAAACATTATGAGATGAGAAACGGAATAATATACAGGAAAAAAGATAATACTATCCTATTCTGCGTACCCGAGGAAATGGAAGGCCACGTACTCCATAAGTACCACGATGAACTAGGGCACATCGGATAGACCGACGCTATATCAAAAAGCTAATGGATCTCAAACGTTGGGTATAAAGCCAAGCGACACATAGAAAACTGTCTAAAATGCATAGGGTACTCAGACAAGCACGGAAAAGAGGAAGGGTTTTTACACAACATACCAAAAGGATCGGGACCATTCGAGATGGTACATATCGACCATTTCGGGCCAGTCGACAAAAGCAGGGCCAACAAACATGTTTTAGTAGTAATAGACGCGTTCACCAAATTCGTAAGACTTTATACGACCAAAACCACTAGCACGAAGGAAGCAGTGATTGCAATGAAAGATTATTTCCGAGCTTACAGTAGACCCAGATGCATTGTGCCAGACAGAGGAAGCTGTTTCACGTCAAATGAGTTTGAAGAATTCTTAGTACAGAGCAATGTTAAACACGTTAAGATAGCAACAGGGTCGCCACACGCCAACGGGCAGGTAGAAAGGGTGTACAGAAGTTTGGGGCCCATGATTGCAAAGCTTGTTGACCCGGAAAAAGGATTACATTGGGATATGGTAGTAGAAACAGCAGAACACGCGATGAACAACACAATTCAAAGAACAATTAATGAACACCCGAGTCGAATGTTGTTTGGGGTCGTACAAAAAGGAAAGGTGTCAGATGTACTAAAAGATCATCTAGAAGAACTAACCGAAAGCGGGCAGCAAGGGATCTAGAAAAGATTAGAGCAGTAGCAGGCACTCATCAAGAAAAAAACAGTCTTCTAACAAACAAGCAGCAGATTCAGATTCAAGCAGGAGCCTCACGTGTACGTAGATAATGATCTAGTTATGGTGAAAAAGTTCGACACTCATATAGGGACGTCTAAAAAGCTTATCCCGAAGATCAAAGGACCTTATAAGATATCAAAGGTGTAAAAAAATGATAGGTATTTGCTAGAAGATGTAGAGGGGTTTCAACAATCAAGGATCCCGTATAAAGGAGTTTGGGCGGTGGCGAATATGAAGCCGTGGATAGAAAATGGTAATAATGCAAATGTCACAGGAAATCAATATAAAGAAAATGATTGTAATACGTAATTCTAGAATGTTAAGAGTAAACCACATCCAACTGTATTAAATCAATCTGTCTAGAAACGAACTTAAATGTAAGGAGTTCAGGAGCACTCCGGTCAAGATGTCCGAATTGTAGCAAGGTAATAATTAGTGAGGCATTCAAATAGTATTTAAAATAGCATATAGCGCGCGTTGGTATTTACCGCACCATCGATACACTCGGCGGAAAATACCAATAGTAAGATATCGGATAAGAAACATGGAGAGTGTAAGGCAACACATATTAACCCTAACCAACCCCATATTAGCCCTTACCGATATTAACCCTAACCGATCCCGATATTATACTGCGATAAGTTTTATGCGATATGATACTGCGATAAGTTTTATGCGATATTATTCTGCGATATGATACAGCGATAAGTTTTGTGCGATATTACTCTGCGATATGATACTGCGATAAGTCTGAGGCGATGATTTCGACAATCGACAAGAAGAGAGAAAAGACGTGAAATAAAGAAGTTAATAAAAACTAAACGAAGAACTGCGCCACAACTTCAGAAGTGGGATACGCAATCCAAAGCAACTTTAAAAACGCCTACAGTTACTCAAATTTTAAACAAAGTCATTATGAACCCCGCTGCCATTGAGAAGCAGCAGCTGTTGGACTGGATAGACGGGCAAGGAATTGCGCACTCGAGCAATGCAACTTTGCGGCAGCTGCAGAAACTCGCGTACGAAAATGGTTATGTCCCTGATCGTCCAACCAGCCCTGTAGTTCCGACCAAATTTAACGCTTCAGCCGAAAACGACTCCGAAATTCCAGCCGACCCCAACCTCAATTTGGAAAACGACGCCGACACGCTGGCGGCGGTGGTCGGCAAGGCACGCATACCAGAAGAAGAAGAGTTAGATGCCGCCATTAGAATATTACAAAAAAGGGCTTTGCTCAAAAAACTAATGGCGGAAAGCAGCAGCGTCAAAGAAGTGATCCGAGCAATGGTCACATTCTCGAATCCGAGGGACCAAGACGCTGGGTTGTGGATTACGAAATTAGAGCGTGCTTGTTCAGCTGTTGATGAAAGTGACGCCTACAAGCTACGATGCGCACGCTTATTAATGGCACCAAATACAGAGGCAGACACATTTATGCGGCTCGACACTTCAGAAAATTATGACCAATTTAAAACCAACTTTCTGAAAACATTTGATAAGGCATGTTCGACAACCTAATTAGTGATGCAACTTCAGAGAACTTTCTACATTCCTGCAAAAACATCCGTTATGGGGTACATTTTGCAGATGCAAGAGTTGGCGTTGCGTGCAAGTGTATGTGAGATTGAAGCAGTCCACTTTATCATCGACGGTTTCCGTGACACGTCGCCAGCCATTGCCTTGCTGTATGGAGCGAAGACTATCAATGAGCTTGAGGAATTATCTCATCGATATGCGGACTTAAGAGCAAAAAACAAACCAAAGTGGAACTCATCGACTATCTCTTCAGCTTCAACTTCAGCTTTAACTTCAGCTTCAACTCCAGCTTCAGCACAATCTTCATTAACATCGAATGGTGAGATGCGATGCTACAATTGTTCGTTGTTTGGACACTACGCTTCAGATTGCAAGGCTCCCAAACGTGCGAAGGGGTCCTGCTTCCGTTGCGGCGCTCTCAGCCACACTATAAAGACGTGCCCGGAGCAAAAGTACACCAAATCAGCAATGGAACCGAAAACTCCCAGAGATGAAGACAGTGACGAATACCCATTTGTTCCGATATTTGACCAGGTAGGAGTATATTGTTACACTGATCCAAAACGCAAAACTTATAAACATATTCTTTCCGCTATGTTCGACACGGGCAGCGCCGTTAATATTGTGAGAGCTTCAACATTACGATTCCAAAACATCAAAAAATACACTCTTTTACCATTGAACCTCCGTAGTGTCAGCGGCTCACTTCTTTTCACTTACGGAAAAATTTACTTACACATAAGCTATCATGACATTGAAAATATGATTTTGTTTTACATTATGCCAGATGAATACATGTCAGAAGATTTGCTATTGGGTAGACCCTTTTTGAAGAAGTATAAGTTAAAATTATCATTTTATAAACATCATAAGCCCGAGACAAATAAAATTGAAAATTTAAGTTTCAAATGAAGTGAAAAAAAAAACATTTCGCCTAGCATGATTGTTTCCAACGATATAGCCTTAGATCAACTAACTCCCACGCATCCGGTTGACACTGCTAATAGTTATGAACCCCTTGAAAAATCAAAAACACCAATTAATAATTCAGAAACATTAGGCCATAGATTAGACAAAATAGGGAATGGGACAGCAGGTAGCATTAAAAAAAACCCCCGAATAACAGTGAACTTCCGATAAGTAATGCGCTTCTAGATGTAATTGAGCAAACTTCCGATATTCAGAATATTTACAATATAGAACAAATTGACATTGAGGATTACAATATTGATTACAAACTTAGTGAAAACTCGCGTAGTGAAATCCGAACACTAATTGAATTAAATTATTTAGACCTGCCCAACATACCAGTCATTGAACATAATTATGAAATGAAGATAAAAATTATGTCACAGGCCCCAATATATTCAACACCAAGAAAGCTTTCATATCATGACAAAAGAGTAGTTGACAAACTTATTGAAGAATTGCTGGCTGAAGGCCATATCAGACCAAATGATTCCCCTTATACCTCTGCAATTGTACTTGTAAAAAAAAATCAGGTGAGAAAAGGCTGTGCGTTGATTATAGACAATTGAATAAGATAACAGTAAGGGATGGGTACCCATTGGCACTTATAAATAATTGCATAGAGAGAATGGAAGGTAATAAGTATTTCTCCCTTCTGGATCTGAAAAGTAGTTTCCACCAGGTGAAGGTGGCAGAGAATTCAATTCAATTTACATCTTTTGTGACACCAAACGTACAACACGAATATCTTAGCATGCCATTCGGATTGCGAAACGCATCAGCTGTCTTTCAACGATTTGTAAACAATATATTCGGCCATTAATAAAACAAGGAAATGTAGTTGTATACATGGACGACATTGCAATCGGAACCAAAACTATAGAAGAACACTTTGTTGTCTTAAGTAAAGTATTACACCTCCTAGCAGAATATAGATTAGAAATTAAGTTAAGCAAGCGTCTGTTTTGTTACACTAGTATAGAATTTTTGGGATTCACATTAAGCAAGGATGGAATTAAGCCGAATAATGATCACATCACGACAATTAAGCACCTTCCGAAACCTACTACTTTTCTTACTTCAGGAGATGCATTCCAGGTTACTCGAAAGTTACCAAAACCATTGCAAGCTCTGACAAAAACTATAGGGAAATTTGAGTTAGATGACAAATGTGTAACAATATTTAATTATCTCTGTGAGAGACTGGCCTCAGCACCAGTTCTAGCCCTGTATAGTCCGACTAAGGAAACAGAACTGCATTGTGACGCTAGTGCCGAAGGGTTTGGAGGAATTTTATTACAAAAAAAGGATGATAACAAATTTCATCCAATCTCATATTTTTCTCAAGCAACAACGCCAGCAGAAAGTAGGTATCATAGTTATGAATTAGAAACTCTAGCCATAATCTACTCATTGAATAAATTTAAGATTTACCTTGAAGGAATACCTTTCCGAATAATAACCGATTGTAATGCCCTTACTCTAACCTTATGTAAGAAAACTGTAAATTCAAAAATTGCTAGATGGGCCCTTGAACTTGAAAATTATGACTACACAGTGAATCATCGAAGTGGTAAACACATGCCCCATGTCGATGGCTTAAGTAGATACCCCACAATAAGTCCAGAATTCAGTTACGACCCAAAAGTTTCAGTTCAGGAAAACAATAATAAGGATCGAATAGTTTCAGTTATAGATATAGATGACATCAATGTTCAGCTTCAGGTTACGCAAAATAGAGATAGCACTATAATTCAGCTAAAGAATAAGTTAGAGAGAGAACCAGTGAAAAATTTTGTATTGGAAGATGGTATTGTTTATAGAAAAGATGCTGATTTCGAATTGCTTTATGTCCCGTCAGAAATGGAAAATAATTTAATAAGAACTATTCACGAAAAATTGTGCCATTTGGGAGTTGAAAAATGTGTAACCGAAATTAAGAAACATTATTGGTTTCCGAATATGACCGCAAAAGTTGACAGTTTTATAAAAATTGCATTAAGTGTATGACATTTAGCCTTCCGTCCCATTCCAACAATCGCTCATTGCATAATATACCGAAAAGACCAATTCCATTCGACACATTGCATATTGACCGTTTCGGACCCCTCCCCTCAGTCATTAATAAAAAGAAACACATATTGGTAGTCATTGATGGGTTCACAAAGTTTGTTAAATTGTATTCTGCAAACACAACTAGTACTAAGGAAGTTTGCGCATGCTTAACGAAATATTTTGAAAATTATAGCAGACCTAGGAGAATTGTCAGTGATAGGGGCTCATGTTTCACATCGTTGGAATTCAGTGAGTTTATGCTAAGTAACAACATTGAACATGTTAGAGCAGCAACTGCCTCACCACAGGCAAATGGGCAAATGGAGAGAGTAAATAGAACAATGAAATGTATTTTAGCAAAGATAACTGAACCATTGCTACATTCAGATTGGTGTAAACTACTCACAAAAGCGGAATATGCAATAAACAATTCAAAACATTCGGTTACTGGGGAAGTACCATCGGTGGTACTTTTCGGTGTTCAGCAAGAGGCTGTGATATTGACGCTTTAACGGAATTTCTAGAAGACAAAACTAATTCAAAACCAAATAGAGACTTAATAGCAATTCGGAAAGGAGTATTAGATAAAATAACTGAAAACCAAACTAAGATAAAACACTATTATGATAAAAACATTAAAAAACATATAGAATTTAAAGAAGAAGACTTTGTTCTCGTACGAAACGTTGACACTACGATAGGTACAAATAAGAAATTTATACCAAAATTTAAAGGACCATACATTATCAAAAAAAATTTACCAAATGATCGATATGTTATAACTGACATTGATAATTGTCAAGTATCTCAGGTTCCGTATGACGGTGTAATAGAAGCCTGTCGACTTCGGAAATATGTAAATTGGCGTGATCAGTGTAGAACTATCTCCTACTAATCTGTATTTTATAATTTTAGCCTGGTAGATAACAAAAGTAACCAATTGTAAGGATCGAGGGCGATCCATTTGTCAGGATGGCCGAGCTGTAAGGCAACACATATTAACCCTAACCAACCCCATATTAGCCCTTACCGATATTATCCCTAGCCGATCCCGATATTATACTGCGATAAGTTTTATGCGATATTATTCTGCGATATGATACTGCGATAAGTTTTATGCGATATTATTCTGCGATATGATATTGCGATAAGTTTTGTGCGATATGATACTACGATAAGTCTGAGGCGATGATTTCGACGATCGACAAGAAGAGAAAAAAGACGTGAAATAAAGAAGTTAATAAAAACTAAACGAAGAACTGCGCCACAAGAGTGAAGTAAGGTCACTTTGTAAATGGCGATCGTGAGAGACAGACGCGCAGCTAATAAGAAGTTATATTAAATCGCCGGGCTTGTGTTTTTATACATAGACAGTTCACCCACACGCCGATATTGGTCACTACAATTCCCGGGTTAGATGGCCTACACAACAATAGTCAGACTACATAATATCCATTCGTTACAATAACAATTGGCACATGTTATTCATTGTGTTTCTGCACTTCGGCACTGAAACTTATCTTATCCGACTTGCGATGCAGTTTGTCAGCAAATGCAATCAAACAAATTATATTTTTAAAACTTAGCAAATCACAACTTATGATTTACTCTATGCTTTGTTTTTTTTTTATTTTTTGGTTGCTTTTCCCTACGCGCTTAATAGTTGTATCGCTATTTCTCATCGTTCGTCGTCTGACGAGAGCTGCGAGGGATTCTCGTCTGCATAGCAGAAAACACATCTTAATCGATCATCACCTGCAATCGCAAGTTCCGTCGTCTGACACAGTGGCCTGTCTACCTAATATTACAAATTGCTACAAACCGTATTTCACTCTTGTTTTGTATCGCTTAAACACGACATCGGGTTCTTAGTAATTTTCTCATTGAAGGACCACATCAGCCTTCACGAAAATAAAAAATATTTAAATACTATACCTTATCGCAATCGAATCTACGCTACTGAAGAAGCTCAATAGCTCAATCCCCTGAAGTCATAAAAAACATAAACAATTATAACAAACAATAATTCGTTGGCTAATTCGCGTAAAACCATGATTATTCAGCTTGGCGGTTGTGCACAAGTAAGGGTTCACGCGTTATCCACTTCGAATGCTGCGATCGATTGTGTAGGTCATTTCAAACTTTTTAAGTTTATTTTTAATGCTATTAATCTCTACGTCTCTAAAACAAGTTGTTCACACATGACCATGGTTACGATTTTACTAATGGTACGAGTAGACCTAAGTAAATAGTAAGCCATAAGGCGCCAAGATTTTGAGTGGAAATGTACTGCTGACCTAAGCAAATTTGCAACAGGCAGCAGGATGCATCTATAAATGAATGATTAGATAATGCATAGTATGGGGAATAACCCATAGGATATCTTCAGACCTAAGTAAATATTCTAAGCATCAAAAACTGTTTATAAACCGCACATTTTTACTTAATAAAACCAGTACTTATCAAAAACTCAAAATCGGAAAATTTATTTGGGTAGAAATCCTTCCTCCAGTAAAAATAGCTCGAGTGGGCATTTTTGATATCGCCTTACAATCGGTCCAATGGTTACACACGTCCGGTAGATCAAAAAAAGCCACCATCAACACAAAAATCTTAGTGTTGATTACGCACGGCGCTAGGGAAGTTACGTGGGGGTTTGAGGAATCCACCCCGATAGGCCTACTGGTCTAAGAGGTGATCAGTAGGAACTGATAATTTGCTTTTCTACTTGTACGATTAGTAGAAATCTTAACCATGTTCATGTATGAACATTCTGTAAAGGGCCTCACGTGAGGGACTACCTCTGTTTTGCACGTTTATCTTATTATTGCAGACGGATCATATTGGAGAAGCGCAATACAATGCCTATATTATAGCACTACATTTATAATGCAGAGTTGGCATTGCCTGCCGGAGTTGAAGCTTGAAGTTGAAGCACGTTTTGGAGCATGTTATTTTCCATAATTGACAAGGATCTAACGAATGTGGAGCAGCATCTACGATCCTGCTTGAATCACTAGAATTGGGCCAGGCCAGCTATCCCATCACGCTAGATTAGCTTAAGAAACGATTCTACAACAATGTTTAGATACCGTAATTGCTAATCTGCGAGCTCTAAAGATTTTCGGGACAAAAGAGCAGGTGGCTGACTGCATTGTGATAAACAGCATGCTGCAGAGGGTGGGCAGTGGGCATGCATGGATCCTCCCACGGGAGGGAGTAAATTTTTGTACTTTCCCTTCTATTGCATATCAATTTATTTTGTGTACCTTGGTCATTGCACTGAGCTAACGTAACGAAATCGTACCATTACCTTTGCTCGCTTAGTATCATGCTCTTATTTAATTATCTATGCTCGCTCTTGTTGTATTTGCTTTCCTACGGCGTCGCTAAGCCTGTGCCTGCTCTTTTAGTTACTGCTTGATATAGCCAATTGGATTGGCTAGCTTGCTGCAACTGAGTGTATAAATCGCTTAACTTATATTGTGGAAGGATCTGGCATCTTCGGCCACTATCCACATACAAATTACATACAATTAAAATTAGAACGCTTTTAAAATCAATAATTTGCGAAATTATTAAACTATTATAGTGAAAAAAAAAAGATTGTGGTCTTAACAATTAATATTTTGCTTGCTAGTAAGTGCTACATATAGTACTGCAAAAGAATGTGCAAAAAATAATTGAATATGATATAAAATAGTAGGATACTTAATATTCGTCCTTGAAGGACATGCGATGTATCATTTGAAAGGTATTTGAATTATAGCTCAAAAATGTATGGTAATTCACCACTTGGTTAAAATGATAATCAATTTAAGTTTTATTTTTGATTTTTTAAATGAAAGTTTCGGAATAACTGTTATTTGTAGTTTTTAAAAAATCAAATCAAAATCAATTTTTATACCCGATACTCAAAATGAGTATTGGGGTATATTAGATTTGTGGTGAAAATGGATGTGTGTAACGTCCAGAAGTAAGCGTTTCCGACCCCATAAAGTATATATATTCTTGATCAGCATCAATAGCCGAGTCGATTGAGCCATGTCTGTCTGTCTGTCCGTCCGTCCGTCCGTCTGTCCGTCCCTATTAGCACCTAGTGCTCAAAGACTATAAGAGCTGGAGCAACGATGTTTTGGATCCAGACTTCTGTTATATGTCACTGCTACAAAAATATTTCAAAACTTCGCCCCGCCCACTTCAGCATCTGAATTGGATCGTATCATTATTATAGAAAGAAAACAATTTCATTTTTTCTCGCCCTGTCTCTCGCTAACACACGAGTAGCCGGCTTTGCTTAGCGCAAAACATTAGCGCCTAAATCTCAGAGACTATAAAAGCTAGAGCAACCAAATTTTTGGTTCACACTCCTGAGATATCGGACCTTGACGAGTTTGTTTGAAAATTTCGCCACACCCCTTCCTATCCACAAATCTCAGAGACTATTAACGCTAGAGTAACCAAATTTGGTATCCGCACTCCTGTTAGATCTCACTATGAAACGTATATCTCAAAATTTTGCTCCCACAAAGGACGAAAATCTGTTGCATCCACAATATAGCAGATTCGAGAAAACTAAAAACGCACAATCATAGAGAATGACCATATCTATCCGGTTGCTGAATCTGGATCAGATCGGATCATTTTTATAGCCAAAAGGAACAAATCAATTTGCAGTGGCTACGCAGCGCCCGACGTCACGCTCAGACTGATTTTCTGTCTCTCTCGCACGCATTCTTTGTCGTGTCGTTCAATATTAGCGGCGTCTGCCGGATGAGAGCCATACTGACTAAGTATCGGGTATAAATGTAGAGTTGCGGTCTCCGCAGCAACTCACAACGTTCCCCCTCGTTAGTTCTAATTTTTTCAACTAATTCGTTGTATTTAAACCAATATAAACTAATATTTTTTTATTGAAAAATTATAATTAATTCTAAAGTGCTAAAGTGCTAGGGCCGGGACGAGCTTTAAAAAGGATCTTCGCGTCGATCTCTAATATATTTTTTACTGTATTAATAATAAAAAAAAACATCCCAAATAACGTATAATATTAAACTCACCTTGCGAATTGGGTTCAGGCAAATTATCACGAGGCACTAAATGCATAACAGTCGTCTTGCCTAATGGAAGTCCCAGCGCTCCTAACGTTACATTGCAATGAAGAAAACGTCCCTGATAAATCAAACGTAAAATTTCAGCCTTAGAAACGGCTTCACGCGTCCAATCTAAAAAATAAATATGTCTTAGAACTGTGTAAGAATCTATATTAAATAATTTATTTAATTAAATTAAAATAAGGTTATCAAATGGAAACTTGTATAAAGTTTCGGTATTCGTCTTGGACTCCTCTCAGGTATTAGTTCCTTGTTACGCACATCGGCTCCATAATTTTGTAAGAAATTCCATGAATATAATTTAATTTATTGTATGTCTCATATTTTTAAAGTGTATTTTGCTACACTTTAAGTTCACGCAGAGAGACCAGGTATGAGCATGAATTAGAGAAATAATCAATTGCCGATCTTAAGTCGGGAGAACTGAACCAGAGCCGTGGCTAGAGCTGCCTGGCGGGCAGGCATAAAACGCTAGGGGGTGGTCCCCCCGAAAAATATCAACCTGTATGGACATTCGGGCCAATAATGGATCGTGCTGGCAGCACTGGAAGATGCTAAAAAAAAACCTTCATTCTTGACGACTTTAAAATCCCATAAACACTCCCCCGACGGTTCATACCCCCTATCCGGATATTTAAGGGCCATATTGGCCTAAGTGTGGCCCCGCTGAGGGCCGTCCGGGTTAACCTAACCTAACCTTTGTGGTGACCAGAAACGTTTTGGGTTTGCGTTCCGCATTTGCATAAACAGCCGGTATTTTGCTAACATGCCTTTAAATTGTGTAAAAATATAATTTGATTACGAAGTGGACCAAAAAGCGATAGTAATACGGAACTATCACAAAATGTCCGGAAACGGACTTAGAAATTATAAAAATCCGGGAGCGATGAGTGAAGTCTCGCAAAATGCTCGCAGACGGACTAAGAAAAGAGCATTTACCGGACGAAAACCGAATTACGACAAAGTCTCGCAAAACTTTCACAAACGGACTTAAAACGGGTGAAAAATGGACAGAAAACTGAAACATAACTGTTCAAACATGAACATATTATCGTCAATACAATGCCACTATCGGCCCCTTGCAGAATGTTTAAACATAAATATATTCATAAAATTCACTCATGTAACAAAACCGATCTCTAAAGAAATCACATAAAGTAGACAAGTTATGACTGCACGGGTGTAAACAGAGATCTGTAACCCATTAATACGACAACAAAACACAAGTGGAGAAAACACTTAACAAATGCGGTCCTAAAATAAAACTAATGTAAGCATGTACTCAAATAGACACCCTCAGTTAAGTGTATCCTCTGCGTAGGTCTAACGATAATTATAGACTACCAAATTGTACCTCCTACCTCATTGTCAAATCACATATAAGGCTCTGATTTTAAGAATAAATTTAGTTTGAATTTACAACTCAACTCGCAAATGTCTGGACTTTTTTTTTAAGGTCTTAACATAACTGGAAAAATAGCAAAACTATCACAACCGGACACATAATAGAACATGAACGAACATGTTAAACTGCGGCTTGGCAAAATCGCAGCGGAAGAACGTAAACGGGGAGTAAAAATGTCAAAATAGTGCAATAAAAAGGAAAAATTGCTAAGTAAATTATTCTTTATTTGATGGTATAGTATAGTGCACAAAATTTGAGTGTATGTGTATGTGTATATATTTTTGTTAGCTATCTTCGTGTGGATCAGGCCACCTGCGTCAACGAAAATAACAATTTTCCATGGAACTGACTTTGGCACAGAGGCGAAAAAGTGTATTAGGGGCTTTCGGGTTACTCTAGCCATTCGTAGTAAGTATTATTTTCAAATTATTATATGTATATTGTGATATAATAAACATGATTATTTATTTACAGCGGGATTTGAGGAAAGATTTTCTTTAGAAGACGCCGATTTCGACCGAATAACTCAAAAATTCTTCCAGTACGCCCAGGACAGAGTGTCGAAGGGGCGAAAACAAATTAAAATTAATTCACTAATCTAATTATCTATTCATTGTATGTACTATACAAATTAAAAATTAAAATTAATACATATTAAATTACAAATTATTAAAAACAAACAACAAAATTTGCTTCCCTTTTCATATTACTTTCGGCTCGCAAAAGATAACATAAAGGGCTCGCAAACGATATTGCAAAAGGCTCGCAATCTATATTGCAAAAGTCTCGCAAAAGATATCATAAAAGGCACGAAAACGATATTGCAAAAGTCTCGCAAAAGATATCATAAAAGACTGGCAAAAGATCCGTTTTTGAGCTATCGAAAATAAAACTTTCACTGCCACAAACTGAACGACTAGTGATTAATTTACTTATCTTAATTCAGATCTTAATTCGATACTTTTACACGGCTGAGTTTCGCTTAACTCTCGTTTGCGATATCGTTTACGAAGTTTTTGTTCACTGGGAACATATTGCGTGTGTTCTAACACATGCAAAGATGTTCTCTCTGCGTTCTCTCATGATGACGCGTCAGTACCCGAACGCCAGAGCCGAAGTCTCTGGGGTTCTCAGACTGGTAGCCCATCGTGTGACGCTTTCGTAGTATGAACTGGCACATTTATATACTGTATGGTTAGTGCTATCACTCAACCCTAAATAAATGTTCTTCCTTCCTCGCTGACTCTTATTAGATGTTGCTGCAAACGCTCTAGTTTTAGTGTTTACTAATTCCGTTTTCAGCATTTGTCTGGAACATTGCTCTGATACCTAATACCTGAGTACCCGATACTCAAAATGAGTATTGGGGTATATTGGATTTGTGGTGAAAATGGATTTCAAAGATACGAGAAAACAAAAACGCAGAATCGTAGAGAATGATCATATCTTTTATACTGCAGAATCTGAATTGGATCGTATCATTTTTATAGCCAGAATGAAGAAAACAATTTCATATTTTCTCGACCTGTCTTTCTCTAACACACACTATCATAACCGGCTTTGCTTAGCGCAAATTAGCGCATAGATCTCAGAGACTATTCGAGCTAGAGCAACCAAATTTGTAATCCACATTCCTATGATATCGAACCTGCACAAGTACATTTCAAAACTTTACCCCACCCCTTTCCACCCACGCAGAGGACGAACACTTGTGGCATCCACAGATCTTAGAGACTATTAGAACTGACTGTAGAGCTCTCACTGTTACAAAATTATTTGTAATTTTTCACTGCAGAACTCACTGCTACAAGTGTATTTCTTTTTGCTCACTGTAGAGAGCCCACTGCTATAAGTGTGATTCAAAATTTCGCCCCACCCCCTTCCGCCCACACAAAAGACGAAAATCTGTGGCAACAATTTTGAAGATGGGAGAAAATTAAAAACGCACAATCATAGAGAATGGCCATATCTACCGGATTGCCGAATCTTACCGAATCCGAATCAGATGGGATTATTATTATAGCCAACAGTAACAAATCAATTTACATTGGCTACGCAGCGCCTGTCGACACGTTCTGACTGATTTTGTATCTCTCTCGCACGCACTCTTTGTCTTTTAATGTAGCCATACTGATTATATATCGGGTATAAATGTAGAGTTGCGGTCGCAGCTGCAACTCACAACGTTCCATCTCGTTTTTGTTATATTTTTGTTTTCAATACCTTTTAATAATGGAATTTTCTGTTGTCTGCAATATCTCCCCAACTCCACATATATTTATGTAACTGCTTTTATACGAAGCAAAATAAACGTCGTCAGCTTAAATAGCTAACTTTAAGATAAGCGTCTCCACAACTCAATTCGAAACCATTAGCGCTGTCAAATTTTGTCCGGCCTCCCAACCACCAAAATCAGCCCAATCTGCCATCCTCATCTTCATGTTCCAATACCACCCGTCCAAAAAACTAACTTCTCCTGTAGCAACTCCTCCTATCAGAATGTAAAAGGATCACGCAGTAAACTAAGAAAACTTTTTCGAGATAGTGTCACATTTTCATCCCACGTTATTGTGTTTACCTAGAACTGGATAAAACCGGATATTCTTAGTTCCGAAGTTTTGGCAGGTCGGTAAACAACTTGTAGATTTGATCGTTTGTCTCGACGTGCAAGAGATTGGATCGGTCGATTAGGCTATCTGAACGTGTCCGCTGCTTTCGTAAAGCCGAGTTTTCGAAACTTAATAACCTCATTAGGGATTTTCATTGGTCCGCTTTGTACTTGTGCACTGATGTTATAAAAAGCACAAACATTTTGTACAATGCTCTTGGCACATTTTTTTGATTCTTGTGTCCCGCTTTCTTGTCCGATTAGATCTGGAAAACCCCCTTGGTTTACCAAAGAGTTATCCAGCCTAAAAAACTTAAAATCAGGACTTTATAACAAATTTCAGGAAGTTGGTTCTCCTACTTCTCACTCGCGCTATGTAGTAGCTCGGTCAAACTTTTCAGTTCTTAATGCACAATGCTATAAGAACTACCTATCTCGATGCAGGATACGTTTTTCTCATACGATCTTTTTGCCCAATTTTTCCAAACGATCTATTCTGATGAAAGCCACTCTGGTCATCCGTACCCATACGATTTACTGAGGTCGAACGGCATTTTCAGTCCCTTGTTAAATGAATGTTCTCTACTTCATGATCTTTAACTAGTTAAGCCGGTGTTTTCCCCGGGTCCAGACGGGGTTCCAGGTTGTGTACTCAGGTACTGCGCCGAGGCACTGTGTGGACGCTTGCTTAAACTATTCACCCTGTCCATTGATTCCTCTTGCTTCCCCCCGATCTGGAAGGAATCGTTTATAATTCCTCTCCAGAAAAAAGGTAGCAAGTCTGAAGCAAAAAATTATTGAGGTTAAGCAAAGCTATCCTCTATCCCTAAAATTGTTGACAAGATTTTAACTCCGCACTTGCAACATCTCTGCAAGTCACTTATATCTCCAACTCAGCATGGATTTATATGGCGGTGTTGTGAAATCCTCGATACGAGATTTCAATGTTGAGCAGAAATGCTCTGGGGAATCTTTGCGTTTAATAATGTACTACACGATATAGACAATTCGAGATTTATTCATTTGGACTTCAATCAACTTAAACTTTAATCGTAATCGCGTATAGGGTACAATTTAATGGGTAATACGGGTTTAAGCGCGGCCGGCTGCAACTGCTTGATTGTCGCTGTGATTTCGTCGACACGCAAACGAAGAATGTTCTTGGTGATCGGAGACGAGGTTACGCCGCCCTGGCATGAAACGAAGCCGTTCTCCGAGTGGGCAATCGCAGTTAGAGAGCTCTCACTCTCTTTGTAGTTTTAACCCTTAGAAAACCGTCCATGCCGCCCCCAATACTGGGACCAGTATTAGAAACCAAAGGATGTCACATGTGAATGCTCTGTGAATAAATAAAGTGTTCGTTATGGTACATGTATGGTCGAAAGGAGCTAGCAACGGTGGTAGGATTATTCTGAGGTCTGTGGCAACGGTAGCCGACATAGTTTAGAGACCGATCGTTTGTATGCGCCTGATGCTGTTTTCACGGTTGCGACTCTGACTAAACTGTCAGCTCCAGGGTGAACTTCTATTATCCTTCCCACTTTCCACTCGTTGGGTGGCAGTCGGTCATCCTTGACAATTACTAGATCGCTGACTTGTAGATTGTCGGTTTCATGTCGCCACTTTGGACGGGCTTGAGGATGTGATAGCCAATCCGAACTCCAACGCTTCCAAAATTGCCAGATCATTTTTTGTCCTTCCAGAAATTGGACTGTGAGTGGAACATCCCTTGTCGTTACATCCGGCGGAGCTAATAATAATGAATCTCCAATAAGAAAATGTGCCGGGGTGAGGACAGCTAGGTCCTCCGGCTCAGCGCTTAGTGGACATAATGGCCTGGTATTTAAACAGGCTTCAATTTATGTCAGCACGGTAGCAAGTTGTTCGTAGGTCATTTTATATCCTGAAAAGGCTCGAAGGAGATGTTTTTTGACAGACTTTACATTTGCCTCCCAAAGGCCTCCGAAATTAGCACTATGCGGTGGATTAAAATGCCATTGGACGTTTCGGGCCGCTAAAGCAGGTATTACAGTTGTGGGTAGCTCTCGTTTCAAATGTATTTGCCAGGTTTGAAGAGCCCGGTCGGCACCAATGAAGTTCGTGCCGCAGTCGCTATACATGTGTTGACAGTAGCCCCGACGCGCGATGAAACGTTGTAGAGCCATGAGAAAGTGTTCGGTGGTTAAGCCCGTGACCGCTTCCAGATGAATTGCCTTTGTAGCCAAACAGATGAAAACTGCGATATACGCCTTGTAGTTTGTGTGTCCACGGAATCTGGATGCTTGAATTTCGAACGCGCCTGTATAATCCACTCCGGTGGCGATAAATGCACGAGTTGGCGGATTGACTCTATGTAGGGGAAGATCGGCCATCAATTGTGCTGCTGGTTTCGGTCGGTGACGAAAACATCGGACGCATTGTCGAATAATGCGTTTGACAGTTTGTGTTCCGTTGACTATCCAGAATTTGTGTCGAATAGTGGCCAGCGTTAATTCGGTGCCGCCGTGGAGTGCGAGACGATGGGCATTACGCACGACGAGATCGGTAAAATGATGATGATTGGGAATGATCATTGGTTGTCGCTGGCTTATTGGAAGGTGCATTGCATTTCGCAGTCGACCTCTGACTCGTAGAATTTGTTGGTCATCTAGAAATGGGGATAATTGACACAGTTTGTGTGTGCCCGATAGTGCCTTCCCTTCAACCTCAATATTTCTGTCGCGTAGACCTCCTGTTGAATGCTGCGAACGAGATGAATTAAAGCGTTGTCGAGCTCCTGCACACTCAGTGGTCCAGACAGTTTGTCACCTTTGGCTTGAATGTTATGTATAAACCGTAGAACATATGCCATGACTGATATTAACCTGTCGTATGAGGAAGAGTTTTGGATGAAGGTTTCTGTAGCCTCCGAGACTTGCACAGCATTTTGGAACAAAACTGATGGTTTCTCCTCGATTATAGTCCTGTCGATGTCCTGACTAGGAACTCCGTTTGCCGGCCATTGGCTTTCCGGCTGCTGTAGCCATGATGGTCCAGACCACCACAATGGATGTACTGCTAACTCTTGTGGTGCTAAGCCACGAGTTGCGCAGTCCGCTGGCTTTACCGCAGTAGGTACATGTCTCCACTGAGTTGATGTACTATGCTCCAAAATCTGTAGAACGCGGTTTGACACAAAGGTTTGCCATCGGTGGGGATCTCGATTTATCCAAAACAAAACGATAGTAGCATCTGACCAATAGAAGGTTGGCATAGGTGGTCCTGCTGTGCGAAGTTGGTCCCGGATCCATTTTGCCAGTTTAACTGCCAGCAGCGCACCCGAAAGTTCGACTCGTGGAATTGTGATCGGTTTCGTGGGTGTGACTCGACAGCGTGCAGCTAGCAAATGAGTTTGAATCTTTCCGTTTGGTAGTTCTGCACGAATATATGCACATGCTGCATACGCCAGTGATGATCCATCGCAGAAAACATGTAGCTGTAATGACGCAAGCTCGTGGATGTTGAAGCGCAGCCATCGTGGTACTTGAATTTGCTCGAAATATGGCAAGTTCTGTATGAATCCCTGCCATCTATCAAGCAGTTCGGTTGGCAGCGGTTCATCCCAGTCTAGTTGTGCTATGCTGCCATCGTTGCGTTTGATGCGGGCCATCCATGAGTCCTTGAGTATCGCCTTCGCGGTCATGACACAGGGCGTGATGAAAACTAAGGGGTCGTACAGTCGGGCGACAGTGGAAAGTAAAGAACGTTTAGTATGTGCGTGACTGATTTCAAAGTTTATCTTGAACCCAAAATAGTCTTGATGTGGATGCCAATAAAGACCTAAGGTTTTAACGGGATCTTGGTACTCAAACTCTAATAATGTCTTACGAGATAAATGGTCTGGAGGTATGTCTTGTAGCAGAGAAGCGTCATTCGCAGAAGTTCCATTCCTGCTGATCGTAAGGCTCCGATCAATTGATTTTGAATTTCTAATGCTCCTTCGCGAGTGGAAGATCCGCTTTGTACATCATCAACGTATATTTCATGTCGAAGGACCCTTTCCGCGAGTGGCTATCGGTCGCGTTCATCCTGCGCCAGTTGATGTATGACGCGAATGGCTGTGTAAGGAGCTGAAGCGGTTCCAAACGTAACTGTGTTGAGAAAATACTCAGCTACCTGGTTGTGTTCGTCATGCCAAAAGATGCGTTGATATTGCGATTCCTCTGCATTCATGTCAATGCATCTATACATCTTCTGAATGTCGGCAGCAAAAACAAAACGATGGAAACGCCAATTCAGGACCACGCCGGCTAGATCGTTTTGGAGCGCTGGTCCGGTGCATAGGACGTCATTGAGCGACTTTCCGTTTGTCGTTTTACAGGAGGCGTCATATACTACTCTAACCTTAGTAGTGACACTTTCCTCCTTGAATACTGCGTGATGAGGCAAGGTGCAACATGTGGACTCGATTCCATTCTCCTTGCTAATGATGCAATGCTGCTGCTCCTTGGTTGTTACTTTGGTCACCTGGCCTAGTTGAAAGTACTCATCCATGACCTCCGAATATTTGACTTGCAGCTCCGGCTGCCGTTGGAATCTTCGTTGAAGCATTTGGAATCGATTAATTGCGATTTGACGTGATTTGCCTAGCACCTGCGAAGGGTCAAACAAACGCTTAAGTGGTAACCGTTCCAAATACTTGCCGTTCCGTTGACGGATGTGAGTTCCTTTAAAATGCTCCTCGCACCATCGCTCTTCTGGTGTGAGCTGTTTTGCAGAACCGAGATGCTCCATTTCGAAGAATTTCTGGACGAGATTCTCTAGCCTGTTGTGGTGACATCTAATGGTGACAGCGTGTGAGCGTGTGGAAGTGGCTCGACCAAAGACTATCCAGCCAAGCTGAATGTGCTGTGCAATTGGTTGATTCTCCTTTCCTCTGCGGATATCTGAAAGCAGGATCTGTGGGATTACGTCCGCTCCCAGCATAAGATCAATCCGTTGTGATTTGTAGAACGTGGGATCGGCGAGTTCTATTCCGTTCAAATGAGGACATTGTTGCAATTTGATGGATTGTGAAGGTAATTGCGATGTAAGCGTTTTAATTATAAACGCAGTATCAATGGTAGTACAAAACTGTGAAGTACAAGAACTTAATGACAATTCTGTAGTGTAGGTACACCTGTTCTTGGAGGTGGTCCCAACTCCAGCAATTTCTGCCGAAATTGGATGCCGCTTGAGGTTAAGAGCCTGCACTGTGTGCTCTGTAATGACGGTTCCTTCCGAGCCTGAATCCACTAACGCACGTACCACAGCTTATTGGCCAGTGTGGGGGTTGTGGATTGTGACCAGGGCAGTGGCCAGAAGGACAGTGCTGGGTCCGTGATGCGTTGCCGTAGCGGAGACTAGTTGCGCAGAGTGTGTTTTCACAGACGAGTCGGTCGCTGCAGACTGTGGATGACCACCGGAACTAGTGTTGGGAGCCACTGGGAGAGGCTGTGCAGTGCTCTGAGTAGGAAGTGGGGTCCTAGCGTAGAGTTGCGTAGGTGTAGCCCTGCCAGACGAGTCGCTCGTTGTATACTGCCAGGAGTTACCGGAACGAGCGCTATGGAAGACTGCGTGAGGGTGTGTAGCCACCTGAGCAGGAGATGGGAAGTGCAGCAGTGTATGGTGTCTTTGACCACACTGCGTGCAGTTCCTTTTACTGGTACATTTTGAAAGTCCATGGGAACGGCTCAGACAGTTGAGGCATGCCTTTGCCTGATCGACGATGGCTTTCCTTGCAAAGCCGTCCTTGGACAGAAGGTCCGGGCAATGCCGAAGATTGTGACTGTCGCTACAGTACGGGCAGCGAGTGTGTTCGGCAACCGCAGTCTTGGCGTGGAAACTGTTGCCCTTGTATGTTACGTTGCCAACTGACTTCTTCGGGTGCCTTTGGTTGACAGGCTGCGGCACAGGTGTCCGCGTCGTGGAGTGGACTCGATTTTCGAACACATCGATGCTGACGAGACGGTCGTTGAGAAATGATTGCAGCTGAGAAAATGTGGCAAGTTCGGCAGAGCTTCCGAGATGGAGCTCCCAAGCTTGCAGTGTCGTGCTTGACAGTCTGGAAAAGAGATGATGAGCCATCCAATGCTGAACATCTAGATTCTTGAAAGCATTGAGACAAACCGTCGCAACATTAAGCATATGTTTTATATCAGCAGACTGCTCCTTTGTCAACTGTGGCAAGTCATACAAACCGTTCATATGGTACATAAACTGCAGCCGTTTGTTGTCGTATCGCTTGAGGACGAGACTCCAAGCTGTTGCATAGTTATTTCCCGCAAGCGCCATCTGCTGAATATCTTCGTCGCGATCCGAGGGAAGAGCTTGCTTCAGAAAATGAAACCTTTGAACGTCGGACAGTTTCTGGTTGTTATGGATGAGTTGAACAAATGCATCGTGAAATGCCGGCCAATCCACAAACTTGCCTGTAAATGTCGGTACAAGTAGCTTGGGCAATTGCACTGATGATACAGATGGATTTGCTGGCTCTGGATTCTGCTGTACCGGTGGTGCTCTTGGACATACATTTTCGTAGGCCTCTGATATGATGCTGAATGCCGTTGTATAGTCTTCATCAAAGCGAAAGGCCACTTCGCTGGACACATAACTATGCGTACTTGGACATCGAAGTATTAGTAAACGGTGGTGATTTTGCTCAAATTCACCTAAGAACCGTTGCAAATTTTGTAAGCGCGTTTGAAAATAAGCTTTTGTTTTCCGATCTGCGCCATCCTTTCTAAAATTACGCACCGTTTGATTAACCCGCGCAATGAGATTTGTCTGAATAACACTGAGATTGTCGATCTCCACCTGAGGATCGGCTTCGAGGTCGTGGGACTCGGCTGTTGACATGTTGCTGTTATATGTGTATGTACCTTTCTCACCCTTAGTTGCAATCTCTTTGACCCTGTACAAAATACACACAACGAAACACTTACTCTGGTACTCGGGAGTGCTTCTCTTTGCTTAAAGCGTAGCTTAAGAGAACTTGCGAGTCGTTGTTGGTGTTGTCCGAGCAGAGAGCAGAAACTGTGCTGATGTGAGCGTTGAGTTGAGGCCTTGTGTCTAGCGATGATGTGCAGCAACAGAACGATCGTTGTCTTCTTGGTCTCCGCTTTGCACGAGAGAGAGGCTGCTGTCTAACCGTCGGCTTGCGTTGCCCTTTGTGTGCTGCAGTGAGGCTACTGTCCAGGCGCAGAGCTATCGTCCGATCTTCTTTGTCCCTGCTTCGTGCGAGAGATAGCGGCCGCTGGGTAAACCGTTGGTTTGCGTTGTGTTTGCCGTTTACAGTTGCAGCCGGTAAAATATGATTTTATCTGTACATTTAACTGAACGCGGAACGAGGTAGAATCATATGCGGATAGTACGAATTAAACGCGGTTCCCCCCATGGGCCACCAAAAATGTTGCGAGATTTCAATGTTGAGCAGAAATGCTCTGGGGAATCTTTGCGTTTAATAATGTACTACACGATATAGACAATTCGAGATTTATTCATTTGGACTTCAATCAACTTAAACTTTAATCGTAATCGCGTTTAGGGTACAATTTAATGGGTAATACGGGTTTAAGCGCGGCCGGCTGCAACTGCTTGATTGTCGCTGTGATTTCGTCGACACGCAAACGAAGAATGTTCTTGGTGATAGGAGACGAGGTTACGCCGCCCTAGCATGAAACGAAGCCGTTCTCCGAGTGGGCAATCGCAGTTAGAGAGCTCTCACTCTCTTTGTAGTTTTAACCCTTAGAAAACCGTCCAGGCGGCGATCAACCACCACGAACTTGTTAGAGTTCACCTCTTTCATTATTAAAGGCTTTCAAGGTAACTTTTAGAGAGATGTTATTTACACCGACTTTAGTAAAGCATTCTTTTGGCACATAAAATTTACCTTTTAGGGTTTTCGCCCAACCTCCTTAGATGGATTTCTAGCTATCTTTGTTCCAGGTCTCAAAGAATCCTCTTCAAAAACTCCCTCTCTTCACCAGTAAAGGTTTCTTCGGGATTACCACAGGGCAGCCATCTAGGCCCCTTACTCTTCACACTCTTTTTTAATGACTTGCCTTAGGTATTAACATACTCTCGAGTACTTATGTATGCGGATGATGTTAAACTCTTTGTCCAGTATAAGGACATTTCTTTCATTCTCGCTTGCAATCCGATTGTTGGACAGATTTTCGCTGCCGTTGCAAGGGAAGTTCTTGTACCGAAAAGTAAAAACGCAACCATTCATATGTAAGGTTTATTTGTGACTAAAAAAATGCTCTGCTCGCAGGCAGATAGAGACCGAAAAAAGGGAAAACAAAAAGGGAGATAAGAGAACGTCGTTTCGTTACGTCTCTCACTCATACGTCTACATATTCATATGTCTGTCAATACATGCGTGCATTGCTAAAGATCGTCATTCTTCAACACCGATCTCAATAACTTTCAGTCAAACTTGTTACACCTTAATGCCTCGAAATGCAATGTTATGAGATTTCATCGTTCTAGCCTCTTGTTGGCTCCATATACCCTATGTTGTGGTTCTCTTGAGAGAATTACCCTGGTGGATGATCTTGGTATTATATAAGACCCCAAGCTAAAGTTTTCTGAACACATTTCTACCATGGTAAATAAGGCCATGGGCGTGCTTGGGTTTATAAAGAGGTGGTCAAGGGAATTTGACGACCCCTATATAACAAAGACTCTCTATATCTCGCTAAGTCGTTAAGTCGCAAAGCACACAAGGACCATATATAATCAGTCCAGAAAAACTCTTTTCTTTTTGCTTTACGCGGCCTCAACTGGGATGCAAAAGTGAGATTACCATCTTACCCTAATAGATTGCTTTTAATAAACCTTTCATTCTTAGTTAATTGTGGAAAAAGTTTTGCTGTTGGTCCTTTAGTGTCGGAGGCAGACTTGGCTTTTGCATTGTATCACCTTGGGCACAATGAGGAGGCGCAGAAGGCGGTGGTAGAAGTGGTAGTCTCTTCAAGTCTGCCATCTGCTGATGCGGCGGAGATGAGGCACAGAACCCACACAAGCCGCTGACAGGCTACAAGTCGTCAGTTAAGTATCCTCCAGGACTAAGCCAGCGACCCCCGACACACTGACCGCGAGGGAAACGAGCCTTAAGAAGAATCACGAATTCGACGTGCGGAGATACGAGCGGCTGCAGGCCGGCAGAGAGAAAACTCCTTTGAGTACACCCGTCATTGCGGCAGAGAAGGATCCATCATCCACATCGTACTGCGTTGCAATACGAACGATAATCACTTCTTCTGGGGAAGTAAGGGCACAAATTTCAGACGAGATTGTTCGAGGACATCCTGTCAACAAACCTTTCTGTGTGCAACCAGAGAGAAAACCTCACTTTCCGTAATGGGCCTCGAACGACGACTCCTTCGCCCTCGAGGATTTGCATCGCCACCTGGGAATGTACCAAAAGAATGAAAGGATATATTGAAAGGTGCTACGCTAGATGGGCACGACAAAACCTCCTAGGGGCGAACCCTTAGAAAACCGATTCATACCGAAAATATAAGATACTGTTCACACATGAACGTGGTTACGATTTCTACTAAACGTACGAATAGACCTAAGTAAATATTGGGCCATAAGGCGCTAAGATTTGAGTGGAAGTGCACTGTTGACCTAAATAAATATGCAACAGGCAGCAGGATCAGTTCCAGTCTACAGATATCCTATGGGCTATTACTCCTATTATGAATTATATAATTTTTATACAAAAATACATCCAACTGCATGTTAATATACGGAGACCGCTTCTAGACAGTATATCGCAGATGATAATCCATACTCGAACGAGAGCAGACAGGCGGTGGAACATAATCTTCAACTGTGGGATCTCACGCTGGCTCTGATCACATAACGACCCTTAACCTACCAAGACTCTCCTGATCTTCAGGAAAAGCCAGGTGCGAACACTGCCGGCAGTCATAACAGGGCACTGTGTCATCGGCCGCATTGACACGAGATACGGACTGCCCCACCAACAGTTTTGACGCTACTGCAGCTACCGAGGAAGAAATAGAGAGTGTTTATCACCACCTCTGCAGCTGTCCCGCACTTATGGGAAGGCGACACCGTATGCTCGGAGGAGCTTTCTGCGAAGACCTGGACAGCCTGGAAACCATGCCGAACCATTGAATCATCAATTAACACGGATAAAAATTCATTGAGCTGACCTTTACATTCGTTTCTATTCCTGAAATATGTATTCGAACTTAGTTGTAGAATGGAAAAGAGATGACTTGTAAACAAGCCTGTCGTTGTACTGACTATCTTTATATCGAAATGATAGCCACCCTCTCCACGACAGAATGGGTAATTTGGACCGCTGAGTCTTGTACACGCGTTTCTATTGTCGCATATCTAGTTGAATTGCCGAATCACCAACAAAATAGATCTGATCTTCGTTTGGTGGTGGGAACAAAGCGCACGCTCGATGGTGGATTCGCGCTTAAACCTAAATGTTTGAAAGCATTTTCGAAAAAAGAAAATTAGACGAATTTTTAATTTATATAATAAGACGCCATTACATTATAAATGAGATTGCAGCCGTGTTCATCAATATAGTCGTTATGTTTGTGTATTCGCCAGGAAATGATTTCATTGGATTGTATTTCCATAGGGAAACGAACACAATGGCTTTAGCGGATGAAAATGGGCAATTTCACCTTGCCACCAGCGCAGCATATGCCAGAGGTTTCCGATTGAAACTTAAATGCATTTCAATACTGGCATACCACAGAAAATGAACCGAAATCAACGCAGGGAAAATCTTTGTCGGCGATTGCGGAATATTTTCCGAAAGCAGCGCGATTCAAGTCTACATTTACGACTGGCCTTCTTCCAGTAACATTTTGTCGAATTTGAGGTGGTAAATGTGCAGCGCCAACGTGTGCAAGTTTGAACACGATCTCCGATTATGACAATTGCCTCTTTGCCTGAGATTTTTTTCCATAATGGAAACAAATAAAATCATCAATTTTTACGGGATCGCAGGTGTGTTTTCCCAAAACTTTCTTACGCTAAAAACTTCTCCTGGCAAGTACGAATAACTAAAAAAAAATTGGGCCAAATCAGCCCAGCCAAATCTGGCTAGTAGTCAGCGGTAAAATAAAGCCTAGTGAAAGTGCAACAAAATGACCAACGGCACGTTGGTGCCGCTTTCGAGCTGAAGGATTAAAATGGGTTATCGTCAATTACACATTGCGTAAGATTGATCAAACTGAACAATGTTAAAAATTGAGTATCATCATCGCAAGCCTGACTAACAATGGTAGTGCTGTTAATTAAACAATTGTTGTCGTAAAAATGACGGAAGACATGAGTGCACTGGAATATTTGCACAAACTCCATGTGGTACACGAGGCTTTAGCAGAGGTCAGCATAAAGGTTGATGATATCAGTTGTTTTGCTAAACTGTCTACCTAAATCCTTTAAAAGTTTTGTTGCTGCGATTAAGACGCGGAATAATTTATCTAGATTAGTGTTCTTAAAATAAAAAAATTTGTGAAGGAGGCAAGAAGATAACGTTAGCAAAAAAAATCTCATGCAGAAAGGGCAAAAAGTGTTTTAATTGCGGAAAAGAAAGGCACTTTAAACCAGAATATCGGGTCACAAAGAGGAAGCTAAACGAGTCAATGCTTTGTGCACCGAAATATACAAAAGTGGAACCTGAGAAATATCAGATTCACGGCAAAATTTTATATCGGCCACAAGAGCTTTGAACAATAGTAAGTTGTAGTTTTTGAAAAAAAAATAAAGTCTTAAGTGCAAACAAATACAAGCTTAAATCGGCTTGCAATCCACTATTCACATTGTTAGCGGAAGAAATAAAATTCTCACTTAATTGTACCTGATACTCAAAAAGAGTATAGGGGTATATTAGATTTGTGGTGAAAGTGGATGTGTGTAACTCCCAGAAGGAAGCGTTTCCGACCCCATAAGAACTAGAGTAACGACATTTTTTTTTTTTTGTATACAGACTTCTGTGATATGTCACTGTTAAAAGGAACAAATCAATTTGCAGTGGCTACGCAGCGCCCAACGACACGTTCAGAAACACGTTTTCTGTCTCTCCCACACGCACTCTTTGTCGCTCAATCTAGCCGTACTGACTATGTATCGTGTATAAATGTAGAGTTGCGGTTGCAGCAGCAACTCACAACGTTCCCCCTCGTTTTGCTTTCGATTTGATGAATTTATGTATGGTGGTGTTTTTAGAGTGTATGGCACCTTTAAAGAGTTTCGTTGTGTTAGTTCTTTTACTGGTTTGTTGGTTTCATATAATAGGTTTTAGATAGGTGTCGTGCGAAATTCTCCTAGTGCTGAGCTAAAGGTAGTTTAAATTTATTTAGTCTTCATTTTAGTTTGTGTCCATAAGTGTGTAGTGGATTTTAGAAATTATTATCGCTTTTGTTACGTTTTGTTGCAGTTGGATTTTTGCCTGGCTAGCCATTTTATGATATTACATTTGTTGGCCCGTGCTGGGATGAGGGCCTTAGTGCGTAAGTTTTGAGTGATGTATTATGTCGGTGTTTTTGTAGGTTACTATGGAATTGCACAATGTTTGTGAAAGAGATGATGCAGTCTGCGATCTTTGTTTTGTTAAACACTTTGTCTAATACGATGATGGCAATCTTGTGAAAGGCTATTAGAAATAGCACTATGGTAGGCCGTTTTCAAGGCGGTGGATGGCTGATGTTTTTCGTGATAAGAGGTCCATACAAAGTAAACTATCTAAAGAAAATGTTCTCGTTTTGTTTCGAAATTGACTTGCATAGTTAGAAACCACCACAATCTATTTGAGATGATTTTTTTCAAGACTTTTCCTGTGAGGCAGTTTATTTAGAGGTTTTTTGTGCAATTCAGAAGGTATGAACATGCCGGTAAGGCACAAGCTATAGTATTTTTAGTTGTTCCGTTTATGGAACGCTTTTGCAAACATTGTTTTCCAATACGAATAACTCAAAGTCGGGCTTTTTTGGCATAGTGCGATGGGCACGAATTAGTGCAAAGTTCACCTAAGCGGGATTTATTGCCTGCCGTTTTGCACATTTTGAACTTTTTTGTTATACCCGATACTAAAAAAAGAGTAAGGGGTACATTAGATTTGTGCACAAAATGGATGTGTGTAACACACAGAAGGAAGCGGTTCCGACCCCATAAAGTATATATATTCTTGATAGGCATCAATAGCCGAGTAGATAGAGCCATGTCTGTCTGACTATAAGAGCTACAGCAACGAAATTTTGTATCTAGACACTCCTGACTATATCTTCCAGACTTCAAAATTTGAATCAGATCGGATCATTATTATAGCCAGATGGAAAAAAGGACATGGACAGGGATACTGTTAGGACTTAAGGCCCCGCGCAATGCGCTACTGCTGCAAAGCATTGTTTCGCAAGCGCGTGGACAGCTACTCCAACTGCCACTATCGTCGGCGCACTATCGCATCTGGCCCTGGAGCATTCTTGGATTTTAAGCTTCTGGCTGCCTTCAGAACCTCAGCTTCCTTAAACTCGCAGATGTCGCTCAGTCTATGCACGAGCAAAGACTCGTACCTTGGGGATCTGCTGATCTGGCGTGCTCGTGGAAACAATGAGCATCTGACCCCATTGCGTATGGCCGGGCAGTTTTTGCTGCCTGCCTGGTGCCTAACCTCCTTTTTTTCAGCTGCAGAATAGATGAAGCACGCTGGCTCCAGATCCTGGAGATGGTCCAGCCGCACCTCTCCTCGCCGTTCTGCATGACGGCTTTGCCCACAGAAAAGGTTAAACTGAACATTGCCAACTCCGTGTATCCGCGGCTCAGACTCTTAATCGTCCCTCTTCAATCTTAAACTGGCTGCTACTACGGCGTACCTTGGTGACACAGCTTTCCAAGTCCGATAACCGATTGTCTTCCCTCCTGGAAACCATTGCTAGCACTCCGCTGTAGTTTATATTCATTCATATTATATAATTTTATATTGTATTATTATTTTATATGCTCATCATTGTATTTTTCCGCTTAAGTACCTAGTTTTACGCGTATATGTGTGTTGTTATTGCTCATATCCAAGAGCTAACTGTAGCGCTCACACACACATAGCCAAGCCCGCAGCTGCACACGTACACAGCGATGCGTTCCGTTTCTGCATTGGGTCGTTTCGTCGTATCGCGTGATCTTTCGATTCCCTTTTGCGCGACTTCTTCTCGCGGAGTGGAGTTAGTCGAAAAACTGGACGAAGCGGGCCCGGCGAAAGTTGTCTCGCAAATTTAACGCCATAAGATCTCTGAATGCAAGTGAATGTGATAAATAAGTCCAGACGTCCGCCATTTCTTATGTACGTCATCGCATCTTGAGCGTACTCACGCATGGGGCGAGGGCTTCCAACATAAATAGCTGGGTCAAAGAAATAGATAGATTCTATAATAAATAGAATGGTCAAAAACTGATTTTTGCATCGTTTTCTTCAGTCATGCTAATGGATGTACTCGTCTGATCGTAACTTCGACTGATTAAAACAAATGAAATTGAGACGCTTCCTTTCGAACTTTACGTAAAATGTCAACGGAGTACTGTTGAAACAACCGGCAATATCACACCAAAGGATTGTCAAAGTCTTACCGAATCATCAATTGACACGGATAAAAATTCATTGAGCTGACCTTTACATTCGTTTCTATTCCCGAAATATGTATTCGAACTTAGTTGTAGAATGGAAAAGAAGAGATGACTTGTAAACAAACCTGTCGGTGGACTGACTATCTTTATATCGAAATGATAGCCACCCTCTCCACGACACAATGGGTAATTTGGATGTGAATCATATGACCGATGAGTCTTGTACACGCGTTTCTATTGTCGCTTATCTAGTTAAATTGCCGAATCACCAACAAAATAGATCTGATCTTCGTTTGGTGGTGGGAACAAAGAGCACGCTCGATGGTGGATTCGCGCTTAAGCCTAAATGTTTGAAAGCATTTTCGAAAAAGAAAATTGGACGTATTTTTAATTTATATAATAAGACGCCATTACATTATAAATGAGATTGCAGCCGTGTTCATCAATAAAGTCGTTATGTTTGTGTATTCGCCAGGAAATGATTTCATTGGATTGTATTTCCTTAGGGAAACGAACACAATGGCTCTAGCGGATGAAAATGGGCAATTTCACCTTGCCACCAGCGCAGCATATGCCAGAGGTTTCCGATTGAAACTTAAATGCATTTCAATACTGGCATACCACAGAAAATGAACCGAAATCAACGCAGCGAAGATCTTCGTTGGCAATTTCCGAAATTTCCGAAAGCAGCGCGATTCAAGTCTACATTTACGACTGGCCTTCTTCCAGTAACATTTTGTCGAATTTGAGGTGGTAAATGTGCAGCGCCAACGTGTGCAAGTTTGAACACGATCTCCGATTATGACAATTGCCTCTTTGCCTGAGATTTTTTTCCATAATGGAAACAAATAAAATCATCAATTTTTACGGGATCGCAGGTGTGTTTTCCCAAAACTTTCTTACGCTAAAAACTTCTCCTGGCAAGTACGAATAACTAAAAAAAAATTGGGCCAAATCAGCCCAGCCAAATCTGGCTAGTAGTCAGCGGTAAAATAAAGCCTAGTGAAAGTGCAACAAAATGACCAACGGCACGTTGGTGCCGCTTTCGAGCTGAAGGATTAAAATGGGTTATCGTCAATTACACATTGCGTAAGATTGATCAAACTGAACAATGTTAAAAATTGAGTATCATCATCGCAAGCCTGACTAACAATGGTAGTGCTGTTAATTAAACAATTGTTGTCGTAAAAATGACGGAAGACATGAGTGCACTGGAATATTTGCACAAACTCCATGTGGTACACGAGGCTTTAGCAGAGGTCAGCATAAAGGTTGATGATATCAGTTGTTTTGCTAAACTGTCTACCTAAATCCTTTAAAAGTTTTGTTGCTGCGATTAAGACGCGGAATAATTTATCTAGATTAGTGTTCTTAAAATAAAAAAATTTGTGAAGGAGGCAAGAAGATAACGTTAGCAAAAAAAATCTCATGCAGCAAGGGCAAAAAGTGTTTTAATTGCGGAAAAGAAAGGCACTTTAAACCAGAATATCGGGTCACAAAGAGGAAGCTAACGACAAGAGTCAATGCTTTGTGCACCGAAATATACAAAAGTGGAACCTGAGAAATATCAGATTCACGGCAAAATGTTATATCGGCCACAAGAGCTTTGAACAGAATGAATCTGATCTCTCAGCTTTATGTTACGTGGCGGTTCCTCAGGGAGGGATTTCAACCACGGCGTATAATGTTTATTTGCAGCTTAGCCTCGATTAGTGCGATATATATACATATATCACGCCATCACGCACCACCGCTACATACGCAGGAACCTGGTACGATGCGCCAGTTAGCGCCCCTAAAAAGAAGCTATAGCTATGTACATAGCGACTCTTCCGGTACCAATTGAAAGTATCCTGGTCGGGCATACAATCCCCCTTGGTGAGGGGCGAGGTGTATCTAACACGTCTTCCGATCTATGGGTCTCGGCACCCGGTTGAGAGCGCAACTCCACGAGGAGCCTAGCGGCTCTCCCCGCGTAACGTTTGGGTATCAACCACAGCCACCACGATACTCCCACTAGGGGGCCGACCTCAATGTGCAGCCTTGGAACTGCACAACCCGTGGTACCGATCTTAAGGACTCAGCTCGATCCTCCCTTTTAGCCCCGACCGGCCTGGATAGGGAATCCACCCAGCCCGTGCGCCGCTTGCGCGTTCAGCAGCTGCTGTCGCCTGGAGAACGCCAGTCCGGCAAACCCGTCGAGAGTCCGCATTCTCTCCTGAGAAGCCGTCACATCGGAGAAGGTCCAGTCGCCATCCGTGTACTGCACTCCAAGTCCACCGAGATCTCGCAAGTCTGCATAGAGGGGACAAGCACATAGGAAGTGCTGCCAATCCTCGCGTTCTGCGCCGCATAGACATGCTGGCGTGTCGCTAAGGCTTCTTCCATGCAAAAATGCATTGAGCGATCCGTGGCCCGTCAGCAGGAACCCAGCGCGCAGCGTGAAGCCAAACCTTCGTTCGCTGTAAACGAAGCCTGCGTTCGGGATGAAGCGGTGCGTCACCCGACCTGGGGAGTCACCATCATCCCATCTGCGTTGCCACTCGCACAACAGGCCTTCGTCTAGTCGCGCCATCTTCTGCTTCCAGCTAAGATTTGCCAAATCTTCGCCGTACAGCCAATCGCTCTCCTCCAGCGGGTAGTCACGCTTTAGTTTGAAGCTGATTGCCAGGCGTCTGGCAACCAGATCAAACGGGGGCTCCAGCTAGTACTTGCAGCGCCATGGTGGACACTGTTCGGCATACCGGTAGGCATCCAATCAGGATGATCCTTTGGCACGCAAGCAGATGCCTCCTGGCAACCACTTGCGTCGTCGTCACGACAGACCAAACCGAGGCACCAAATAGTGCGCAGGGCACCATGAGTCCGGCATATATTGTCCGCTTTGCGCGGGGACTGAGTCCCCAGTCAACCCGCAGTACGCGCGACAATGCCCCTACGACTCCGGTCAGCTTATCACGCAAGCCCGTGATGTGCGGGAGAAAACTCAACCGCTCGCCGACCGTGATGCCCAGGTACCGATACTTGCGCTTATATGGCAGGCTTGCTCCAGCAAACCGTACCACTGGCGGCCGTCTAAGTATGCCTTTGAGCAGCATGATCGCCGTCTTGCTAGTTGAAACGGCAACGCCGACTTCAACTCCCCAAGCGCCTACGATGGACATTAACTCACCTCCTTTTTGTTCGAGCTCTGATCGGGCATTCCCTTCGATGAGGAGGAGCAAGTCGTCAGCATACGCGCTGAGCGCACCAAGGGGCTCTAAGCGCTGGAGCAACACGTCCATTAAGATGTTCCATATAAATGGACCACTTATGGACCCCTGCGGGCAACCTCGTGTCACCGGAACAGTGGCTACTCCATGCCTACTGACGATGCTCGCACTCCGGCCGGAGAAGAAACTTCGCCACAAGCTTGCTTCTCGGCATCCCAGCTCAAGGAGGCGGCGTAGTGCAGCATTCCACTCGACGTTGTCGAAGGCTCCCTTGAAGTCCACGAAGACTCCGAGCACGTATTTCGACCGGCTGGCCGAAACAGTACTCACGACGTGTTTCCAAGCATCCTCCACACAACGTCCTTGGCGAAAGCCAAATTGCCATCTGCAGCCATCCGGAATGGTGTCCTTCAGACGATTCACCATGATGCCCTCAAGCACTTTGCCCAGAACTGGCAACAGACAGATACCCCGATATGAGGTAGGATCGGTCCGGTCCTTATCGGGTCCCTTCAGAAGTGGAACCACCCTAGGATGCTTCCATTCCGTTGGAAAATACCCTGTCTCCAGGCAGCGGGAATACATCGCTGTCATGTGCTGAGGGATGGCACGCCACAATGCCTTGCAAATGGCACCTGTGATGCCGTCCATGCCGGGAGAGCGTCTGCTCTTCAACCTGGCGACGCATGCATCAACCTCGAAAGCTTCGAGGGCCGGTGGAGCCTCGATCGGGATGGCAATGTGTGCATTCGACTCCGCAACAGGAAAGAAGTTGCGAAGGAGCACACCCGCACAGTCGTGCCATGTTGCGACCAGCCTACCATCCGTTCGAAGGCATCCAATCTCCGTGCTCTTTTTGCGGCCTCGGCAAATCCTGTAGACGTGCCCCCATGGATCATCTCTGTTCTCTCCCACGAAGCGTCGCCAGTTGTCTTCCTTCGATCTCAGGATGAGCTTCTTGTACTGCGCTGAGGAGATCCTCAACGCGAGCACAAGTTCCTCTGCTGCGTCGGTCTCGTGCCGACGAGCGTCCTGGAGCCTTCGCCTCAGTCTCCTGACCTCTCGGCGTTTGGAGTGTAGTTCGGCAGTCCACCAAACTACTTTTCTCGCGGCTCTCGGTGTGCTGCGTCCCAGCACTCTGTCGCACACACTGTGCACTACAGAGCGCAATGCAGACACTTGGTTGTCCAACGGCGATTCGGCGGTGTCTTCCGGTAATTCGGCTGTCTCCCTTACCACTTCCTCCTCGAACAATCGCCAGCGCGCATTGGAAAGCTTCCAGGACGGCACAGGAGCAATGGGCTCAACTGCGTCGTTCGGGTCAGTCGTCACCACAACATGGATCATGTTGTGATCGCTGGTGTCCCATTCCTTCACTTCCCAATCGTATGTGGCCCACATAGTCGCAGCTTGGTTGACGATTGTCACATCGATATCGCTTTGGCCTCTACAGTTATCGAATGTAAACACCCGACTGGCTTCATTGAGCACGCCGGCTCTCATCTCGGTTATCCACTCAGACAGCAGCTCACCCCGTGCATAGTTAGCTTGCCCCCGATTGTGTCCGGAGAGCTTGCTAAACCACGCTGGGGATACTGCGTTCGCGTCGAGCCCAAAGATGACAGGAGTGCGGCTGCCCAGCAGCAGCACCGCATCTAAGTACCTGAGGTACGGCGCCAAGTCGGTGTCGAATTGGCAGTACACGGAGCATAGGAAGATTGAGCCGAATCTTCCCGTAACTCTGACGCATACTCCAAATTCCGTGGCAAGGGTCTCCATTGGCATGCAGATGGCGTCCGGTTCGTCGACGATGATAGCAGCTTTTCCTCGGCGGTCCTGGAATACTCGCATTCCAGAAGGAAGGCCGGTAATCCGCCCTGCTCCATCGACGTACGGCTCCTGGACCAGTGCGAGCTGACGGCCAGAGCTGCGCATGATGGCTCCGAGTTCCATCACAGCCGCTCGGCCACGGCCACAATTAGCTTGGATGAAGCTAAACATTAATGTCTAGCTTGCACCCTCGCCAGTACCGCTGCGTAGATCGGGCACGCCGCTGACAGCATGGAATGTGCTGCAGGGTACCCCTTGAAGCGGCAGTTGCGGCAGTCCACGGGGTTGGGACACCGTGCAACGTTGTGGCCGTTCTGTCCACACCGGTGGCACACGTTCTCCTTTAGGCGACATTGCGACACCTTGTGGTCAAAGCCTGCACATCTGTGGCAGGCGTATGTTCGGACCAAGGAGCGGCAGCGGCATCTAAACCACTTTATGTACACGCATTCGTGCAACGCCTCCTGTGCCTTCGTGTCGACCTCTAGCGTCACGTTGATCGTGGCGCCGTCGGTGACCGACCAGGGTTTACTGCCCAGGTGAACCGACTTTTTAAATTCCGCGGCAGTCATGGTCTCCTCCAGGTTCTTCGCGAAGAGCTCCTCCATGAACTCTTCAGGTGTGATCGACGTGTCCACGTCATACACCACGACCTGAGGCTTGGTCTCCGGCCTCTTCTTGACCACCAGTCCTGCTTCGGCGAATTTGCTGCTGGCCACTACCTTCCTCAGTTCGCTCACTGAAGGGGTGCGAATAATCGCTCCTCCGCTCTTCAGCTCGCGAACCTCGTGGACGCGGACTCCAAGTGCCGGCACCACGGTCTTCTTTACACGCTCCACAAGCTCCTTGCTGGTCTCCTCCGGGTTCTTGCTCCTTATTAGAGCAGACCAGGTATCCCTAGGCCTTGGGATCGGTGCAGCGACGGCGCTCGGTGCGGGCAGGCCTGGGAAGGCTGTCGCATACGCAGCGGTTGTGACGGCGGTGGTGCCCGTGTGGGCAGCAGCAGCGGGTCTCGGTGGAGGCGGCATCCTTGCCCTCTCCTCCAGGCGCACCTTTTCTTCAGCCAGGGCCATGACCAACTCGTCGTACCGGTTGGTAGCGACGAGGATTCCTATGGAAGCCTCTGGCGGCATCAGCCCCTTCAGCACAGCCTCGTTCACCGCCATCCTGATCGCAGACATTTCCGCAATGATGGCCGAGTAGCCTGCCGCGACAATGCCAGTTGCCGGGCATGTGGCAGCGGCAGCGGTGGTGGCAGTGGCAGTGGTGGTGGCAGCGGTGGCAGCAGCGGTGGCGGCAGCGGTGGCGGCAGCGGTGGCGGCAGCGGTGGTGGCAGCGATGGTAGCAGCGGCGGCAGAGGTACTGGCAGCGGTGGTGGCAGCGGCAGCGGCGGTGCCAGAGGTGCCTGGAGCCTCCTCAAAGGGGAGCGATGGTGGCGGCGATCTCTCGGCAGGGATCGGCAGCTCTCCGGCTATCCCAATCCCAAGCCCGATCTTTTTGGCTCCCTTTTTGGCGGCTGAGGACTTCGGCCGACCCCGCCTGCGGGCGGGAACGCTCGACGACGAGCTCGCCCCTACACTAGCCAGGCTAGTGTCGCTGGCGTCGGCCTCCGTATCCACTTCCATACTCGGCGAGTTATGGCTCCCTCTATTGGCGTGACTCGACACTAAACGGCACTAGTGGAGACGCGAACCAAAAGTCTCAGCGGAGACACGCACCGCAAGTTCTAGCGGAGACTAAAACCGAAAGTTTTAGCGGGGACACCAACCGAAAAGCTCCGAACTCAAGCCAAAGCTTCGAACCAAAGCTTCGAACTCGAACGTGCTGACGAACTATTCCGACTTGTTGTCGAACTATTCGCACCTGTTGACGAACTAAGGTTCCGCACGTGGCTGTTTTTAGCGTTTATTTTACAAATATTCATTTGCAAATAGCTGCTCTGTTTTTTCACCAAATTAACACGCGATTGCACTGGCGAACAGCGCGTGATCTCGCGGCAATTTTAATATATTTTCCACTTGGAAAACGACCTTTTTACTTTACTCGAACGACGGTATAGCGGACCGCTTGAAAAACACGTCTGCTTCGAGTGGCAGTCAAAAAGCAACTGAAGAGCTTTGAACAATAGTAAGTTGTAGTTATTGAAAAAAAAAAATAAAGTCTTAAGTGCAAACAAATACAAGCTTAAATCGGCTTGCAACATGTTGGCGCCATCCACTATTCACATTGTTAGTTCTTTTACTGGTTTGTTGGTTTCATATAATAGGTTTTAGATAGGTGTCGTGCGAAATTCTCCTAGTGCTGAGCTAAAGGTAGTTTAAATTTATTTAGTCTTCATTTTAGTTTGTGTCCATAAGTGTGTAGTGGATTTTAGAAATTATTATCGCTTTTGTTACGTTTTGTTGCAGTTGGATTTTTGCCTGGCTAGCCATTTTATGATATTACATTTGTGGCCCGTGCTGGGATGAGGGCCTTAGTGTGTAAGTTTTGAGTGATGTATTATGTCGGTGTTTTTGTAGGTTACTATGGAATTGCACAATGTTTGTGAAAGAGATGATGCAGTCTGCGATCTTTGTTTTGTTAAACACTTTGTCTAATACGATGGCAATCTTGTGAAAGGCTATTAGAAATAGCACTATGGTAGTCCGTTTTCAAGGCGGTGGATGGCTGATGTTTTTCGTGATAAGAGGTCCATCAAAGTAAACTATCTAAAGAAAATTTTCTCGTTTTGTTTCGAAATTGACTTGCATAGTTAGCAACCACCACAATCTATTTGAGATGATTTTTTTCAAGACTTTTCCTGTGAGGCAGTTTATTTAGAGGTTTTTTGTGCAATTCAGAAGGTAAGAACATGCCGGTAAGGCACAAGCTATAGTATTTTTAGTTGTTCCGTTTATAGAACGCTTTTGCAAACATTGTTTTCCAATACGAATAACTCAAAGTCGGGCTTTTTATACCCGATACTCAAAATGAGTATTGGGGTATATTAGATTTGTGGTAAAAGTGGATGTGTGTAACGTCCAGAAGGAATCGTTTCCGACCCCATAAAGTGTATATATTCGTGATCAGCATCAATAGCCGAGTCGATTGAGCCCTGTCTGTCTGTCCGTCTGTCCGTCCGTCCGTCCGTCCGTCCGTCCGTTCGTCCGTCCGTCCGTCCGTCCCCTTCAGCGCCTAGTGCTCAAAGACTATAAGATCTAGAGCAACGATGTTTTGGATCCAGACTTCTGTGATATGTCACTGCTACAAAAATATTTCAAAACTTCGCCCCGCCCACTTCCGCCTCCACAAAGGACGAAAATCTGTGGCATCCACATTTTTAAAGATACGATAAAACCAAAAACGCAGAATCGTACAGGATGACTATATGTTCTAGAGTGTTAAATGTCAACTAGATCGTATAATTATTATAGCCAGAATCAAGAAAACAATTTCATTCTTTCTCGCTCTGTCTCTCTCTAACACACAGGTTTCATGGTCGGCTTTGCCAATTGCAAAATATGAGTTCAAGGATCTCAGAACCTATAAGAGCCAGAGCAACCAAATTTGGTATTCACACTCCTGTGATATCGGACCTTGACCGTTTCGTGTCCAAATTTCGCCACACCCCCTTCCGCCCCCGCAAAGGACGAAAATCTGGGGCATCCACAAATCTCAGAGACTATTAAGGCTAGAAAAACCAAATTTGGTATCCGCACTTCTGTTAGATCTGACTATAAAACGTATATCTCAGAATTTCGCCCCACCCTTTTCCGCCCACACAAAGGACGATAATCTGTTGCATCCACAATATTGCACATTCGAGAAAACTAAAAACGCAGAATCATAGATAATGACCATATCTATCAGATTGCTGAATCTGGATCAGATCAGATCATTTTTATAGCCAAAAGGAACAAATCAATTTGCACTGGCTACGCAGCCCCCGACGTCACGCTCAGACTGATTTTCTGTCTCTCTCGCACGCACTCCTTGTCGTGTCGTTTAATATTAGCGGCGTCTGCCGGAGGAGAGCCATACTGACTAAGTATCGGATCAGATACGGGTATAACTGTAGAGTTGCGGTCTCCGCAGCAACTCACAACGTTCCCCCTCGTTTGGCATAGTGCGATGGGCACGAATTAGTGCAAAGTTCACCTAAGCGGGATTTATTGCCTGCCGTTTTGCACATTTTGAACTTTTTTGTTATACCCGATACTAAAAAAAGAGTAAGGGGTATATTAGATTTGTGCACAAAATGGATGTGTGTAACACACAGAAGGAAGCGGTTCCGACCCCATAAAGTATATATATTCTTGATAGGCATCAATAGCCGAGTATATAGAGCCATGTCTGTCTGACTATAAGAGCTACAGCAACGAAATTTTGTATCTAGACACTCCTGACTATATCTTCCAGACTTCAAAATTTGAATCAGATCGGATCATTATTATAGCCAGACGGAAAAAAGGACATGGACAGGGATACTGTTAGGACTTAAGGCCCGCGCAATGCGCTACTGCTGCAAAGCATTGTTTCGCAAGCGCGTGGACAGCTACTCCAACTGCCACTATCGTCGGCGCACTATCGCATCTGGGCCTGGAGCATTCTTGGATTTTAAGCTTCTGGCTGCCTTCAGAACCTCAGCTTCCTTAAACTCGCAGATGTCGCTCAGTCTATGCACGAGCAAAGACTCGTACCTTGGGGATCTGCTGATCTGGCGTGCTCGTGGAAACAATGAGCATCTGACCCCATTGCGTATGGCCGGGCAGTTTTTTCTGCCTGCCTGGTGCCTAACCTCCTTTTTTTCAGCTGCAGAATAGATGAAGCACGCTGGCTCCAGATCCTGGAGATGGTCCAGCCGCACCTCTCCTCGCCGTTCTGCATGACGGCTTTGCCCACAGAAAAGGTTAAGCTGAACTCTTAATCGTCCCTCTTCAATCTTAAACTGGCTGCTACTACGGCGTACCTTGGTGACACAGCTTTCCAAGTCCGATAACCGATTGTCTTCCCTCCTGGAAACCATTGCTAGCACTCCGCTGTAGTTTATATTCATTCATATTATATAATTTTATATTGTATTATTATTTTATATGCTCATCATTGTATTTTTCCGCTTAAGTACCTAGTTTTACGCGTATATGTGTGTTGTTATTGCTCATATCCAAGAGCTAACTGTAGCGCTCACACACACATAGTCAAGCCCGCAGCTGCACACGTACAAGTTAACGAGTGCCCCTCGCACATTGTTGTGTAACATAAACAACCGCAAATGTTAGCCAACAGTTGCACTCAAGATGCCAAATCAGCGAACTTCAGTTCAGCGCCCTGAATGTGACGGTCAACCGGCGGTAATCTAATATCTTGCACATGCCGCAAGATCAGCATTATCGCTTATGCCAAGTCGGCTTACCGACTGTAGCTTTGTAGCTCTAAGTACATATATTTTGTAGCTTTGCATTCTTTGGCAATTAAATACTTTTGATTCAGCTTATGCCCCAGCTTGCTGGTGGCTCCTAGTTTTAGTTCTGTTCTTATAACGAAAGCTAACGCTTGTTAATAAACCTTGCTCCGGCAACCAGCCGTAAACACTTTGAATTATTAATTCTATACCACTGTACCACAAGGCCAGTGATAAGAGAGACAGTTATCTCTCCAACATAATCTTCATAAAGGATTCTATACCACGGAACCCGCACGAGGACCACGCATCAAGCAGCTAAGGCTACTTGGACATACGGGCAACTTAATTGGCGCCCAACGTTAATAAATCCACACCCAGGATAGAATTAAGAGTTTCTCTCACCAATTCGAAAATCATGTAAGTGGAATGTTTTATCAGCATAAGCAAAATACACACAAATATAAAACATAAAGCTGTTGAAAAATAAATTAAAATAAAATAAAAAAAATTGCACAAGTGATCGTGAGTTCTTAAACCGACTATAATTTTTGTTGTCATTTTTTTCTATCTGCTATCTGCTAAAGGCAGAGACATAATAAATTTCTATTCAAGTAATGCCCATTGCCGAATATATTTTTCCTTTCGGCCATAAGTTAATGTGAAGGGTCATTAAAGAGTTCCTTTCTGCAAAGCTAATGACCAGTTTTGGCCCATATAGGGTAGTCAAGAAAGAAATAGAAAGTGAAAGTGATAGTGAAAACGAGTGGGAACCCGACCAAATAGGCTTTCAACCGTCAATGAACATGGATATGAACCAAGTGCAGGCGTTAGTAGCGAATGCCGTCAGTCAGGCATTAGCGGCACAAGAAGCTAGATTTAATGAACAGCTGAATGTAATACAACAAGATATTCGAAGACTGCACGTAGAAGCACCTCAGGTCGAGTCATATCAGAGGATAAGCATAAATCCAGCCATCCCGTGTGATTTAAAATTAGACATTATAAAATCAGTACCCGAGTTCAATGGAACTCAGGACGATTATGTGGCATGGAGACAGTCCGCCACAGACGCCTATGAGCTTTTTCAGCCATATGTGGGTAGCAGCGCGCATTACCAAGCAGTGACTATCATTCGAAACAAAATTAGAGGTACAGCTAGAGCGCTATAAGTGTCACATAACACCGTACTAAACTTTGATGCCATTATAGCGAGGTTGGACTGCACATACGCAGACAAGACATCACTCAGGCTTTTGCGTCAAAATTTGGATATGGTTAGGCAGGGCAATTCTAGCCTCATGGAATATTACGCTGAGGTTGAACGAAAATTGACGCTCGTCGCAAATAAAATTGTAATGACACATCAAGCGGATACAGCAGCAGTGCTCAACGAAGAAGTTAGAGCTGATGCGCTGCATGCTTTCATATCGGGCCTTAAAAAATCGCTAAAAGCAGTTGTATTTCCGGCTCAGCCCAAAGACTTAGCGTCTGCACTAGCTTTCGCAAGGGAGGCGGAAGCGAGTATAGAGCGTAGCATTTTTTCGGCTACGTATGCAAAGGCTATGGAGGACAGGGCTCAGGCAGGTGAAAATAACAAGTACCAGGCACGCCCTCATGATAAACAGGGAAAAAACAACGAAGCCGAATATGGCCAAGACAAGAACCCACATTTTTTTAAAAAACAGGGTAAACAAAACAATAGTAATCAGAGTCCCAAAGAGGACAAGGGGTCAGAACCAGAGCCCATGGATACGGCATCTGGTACTTCTAAGTTTAAGCAGCCTACACTTTTTGGAAAAAATCAAGGTGCTAACACCCAAAACGAATACACGCAGGCTCAAAAGAGACGGGGCTCTGAAAGAATGACGGGTCAGAGGCGCCAACGCGTCCAGAACACCATTCAGCAAGCAAACGATGACCAAGATCAGGAATACTATAGGGTAGCTGAAGCCGCGGTCGCAGAAATTCAGGAGGAAACCAGGGAGGCAGGTGACAACGACTTGGTACATTTTTTAGAGAGCGCTCCCGGTTGCCGTTCATCGAACGACAGCTGGGTGGGAGAAAATTAAAAATATTGATTGACACCGGAGCGGCCAAGAACTATATCAAGCCCGTAAAGGAGCTAAATAATGTAGTCCCGGTCAGCTCCCCTTTCACGGTTAGTTCCATCCATGGTTCTAACAAAGTAACCCATAAATGTTCAATGAACATTTTTGGGAAATCAGCTTCATTCTTTTTATTAGATTCCTTAACGCCATTTGATGGTATTATAGGTTTCGACTTGCTAACGCAGGTAGGAGCAACCCTGGATACTGAAAATGGTACAATCAACCATGGATCTGCATCTGAAAAGCTGCAGCACCATTATTGTGACAACGTCAATTTCACTAACGTAAATGATATTGTAGTACCGGAAATCGTAAAAGCTGAATTTAGGAGTATGATTTTAAAAAGGACAAAGGCATTCACGAACTCTAACGAGGCGTTGCCGTTCAATACGTCTGTGGTGGCTACGATCCGTACAGAGGACGATAAGCAACTGGCTACTCAAAGCTATATCCGCATCCTATGGGGGTCAATGACTTTGTCAAGAAAGAAATTAAAGATTTAATTGACAATGGCATCATTAGGCCTTCAAGGTCACCGTATAACAACCCAACATGGGTTGTTGACAAAAAGGGACATGACGAAAATGGGAACAGAAACAAGCGAATGGTGATTGATTTTAGGAAACTAAATGAAAAAACCATCGCTGATAGATACCCAATGCCCAATATCTCAATGATATTGTCAAACTTGGGCAAAGCCAAGTACTTCACGACATTAGATCTAAAGTCCGGCTATCACCAAATTTATCTAGCAGAACAGGATCGCGAGAAGACGGCCTTTTCCGTAAACGGCGGAAAGTACGAATTCTGCAGACTACCGTTCGGGTTGAAGAATGCGGGAAGCATCTTCCAAAGAGCGATAGACGACGTACTGCGTGACCAGATTGGCAAAACTTGCTATGTCTACGTAGACGACGTGATCATTTTTTCCGAAAACGAAAAGGATCATGTGGAGCACATAGATTGGGTTCTAAAAAGCTTATGTGAGGCTAACATGAAGGTTTCAAGAGACTAGACCCATTTTTTCAAACAAAGCATAGAATATCTAGGGTTCATCGTGACTTTGGGTGGGGCAAAGACAGACCCGGAAAAAGTAAAGGCGATACAAAAATATCCAGAACCAAAATCTCTGTACAAACTTAGGTCATTCTTAGGATTGGCCAGTTATTACAGATGTTTTGTCAAAGACTTTGCAGCAATTGCAAAGCCGTTGACAAACCTGTTGAAAGGAGAGAACGGGACCATCAGCAAACACATGTCAAAGAAAACAACCATAGATTTTGGTATTCCAGAACGAGATGCGTTCGAAAAATTAAGGAATGTGCTAGCCTCAGAAGACGTCACTCTCAGATACCCAGATTTCAAAAAACCATTTGACCTAACAACAGATGCCTCTGCCTATGGCATTGGTGCAGTACTGTCTCAGGACAACCGACCCATAACGATGATTTCAAGGGCATTAAAAGATAGCGAGACGCATTATGCCACCAACGAAAGAGAACTATTAGCTATAGTTTGGGCCCTTGGGAAACTACAGCAGTACCTATATGGTACAAGAGACATTAATATATTCACAGATCACCAGCCATTAACATTTGCGGTGTCTGATAGAAACCCCAATGCAAAGATAAAAAGATGGAAAGCGTATATCGATGAACATAACGCAAAGATTCACTACAAGCCGGGTAAAGAAAACCACGTAGCAGACGCACTCTCGCGACAAAACGTGAATGCTCTGCAAAGTAAAATAATATCCGATGCTGCGACAATTCATAGCGAATTATCCGTGACCTATACGATAGAAGCCACGGAAAAACCTTTGAATTGTTTCAGAAACCAGATAGTTTTAGAGGAATCAAGGTTTTCTCTAAAACGAGACTTCATACTCTTTGGCGAAAAAACGCGCCACAAAATTCACTTCACTGACAGAAACGAGCTCTTAAACAAAGTTAACGCAGTAGTTAACCCTAATGTGGTCAACGCCATATATTGTGATCTGCCAACGCTGGCGTGGCAGCACGAGTTAGTGAGAACCTTCCCGTCAACAAAGTTTTGGTATTGTAAAAATATGGTAACCGACATAGTTAACAAAACAGAACAAAGGGAAATTGCCACAACAGAGCACAATCGGGCGCACAGAGCCGCAGAAGAGAACATTAAGCAAATTTTAGAAGAGTATTACTTCCCAAAAATTACCAGGCTGGTTACAGAAGTTGTGGTCAACTGCAAAATTTGCACTAAGGCCAAATATGACAGGCATCCGAAGAAACAGGTTCTCGGAGAAACACCAACGCCATCGTTTTCCGGCGAGCGGTTGCACATTGACATTTTCTCGACTGACAGGAAACAATTCCTGACATGCATTGATAAATTCTCAAAATTCGCAGTAGTGCAACCAATACTGTCACGTACCATAGCGGATATAAAAGGCCCTATCACTCAAATAGTAAACTTATTCCCCAAAACAAAGGTTGTGTATTGTGATAATGAAGCAGCATTTAATTCAGAGACCATTACATCGTTATTAAAAAATAATTTTGGGATTGACGTTGGAAATGCACCTCCATTACATAGTGTTTCTAATGGCCAGGTGGAACGATTCCACAGCACATTGTCGGAAATCGCTAGATGCATTAAGCTGGAAAGAAAGATCGACGATACCGTCGAACTGATCTTACTTGCAACTATAGAGTACAACCGTTCACTGCATTCAGTGACAGGCAAAAAACCGATAGAAGTGATACACTCATCGACTGATGAGTTTAGGGAAGCCATTAGGGCAAAAATTGAGAAAGCTCAACAAATACAACTGGACAGGAATAACACACACAGACAAAACAGAGTGTTTGAGGTAGGAGAAAAAGTCTTCACCAAGTCCAACAAAAGACTAGGAAACAAACTTACCCCCTTATGCTCAGAAGAGGTAATTCAGGCAGACCTAGGAACGTCTCTACTTATTAAGGGGAGGGTGGTCCACAAGGACAATATAAAATAGATATTAGTTTAACATTCATAGGTTGGTAATAGAATTAAGAAACACAGTAAGGTTAATCAAATTTTATTTTCTCTTGCAGGCTTATTTGGTCGCTTTTATTTTTAATAAATACAATAAATGCTCGGATCACCGACTATTCCCACTCAAGCTACATACCCATAGTAGATGGAAATGTAATGATTTGGGAACAACATGACTATGCTAGACATTCAAGTAATCTGACCGAATTTTTGAGTATAATAGAAGAAACAGAAAAGTTGTCCGAGTATTTTCCGCAGTCTCATATGAGAAAACTACTAGAAGTAGATGCAAACCATACTAGAGGCCTTTTGTCCGTTCTAGAAGTGCATCATAGAATTGCCGCCAGAAGCTTGGATTTTCTTGGGACAGCACTTAAAGTCGTGGCTGGCACACCAGACGCTAAAGACCTAGAAAAAATTAGAATGACCGAAACAAAGTTAATCGAATCAAACAACAGACAGGTAATAATAAATACAGAAACCCAGAAACAGATAAACCAGCTTACTGACACGGTAAACCAAATAATTAAAGCAAAAAAGGCTGATTTGATAGACACACCACACTTATATGAGGCATTATTGGCCAGAAATAGAATGTTAATAAATGAAATCAAAAATTTAATGCTCACAATCACTCTGGCAAAAGCCAATATCATAAACCCAACTATCTTTGATCACGATGACCTAAAATCTGTGCTTATCGAACATCCCACAGAAATTCCTATAGTTAGTCTGATGGAAGCATCTAGTATTAAGATTCTACAGTCCGAAAATATTGTCCACATTTTAATCAAATATCCCAGAATTAAGCTTATATGTAGAAAGGTCAGCATCCTCCCCGTGTCCCATGAGCATACAATACTTCAGCTTCAAGATGACACCGTAGCTGAATGCGACAAGGACGTTCTAGCAGTAACAAGCTGCACCACAGCAACCTACGCATCGATCTGCAAGTTGGCCACACACGACACCTGCGCACGCGAATTGCACGCCGGACGCACAGCGCGTTGTAACACGCAGCCCAGTCACCTGGAAAGTATCACAATGGTAGACGATGGCATCATGGTCTTGAACGAGAGTCCCGCTAACATCAGCACCGATGACGGCTCGACAATATCAGTCAACGGTACGTTCCTCATCACATTTGAGCGCGTAGCTGTCATCAACGGAACGAAATACGTGAACCAACGTGAGATCATAGACAGGATGCCGGGCATAGTAGCTTCGCCAACACTTACAATCATTGGCCACGACCCAGTCCTGAGCTTGCCACTATTACGAAGGATGAACAACCACAACCTACATGTCATCCAGGAACTTCAAGAAGAGGTAGCATCGGCCGGGTCACCTAGGGCATGGTTTGCTGCCGCAGTTGGGTTCAGCCTGAGTCTCAGCAGTTCCATCCTCCTCTACCAGAAGTTGAGGAGAAGCCGAGCCTCACAGAAGATACAGGAAATCGTGGACAACTACAAGATGAACGGGGACGGTCATACTTCTGAGGGGAGAGTAGTTAACGCGTGCCCCTCGCACATTGTTGTGTAACATAAACAACCGCAAATGTTAGCCAACAGTTGCACTCAAGATGCCAAATCAGCGAACTTCAGTTCAGCGCCCTGAATGTGACGGTCAACCGGCGGTAATCTGATATCTTGCACATGCCGCAAGATCAGCATTATCGCTTATGCCAAGTCGGCTTACCGACTGTAGCTTTGTAGCTCTAAGTACATATATTTTGTAGCTTTGCATTCTTTGGCAATTAAATACTTTTGATTCAGCTTATGCCCCAGCTTGCTGGTGGCTCCTAGTTATACCCGATACTCAAAATGAGTATTGGGGTATATTAGATTTGTGATAAAAGTGGATGTGTGTAACGTCCAGAAGGAATCGTTTCCGACCCCATAAAGTATATATATTCTTGATCAGCATCAATAGCCGAGTCGATTGAGCCCTGTCTGTCTGTCCGTCTGTCCGTCCGTCCGTCCGTCCGTCCGTCCGTCCCCTTCAGCGCCTAGTGCTCAAAGACTATAAGAGCTAGAGCAACGATGTTTTGGATCCAGACTTCTGTGATATGTCACTGCTACAAAAATATTTCAAAACTTCGCCCCGCCCACTTCCGCCCCCACAAAGGACGAAAATCTGTGGCATCCACATTTTTAAAGATACGATAAAACCAAAAACGCAGAATCGGTGAGGATGACCATATCTTCTACAGTGCAAAATCTGAACCAGATCGTATAATGATTATAGCTAGAATCAAGAAAACAATTTCATTCTTTCTCGCTCTGTCTCTCTCTAACACACAGGTTTCATGGTCGGTTTTGTCAATTGCAAAATATGAGTTCAAGGATCTCAGAACCTATAAGAGCCAGAGCAACCAAATTTGGTATCCACACTCCTGTGATATCGGACCTTGACCGTTTCGTGTCCAAATTTCGCCACACCCCCTTCCGCCCCCGCAAAGGACGAAAATCTGGGGCATCCAAAAATCTCAGAGACTATTAAGGCTAGAGTAACCAAATTTGGTATCCGCACTTCTGTTAGATCTCACTATAAAACGTATATCTCAGAATTTCGCCCCACCCCCTTCCGCCCACACAAAGGACGAAAATCTGTTGCATCCACAATATTGCACATTCGAGAAAACTAAAAACGCAGAATCATAGATAATGACCATATCTATCAGATTGCTGAATCTGGATCAGATCGGATCATTTTTGTAGCCAAAAGCAAGAAATCAATTTTCAGTGGCTACGCAGCCCCCGACGTCACGCTCAGACTGATTTTCTGTCTCTCTCGCACGCACTCTTTGTCGTGTCGTTTAATATTAGCGTCGTCTGCCGGAGGAGAGTTATACTGACTTAGTTTTGGGTATAACCGTAGAGTTGCGGTGTCCGCAGCAACTCACAACGTTACCCCTCGTTTTAGTTCTGTTCTTATAACGAAAGCTAACGCTTGTTAATAAACCTTGCTCCGGCAACCAGCCGTAAACACTTTGAATTATTAATTCTATACCACTGTACCACAAGGCCAGTGATAAGAGAGACAGTTATCTCTCCAACATAATCTTCATAAAGGATTCTATACCACGGAACCCGCACGAGGACCACGCATCAAGCAGCTAAGGCTACTTGGACATACGGACAACTTAATTTACCCAGCGATGCGTTCCGTTTCTGCATTGGGTCGTTTCGTCGTATCGCGTGATCTTTCGATTCCCTTTTGCGCGACTTCTTCTCGCGAAGTGGAGTTAGTCGAAAAACTGGACGAAGCGGGCCCGGCGAAAGTTGTCTCGCAAATTTAACGCCATAAGATCTCTGAATGCAAATGAATGTGATAAATAAGTCCAGACGTCCGCCATTTCTCATGTACGTCATCGCATCTTGAGCGTACTCACGCATGGGGCGAGGGCTTCCAACATAAATAGCTGGGAGAATGGTCAAAAACTGATTTTTGCATCGTTTTCTTCAGTCACGCTAATGGATGTACTCGTCTGATCGTAACTTCGACTGATTAAAACAAATGAAATTGAGACGCTTCCTTTCGAACTTTACGTAACATGTCAACGGAGTACTGTTGAAACAACCGGCAATATCACACCAAAGGATTGTCAAAGTCTTACCGAATCATCAATTGACACGGATAAAAATTCATTGAGCTGACCTTTACATTCGTTACATTCGAGAAGAAAACTCTCAGTGAAATTACCCCAATCCAAGGTGACACTGTTATATGCCGAGGGATGCATGGCCGGGGGGGTGCCCGGTCGCTAATATGCGGACTCTGGATACCTGCCGACCTCCAGTTTAAATCAGGCTTCCCGGGGCAAGCGGGCTATGCCTCGGGTGACCATCCCCTTCCCGCCTACTCGTGGGAACTACTATGCCAAATAATAAACATATAAAAACCAACAAAGCCGCAAAGGAGCTCGGTACTCCTCTTAAAGTACCGGAGGGACAAGCCAATCCCTCTGCACCAGCGCCTGGGAAACCGGGTCCAAAGAAGACGGGGAAGGAGACTGAGTCGGTCCACCGTCTTCAGGCAGCAGCCGCAGCGAGGGGGGGCCCGAAAAGCCAATCGGGTCCTTCCAAGTCGGGTGGCTCCAAGGGCGAAGCGGATACCGGGGTGGCTGCCAAGCAGAGCGTAATCGCGGCTGGTAAGCGCACCGGGACCGAAGAACCCATGGGAGCCCCGGCGGGCAGCGTCTCTGCACCACGGGGTGGAAAGCCGTCGTACCAGGACAGGAGACGAGCGGCTTTCATCCTGTCCAACGAAGACCCGAACTTCAAGGCGTCAGCCGAAGGAAAGGAGCAGAGGCTGTGGGCCTGCTCAATCCTTCCACTGTTCCAGCCAGCCAAAGCCGGAAAGGGCGCAGCCAAGGCCGCCAACAAGCGGCAACGCTCAGCGGAGGACCCCGCAAATCAGCCAGGCCAAGCCCAGCAAGCCAAGCGGGTGAAGACCCACCTCACGAACCGGTCGTTCGCTGAGGTGGCGAGGGGCAGGACCCTGATCGGTGTCCTGGACAGGGGCGCCGAGGACGGGCATTTCCCTCGCGATAAGTGGCACCTGGTGGAGAACGAGCTCCAGGACCGGTTCCTACTGGAACTGGAGGAGAACGGCGGACCACCGCCAAAGTGTGAGGACGCAGGGTGGCATCAAGGCAAGGTGAAAGCCATCGCCTGCCAAGACGCTCGCTCTGCGGCCCTCTACATGAAGGCGGTGGCGGCCCTAAAAGAGGTCTATCCAGGGGCGAAACTGGAGGCCGTGAAGTGGGAAGATGTCCCTAGTCGCCCGAGAGCCAGAGCGTGGGTCTCGGCCAAGCCTGCAGAGCCTGAGAAGATCCTCAGGTTACTGCAGGTCTGCAACCCCCACCTTCCTACAGCCGATTGGAAGGTGGCAAAGGTGGAGGATATCCAAGGGCAGAGGCGCCAGATTATCCTCGTCCTAAATGAGGAATCCATTGATCTCCTCGCAAAGTCGGACGGTGTAGTGGATTATGGCTACAAGAAGGTCACCATATCCACTTACAAGTCCGATCGCAAGGGCAGGCAAGCGGAGGTCGAGCCAGACCCGGAGCTGCCGGAGATCCCGAAAGAGGGGGCCTCGTGCGAGGAAGACAACCCGGCGTCGGATGCGGCGTCCATGATGTCGGACGATATCTTGGACGACTACGCGTTCGACGAGAGCGACCTAGCCAGAGGTCTCAGCCACATCGTTGTCGGGGAGGAGCCGGAGTCCCCTGACAGCGATCTAGAAGCAACAATGGTGGAGGCGAGCCTCAGGAATGTCGTTGACGCTCCTGCAGATAAACCTCCACCATTGTAAGGCAGCATGCGCTGCTCTACTGCTCCACCTGGCCAATGGTGGAGCCGACATAGTCCTCATTCAGGAGCCCTGGATCCTCGGAAACAGGGTCTCCGGTCTGAGGACTTCTGACTACAAGCTATATGTAGCTGAAACCGCAGGTAAAATTGGTACCTGCATTCTTGCAAAAAGAGAGTTGCACTTATTTTTGCTCCCAAATTTCAGCAATGAAGACCACACCGCAGTGAGCCTCGAAGGCCAGGAGCGCTCACTGAGGATCTGCTCCGCATACATGGGGCATGAACAACCAGACCCCCCTCCACACGCGCCTCTCCGGGCTCTAATCGCAGACTGCTCGGCCAAGGACATCGGCCTAATTGTGGGGTGCGATGCCAATGCACATCACTGTCAGTGGGGAAGCACTGACACAAACGAAAGGGGTGAGTACCTTTTCAGTTACTTACTGACCACTCAGATGGTCTTACTAAACCGGGGTAGTGATCCCACCTTTATCATTAAAAACCGCAAGGAGGTCCTGGACCTCACGCTTGCCTCTCATGAGATACAGCGTAACATTGTATCCTGGAGGGTCCTGGAAGAGCACTCCTTCTCGGACCACAGGTACGTGGAAACTGTCTTCTCCTTCTCAGTACCGAAGCCAGTCCGATTCCGAAACATCAGGCGGACAAACTGGACTCGGTACTCTGATTACCTCTGTCGTGTTCTCCCTGAGCCCCCATCTGAGGAGGAGTTCTCCACGGAGGCCACGACTCGTCTTCTTAAGATCTTTACCGACGCCTGCAATAAGGCGCTCGACAAAGCATGACCCTCTGGCAAGAACAGAGGCCGGAAGAAACCTGAATGGTGGAATCCGAAACTGGGTGAACTCCGGAAAGCCTCCCGGAGACTCTTCAATAAAGCTAAGGCTGAAAACGTTGAGCAAAACTGGGCCGAATACAAGGCCAGTCTGTCAACCTACAACAAAGAACTTAGAAAAGCCAAACGCGCCTCCTGGCGTAAGTTCTGCAGCGAAATCGAGAGTAACTCAGAAGCCTCACGCTTGCGCAGAGTTCTCTCGAAGACAACACCCACCCTGGGCTACTTGAAGAACACCGACCAGTCGTGGACTACGTCCAGCGAGGAGTCGCTAAATCTTCTCCTAAATACCCACTTCCCTGGCTGCGATGAAAACAGACCCAACTACCTCGCGCCTCCTTCTGTCGCCTCAAATGCCATCTTGGGACTGCTAAGCCAGGAGAACATTTCCTGGGCGATCAGAAGCTTTAAACCCTACAAGTCCGCGGGGCCAGACGGCATTTTTCCTGCCCAACTGATTCACGCGGGACATAAAGCCATTAACTGGCTCAAAATAATTTACGAGGGAATCTTCTCCCACGGGTGCATTCCTGACACCTGGCTTCAGACCAAAGTCGTATTCATACCCAAGGCAGGCAAGCCCTCGCACACTGCCCCAAAAGATTTCAGACCCATAAGTCTATCGTCTTTTCTTCTAAAGGCGATGGAGCGGCTCCTGGGGCTGCATCTAACGGCGTGCATTCCGTCCAGTCTGATCTCAGACTCCCAGCATGCCTATCGGAAGGGAAGATCCACCGAAACGGCCCTACACTCGATCACATCGATCATCGAAGCATCCCTTAATTTTAAGGAGTACACCCTAGTAGCCTTCCTCGACATAGAAGGCGCCTTTAAAAACATCCTTCCGACCGCCATCACGGGCGCACTGACGGATCTGGGCGTTGACTCCAGGACGGTGAGCCTGATCGATCAGATGCTACAATGCAGGACGGTTGAGGCATCACTGGGGACGTCAACGTGTACCAGATTTGTCAGCAGAGGCACACCGCAGGGCGGAGTCCTCTCGCCCCTCCTATGGAACGTGGCAGTGAACACACTGCTGCGGGAGATAGGGGGGGGTGGCTGCCGTGTGGTGGCGTACGCGGACGATGTTGCCATAGCATTCTCCGGAAAATTTCCGCAGACATTGTGTGAGTGCATGACAAGTACTCTCACGAAAATGTCGAAATGGGCAGACAAATGCGGGTTAAGCGTCAACCCGTCTAAAACGGAACTGGTGCTTTTCACTAGGAAGTACAAAGTTCCGGTACTGATTCCCCCAAGACTATGTGGGGAAACGCTAGTCTTCAGCAACAACGCCAAGTATCTTGGCCTAATCCTCGATAGAAAGCTCGATTGGAAATTGAGCATAGAGGATAGAGTAAAGAAGGCCACAGTGGCCCTCTATACTTGCAGGAAAGCCATCGGACTAAAATGGGGAATGACCCCCTATATAGTTCGGTGGCTCTACACCGCCATCATACGACCAATCATGCTCTATGGAGTGGGAGATGGGCGAACCAGGACCTGCAAATGCGGTCCACTTCTACACTGATGGCTCAAAGCTAGACGGCCGCGTGGGAGGCGGAGTCTACTGCAGCGAGCTGAACATCAGTCATTGCTTCAGGCTCCCGGATCACTGTAGTGTGTTCCAAGCGGAGGTTGAAGCCATCAAGGAAGCCATTTCGATCGTCTCCAAATTACTTCTAGATACGCACTTAGTGTGCGTCTTCTCGGACAGCCAAGCAGCTATCAAAGCTCTAGGCTCAATATCGTCGAAGTCAGCGACTGTAAATGACTGCCGCAGGTCTCTGCACGAGATCGCAGAGCAGTTAGATCTCTTCCTTATATGGGTCCCCGGCCACAGGGACATCGAGGGGAATGACGCCGCCGACGAGCTAGCCAGGCAGGGTACTACGATTCCTCTCCTACCGGAGAGGGAGCAAGTAGCGATGCCCTTGGCTACGTGCAGGCTCCTAACGCACGAATTGTTCGAGCAAAATGCCAATAGGAGATGGCAGCAAACCGTTTCCTGTAAAGTCTCAAGATTGATATGGCCATATCGATCGAAGAAGCGCTCAGCAGAGCTGTATAAACTCAGCAGAGCACAGTGCTCTGCAGTTACTAGAGCCATTACGGGACACTGGCAGATCGGCACTCACGCCTCTAGACTGTCAATCCCTCATAACGACTTCTGCAGGAGTTGTCGCGACGAGGAGGAGGAGGAATCGGTCCCCCACTTCTTCTGCCACTGCCCAACCCTTGGAAATCGTCGTCTTCGTATTCTCGGGGCCGCTTTCCTCACGGACATTTCGGACCTGTCCGTAATCAAACCAGGGACTTTGTCCAAATACATCCAAGCCACCGGATGGGACTGCCCTTAACCTGCAGCAGTATGCTCTCACGGTTCGGGCAACGCGAAGGGGCACATGCCCATGCGGCAACACAACGGACCTTTTATAGGTCCAAGTCAGCTTGGGGGCGGGAGGCTCTTATCCCCCCCCCTCCCGGCTACCGCCTTAACCTAACCTAACCTACATTCGTTTCTATTCCCGAAATATGTATTCGAACTTAGTTGTAGAATGGAAAAGAAGAGATGACTTGTAAACAAACCTGTCGGTGGACTGACTATCTTTATATCGAAATGATAGCCACCCTCTCCACGACACAATGGGTAATTTGGATGTGAATCATATGACCGATGAGTCTTGTACACGCGTTTCTATTGTCGCTTATCTAGTTAAATTGCCGAATCACCAACAAAATAGATCTGATCTTCGTTTGGTGGTGGGAACAAAGCGCACGCTCGATGGTGGATTCACGCTTAAACCTAAATGTTTGAAAGCATTTTCGAAAAAGAAAATTGGACGAATTTTTTATTTATATAATAAGACGCCATTACATTATAAATGAGATTGCAGCCGTGTTCATCAATAAAGTCGTTATGTTTGTGTATTCGCCAGGAAATGATTTCATTGGATTGTATTTCCATAGGGAAACGAACACAATGGCTCTAGCGGATGAAAATGGGCAATTTCACCTTGCCACCAGCGCAGCATATGCCAGAGGTTTCCGATTGAAACTTAAATGCATTTCAATACTGGCATACCACAGAAAATGAACCGAAATCAACGCAGCGAAGATCTTCGTTGGCAATTTCCGAAATTTCCGAAAGCAGCGCGATTCAAGTCTACATTTACGACTGGCCTTCTTCCAGTAACATTTTGTCGAATTTGAGGTGGTAAATGTGCAGCGCCAACGTGTGCAAGTTTGAACACGATCTCCGATTATGACAATTGCCTCTTTGCCTGAGATTTTTTTCCATAATGGAAACAAATAAAATCATAAATTTTTACGGGATCGCAGGTGTGTTTTCCCAAAACTTTCTTACGCTAAAAACTTCTCCTGGCAAGTACGAATAACTAAAAAAACTAACTGGGCCAAATCAGCCCAGCCAAATCTGGCTAGTAGTCAGCGGTTAAATAAAGCCTAGTGAAAGTGCAACAAAATGACCAACGGCACGTTGGTGCCGCTTTCGAGCTGAAGGATTAAAATGGGTTATCGTCAATTACACATTGCGTAAGATTGATCAAACTGAACAATGTTAAAAATTGAGTATCATCATCGCAAGCCTGACTAGCAATGGTAGTGCTGTTAATTAAACAATTGTTGTCGTAAAAATGACGGAAGACATGAGTGCACTGGAATATTTGCACAAACTCCATGTGGTACACGAGGCTTTAGCAGAGGTCAGCATAAAGGTTGATGATATCAGTTGTTTTGCTAAACTGTCTACCTAAATCCTTTAAAAGTTTTGTTGCTGCGATTAAGACGCGGAATAATTTATCTAGATTAGTGTTCTTAAAAAAAAAAATTTGTGAAGGAGGCAAGAAGATAACGTTAGCAAAAAAAATCTCATGCAGCAAGGGCAAAAAGTGTTTTAATTGCGGAAAAGAAAGGCACTTTAAACCAGAATATCGGGTCACAAAGAGGAAGCTAACGACAAGAGTCAATGCTTTGTGCACCGAAATATACAAAAGTGAAACCTGAGAAATATCAGATTCACGGCAAAATGTTATATCGGCCACAAGAGCTTTAAACAATAGTAAGTTGTAGTTTTTGAAAAAAAAAACGAGGGGGAACGTTGTGAGTTGCTGCGGACACCGCAACTCTACAGTTATACCCGATACTTAGTCAGTATGGCTCTCCTCCGGCAGACGCCGCTAATATTAAACGACACGACAAAGAGTGCGTGCGAGAGAGACAGAAAATCAGTCTGAGCGTGACGTCGGGCGCTGCGTAGCCAGTGCAAATTGATTTGTTCCTTTTGGGTATAAAAATGATCCGATCTGATCCAGATTCAGCAGTCTGATAGATATGGTCATTATCTATGATTCTGCGTTTTTAGTTTTCTCGAATCTGCAATATTGTGGATGCAACAGATTTTCGTCCTTTGTGGGGGCGGAAGGGGGTGGGGCGAAATTCTGAGATATACGTTTTATAGTGAGATCTAACAGAAGTGCGGATACCAAAATTGGTTACTCTAGCTTTAATAGTCTCTGAGATTTGTGGATGCCCCAGATTTTCGTCCTTTGCGGGGGCGGAAGGGGGTGTGGCGAAGTTTTGACACAAAACGGTCAAGGTCCGATATCACAGGAGTGTGGATACCAAATTTGGTTGCTCTGGCTCTTATAGGTTCTGAGATCCTTGAACTCATATTTTGCAATTGGCAAAGCCGACCATGAAACCTGTGTGTTAGAGAGAGACAGAGCGAGAAAGAATGAAATTGTTTTCTTGATTCTGGCTATAATAATTATACGATCTGGTTGATCTTACACTCTAGAACATATAGTCATCCTCTACGATTCTGCGTTTTTGGCTTTATCGTATCTTTAAAAATGTGGATGCCACAGATTTTCGTCCTTTGTGGGGGCGGAAGTGGGCGGGGCGAAGTTGAAATATTTTTGTAGCAGTGACATATCACAGAAGTCTGGATCCAAAACATCGTTGCTCTAGCTCTTATAGTCTTTGAGCACTAGGCGCTGAAGGGGACGGACGGACGGACGGACGGACGGACGGACGGACGGACGGACGGACAGACGGACAGACAGACAGGGCTCAATCGACTCGGCTATTGATGCTGATCAAGAATATATATACTTTATGGGGTCGGAAACGATTCCTTCTGGACGTTACACACATCCACTTTTACCACAAATCATACCCCAATACTCATTTTGAGTATCGGGTATAAAAATAAAGTCTTAAGTGCAAACTAATACAAGCTTAAATCGGCTTGCAACATGTTGGCGCCATCCACTATTCACATTGTTAGCGGAAGAAATAAAATTCTCACTTAATTGTACCTGATACTCAAAAAGAGTATAGGGGTATATTAGATTTGTGGTGAAAGTGGATGTGTGTAACTCACAGAAGGAAGCGTTTCCGACCCCATAAGAACTAGAGTAACGACATTTTGTATACAGACTTCTGTGATATGTCACTGTTAAAAGGAACAAATCAATTTGTAGTGGGTACGCAGCGCCCAACGACACGTTCAGAAACACGTTTTCTGTCTCTCCCACACGCACTATTTGTCGCTTAATCTAGCCGTACTGACTATGTATCGTGTATAAATGTAGAGTTGCGGTTGCAGCAGCAACTCACAACGTTCTCCCTCGTTTTGCTTTCGATTTGATGAATTTATGTATGGTGGTGTTTTTAGAGTGTATGACACCTTTAAAGAGTTTCGTTGTGTTAGTTCTTTTACTGGTTTGTTGGTTTCATATAATAGGTTTTAGATAGGTGTCGTGCGAAATTCTCCTAGTGCTGAGCTAAAGGTAGTTTAAATTTATTTAGTCTTCATTTTAGTTGTTGGCCCGTGCTGGGATGAGGGCCTTAGTGTGTTAGTTTTGAGTGATGTATTATGTCGGTGTTTTTGTAGGTTACTATGGAATTGCACAATGTTTGTGAAAGAGATGATGCAGTCTGCGATCTTTGTTTTGTTAATCACTTTGTCTAATACGATGATGGCAATCTTGTGAAAGGCTATTAGAAATAGCACTATGGTAGTCCGTTTTCAGGGCGGTGGATGGCTGATGTTTTTCGTGATAAGAGGTCCATACAAAGTAAACTATCTAAAGAAAATGTTCTCGTTTTGTTTCGAAATTGACTTGCATAGTTAGAAACCACCACAATCTATTTGAGATGATTTTTTTCAAGACTTTTCCTGTGAGGCAGTTTATTTAGAGGTTTTTTGTGCAATTCAGAAGGTATGAACATGCCGGTAAGGCACAAGCTATAGTATTTTTAGTTGTTCCGTTTATGGAACGCTTTTGCAAACATTGTTTTCCAATACGAATAACTCAAAGTCGGGCTTTTTTGGCATAGTGCGATGGGCACGAATTAGTGCAAAGTTCACCTAAGCGGGATTTATTGCCTGCCGTTTTGCACATTTTGAACTTTTTTGTTATACCCGATACTAAAAAAAGAGTAAGGGGTACATTAGATTTGTGCACAAAATGGATGTGTGTAACACACAGAAGGAAGCGGCTCCGACCCCATAAAGTATATATATTCTTGATAGGCATCAATAGCCGAGTAGATAGAGCCATGTCTGTGTGACTATAAGAGCTACAGCAACGAAATTTTGTATCTAGACACTCCTGACTATATCTTCCAGACTTCAAAATTTGAATCAGATCGGATCATTATTATAGCCAGACGGAAAAAAGGACATGGACAGGGATACTGTTAGGACTTAAGGCCCGCGCAATGCGCTACTGCTGCAAATCATTGTTTCGCAAGCGCGTGGACAGCTACTCCAACTGCCACTATCGTCGGCGCACTATCGCATCTGGGCCTGGAGCATTCTTGGATTTTAAGCTTCTGGCTGCCTTCAGAACCTCAGCTTCCTTAAACTCGCAGATGTCGCTCAGTCTATGCACGAGCAAAGACTCGTACCTTGGGGATCTGCTGATCTGGCGTGCTCGTGGAAACAATGAGCATCTGACCCCATTGCGTATGGCCGGGCAGTTTTTGCTGCCTGCCTGGTGCCTAACCTCCTTTTTTTCAGCTGCAGAATAGATGAAGCACGCTGGCTCCAGATCCTGGAGATGGTCCAGCCGCACCTCTCCTCGCCGTTCTGCCTATGCCTTTTAGGCCTATGAGCTCAGGCGGTGCCGGTGCTGGTCATCGCCCAGGTGCTTCTAGTGACACACGCTCTTTGTAGCGTTGTCGGTGCCTTTTGAGGTCTTTATCTTCTTCCGTTTTCTTTTGTCGCACTTTTAATTCACTTTTAATTTTAATTATCCATTGGTTAATTGTTCCATTGTAGTTAAAGAATGGTTATTGGCGTGTGCTCCTTCCGGTTGCGTATTTATAATTTTTTCACTAATTTATTTTTCACAAAGGGTCCTGTCACGGTCGCCATGTAGATATGGAATCGTAATCGAATAGAAACAGCGAAAACACTTCTGTTCTTTCTTCGGGTTGTATTCGGAATGAATTCAATTTATTCTTCATAAACTTATTTAGCCTAAAGTACATAATGTTCTTGGTTGAGTTCTGTCGCTAAGGGCAGCGGCAGAACGGGATCACGTAGCATGCCATATGTATGTGTATATTTATGTTTGTAAGAATGTATATGCAGAAGGCATATACATTGGAATGCTCATTTGGCCACTTGGAATATATTGCCGACACTGCAGTTCTCACGCTGCAGGCCAGTCCACATATAAGGGACTGATCGTATTACGGCTCTTGAGTGTGGCTATGTTACGTAAACATTGCGACAAAGTGTCTTTATGTTTATGAGCGTGATACTCTACATTAACTTTGGGCATATGACCACTTGACATATTGTATACACTACAATACGGTGAGCATATGCTTATTTGGCATGCAACATACTACACCTCCCTTTTTAGAGAAATAACGTAATATAATTATGTAGTTATTTTTTTTTTTTTTTTTTTTTAATCCTTTTGTTTTTTGGATATCTTGTATGTTGATTATCTCTTTTTTTTTCTTTTTTTTTTTATATATATATAGTGACATATCTATAGTCCATGCTCCGCATACCCTTGTCTATGTCTATTACCCTGCACCCACAATACTATAAACAATACGACACCCTCAGCTTCGAACCCTCATAAACAATCTCACGCTCGAAATGGACCACGCGTAGTCGATTGCAGGCAACGTAAACAAACACCCTAAACTGGAAGTTGAACATAAAACTATAGATGCCGCCCTAGAATCCAGCCGCACTAGAATCCAGCCGCACCAGAATCACGCCACTCTTCAGAGATCAATTACGAATCGATTCTCAAGAATCACACCATCCTAGCTGACCAATCAGAGGCCCTATTCTCAGCCACCCCCAAGTAATGCAACACCGATCATACGCAGCGGAAGCCTTTCATCAAAAGCCGCCTTTCCCACATATCGATCGAGTCACGTACTCCATCTCCGAAGCCGAAGTCGAAGCCAACGCCTCCGAATCCAAATCCGAATCCCAAACCGAGCATCATAATATAAATAGTCTGCATCTAAGAAGCCAACTCAGTTGTGTTCAAGACAAACGTCAATCGCGACACCGTCGGAGAATTCAACCAAAGTTAGTTCCGTTCAAGACTTCAGACCTCAGTCATCGTCGGGGAAATAACTAATGTACGCTAAGTTTAAGTGAAAGAATAAAACCTTTTTTAAAACGTAAACTGAAGTGTCGCATATTTAATTGGCGCAGCCGGTAGGATCTCAGTTAAAAGTGAATCCCTTTTTTTAAGACGATCAATTGGCGTAGTGACAGTTACAGTGCGTAATAACCTACAGTGATCAGAGAAAAAGTAACGCTAATACTAAAGAGATCCGCCAAAGAATCTACACACGAAACTCAATTAATATTAGAAAAAATAAAGAAATAAAAAGAAATCAACATGCCGCTAACAGAAATACACCTGAACCAAGCCTTGAAGTCAATCAGGCAAATTCCACCATACGACGGATGCCAAGAACGCCTAAGTTCGTTCATAAGTAGGATCGAGTACATCTCCGAATTGTACTCAACAGAAGACATCCGGCAACAAAGCATCATGTACGGAGCCACTGAGGGTCAACTGTGCGGACGAGCACAACTTTTATCACAAAGCCTTCAACCCAACACCTGGACCGATCTAAAAGCAGCCCTAATCAGCAAATTCAACAACCACACTCCATACGAGACGCTGCTACAACAATAACACGACACCAAATTCAATGGGAATATTCGTAAGTTCGTAGAAGAACTAGAAATTAAGTCAAATGTTATAGTAAGTAAACTAAATCTGGAGACTAGCCCAGAAAATAAGATAATCTTTAAAAACGCTCTGGCAAATGCCACCAGACATACCATAGAAGATGCTCTACCCAATAAACTGTTCATCATTTTAGCAAAGAAAGACATTTCTACTATGGCTAATCTAGAAAAATCAGCTCAAGAGTTAGGAATCTACGAAAATTTCGTAACTGATAACAAGAATCACGAACATTCAAGAAACGGAAATAACAATCGTAGGAATGTTGGAACTTATTACCCTCGCTATAGTAGTAACGATTATTACTATCAAAACCCAAGTACTTCCAGAAATAATCATGGATCGAATCGAAATAATTCAGGAAATAATGCCGTAAATAATAAAGGATTATTTAACGAATTTAGAAATTCCTTAAACCAGGGCAGAGTACAGAATCCCACAAACTATCAAATCAATCAGACACAGGCAGGTAGCAGTGCACCAAATCAGCCAGTCAAACGATCTAGGGAAAGCCAAAGCGGACAAATGAAGGAAGAAATCGAGGAAGACCATATATAGAAATAATCGTAAATAATAAAAAATTAAGAGGTATCGCGGACTCGGGATCGTCAATAAATATAATAAAAGAAAACTATACAGATTCCAAAGTCGATAGCGACAACCTCACCGTCCATACCATCAATGGACCCGTCCGTCTGACTCAGAGCATTACACGTGATGCAACCAAAAACTGTCCGACAAAACAAAAATTGTATATTCATAATTTTTCTGAAAATTATGACATACTATTAGGCAGAGAATATTTGATGGCCAGCAAAGCCGTCATCGATTACCGAAATGAAACGGTAACGTTAGGAGAAAGGTCATACCCAATCATCCAAAGTGGAGAAGCAATTGCCGTCGGCAAGACCGCACACAAAGGTGTTAAGCCATCTTCAAAGGAAGATATAACTACACCTAAGTGCCTTGACCCATCTCCTGAAGGAGAGCAATACTTCGCTTCCGCATTAGAGAATGAATTAAGGGAATGCAACCAGCTAAGGTTGGAACATTTAAATGACGAAGAAAAGGAGAAACTAAAGAAAGTTCTCTATGAATTTAAGGACGTGCAGTATAAAGAAGGTGACATTTTGACCTTCACTAGTACTATAAAGCACGAAATTAAAACCCATCACGAAGATCCTGTATATCGTCGACCATATAAATATGCTCAAATACACGATCAAGAAGTGACACAACAAATCAAAGATATGATTAGACAGGGAATCATTCGTAAGTCGAACTCTCCCTATTGTGCACCCATCGCTATGATACCAAAGAAAATAGATGCTTCAGGAAAGCAGAAATATCGTATGGTAGTAGATTATAGAAGTCTAAACGAGGTGACAATAAAGGATAAATTTCCTACACCCAGAATGGACGAAATACTAGATAAACTAGGTAGGTGCCAATACAACCACAAAAATAAAATCATTCATAGGTTTATGTGGATTCTATAGGAAATTCATTCCCAACTTCGCTAATATAGCAAAACCTATGACACTCAAATTAAAGAAACGAGCAGTCATAGACCCAACAGAGGAAAAATACGTCGAGGCCTTCGAAAAATTTAAAGTACTTATCACCTCAGACCCCATCCTCGCATTCCCAGATTTCAACAAAATGTTCACGGTAACAACCGATGCAAGTAACATTGCATTAGGAGCAGTGTTGTCGCAAGACCACAAACCAATCTGCTATGCAAGTAGAACCTTAAACGAACACGAAATCAATTATTCAGCAATAGAAAAGGAATTACTAGCTATAGTTTGGGCAACTAAGTATTTCAGATCATACCTGTTTGGTAGAACGTTTGAGATATTGAGTGATCACAAACCCTTGATTTGGTTGAATAACCTCAAGGAACCAAATATGAAGCTACAACGATGGAAGATCAAATTAAATGAATTTGACTTCAAAATAAAATATTTACCCGGAAAGGAGAACCATGTAGCCGATGCGCTATCAAGAGTAAAGATTAACAAAAACCTACTCGGGGAAACCATTAATAGTGATTGTGCAACGGTCCATAGCGCGCAAGAAGATAATACAAATTATATTCCACTTACAGAGAGACCAATCAATTACTATAATAGGCAAATAGAACTGATTAAAGCTAATGAGGATAAGGTAGAAACATCCCACTATTTCCACAAGATACTGATAAAAATCACATATACCGAAATGACAGAATCATTAGCAAAAGATATAATAAAGGAATATGTGTGTACCAAAAAGAGTGCACTATATTTCCATAACGAAGTAGACTTCCCACTGTTCCAAAGGGCATTCCTGGAGATAATCAGTCCAAATCACTTCACTAAACTGATTAAATCCAGTACCAAACTCATAAATATTCCGAACTACTCCGAATTCAAAGAACAAATATTGAAGAATCATAAAGAGCTACTTCACCCAGGTATCGAAAAGACCACTAATTGGTTTAAAGGAAAATTCTACTACCCCGATTATCAAAAGTTAATCCAAAATATTATCAATGAATGTCCTACGTGCAACGTTGCTAAAACTGAGCATCGTAACACCAATCTAACCTTCGAAATCACCCCTGAAATACAAAATATCAGAGAAAAGTATGTCATGGATTTCTATTTGGTAGGCAATCAACAATTCCTATCATGCATTGATGTATATTCTAAATTCGCTACCCTTGTAGAAGTTAAGAGTCGTGACTGGTTAGAAACCAAGAGAGCCATCATAAAAGTCTTTAACGAAATGGGCAAGCCACAGGGAATTAAAGCCGACAAAGATTCAGCCTTTATGTGCGCAGCATTGCAAGCATGGTTGAATGCGGAAAATGTGAAAATCGAAATCACCACCAGTAAAAACGGAGTTTCCGATGTAGAACGACTACATAAAACGATCAATGAAAAATTAAGAATCATTTCAAGTGAGGATAACATAGAAAACAAGCTCACAAAATTCGAGTTAATTCTATACACTTATAACCATAAAACGGTTCATAATACTACAAAAAGATCCCCAGCTGATATCTTCCTGTACGCCGGACTACCAGGTTATAACACTCAACTGAATAAAGTTAGGAAGATCAATCATTTGAATAACGATAGAATCGACTTTGAAGTAGACACACGCTACAAGAATGCACCCCTAGTTAAAACAAAAACAGCCAACCCGTTCAAAAGAACAGGGGAAATTAGGCAGGTAGACGAAAAGCACTTTGAAGAGAAAAATAGAGGGAGGAAAATCACCCACTATAAAACGAAATTCAAAAGAAAGAAAAAATCTAATAAAAGTAAATACGATAATTGCAGAGTACCCGAAGAGAGTACTGGGAATCCGGAGCTACATGATTAAGATTATAATCTTACTAATGTTCACCGTCCTACAGTCTTCCGGACAGAATATAGAGATAGATCCCATCAACTCAAGGAATGGATATCTCATATTCAAAACAAATACCATTAACATACCCATTAATTATGAATACCATTATCTAACAATTAATATAACAAGAACAGATGAAACATATCAGAGTTTACTAGAACAGGCAACCCAATTTAATAACGAAATCCAAGTTCAATATTTAGTCGAGAAATTGCAACGTGAATTCAACGGCATCAAAATAGCCAAAAGAAACAAAAGAGGCCTTATAAATGCAGTAGGCACAGTATATAAATATCTATTTGGAACATTAGATCAAGATGATAAAGTCGAATTAGAATGGAAAATAAACAATCTGGCTAGGCACAGTGTTCAAGCTAACGAATTAAACTTAGTAATTCAAGCAGTAAATTCTGGCATAGAAGTTGTCAATAAATTAAACAAGGATAATGATAGAAATAAGCAACTAGAGATATTAATATTTAACCTTCAACATTTTACAGAGTACATAGAGGATATTGAATTAGGCATGCAGCTAACAAGATTTGGGATCTTTAATCCAAAATTATCGAGGCAGGATTACCTGAAACACATCGATTCAGAGAAATTATTAAATATCAAAACATCTACCTGGTTGAAAACAGACACTAACGAAATACTAATAATTTCCAACATCCCACGAGAGATCAGAAATATTCCTATACTTAAAATTGTCCCATATCCAGATGAAGATAATAACATCCTCACTGACCTAACGCAAAACAATTATTACGTTCTAGAAAACGAGGTTTATGAAAAAGAATCAAAACGAAAAATAAATGACGAATGTATTTCAGGAATAGTCAAACAAGTAGAAACAAAATGTCCATACACCAAAGCACACCAAAACTTTCAAATAAGTTTCATAGAACCCAATATATTGTTAACTTGGAAATTACCAAAAACCATATTAAACCAAGATTGCCTAAACCAAGAAATAAAAGTAGAAGGTAACGCATTAATAAAAATACATAATTGCAGTGTACAGTTAAACGAATTCTTAATATCCAACTCCATACCAGAATTTGCACAAAGCATCTACATCAACAATAACGTAACAAAAATTAAACCATTGTCTTATTTGCAAACCAAAGAAATCGTAATAGAAAATACGCGATTAAATAATGTATTACATGTAAGCTTAATACTACTATTTGTCATAATCATAATAGGATTAAGCTACAAATTGTTTAATCTAAGTAAAAGCAATAAGCCTAAAACCGACCCGCACATAGAAACACCTTCAGACGAAGACGAGGAATCCCCAGCAGGCACAGTTTTAGACGCACCTGAGCTATATCCAAGGATAATCGCCTGAGGACAGGCTTAAATCTAACAATGGGGGAGTGACATATCTATAGTCCATGCTCGGCATACCCTTGTCTATGTCTATTACCCTGCACCCACAATACTATAAACAATACGACACCCTCAGCTTCGAACCCTCATAAACAATCTCACGCTCGAAATGGACCACGCGTAGTCGATTGCAGGCAATGTAAACAAACACCCTAAACTGGAAGTTGAACATAAAACAATAGATGCCGCCCTAGAATCCAGCCGCACTAGAATCCAGCCGCACCAGAATCACGCCACTCTTCAGAGATCAATTACGAATCGATTCTCAAGAATCACACCATCCACACCAGCCACCCCCAAGTAATGCAACACCGATCATACGCAGCGGAAGCCTTTCATCAAAAGCCGCCTTTCCCACATATCGATCGAGTCACGTACTCCATCTCCGAAGCCGAAGTCGAAGCCAACGCCTCCGAATCCAAATCCGAATCCCAAACCGAGCATCATAATATAAATAGTCTGCATCTAAGAAGCCAACTCAGTTCTGTTCAAGACAAACGTCAATCGCGACACCGTCGGAGAATTCAACCAAAGTTAATTCCGTTCAAGACTTCAGACCTCAGTCATCGTCGGGGAAATAACTAATGTACGCTAAGTTTAAGTGAAAGAATAAAACCTTTTTTAAAACGTAAACTGAAGTGTCGCATATTTAATTATATATATGTGTATATAAATCAATAATTAAAAACAAATATTTTTTTTTTTTTGTATTATTATTCTCAATGGTTGATCAGACCGTTTCATGAGGTATTTCAAATTTTATACCTGTATTTTTAGCCTATCTTTATGAACTGTTTGTCTCTTATTTTTACTATCTTTAATGGTAATGTTATCTTTATCATCTATGCATATGACCTCAAATGGTCCTATATACCTAGGGTCTAACTTGTGTCCTACTTCGTTTTTTAATAGTACTTTGTTTCCTATTTCTATGCTTACATCTGATTCTTTGTTATCATAATATTTTTTATTTCTGGCTTTATTATTTTCTAGCGATATCCTAGCTCTTTGATATGCTATTTCTAGTCTAAACTTTATTTCTTTTGCATAGTCATCTATGTTATATAATGGGTCTATTCTAGTTACTTTATTAAAATCTATAAACTGTCTTGGTAATCTGCCAAAGACTAGTTCATATGGACAATATTCATGCGATGCCGAGGGTGTTGTGTTGAAACAATAAGTAAAATATTGTATCCAAACATCCCAATCGGTTTTGTCTGCAGATATGTATGAACGAACGTATTCATTGAATGTTCTATGACTTCGTTCTATTGTCCCTAAGGTCTGGTGGTGGTGTGCAGTGGACGTTATGTTTTCTATCTTAAGATATTTGCACAAATCATTTATGATTGAATTCTTATATTCTGTTCCCATGTCCGTAATGAACGTCTTCATCGGACCGTACTTCAAAATAAAGTTTTCAAATATTGCTTTGGCAACGGTTGTTGCGCTTTTATTTGGAATTGGTATGGATACTAAATACTTTGTTAAATCGCATATTAGCGTAACTGCATATTCATTGCCATTTTCTGAGCATGGTAGTGGACCTATTGTATCCACTATCACTCTATCAAAAGCCATGGTTGGTATTTCCGTTAGTGTCATTGGGGTCCTAATATGAGTTGTTATTTTAGATTTCTGGCATTTTTGACATTTACGTATGTATTCTTTGATATGACGAGTCATGTTTTTCCAATAGTAATGTCTTTTTATTTTCGCTAGCATTTTCGAAATGCCATTATGACCTCCTTGAGTTGGATCGTCGTGAAATTTAGACGCTTCTTGATCTTTTTCATTTTCTATTTGGGTCACCGGCTTGAGTAGCGCTACTCGTAATGATTTTAATATTTTATTGCCCATGTTCTTAAAAGATTCAATTGAACTTAATTCAAAGATCTTTTCTCTCGGTGCCATTTTGAGCTGGCTGATCGCAAGTATACCGGCTTGCATTTCAAGCCTTTGGAAGAACTGACCTAAGTCAAGGGTTCCATTGGTATACAGATCGCTAACATCAATTCTTGCTACAACTTTTCTTCCATGTTTCAAAAAACATATCTGATTTTGTATGTGCAAGGCCACTACTTTTCGTACTTCGTCATAACAAATGACTTCATATACGTTGGGCTTAGAAGCGTTGTCAAGAGTTTGCATAGGCAAATCTTCTTGTACATTTCCTGCGCAGGAATTTTTCTGTCTATTTTGTTGCCTGGTAGTGACTTTCAGGACTTTGTTGTGCATGTCTTTTAGGTCGGATATTGTAATCCTGGATAGGGCGTCTGCCACGAAATTGTCTTTACCCTTGAGATATTCGACTGTGAAATCATATTCTTCTAGATCTAATCTCATTCTGGTTAGTTTTGAACTTGGATTTGTCATTGAGAACAAATAAGTTAGTGGTCTGTGGTCTGTCTTTACTGTAAAATGTTTTCCATAAATATATGGTCTGTAATGTGTAATTGCCCAGTGAACTGCTGCTAACTCTTGTTCTGTAGTAGTTTTGTTGCTTTCACCTTTGGTGAATGAGCGTGAAGCATATGCAACTGGGAGATGTTTATCTCCGTATTTTTGTGCTAGAACAGCTCCACATGCGTGTTTACTTGCATCTGTAATTATGCAAAATTCTTTATTGAAATCTGGATATTTCAATAATGTGGGTTTAATTAAAGCCTTTTTTAAGTAATCGAATGCATTTTGTCATCTGTCCATTGAAAGGTGACATTCTTCCTACATAATCGAGTTATGTGCCGTGAATAGTCGGCGAAATTTTTTATGAAACGTCTATAGTAATTGCAAAATGCAACGAATCTTCTAGCGCTATCTGCGTCTGTAGGGACTGGATATTTTTCGATGACGTCATATTTTTTATCGTCGTGCAAAATGCCTTGATCAGTGCACTTGTGGCCTAGAAAAGTCACTTCGTCCATGAAGAAAGCACATTTTTCTGGATGTAGCTTAAGGTTGTTTTTCCTACACAAATCAAAAACGTCTGTTAAGTTTTTGATCATGTGGTTTTCGGAACAACCGATGACTATTAAGTCATCCATATACAAGAATGCTTGTGAAGTATTAAGTCCTGAAAAAGCAATTGTCATCATTCTTTGAAAGGAATTTGGCGCTATTTTAAGACCATAAGATAGTCTAGTGAATTGGTACGAGCCATTGCTCGTTGAAAAGGACGTTAAATCTCTAGAGTGTTGTTTCAGCTCTATTTGATGAAATCCAGACATTAAGTCTAGACATGAAAAATATTTGGCTCTACCCAACTGATCAAGAATATCATCTATTCTTGGAAGTGGAAATTTATCGGACAATAATTTTTTGTTTATTTGACGATAGTCAATGACTAAACGCCATCTTTTATTTTCAGATCCTGGGAGACCTTTTTTTTGGGTACAAGTAGTATTGGACTATTGTACTCCGAAACTGATGGTTCTACTATTTTGTCCAGAATGAGTTTTTCTACCTGTTTATTTTATTTATTTATTTATTTAAGAAATTAACAAATTATCTATTAATAATGGTACTTAGTTACTAAAGGCGGAAAAAGATAAGTTAAAAGTTAGCTAAATTTAAATGATTATAAATATTGCATGCAATTAGTTTAAGAGATAGTTCAGGGGATAGGGTTTGACAGAGGGAGTTATAATTATGGCATAAAACCCTAAAAGGTTCATGATCAGCATAATTAGACCTACATATGGGTAGACGGATAGGCCTAAAAGTACGGGTAGGTCTAGATGGAACGGCCAAGTCAATCTGACCCAAGAGAGTTTGGGAGTCAACAGTCCCAAGAAGGAGCTTGTGCACGAACATTACGCCATTGCATATTCTGCGATGGTGCAACGACGGCAGGTCAATAAGATTTAGCCTAGACCGGTAGGGTGGCAAGATTCTACCCGAGTCCCAGTTAAAGTTCCGAAGGGCAAAAATTAAAAATTGCATTTGCACGGATTCAATAACAGCCTGCTGCTCTTTATACTGCGGGCTCCACACACAAGAACAATACTCCAATATAGGACGTACTAACGAGATGTACAGTTGTTTCGTAACGTACGGGTCGTCAAACTCCTTGGACCAACGCTTGATGAACGCTAAAACACCCTTAGCTTTATTTACAGTTGCAGCTATATGGGTGTTAAAACACATCTTATGATCAAAAAGGACTCCGAGGTCATTTGAACTCGAAATTCGCTCAAGGACATGATTTCCTAGAACATATGGGACAAAATGAGGAGCGCGACGGTAAAATGTCATAAGTTTGCATTTGGAAAGGTTCAGAAAAAGAAGATTAGTTGAACACCACAATAGTAGTTCACTTAGATCAAGTTGAAGGCGTGTGTGCAAATACCAATCAGAGTAAGAAAGACAGATTTTGACATCATCAGCATACATTAGTGTAGTAGAGTATGTTATAACTTGAGGAAGGTCATTCACAAATAAAATAAACAGAAGCGGGCTTGATTATTGATTTCGTCTTTGTGTGCGTGTGGAATTTTATAATTTTTTGTGTATACCGGTTTGTTATCCTTCAATAGCTTCGATAGCTCTTGCCTATAAAAATTATTAGTTGTTATCGATTCGGTTTCAAGTCCGAATATGTCTGTATACTGTGTGCATAAATCTTTTAGTTTTGTTTTAAATAGTGGCGGAAAGTTTTTAGTTAGCTTTTTCATGACATCTTCGTGTCTATCCTTGCTAATTTCTTGGACTATATCATAGTCACTTAGCATTTCGGTTTTTATTTTATTAATATTTAGGATTTTGGTTGAATTTGTTGTATTCAACACTCGGACAAAAATGTTGTTTTTATTGGAAATTGTATTTCCAATGAATATTCCGTCCTCAATTTCTTGATTCGGGATTAGAACAGTATGTTCTGTTGACGCTAATTTAATTTGTCGGACAACTTCAGCGCGTGCTGGAAGAATTGTGGCATTATTATCACAAGTGTGTGTGATAGGTATGTTTATTGGGAAGTTAAGATTGTTTGGCCGTAGTATTCGAGTGTCACTAGTATGTGTACAATCTAATAGGCAATTTAATTTATTAATGAAGTCTATACCTATAATGCCATCGGTAGGGATTGGAAAGTTTTGTTCAACTAAATGATGATCGTGTGGGATTATATACTTTCCTGTAGATAATTCTACGAATGCTAAACCTTTTGAAAAAACTGAACCTTCGCCGATTCCTGATATTTTTTGGTTGATATGTTAACATTAACATTATCAAAAGTATCGATATTTTCTTTTAGTATTGAAATGTCTGCACCAGTATCTATTAATAAGGTAAATGTATTACCTGTTTTCAAATTTTTAAGCTTTATAAATATTCCTGAACTAAGATTGATGTTGTGTACTATCGCACAATTTGAATATCTTAAGGGGTTTATTGGTTTTCCGAACTACTTTCAGTAGCTCGTACATTTACATTGTTGGCATTGTTTTGGCCTCTGTTTGAGTTGCCCTGGCCCCTAGAGTTTCCTCTATTTTGGCCTCTATAATTGCCCCTGTAATTATTTTGGTTATTGTTACTATAGTAATTACCTCTGTTTTGGTAATTACCTCTGTTCGATCTATTATTGCCGCGGTTATTGTAACTTCTTCGATAACCGCGACCACTGTTGCCTCTGTAATGAAATACTGTGCTGGCATTTCCAGTTATTTCGGTGCTGCAATGGATGTATTTACCCATTGCGTCGTTGAAAGTATTGAAGTTGCCTGCTTCAAGTATTAGGCGCAGCTTGTCATGCTCACAATTGCGAGTCATGGCTGCTATGGACTCTTTCGTCGAAAATTTGTTGGCGTTATCTGCGTCTAGCCCTTCATCAATATATGATGCTTCGAGCTGCTTGCGCAGATTGTCAATATCGGTGGTATATTGAGATGCCGTTTTTCCTTTTTGTTTAATATTGGATATTTTTGCTTTAATAACGTCAGAAGATTCTCCCTTGACGTTATCATTAAGCTTTTGGATTATACCATTGATCGTTTGTTCACTTTGGACTTTATAAAGGATAGAGCCCGTTATCTTTGATTTGATAACTTCAATGGCTAGATCTTCTTGATCTCCTTTAGTCCTATCCGTGATTTTTAACGCTGTTAAGAAACGTTGAAGAGACTGTTTACTGCCGTCAAACTCTGGGATAGAGGATGAGACTAGTTTCACGTACTGCCGATCTTTTTCTACTTGGTTCATTTTGTCTGATAGTGTTATTTCGGTTTTTAGTTCCGAGTCGCTTCCGACGTCGGTGTCTATTATATCTTTGCAAAGGTCTATACTTTCTAATTGAGGATTTAATTCTGTGTCGCTTTCGACTTCAGTGTCTATTATCGGCTTTGATTCATCTATATTGTCTAGTTGACTTTCATCAAAATGAGCTAACGAACCTAGACTTTTTGGGACATGTATCTCAATACCTCTTCTTTCTGCAATGGTTGTCAACCTTGTATTCAAAGATCGTAATAGCCTTTGGCATTGATGCTGGTTTTCACTAGTTAGCTTGTTATCTCGAGAACTTACTAATTGTGTGATTCTATTATATTGTGCTACTATGTTATTGACATGGTATATTATCGTTTCTGTTTTTATTACTGTATTCTTGTTGATACATTTATACGACTTTTCAAAAAGTTGTTTACTTTCTATAAGTTTTTTCGCTAATACTGGCCATTCCATAATATTTTATTCGTTTTCTGCGTGCAATAACCAAGTATTAAGTGAATTTAATGCTGAAAAAATAATTTTTTTTTTTTTTATGTGACAAAAAAACCTCCTTTTTTTTTTTACCTAATCTTTATCAAGGTCCATAGCCCTACTAAGGTACCTCTTTTTCAAGGTCTTTTTATATAGGAGGTAAAGTTTTAGGAGCAAATTCAATGCTGCTATTATTGTTAGAATGGTCAGAAGTACTATTTGGGATTTTAGATGTGGTGTGTTGTCTACTACATCGGTTACCCATCTTGATATCTAAATTGAAATCTACTCATGAAATGGATCTGTTTGGTTCTTTCTTTATTAATTTTTTTTCTCTGCATGTATGTATATATAAAAAAAAATTATTTTTTTTGTGAGGATTTGTTACCCTATTCTGAGAAATGAAATGTGAGTAGTTTTAGTGAACGGCTGTTAGCTTACATAATTGTTTACAATCTTTTTTTTTTTTTTAAAAATGCTAACAGGACGTTTGTTAGTTAAAGCCTTACAGAATTAGTATTTCGCAAGCTGCATTTTCATGCATCAGCTTGCTTTGTGGTAGGACTTATATTAAGGCAAGTTAAGGCTTGCGCATTTCTGCGGCCCCTTTGCGTTTCTTCGCTCTTTGGCGAAGTGTTGCCTTTATATTTGCAATACGCTCTATGCAGCGTTGTCGGTCCTCTTCTTCAGTTAACGACTTCAGGATGTCCTCTTCTAAATGTTTTTGGGTTAGAAGTTTCCTTACTTCTCCTCCTCGTTGGGTTTTGGGTTTCAGCTTCTTTTGCTGGCGAGCCCTGTACTCAGCTATTGTGAGTGGGCGTGGTCCATCAGCTGGACACACCTCAAGCGCCTCTTTCAGCGTCGGTGCGTCCCTTTGTTCAATAGGAACAGCATTTTTCATTGGCCTATGGGCTCAGGCGGTGCCGGTGCCGGTCATCGCACAGGTCAAGTTATATATTTGTAAGTATGTTATGTTTGTAGTTTATTTTCTTCTTTTAGGCCTATGAGCTCAGGCGGTGCCGGTGCTGGTCATCGCCCAGGTGCTTCTAGTGACACACGCTCTTTGTAGCGTTGTCGGTGCCTTTTGAGGTCTTTATCTTCTTCCGTTTTCTTTTGTCGCACTTTTAATTCACTTTTAATTTTAATTGTCCATTGGTTAATTGTTCCATTGTAGTTAAAGAATGGTTATTGGCGTGTGCTCCTTCCGGTTGCGTATTTATAATTTTTTCACTAATTTATTTTTCACAAAGGGTCCTGTCACGGTCGCCATGTAGAAATGGAATCGTAATCGAATAGAAACAGCGAAAACACTTCTGTTCTTTCTTCGGGTTGTATTCGGAATGAATTCAATTTATTCTTCATAAACTTATTTAGCCTAAAGTACATAATGTTCTTGGTTGAGTTCTGTCGCTAAGGGCAGCGGCAGAACGGGATCACGTAGCATGCCATATGTATGTGTATATTTATGTTTGTAAGAATGTATATGCAGAAGGCATATACATTGGAATGCTCATTTGGCCACTTGGAATATATTGCCGACACTGCAGTTCTCACGCTGCAGGCCAGTCCACATATAAGGGACTGATCGTATTACGGCTCTTGAGTGTGGCTATGTTACGTAAACATTGCGACAAAGTGTCTTTATGTTTATGAGCGTGATACTCTACATTAACTTTGGGCATATGACCACTTGACATATTGTATACACTACAATACGGTGAGCATATGCTTATTTGGCATACAACATACTACAGATGACTTGTAAACAAACCTGTCGGTGGACTGACTATCTTTATATCGAAATGATAGCCACCCTCTCCACGACACAATCGGTAATTTGGATGTGAATCATATGACCGATGAGTCTTGTACACGCGTTTCTATTGTCGCTTATCTAGTTAAATTGCCGAATAACCAACAAAATAGATCTGATCTTCGTTTGGTGGTGGGAACAAAGCGCACGCTCGATGGTGGATCCGCGCTTAAACCTAAATGTTTGAAAGCATTTTCGAAAAAGAAAATTGGACGAATTTTTAATTTATATAATAAGACGCCATTACATTATAAATGAGATTGCAGCCATGTTCATCAATAAAGTCGTTATGTTTGTGTATTCGCCAGGAAATGATTTCATTGGATTGTATTTCCATAGGGAAACGAACACAACGGCTCTAGCGGATGAAAATGGGCAATTTCACCTTGCCACCAGCGCAGCATATGCCAGAGGTTTCCGATTGAAACTTAAATGCATTTCAATACTGGCATACCACAGAAAATAAACCGAAATCAACGCAGCGAAGATCTTCGTTGGCAATTTCCGAAATTTCCGAAAGCAGCGCGATTCAAGTCTACATTTACGACTGGCCTTCTTCCAGTAACATTTTGTCGAATTTGAGGTGGTAAATGTGCAGCGCCAACGTGTGCAAGTTTGAACACGATCTCCGATTATGACAATTGCCTCTTTGCCTGAGATTTTTTTCCATAATGGAAACAAATAAAATCATCAATTTTTACGGGATCGCAGGTGTGTTTTCCCAAAACTTTCTTACGCTAAAAACTTCTCCTGGCAAGTACGAATAACTAAAAAAAAATTGGGCCAAATCAGCCCAGCCAAATCTGGCTAGTAGTCAGCGGTAAAATAAAGCCTAGTGAAAGTGCAACAAAATGACCAACGGCACGTTGGTGCCGCTTTCGAGCTGAAGGATTAAAATGGGTTATCGTCAATTACACATTGCGTAAGATTGATCAAACTGAACAATGTTAAAAATTGAGTATCATCATCGCAAGCCTGACTAACAATGGTAGTGCTGTTAATTAAACAATTGTTGTCGTAAAAATGACGGAAGACATGAGTGCACTGGAATATTTGCACAAACTCCATGTGGTACACGAGGCTTTAGCAGAGGTCAGCATAAAGGTTGATGATATCAGTTGTTTTGCTAAACTGTCTACCTAAATCCTTTAAAAGTTTTGTTGCTGCGATTAAGACGCGGAATAATTTATCTAGATTAGTGTTCTTAAAATAAAAAAATTTGTGAAGGAGGCAAGAAGATAACGTTAGCAAAAAAAATCTCATGCAGCAAGGGCAAAAAGTGTTTTAATTGCGGAAAAGAAAGGCACTTTAAACCAGAATATCGGGTCACAAAGAGGAAGCTAAACGAGTCAATGCTTTGTGCACCGAAATATACAAAAGTGGAACCTGAGAAATATCAGATTCACGGCAAAATTTTATATCGGCCACAAGAGCTTTGAACAATAGTAAGTTGTAGTTTTTGAAAAAAAAATAAAGTCTTAAGTGCAAACAAATACAAGCTTAAATCGGCTTGCAATCCACTATTCACATTGTTAGCGGAAGAAATAAAATTCTCACTTAATTGTACCTGATACTCAAAAAGAGTATAGGGGTATATTAGATTTGTGGTGAAAGTGGATGTGTGTAACTCCCAGAAGGAAGCGTTTCCGACCCCATAAGAACTAGAGTAACGACATTTTGTATACAGACTTCTGTGATATGTCACTGTTAAAAGGAACAAATCAATTTGTAGTGGGTACGCAGCGCCCAACGACACGTTCAGAAACACGTTTTCTGTCTCTCCCACACGCACTATTTGTCGCTTAATCTAGCCGTACTGACTATGTATCGTGTATAAATGTAGAGTTGCGGTTGCAGCAGCAACTCACAACGTTCTCCCTCGTTTTGCTTTCGATTTGATGAATTTATGTATGGTGGTGTTTTTAGAGTGTATGACACCTTTAAAGAGTTTCGTTGTGTTAGTTCTTTTACTGGTTTGTTGGTTTCATATAATAGGTTTTAGATAGGTGTCGTGCGAAATTCTCCTAGTGCTGAGCTAAAGGTAGTTTAAATTTATTTAGTCTTCATTTTAGTTGTTGGCCCGTGCTGGGATGAGGGCCTTAGTGTGTTTGTTTTGAGTGATGTATTATGTCGGTGTTTTTGTAGTTTACTATGGAATTGCACAATGTTTGTGAAAGAGATGATGCAGTCTGCGATCTTTGTTTTGTTAATCACTTTGTCTAATACGATGATGGCAATCTTGTGAAAGGCTATTAGAAATAGCACTATGGTAGTCCGTTTTCAGGGCGGTGGATGGCTGATGTTTTTCGTGATAAGAGGTCCATACAAAGTAAACTATCTAAAGAAAATGTTCTCGTTTTGTTTCGAAATTGACTTGCATAGTTAGAAACCACCACAATCTATTTGAGATGATTTTTTTCAAGACTTTTCCTGTGAGGCAGTTTATTTAGAGGTTTTTTGTGCAATTCAGAAGGTATGAACATGCCGGTAAGGCACAAGCTATAGTATTTTTAGTTGTTCCGTTTATGGAACGCTTTTGCAAACATTGTTTTCCAATACGAATAACTCAAAGTCGGGCTTTTTTGGCATAGTGCGATGGGCACGAATTAGTGCAAAGTTCACCTAAGCGGGATTTATTGCCTGCCGTTTTGCACATTTTGAACTTTTTTGTTATACCCGATACTAAAAAAAGAGTAAGGGGTACATTAGATTTGTGCACAAAATGGATGTGTGTAACACACAGAAGGAAGCGGTTCCGACCCCATAAAGTATATATATTCTTGATAGGCATCAATAGCCGAGTAGATAGAGCCATGTCTGTCTGACTATAAGAGCTACAGCAACGAAATTTTGTATCTAGACACTCCTGACTATATCTTCCAGACTTCAAAATTTGAATCAGATCGGATCATTATTATAGCCAGACGGAAAAAAGGACATGGACAGGGATACTGTTAGGACTTAAGGCCCGCGCAATGCGCTACTGCTGCAAAGCATTGTTTCGCAAGCGCGTGGACAGCTACTCCAACTGCCACTATCGTCGGCGCACTATCGCATCTGGGCCTGGAGCATTCTTGGATTTTAAGCTTCTGGCTGCCTTCAGAACCTCAGCTTCCTTAAACTCGCAGATGTCGCTCAGTCTATGCACGAGCAAAGACTCGTACCTTGGGGATCTGCTGATCTGGCGTGCTCGTGGAAACAATGAGCATCTGACCCCATTGCGTATGGCCGGGCAGTTTTTGCTGCCTGCCTGGTGCCTAACCTCCTTTTTTTCAGCTGCAGAATAGATGAAGCACGCTGGCTCCAGATCCTGGAGATGGTCCAGCCGCACCTCTCCTCGCCGTTCTGCCTATGCCTTTTAGGCCTATGAGCTCAGGCGGTGCCGGTGCTGGTCATCGCCCAGGTGCTTCTAGTGACACACGCTCTTTGTAGCGTTGTCGGTGCCTTTTGAGGTCTTTATCTTCTTCCGTTTTCTTTTGTCGCACTTTTAGGCAATTTAATTTTTTAATGAAGTCTATACCTATAATGCCATCGGTAGGGATTGGAAAGTTTTGTTCAACTAAATGATGATCGTGTGGGATTATATACTTTCCTGTAGATAATTCTACGAATGCTAAACCTTTTGAAAAAACTGAACCTTCGCCGATTCCTGATATTTTTTGGTTGATATGTTAACATTAACATTATCAAAAGTATCGATATTTTCTTTTAGTATTGAAATGTCTGCACCAGTATCTATTAATAAGGTAAATGTATTACCTGTTTTCAAATTTTTAAGCTTTATAAATATTCCTGAACTAAGATTGATGTTGTGTACTATCGCACAATTTGAATATCTTAAGGGGTTTATTGGTTTTCCGAACTACTTTCAGTAGCTCGTACATTTACATTGTTGGCATTGTTTTGGCCTCTGTTTGAGTTGCCCTGGCCCCTAGAGTTTCCTCTATTTTGGCCTCTATAATTGCCCCTGTAATTATTTTGGTTATTGTTACTATAGTAATTACCTCTGTTTTGGTAATTACCTCTGTTCGATCTATTATTGCCGCGGTTATTGTAACTTCTTCGATAACCGCGACCACTGTTGCCTCTGTAATGAAATACTGTGCTGGCATTTCCAGTTATTTCGGTGCTGCAATGGATGTATTTACCCATTGCGTCGTTGAAAGTATTGAAGTTGCCTGCTTCAAGTATTAGGCGCAGCTTGTCATGCTCACAATTGCGAGTCATGGCTGCTATGGACTCTTTCGTCGAAAATTTGTTGGCGTTATCTGCGTCTAGCCCTTCATCAATATATGATGCTTCGAGCTGCTTGCGCAGATTGTCAATATCGGTGGTATATTGAGATGCCGTTTTTCCTTTTTGTTTAATATTGGATATTTTTGCTTTAATAACGTCAGAGGATTCTCCCTTGACGTTATCATTAAGCTTTTGGATTATGCCATTGATCGTTTGTTCACTTTGGACTTTATAAAGGATAGAGCCCGTTATCTTTGATTTGATAACTTCAATGGCTAGATCTTCTTGATCTCCTTTAGTCCTATCCGTGATTTTTAACGCTGTTAAGAAACGTTGAAGAGACTGTTTACTGCCGTCAAACTCTGGGATAGAGAATGAGACTAGTTTCACGTACTGCCGATCTTTTTCTACTTGGTTCATTTTGTCTGATAGTGTTATTTCGGTTTTTAGTTCCGAGTCGCTTCCGACGTCGGTGTCTATTATATCTTTGCAAAGGTCTATACTTTCTAATTGAGGATTTAATTCTGTGTCGCTTTCGACTTCAGTGTCTATTATCGGCTTTGATTCATCTATATTGTCTAGTTGACTTTCATCAAAATGAGCTAACGAACCTAGACTTTTTGGGACATGTATCTCAATACCTCTTCTTTCTGCAATGGTTGTCAACCTTGTATTCAAAGATCGTAATAGCCTTTGGCATTGATGCTGGTTTTCACTAGTTAGCTTGTTATCTCGAGAACTTACTAATTGTGTGATTCTATTATATTGTGCTACTATGTTATTGACATGGTATATTATCGTTTCTGTTTTTATTACTGTATTCTTGTTGATACATTTATACGACTTTTCAAAAAGTTGTTTACTTTCTATAAGTTTTTTCGCTAATACTGGCCATTCCATAATATTTTATTCGTTTTCTGCGTGCAATAACCAAGTATTAAGTGAATTTAATGCTGAAAAAATAATTTTTTTTTTTTTTTATGTGACAAAAAAACCTCCTTTTTTTTTTTACCTAATCTTTATCAAGGTCCATAGCCCTACTAAGGTACCTCTTTTTCAAGGTCTTTTTATATAGGAGGTAAAGTTTTAGGAGCAAATTCAATGCTGCTATTATTGTTAGAATGGTCAGAAGTACTATTTGGGATTTTAGATGTGGTGTGTTGTCTACTACATCGGTTACCCATCTTGATATCTAAATTGAAATCTACTCATGAAATGGATCTGTTTGGTTCTTTCTTTATTAATTTTTTTTCTCTGCATGTATGTATATATAAAAAAAAATTATTTTTTTTGTGAGGATTTGTTACCCTATTCTGAGAAATGAAATGTGAGTAGTTTTAGTGAACGGCTGTTAGCTTACATAATTGTTTACAATCTTTTTTTTTTTTTTTAAAATGCTAACAGGACGTTTGTTAGTTAAAGCCTTACAGAATTAGTATTTCGCAAGCTGCATTTTCATGCATCAGCTTGCTTTGTGGTAGGACTTATATTAAGGCAAGTTAAGGCTTGCGCATTTCTGCGGCCCCTTTGCGTTTCTTCGCTCTTTGGCGAAGTGTTGCCTTTATATTTGCAATACGCTCTATGCAGCGTTGTCGGTCCTCTTCTTCAGTTAACGACTTCAGGATGTCCTCTTCTAAATGTTTTTGGGTTAGAAGTTTCCTTACTTCTCCTCCTCGTTGGGTTTTGGGTTTCAGCTTCTTTTGCTGGCGAGCCCTGTACTCAGCTATTGTGAGTGGGCGTGGTCCATCAGCTGGACACACCTCAAGCGCCTCTTTCAGCGTCGGTGCGTCCCTTTGTTCAATAGGAACAGCATTTTTCATTGGCCTATGGGCTCAGGCGGTGCCGGTGCCGGTCATCGCACAGGTCAAGTTATATATTTGTAAGTATGTTATGTTTGTAGTTTATTTTCTTCTTTTAGGCCTATGAGCTCAGGCGGTGCCGGTGCTGGTCATCGCCCAGGTGCTTCTAGTGACACACGCTCTTTGTAGCGTTGTCGGTGCCTTTTGAGGTCTTTATCTTCTTCCGTTTTCTTTTGTCGCACTTTTAATTCACTTTTAATTTTAATTGTCCATTGGTTAATTGTTCCATTGTAGTTAAAGAATGGTTATTGGCGTGTGCTCCTTCCGGTTGCGTATTTATAATTTTTTCACTAATTTATTTTTCACAAAGGGTCCTGTCACGGTCGCCATGTAGAAATGGAATCGTAATCGAATAGAAACAGCGAAAACACTTCTGTTCTTTCTTCGGGTTGTATTCGGAATGAATTCAATTTATTCTTCATAAACTTATTTAGCCTAAAGTACATAATGTTCTTGGTTGAGTTCTGTCGCTAAGGGCAGCGGCAGAACGGGATCACGTAGCATGCCATATGTATGTGTATATTTATGTTTGTAAGAATGTATATGCAGAAGGCATATACATTGGAATGCTCATTTGGCCACTTGGAATATATTGCCGACACTGCAGTTCTCACGCTGCAGGCCAGTCCACATATAAGGGACTGATCGTATTACGGCTCTTGAGTGTGGCTATGTTACGTAAACATTGCGACAAAGTGTCTTAATGTTTATGAGCGTGATACTCTACATTAACTTTGGGCATATGACCACTTGACATATTGTATACACTACAATACGGTGAGCATATGCTTATTTGGCATACAACATACTACAGATGACTTGTAAACAAACCTGTCGGTGGACTGACTATCTTTATATCGAAATGATAGCCACCCTCTCCACGACACAATCGGTAATTTGGATGTGAATCATATGACCGATGAGTCTTGTACACGCGTTTCTATTGTCGCTTATCTAGTTAAATTGCCGAATAACCAACAAAATAGATCTGATCTTCGTTTGGTGGTGGGAACAAAGCGCACGCTCGATGGTGGATCCGCGCTTAAACCTAAATGTTTGAAAGCATTTTCGAAAAAGAAAATTGGACGAATTTTTAATTTATATAATAAGACGCCATTACATTATAAATGAGATTGCAGCCATGTTCATCAATAAAGTCGTTATGTTTGTGTATTCGCCAGGAAATGATTTCATTGGATTGTATTTCCATAGGGAAACGAACACAACGGCTCTAGCGGATGAAAATGGGCAATTTCACCTTGCCACCAGCGCAGCATATGCCAGAGGTTTCCGATTGAAACTTAAATGCATTTCAATACTGGCATACCACAGAAAATAAACCGAAATCAACGCAGCGAAGATCTTCGTTGGCAATTTCCGAAATTTCCGAAAGCAGCGCGATTCAAGTCTACATTTACGACTGGCCTTCTTCCAGTAACATTTTGTCGAATTTGAGGTGGTAAATGTGCAGCGCCAACGTGTGCAAGTTTGAACACGATCTCCGATTATGACAATTGCCTCTTTGCCTGAGATTTTTTTCCATAATGGAAACAAATAAAATCATCAATTTTTACGGGATCGCAGGTGTGTTTTCCCAAAACTTTCTTACGCTAAAAACTTCTCCTGGCAAGTACGAATAACTAAAAAAAAATTGGGCCAAATCAGCCCAGCCAAATCTGGCTAGTAGTCAGCGGTAAAATAAAGCCTAGTGAAAGTGCAACAAAATGACCAACGGCACGTTGGTGCCGCTTTCGAGCTGAAGGATTAAAATGGGTTATCGTCAATTACACATTGCGTAAGATTGATCAAACTGAACAATGTTAAAAATTGAGTATCATCATCGCAAGCCTGACTAACAATGGTAGTGCTGTTAATTAAACAATTGTTGTCGTAAAAATGACGGAAGACATGAGTGCACTGGAATATTTGCACAAACTCCATGTGGTACACGAGGCTTTAGCAGAGGTCAGCATAAAGGTTGATGATATCAGTTGTTTTGCTAAACTGTCTACCTAAATCCTTTAAAAGTTTTGTTGCTGCGATTAAGACGCGGAATAATTTATCTAGATTAGTGTTCTTAAAATAAAAAAATTTGTGAAGGAGGCAAGAAGATAACGTTAGCAAAAAAAATCTCATGCAGCAAGGGCAAAAAGTGTTTTAATTGCGGAAAAGAAAGGCACTTTAAACCAGAATATCGGGTCACAAAGAGGAAGCTAAACGAGTCAATGCTTTGTGCACCGAAATATACAAAAGTGGAACCTGAGAAATATCAGATTCACGGCAAAATTTTATATCGGCCACAAGAGCTTTGAACAATAGTAAGTTGTAGTTTTTGAAAAAAAAATAAAGTCTTAAGTGCAAACAAATACAAGCTTAAATCGGCTTGCAATCCACTATTCACATTGTTAGCGGAAGAAATAAAATTCTCACTTAATTGTACCTGATACTCAAAAAGAGTATAGGGGTATATTAGATTTGTGGTGAAAGTGGATGTGTGTAACTCCCAGAAGGAAGCGTTTCCGACCCCATAAGAACTAGAGTAACGACATTTTGTATACAGACTTCTGTGATATGTCACTGTTAAAAGGAACAAATCAATTTGTAGTGGGTACGCAGCGCCCAACGACACGTTCAGAAACACGTTTTCTGTCTCTCCCACACGCACTATTTGTCGCTTAATCTAGCCGTACTGACTATGTATCGTGTATAAATGTAGAGTTGCGGTTGCAGCAGCAACTCACAACGTTCTCCCTCGTTTTGCTTTCGATTTGATGAATTTATGTATGGTGGTGTTTTTAGAGTGTATGACACCTTTAAAGAGTTTCGTTGTGTTAGTTCTTTTACTGGTTTGTTGGTTTCATATAATAGGTTTTAGATAGGTGTCGTGCGAAATTCTCCTAGTGCTGAGCTAAAGGTAGTTTAAATTTATTTAGTCTTCATTTTAGTTGTTGGCCCGTGCTGGGATGAGGGCCTTAGTGTGTTAGTTTTGAGTGATGTATTATGTCGGTGTTTTTGTAGTTTACTATGGAATTGCACAATGTTTGTGAAAGAGATGATGCAGTCTGCGATCTTTGTTTTGTTAATCACTTTGTCTAATACGATGATGGCAATCTTGTGAAAGGCTATTAGAAATAGCACTATGGTAGTCCGTTTTCAGGGCGGTGGATGGCTGATGTTTTTCGTGATAAGAGGTCCATACAAAGTAAACTATCTAAAGAAAATGTTCTCGTTTTGTTTCGAAATTGACTTGCATAGTTAGAAACCACCACAATCTATTTGAGATGATTTTTTTCAAGACTTTTCCTGTGAGGCAGTTTATTTAGAGGTTTTTTGTGCAATTCAGAAGGTATGAACATGCCGGTAAGGCACAAGCTATAGTATTTTTAGTTGTTCCGTTTATGGAACGCTTTTGCAAACATTGTTTTCCAATACGAATAACTCAAAGTCGGGCTTTTTTGGCATAGTGCGATGGGCACGAATTAGTGCAAAGTTCACCTAAGCGGGATTTATTGCCTGCCGTTTTGCACATTTTGAACTTTTTTGTTATACCCGATACTAAAAAAAGAGTAAGGGGTACATTAGATTTGTGCACAAAATGGATGTGTGTAACACACAGAAGGAAGCGGTTCCGACCCCATAAAGTATATATATTCTTGATAGGCATCAATAGCCGAGTAGATAGAGCCATGTCTGTCTGACTATAAGAGCTACAGCAACGAAATTTTGTATCTAGACACTCCTGACTATATCTTCCAGACTTCAAAATTTGAATCAGATCGGATCATTATTATAGCCAGACGGAAAAAAGGACATGGACAGGGATACTGTTAGGACTTAAGGCCCGCGCAATGCGCTACTGCTGCAAAGCATTGTTTCGCAAGCGCGTGGACAGCTACTCCAACTGCCACTATCGTCGGCGCACTATCGCATCTGGGCCTGGAGCATTCTTGGATTTTAAGCTTCTGGCTGCCTTCAGAACCTCAGCTTCCTTAAACTCGCAGATGTCGCTCAGTCTATGCACGAGCAAAGACTCGTACCTTGGGGATCTGCTGATCTGGCGTGCTCGTGGAAACAATGAGCATCTGACCCCATTGCGTATGGCCGGGCAGTTTTTGCTGCCTGCCTGGTGCCTAACCTCCTTTTTTTCAGCTGCAGAATAGATGAAGCACGCTGGCTCCAGATCCTGGAGATGGTCCAGCCGCACCTCTCCTCGCCGTTCTGCCTATGCCTTTTAGGCCTATGAGCTCAGGCGGTGCCGGTGCTGGTCATCGCCCAGGTGCTTCTAGTGACACACGCTCTTTGTAGCGTTGTCGGTGCCTTTTGAGGTCTTTATCTTCTTCCGTTTTCTTTTGTCGCACTTTTAGGCAATTTAATTTTTTAATGAAGTCTATACCTATAATGCCATCGGTAGGGATTGGAAAGTTTTGTTCAACTAAATGATGATCGTGTGGGATTATATACTTTCCTGTAGATAATTCTACGAATGCTAAACCTTTTGAAAAAACTGAACCTTCGCCGATTCCTGATATTTTTTGGTTGATATGTTAACATTAACATTATCAAAAGTATCGATATTTTCTTTTAGTATTGAAATGTCTGCACCAGTATCTATTAATAAGGTAAATGTATTACCTGTTTTCAAATTTTTAAGCTTTATAAATATTCCTGAACTAAGATTGATGTTGTGTACTATCGCACAATTTGAATATCTTAAGGGGTTTATTGGTTTTCCGAACTACTTTCAGTAGCTCGTACATTTACATTGTTGGCATTGTTTTGGCCTCTGTTTGAGTTGCCCTGGCCCCTAGAGTTTCCTCTATTTTGGCCTCTATAATTGCCCCTGTAATTATTTTGGTTATTGTTACTATAGTAATTACCTCTGTTTTGGTAATTACCTCTGTTCGATCTATTATTGCCGCGGTTATTGTAACTTCTTCGATAACCGCGACCACTGTTGCCTCTGTAATGAAATACTGTGCTGGCATTTCCAGTTATTTCGGTGCTGCAATGGATGTATTTACCCATTGCGTCGTTGAAAGTATTGAAGTTGCCTGCTTCAAGTATTAGGCGCAGCTTGTCATGCTCACAATTGCGAGTCATGGCTGCTATGGACTCTTTCGTCGAAAATTTGTTGGCGTTATCTGCGTCTAGCCCTTCATCAATATATGATGCTTCGAGCTGCTTGCGCAGATTGTCAATATCGGTGGTATATTGAGATGCCGTTTTTCCTTTTTGTTTAATATTGGATATTTTTGCTTTAATAACGTCAGAGGATTCTCCCTTGACGTTATCATTAAGCTTTTGGATTATGCCATTGATCGTTTGTTCACTTTGGACTTTATAAAGGATAGAGCCCGTTATCTTTGATTTGATAACTTCAATGGCTAGATCTTCTTGATCTCCTTTAGTCCTATCCGTGATTTTTAACGCTGTTAAGAAACGTTGAAGAGACTGTTTACTGCCGTCAAACTCTGGGATAGAGAATGAGACTAGTTTCACGTACTGCCGATCTTTTTCTACTTGGTTCATTTTGTCTGATAGTGTTATTTCGGTTTTTAGTTCCGAGTCGCTTCCGACGTCGGTGTCTATTATATCTTTGCAAAGGTCTATACTTTCTAATTGAGGATTTAATTCTGTGTCGCTTTCGACTTCAGTGTCTATTATCGGCTTTGATTCATCTATATTGTCTAGTTGACTTTCATCAAAATGAGCTAACGAACCTAGACTTTTTGGGACATGTATCTCAATACCTCTTCTTTCTGCAATGGTTGTCAACCTTGTATTCAAAGATCGTAATAGCCTTTGGCATTGATGCTGGTTTTCACTAGTTAGCTTGTTATCTCGAGAACTTACTAATTGTGTGATTCTATTATATTGTGCTACTATGTTATTGACATGGTATATTATCGTTTCTGTTTTTATTACTGTATTCTTGTTGATACATTTATACGACTTTTCAAAAAGTTGTTTACTTTCTATAAGTTTTTTCGCTAATACTGGCCATTCCATAATATTTTATTCGTTTTCTGCGTGCAATAACCAAGTATTAAGTGAATTTAATGCTGAAAAAATAATTTTTTTTTTTTTATGTGACAAAAAAACCTCCTTTTTTTTTTTACCTAATCTTTATCAAGGTCCATAGCCCTACTAAGGTACCTCTTTTTCAAGGTCTTTTTATATAGGAGGTAAAGTTTTAGGAGCAAATTCAATGCTGCTATTATTGTTAGAATGGTCAGAAGTACTATTTGGGATTTTAGATGTGGTGTGTTGTCTACTACATCGGTTACCCATCTTGATATCTAAATTGAAATCTACTCATGAAATGGATCTGTTTGGTTCTTTCTTTATTAATTTTTTTTCTCTGCATGTATGTATATATAAAAAAAAATTATTTTTTTTGTGAGGATTTGTTACCCTATTCTGAGAAATGAAATGTGAGTAGTTTTAGTGAACGGCTGTTAGCTTACATAATTGTTTACAATCTTTTTTTTTTTTTTAAAAATGCTAACAGGACGTTTGTTAGTTAAAGCCTTACAGAATTAGTATTTCGCAAGCTGCATTTTCATGCATCAGCTTGCTTTGTGGTAGGACTTATATTAAGGCAAGTTAAGGCTTGCGCATTTCTGCGGCCCCTTTGCGTTTCTTCGCTCTTTGGCGAAGTGTTGCCTTTATATTTGCAATACGCTCTATGCAGCGTTGTCGGTCCTCTTCTTCAGTTAACGACTTCAGGATGTCCTCTTCTAAATGTTTTTGGGTTAGAAGTTTCCTTACTTCTCCTCCTCGTTGGGTTTTGGGTTTCAGCTTCTTTTGCTGGCGAGCCCTGTACTCAGCTATTGTGAGTGGGCGTGGTCCATCAGCTGGACACACCTCAAGCGCCTCTTTCAGCGTCGGTGCGTCCCTTTGTTCAATAGGAACAGCATTTTTCATTGGCCTATGGGCTCAGGCGGTGCCGGTGCCGGTCATCGCACAGGTCAAGTTATATATTTGTAAGTATGTTATGTTTGTAGTTTATTTTCTTCTTTTAGGCCTATGAGCTCAGGCGGTGCCGGTGCTGGTCATCGCCCAGGTGCTTCTAGTGACACACGCTCTTTGTAGCGTTGTCGGTGCCTTTTGAGGTCTTTATCTTCTTCCGTTTTCTTTTGTCGCACTTTTAATTCACTTTTAATTTTAATTGTCCATTGGTTAATTGTTCCATTGTAGTTAAAGAATGGTTATTGGCGTGTGCTCCTTCCGGTTGCGTATTTATAATTTTTTCACTAATTTATTTTTCACAAAGGGTCCTGTCACGGTCGCCATGTAGAAATGGAATCGTAATCGAATAGAAACAGCGAAAACACTTCTGTTCTTTCTTCGGGTTGTATTCGGAATGAATTCAATTTATTCTTCATAAACTTATTTAGCCTAAAGTACATAATGTTCTTGGTTGAGTTCTGTCGCTAAGGGCAGCGGCAGAACGGGATCACGTAGCATGCCATATGTATGTGTATATTTATGTTTGTAAGAATGTATATGCAGAAGGCATATACATTGGAATGCTCATTTGGCCACTTGGAATATATTGCCGACACTGCAGTTCTCACGCTGCAGGCCAGTCCACATATAAGGGACTGATCGTATTACGGCTCTTGAGTGTGGCTATGTTACGTAAACATTGCGACAAAGTGTCTTTATGTTTATGAGCGTGATACTCTACATTAACTTTGGGCATATGACCACTTGACATATTGTATACACTACAATACGGTGAGCATATGCTTATTTGGCATACAACATACTACAGATGACTTGTAAACAAACCTGTCGGTGGACTGACTATCTTTATATCGAAATGATAGCCACCCTCTCCACGACACAATCGGTAATTTGGATGTGAATCATATGACCGATGAGTCTTGTACACGCGTTTCTATTGTCGCTTATCTAGTTAAATTGCCGAATCACCAACAAAATAGATCTGATCTTCGTTTGGTGGTGGGAACAAAGCGCACGCTCGATGGTGGATCCGCGCTTAAACCTAAATGTTTGAAAGCATTTTCGAAAAAGAAAATTGGACGAATTTTTAATTTATATAATAAGACGCCATTACATTATAAATGAGATTGCAGCCATGTTCATCAATAAAGTCGTTATGTTTGTGTATTCGCCAGGAAATGATTTCATTGGATTGTATTTCCATAGGGAAACGAACACAACGGCTCTAGCGGATGAAAATGGGCAATTTCACCTTGCCACCAGCGCAGCATATGCCAGAGGTTTCCGATTGAAACTTAAATGCATTTCAATACTGGCATACCACAGAAAATGAACCGAAATCAACGCAGCGAAGATCTTCGTTGGCAATTTCCGAAATTTCCGAAAGCAGCGCGATTCAAGTCTACATTTACGACTGGCCTTCTTCCAGTAACATTTTGTCGAATTTGAGGTGGTAAATGTGCAGCGCCAACGTGTGCAAGTTTGAACACGATCTCCGATTATGACAATTGCCTCTTTGCCTGAGATTTTTTTCCATAATGGAAACAAATAAAATCATCAATTTTTACGGGATCGCAGGTGTGTTTTCCCAAAACTTTCTTACGCTAAAAACTTCTCCTGGCAAGTACGAATAACTAAAAAAAAATTGGGCCAAATCAGCCCAGCCAAATCTGGCTAGTAGTCAGCGGTAAAATAAAGCCTAGTGAAAGTGCAACAAAATGACCAACGGCACGTTGGTGCCGCTTTCGAGCTGAAGGATTAAAATGGGTTATCGTCAATTACACATTGCGTAAGATTGATCAAACTGAACAATGTTAAAAATTGAGTATCATCATCGCAAGCCTGACTAACAATGGTAGTGCTGTTAATTAAACAATTGTTGTCGTAAAAATGACGGAAGACATGAGTGCACTGGAATATTTGCACAAACTCCATGTGGTACACGAGGCTTTAGCAGAGGTCAGCATAAAGGTTGATGATATCAGTTGTTTTGCTAAACTGTCTACCTAAATCCTTTAAAAGTTTTGTTGCTGCGATTAAGACGCGGAATAATTTATCTAGATTAGTGTTCTTAAAATAAAAAAATTTGTGAAGGAGGCAAGAAGATAACGTTAGCAAAAAAAATCTCATGCAGCAAGGGCAAAAAGTGTTTTAATTGCGGAAAAGAAAGGCACTTTAAACCAGAATATCGGGTCACAAAGAGGAAGCTAAACGAGTCAATGCTTTGTGCACCGAAATATACAAAAGTGGAACCTGAGAAATATCAGATTCACGGCAAAATTTTATATCGGCCACAAGAGCTTTGAACAATAGTAAGTTGTAGTTTTTGAAAAAAAAATAAAGTCTTAAGTGCAAACAAATACAAGCTTAAATCGGCTTGCAATCCACTATTCACATTGTTAGCGGAAGAAATAAAATTCTCACTTAATTGTACCTGATACTCAAAAAGAGTATAGGGGTATATTAGATTTGTGGTGAAAGTGGATGTGTGTAACTCCCAGAAGGAAGCGTTTCCGACCCCATAAGAACTAGAGTAACGACATTTTGTATACAGACTTCTGTGATATGTCACTGTTAAAAGGAACAAATCAATTTGTAGTGGGTACGCAGCGCCCAACGACACGTTCAGAAACACGTTTTCTGTCTCTCCTACACGCACTATTTGTCGCTTAATCTAGCCGTACTGACTATGTATCGTGTATAAATGTAGAGTTGCGGTTGCAGCAGCAACTCACAACGTTCTCCCTCGTTTTGCTTTCGATTTGATGAATTTATGTATGGTGGTGTTTTTAGAGTGTATGACACCTTTAAAGAGTTTCGTTGTGTTAGTTCTTTTACTGGTTTGTTGGTTTCATATAATAGGTTTTAGATAGGTGTCGTGCGAAATTCTCCTAGTGCTGAGCTAAAGGTAGTTTAAATTTATTTAGTCTTCATTTTAGTTGTTGGCCCGTGCTGGGATGAGGGCCTTAGTGTGTTAGTTTTGAATGATGTATTATGTCGGTGTTTTTGTAGGTTACTATGGAATTGCACAATGTTTGTGAAAGAGATGATGCAGTCTGCGATCTTTGTTTTGTTAATCACTTTGTCTAATACGATGATGGCAATCTTGTGAAAGGCTATTATAAGAGGTCCATACAAAGTAAACTATCTAAAGAAAATGTTCTCGTTTTGTTTCGAAATTGACTTGCATAGTTAGAAACCACCACAATCTATTTGAGATGATTTTTTTCAAGACTTTTCCTGTGAGGCAGTTTATTTAGAGGTTTTTTGTGCAATTCAGAAGGTATGAACATGCCGGTAAGGCACAAGCTATAGTATTTTTAGTTGTTCCGTTTATGGAACGCTTTTGCAAACATTGTTTTCCAATACGAATAACTCAAAGTCGGGCTTTTTTGGCATAGTGCGATGGGCACGAATTAGTGCAAAGTTCACCTAAGCGGGATTTATTGCCTGCCGTTTTGCACATTTTGAACTTTTTTGTTATACCCGATACTAAAAAAAGAGTAAGGGGTACATTAGATTTGTGCACAAAATGGATGTGTGTAACACACAGAAGGAAGCGGTTCCGACCCCATAAAGTATATATATTCTTGATAGGCATCAATAGCCGAGTAGATAGAGCCATGTCTGTCTGACTATAAGAGCTACAGCAACGAAATTTTGTATCTAGACACTCCTGACTATATCTTCCAGACTTCAAAATTTGAATCAGATCGGATCATTATTATAGCCAGACGGAAAAAAGGACATGGACAGGGATACTGTTAGGACTTAAGGCCCGCGCAATGCGCTACTGCTGCAAAGCATTGTTTCGCAAGCGCGTGGACAGCTACTCCAACTGCCACTATCGTCGGCGCACTATCGCATCTGGGCTTGGAGCATTCTTGGATTTTAAGCTTCTGGCTGCCTTCAGAACCTCAGCTTCCTTAAACTCGCAGATGTCGCTCAGTCTATGCACGAGCAAAGACTCGTACCTTGGGGATCTGCTGATCTGGCGTGCTCGTGGAAACAATGAGCATCTGACCCCATTGCGTATGGCCGGGCAGTTTTTGCTGCCTGCCTGGTGCCTAACCTCCTTTTTTTCAGCTGCAGAATAGATGAAGCACGCTGGCTCCAGATCCTGGAGATGGTCCAGCCGCACCTCTCCTCGCCGTTCTGCCTATGCCTTTTAGGCCTATGAGCTCAGGCGGTGCCGGTGCTGGTCATCGCCCAGGTGCTTCTAGTGACACACGCTCTTTGTAGCGTTGTCGGTGCCTTTTGAGGTCTTTATCTTCTTCCGTTTTCTTTTGTCGCACTTTTAATTCACTTTTAATTTTAATTGTCCATTGGTTAATTGTTCCATTGTAGTTAAAGAATGGTTATTGGCGTGTGCTCCTTCCGGTTGCGTATTTATAATTTTTTCACTAATTTATTTTTCACAAAGGGTCCTGTCACGGTCGCCATGTAGAAATGGAATCGTAATCGAATAGAAACAGCGAAAACACTTCTGTTCTTTCTTCGGGTTGTATTCGGAATGAATTCAATTTATTCTTCATAAACTTATTTAGCCTAAAGTACATAATGTTCTTGGTTGAGTTCTGTCGCTAAGGGCAGCGGCAGAACGGGATCACGTAGCATGCCATATGTATGTGTATATTTATGTTTGTAAGAATGTATATGCAGAAGGCATATACATTGGAATGCTCATTTGGCCACTTGGAATATATTGCCGACACTGCAGTTCTCACGCTGCAGGCCAGTCCACATATAAGGGACTGATCGTATTACGGCTCTTGAGTGTGGCTATGTTACGTAAACATTGCGACAAAGTGTCTTTATGTTTATGAGCGTGATACTCTACATTAACTTTGGGCATATGACCACTTGACATATTGTATACACTACAATACGGTGAGCATATGCTTATTTGGCATACAACATACTACAGATGACTTGTAAACAAACCTGTCGGTGGACTGACTATCTTTATATCGAAATGATAGCCACCCTCTCCACGACACAATCGGTAATTTGGATGTGAATCATATGACCGATGAGTCTTGTACACGCGTTTCTATTGTCGCTTATCTAGTTAAATTGCCGAATCACCAACAAAATAGATCTGATCTTCGTTTGGTGGTGGGAACAAAGCGCACGCTCGATGGTGGATCCGCGCTTAAACCTAAATGTTTGAAAGCATTTTCGAAAAAGAAAATTGGACGAATTTTTAATTTATATAATAAGACGCCATTACATTATAAATGAGATTGCAGCCATGTTCATCAATAAAGTCGTTATGTTTGTGTATTCGCCAGGAAATGATTTCATTGGATTGTATTTCCATAGGGAAACGAACACAACGGCTCTAGCGGATGAAAATGGGCAATTTCACCTTGCCACCAGCGCAGCATATGCCAGAGGTTTCCGATTGAAACTTAAATGCATTTCAATACTGGCATACCACAGAAAATGAACCGAAATCAACGCAGCGAAGATCTTCGTTGGCAATTTTCGAAATTTCCGAAAGCAGCGCGATTCAAGTCTACATTTACGACTGGCCTTCTTCCAGTAACATTTTGTCGAATTTGAGGTGGTAAATGTGCAGCGCCAACGTGTGCAAGTTTGAACACGATCTCCGATTATGACAATTGCCTCTTTGCCTGAGATTTTTTTCCATAATGGAAACAAATAAAATCATCAATTTTTACGGGATCGCAGGTGTGTTTTCCCAAAACTTTCTTACGCTAAAAACTTCTCCTGGCAAGTACGAATAACTAAAAAAAAATTGGGCCAAATCAGCCCAGCCAAATCTGGCTAGTAGTCAGCGGTTAAATAAAGCCTAGTGAAAGTGCAACAAAATGACCAACGGCACGTTGGTGCCGCTTTCGAGCTGAAGGATTAAAATGGGTTATCGTCAATTACACATTGCGTAAGATTGATCAAACTGAACAATGTTAAAAATTGAGTATCATCATCGCAAGCCTGACTAACAATGGTAGTGCTGTTAATTAAACAATTGTTGTCGTAAAAATGACGGAAGACATGAGTGCACTGGAATATTTGCACAAACTCCATGTGGTACGAGGCTTTAGCAGAGGTCAGCATAAAGGTTGATGATATCAGTTGTTTTGCTAAACTGTCTACCTAAATCCTTTAAAAGTTTTGTTGCTGCGATTAAGACGCGGAATAATTTATCTAGATTAGTGTTCTTAAAATAAAAAAATTTGTGAAGGAGGCAAGAAGATAACGTTAGCAAAAAAAATCTCATGCAGCAAGGGCAAAAAGTGTTTTAATTGCGGAAAAGAAAGGCACTTTAAACCAGAATATCGGGTCACAAAGAGGAAGCTAAACGAGTCAATGCTTTGTGCACCGAAATATACAAAAGTGGAACCTGAGAAATATCAGATTCACGGCAAAATTTTATATCGGCCACAAGAGCTTTGAACAATAGTAAGTTGTAGTTTTTGAAAAAAAAATAAAGTCTTAAGTGCAAACAAATACAAGCTTAAATCGGCTTGCAATCCACTATTCACATTGTTAGCGGAAGAAATAAAATTCTCACTTAATTGTACCTGATACTCAAAAAGAGTATAGGGGTATATTAGATTTGTGGTGAAAGTGGATGTGTGTAACTCCCAGAAGGAAGCGTTTCCGACCCCATAAGAACTAGAGTAACGACATTTTGTATACAGACTTCTGTGATATGTCACTGTTAAAAGGAACAAATCAATTTGTAGTGGGTACGCAGCGCCCAACGACACGTTCAGAAACACGTTTTCTGTCTCTCCCACACGCACTATTTGTCGCTTAATCTAGCCGTACTGACTATGTATCGTGTATAAATGTAGAGTTGCGGTTGCAGCAGCAACTCACAACGTTCTCCCTCGTTTTGCTTTCGATTTGATGAATTTATGTATGGTGGTGTTTTTAGAGTGTATGACACCTTTAAAGAGTTTCGTTGTGTTAGTTCTTTTACTGGTTTGTTGGTTTCATATAATAGGTTTTAGATAGGTGTCGTGCGAAATTCTCCTAGTGCTGAGCTAAAGGTAGTTTAAATTTATTTAGTCTTCATTTTAGTTGTTGGCCCGTGCTGGGATGAGGGCCTTAGTGTGTTAGTTTTGAGTGATGTATTATGTCGGTGTTTTTGTAGGTTACTATGTAATTGCACAATGTTTGTGAAAGAGATGATGCAGTCTGCGATCTTTGTTTTGTTAATCACTTTGTCTAATACGATGATGGCAATCTTGTGAAAGGCTATTAGAAATAGCACTATGGTAGTCCGTTTTCAGGGCGGTGGATGGCTGATGTTTTTCGTGATAAGAGGTCCATACAAAGTAAACTATCTAAAGAAAATGTTCTCGTTTTGTTTCGAAATTGACTTGCATAGTTAGAAACCACCACAATCTATTTGAGATGATTTTTTTCAAGACTTTTCCTGTGAGGCAGTTTATTTAGAGGTTTTTTGTGCAATTCAGAAGGTATGAACATGCCGGTAAGGCACAAGCTATAGTATTTTTAGTTGTTCCGTTTATGGAACGCTTTTGCAAACATTGTTTTCCAATACGAATAACTCAAAGTCGGGCTTTTTTGGCATAGTGCGATGGGCACGAATTAGTGCAAAGTTCACCTAAGCGGGATTTATTGCCTGCCGTTTTGCACATTTTGAACTTTTTTGTTATACCCGATACTAAAAAAAGAGTAAGGGGTACATTAGATTTGTGCACAAAATGGATGTGTGTAACACACAGAAGGAAGCGGTTCCGACCCCATAAAGTATATATATTCTTGATAGGCATCAATAGCCGAGTAGATAGAGCCATGTCTGTCTGACTATAAGAGCTACAGCAACGAAATTTTGTATCTAGACACTCCTGACTATATCTTCCAGACTTCAAAATTTGAATCAGATCGGATCATTATTATAGCCAGACGGAAAAAAGGACATGGACAGGGATACTGTTAGGACTTAAGGCCCGCGCAATGCGCTACTGCTGCAAAGCATTGTTTCGCAAGCGCGTGGACAGCTACTCCAACTGCCACTATCGTCGGCGCACTATCGCATCTGGGCCTGGAGCATTCTTGGATTTTAAGCTTCTGGCTGCCTTCAGAACCTCAGCTTCCTTAAACTCGCAGATGTCGCTCAGTCTATGCACGAGCAAAGACTCGTACCTTGGGGATCTGCTGATCTGGCGTGCTCGTGGAAACAATGAGCATCTGACCCCATTGCGTATGGCCGGGCAGTTTTTGCTGCCTGCCTGGTGCCTAACCTCCTTTTTTTCAGCTGCAGAATAGATGAAGCACGCTGGCTCCAGATCCTGGAGATGGTCCAGCCGCACCTCTCCTCGCCGTTCTGCCTATGCCTTTTAGGCCTATGAGCTCAGGCGGTGCCGGTGCTGGTCATCGCCCAGGTGCTTCTAGTGACACACGCTCTTTGTAGCGTTGTCGGTGCCTTTTGAGGTCTTTATCTTCTTCCGTTTTCTTTTGTCGCACTTTTAATTCACTTTTAATTTTAATTGTCCATTGGTTAATTGTTCCATTGTAGTTAAAGAATGGTTATTGGCGTGTGCTCCTTCCGGTTGCGTATTTATAATTTTTTCACTAATTTATTTTTCACAAAGGGTCCTGTCACGGTCGCCATGTAGAAATGGAATCGTAATCGAATAGAAACAGCGAAAACACTTCTGTTCTTTCTTCGGGTTGTATTCGGAATGAATTCAATTTATTCTTCATAAACTTATTTAGCCTAAAGTACATAATGTTCTTGGTTGAGTTCTGTCGCTAAGGGCAGCGGCAGAACGGGATCACGTAGCATGCCATATGTATGTGTATATTTATGTTTGTAAGAATGTATATGCAGAAGGCATATACATTGGAATGCTCATTTGGCCACTTGGAATATATTGCCGACACTGCAGTTCTCACGCTGCAGGCCAGTCCACATATAAGGGACTGATCGTATTACGGCTCTTGAGTGTGGCTATGTTACGTAAACATTGCGACAAAGTGTCTTTATGTTTATGAGCGTGATACTCTACATTAACTTTGGGCATATGACCACTTGACATATTGTATACACTACAATACGGTGAGCATATGCTTATTTGGCATACAACATACTACAGATGACTTGTAAACAAACCTGTCGGTGGACTGACTATCTTTATATCGAAATGATAGCCACCCTCTCCACGACACAATCGGTAATTTGGATGTGAATCATATGACCGATGAGTCTTGTACACGCGTTTCTATTGTCGCTTATCTAGTTAAATTGCCGAATAACCAACAAAATAGATCTGATCTTCGTTTGGTGGTGGGAACAAAGCGCACGCTCGATGGTGGATCCGCGCTTAAACCTAAATGTTTGAAAGCATTTTCGAAAAAGAAAATTGGACGAATTTTTAATTTATATAATAAGACGCCATTACATTATAAATGAGATTGCAGCCATGTTCATCAATAAAGTCGTTATGTTTGTGTATTCGCCAGGAAATGATTTCATTGGATTGTATTTCCATAGGGAAACGAACACAACGGCTCTAGCGGATGAAAATGGGCAATTTCACCTTGCCACCAGCGCAGCATATGCCAGAGGTTTCCGATTGAAACTTAAATGCATTTCAATACTGGCATACCACAGAAAATGAACCGAAATCAACGCAGCGAAGATCTTCGTTGGCAATTTTCGAAATTTCCGAAAGCAGCGCGATTCAAGTCTACATTTACGACTGGCCTTCTTCCAGTAACATTTTGTCGAATTTGAGGTGGTAAATGTGCAGCGCCAACGTGTGCAAGTTTGAACACGATCTCCGATTATGACAATTGCCTCTTTGCCTGAGATTTTTTTCCATAATGGAAACAAATAAAATCATCAATTTTTACGGGATCGCAGGTGTGTTTTCCCAAAACTTTCTTACGCTAAAAACTTCTCCTGGCAAGTACGAATAACTAAAAAAAAATTGGGCCAAATCAGCCCAGCCAAATCTGGCTAGTAGTCAGCGGTAAAATAAAGCCTAGTGAAAGTGCAACAAAATGACCAACGGCACGTTGGTGCCGCTTTCGAGCTGAAGGATTAAAATGGGTTATCGTCAATTACACATTGCGTAAGATTGATCAAACTGAACAATGTTAAAAATTGAGTATCATCATCGCAAGCCTGACTAACAATGGTAGTGCTGTTAATTAAACAATTGTTGTCGTAAAAATGACGGAAGACATGAGTGCACTGGAATATTTGCACAAACTCCATGTGGTACACGAGGCTTTAGCAGAGGTCAGCATAAAGGTTGATGATATCAGTTGTTTTGCTAAACTGTCTACCTAAATCCTTTAAAAGTTTTGTTGCTGCGATTAAGACGCGGAATAATTTATCTAGATTAGTGTTCTTAAAATAAAAAAATTTGTGAAGGAGGCAAGAAGATAACGTTAGCAAAAAAAATCTCATGCAGCAAGGGCAAAAAGTGTTTTAATTGCGGAAAAGAAAGGCACTTTAAACCAGAATATCGGGTCACAAAGAGGAAGCTAAACGAGTCAATGCTTTGTGCACCGAAATATACAAAAGTGGAACCTGAGAAATATCAGATTCACGGCAAAATTTTATATCGGCCACAAGAGCTTTGAACAATAGTAAGTTGTAGTTTTTGAAAAAAAAATAAAGTCTTAAGTGCAAACAAATACAAGCTTAAATCGGCTTGCAATCCACTATTCACATTGTTAGCGGAAGAAATAAAATTCTCACTTAATTGTACCTGATACTCAAAAAGAGTATAGGGGTATATTAGATTTGTGGTGAAAGTGGATGTGTGTAACTCCCAGAAGGAAGCGTTTCCGACCCCATAAGAACTAGAGTAACGACATTTTGTATACAGACTTCTGTGATATGTCACTGTTAAAAGGAACAAATCAATTTGTAGTGGGTACGCAGCGCCCAACGACACGTTCAGAAACACGTTTTCTGTCTCTCCTACACGCACTATTTGTCGCTTAATCTAGCCGTACTGACTATGTATCGTGTATAAATGTAGAGTTGCGGTTGCAGCAGCAACTCACAACGTTCTCCCTCGTTTTGCTTTCGATTTGATGAATTTATGTATGGTGGTGTTTTTAGAGTGTATGACACCTTTAAAGAGTTTCGTTGTGTTAGTTCTTTTACTGGTTTGTTGGTTTCATATAATAGGTTTTAGATAGGTGTCGTGCGAAATTCTCCTAGTGCTGAGCTAAAGGTAGTTTAAATTTATTTAGTCTTCATTTTAGTTGTTGGCCCGTGCTGGGATGAGGGCCTTAGTGTGTTAGTTTTGAGTGATGTATTATGTCGGTGTTTTTGTAGGTTACTATGGAATTGCACAATGTTTGTGAAAGAGATGATGCAGTCTGCGATCTTTGTTTTGTTAATCACTTTGTCTAATACGATGATGGCAATCTTGTGAAAGGCTATTAGAAATAGCACTATGGTAGTCCGTTTTCAGGGCGGTGGATGGCTGATGTTTTTCGTGATAAGAGGTCCATACAAAGTAAACTATCTAAAGAAAATGTTCTCGTTTTGTTTCGAAATTGACTTGCATAGTTAGAAACCACCACAATCTATTTGAGATGATTTTTTTCAAGACTTTTCCTGTGAGGCAGTTTATTTAGAGGTTTTTTGTGCAATTCAGAAGGTATGAACATGCCGGTAAGGCACAAGCTATAGTATTTTTAGTTGTTCCGTTTATGGAACGCTTTTGCAAACATTGTTTTCCAATACGAATAACTCAAAGTCGGGCTTTTTTGGCATAGTGCGATGGGCACGAATTAGTGCAAAGTTCACCTAAGCGGGATTTATTGCCTGCCGTTTTGCACATTTTGAACTTTTTTGTTATACCCGATACTAAAAAAAGAGTAAGGGGTACATTAGATTTGTGCACAAAATGGATGTGTGTAACACACAGAAGGAAGCGGTTCCGACCCCATAAAGTATATATATTCTTGATAGGCATCAATAGCCGAGTAGATAGAGCCATGTCTGTCTGACTATAAGAGCTACAGCAACGAAATTTTGTATCTAGACACTCCTGACTATATCTTCCAGACTTCAAAATTTGAATCAGATCGGATCATTATTATATCCAGACGGAAAAAAGGACATGGACAGGGATACTGTTAGGACTTAAGGCCCGCGCAATGCGCTACTGCTGCAAAGCATTGTTTCGCAAGCGCGTGGACAGCTACTCCAACTGCCACTATCGTCGGCGCACTATCGCATCTGGGCCTGGAGCATTCTTGGATTTTAAGCTTCTAGCTGCCTTCAGAACCTCAGCTTCCTTAAACTCGCAGATGTCGCTCAGTCTATGCACGAGCAAAGACTCGTACCTTGGGGATCTGCTGATCTGGCGTGCTCGTGGAAACAATGAGCATCTGACCCCATTGCGTATGGCCGGGCAGTTTTTGCTGCCTGCCTGGTGCCTAACCTCCTTTTTTTCAGCTGCAGAATAGATGAAGCACGCTGGCTCCAGATCCTGGAGATGGTCCAGCCGCACCTCTCCTCGCCGTTCTGCATGACGGCTTTGCCCACAGAAAAGGTTAAACTGAACATTGCCAACTCCGTGTATCCGCGGCTCAGACTCTTAATCGTCCCTCTTCAATCTTAAACTGGCTGATACTACGGCGTACCTTGGTGACACAGTTTTCCAAGTCCGATAACCGATTGTCTTCCCTCCTGGAAACCATTGCTAGGACTCCGCTGTAGTTTATATTCATTCATATTATATAATTTTATATTGTATTATTATTTTATATGCTCATCATTGTATTTTTCCGCTTAAGTACCTAGTTTTACGCGTATATGTGTGTTGTTATTGCTCATATCCAAGAGCTAACTGTAGCGCTCACACACACATAGCCAAGCCCGCAGCTCACACTCGAGTGAACGGAAAGTGAACAGACGTGTTTCTAGTGTACCTCCAGTGATCATCAGGAAAAAACAAGCCTTAGACCCTCCTGAAAAAGGTAAACAAGTAAGCGCGTGGATTCCATTAGGAAGGGGTACGTACCGAGCCTGGCCCAAGCGTGAAGGGCAATCCCACAGAGCAGAAACCAGGTGAAATCGGGTGCTCCAGCCAGGGCTGAGGGGCGGAGGGGAAATCCAGTCCCGCTATCTCCCGCTCTCTCCCCACTGGGACCACAAAAACAAAGTTTTTCCGGGCGAACTTCACTCCGCAGCGTTTTTCCATTCTCGGTGACTCGAGCAGCAGATCGATATAGTAGCAGTGTTAGATAGTGCGCAAACTATCAGGCAGCTGTACTATCGGATACACAAATCTTGTAAGGAGTAAGCGATACCTGCCAACCTTCGAACCCCCCCGCCTAGGCGGTGTCCCGGAAAAAGGGGCTCTGGGGACCGAGAAAGGGCGGTATATCCCCCATCGACCAGAAGCCAAGGGAAACCTGTGGCCAGCGCGGGATCCCCTATCGCCTGACCTGTTAAAGCAAGCGGCATGGAGGTAGGAAACCCCTTTGGAAAAAGCGCAGCGATGGCAAGATCGCCCCCTCAGCCAACAGCCACGCCATTGGCGCAGCAGCTGGCCGAATCGCTTAGCAGCCCTACCACGGCACCAAAGTCCCTGGCGGACGCGGTAAGCCAAATAGGGCTGATCTTGAAGGACCTCTCGACCCTGTTCACCGGCCAGAGGCACATCAACCAGCGGATGAGAGACAGCCTAACACAGCTGGTAAGCCTGCAGGAGATGGTAGCCGACCTCACCAGCCAAGATAATGGTAAGGTCCCCGAGCGCAAAGAGGCAGGCACGCAGACGTCGCCAATAGCTGCAAGTAGGAACGGCAGAGGGCTCGGCACCCTGGAGAGGAGTCAAGCGACACCAAAACGTGCAAGGGAACCAACAGCAGGACAGAGGCAGACACCGCCGAAGAAGTTCAGGCCGCGGGAGCGAACGGACCGCGAACTTGAAACCCAACGGTGCCCAACTGGCAGCAGTTCGGTAGAAACCAGAAAAAAACAGACCACGAAAAAAACGCGACCAGACGCTGTAGTGATAGCGAGCGTAGGAGACATCACTTACGCGGAATTATTAAAATCGGTGAAAGGAGATGCAACGCTGAGCCATGTGAGCGGTGACGTGGAAAGCATCAGGAAGACAGCTAAGGGAGATCTGCTGCTGCGCCTCAAAAAAGCCCCGAGTCACAGCGCGGAGGAGGTCAAATCGGCGGTCGGAAATGCACTAGGGGCCAAGGCAGTGGTACGGGCCCTGACCGAACAAACAAGGCTCGAGTTAATGGATCTAGACGAGATAACAACGAAGGCAGAGATATTGGAAGCATTAAAGCGTGCCACAGGGGTAACCGAAATCCCCGAGGACGCGGTAAGGTCCTTAAGAGCCACCAGAAGCGGGATGCAGATAGCCACCCTATCCCTCCAGGCAGTCGCCGCCAACAAACTCGCTGCAATGGGGAAGATAAGGGTCGGCTGGGTAAACTGCCGTATCAAGCAAATAGTGTCGCCAAAACGATGCTACAAGTGTTTGGAGTTCGGGCACATCTCGGTAAACTGCACCGGAGAAAAGGACCACAGAGGAGCGTGCTTTAGATGTGGAGGCAGAGACCATGAGGCCAGAAATTGCAGCAAGAACCCACACTGCATACTCTGCGCACAAAAAACGGGTAGCCCCACGGACCATGCCTCGGGAAGTTTTAAGTGCCCAGCGTACCGTGAGGCAGTTAGAAAACTCAAATGTTAAGGATCATCCAACTGAACCTTAACCATTGCAGGGTGGCCCAAGACCTTCTCACCCAATCCGTTACAGAGCTCAACACGGACATGGCACTGCTGAGCGAGCCCTACAAGACCGTGAGATCCAACACGTGGGTCATGGATCAATCGGGGAAAGCGGCAATCTGGATGTGCGGCAAACCGGCACAGCACCTAGACGGAGTTAAAAGATCCAAAGGATACGTACGAGGGAGGCTGAAAGTCCTATGGGTATACAGCTGTTACCTACCACCCAGCTGGTCACTCGAAGAGTTCAGCGACACAATCGACAAATTGGCAGATGACATCAGAGCACACTCGCCGTCGCTAGTAGCTGGGGACTTCAACGCCTGGGCAACGGAATGGGAGTCAGCAACAACGAATGCCAGGGGCCGTGTCTTGGTGGAGACTTTTGCCTCCCTGGACATAGTCCTAAAAAACGCTGGTTCCAGCCCAACTTTCAGCAGTGCAGGTACCACATCCATCATAGACCTCACCTACATAAGTACTCGACTATCAGCGAGCACGTTATGGCAGATCAGCGAGCAGTACACCGCGAGCGACCACAACGCTATCCTCTCATTCAAGCACGCGGCACCAACAGGAGCGGAAAAAATGGAGGCAATCGTCAAGCACCTATTCCCAGCGCAGGACACGCAGGTAGACAGGATCACGAGTACGGGACACCAAGTACCCCCACTGACCCCGCAAGAGTTGGCAAAACTAGTAAAGAGAGTGCCAAACTGCAAGGCACCAGGACCAGACGGCATCCCAAATCGGGCCCTCAAGCTGGCTATTAGCCTGCACCCGATGATCTTTGCGCAGACCTATACCAAATGCCTCACAGATGGATGCTTTCCTGGAAGATGGAAAAAGCAACAACTGGTGCTGATACCAAAACCTGGGAAAGACACGGAGGACCCATCGGCATACAGGCCTATCTGCCTCCTGGACGGCGCAGGTAAGATGCTGGAAAGCATAGTCAGCGCAAGGTTAACGGAGGCAATCGAGGCCGCTGGTGGACTCTCCGACAGCCAGTACGGATTTAGGAAGGCTCGCTCTACCTTGGATGCGCTAGACAAGGTGTGCGGCACTGCCAGAAAGGCCTTGGAAGGCACACGATGGCTCGGCGGGGCCAAAAAATACTGTCTGGTGGCAACACTGGACGTGAAAAACGCCTTTAACTCGGCATCCTGGAGCAGGATAATGTCCTCCCTGCGCACACTCGAAATCCCCGGATATCTACAGGCGATGGTCGGTGACTACCTGGACAACAGATGGCAGATGTACGACACGGAAGATGGCCCTCGGTCATACTCCATCACGGGAGGAGTCCCACAAGGATCTGTACTGGGACCTCAACTGTGGAATACCATGTACGATGGAATTCTTCGCCTCAACTTCCAGCAAGGAGTCGAAATCGTGGGATTCGCTGTCGATGTCGCGGTGACGGTCACGAAGAAAACCCTCGCGGAGACCGAGAGCTGTATGAACGAGGCAATCGGAATCATAAGCGACTGGCTAGACCTGGCAGGGCTCAAGCTAGCCAGGCACGAGACGGAAGCGGTTCTCATCAGTAGCAGGAAACAGGTGGAGACGGCGAGGATAACCGTAGGAGGAGCCTCAATTACCTCAAAACGAGCTATAAGGTACCTGGGAGTTATGCTGGACACCAGGCTGTCGTTTAGAGAGCACCTGCAGCAGACACACCAGAAGGCACACGGCGTAGTCATGGCGGTTTCACGAATGATGCTGAACCACATAGGCCCAAAGTCAACGAGTAGGAGACTGCTATTTAACGTGGCCAAGTCATCCATACTATACGCAGCGCCATTATGGGCCCAGGCCACGAGGACCAAGAGCTACACTAAGGGCATTGAGTCGGACTTCAGATCGGAGCCCTGCGGGTCAGCTCGGCGTTCCGTACTGTCTCCACAGAGGCAATAATGGTAATAAGCGGCATACCACCCGTAGAGCTCGCAGCGAAGGAAGCCAGCGAAATCCACAAGGGAAGAAAGGCCGCCAACACACAGGCAGACGCTAGAACGGCCAAGACCAGGGCGAGGGCTGAATGTCTCGAGAACTGGCAACTCAGATGGGATAATGCTGTAACCGGCCGTTGGACCCACCGACTAATCCCCAACATTGCAGCATGGATGAATCGGCGGCATGGAGAACTTACGTTCTCGCTGACACAAGTTCTCAGCGGCCACGGGTGCTTTAAAGATTACCTTCACCGCTTTGGCCACGAGGAAGATGGGCTGTGCAGCTGCTGCGGAATAATAGAAAACGCTGAGCATGTCCTGACCGCATGCGCCAGATTCTCAGAGGCCCGCAGGTGAGCAGAAGGCACCCTAGGAGTGCCCATTACGGTGGAAGGTTTGGTACCAAGGATGCTGGAAAACCAAGCAAATTGGACGGCGATATGCAGTCTTGCAACAGAAATCGCTTCGGAATTGAGGCGGCTTGAACGCACACGAAATAAGCGGCCGTAATAGGCTAGCCAGCCTTGTGAAGCAATGCTTCACGGCAGTCCCGCAAGTCTGGTCCATATATATGTATATGCTATATATTTTTTATTTTAACTTTTATATTCTTATATTTTATATATATATATAAATTTTAATTTTATTTCTTTCAATTTTTATTTTATTTTATTCGGTTTGAGATAGGCGTGGCGACGGCCGACGCGGTTGATTTCTCCCCCCGAACTAATCTACTGCTTACAAGTAAGTTCCCAGCACTCCCGACGCTCACTGCTCGTTCTGCAACATTGTTGCGTACCCAAAACTCCGGTGTCGCTGGGCAACATCCCCTGTATAACGGCTGATCTTGTTTTTATATATTTTTTCGATCGATTGTGTTAACTCCTCCTTCACTTAAGTGGAAGACGTCCTCGGATTCCTTTAAGCCGTCAATTAGCACTTGGAGGTCACGTTGGCGTCTGTTTCTCGGAGCCAATCCAGATATATCGGTCTTCTTACGAGTCCTGATTCCAGTTGGTCGATGTGTCGTAAGTTTCCATACTTAACCTTTATAAGTACGGCAAGCTCGGTACGTCTTCATGGTTTGTTATGTCGAGGAATGTGGATACTGTTGATCCTGGAGACTTCCTCGCGTAGTTCTGTTTATCGATTGTATCCACTATGTCGTTTATGATGATTATGCCATCATCGATGCGTGTTACAGGTTCGAGATGGCTGGGCCGAGTTGGACAGTGCGCGATGACACCGGAGTGTAGTTGCTGCGCACAAGTTGTGTAGGGAAGTTTTTTTACAGAATTTTGTTGTAAGAGTGGTAGCGCAGTTTCCGATAGCTGTAACATGGTTACCACCGTCGGCAATTTTTCGTCTTCGGCGAAGTTAATTGTGATGCCGTTGTGCTCAACAGGGTGATTACAGATTAATCTTACAGAATATTTTTTTTTTTTTTTGCAAACTAGGTAAGGCTTGGGAAAGAATTCATTATTAAATAAAACTTTGATTTTAGCTTCCTCTATTAAATCAGTAATAGTTAAATTCGTAGAGTGTTCATTAATTATTCTTCTCAAATCGTGAGAGTCTAATACGGAAGGGTTAACAATTCCTATCTTTGCAAGTGTAACTGATAACATTAATGCTTTTAATTCTGAAATAATTATTCTGTTTCTTGAAAGTAATGTCTCATTTGCGATTGTAGGAATTGGTTTCTTAACTCTTCTGTATCCTCTATTATTGTTGTATATTGAATAGTGAAGAGGAATATGAACTCATTATGAACTGATGTCTATCTTAAATTGTCCTTGTGGACCACGCTTCCTTTTATTAGGACCGTTGTCCCCAAGTCTGCCTCGATTTTATTTTCGGTGTACAAAGGTGTCAGTTTGTTTCCTAATCGTTTGTTTGCTTTTACAAGGACTGTGTCACCTACTTGAAACTGTCTATCATGTCTTACTTCATTCAGTTTTTTCATTTGGAGTTGTTGTGCTTTATGAACTCTATTCCTGATTTCCACCTCAAGTTCAGGGGAGGACGAGTGAATTACATCGACCGGACGTTTCTTCGTTACGGAGTGAACTGTGTTAGTTGAACTGTCAATAGTTGCTTGAAGTATCGTTTCCACAGTATTTGTAAGCTTCCTTTGGGCTGTTAAACATCTCGCAATGTCATTAAGGGTGCTATGGAATCTTTCGACTTTTCCATTGGAAGTACTATGAAGTGGTGGAGCATTTATAATTTGAATGTTATATTGGTTACTTAATAATGATTTTATTGTCTCGGACTTTATGGAAGGTTCGTTATCGCAATAGATCGTCTTGGTGTTCCGGTAAAAATTGATAAGTTGTAAAATTGCTGATTGTATGTCAACTATTGTTCTTGAAGCGATGGGTTGGACAACTGCAAATTTTGAAAGCTTGTCTATGCATGTGAGGAAATATTTTTTATCGGTTGAATATACGTCGATATGTAGCATTTCGCCCACATACGAGGGTATGGGTGTTTCCCCAAGTATTTGTTTTTGTGGGTGTCGGTTGTACTTGGCCGTTTGACAAATTTTGCAATTTGCAACAACCTCAACTGCTAATTTGGTCATTTTCGGGAAAAAATAGTCTTGTAAAATTTGTTTTACATTCTCCTGTGCCGCCCTATGGGCTCTATTGTGTTCTGTAATAACTATTTCTTTTTGTTCGTTCTTGTCCAAAATGTCATTTACTATATGTTTTGTGTATCGGAATATTGTTGTTGGAAATGTTTCTATTAATTTATGTTGAATGAATGCTAATATGGGTAATTCGCAGTGGATTGCATTTACGACATCTTTTTTGACAGCGTCACTTATTTTTTTAATTAACGAGTCCCTACTTGAGAAATATATTGTATGTCGGATCTTTTCACCGAACAAAATGGTTGTGCGATTTAAAGCTACTTCATGTTCCTCTATTATAATTTGGTTTCGAAAACAGTTGATTGGTTTGTCTGTTGATTCTATAGTGTATGTAAGTGATATTTCGCTGTGTATTGTGGCCCTGTCTGACTGTGCATCATCTTCTAAGGTATGGATGTTGTGTCGTGATAGTGCGTCAGCGACGAAGTTTTCTTTTCCTGGCTTGTAGAAGATATTTGCATTGTACTCGTCTATGAGAGCTTTCCAACGTCTTATTTTTGCGTTTGGGTTGCGATCAGAAACTGCAAACGTTAGAGGCTGATGGTCTGTAAAAATATTTAAATTTTTTACTCCGTATAGATAGTTTCTGAGGTTTTTCAAAGCCCAAACTATAGCGAGCAGCTCTCTTTCGTTTGTTGCAAAGTTAAGTTCCCTATCATTTAGTGCCCTTGATATCATGGTAATTGGCTTCCCGTCTTGTGATAAGACGGCTCCCAGACCGAAGGACGAAGCATCTGTTGTTAGGTCAAATGCTTTCTTATAGTCAGGATAGAGTAACATTACGCTTTCGGATGCCAGAATCTCTTTTAGTTTATTGAATGCCGCGCACTGACTTTCGTCTAATTTGACTGGTATTTTCTTTGACTGTCCGGCGCTTACCTTGCCATTTTCGCCCTTAAGGATGTCACTTATGGGTTTAGCTATGGATGCAAAGTCTTTAATAAAACATCTATAGTAACTTGCAAGTCCAAGGAATGATCTGACGTTGAACAAAGTGGTTGGTTGTTCGTAGTTACGAATCGCTTCCACTTTATTGGGGCATGTTTTTATACCATTACTTGAGACGACAAATCCTAAGTATTCGACATTCTCCTTGAAAAAGTGCGATTTTTCGCGCGAAACTCTCATATTGGCATCGTACAGTTTGTCTAAGACCCATGCGATATGCTTGACATGGCTTTCCATGTTTTCGGAAAAAATGATTACATCATCGACATAAACATAGCAAGTTTTCCCAATTTGCTCTCTGAGCACGTCGTCAATGGCCCTCTGAAAAATACTAGGTGCATTTTTCAAGACAAAGGGGAGTCTACAGAACTCATACTTCCCATTTGCTACGGAGAAAGCTGTTTTTTCTCTATCTTTTTCTGCAAGTAAAATCTGATGGAATCCAGATTTAAGATCTAGGGTTGTAAAGTATTTAGCTGTACCCAAGTTGGATAATATAGAAACTATATTGGGAATGGGATATTTGTCATCTGTTGTTTTTAAATTTAGTTTCCTGAAATCTATGACCAAACGTTTTTTTTTATTTCCCTGTTCATCGGTAGCTTTTTTGTCTACAACCCAAACGGGGTTGTTGTATGGTGACCGAGACGGTCGTATTATACCACCTTTCAACAAGTCTTGAGTTTCTGCATTTACGAATTCTGAAACGCCCATTGGATATGGGTACAATTTTGAATATATGGGATCTTCATTTTCTGTTCGGATAGTGCCAATGATATTTGTATTATATGGGAGTGCTTCATTTGGGTCTGCGAAAACCCCTGTTCGGTTTCCTAACATCAGCTGAAACTTTTGGGATATAGTCTCAGGGACCTTTATTTCCTCGACATTTGTGAAATTTATGTTTGCACATTTTAAAAATTGCATTGTTTCGGAACCGAAGTTTGTTATTAATTGCTTAAAGTCCAGTAGAACGTCACTCTGTTTTAGTAGGTCAAGTCCAATTATACCGTCAAATGTCGTGAGGTTTGGTAGTAAAAAAAATGTTGAGTTGGTATTGAAAAGGTGCATTATACATTTTTTGTCTATGCCACTATAGCCATGGATTGACTTCACTCGGAAGGGTTTATTTACTAGGGTAATATGTTTTAGTTCTTTTAATGGTTTTATGTAGTTTTTGGAAGCTCCTGTATCTATGAGTAATTTGATTGTTCTCCCTGCTACTGTCCTTTCTATGAACGGAAGCAAGGAGTTATGTCTAAAAAATTAATCTGGTCATAATCTGAAAGGTCGTTTTCTATGCCATCAACTTCGGCGTTTGCTATAGTTTGGTAATCCTGTTCTTCCTGATCGAGTAGGGTATCTTCTGCTTCTACGTGGTTAATTCTTTGTTGTTTCGGTCCCGTAAAACGTGCGCTACTATTGTTCGGTCGCTTGTTTGTTTGTCCCTGGTTGTTGTAGTCCGATTGGTTGTTTTGTTGCTGACTTTGCCACTGGTTTTGTCTCTGAGGCGCGCTATTTTGTTGATACTGAGTATTCTGCCTAAAACGTGAGGATGTGTCCACGTCCATTGGTTGGACCTGTTCTGATTTTGGTAAAAATTCTTGTTTCCTATACTGTGGGAGTTTCCCTAGTTGTCTTTGCCTTGTGTCCGTCATTAAATTCTCTCTGCCATGCTGTCTTTGTTCAGTTCTCTGAGCTTTTTCTTCTATGCTACGGGCGTAGTTTGAAGCGAACATATATCGATCATGATTAGCCTCAACTTCTTGAGCCAATGCCAAAGCAGAGGGTAGATCTTTTGGTCTTGCCGAGAATAGAACATCACTTAAAGTCTTCTTGGTTCCTGAGATGAACACTCGTAGAGCGTCCGCTCTGTATTTCTCATTCAATGAAGAAGCTACAGTGGTTTCGTTAGTCATAATTGTTTTGTTTATAAGGAGGGTCAGTTTCTTTTCTACTTCGTCATAGTACTGTAATAATGTCAAATTTCCCTGCCGGAGCGTTGACATCTCTTGTTCAATTAAGTATATTGGTCGTTTGTCTGCGTACGTAAAGTCTAGTCGATCTATAATGGCTTTAAAATTAAGGGGAGTGTCGAAAGAAGAGAGTACCATATAAGCTGAGTTCTTAACTTTGTTTCTCAGTATTCCTAAAGCTTGATAATGTTTTGAGCTACCGTCAAATTTCTCATAAACTTTGTATGCGGTATGCGCAGCCTTCCTCCATGAGACATAGGTTTCATTCTTTCCCTCAAAGTCGGGCAGGGATTTCATAATATCAAGAGTCTCATTACAGACAACGTCTGTTCTTATCTCTGCATCCTTGTACGCCACCACTTGAGGAGCGTTAATTTGTACACTATTTAAGCTCTCCTGAATACCCTGTAGTTTTGAAGTGAAGCTCTGTTTCTGTACGGCTAGTGCGCTTGAAACCGCGGCCTCTATCATGAGTCTGAGCTGCTCGTTTGATATATTCATTTCTAAATTTATGTTCTCTATTACGTCTTCCTGATAATTTGTTCCTTTTAGTTTCTGAAATTCTTTTACCAAATCTTGTACTTCCTTATCACTCATAACCTAAACAAAAAATGCACCTGTTTTTAATTATTTCACTATCAATCAACTTGCAAGACTAAATTGTGTTTTATGTGGGGTTTTGAGTTTTTTTTTTTTTAATGAACACTCTACTCACATGTTCTTTGTCATAAACTATGTTAGTATAGCTGCTTCTTGATGTCTTCTTGTTGGTAGGTGTATGGTGGTGTATGGTGTACGGTTTATGGTGTATAGTGTACAATTTATGGTGTATGGTAGTATGGTGTCTTCTTTGTCTTCCAGATGCTGCTGGATTTATACTATGTTAGTATAGCTGCTTCTTGATGTCTTCTTGTTGGTAGGTGTATGGTGGTGTATGGTGTACGGTTTATGGTGTATGGTGTACAATTTATGGTGTATGGTAGTATGGTGTCTTCTTTGTCTTCCAGATGCTGCTGGATCTGTTTTTTTTTTTATGTTCAATTGCGTGTATTGGTTTTTAATTTTTGCCGCTGGTTCAGGTTTTGCCGTGGGTTCGAATTAGTTGGGCGCCAATTTTAATTTTATTTCTTTCAATTTTTATTTTATTTTATTCGGTTTGAGATAGGCGTGGCGACGGCCGACGCGGTTGATTTCTCCCCCCGAACTAATCTACTGCTTACAAGTAAGTTCCCAGCACTCCCGACGCTCACTGCTCGTTCTGCAACATTGTTGCGTACCCAAAACTCCGGTGTCGCTGGGCAACATCCCCTGTATAACGGCTGATCTTGTTTTTATATATTTTTTCGATCGATTGTGTTAACTTATATCCTATTTTTACTATGAATAAAAAAAAAAAAAAAAAAGCCCGCAGCTGCAAACGTACACAGCGATGCGTTCCGTTTCTGCATTGGGTCGTATCGCGTGATCTTTCGATTCCCTTTTGCGCGACTTCTTCTCGCGGAGTGGAGTTAGTCGAAAAACTGGACGAACAAAATTATAGCGCACTAGCAGGTCCGGCGAAAATTGTCTCGGCAAATTTATCGCCATAAGATCTCTGAATGCAAGTGAATGTGATAAATAAGCCCAGACGTCCGCCATTTCTCATGTACGTCATCGCATCTTGAGCGTACTCTCGCATGGGGCGAGGGCTTCCAACATAAATAGCTGGGAGAATGGTCAAAAACTGATTTTTGCATCGTTTTCTTCAGTCACGCTAATGGATGTACTCGTCTGATCGTAACTTCGACTGATTAAAACAAATGAAATTGAGACGCTTCTTTTCGAACTTTACGTACATGTCAACGGAGAACTGTTGAAACAACCGGCAATATCCCACCAAAGGATTGTCAAAGTCTTACCGAATCATCAATTGACACGGATAAAAATTCATTGAGCTGACCTTTACATTCGATTCTATTCCTGAAATATGTATTCGAACTTAGTTGTAGAATGGCAAAGAAGAGATGACTTGTAAACAAACCTGTCGGTGGACTGACTATCTTTATATCGAAATGATAGCCACCCTCTCCACGACACAATGGGTAATTTGGATGTGAATCATATGACCGATGAGTCTTGTACACGCGTTTCTATTGTCGCTTATCTAGTTAAATTGCCGAATCACCAACAAAATAGATCTGATCTTCGTTTGGTGGTGGGAACAAAGCGCACGCTCGATGGTGGATTCGCGCTTAAACCTAAATGTTTGAAAGCATTTTCGAAAAAGAAAATTGGACGAATTTTTAATTTATATAATAAGACGCCATTACATTATAAATGAGATTGCAGCCGTGTTCATCAATAAAGTCGTTATGTTTGTGTATTCGCCAGGAAATGATTTCATTGGATTGTATTTCCATAGGGAAACGAACACAATGGCTCTAGCGGATGAATCAAAATGAGCAATTTCACCTTGCCACCAGCGCAGCATATGCCAGAGGTTTCCGATTGAAACTTAAATGCATTTCAATACTGGCATACCACAGAAAATGAACCGAAATCAACGCAGGGAAAATCTTTGTCGGCGATTGCGGAATATTTTCCGAAAGCAGCGCGATTCAAGTCTACATTTACGACTGGCCTTCTTCCAGTAACATTTTGTCGAATTTGAGGTGGTAAATGTGCAGCGCCAACGTGTGCAAGTTTGAAACCGATCTCCGATTATGACAATTGCCTCTTTGCCTGAGATTTTTTTCCATAATGGAAACAAATAAAATCATCAATTTTTACGGAATCGCAGGTGTGTTTTCCCAAAACTTTCTTACGCTAAAAACTTCTCCTGGCAAGTACGAATAACTAAAAAAAATTTGCGCCAAATCAGCCCAGCCAAATCTGACTAGTAGTCAGCGGTAAAATAAAGCCTAGTGAAAGTGCAACAAAATGACCAACGTGCCGCTTTCGAGCTAAAGGATTAAAAAGGGTTATCGTCAATTACACATTGCGTAAGATTGATCAAACTGAACAATGTTAAAAATTGAGTATCATCATCGCAAGCCTGACTAGCAATGGTAGTGCTGTTAATTAAACAATTGTTGTCGTAAAAATGACGGAAGACATGAGTGCACAGGAATATTTGCATCTAGATTAGTGTTCTTAAAATAAAAAAATTTGCGAAGGAGGCAAGAAGATAACGTTAGCAAAAAAAATCTCATGCAGCACTGCATGTGTCACGAGAACAACAACTTTAAGGAGGCCAAAAAGTGTTTTAATTGCGGAAAAGAAAGGCACTTTAAACCAGAATATCGGGTCACAAAGAGGAAGCTAACGACAAGAGCGCAAGCAGTAAACGAGTCAATGCTTTGTGCACCGAAATATACATAAGTGGAACCTGAGAAATATCAGATTCACGGCAAAATTTTATATCGGCCACAAGAGCTTTGAACAATAGTAAGTTGTAGTTTTTGAAAAAAAAATAAAGTCTTAAGTGCAAACAAATACAAGCTTAAATCGGCTTGCAATCCACTATTCACATTGTTAGCGGAAGAAATAAAATTCTCACTTAATTGTACCTGATACTTAAAATGAGTATTGGGGTATATTAGATTTGTGGTGAAAATGGATTAGTGAAACGTCCAGAAGGAATCGTTTCCGACCCCATAAGATATATATATTCTTGATCAGCATCAATAGCCGAGTCGATTGAGCCCTGTCTGTCTGTCCGTCTGTACGTCTGTCCACCCCCTTCAGCGTCTAGAGCTCAAAGACTATAAGAGCTAGAGCAACGATGTTTTGGATCCAGACTTCTGTGATATGTCACTGCTACAAAAATATTTCAAAACTTTGGCCCGCCCATTTCCGCCCCCACAAAGGACGAAAATCTGTGGCATCCACAATTTGAAAGATACAAGAAAACCAAAAACGCAGAATCGTAAAGAATGACTATATCTTTTAGACTGCAGAATCTGAATAGGATCGTATTATTATTATAGCCAGAATTAAGAAAACAATTTCACAAGCAACAAACATTTCATGAAAATTTTTTTAAATAATTTTTAATTTTTTTTAATTTTTTACATATATCTAAAACTTTTCTCTTTCTCCTTTAGTGATTAAGCCTCATATTTTTTCCATTCCATTAATTTTTTTTTATCCTTGATTTGCCTACTGGTTGTAATTAAAGACTTGTGTGATTTTCGGTAGTGAAACTTGTGTTCGCTCGTTTTTGATTATGTAGCAACATGTCTAGTATTATGTACAGAGAACAGTGTCAGTCTATACTCCGTCAAGTAAAGACGCGCCAAATCTAAGCAGCAGCGAGCGCACCGAAATCCAACACACAAAACCTAACACAAAAACATTGAAGTGCACAAAGCAAACTCCCAAAAAAACCAAAAGCAAACACACCTAACGAACAGTTACAAAATTAAGTGCAGCGGGCGTCAGCCCTAGCCTACCTGAAATGTCGCGACCACCAGACCCAAAATTCCACGCACCGTGGGACAAATCATCGTTTCTCGAACCTAAATATATAACAATAAACAGAACAGACAATAAAAACTTCGAAAACGTGTCCCCCTTCATTATCAAAAAAGTCATTGACTTCCAATGCGGAGGGGAAGTTGACTCAGTCAAGAAAATCAGGGACGGTTCACTTCTCATTAAAACAAAAGGAACAGCCCAGGCAACAAAGCTCCTGAAAATCGTAAAATTCCACGACTTTCCTGTGAAAGCATCAGAGCACAAAACCCTTAACTCCTCCAAAGGTGTCATCTACTCCAACGATCTACGCAACATAGAAATAAAAATCATCAAAAGCGAACTCAAAACACAAAAGGTCATTGACGCAACTAAAATTCACAAACAGAAAGATGGCTTACTCCAAGAAACCGGACTGATCATCCTCACATTCGATACACCAACACTCCCACAGCATATTATGATAGGATACGAACGAGTAAACAATTCCTCGTACTACCCCACCACAATCCGTAACCTCGTCACCAAACTTTTCCCAAAAATAACAATTATATGGATACCTAGCCACATTGGCATAAAAGGGAACGAAATTGCTGACACCGCAGCCAAAACTACCTCCAAACTACCCCTCATATATACCCCCAATCATAATTCTAACGACAACTCACTATACCTTAAGAAAATCCTCATAACTAAACAAACAGACCTCCTCACTAAGACTTCCCCCTGGTACCAACAAGTTATCAACCTATCTTCCACTCATCCTCCCCCCAAAAACCTAAACAACCTTAACAGAAGACACCAAGTCATCCTAAATAGATTGAGACTAGGGCACACAAGATTCACCAATGCCCACTACATGGATAAAACATCCTCCAACGCATGCCCACTGTGCCACAACCCAACCATAGACATAAGACACATACTATACACATGCCCCGCCCTCTCTCTTCAAAGATCCTCAATATTCCATAACACCGACCCCATGCAATACATCTCCAACCCTAACACCAAAAACGCAAAAATAATCCTCAACTATCTAGACCAATCTAAAATCATTCACTACATATAACCTCATAAACAATCATCCCTGTACATATACATATACGCAATTAGTATTTTAGATAATAATTCCTCCACAACATATAATAACGTATAGAACCAACCCTGTACATATGTATATAAGTACATACATCCTCAAACGTATAATAATACTATAGTGAGCTTAAGGCCTCAGCAGCTATAGCCCCATACCCTGTTAATACCTAGTTTTAACTATTTATTAGCTTTATATAATAATAATAATAATAATGTACAGAGAAATATATTGAATTTTGTCAGCCATGAATATGGAGTAGACTTATAATTTCCTAGTGACATGGTGACGTAATGGGGTAGGGTGAAAATTATAGGGATTTCCAGAACCTTCGCACCACTGGAAATCATGGAAGGGTGGGTACAGAATCGTGTGGGTCGACTTCCATCAAAAGCCCCTAGTACTTTCGGATACGCCCTATGTATGATTGTGCCATTTAATTTCGGTTATGCTCGGAATAGGCAGATTGTTGTTTTCGGAGTTAGCTCCCTGTAGAGTCACGGGATTCTAAAATTTTAAAGTTTATGTAGTAGGAGTCGAGACGCGGTCAAACGAACCCCCCCCCCCCCAAGTTACCGAATGAGCACGGAACCAGAGAATCCCCACCGGCAGTGACCTCGACATCCCCTCCAATCCATCCCCTACTGACGTATAGAAATATATCGTTGAAATGTTACATACATTTTTGGCGCCCAACGTGGGGCCTGTTTTTTTCCAATGCTAGCCACTGTCTATACCCAGTTGGACGCGGGTGTGTAACGTTGTTTGGCGCCCAACGGGTCACGAGGAGAAAGTTATAGTGACAGTAAAAAGTATTGGTAACTTTAGCAACAATATCAGCTATTGGCTCGTCCCACCTTTTGCTCGTTTGTATTCATATGCTTAATGCTGACTTTAGTTTTCTCTAAACGATCTTGTCATTGCTCCGATACCATTTCAGAATATTGCGGATTCTGTTTGGATTCTAATACTGGTTGTTCCTCTGAGTTTTATTGGGAAGCCGTCGAGCTTGGGACGAAGGGAATCACTTAAGCGATAATCCGGAATTGATAAAGTAGTTCCCATGTTGACGCATCCTGTCGGGCTAGTCAAACTTGTTGTCTGGAATATATATGCTGCTTGCGTATTCATACCGAACAAGCGAGATTGGTTTAGGTCGCGTTCTCCAAGCTACAGTCAACTCAGCGGATGTTAGTTTCAATAGATTGAATTGTGAGGTTGATTCGGATATGGTATTGTTACTCTTTGCGCATAGCATACGGTTGCATACAATTGCAGAATATTGCATATTTGGTTTAGGCCGGATATCAGTACTGATTGTCCCTGTACGGGTGATGGAAGCTCAGAGATTGCGGTCCCAGATTTGGTCTTTACTCATACCCTTACCATTGGCGGGTATTATTCCAACGGCAGCGGTGGCTGCATATGGTTGTCTGGAACTAGCGCGTATGCTGCTTGCGTATCCTTGCCGAATCATATGTGGACACTTAAACCAGTGCACTGATACTAAGACAATGCAAATTAGAATCCATAGCCCACACAAAATCAATTTCTTTTGTCGTCGTTCCAAAGATTTGCACTTCCTATCCCTATCTTATTATGTCACCAATTAAATGTCACCTTAAGAAAAATTTGGTAGAATATAGAAAAAAAAAATTAAATCTTATAAAATATGCCGCTGCGACATAGTCCTCAGCGAAACAATCCGCTGCGTTCGAAAAACTTTTGCGGCATTTGTTGCTCCGAAATGTCCAATACTCAGCCGTGTATTTGTACTCCTTGCAATCACGTTTTTCATAAAGCATGTCTGGAAGAATGGTTCCCTCATCACGATGATTGTCCGAACTGTAGCCGAGTACGTACGTTATCTCAAGCGAAACTAGTTGTTGGCAATTGTTCTCCAAGCAAGCCGCAGCCGGAACCAACAGAATTACCAGGTCCCTCGGGAATAACTACTCGAAGTCTTGCCAAAGCTTTGGAGGTCGCACAGACCCCGGCAAATGGACATTTTCAGCCAGAGACGGGAAAGGTATCCGATGGAAATGGCAATAATACCCAATTGAGCCAAATTCCAACTGTAGGTTCAGTCCCGGTTGAACGAACCACTAGGCCAACTCGTTCCAAAAGAACTCGAGCACCAGCCAAAAAGCAGGTCCCGAAGTTCCCGCCCGGTCGATCTTCCGGTCCGGAAGTAGTGTGTTTGTCGGGAGTGGATGCTAGCCATAGCTCCAACCAGACTGAAGCTCCGGCAGCTAATGTCGTCACTCACTCTAGCCCTTGGGAAGCACCCAATGCACGGACAGCCCCTCCAAGCCAGGGGTTGGACTTGGATGTCCTCCAACAGATAATTGAGAGCACTGTGGCCAGAGCCATTTCCACTTTGCGGATTCAGCCGCCAGCGAGTCCGCAGGAAGGGTATGCGAGGCCAAATATCCCCACACCAGGTTCATGTATAGCCGGCAGTTCTAGCCTGCGAACGGCCAAGACGGCCGACATTATGCAAAAGTGGAATGTTCCTTTTGATGGTTCTACCGAAGGCTTAGGGGTAGAAGAATTAATTTACCGAGTCAAAACATTAACCGATGAAACCTTGGATAGCGATTTTCTCGGCCTTTGCAAACATTTGCACATCTTGCTGGTTGGCAAAGCGCGCGATTGGTATTGGAGATACCACAAGCAGGTAGATCGCATCGTTTGGACGGAATTTTGTGCAGCTCTTAGACAACAATATAAAGACTATCGTTCCGAGTTTATGAGCAAGGAATTGATTCGAGCGCGAAAGCAACACGTCGGAGAACCCTTCGTCGCTTTTCACGACGCCGTGGCTGGTCTAATAGATAAATTTGGCATTAAAATGGCGGAAGAGGAATTAATAGAAATATTAAAAGCAAATTTGCTTCCCGAAACCCGTCACAAAATCTTATATCAGTCCATTAGCTCAGTTGGTCAATCGAGAAGATTAGTACAGATGCATGAAAATCTAGTGCACGAGTTACAGAAATCTGAAAAGTCTAGGCCATCGGTAGGCCGACGTTCGATACATAGTCTGGAGGAATCGCGCCCCGAAAGCGATCAAGAAGAGTATGAGGATATCAGCGTAGAGGTCATTCAAAGATCGACGGCTAAGCGTTCTTGTTGGAATTGTGAGGAGCTTGGACATGTGTGGGAAAATTGTATGGCAGATAGGCGGATATTTTGTTACGGCTGTGGAGCTCCGAATGCCAAACATGTATTCGTAGAGCTTCGGAAAACCGTCAGAAGGGTGCATCCAACAACAGCCGGATTCCCCCGAAAAACCAAAATTAAACTTGCCCGTTGACTTAGAGCGAGACACGAAGAGTTTGGCCTCTTGTTGTGAGAAAATAAAGGAAACGAATACGATCGTCAAGAGAAGTTGTTGTTTTTTACCGTTTCCCGAACGGGTTAATAAATATTTAGAGGTTCGAAAAAGAATTTTTAATGAAGAACCACATGAAGCCCCAAAACGAATCCAGCGTTTGAGAAAATATTATGATAATGTCAAAAATAGCCGTAGACTGTTAGTTTCCGCTATTATTAGTAGTCCCAAGGATATGCGCAGTTATGCCGAAGTATCCTTTCTGGGTCGAACAGAACAGGGTCTCTTAGACACCGGCGCAAGTATCAGCTGTATAGGTGCTGAACTAGCTCAGACTGATTTTCATCCCTTTCTGAATATAAACTCATAAAAGCCACTGCAAAAACTGCAGATGGCGAAAGTCAACAGATACTGGGGGTGTTAAATGTCATCATGCATTATCGAACTATCGAGAAACCCATGAAGTTATATTTAATTCCATCCCTGACACAAAATCTAATCATAGGTCACGATTTTTGGAGATCCTTTTCGCTGGCCCCAGACATCATTGCAGCTGTCGAGATAAGCTCGAAGGACGATGAGGCAGCCGAACCAGATCCCTTACGGTATCCTTTAACTAGGCAGCAAAACCAACAGCTCGGGGTTGTTAAACAGTTATTTTCCAACGCGACGGAGGGACTAGGGCGTACGGCCTTGCTTAAGCATCATATCGATGTAGGTCAGGCCGCCCCCGTAAAACAACGCTTTTACCCGGTTAGCCCAGCGGTGGAAAAGTTGCTTTATGCCGAGGTCGATCGCATGCTCCAACTAGTCGTTATTGAATCGTCATCCAGTGCTTGAAGTTCGCCAATGCGACTGGTTCTCAAGCCCAACAAAGTCCGTCTGTGTCTCGATGCTCGACGACTGAATGAAGACACCCGTAAGGATGCCTACCCATTACCAAGTATCGATGGTATGTTTGCCCGGTTGCCCAAGGCAAATATCATAACCAAGCTGGACCTTAAAGATGCTTATTGGCAGATCGAACTCTCTGAGGATTCCAAGTCACTAACTGCGTTTACGGCCCCGGGAAGGCCGTTATATCAGTTTAAGGTTATGCCTTTTGGCATGTGTAACGCTCCATCCACTATGTGTCGTTTGATGGATGAGATCATTCCCCCGGATTTGCGTTACTGCGTCTTTGGATACTTGGACGATCGTTGCATCGTATCAGCAGATTTCTCTTCCCATCTAGCAGTGTTGGTACGACTCGCTGAACAGTTCAGAAAAGCCAACCTGACTCTGAATATTAAGAAGAGTCAGTTCTGTGTCACCAGCGTAAATTATCTTGGATACGTCATCAGCAATGGAGGTATTTGCACTGATCCCTCCAAAGTAGCTTGTATAGTGAACTGGCCGCCGCCGAGGAATCTAAAACAGGTTCGCGGCTTTCTGGGGGTCTGTGGCTGGTATCCTAGATTCATCCAGAACTTCTCTGAGCTATCCTGTCCTATCACCGAGCTTCTTTCCAACAAAAAGAAATTTATTTGGACCCCGGAAGCACAAGTCGCAATGGACTCTTTAAAAACCTTGTTGACTTTTGCTCCAGTGCTCGAAAACCCAGACTTCGAACAGAAATTTTTCCTCCACTGTGACGCTAGTGATTTTGGTATAGGAGCCATGCTCGAGCAATTGGTGGATCTGCAGGAAAAGCCAATAGCGTTTATGTCGAAAAAACTAAGTCGTGCGCAACGTAACTATAGCGTTACGGAGCGCGAGTGCTTGGCCGTAATTCTGGCCATCGAAAAGTTCCGTTGCTATCTGGAACTGCAGAAATTCGAAGTGGTTACTGATCATTCCAGTTTGTTGTGGCTAATGCGCCAGCAAAACGTGTCGGGGAGGTTAGCGCGATTGCAGCAATTTAAATTCTCGATATCGCACCGAAAAGGAAAAGATCACATTGTCCCCGATGCTCTTTCCCGGTTACATGAACCTGATGTATCCGCAGTAGAGATGAGTCCTGTGATAGATCTCGAATCCGATGCCTTTCAGGATGAGAGCTACTAACAGTGAAAAGAACAGTATAAGAAAAATTCTTCTCAACTGCCCGATCTGAAAATTATCGACCAATTTCTGTACATTCGAACCGAACACGCAGATGGAAAGGCGGGGCAAGACAGTCGAACTTGGAAGTTATGGGTTCCCGAGCGATTGAAGACCGACGTTCTTAAACAAGCTCATGACAATCCTACTTCAGCGCATGCCGGCATGCAAAAGACCATAGAAAAAGTTCGAAGAAGTCTGTTTTGGCCCGGCTTAGCTAAAGATGTTCGAGAGTATATTCGTAGTTGTGAGGTTTGCAAAGCATGCAAAGCTACTAATTATACTCTGCGGCCACCCATGGGAAACCACATACCAACTTGTCGACCATTTCAACGATTGTACATAGATCTGCTTGGACCCTATCCACGCAGCAAAAAGTGACATGTTGGTTTGCTAATTGTTTTAGATCACTTCAGTAAATATCATTGGCTACACCCCCTGAAGAAATTTACTTCCGTAGTAATCCAAGAATTTCTGCTAAAGCATATCTTTCATACATATGGTGTGCCTGAAACTATTGTTAGCGACAATGGAAAACAATTCAAAGCTACAGAATTCAACGCATTTTTGACACAGCTGGAAATTAAACATATGTACACGGCATTATACTCTCCCCAAAGTAATGCGGCGGAACGAATAAATCGTTCATTGTTAGCTGCCGTGCGATCATATCTTCAGCAGGATCAGACCTACTGGGATCAGCATCTCTCAAGTATATCTTGTTCGCTGCGATCGTCACTACATCAGTCAGGTTGTTCACCATATCGAGCCCTGTTTGGCTTAGATATGCTCACGCATGGGACGGATTAAAAGCTTCTGATGGATTTAGACTTGCTGGAAGAACCCGTTGTCCCGGTATCTGATCAGACAATTTAGCTCTAATTCGAACAGATATACAGGGCAATATTAAGAAAGCGTATGAGCGCAACGTTGCTCAATACAATTTACGAGCCAAGCCTGTGTCGTTCCGAGAAGGTCTGGAAGTATTTCACCGAAATTTTTCTTTGAGCAAATTCACGCAAAATTTTAATGCCAAACTGGCTCCTAAATTTCTTAAATGTCGCGTTCGGAAAACACTGGGTAATTGTTTCTACCTTCTGGAAAATCTGCAGGGCCGAGAAATAGGAACCTTTCATGCGAAAGACATTCGATTCTGATTCCCGCTAATATTCTGTCTAACGGTGGCATATTATCGGGTGGTGTAACGGTTGCGGTTGGACAGTACCGATTCAGGGTAGGTTATCGCTATTGTGCTCGGGTATATCGCATGCAATAACCTTGCAGGCAAGCTCGAGGTAGGGAACAGCTGAGCTAAGCTTCCGTAAGTGCTGTGCAGCGCATCGCAACGGAGCTTTCGAAGCCGAGCATTAAGATCGGTAAGCTCTTATTTAAGCAGTGCAAAAGCACCAGAGCGTTCTCTTTTGAAAATTTAAATATGTGCAGCCGGTGATTATCTCCGCGTCGGTAGCAAATATATATCTAAATCGACCACGTGCAAGCACACCAAAGAGAAAAAAAAAACGAGGGGGAAAGTTGTGAGTTGCTGCGGAGACCGCAACTCTACATTTATACCCGATACTTATTCAATTTGGCTTTTCTCGGACAGACGGCGCACACATTCACGACGAAGAGTATGTGAAAGAGAGAGACGGAAAATAAGTAAGCGCATGGACGGCGCACAGTGGGACATTTGGCCGTTTCAGCTTGCTAAATTAATAACTTCTGAACGAATAAAGTTATCTTCATGAAACAAACTTGCCTTTTTGTTAAATTAAATCAGTTAAAGTAAATCATGCTACAAAAGCTTCACAATAATCTGTTAAAGTTTAACCTTGTTGCCGGTGCATATTTTCCTATGTAAAATGCTCAATTTGTATTATTTTTTTTAAATCGATAAAATACTTTTAATGGTAAATTTTACTAAAAAAAATATTATTTTTGATTAATTTTCAACTCAACCTAATCTACAAAAATTTTAATTACAAACCATTTTTTTTTAACTGAAAGTTGTTTGAATCTTTTTGTTTCTGTAAAATAATTCTCCACTTTCTGTTTAGTGGCAAGAATATCTAAGCATTCACTAAGCATTTTTGAAGAATAATTGCTCGCCGATTTATTTTGTGATCTCACATATCTAATGGATGAAATATATGGATCTGAAGAGACTGTCAACATGTTGAAAAGATCTTGGTTTTGCTTAATTCGTGATGTCTTGCACGTATTCATATTCCTGCATTTTTTAAATCTTTGCTTCTCGTTTCCTGAACTTCCTCTAACATCTCTCCAATTGGTAGGCTATGGTGTTCAATTAAAATTGACCATGCTGGGCTGTCCGATACTAAATTTAATTCATTTGAGGTGCTTGAATTTCTCAGTATCTCAAACAACTTCGTATTTTTCATAGCCATTTTAACGAAAAATAAATTCTTGAATTATATATACTAGTTTTTTTCACTGATGTTGGCTTATACGCTGAATCCTTAAAAAGTCAAAATAGAACTATAGAGCTGTGATAAAAATTAATTCAATAAATACACATATGTACATACATGTGTACCTTTCTAACTCTACAAAAAGGTAGAAATAATAGCCTGCATACCTATTCATGACCAAAAACATAATTGAGGTAGCGTGAAATGGAAAATTATTCTAATATTGTGTGTACCTGAGCATATGGATTCATTAGTACCGAATTTTTGGGCAGTTTTTCAACTTTGACTGGAATTTACAAAAATATTTCACTAAATGTTCCCGAGAATTTGTTTGCATATGTTCTTTGAACTATTTTTTGAACGGAGCCGTTCGGCTTCCATACCGATTTACCTGCCACAACCTCGCCCGAAAAACTGTCAAAATATGATTTTATATGGAAGTTTGAAATTCGATTTTTAAAAGTTCTGGAAAATTCTTTATTAGAAGCGTATATTCATTTTATCCAAAGCGATCAAAAAATCTTCGACTTTCTTGCACTCTTTGAGAACTAGACATCAAATAAGAAGGGCAGACGGACAGATAGAAATGGGTCTATCGACTCGGCTATTGCTGCTGACCAAGAATGCTTTATGGGATCGGAAACGTTAACCTTCTGGGCGTTACACACATCTATTTTCCCTAAAAATCTAAAATACTCCTATACTCTTTTTGAGTTTTTGAAAACCCAAACATAAATGCATAAAGAGATTTATAAAACGAGGGGGAACGTTGTGAGTTGCTGCGGACACCGCAACTCTACGGTTATACCCGATACTAAGTCAGTATGGCTCTCCTCCGGCAGACGCCGCTAATATTAAACGACACGACAAAGAGTGCGTGCGAGAGAGACAGAAAATCAGTCTGAGCGTGACGTCGGGCGCTGCGTAGCCACTGCAAATTGATTTGTTCCTATTGGCTATAAAAATGATCTGATCTGATCCAGATTCAGCAATCTGATAGATATGGTCATTATCTATGATTCTGCGTTTTTAGTTTTCTCGAATGTGCAATATTGTGGATGCAACAGATTTTCGTCCTTTGTGTGGGCGGAAGGGGGTGGGGCGAAATTTTGAGATACACGTTTTATAGTAAAATCTAACAGTGCGGATACCAAATTTGGTTACTCTAGCCTTAATAGTCTCTGAGATTTTTGAATATCCCCAGATTTTCGTCCTTTGCGGGGGCGGAAGGGGGTGTGGCGAAATTTTGAAACAAACTCGTCTCGGTCCGATATATAAGGAGTGTGGATACCAAATTTGGTTGCTCTGGCTCTTATAGGTTCTGAGATCCTTGAACTCATATTTTGCAATTGGCAAAGCCGACCATGAAACCTGTGTGTTAGAGAGAGACAGAGCGAGAAAGAATGAAATTGTTTTCTTGATTCTGGCTATAATAATTATACGATCTGGTTGAGATTTTACACTCTAGAACATATAGTCATCCTCTACGATTCGTTTTTGGTTTTATCGTATCTTTAAAAATGTGGATGCCACAGATTTTCGTCCTTTGTGGGGGCGGAAGGGGGTGTGGCGAAATTTTGAAACAAACTCGTCTCGGTCCGATATATTAGGAGTGTGGATACCAAATTTGGTTCCTCTAGCTTTTAAAGTCTCTTAGATCTAGGCGCTAATGTTTTACTCTAAGCAAAGCCGGCTATGCTACGTGTGTGTTAGAGAGAGACAGGGGGAGAAAAAATGAAATTGTTTTCTTAATTCTGGCTATAATAATAATACGATCCTATTCAGATTCTGCAGTCTAAAAGATATAGTCATTCTTTACGATTCTGCGTTTTTGGTTTTCTTGTATCTTTCAAACTGTGGATGCCACAGATTTTCGTCCTTTGTGGGGGCGGAAATGGGCGGGCCAAAGTTTTGAAATATTTTTGTAGCAGTGACATATCACAGAAGTCTGGATCCAAAACTTCGTTGCTCTAGCTCTAGACGCTGAAGGGGGTGGACAGACGTACAGACGGACAGACAGACAGGGCTCAATCGACTCGGCTATTGATGCTGATCAAGAATATATATACTTTATGGGGTCGGAAACGATTCCTTCTGGACGTTACACACATTCACTTTTACCACAAATCTAATATACCCCAATACTCATTTTGAGTATCGGGTATAATAACAACAACCCAAACACCTGCTGCCCACCAAATAGGAACGCTCGGCTGCGGCGACGAAGCCCAATACAAAGGCAAAGGTCAGCGAAGTGTCCAAGAGTAAACTTATCGTCACACTCATTGACCGAAGCGATGAAAACTCAAAGATGACGGCGGCGCAGTGGAAGTTGGTGAACGCGCCTATCGTCGGATCCCTCTTTGCACGGATGGAGAAAGATCCCACAGCACCCATGCCCCATTTCGATGACGCTAGGTGGCTAAAGAGGGCAAAATCCTGAAGTGCAACGATGACCCGACACTCAGGTGGCTGACGCGTACGATTTGCCAATCGGAAGCGATGTCGTAAGGGCCCAAGCTAAAGTTGAAGGACAAGGAGCAAATTCCGTCCATACCAAAGGCGAAAGAACTCTTACCCATCGCAATCTAAAGCGACCGTGCACTGAAGCTTCTACAGCGTCAGAATCAAACGGTGCCAAAGGCGATCTAGATACCATCATCGAGGCCAGCTTGGTCCAGGAGCCTGAAGTCTAATCCAGAATTAGCAAACGTGCTTGATAAAAATACCTTCGTAGGTGCTATCTCATCAAACGTGCTAGATCCAACACTTATAACGGGAAAGAGTACTTTGCTATATAGCTGGTGTCCTCGACAGACTCTCCTTCTCGGATCATGAGTACATTCAGTTTACCCCCGGAATACTAGCCGTGTACAGTTTAAGAAGACGGTTACGTCGAAGCTCACGGCTCCTTGCTCAGTAAAATCCGCAGAAGACACAGAAACGCCCCTAGAGACATTATCCATGCACCGTGCCTACCCTTGAATTCGTATAGGGCAATGGTCTGCACACATCCGTTCGCTGGCTTAGGACCGTTAATTAGGCGTCGCACAGCTGAAATGAGGTGGCAAAAGTCAAAAATTGTATATGTACATACACTACTGGTGAGAATAATAAGTACACGCTTATAAGCTTTGTTGAGTCCAGGAACGTGAGAATGGCGGATAAAACACAATCGCTTATCTTCATAGGTACTTAGGCGTTGGTTGCGTTTTATTTCCTATTTGCAAAAGGAGGTTAATACATTTTATTCTTATATGTAGGTAAAATATCTACGCACGCTTTCTTCTTGTCTTTTCATAGTGTGGCCATTTTTCTTCACTCTTTTTTCTTTATGTAGGCTATCTGTGCCCTTGCTTAAAACTAAGTATATATAAGCTAATTTTTCTCAACAACATCCCCACCACCGTGAATCAAGCACGCTCGTGATTCACAATATGTCTAGCTTTGCCAGCATACAGGTTGGGCGGTGTAGAACTCCAGCCGTCGTCTTTACAGTGGCTGAGCGAACCTGTCCGTCGCGTCCAGGCGTAACTGATAGAATAACTCCCTTTTTCCATTGAGATCGATGAAGATTCTTATCACATATAAGAACAATGTCCATTTTAGCGAGTGGTGGCACTGGGTGATGCCACTGTGTCCGTCTGCATAGGTCTGGTAGGTACTCATTGAGCCACTTGTTCCAAAATGAGTGTGAGATCTGCTGAGCGATGCGCCATTCCTTTCGAGTTGGCTGGTACTTCTCATCTTGTGGATGTGGTTTCTGGCTAGAATTGGGAGAACCTAAAAGAAAGGGATTAGGGGTTATCGGAACGTCTGTGGGGTTATCCAGAGCAATGTGTGTAAGCGGTCTGGAATTTACTATGTTTTCAGCGTTACACATTAGGCTATACAGTATGTCTTCTTTCAGGTTTTTGTCATGCTGTGCGTGTCCTATGGCCCTCTTAACACTTCGTACCAATCTTTCCCAGCACCCACCTGCATGGGGGTTTAGCGGGCAATTAAACAGCCATTCGATCTGCTTGGTTGCCAACTCGTTCGCTATTCTAATGTGATCGAGGTCCTGTAATTCTCTTTTCAATTCACGCTCAGCTCCCACCAAATTGGTACCATTGTCAGATCGGATTCTTACTGGTCTTCCGCGCCGCGCCATGAAGTTATGCAATACTCGAAGACACGTATCTGTTGTCAGGTCCCTGGCAATTTCCAAATGAATTGCTCTTATTGTAAGGCATGTAAATATGCATATCCAGCGTTTCTCGGTACTCCTTCCTCTTACAACCAGAAACGGTCCCATATAGTCGATTCCAACATATGAGAATGGGCGTACGTACGGAGAGAGTCTGTCCTTAGGAAGTTGTCCCATAAATGGCGTTTTTGGTGAAGCTCTCTGGATTTACAAGTTACAAATTTCTAGCTGCACGGCGAACCTCCTGTCGGCAGTGTGGTATGTAGTATTTCCTGCGTATTTCTGCTATAATTGTGTTTTCATTCTGGTGTTTCCATAGCTCGTGATAATGTCGCACGATCAATTTTGTAACGTGATGCCCTTGGGGCATTAATATTGGACGCCTGGTTTCTTCTCCAACCGAACATGCGTTATTAATACCCATTCATGCGGATCACTCCTCTTCCGTCTATGATCGGAGACAACTTCCACAGCTTGCTGTTCTTTTCGATGGACTGTCCAGTCAATAGCGCCACCCGCTCATCATGAAATGCAAAATCCTGTACATTGCGGATCACTATGAGTACAGCTTCTTCAATTTCAGCTACATCAAGGTAGACTTTTCGTTTGGTCTTACGATCACACTTCCTGTAGACCCAAGCGACAACTCGCATCAGCCTTGTAAATGAAGAGATAACGTAAACTTGCTTCTTAGTTCCAGTTCCGTGTCACCAACGTCTGAAGTTCCTAGATTCCATTGACTTGAAGGAAGGAATTGAGGGCCTCTCAACCAGGAGGTTTCTCGAGTTCCAGATCTGAGTTTGGTGCCAAAGTCTGCCGGGTTATCCTTAGTAGGCACCCAATGCCAATCTTCCAACCTTGTGGCTTCAAGTATCTCGTCAATTCTGTGTCCTACATATGGCTTATATTTTCTGTGGTCTGATTTAATCCATGCTAAGACAGTCTTGGAGTCGGACCACATGTGGACACATTTGGGGTTGACGTCGTGACCCTCAAGAATACATTTCCTGAGACGAGTTCCTAGCACTGCCGCCTGTAGCTCGAGCCTGGGTATGGTCGATAGTTTCATTGGTGCACACTTGGTCTTTCCCATTATAAATGCGGACTTCCATTCAGATTTCGTACGTATGCGCCAGTATCCAACTGCTGCATTAGCTGACTCACTCGCATCGCAAAATATGTGTAGTTCAATTGGTTCCCCAAAGAACTCTTCAGCGTAACATCGGGGTATCCTTATCTTGCATGCTTGGCTTAGGCTGCGCAACCAACAATTCCATTGCTTTATATCGTCGCCTTCAATTGGCTGGTCCCACTATGTTCGCTTTTGCCATATTGACTGCAGAAGCAGTTTAGCGATCAGGGAATATTCGGCTAGAATTCCAAATGGGTCAAACACAGACATAACCACTCGCAATACTTCTCGCTTAGACGGCATTCTTTATTCTGAAAAGATTGATGCGTCAATTTTGTTAAACGAAAGTGAGAACCCAAATTCGTCGCTGCGTGTACACCAGTACATTCCCAGGACCTTTTGATAATGCGAAGATTCATCCCTATCAAGAGTTATGGGCTCAGCTACTTGTTCGATACCAAAAACCTTGTTGAAGAATTTCGAATTGGACACAAACTTTCTCAGTTCGAATCCTCCCTTTTTGTGAATGTCAACTATCTCCTTCACGACTCTCACAGCCGATTCTTCGGATGAAAAACAATGCACCAAATCGTCCACATAATGGTTTTTAATAATGGCATTCACCGCATCTGGATACGATTCCTTAAATTCAAGTGCGTTTCTATTTTTCACGTATTGAGCAGAGGCCGGTGAACATTTGGCTCCAAAGGTCATGACCTGCATTTCATACTCCTTTATCTCGTCGCCTGGATTCTTCCTCCATAGTATGCGTTGGGCACATCGATCCTCTTTCGTATTATGACTTGGTGGAACATTTCTGCAATGTCAGCACAGACTCCAATCGGTTTCTGTCTGAACCTCATAAGAATGTCCGTTAAGGATTGATACCCGTCGGGGCCAGTCATGAGCATGGAGTTTAACGACACTCCATCGACTTCTGCAGCCGCGTCGAAAACAATTCTCAACTTGCCGGGCTTGTTAGGATTTAAGACCCCAAAATGAGGCAGGAACCATTATTTTTTCTTGTCCACTTCCAGTTCATTGCTTGTGAGATGCCGAATGTATGACTTCTCTTCGTATGCTTCCATCAGGTCGCAGTATTTTTTGTAGTACTCTGGATCATGTATAAATTTTCTTTCCAAAGACAATTGTCTCTTTATTGCCATTTTCTTGCTGTCAGGCAAGACGACGTCATCCACTTTCCATAGTAATCCCGTTTCAAAACGGTCACCAATACGTTTTGTCGTGGTTGATAGCAATCGGTTCGATCTCTCAGTTTCTCGACCTTCTACGTGGTTCTTCACAATCCGCACATCCATTTCCGAATTCGTGATGTAGTCTCGCACCAACTGTTCAATGTGCTCGTCATTGTGTTTAACCAGATGTACGGCCTTTACATTACTCATGGGTCCTGATTCTCCGCGACATTTTCCATACGCAACCCATCCCAGATTGGTTATTGCAATGGCTGGCCCAACGTATCTCATAGATCTCATTTGCTTTGGAGCTATCAAATGTAGGTTATCTAGTCCGATTAGTATTTCAGGTCTACCATTTCTATAGCTTTTCACAGGAATACTCTTTATGTGTGGGTATTGCGAACTTAGCTCAGACATGTTTACGGATTGCTTCGGCAGCCATAAATCCTTAATAGTCCTTACTCCGTTTAGTGCATAGACCTTGCCTCCACGTTCATCAGATATTCCAATATTAAATCGGCTGACCAATTCCGTCGATGTCTTTTCTCCAAACCATTGCAATGTCAGACTTTCTTTGGGTCCATGTAATCCTAACTCGTCTGCCAGGCTTTCATTTATAAGGGTTACTGCCTTCATCCAAAAAGGCGTGGCACCTCACTATTTTATTTTTAGCATGAAGATTAACAGGCAAAATCTTAAACAAAATCATTGAGCTAGCCTCATGCGTTGCTGTTCCTGTGAACTTTACTTCCTCGCCTGGTTGATTAACTGATTCTGCATGGAGCATTCTGCATTCCCAAGTTCTAACTGGGCAAATGAGTTACAGTTTTCCAAGTCGTGTTTCCCATTGCAGGCGGAGCACGCCTTCATGGTTAAAAGTCCGATGTCGTTTGCATGGAATAGTCTCGACTTTTCCTTCATTGGCTTGAACGTCGCCTGATCGTCAACCAATCCTGCGTCTTGCACTTCTTCGGCCAATCCCTGAAGCCATAGACTTAAATGACGGATCGATTTTTCATCTCCTAGTTGCTTGGAATGGCGTGCCCACTCCAGTCTCTGTTGCACTGGCAACTTTAAGATTAACTCCTCCATTAATGTTGTGTTTTTTAACTGCTGATGTGCGTTAGCTGCTTCTAAGAATGAAGCCAAGTTTTGTACCTTCATTTTGAACTCTACTAATTGTTCCAATCTCCCTTCGCGAATGCTCGGAAATTCTCTAACGCGACTAATCTGGCTATTTACGAGTTTCTTCGGTCTACCAAAATTTTGTTTAAGGGTCTCTAAAATATTTGAAACGTTAGAACTGTGAATAAGCAAACATTCAACGGTCTCCCTAGCCTTGCCCTTTATTGCCTTTTGGAGGCGTAACAAATTTTGCCTGTCACTGTATCCGTACTCTGCAGTGGTCATAGTGAAAGCTTCGTTGAACATTGGCCACTCTTCGGGAGCACCATTAAACTCCGGTAGATCGTACATTTTTCTTTGCGTTTCCTGAGAAGGAACCGGTTGCCTTGGTGATGAGACTGCGTCTGATATCACTGAGGGCTCAGCCGTGGTTGATTGTGGTCCTGGCTCGCCAGTTGTCCTTCCACTAATACCAAGTATATTAGTTTTTTCCATTTGAAATCCATTTCATCCGCAGAACTTCCATTTGGAACTGCTGCATTTGCATTGCATTGGCCCGCTGACCTTCTTGCATTTGGCGCCACATCTCCATCATAACGTTAACAACGCCATGTGATTGGGCTTCTTTTGATGTGCCGGCCCCGGCCCCTCCATATTTGAGGCTTCACCTTGCGCGGATTCTCTTTCCACTTTTCCCATCTCAACGTTGTCCTCGTCCATTTCATCCGTTGCCCTTAATTTGCTCATTGCTCTGGTAATCATCACCCGCAGACTAACCTTTCCCCAAATCAACAATCAATTTTTCACTCGATTTCATCAGCCAACTGCGCACTCAAGCCTCTAGTTTCTGGCACGCAAGAACTTCGTTGGTTAGAGCGAGATGGCAGTATGTGCACGATCTCGCATATATATGTACATATAAATGTGCGCTTTTTTCAGCTGCCTGACGTGCGCACCCACGTTGGCCTCCGTGTTCTGCAATGTTTATTATCCACCCACGAGCGAGATGACCGTCTCCTTGTGGGTTCCGTCGCTTCTCCAATGTCCAGTATACTTCAGTGCTTGCACCACGAGTCTCTGCCCGTCTTCATACAAACTCCAAGAACTCTAGTGTCATTGGCTTCCACGAAGCGAAATAAAAGATGTTGAGTCCAGGAACGTGAGAATTGCGGATAAAACACAATCGCTTATCTTCATAGGTACTTAGGCCTTTTTTGCGTTTTATTTCCTATTTGCAAAAGGAGGTTAATACATTTTATTCTTATATGTAGGTAATATATCTACGCACGCTTCGTCTTTTCTCCCCGCTCTTTTTTCGACTGCTCAAACTAATGTGACTGTGGAGATAATGTTTTTTATCCCCAATCGGCCGACTAATTATTTCGAATTAAATAAAACTCGGCGCAGAAATAAAATTACGATATGTTCTTTAATGCGTGACATCCAAATTGCAAGTGTGGCTTGCCTGCCCTTTACATTGCCGCTCCGATCGCTAAGCGCAGCTTCGCTCGGCCGACGTCGGTAGGCAGACGCAAAGCGGAGATAGCGAAGAGCGAGCTGGCAGAGAGCGTTTAGCAGGGCAAGCAAGCGCAAAGCTTTAACAAACAAATGAGTGACATAGACATAAGTAACAAACAAAATAAGCGGCTGAGGGCCAAGAATTAGGTGCTATTTGGCAAGCAGCTAATCGGCTGGGTTCTGCTCCGAACATTCACCCCCCGTTGGAAGGCAAAGGCTTTCAACAGATCCATCCTGAAGGGGCAGAACCGCTATTTTTCCAACGGCCCTCTTGAAGATGCTTGCTTGGGCGCAGCTGGCGGCTACGCTGGGATGATCGTCGAACGCAGCAATCGGCGCTTCTTTACGAAGGCGGCTTGTCGTGATTACGTCTTGATCATCGGGAACCTCTGTAATTGCATAGAATGGCAGGAAATTTGGCAATGTAGAAATTGTTGAAAGTTGAATTTCATTTAGCGTGGATATGTAGGTTTTTAATATATGGAAAAGTTCGCGCTGCAGTTCCTGATTCTCCGATCGCAGTTTTTCCACTTTCACCTGGCACTCGAGCAGCTGCTTCCTGCATTGCTGCTCTAAGTTTTGGTACTCCAGCGTTGTGGGTCGAAAATCGTCAATAGAGATGCACGAGGAATTTTCAAAAGCGGCTAAAGCTGCACGCTTATTCTCCGAGCTATCAATGCTTCCTGATACTATCCAACCAAGTTTTGTCTCCTGCAATGTTGGCAATTGTGCTGATAGTCGAATCTGTCCGACGCACATTAAATCGAAGAACAAACCAGAACCTACCAACAGATCGATACGTTGGGGCTTGGAGAAATTAGGATCAGCTAGTTTTAGATTATTCGGCATTGGCATATCCTTTGCGTCTACGCCGAAGTTAGGCTGCATTTCCGTAATTTAGTTGGTGACAATTGCAGCGAAGGAAGCTCGATAGCTTGCGTCCTGGGATTGTACAACTATATGTACAGACTTGCTCGAAGGTAGAATGGAATCTCCGATTCCAGAGATGTGAACATAAGACGAGCGATGATCCAACTGCAACTGATCAGCAAGTCTAGATGTTACAAAGTTTGCCTGTGATGCAGAATCCAAAATGGCACGACATGGGATAAGTGCTCCATAACGATCTGTTACATGGACGAGGGCAGTAGGTAGCAACACGTTCTGGCTAGGCTGAGATTTCTGGATCGAGGTGGGAGGGCTAGAACACCCGCTTGCTAGAAGCACAGTCGCGGCCTCTTGCTGGATCGATTCCTCGGCCGGTGAAAAGGAAGATGAAGCACCAGTTCCCGATGGAATGTGGAGTAGCGTGTGATGTTTGGCCTGGCAATGCCTGCAAAGTCCTGACCTGCACCTCTGCAATTCATGGCCTTTGTTGAGGCAGTTCAAACACAAGCGGCTCTTCTTTGCTTCTTTGTATCGTTCAAACGCAGAGAGATTCAGGAATGCCTGACATCTAGATATGTAATGCTCGGAGGAATTGCAATGGTTACATATGGGGTTAGGATGGTCGTTACTGGAGGTGATAAGGGTGACAGGATTATCTTCTCCCACCTGTTGACTAGGACTTGCTGCCATGGCTGATCCCAAATTCTCCAGCATCCGACATCTCGCTTCCAAAAATGAGGCCATGGTTGACCACCGAGGCAATCCTGACGTCGGCAAGTTCTCTTCCCATTTCTCCTTTGTTTTGTGGTCCAGTTTCGTGCCTATGATGAAGATCAGCAACCCATCCGAAATCTCCTGCGGGGTCGCCAAGGTCTGAAGTGCACGCAAGTGCGAATTGATTTTGTCGCCACCCCTTGCAGCCCGAAAATAGCCTTGACGTGCCTGAAAATGTAACAGTTTATTATCGAATCGCAACATTAGCAAATTCAACGCCTTGTCGTAATTCTCCTCAGAAAGTTCCAAGGAACGAATCGTATCCAGCGCAGCACCATCTAGACATCCACGAAGATATTGGAATTTTTCGATGATTGGTATACGATGGTCTTTGTGCACCATTGTCGAAAACATCGCGTGGAATTCTGGCCAATCCATGTAGCTCCCACCGAATCGCGGAAGCTGCAACTCGGGCATTCGAGAACGGCCTATACTATTATAGGCGAACAACGACGAATTCCCCTCGAGAGTATGCCGAGCCGTTGAATTGGCAACATTTACCGTGCGTGCAGCCATCAACTCCCGCGACAGCCTGGACCTAACCTTGACATAAACATTCGAAAAGTCCAGCCGGGCATCATGGGCTAACTGCAGGAAATCCAGCCTTTCAAGGCTCGTTTGAGCGGCATCGAAATCCGCATTCATTCGCTCGATTTGCTCTAAGCGAGCTTGAAGTTCTGCCTCATCTAACTCGGCAAGCTCTTCCTTGGTGAGAAAGCGATCCATGGCCTTTAGTTGGCGCGCGATGGACTCGGCCTTGTGCTTGTAGAAATCTACATCACTCGGCATTGCTGCGTTCGCGACATTGGTAGGCTCAGGTGCTGCCATGTTGAGGTTTTAAAAGAGTCACTCAGCACGACCGAAAAAGACACCCTGTATACGTATAAACGTGGGAACCGAAAGCAAAGGGATTACAGCTAATGCCTTTAGCTGTGCGGCTGTGCGAGCTGTCCGATTCCGCTTTGTACTCCGCTTGTGTGTATTAGTGAGTTCGCTGCACTGCCTACCGCACTGCACTGACCGAATTGTCGCGACAGAGAAATTAATAGCCAGCAATGCGTGTATGTAGGTGTATGTAAGTGTGTTTTAGCACCGAATTGTGCTTAACCGCCGAAAATTTGCTAGGGCTAACGAATGTCGATCGCGAATGATTATTAATTGACACTGCAACTCAGAGATCACGTCGGGGTCACCAAATTTTATGTGGAGATAATGTTTTTTATCCCCAATCGGCCGACTAATTATTTCGAATTAAATAAAACTCGGCGCAGAAATAAAATTACGATATGTTCTTTAATGCGTGACATCCAAATTGCAAGTGTGGCTTGCCTGCCCTTTACATTGCCGCTCCGATCGCTAAGCGCAGCTTCGCTCGGCCGACGTCGGTAGGCAGACGCAAAGCGGAGATAGCGAAGAGCGAGCTGGCAGAGAGCGTTTAGCAGGGCAAGCAAGCGCAAAGCTTTAACAAACAAATGAGTGACATAGACATAAGTAACAAACAAAATAAGCGGCTGAGGGCCAAGAATTAGGTGCTATTTGGCAAGCAGCTAATCGGCTGGGTTCTGCTCCGAACAGTGACCTTGTCTTTTCATATTGTGACCATTTTTCTTCTTGTCTTTTTATAGTGTGGCCATTTTTCTTCTCTCTTTTTTCTTTATGTAGGGTATCTGTGCCCTTGCTTAAAACTAAATATATATAAGCTAATTTTTCTCAACAACAAGCTTTCTTTCACGCTCGCAAAACTTTTTTAATAAATGTAGAGAAAAAATGCAATTCACTTTTTAGTTTTCTAACCTACAGTAGATTATACAAATATGTAACAAATTCATTTTTCATTTCAAATATATAGTTTGTGGTCGATGAAATCTAAAAACATAAACAAAATAACAAGAAATTATTTTCTTATTAGTAATCGTATGTTAGTATACGGTATAGCCACACTTATTTTGTATGACTTTGGCGATTCTATACTCGTATAGGAATGCGTTTGCCGCAAGTCTCCACTGAAATTTCATACAACGTTTTTTTTTCTACAAAGTGCCCCAATTCTTTGGTTTTTCGAAACGTATATTGTATTGTATTGTACTGTATATTGAAGTCTCCGGGTGTCCGTTGTTTCTAAAAATTTCTTCTTTCATCCTGGATTTTCAGTAAGCACTTTTAAAGCATAGCGAGCGTCCAAGACTTTTTGCAATATCCTGAAGATTTTTCCGTTCTTTTTGAAGATTCATGCAAATTTTTTTTTCTTTAGCGTTCGGCCTATCTAAAGAATTTTTTACTCTCTTGTACTTAATATTTAAGAAGTCAGTAAAAGCCAAGCTTTTGACCAAATCCTTATCAAATCCTTATACAATCCTTTAAAAATTATAAATAACACCAGTGTACTTATTTTTTGACCAGGCAAAAAATTCTTATCCAGAAAAAGCATAGCATAGAATTGAATAAGACGGTGCTCCACTTTAATTTTTGATTTAAATACTTGGCAAGACGGTAATAACCTTTCCAAATATAAACAATGGGCATCCATACATTAAAAAAAAATTCAATCCTAAGTGGTGCTCATACACTTAAGCCACAAGAACTACACCAAGAATTTAAGAATTGAACGACTTGGTTTAGAATTCCCCACAACTTCTCTATATGGTTCAGGTCGGTACTCTGCGGAGGCCATTACAAAACATTGATTCCCTCTTGGGTAAGCCACGACTTGACTATCCTGCAGCAATGTATCGGGTCGTTGTCCTGTTAAAATATCCAGGCAGCTGGCAAATTATCGGCTTGTGGGGAATTCAAAACAAAGTCGTTGCCCAAAAAAAAAACAGCAATTAAAAGGATTTGTGCCGATTTTTACAGGAAGAATGGAAGAAAATAACCCCTCAACAGTGCGCACGTCCTGTAGATTCAATACCAAAGCGTTGCTCCACTTTTCTTAAGCAGAAAGATCATCCTACTCAATATTAAAGTAATTTTATTAAAAATACTAGGAATACTGAGCAAATTGCATCTTTTTTAACCATTTTTTTATTTTATTTTATTTTTCTATTTTTTTATTTATTTATTTTCTTTCCTAGTGCTACAAGCATGGGGCTTATAATTAGAGCACTAGTCACTAGATGTCACATTGGTTTTGGTTGGGTCAAACTCAACTATTATGATTATATAATCTTTTCTAATTTAGGGTTACATATGTATGTTATATTCGGCATTTATTAATTATAGGTAATTATTTAATTAGGTTTTGAGATTTACGGTTCTTTATCTACTATAAGGTGGGCTCTTAACTGCGTTTTGAACTGTGAAAGGTTACTTATCTTTTTCATGTGATGCGGAAGCTGATTCCAAATGCGTATGACATAGACGAAGAAATGCCTCTCGGAATTTAAAGTTTTATGTCGAATGGTGATAATATTATTTGTTCTGACGGAATTAGTGAATCTAAGAATTTGGTGCAGGTATTTGGGTTGTTTGGTGAATATTATCTTATGAAGGAATGATAGCATCTTATAGTCACTCCATTTAAAAAAATGCATTTCGAATATTTTGAATGAAAAAGCTGAAATTCTGTCATTACGGCTTAACCCAAATATATATCTAGCTGTATTATTAAAGCACACGTTCAATTTTTGCCTGTCTGCGTAACCACAGTTACCAAATGCCTCTATCCGATAGGTGAGTACAGGTACAAGGTATGCTTTTGCTATTTGCAACCGAATGTTTAGCGGTATAAATCGTTTGGTAATATTTAGTGACCTTAAAATCCCATAGGTTTTTCCTACGGCTTTGCTCACGTGATCATCCCAGGAAAGCGTATTGTTTAGTATAAAGCCTAAGTTGTTTGCCTTCTCTACGTAGCTAATGGGAGTATTTGAGATTTCTACGCGTCTTAATAGTGTTGAGTTTATCTTTTTCTTGTTTTTGAAGTTTTCTTGTTTTTCCAGGTGGCTTAAGTATATGAGCAGGACATTTTGGACATGGTTTCAGATTTTTTAATTATTTCGCTGACTATAGATTTTCATAACTTGGTTATTGTTGTATTAAAACACTGACATATAAAACTAATTTGAGACAACAAATGGGAGCTGTAAAATAAAAACTTTTCTTGATTTTCGCTTAAAATCTTGGTGTAGTTCTTGTGGCTTAAGTGTATGAGCACCACTGTACGCACTTATTATTTTGACCAGTAGTGTATGTATGTACATATGATAGAAAATTTTGTAAATTTCAAGGAAATCGGAATTTTAGTTAATTTTGACTAGTGTAATCGGATAGTATAAGTAATATTAACAATGTTTAAAGCTTGTGAATATGTGTTGTGTTGAGAAGGAGTATTGAAATTAGCCGTCACGATTTTAGTTGTCAAAGAACTCATAGAACACTGCCGATGTAACCCTGCTCCTGAGATAGTTTGATTAAAAGACAGCAATTTTCATTTTAAGAAATATTTAAAGTATTGAGCATTTATTGGCAGTGCATTTAAAAAAATAGTTTTTTATTCTTGATGGGTTAATACCATGAGCCAAATTGGACCGGTTAAAGTAATCTAGTTTTTTTTTTCATAAATATTAACAGTGCAGATACTCCTATAAAAGAATATACTCACCAGTTGGCCAATTATCGAATACTGTTTGTGCAATATCACCAGCAGAATCTGATGGATTAAATATAAATTCTTTGGTTTTGCCACTAACGAGAATTAAACGTAGGTTAATCTGAAAATAAGGAATAATATAAAAATTATGAAGTGCTGGGTAGCCGTGGCGTAGCTATAACCATTTTTAGTTATTATATATATATATACATATATATATATATATATATATATATATATATATATATATATATATGTATATATTTCTGATAAATCTGGCAAATCAATAAAATACTTAATAAAAAAAAAACTAACAAATCTTGTCCCTGGTGAAATTCAAATTCGAATCTACCTGCAAAAAAGACAGTGCATTCCACAAGATTTCACTACTTTAGGGGCTGTGGGAATAATGTTAGTGTTAATGTCAGTGCTATATCAAAAAAGTCTGCACACAAAATTCGACTCTTATAGGGTCTGAAAACTATGCATCAAACGGTATGGAAAAACAGACTGTTCAAACATGAACACACATATTTTAACTCAAGACACAGTTCGATGTACCTTTGCTTATGTGACTAGAAAGTGAGAAATGCATAAAATATATATAATATATAAACTTCTGAACAATTAAAGATATCTTCATGAAACAAACTGCATTTGAAAGAAAAATCTTTCAAAATAAAATCTGCTTAAGTAAATTATGCTACAGTGTCTAAAAGCTTCACAATAATGAGTTAAAGTTGAACTTTGTTTCTGGTGGATATTTTCCTATGTAAAGTGCTCTATTTTAAATTTTTTTTCATCGATAAAGTACTTTTAATGCTGTTTTTTACTATAAAATATTATTTTTGATTTAATTTTCAACTCAACTTAATCTAAAAAAATTTTAATGACAAAAAACTATTTATTTTTATTTTGAAAAATGGTTGGTTTTTTTTATTTCTGTAAAATAATCGTCTACTTCCTGTTTAGTGTGAGGAATATCTAATAAACTTATTATTTCTAAAGAATAACTGCTTGCCGATTTACTTTGTGATTTCACATATCTGATGGATGAGTTATATCGATGTGAAGAGGCTGCCAACATGTTGAAAAGGTCTTGGTTTTGCTTAATTCGTGATGTCTTGCACGTATTCATATTCCAGTATTTTTTGTAATCTTTGTTTCTCGTTTCTTGGGCTTCCTCTGAAATCGCGCCCAGGTATCTCCTCCTTGCCCTTAAGAGAGCAGGACAGTTGCAGATGAGATGTTCTAGGGTTTCGGTTGCCCCAGGTTCGTCACATTTCCTACAACTGTCTCTGTTTGCGATTCCTAGCTTTGTCGCATGCGCCGCAGCCAGGCAGTGTCCCGTTAATATTCCCACTAATAATCTGCAGTCCTTCCGTGGTAGGTGCAGCAGGTAGTGGCTGAGTTTGTCATTGCGTTCCTTGCACATGATTTTCGAGGTTCTGCAGGCGGTGGTACTCCTCCACCTACGTTCGGCTTGTGATCCGGCCTGCTTTTCTAGATCGCTTTGCAGCGTTCTGAGGGAGACAGGCACGTTCTCGGTTCTCGTATTCGCCAGCCCGACGCCTTCCTTAGCTAGTACGTCCGCCGTCTCGTTCCCTTTGATGCCCTGGTGGCTGGGAATCCAGTAGATCCGCACTGACTTTGTCGTGCTTAGGGTATCTAGTGCCTCCCTGCTCGCCAAGACATTTCTGGAACTGACTGCGGACGACTGCATGGATCTTATCGCCGCTTGGCTGTCGACGAATAGGTTGACCGCATCGTGTGCTCTTTCAGTGAGAAGAGCGACCTCTGCTGCTTTCCTGATGGCAAAAACCTCTGCCTGGAATATGCTACAATGGTCCGGTAGCCTTTATGACAGCCTTATCTCAGGGTCTGTACAGTATAGGCCCGCTCCTACTCCTCCGTCCATCTTGGAGCCGTCCGTATATATATTGAGGTGCTCCGTTTGGCCTCTTCCGATTTTCCAGTCTTCAGGTCCCAAAGATGCAGTTGTTTTTACGTCGAGGCATGTTTTGGGAGGTCATGTAATCAGTTGATCTGGTCATTTCCCTTCCAATTGAACTATGCCCGTATTCTTGTGGCGACATATTTCCTGAAGCGATGAGGCGTTGTGCTGCCTTTCCTGCAGTCAGACGGGCGTGGATGTCTAGGGGTTCGATTCCAAGTAGGGTTTCGAGTGCTTTTGTTGGTGTTGACCTCAGCGCCCCTGTAATACAGAGCAAAGCCTGTCGCTGAGTCCTTTCCATAAGCTTATGATACGTTTTCTTTCCAGTAGCTTGCCACCACACTAAGACTCCATACAGCATAGTTGGTCGCACCACCGAGATGTAAATCCAATGCATCAGAGCCGGAGATAGGCCCCATGTGCTGCTGAGCATCTTCTTGGATGCATAAAGCGCAATGGTGGCCTTCTTCACCCTTTCCAATACATTGGGTTTCCATGCCAGTTTACTATCCAGTACTGTGCCCAGGTATTTGACTTGTGTTTTTGGGGTTAGCCTAGTTTGATTGATCTTCGGGGGGGTCCATATCGGTACCTTGTACCTCTTGGTAAAGAGGATGAGGTCCGTCTTGTCCGCGTTGATACTGAGTCCTACTTCTTCCGCCCACTCGCGTATCTCCCTGAGTGTTCGTTGCATTAGTGAGCTGATGGTCGATGGGCAAACACCCGTAATAAGTAGGCTTATGTCGTCCGCATAAGCTGTTATTATTGGGGCCTTCCTTTCGTATCTCTTGATGAGGTCGTCGACCACCAGATTCCACAGGAGGGGCGACAGGACTCCACCCTGGGGTGTGCCTCTGTGTGCCTCTTTCACCATGGAAGCGGTGCCCCACTCTGATTTCACCCGTCTGCAACCTAGGAGGTTCCTTATCCACAGGTTGATTGCTGGGTGTGTATTGGTTGCTACCAGGCAATTTGTTATTGCTTCCGTAGCCACGTTGTTGAATGCTCCGGAGATGTCCACGAATACTCCCAGTGCATACTTTTTATTGTGAAGGGCTTTCTCAATGGTAGCTACTACCGAATGTAGTGCGGTCTCAACCGATTTCCCTTTAGTATAGGCATGCTGGTTGGTTGACATCAGTCCCCCTACCTCATTCCTGATGTGTAAGTCCAGCAGCTTTTCTAGCGTTTTTAATATAAAGGAGGTAAGGCTTATCGGTCTATAGTCCTTGGGACTCGCATGGCTGCACTTTCCTGCCTTTGGGAGGAAGACAACTCTCGAGGTTCTCCATTGGATAGGGATATAGCCAGTACTTCTTATACAAGCTGTGAATATTGCGGAGAGCCATGGGGTAATCGCCTCTTTGGTCACCTGCATCATGGCTGGGAATATCCCGTCAAGTCCTGGTGCTTTTGTGCCCGCAAAGGAGTCTATTGCCCAGTGGATTCGCTTGCTGGTTAACAGATCTGTTGGGGGGTGTTGTTCCTCGGTTGCTAGGTCCTGGTGCTCTTTGGCATCAGCGACCTCGGTGCAACCAGGGAAATGTTCCTCCATTAGTGCTGTTAGGGCTTCAGTAATAGTTTGTCTAAAAATTGTTCTTGATTAATTTTTTTCATAGTCTTTTGTATTTCCTTGGCTGGCGTGCTGTTGTCAAAAGATTCTCCCTCTCGCGGATTGGTACATGCAAGTTTTAAAATTAACGCCATACATTTTGCTTGCAAAACCAGGTCAGGTAAAGGTAGAAATACTAGCATGTATATTCATTCATAACAACAACATAATTGAGGTAGCGCGAAATGGAAAATTATTCTAATATTGAGCATATGGATTAATTAGTACCTAAATTTTGAGCAGTTTTTCTTTGACTGGACTTTCAAAAATATTTAATTAAATTTTCCCGAAATTTTTATTGTATATGTTCCTTGAACAATTTTTAAACCTAAGTCTAAATCTGTGCTTTTGAGCCGTTTAGCTCCATACCGATTTACCTGCCACAACCTCGTGAAAAACGGTCTGTTAGCCGAAATTTAATGAATGGCGGCACACGTATTCTCTCGTACTGTGCTTCTGTGTCTTATGGGGTTCTGTCCGTTGTTTCGTTTTTGTTTTGAGTTTTTAGCTTATTAAGCACCTGACTTCGGCAAAATAAAAATTAAATGGGTATGGGGTGCGGGACACTTGCTTGTGGGAAATAAAATAAAAGCTGTTGTGTTGGAAGCTGCCGAGCTTTTTCGGCAGGTCTGACTCCTCATTTACAAATAAAATTTCTTCGTTTTTGCATTTTAATTTAATGTTTTATTGTTCAATGCTTGATGTATGCATAAAGTTAGAGGGCGTGGTCGTAAACTACAAGTCGTTTTTCAAATTGTACATAAAGCATGCGAAACTATGTTGCGCTTAACGGAAATTCTAACTGTCCGCGCGTTCGACTGGAGCTCAGCTCCAGTCAAAAATTGATCTAACCTTTTAGTCGACTTGATATAACTTAATTTACAATACAAAATACAAACAATACAAAAGGCAAACGAAACACATTCAAAGTTTGAATTTAAGCGTCCTAGTTTTCGAAAGAATCCTTAAATCAGAAAGTATTCACTTTTATAATTGTACGTTTTTGTAAGTTTTTAGTCCGGAAATAAAATTTTTCTGTTATTACGTTTAATTTATGAATATTGAAGAGTATGCAAAGAATTTGTTAACAATTTTGTAAACCACATTTCTATTTCAAAAATATAATCTCCTTAAATTTTCACAAAAAGGCAATTTCCCCTAGAAGTTCTTTATTCAATTGCTCTGACCAGTTAATTTGCTTGTATGTATTAAAAACGAAAGAGAAACAAATATTTACATTTTCTCTTAATGTTCTTTCTTGTCGTATGGTTTCTAGCTGTTTGTGAGCTGTGTCTATTTGTGTTGTGTTTAAACCATGATAAATAGAATAAAATCGTGTACAAAAATTTAAAATTTTTTTATTTTCAAACCACGTTATTTCAAGACCGTGTAAAAACAGAATTAAATGTATGTAAGATATTATTTAGAGTATTGTTTATTCGTATTATTATCGCGGTGGCCTGGTATGTGTGCTTACAAAAGTTCTTAATGTTACGGCTTATTTCTGCTGATTTTCTGCTGCTGCTTGAGTCGCGTCCGTATGCTGATGTTCTCTCCTTTTCACTGCTTCGCTCGGTTCCTCTTCTTCTCTGTCCGCTGTTGATCTGCTGCTGTTACTACTGCTGTTGCTGCTGCTGTTACTACTGCTGTTGCTGCTAATCAGCTGTTCCTCTGCTGCTGTTACTGCTGTTGCTTATCCCCGCTGCCCCCTCAATAGGCCAGCTGGCCCACTCCTTCTTACATGTATATTATTCCTATTCAGAATCAATACAAACTGACTGAGCTTATGTTTACGGTGTGCAAAACACGAATCGGAAAATTTTAACCAGTCTGAATAATTATCTATTTTGGACGTTAAAATTATACAGGACAATGCTTCCTCTTAAATTGTATTTGTGAGACTTTGCCCTAAAATTATTTTCTAAATTATAATTTGCTAAAAATTAACTTTAACTAATGTAAAAACATCTTCTGAAGGAGCTTTAAGTTCAGGCCCACAAAATACATAGGAATATGATACTCTGGTCAGCCGCACACATGCTTTTTTTTTTTTTGAGGTGTGTTTATTGACAATGGGCTGGCGAAAATCCTCTAGCTGAACCCTCCACGAGGGTGCCGGCTGGGCAATGGACACTGCATTACCCCGGACATGGGTAATGCACTGTTGCTTGCTCTGTCCGGGATAATGCTGTGTCTAGCTAAGGCTATGGTCCGGCGTCTTCCCGATTCAAAGTCGGGGGAACCGAACCAGGGCCATGGCTAGAGGTGCCTGGCGGTCAGGCCTAAAACGCTAGGGGGTGGTCCCCCCGAAAAATATTTTACCAGTATGGACCCTCGGGCCAAATATGGAGGCGAAGATGGATAAAGCACGGGTTGTGATGAAAACCCAAACGTCGGTGGGAAGCGTGACTGCTACCACCGGCGGGCACGGGGAGGAGCAATCCTCTCTGCGTGGCGTCAGCGGTCACACCTCAGACTTGGCGGGAGCAGGCAAAGTCAGTTGTAAAGCTACTGCCACAACAACAACAACAAAAACAACTCACTCCGCAGCCTGCAAGTTGAGCCGCACAGATGCCGTAGTCGACACAGACACGGATCTGGAGAGCGTGCTCTCTCTGAGCAGGAAGGAGGAAGAGAGCCTTCTCCGCTCGCCGGAACCAGGCACCAGCTCCCTGCGTAGGGAAGGGCCGAAGCGCTCCAAGGAGGGGATGAAGGCCAAAGCACAATACAAAGCGGCCCTCAATATCAAAAGCCGGCTGCAAGGTAAAGCAGAAATCGCCCAGGAGGAGAAGGTCAAGCTAGCCTGGGTCAAGCAGCGAGTAGAGGAGGGCAGACTACATTACGCTCAGATGCCACAGATGAGGGCGTCGAATGGCGAATATGCCAATAAGGTGGAGGAGATGATGGCCACCAAGAGGCAACGCTCGACTGAGAGTGCCATTAAAGACACTCCGGCGAGCAAGCGGAAACGCGGGCCCAAGAGTGCAGCCCCTCCACCGAAAATGGCCAAGAAGCCATCGAAACCTAAAGCGAAGGTCAGCGATGTGACCAAACGACATTTGATCGTGGCACTCATCGACCGGAGCGAGGAAAACGGCAAGATGTCAGCGGCACAGTGGAAGCTTGTGCACGCGCGTCTCGTCGACGCACTGTTTGCACACATGGAGGAAGACCCCGCGGCCCAATGCCCACGTTCGATGGTGCTGGGTGGCGACGATCCAACCCTAAGGTGGCTGACGCGTACGGTCTGCCAACTGGAGGCGATGTGGGAGGGGGCCAAGCTGGAGGTTGTGGACCGGGAGCTTATCCCGTCCAAGCCTAAGGCGAAGGTACTCTTCCCCATCACAATCCAGGGGGACCGAGCGCTGAAACTCCTTCAGCGGCAAAACGCGGACGTGCCAACGACCGATTGGAGGATCCTACACATTGGTAGCCCACTACCCAACGAGGGGGGCCAATGTGTGATCCTCCAAATAAACAAAGAGGCAGAGGATCTGCTGTATCCCAAGTTCGGGAAGATGGCGTGGGGCATGGGTAGCGTCTACCTGCGCCTCAAAAAGCGCCACCCTGAGGACAAGGACGACGCGCATACCCTGCAGGTAGGCGAGGTGGAAAAGGACTTAGGTCTCGAGTCCATCGTGGAGGCCGCCCAGGGTCTTGCGCTTGAGGACGAAGACGAGGAAGACGGTGACCTGACGTTAGTAGTCAACCCGTCGGATGCAAGTGAGCCAGCCACCCATGCTGAGTGTGCTGCAGCTCAACTTGCATAAAAGCAAGGTAGCGTCGGCGGAGCTCCTCATCGCCATGGAGCAAGGGCTCGCCGACATAGCTCTAGTCCAGGAGCCCTGGATTGCGACAGGCAATGGCCGGACTAAAGTCCTCAAATCACAACCTGTTCTACACAACATCGGTAAGCAGGAACAGAACCGTCGTACTCGTACGAAAGTGAATCCATGCTTACCTTATGTCTCATTACAGCACGGATGACCTGACGGTTGTGATGCTGGAAAGTGAGGAAAAGCGCCTTCTGGTGGCTTCCTGCTACATGGCTCACGACAGACCCGCACCACCCGACGAACTCAGGAGCCTGGTGACAGAAGCCGGTACCAAAAACTATCAACTCGTCATCGGGACGGACGCCAATGCCCACCAAAATGTGTGGGGAAGCACCGACATCAATGATAGAGGTGAGCCACTCTTAGACTTTATACTAGCAACTAATCTATATATAGCAAACGTCGGGGAGGAGCACACCTTCGTAGGTCCGACCTCATCCAACGTGCTAGACCTAACACTTGCAACGGGAAACAGTACTACGGTATCTAGCTGGAGGGTCCTCGAAAGACCCTCCTTCTTAGATCACAAGTACATTCAGTTTAAGTGCGACTTCAAACATTCTTCGAAGGTAACAGTCTATAGAAACCCCCGGAATACAAACTGGGAAAAGTTTAAAAAGACAGTTACTACGAAGCTCGCGAGTCCGGGCACCGTGAAATCCGCGGAGGACATAGAGAAGTCTCTAGAGACCCTATCCAACGCGTTACTGGACGCCTACCACACATCGTGCAAACCCTCGAGGACGAAGAAGAGGTCCAAGCCACTCTGGTGGAGCCGGGATCTCTCTCTTCAAAGGGACAACCTCAAGGAATTCTTTAAGATCGCCAAACAAGCGAACGAAGGCATCGTCTATGAGAAATACAGACTCCTACTCAGGAGCTACAAGAAGGAAATACGTAAAGCACAACGGAACTCGTGGAGGACCTTCTGCTCCAACATCGAGAAAGTACCAGAAACCGCACGGCTACGGAAGCTGCTCTCTAAGCAGCCTACCATACAAAGCCAATTAAAGCTAGATGACGGACAGTGGACAGAGGGCAGTAACGAAGCCCTAACAGCACTAATGGAGGAACATTTCCCTGGTTGCACCGAGGTCGCTGATGCCAAAGAGCACCAGGACCTAGCAACCGAGGAAAAACACCCCCCAACAGATCTGTTAACCACCAAGCGAATCCACTGGGCAATAGACTCCTTTGCGAGCACAAAAGCACCAGGACTTGACGGGGTATTCCCAGCCATGATGCAGGTGACCAAAGAGGCGATTACCCCATGGCTCTCCGCAATATTCACAGCTTGTATAAGTACTGGCTATATCCCTATCCAATGGAGAACCTCGAGAGTTGTCTTTCTCCCAAAGGCAGGAAAGTGCAGCCATGCGAGTCCCAAGGACTATAGACCGATAAGCCTTACCTCCTTTATATTAAAAACACTAGAAAAGCTGCTGGACTTACACATCAGGAATGAGGTAGGGGGACTGATGTCAACCAACCAGCATGCCTATACTAAAGGGAAATCGGTTGAGACCGCACTACATTCGGTAGTAGCTACCATTGAGAAAGCCCTTCACAATAAAAAGTATGCACTGGGAGTATTCGTAGACATCTCCGGAGCATTCAACAACGTGGCTACGGAAGCAATAACAAATTGCCTGGTAGCGACTAACACACACCCAGCAATCAACCTGTGGATAAGGAACCTCCTAGGTTGCAGACGGGTGAAATCAGAGTGGGGCACCGCTTCCATGGTGAAAGAGGCACACAGAGGCACACCCCAGGGTGGAGTCCTGTCGCCCCTCCAGTGGAATCTGGTGGTCGACGACCTCATCAAGAGATACGATAGGAAGGCCCCAATAATAACAGCTTATGCGGACGACATAAGCATACTTATTACGGGTGTTTTCTCATCGACCCTCAGCTCACTAATGGAACGAACACTCAGGGAGATGCGCGAGTGGGCGGAAGAAGTAGGACTCAGTATCAACGCGGACAAGACGGACCTCATCCTCTTTACCAAGAGGTACAAGGTACCGATATGGACCCCCCCGAAGATCAATCAAACTAGGCTAACCCCAAAAACACAAGTCAAATACCTGGGCACAGTACTGGATAGTAAACTGGCATGGAAACCCAATGTATTGGAAAGGGTGAAGAAGGCCACCATTGCACTTTATGCATCTAAGAAGATGCTCAGCAGCACATGGGGCCTGTCTCCGGCTCTGATGCATTGGATTTACATCTCGGTGGTGCGACCAACTCTGCTGTATGGAGTCTTAGTGTGGTGGCAAGCTACTGGAAAGAAAACGTATCATAAGCTTATGGAAAGGACTCAGCGACAGGCTCTGCTCTGTATTACAGGGGCGCTGAGGTCAACCCCAACAAAAGCACCCGAAACCCTACTTGGAATCGAACCCCTAGACATCCACGCCCGTCTGACTGAAGGAAAGGCAGCACAACGCCTCATCGCTTCAGGAAATATGTCGCCACAAGAATACGGGCATAGTTCAATTGGAAGGGAAATGACCAGATCAACTGATTACATGACCTCCCAAAACATGCCTCGACGTAAAAACAACTGCATCTTTGGGACCTGAAGACTGGAAAATCGGAAGAGGCCAAACGGAGCACCTCAATATATATACGGACGGCTCCAAGATGGACGGAGGAGTAGGAGCGGGCCTATACTGTACAGACCCTGAGATAAGGCTGTCATAAAGGCTACCGGACCATTGTAGCATATTCCAGGCAGAGGTTTTTGCCATCAGGAAAGCAGCAGAGGTCGCTCACTGAAAGAGCACACGATGCGGTCAACCTATTCGTCGACAGCCAAGCGGCGATAAGATCCATGCAGTCGTCCGCAGTCAGTTCCAGAAATGTCTTGGCAAGCAGGGAGGCACTAGATACCCTAAGCACGACAAAGTCAGTGCGGATCTACTGGATTCCCAGCCACCAGGGCATCGAAGGAAACGAGACGGCGGACGTACTAGCTAAGGAAGGCGTCGGGCTGGCGAATACGAGAACCGAGAACGTGCCTGTCTCCCTTAGAACGCTGCAAAGCGATCTAGAAAAGCAGGCCGGATCACAAGCCGAACGTAGGTGGAGGAGTACCGCCGCCTGCAGAACCTCGAAAATCATGTACAAGGAACGCAATGACAAACTCAGCCACTACCTGCTGCACCTACCACGGAAGGACTCCAGATTATTAGTGGGAATATTAACGGACCATTGCCTGGCTGCGGCGCATGCAACAAAGGTAGGCATCACAAACAGAGACAGTTGTAGGAAATGTGACGAACCTGGGGCAACCGAAACCCTAGAACATCTCATCTGCAACTGTCCTGCTCTCTTAAGGGCAAGGAGGAAGTACCTGGGCGCGCCAGTGCTGGCATCACTGGAAGATGCCTCCAAGAGGACGCCACAGCAACTACTGGCCTATGCGAAAAATACCTCGATCCTCGAGGACTTCAAAACCCCCTAAACACTGCCGCGACGGTTCATACCACTTGTACTTAGTTAAGTGGAGGTCTGGTAAAAATTACAATGAGAGACAAGAGAACACGAATTAACCGTATTTGTGCTAATCTTTAATCTGATCTTCGTTTGTCGCGTGAGTGAGCGAAAAACAGCATAAGTTGTCAAAACTTTTGCATTTGTTGATAAGAGTGGAAGCAAATTTGTAGTTTACGTGAGATTGGTTCAACAATCAGTAAATTAAGATTAAATAACATTTTTTCCAATAATTTAGTTTTTATTCATTGCGAAAGTTTGTCGTGTAAGTGACCTAATTGCAATCTAAAAAAAAAATTATTTTTGATTAGTTATTGTTAGCTTTTTTCAATTAAAATTTAGATGGACCAACAAAATATTTATAACGAGGGGGAACGTTGTGAGTTGCAGCGGACACCGCAACTCTACAGTTATACCCGATACTAAGTCAGCATGGCTCTCTTCCGGTAGACGCCGCTAATATTAAACGACACGACAAAGAGTGCGTGCGAGAGAGACAGAAAATCAGTCTGAGAGTGACGTCGGGGGCTGCGTAGCCACTGTAAATTGATTTGTTCCTTTTGGCTATAAAAATTATCTGATCTGATCCAGATTCAGCAATCTGATAGATATGGTCATTATCTATGATTCTGCGTTTTTAGTTTTCTCGAATCTGCAATATTGTGGATGAAACAGATCGTCCTTTGTGGGGGCGGAAGGAGGTGGGGCGAAATACTGAGATATACGTTTTATAGTGACATCTTAAAGGAGTGTGTGTACCAAATTTGGTTACTCTAGCCTTAATAGGCTCTGAGATTTGTGGATGCCTCAGATTTTCGTTTTTTGCGGGGGCGGAAGGGGGTGTGGCGAAATTTTGTTACAAAATGGTCAAGGTCCGATATCACAGGAGTGTGGATACTAAATTTGGTTGCTCTGGCTCTTATAGGTTCTGAGATCCTTGAACTCATATTTTGCAATTGGCAAAACCGACCATGAAACCTGTGTGTTAGAGAGAGACAGAGCGAGAAAGAATGAAATTGTTTTCTTGATTCTGGCTATAATAATTATACGATCTGGTTCAGATTTTGCACTCTAGAAGATATAGTCATCTTCTACGATTCTGCGATTTAGTTTTCTCGTATCGTCGAAATTGTGGATGCCACAGATTTTCGCCCTTTGTGGGGGCGGAAGTGGGCGGGGCAAAGTTTTGAAATATTCTTGTAGCAGTGACATATCACAGATGTCTGGATCCAAAACATCGTTGCTCTCGCTCTTATAGTCTTTGAGCACTAGGCGCTGAAGGGGACGGACAGACGGACAGACGGACGGACGGACAGACGGACAGACAGACATGGCTCAATCGACTCGGCTATTGATGCTGATCAAGAATATATATACTTTATGGGGTCGGAAACGATTCCTTCTGGACGTTACACACATCCACTTTTACCACAAATCTAATATACCCCAATACTCATTTTGAGTATCGGGTATAAAAAAAAATTGAAAAGCAAATGCGGTACATGGGCAAAATAAAAAATAACCCACAAAGACTGATAGATTATAGAGCAAAACCAAGAGAATTGTCCCGAAAGTACCGAATAAAGTTGCGGGAGAATCCAAAAGAAATCGAGAGCAAGTTAAAAAGAAAGAGAATATGATAGATCGAGAGTAAAAATGATTCGGGCTAATCGGCAAGTGGAGAACAAGAAAATTGAATGGTATTGTAGCCAGCAATCTCTTGGAAAGGCCGTAAAGAAGGCAGAAAGAGCACTGCCAATAAATACCGACAGGCGAAAAATTATTTTCTATGTATTAAATAAAAACTCACAACGAAGACAAAAATAGCATTGCTGCACAAGAGACAAGATGTTATATTAATTAATTATGTACATATGTATTTACGCTACTGGCCAAAATAATGAGTACACGCTTATGAGATTCCTTTCAGGTCTTTTAAAACTTTTCTAATAAACATAATTAAAAAATCAAATTTACTTTTAGTTTTCTAAAAGTTTTCCTACAGTAGACTATAAAAAAATTTATCATAAACATTTTTAATTTCATATATTTATTTTATGATCGATTAAACCTAAAAAACATAAACAAGGGGTGGCCAAAATAATAAGTACAGCAATTCTACAAAGCGAAAAACTAAAAGCGTATCAAAATTTTTCCACTTTTTTTATTATTTGTAATTTTATACTAGTATCCCGTATAGCCACCATTATTTTGGATGACTTTGGCGATTCTTCTTGGCATACTAGCAATAAGTTTGCGGCAAGTCTCCACTCCACTTTTTGCCAATTCGACGTTTCAAATCACCCCAAAGGTATTTAATTGAGTTTAAGTCAGGAGAGTGACTTAGCCAAGTCATAACGTTTACATTGTTTTCCGTAAACCAAGCCTTGACCAGCTTTGAGGTGTGCTTTGGGTCATTTTCCTGTAGAAAGACCCATCTCAAGGGCATGTTTTCCTCAGCATATGGTTGCATCATGTCTGTCAATATGTTTTTATACCCGAATTGGATCACATGATCAGTTATGCGATGTACCGGCTCAACGCTATGCCAAAAAAAATAGCCCTAGATACCTATACATCGGCCTCCGGTTTTAACCATTTTCTTTGTGTACCGGAAGTCGAATTCTTTGTCTTTGGGTCGTTGTATACATCTTCTGGAGTCATTATCAAAAATATTTATTTTTGTTTCGTCTCTCAATAATATATTATTCCACTTTTAAGACCCATCTGACCCAGACCATGCCAAATGATTTTCAACGACTTTTTGCCTCATCTTCAAAATTTTTACTCGGAGTAAGGGAACTTTTCGGACTATACGTCCTGTTAGGTCTGTATATTGAAGTCTCCTACGACCCATCAGACCTGATTTTTCTTTGCCAATTTAAGCGTATATGGCCTTGGAAGACATGAACTGATTCTTTTTTGTAAAGATTTCTTCTTCCATCCTCGATTTTCAATAAGCACTTTAAGCACTATTAAAGCATTCTGAACAAAAAATACCGAGCGTCCAAGACTTTTCGCAATTTCCCGGATTTTTTCCGGCAATTTTCCTTTCTTTTTGAAGACTTATAGAAAACTTATTTTCTTCAGGAGTACGGCCTATCTTAGGAATTTTTTTTAGATCTTATGTACTTAAATATGAAAGAACTCAATAAAAACCAACAATCTTTTGACCAAATCCTTATCTAATCCTTTAAAATGGTTAAATAACAATCTTCCGATTATCTTTCGTTGTGATCAGACGTGTTTTTGTTTTGCGCTCCGCATTTTTTCCTTTTGTTTTGAATAAACAGCCGGTGTTTTCCTAACTAAATTCTAATTATACTTTCTAACCAGACAGCAATCTGGAAACCTATTCTATTACGCGAGTGCATGCCTTTTGATTTGTGTTAAAACATTATTTAACTTTTTATTTTTCGGCGTCGGCTTGTGCTTGTGCTTGTGTTTGTGTTGTTGCAGTGAGTGAGTACGCATTACATTGCATTGCAGTCCGCTCTCGTCTGGTAGCTTTTGTTGTTTTATCACTCTCTCGCTATCACCTCAACTTCAATAACTGTTCTTTCTCTCTCGCTCTTTAAACTTTCTGAGCAATAGCGCTCTCTGCTTAGTAGCTCTCGCTATAACCGCTCTCCACTCTGCTCTCTTTTTTTTTTACCAATACCGCTTTGAGCGTTGTCTGGCACATTGGTCTGATACCCATTTGTTTTGCAAATAATAGTAAATAAATAAATAATAAAATGGAATACGCTGTGGTCTGTGCCAAAAAAAGCTGTAAGAAGCAGATCACCCACGATCAGCCGAATGTCCTCTGCTGGCTCTGCGACAGCGTAGTGCACGCAAAATGCGCTGGATTTTCTGGCCTCGTGAGTGATGCTATAGCCAAACGTAATGGCTTGCATTACAGTTGCGAGGCATGCCGTGCGGTGGAGAAAGACATGGTGGCTTTCATGAGGCAGACGCGGAGTGGCTTTAAGGAGCTGACCGTTGGTTTTAAAAACCAATACGATCGGCTCCTAGCCATGGAGGCTCAGTTTAGTGGTTTAAAACTGCTGAATGAGTCTCCGAGGCGCAAAAAGGTCACTCCGCGGGATCTTCAATTGCCAACCGTCACTCAACCGTGCGCCGCCGAAAAACTGACTCCGACCACTCCAAGTGTGCAGCAGTTGATCTCGTTTGCCACTCCAAGGGCAACGACAGCTGCTGGCGATTCAGATTCGGTAGCCGAATTCATCGCCTCGGAGAATGTGCAGCCAAGTACGTCTGCAGCGTCCGTGTCCGTGGTGTCCGCAAGTTCGCTAGTTGTCCCGTCTATCCCGATCCCACCAGTTAATAGACGTTCCAGACCTCCGGATATTGCCACCACAGGTACTAGGCCTGTGGTGACTAAACCACTGGTGGGAGTCCCACCAAAACGACAAGTTTTTGTTTCACGGCTGGCCCCTGACCTCACATCTAATGATGTAATTGCTTTTATTCAAAGCAAAATAAAAGCCGTGGGTTTAAAGGTGGAGAAATTTAACTTCTCTTATGCCAGGGAGGTAGCCTCGTTTAAGATAAGCATCTCCCCAACTCAATTTGACACCATTTGCTCCGCCAAATTTTGGCCGGAGCATTTGGTGGTGAAGGAGTTTAAGGCTAAGAAGAAGAATAGGCCCCCCATATCCCTTCCAAATCTTTCCAGTGTGCCACCCTCAACCTCAACTTCCTCTTCCTCAACTTCCCGTCTTGCTTCCACCTTTCCAAAAAACTAACTTCTCTTTTAGTAACCTATCAGAATGTAAGAGGCTTGCGTAGTAAGCTCAGCATTCTTTTCCGGGATAGTGTTGCATTTGCTTCCCACGTTATTGTGTTTACTGAAACCTGGTTAAAGCCGGACATTCTTAGTTCCGAGGTTTTGGCAGGTCGGTACACAACTTTAAGAAAGGACCGTTCGTCTCGACGTGCAGGGGGGTTCTAATTGCAGTGGACTCTTACTTCACGTCGGAACACTTCACAGTCCAAGTTCAACAGGAACTGGAATTCCTGTGTGTAAAACTGATTCTTCCCGCTTTCGCTATATTCATTACATGCTCGTATATCCCACCTTCTTCGGATATTTCAATTTATGAGCAGCACTTGTCCGCTTTAACCGCTGTTTCTTCCTCGCTATCTGATAAAGATCGTATGATAGTTCTTGGTGACTTCAACTTGCCAGGAACTGTTTGGTCTTCGGTAAACGAGTCTAGTATCCTAGTGCCCATGTTACGACATGACTTTGTTGACGGCTTGCTTGACCTATCTGTCTCAAGTCAACCATGTGAAAAATTCCTTGGGTCGATTGCTTGATCTGTGCTTTGTATCGGATCCGACCATAGTGTTGTTAACCCGAGCCCTTCCGCTCACTATACCTGAAGACGCCTACCACCCTACTTTCGAGGTGTCGCTAGATATAGGACCAACTGTATTGGATCGGTCGAGTAGGCTGCCCGAACGTGTCCGCTGCTTTTGTAAAGCCGAGTTTGCGAAGCTTAATAACCTCATTAGGGATTTTGATTGGTCCGCTTTGTACTTGTGCACTGATATCATAAAAGGCACAAACATTTTTTACAATGCTCTTGGCACGAGTAGGTGCCCCTCGAAAGTAGGTGGAGGAGTACCGCCGCCTGCAGAACCTCGAAAATCATGTACAAGGAACGCAATGACAAACTCAGCCACTACCTGCTGCACCTACCACGGAAGGACTCCAGATTATTAGTGGGAATATTAACGGACCATTGCCTGGCTGCGGCGCATGCAACAAAGGTAGGCATCACAAACAGAGACAGTTGTAGGAAATGTGACGAACCTGGGGCAACCGAAACCCTAGAACATCTCATCTGCAACTGTCCTGCTCTCTTAAGGGCAAGGAGGAAGTACCTGGGCGCGCCAGTGCTGGCATCACTGGAAGATGCCTCCAAGAGGACGCCACAGCAACTACTGGCCTATGCGAAAAATACCTCGATCCTCGAGGACTTCAAAACCCCCTAAACACTGCCGCGACGGTTCATACCACTTGTACTTAGTTAAGTGGAGGTCTGGTAAAAATTACAATGAGAGACAAGAGAACACGAATTAACCGTATTTGTGCTAATCTTTAATCTGATCTTCGTTTGTCGCGTGAGTGAGCGAAAAACAGCATAAGTTGTCAAAACTTTTGCATTTGTTGATAAGAGTGGAAGCAAATTTGTAGTTTACGTGAGATTGGTTCAACAATCAGTAAATTAAGATTAAATAACATTTTTTCCAATAATTTAGTTTTTATTCATTGCGAAAGTTTGTCGTGTAAGTGACCTAATTGCAATCTAAAAAAAAAATTATTTTTGATTAGTTATTGTTAGCTTTTTTCAATTAAAATTTAGATGGACCAACAAAATATTTATAACGAGGGGGAACGTTGTGAGTTGCAGCGGACACCGCAACTCTACAGTTATACCCGATACTAAGTCAGTATGGCTCTCTTCCGGTAGACGCCGCTAATGGTCACGACAAAGAGTGCGTGCGAGAGAGACAGAAAATCAGTCTGAGAGTGACGTCGGGGGCTGCGTAGCCACTGTAAATTGATTTGTTCCTTTTGGCTATAAAAATTATCTGATCTGATCCAGATTCAGCAATCTGATAGATATGGTCATTATCTATGATTCTGCGTTTTTAGTTTTCTCGAATCTGCAATATTGTGGATGAAACATATTTTCGTCCTTTGTGGGGGCGGAAGGAGGTGGGGCGAAATTCTGAGATATACGTTTTATAGTGACATCTTAAAGGAGTGTGTGTACCAAATTTGGTTACTCTAGCCTTAATAGTCTCTGAGATTTGTGGATACCTCAGATTTTCGTTTTTTGCGGGGGCGGAAGGGGGTGTGGCGAAATTTTGTTACAAAATGGTCAAGGTCCGATATCACAGGAGTGTGGATACTAAATTTGGTTGCTCTGGCTCTTATAGGTTCTGAGATCCTTGAACTCATATTTTGCAATTGGCAAAACCGACCATGAAACCTGTGTGTTAGAGAGAGACAGAGCGAGAAAGAATGAAATTGTTTTCTTGATTCTGGCTTTAATAATTATACGATCTGGTTCAGATTTTGCACTCTAGAAGATATAGTCATCTTCTACGATTCTGCGATTTAGTTTTCTCGTATCGTCGAAATTGTGGATGCCACAGATTTTCGCCCTTTGTGGGGGCGGAAGTGGGCGGGGCAAAGTTTTGAAATATTCTTGTAGCAGTGACATATCACAGATGTCTGGATCCAAAACATCGTTGCTCTCGCTCTTATAGTCTTTGAGCACTAGGCGCTGAAGGGGACGGACAGACGGACAGACGGACGGACGGACAGACGGACAGACAGACATGGCTCAATCGACTCGGCTATTGATGCTGATCAAGAATATATATACTTTATGGGGTCGGAAACGATTCCTTCTGGACGTTACACACATCCACTTTTACCACAAATCTAATATACCCCAATACTCATTTTGAGTATCGGGTATAAAAAAAAAATTGAAAAGCAAATGCGGTACATGGGCAAAATAAAAAATAACCCACAAAGTCTGATAGATTATAGAGCAAAACCAAGAGAATTGTCCCGAAAGTACCGAATAAAGTTGCGGGAGAATCCAAAAGAAATCGAGAGCAAGTTAAAAAGAAAGAGAATATGATAGATCGAGAGTAAAAATGATTCGAGCTAATCGGCAAGTGGAGAACAAGAATATTGAATGGTATTGTAGCCAGCAATCTCTTGGAAAGGCCGTAAAGAAGGCAGAAAGAGCACTGCCAATAAATACCGACAGGCGAAAAATTATTTTCTATGTATTAAATAAAAATCACAACGAAGACAAAAATAGCATTGCTGCACAAGAGACAAGATGTTATATTAATTAATTATGTACATATGTATATACGCTACTGGCCAAAATAATGAGTACACGCTTATGAGATTCCTTTCAGGTCTTTTAAAACTTTTCTAATAAACATAATTAAAAAATCAAATTTACTTTTAGTTTTCTAAAAGTTTTCCTACAGTAGACTATAAAAAAATTTATCATAAACATTTTTAATTTCATATATTTATTTTATGATCGATTAAACCTAAAAAACATAAACAAGGGGTGGCCAAAATAATAAGTACAGCAATTCTACAAAGCGAAAAACTAAAAGCGTATCAAAATTTTTCCACTTTTTTTATTATTTGTAATTTTATACTAGTATCCCGTATAGCCACCATTATTTTGGATGACTTTGGCGATTCTTCTTGGCATACTAGCAATAAGTTTGCGGCAAGTCTCCACTCCACTTTTTGCCAATTCGACGTTTCAAATCACCCCAAAGGTATTTAATTGAGTTTAAGTCAGGAGAGTGACTTAGCCAAGTCATAACGTTTACATTGTTTTCCGTAAACCAAGCCTTGACCAGCTTTGAGGTGTGCTTTGGGTCATTTTCCTGTAGAAAGACCCATCTCAAGGGCATGTTTTCCTCAGCCTATGGTTGCATCATGTCTGTCAATATGTTTTTATACCCGAATTGGATCACATGATCAGTTATGCGATGTACCGGCTCAACGCTATGCCAAAAAAAATAGCCCTAGATACCTATACATCGGCCTCCGTTCTTAACCATTTTCTTTGTGTACCGGAAGTCGAATTCTTTGTCTTTGGGTCGTTGTATACATCTTCTGGAGTCATTATCAAAAATATTTATTTTTGTTTCGTCTCTCAATAATATATTATTCCACTTTTAAGACCCATCTGACCCAGACCATGCCAAATGATTTTCAACGACTTTTTGCCTCATCTTCAAAATTTTTACTCGGAGTAAGGGAACTTTTCGGACTATACGTCCTGTTAGGTCTGTATATTGAAGTCTCCTACGACCCATCAGACCTGATTTTTCTTTGCCAATTTAAGCGTATATGGCCTTGGAAGACATGAACTGATTCTTTTTTGTAAAGATTTCTTCTTCCATCCTCGATTTTCAATAAGCACTTTAAGCACTATTAAAGCATTCTGAACAAAAAATACCGAGCGTCCAAGACTTTTCGCAATTTCCCGGATTTTTCCCGGCAATTTTCCTTTCTTTTTGAAGACTTATAGAAAACTTATTTTCTTCAGGAGTACGGCCTATCTTAGGAATTTTTTTTAGATCTTATGTACTTAAATATGAAAGAACTCAATAAAAACCAACAATCTTTTGACCAAATCCTTATCTAATCCTTTAAAATGTTTAAATAACAATCTTCCGATTATCTTTCGTTGTGATCAGACGTGTTTTTGTTTTGCGCTCCGCATTTTTTCCTTTTGTTTTGAATAAACAGCCGGTGTTTTCCTAACTAAATTCTAATTATACTTTCTAACCAGACAGCAATCTGGAAACCTATTCATTTACGCGAGTGCATGCCTTTTGATTTGTGTTAAAACATTATTTAACTTTTTATTTTTCGGCGTCGGCTTGTGCTTGTGCTTGTGTTTGTGTTGTTGCAGTGAGTGAGTACGCATTACATTGCATTGCAGTCCGCTCTCGTCTGGTAGCTTTTGTTGTTTTATCACTCTCTCGCTATCACCTCAACTTCAATAACTGTTCTTTCTCTCTCGCTCTTTAAACTTTCTGAGCAATAGCGCTCTCTGCTTAGTAGCTCTCGCTATAACCGCTCTCCACTCTGCTCTCTTTTTTTTTACCAATACCGCTTTGAGCGTTGTCTGGCACATTGGTCTGATACCCATTTGTTTTGCAAATAATAGTAAATAAATAAATAATAAAATGGAATACGCTGTGGTCTGTGCCAAAAAAAGCTGTAAGAAGCAGATCACCCACGATCAGCCGAATGTCCTCTGCTGGCTCTGCGACAGCGTAGTGCACGCAAAATGCGCTGGATTTTCTGGCCTCGTGAGTGATGCTATAGCCAAACGTAATGGCTTGCATTACAGTTGCGAGGCATGCCGTGCGGTGGAGAAAGACATGGTGGCTTTCATGAGGCAGACGCGGAGTGGCTTTAAGGAGCTGACCGTTGGTTTTAAAAACCAATACGATCGGCTCCTAGCCATGGAGGCTCAGTTTAGTGGTTTAAAACTGCTGAATGAGTCTCCGAGGCGCAAAAAGGTCACTCCGCGGGATCTGCAATTGCCAACCGTCACTCAACCGTGCGCCGCCGAAAAACTGACTCCGACCACTCCAAGTGTGCAGCAGTTGATCTCGTTTGCCACTCCAAGGGCAACGACAGCTGCTGGCGATTCAGATTCGGTAGCCGAATTCATCGCCTCGGAGAATGTGCAGCCAAGTACGTCTGCAGCGTCCGTGTCCGTGGTGTCCGCAAGTTCGCTAGTTGTCCCGTCTATCCCGATCCCACCAGTTAATAGACGTTCCAGACCTCCGGATATTGCCACCACAGGTACTAGGCCTGTGGTGACTAAACCACTGGTGGGAGTCCCACCAAAACGACAAGTTTTTGTTTCACGGCTGGCCCCTGACCTCACATCTAATGATGTAATTGCTTTTATTCAAAGCAAAATAAAAGCCGTGGGTTTAAAGGTGGAGAAATTTAACTTCTCTTATGCCAGGGAGGTAGCCTCGTTTAAGATAAGCATCTCCCCAACTCAATTTGACACCATTTGCTCCGCCAAATTTTGGCCGGAGCATTTGGTGGTGAAGGAGTTTAAGGCTAAGAAGAAGAATAGGCCCCCCATATCCCTTCCAAATCTTTCCAGTGTGCCACCCTCAACCTCAACTTCCTCTTCCTCAACTTCCCGTCTTGCTTCCACCTTTCCAAAAAACTAACTTCTCTTTTAGTAACCTATCAGAATGTAAGAGGCTTGCGTAGTAAGCTCAGCATTCTTTTCCGGGATAGTGTTGCATTTGCTTCCCACGTTATTGTGTTTACTGAAACCTGGTTAAAGCCGGACATTCTTAGTTCCGAGGTTTTGGCAGGTCGGTACACAACTTTTAGAAAGGACCGTTCGTCTCGACGTGCAGGGGGGGTTCTAATTGCAGTGGACTCTTACTTCACGTCGGAACACTTCACAGTCCAAGTTCAACAGGAACTGGAATTCCTGTGTGTAAAACTGATTCTTCCCGCTTTCGCTATATTCATTACTTGCTCGTATATCCCACCTTCTTCGGATATTTCAATTTATGAGCAGCACTTGTCCGCTTTAACCGCTGTTTCTTCCTCGCTATCTGATAAAGATCGTATGATAGTTCTTGGTGACTTCAACTTGCCAGGAACTGTTTGGTCTTCGGTAAACGAGTCTAGTATCCTAGTGCCCATGTCACGACATGACTTTGTTGACGGCTTGCTTGACCTATCTGTCTCAAGTCAACCATGTGAAAAATTCCTTGGGTCGATTGCTTGATCTGTGCTTTGTATCGGATCCGACCATAGTGTTGTTAACCCGAGCCCTTCCGCTCACTATACCTGAAGACGCCTACCACCCTACTTTCGAGGTGTCGCTAGATATAGGACCAACTGTATTGGATCGGTCGAGTAGGCTGCCCGAACGTGTCCGCTGCTTTTGTAAAGCCGAGTTTGCGAAGCTTAATAACCTCATTAGGGATTTTGATTGGTCCGCTTTGTACTTGTGCACTGATATCATAAAAGGCACAAACATTTTTTACAATGCTCTTGGCACGAGTAGGTGCCCCTCGAAAGTAGGTGGAGGAGTACCGCCGCCTGCAGAACCTCGAAAATCATGTACAAGGAACGCAATGACAAACTCAGCCACTACCTGCTGCACCTACCACGGAAGGACTCCAGATTATTAGTGGGAATATTAACGGACCATTGCCTGGCTGCGGCGCATGCAACAAAGGTAGGCATCACAAACAGAGACAGTTGTAGGAAATGTGACGAACCTGGGGCAACCGAAACCCTAGAACATCTCATCTGCAACTGTCCTGCTCTCTTAAGGGCAAGGAGGAAGTACCTGGGCGCGCCAGTGCTGGCATCACTGGAAGATGCCTCCAAGAGGACGCCACAGCAACTACTGGCCTATGCGAAAAATACCTCGATCCTCGAGGACTTCAAAACCCCCTAAACACTGCCGCGACGGTTCATACCACTTGTACTTAGTTAAGTGGAGGTCTGGTAAAAATTACAATGAGAGACAAGAGAACACGAATTAACCGTATTTGTGCTAATCTTTAATCTGATCTTCGTTTGTCGCGTGAGTGAGCGAAAAACAGCATAAGTTGTCAAAACTTTTGCATTTGTTGATAAGAGTGGAAGCAAATTTGTAGTTTACGTGAGATTGGTTCAACAATCAGTAAATTAAGATTAAATAACATTTTTTCCAATAATTTAGTTTTTATTCATTGCGAAAGTTTGTCGTGTAAGTGACCTAATTGCAATCTAAAAAAAAAATTATTTTTGATTAGTTATTGTTAGCTTTTTTCAATTAAAATTTAGATGGACCAACAAAATATTTATAACGAGGGGGAACGTTGTGAGTTGCAGCGGACACCGCAACTCTACAGTTATACCCGATACTAAGTCAGTATGGCTCTCTTCCGGCAGACGCCGCTAATATTAAACGACACGACAAAGAGTGCGTGCGAGAGAGACAGAAAATCAGTCTGAGAGTGACGTCGGGGGCTGCGTAGCCACTGCAAATTGATTTGTTCCTTTTGGCTATAAAAATTATCTGATCTGATCCAGATTCAGCAATCTGATAGATATGGTCATTATCTATGATTCTGCGTTTTTAGTTTTCTCGAATCTGCAATATTGTGGATGAAACAGATCGTCCTTTGTGGGGGCGGAAGGAGGTGGGGCGAAATTCTGAGATATACGTTTTATAGTGACATCTTAAAGGAGTGTGTGTACCAAATTTGGTTACTCTAGCCTTAATAGTCTCTGAGATTTGTGGATGCCTCAGATTTTAGTTTTTTGCGGGGGCGGAAGGGGGTGTGGCGAAATTTTGTTACAAAATAGTCAAGGTCCGATATCACAGGAGTGTGGATACTAAATTTGGTTGCTCTGGCTCTTATAGGTTCTGAGATCCTTGAACTCATATTTTGCAATTGGCAAAACCGACCATGAAACCTGTGTGTTAGAGAGAGACAGAGCGAGAAAGAATGAAATTGTTTTCTTGATTCTGGCTATAATAATTATACGATCTGGTTCAGATTTTGCACTCTAGAAGATATAGTCATCTTCTACGATTCTGCGATTTAGTTTTCTCGTATCGTCGAAATTGTGGATGCCACAGATTTTCGCCCTTTGTGGGGGCGGAAGTGGGCGGGGCAAAGTTTTGAAATATTCTTGTAGCAGTGACATATCACAGATGTCTGGATCCAAAACATCGTTGCTCTCGCTCTTATAGTCTTTGAGCACTAGGCGCTGAAGGGGACGGACAGACGGACAGACGGACGGACGGACAGACGGACAGACAGACATGGCTCAATCGACTCGGCTATTGATGCTGATCAAGAATATATATACTTTATGGGGTCGGAAACGATTCCTTCTGGACGTTACACACATCCACTTTTACCACAAATCTAATATACCCCAATACTCATTATTTTGAGTATCGGGTATAAAAAAAAAATTGAAAAGCAAATGCGGTACATGGGCAAAATAAAAAATAACCCACAAAGTCTGATAGATTATAGAGCAAAACCAAGAGAATTGTCCCGAAAGTACCGAATAAAGTTGCGGGAGAATCCAAAAGAAATCGAGAGCAAGTTAAAAAGAAAGAGAATATGATAGATCGAGAGTAAAAATGATTCGAGCTAATCGGCAAGTGGAGAACAAGAATATTGAATGGTATTGTAGCCAGCAATCTCTTGGAAAGGCCGTAAAGAAGGCAGAAAGAGCACTGCCAATAAATACCGACAGGCGAAAAATTATTTTCTATGTATTAAATAAAAATCACAACGAAGACAAAAATAGCATTGCTGCACAAGAGACAAGATGTTATATTAATTAATTATGTACATATGTATATACGCTACTGGCCAAAATAATGAGTACACGCTTATGAGATTCCTTTCAGGTCTTTTAAAACTTTTCTAATAAACATAATTAAAAAATCAAATTTACTTTTAGTTTTCTAAAAGTTTACCTACAGTAGACTATAAAAAAATTTATCATAAACATTTTTAATTTCATATATTTATTTTATGATCGATTAAACCTAAAAAACATAAACAAGGGGTGGCCAAAATAATAAGTACAGCAATTCTACAAAGCGAAAAACTAAAAGCGTATCAAAATTTTTCCACTTTTTTTATTATTTGTAATTTTATACTAGTATCCCGTATAGCCACCATTATTTTGGATGACTTTGGCGATTCTTCTTGGCATACTAGCAATAAGTTTGCGGCAAGTCTCCACTCCACTTTTTGCCAATTCGACGTTTCAAATCACCCCAAAGGTATTTAATTGAGTTTAAGTCAGGAGAGTGACTTAGCCAAGTCATAACGTTTACATTGTTTTCCGTTAACCAAGCCTTGACCAGCTTTGAGGTGTGCTTTGGGTCATTTTCCTGTAGAAAGACCCATCTCAAGGGCATGTTTTCCTCAGCATATGGTTGCATCATGTCTGTCAATATGTTTTTATACCCGAATTGGATCACATGATCAGTTATGCGATGTACCGGCTCAACGCTATGCCAAAAAAAATAGCCCTAGATACCTATACATCGGCCTCCGTTCTTAACCATTTTCTTTGTGTACCGGAAGTCGAATTCTTTGTCTTTGGGTCGTTGTATACATCTTCTGGAGTCATTATCAAAAATATTTATTTTTGTTTCGTCTCTCAATAATATATTATTCCACTTTTAAGACCCATCTGACCCAGACCATGCCAAATGATTTTCAACGACTTTTTGCCTCATCTTCAAAATTTTTACTCGGAGTAAGGGAACTTTTCGGACTATACGTCCTGTTAGGTCTGTATATTGAAGTCTCCTACGACCCATCAGACCTGATTTTTCTTTGCCAATTTAAGCGTATATGGCCTTGGAAGACATGAACTGATTCTTTTTTGTAAAGATTTCTTCTTCCATCCTCGATTTTCAATAAGCACTTTAAGCACTATTAAAGCATTCTGAACAAAAAATACCGAGCGTCCAAGACTTTTCGCAATTTCCCGGATTTTTCCCGGCAATTTTCCTTTCTTTTTGAAGACTTATAGAAAACTTATTTTCTTCAGGAGTACGGCCTATCTTAGGAATTTTTTTTAGATCTTATGTACTTAAATATGAAAGAACTCAATAAAAACCAACAATCTTTTGACCAAATCCTTATCTAATCCTTTAAAATGTTTAAATAACAATCTTCCGATTATCTTTCGTTGTGATCAGACGTGTTTTTGTTTTGCGCTCCGCATTTTTTCCTTTTGTTTTGAATAAACAGCCGGTGTTTTCCTAACTAAATTCTAATTATACTTTCTAACCAGACAGCAATCTGGAAACCTATTCATTTACGCGAGTGCATGCCTTTTGATTTGTGTTAAAACATTATTTAACTTTTTATTTTTCGGCGTCGGCTTGTGCTTGTGCTTGTGTTTGTGTTGTTGCAGTGAGTGAGTACGCATTACATTGCATTGCAGTCCGCTCTCGTCTGGTAGCTTTTGTTGTTTTATCACTCTCTCGCTATCACCTCAACTTCAATAACTGTTCTTTCTCTCTCGCTCTTTTAACTTTCTGAGCAATAGCGCTCTCTGCTTAGTAGCTCTCCCTATAACCGCTCTCCACTCTGCTCTCTTTTTTTTACCAATACCGCTTTGAGCGTTGTCTGGCACATTGGTCTGATACCCATTTGTTTTGCAAATAATAGTAAATAAATAAATAATAAAATGGAATACGCTGTGGTCTGTGCCAAAAAAAGCTGTAAGAAGCAGATCACCCACGATCAGCCGAATGTCCTCTGCTGGCTCTGCGACAGCGTAGTGCACGCAAAATGCGCTGGATTTTCTGGCCTCGTGAGTGATGCTATAGCCAAACGTAATGGCTTGCATTACAGTTGCGAGGCATGCCGTGCGGTGGAGAAAGACATGGTGGCTTTCATGAGGCAGACGCGGAGTGGCTTTAAGGAGCTGACCGTTGGTTTTAAAAACCAATACGATCGGCTCCTAGCCATGGAGGCTCAGTTTAGTGGTTTAAAACTGCTGAATGAGTCTCCGAGGCGCAAAAAGGTCACTCCGCGGGATCTGCAATTGCCAACCGTCACTCAACCGTGCGCCGCCGAAAAACTGACTCCGACCACTCCAAGTGTGCAGCAGTTGATCTCGTTTGCCACTCCAAGGGCAACGACAGCTGCTGGCGATTCAGATTCGGTAGCCGAATTCATCGCCTCGGAGAATGTGCAGCCAAGTACGTCTGCAGCGTCCGTGTCCGTGGTGTCCGCAAGTTCGCTAGTTGTCCCGTCTATCCCGATCCCACCAGTTAATAGACGTTCCAGACCTCCGGATATTGCCACCACAGGTACTAGGCCTGTGGTGACTAAACCACTGGTGGGAGTCCCACCAAAACGACAAGTTTTTGTTTCACGGCTGGCCCCTGACCTCACATCTAATGATGTAATTGCTTTTATTCAAAGCAAAATAAAAGCCGTGGGTTTAAAGGTGGAGAAATTTAACTTCTCTTATGCCAGGGAGGTAGCCTCGTTTAAGATAAGCATCTCCCCAACTCAATTTGACACCATTTGCTCCGCCAAATTTTGGCCGGAGCATTTGGTGGTGAAGGAGTTTAAGGCTAAGAAGAAGAATAGGCCCCCCATATCCCTTCCAAATCTTTCCAGTGTGCCACCCTCAACCTCAACTTCCTCTTCCTCAACTTCCCGTCTTGCTTCCACCTTTCCAAAAAACTAACTTCTCTTTTAGTAACCTATCAGAATGTAAGAGGCTTGCGTAGTAAGCTCAGCATTCTTTTCCGGGATAGTGTTGCATTTGCTTCCCACGTTATTGTGTTTACTGAAACCTGGTTAAAGCCGGACATTCTTAGTTCCGAGGTTTTGGCAGGTCGGTACACAACTTTTAGAAAGGACCGTTCGTCTCGACGTGCAGGGGGGTTCTAATTGCAGTGGACTCTTACTTCACGTCGGAACACTTCACAGTCCAAGTTCAACAGGAACTGGAATTCCTGTGTGTAAAACTGATTCTTCCCGCTTTCGCTATATTCATTACTTGCTCGTATATCCCACCTTCTTCGGATATTTCAATTTATGAGCAGCACTTGTCCGCTTTAACCGCTGTTTCTTCCTCGCTATCTGATAAAGATCGTATGATAGTTCTTGGTGACTTCAACTTGCCAGGAACTGTTTGGTCTTCGGTAAACGAGTCTAGTATCCTAGTGCCCATGTCACGACATGACTTTGTTGACGGCTTGCTTGACCTATCTGGCTCAAGTCAACCATGTGAAAAATTCCTTGGGTCGATTGCTTGATCTGTGCTTTGTATCGGATCCGACCATAGTGTTGTTAACCCGAGCCCTTCCGCTCACTATACCTGAAGACGCCTACCACCCTACTTTCGAGGTGTCGCTAGATATAGGACCAACTGTATTGGATCGGTCGAGTAGGCTGCCCGAACGTGTCCGCTGCTTTTGTAAAGCCGAGTTTGCGAAGCTTAATAACCTCATTAGGGATTTTGATTGGTCCGCTTTGTACTTGTGCACTGATATCATAAAAGGCACAAACATTTTTTACAATGCTCTTGGCACGAGTAGGTGCCCCTCGAAAGTAGGTGGAGGAGTACCGCCGCCTGCAGAACCTCGAAAATCATGTACAAGGAACGCAATGACAAACTCAGCCACTACCTGCTGCACCTACCACGGAAGGACTCCAGATTATTAGTGGGAATATTAACGGACCATTGCCTGGCTGCGGCGCATGCAACAAAGGTAGGCATCACAAACAGAGACAGTTGTAGGAAATGTGACGAACCTGGGGCAACCGAAACCCTAGAACATCTCATCTGCAACTGTCCTGCTCTCTTAAGGGCAAGGAGGAAGTACCTGGGCGCGCCAGTGCTGGCATCACTGGAAGATGCCTCCAAGAGGACGCCACAGCAACTACTGGCCTATGCGAAAAATACCTCGATCCTCGAGGACTTCAAAACCCCCTAAACACTGCCGCGACGGTTCATACCACTTGTACTTAGTTAAGTGGAGGTCTGGTAAAAATTACAATGAGAGACAAGAGAACACGAATTAACCGTATTTGTGCTAATCTTTAATCTGATCTTCGTTTGTCGCGTGAGTGAGCGAAAAACAGCATAAGTTGTCAAAACTTTTGCATTTGTTGATAAGAGTGGAAGCAAATTTGTAGTTTACGTGAGATTGGTTCAACAATCAGTAAATTAAGATTAAATAACATTTTTTCCAATAATTTAGTTTTTATTCATTGCGAAAGTTTGTCGTGTAAGTGACCTAATTGCAAAAAATTATTTTTAGTTATTGTTAGCTTTTTTCAATTAAAATTTAGATGGACCAACAAAATATTTATAACGAGGGGGAACGTTGTGAGTTGCAGCGGACACCGCAACTCTACAGTTATACCCGATACTAAGTCAGTATGGCTCTCTTCCGGTAGACGCCGCTAATATTAAACGACACGACAAAGAGTGCGTGCGAGAGAGACAGAAAATCAGTCTGAGAGTGACGTCGGGGGCTGCGTAGCCACTGTAAATTGATTTGTTCCTTTTGGCTATAAAAATTATCTGATCTGATCCAGATTCAGCAATCTGATAGATATGGTCATTATCTATGATTCTGCGTTTTTAGTTTTCTCGAATCTGCAATATTGTGGATGAAACAGATTTTCGTCCTTTGTGGGGCGGAAGGAGGTGGGGCGAAATACTGAGATATACGTTTTATAGTGACATCTTAAAGGAGTGTGTGTACCAAATTTGGTTACTCTAGCCTTAATAGGCTCTGAGATTTGTGGATGCCTCAGATTTTCGTTTTTTGCGGGGGCGGAAGGGGGTGTGGCGAAATTTTGTTACAAAATGGTCAAGGTCCGATATCACAGGAGTGTGGATACTAAATTTGGTTGCTCTGGCTCTTATAGGTTCTGAGATCCTTGAACTCATATTTTGCAATTGGCAAAACCGACCATGAAACCTGTGTGTTAGAGAGAGACAGAGCGAGAAAGAATGAAATTGTTTTCTTGATTCTGGCTATAATAATTATACGATCTGGTTCAGATTTTGCACTCTAGAAGATATAGTCATCTTCTACGATTCTGCGATTTAGTTTTCTCGTATCGTCGAAATTGTGGATGCCACAGATTTTCGCCCTTTGTGGGGCGGAAGTGGGCGGGGCAAAGTTTTGAAATATTCTTGTAGCAGTGACATATCACAGATGTCTGGATCCAAAACATCGTTGCTCTCGCTCTTATAGTCTTTGAGCACTAGGCGCTGAAGGGGACGGACAGACGGACAGACGGACGGACGGACAGACGGACAGACAGACATGGCTCAATCGACTCGGCTATTGATGCTGATCAAGAATATATATACTTTATGGGGTCGGAAACGATTCCTTCTGGACGTTACACACATCCACTTTTACCACAAATCTAATATACCCCAATACTCATTTTGAGTATCGGGTATAAAAAAAAAATTGAAAAGCAAATGCGGTACATGGGCAAAATAAAAAATAACCCACAAAGTCTGATAGATTATAGAGCAAAACCAAGAGAATTGTCCCGAAAGTACCGAATAAAGTTGCGGGAGAATCCAAAAGAAATCGAGAGCAAGTTAAAAAGAAAGAGAATATGATAGATCGAGAGTAAAAATGATTCGAGCTAATCGGCAAGTGGAGAACAAGAATATTGAATGGTATTGTAGCCAGCAATCTCTTGGAAAGGCCGTAAAGAAGGCAGAAAGAGCACTGCCAATAAATACCGACAGGCGAAAAATTATTTTCTATGTATTAAATAAAAATCACAACGAAGACAAAAATAGCATTGCTGCACAAGAGACAAGATGTTATATTAATTAATTATGTACATATGTATATACGCTACTGGCCAAAATAATGAGTACACGCTTATGAGATTCCTTTCAGGTCTTTTAAAACTTTTCTAATAAACATAATTAAAAAATCAAATTTACTTTTAGTTTTCTAAAAGTTTTCCTACAGTAGACTATAAAAAAATTTATCATAACCATTTTTAATTTCATATATTTATTTTATGATCGATTAAACCTAAAAAACATAAACAAGGGGTGGCCAAAATAATAAGTACAGCAATTCTACAAAGCGAAAAACTAAAAGCGTATCAAAATTTTTCCACTTTTTTTATTATTTGTAATTTTATACTAGTATCCCGTATAGCCACCATTATTTTGGATGACTTTGGCGATTCTTCTTGGCATACTAGCAATAAGTTTGCGGCAAGTCTCCACTCCACTTTTTGCCAATTCGACGTTTCAAATCACCCCAAAGGTATTTAATTGAGTTTAAGTCAGGAGAGTGACTTAGCCAAGTCATAACGTTTACATTGTTTTCCGTAAACCAAGCCTTGACCAGCTTTGAGGTGTGCTTTGGGTCATTTTCCTGTAGAAAGACCCATCTCAAGGGCATGTTTTCCTCAGCATATGGTTGCATCATGTCTGTCAATATGTTTTTATACCCGAATTGGATCACATGATCAGTTATGCGATGTACCGGCTCAACGCTATGCCAAAAAAAATAGCCCTAGATACCTATACATCGGCCTCCGTTCTTAACCATTTTCTTTGTGTACCGGAAGTCGAATTCTTTGTCTTTGGGTCGTTGTATACATCTTCTGGAGTCATTATCAAAAATATTTATTTTTGTTTCGTCTCTCAATAATATATTATTCCACTTTTAAGACCCATCTGACCCAGACCATGCCAAATGATTTTCAACGACTTTTTGCCTCATCTTCAAAATTTTTACTCGGAGTAAGGGAACTTTTCGGACTATACGTCCTGTTAGGTCTGTATATTGAAGTCTCCTACGACCCATCAGACCTGATTTTTCTTTGCCAATTTAAGCGTATATGGCCTTGGAAGACATGAACTGATTCTTTTTTGTAAAGATTTCTTCTTCCATCCTCGATTTTCAATAAGCACTTTAAGCACTATTAAAGCATTCTGAACAAAAAATACCGAGCGTCCAAGACTTTTCGCAATTTCCCGGATTTTTCCCGGCAATTTTCCTTTCTTTTTGAAGACTTATAGAAAACTTATTTTCTTCAGGAGTACGGCCTATCTTAGGAATTTTTTTTAGATCTTATGTACTTAAATATGAAAGAACTCAATAAAAACCAACAATCTTTTGACCAAATCCTTATCTAATCCTTTAAAATGTTTAAATAACAATCTTCCGATTATCTTTCGTTGTGATCAGACGTGTTTTTGTTTTGCGCTCCGCATTTTTTCCTTTTGTTTTGAATAAACAGCCGGTGTTTTCCTAACTAAATTCTAATTATACTTTCTAACCAGACAGCAATCTGGAAACCTATTCATTTACGCGAGTGCATGCCTTTTGATTTGTGTTAAAACATTATTTAACTTTTTATTTTTCGGCGTCGGCTTGTGCTTGTGCTTGTGTTTGTGTTGTTGCAGTGAGTGAGTACGCATTACATTGCATTGCAGTCCGCTCTCGTCTGGTAGCTTTTGTTGTTTTATCACTCTCTCGCTATCACCTCAACTTCAATAACTGTTCTTTCTCTCTCGCTCTTTTAACTTTCTGAGCAATAGCGCTCTCTGCTTAGTAGCTCTCGCTATAACCGCTCTCCACTCTGCTCTCTTTTTTTTACCAATACCGCTTTGAGCGTTGTCTGGCACATTGGTCTGATACCCATTTGTTTTGCAAATAATAGTAAATAAATAAATAATAAAATGGAATACGCTGTGGTCTGTGCCAAATAAAGCTGTAAGAAGCAGATCACCCACGATCAGCCGAATGTCCTCTGCTGGCTCTGCGACAGCGTAGTGCACGCAAAATGCGCTGGATTTTCTGGCCTCGTGAGTGATGCTATAGCCAAACGTAATGGCTTGCATTACAGTTGCGAGGCATGCCGTGCGGTGGAGAAAGACATGGTGGCTTTCATGAGGCAGACGCGGAGTGGCTTTAAGGAGCTGACCGTTGGTTTTAAAAACCAATACGATCGGCTCCTAGCCATGGAGGCTCAGTTTAGTGGTTTAAAACTGCTGAATGAGTCTCCGAGGTGCAAAAAGGTCACTCCGCGGGATCTGCAATTGCCAACCGTCACTCAACCGTGCGCCGCCGAAAAACTGACTCCGACCACTCCAAGTGTGCAGCAGTTGATCTCGTTTGCCACTCCAAGGGCAACGACAGCTGCTGGCGATTCAGATTCGGTAGCCGAATTCATCGCCTCGGAGAAGTACGTCTGCAGCGTCCGTGTCCGTGGTGTCCGCAAGTTCGCTAGTTGTCCCGTCTATCCCGATCCCACCAGTTAATAGACGTTCCAGACCTCCGGATATTGCCACCACAGGTACTAGGCCTGTGGTGACTAAACCACTGGTGGGAGTCCCACCAAAACGACAAGTTTTTGTTTCACGGCTGGCCCCTGACCTCACATCTAATGATGTAATTGCTTTTATTCAAAGCAAAATAAAAGCCGTGGGTTTAAAGGTGGAGAAATTTAACTTCTCTTATGCCAGGGAGGTAGCCTCGTTTAAGATAAGCATCTCCCCAACTCAATTTGACACCATTTGCTCCGCCAAATTTTGGCCGGAGCATTTGGTGGTGAAGGAGTTTAAGGCTAAGAAGAAGAATAGGCCCCCCATATCCCTTCCAAATCTATCCAGTGTGCCACCCTCAACCTCAACTTCCTCTTCCTCAACTTCCCGTCTTGCTTCCACCTTTCCAAAAAACTAACTTCTCTTTTAGTAACCTATCAGAATGTAAGAGGTTTGCGTAGTAAGCTCAGCATTCTTTTCCGGGATAGTGTTGCATTTGCTTCCCACGTTATTGTGTTTACTGAAACCTGGTTAAAGCCGGACATTCTTAGTTCCGAGGTTTTGGCAGGTCGGTACACAACTTTTAGAAAGGACCGTTCGTCTCGACGTGCAGGGGGGTTCTAATTGCAGTGGACTCTTACTTCACGTCGGAACACTTCACAGTCCAAGTTCAACAGGAACTGGAATTCCTGTGTGTAAAACTGATTCTTCCCGCTTTCGCTATATTCATTACTTGCTCGTATATCCCACCTTCTTCGGATATTTCAATTTATGAGCAGCACTTGTCCGCTTTAACCGCTGTTTCTTCCTCGCTATCTGATAAAGATCGTATGATAGTTCTTGGTGACTTCAACTTGCCAGGAACTGTTTGGTCTTCGGTAAACGAGTCTAGTATCCTAGTGCCCATGTCACGACATGACTTTGTTGACGGCTTGCTTGACCTATCTGTCTCAAATCAACCATGTGAAAAATTCCTTGGGTCGATTGCTTGATCTGTGCTTTGTATCGGATCCGACCATAGTGTTGTTAACCCGAGCCCTTCCGCTCACTATACCTGAAGACGCCTACCACCCTACTTTCGAGGTGTCGCTAGATATAGGACCAACTGTATTGGATCGGTCGAGTAGGCTGCCCGAACGTGTCCGCTGCTTTTGTAAAGCCGAGTTTGCGAAGCTTAATAACCTCATTAGGGATTTTGATTGGTCCGCTTTGTACTTGTGCACTGATATCATAAAAGGCACAAACATTTTTTACAATGCTCTTGGCACGAGTAGGTGCCCCTCGAAAGTAGGTGGAGGAGTACCGCCGCCTGCAGAACCTCGAAAATCATGTACAAGGAACGCAATGACAAACTCAGCCACTACCTGCTGCACCTACCACGGAAGGACTCCAGATTATTAGTGGGAATATTAACGGACCATTGCCTGGCTGCGGCGCATGCAACAAAGGTAGGCATCACAAACAGAGACAGTTGTAGGAAATGTGACGAACCTGGGGCAACCGAAACCCTAGAACATCTCATCTGCAACTGTCCTGCTCTCTTAAGGGCAAGGAGGAAGTACCTGGGCGCGCCAGTGCTGGCATCACTGGAAGATGCCTCCAAGAGGACGCCACAGCAACTACTGGCCTATGCGAAAAATACCTCGATCCTCGAGGACTTCAAAACCCCCTAAACACTGCCGCGACGGTTCATACCACTTGTACTTAGTTAAGTGGAGGTCTGGTAAAAATTACAATGAGAGACAAGAGAACACGAATTAACCGTATTTGTGCTAATCTTTAATCTGATCTTCGTTTGTCGCGTGAGTGAGCGAAAAACAGCATAAGTTGTCAAAACTTTTGCATTTGTTGATAAGAGTGGAAGCAAATTTGTAGTTTACGTGAGATTGGTTCAACAATCAGTAAATTAAGATTAAATAACATTTTTTCCAATAATTTAGTTTTTATTCATTGCGAAAGTTTGTCGTGTAAGTGACCTAATTGCAATCTAAAAAAAAAATTATTTTTGATTAGTTATTGTTAGCTTTTTTCAATTAAAATTTAGATGGACCAACAAAATATTTATAACGAGGGGGAACGTTGTGAGTTGCAGCGGACACCGCAACTCTACAGTTATACCCGATACTAAGTCAGCATGGCTCTCTTCCAGTAGACGCCGCTAATATTAAACGACACGACAAAGAGTGCGTGCGAGAGAGACAGAAAATCAGTCTGAGAGTGACGTCGGGGGCTGCGTAGCCACTGTAAATTGATTTGTTCCTTTTGGCTATAAAAATTATCTGATCTGATCCAGATTCAGCAATCTGATAGATATGGTCATTATCTATGATTCTGCGTTTTTAGTTTTCTCGAATCTGCAATATTGTGGATGAAACAGATTTTCGTCCTTTGTGGGGGCGGAAGGAGGTGGGGCGAAATACTGAGATATACGTTTTATAGTGACATCTTAAAGGAGTGTGTGTACCAAATTTGGTTACTCTAGCCTTAATAGGCTCTGAGATTTGTGGATGCCTCAGATTTTCGTTTTTTGCGGGGGCGGAAGGGGGTGTGGCGAAATTTTGTTACAAAATGGTCAAGGTCCGATATCACAGGAGTGTGGATACTAAATTTGGTTGCTCTGGCTCTTATAGGTTCTGAGATCCTTGAACTCATATTTTGCAATTGGCAAAACCGACCATGAAACCTGTGTGTTAGAGAGAGACAGAGCGAGAAAGAATGAAACTGTTTTCTTGATTCTGGCTATAATAATTATACGATCTGGTTCAGATTTTGCACTCTAGAAGATATAGTCATCTTCTACGATTCTGCGATTTAGTTTTCTCGTATCGTCGAAATTGTGGATGCCACAGATTTTCGCCCTTTGTGGGGGCGGAAGTGGGCGGGGCAAAGTTTTGAAATATTCTTGTAGCAGTGACATATCACAGATGTCTGGATCCAAAACATCGTTGCTCTCGCTCTTATAGTCTTTGAGCACTAGGCGCTGAAGGGGACGGACAGACGGACAGACGGACGGACGGACAGACGGACAGACAGACATGGCTCAATCGACTCGGCTATTGATGCTGATCAAGAATATATATACTTTATGGGGTCGGAAACGATTCCTTCTGGACGTTACACACATCCACTTTTACCACAAATCTAATATACCCCAATACTCATTTTGAGTATCGGGTATAAAAAAAAAATTGAAAAGCAAATGCGGTACATGGGCAAAATAAAAAATAACCCACAAAGACTGATAGATTATAGAGCAAAACCAAGAGAATTGTCCCGAAAGTACCGAATAAAGTTGCGGGAGAATCCAAAAGAAATCGAGAGCAAGTTAAAAAGAAAGAGAATATGATAGATCGAGAGTAAAAATGATTCGAGCTAATCGGCAAGTGGAGAACAAGAATATTGAATGGTATTGTAGCCAGCAATCTCTTGGAAAGGCCGTAAAGAAGGCAGAAAGAGCACTGCCAATAAATACCGACAGGCGAAAAATTATTTTCTATGTATTAAATAAAAATCACAACGAAGACAAAAATAGCATTGCTGCACAAGAGACAAGATGTTATATTAATTAATTATGTACATATGTATATACGCTACTGGCCAAAATAATGAGTACACGCTTATGAGATTCCTTTCAGGTCTTTTAAAACTTTTCTAATAAACATAATTAAAAAATCAAATTTACTTTTAGTTTTCTAAAAGTTTTCCTACAGTAGACTATAAAAAAATTTATCATAAACATTTTTAATTTCATATATTTATTTTATGATCGATTAAACCTAAAAAACATAAACAAGGGGTGGCCAAAATAATAAGTACAGCAATTCTACAAAGCGAAAAACTAAAAGCGTATCAAAATTTTTCCACTTTTTTTATTATTTGTAATTTTATACTAGTATCCCGTATAGCCACCATTATTTTGGATGACTTTGGCGATTCTTCTTGGCATACTAGCAATAAGTTTGCGGCAAGTCTCCACTCCACTTTTTGCCAATTCGACGTTTCAAATCACCCCAAAGGTATTTAATTGAGTTTAAGTCAGGAGAGTGACTTAGCCAAGTCATAACGTTTACATTGTTTTCCGTAAACCAAGCCTTGACCAGCTTTGAGGTGTGCTTTGGGTCATTTTCCTGTAGAAAGACCCATCTCAAGGGCATGTTTTCCTCAGCATATGGTTGCATCATGTCTGTCAATATGTTTTTATACCCGAATTGGATCACATGATCAGTTATGCGATGTACCGGCTCAACGCTATGCCAAAAAAAATAGCCCTAGATACCTATACATCGGCCTCCGTTCTTAACCATTTTCTTTGTGTACCGGAAGTCGAATTCTTTGTCTTTGGGTCGTTGTATACATCTTCTGGAGTCATTATCAAAAATATTTATTTTTGTTTCGTCTCTCAATAATATATTATTCCACTTTTAAGACCCATCTGACCCAGACCATGCCAAATGATTTTCAACGACTTTTTGCCTCATCTTCAAAATTTTTACTCGGAGTAAGGGAACTTTTCGGACTATACGTCCTGTTAGGTCTGTATATTGAAGTCTCCTACGACCCATCAGACCTGATTTTTCTTTGCCAATTTAAGCGTATATGGCCTTGGAAGACATGAACTGATTCTTTTTTGTAAAGATTTCTTCTTCCATCCTCGATTTTCAATAAGCACTTTAAGCACTATTAAAGCATTCTGAACAAAAAATACCGAGCGTCCAAGACTTTTCGCAATTTCCCGGATTTTTCCCGGCAATTTTCCTTTCTTTTTGAAGACTTATAGAAAACTTATTTTCTTCAGGAGTACGGCCTATCTTAGGAATTTTTTTTAGATCTTATGTACTTAAATATGAAAGAACTCAATAAAAACCAACAATCTTTTGACCAAATCCTTATCTAATCCTTTAAAATGTTTAAATAACAATCTTCCGATTATCTTTCGTTGTGATCAGACGTGTTTTTGTTTTGCGCTCCGCATTTTTTCCTTTTGTTTTGAATAAACAGCCGGTGTTTTCCTAACTAAATTCTAATTATACTTTCTAACCAGACAGCAATCTGGAAACCTATTCATTTACGCGAGTGCATGCCTTTTGATTTGTGTTAAAACATTATTTAACTTTTTATTTTTCGGCGTCGGCTTGTGCTTGTGCTTGTGTTTGTGTTGTTGCAGTGAGTGAGTACGCATTACATTGCATTGCAGTCCGCTCTCGTCTGGTAGCTTTTGTTGTTTTATCACTCTCTCGCTATCACCTCAACTTCAATAACTGTTCTTTCTCTCTCGCTCTTTTAACTTTCTGAGCAATAGCGCTCTCTGCTTAGTAGCTCTCGCTATAACCGCTCTCCACTCTGCTCTCTTTTTTTTACCAATACCGCTTTGAGCGTTGTCTGGCACATTGGTCTGACCCATTTGTTTTGCAAATAATAGTAAATAAATAAATAATAAAATGGAATACGCTGTGGTCTGTGCCAAAAAAAGCTGTAAGAAGCAGATCACCCACGATCAGCCGAATGTCCTCTGCTGGCTCTGCGACAGCGTAGTGCACGCAAAATGCGCTGGATTTTCTGGCCTCGTGAGTGATGCTATAGCCAAACGTAATGGCTTGCATTACAGTTGCGAGGCATGCCGTGCGGTGGAGAAAGACATGGTGGCTTTCATGAGGCAGACGCGGAGTGGCTTTAAGGAGCTGACCGTTGGTTTTAAAAACCAATACGATCGGCTCCTAGCCATGGAGGCTCAGTTTAGTGGTTTAAAACTGCTGAATGAGTCTCCGAGGCGCAAAAAGGTCACTCCGCGGGATCTGCAATTGCCAACCGTCACTCAACCGTGCGCCGCCGAAAAACTGACTCCGACCACTCCAAGTGTGCAGCAGTTGATCTCGTTTGCCACTCCAAGGGCAACGACAGCTGCTGGCGATTCAGATTCGGTAGCCGAATTCATCGCCTCGGAGAAGTACGTCTGCAGCGTCCGTGTCCGTGGTGTCCGCAAGTTCGCTAGTTGTCCCGTCTATCCCGATCCCACCAGTTAATAGACGTTCCAGACCTCCGGATATTGCCACCACAGGTACTAGGCCTGTGGTGACTAAACCACTGGTGGGAGTCCCACCAAAACGACAAGTTTTTGTTTCACGGCTGGCCCCTGACCTCACATCTAATGATGTAATTGCTTTTATTCAAAGCAAAATAAAAGCCGTGGGTTTAAAGGTGGAGAAATTTAACTTCTCTTATGCCAGGGAGGTAGCCTCGTTTAAGATAAGCATCTCCCCAACTCAATTTGACACCATTTGCTCCGCCAAATTTTGGCCGGAGCATTTGGTGGTGAAGGAGTTTAGGGCTAAGAAGAAGAATAGGCCCCCCATATCCCTTCCAAATCTTTCCAGTGTGCCACCCTCAACCTCAACTTCCTCTTCCTCAACTTCCCGTCTTGCTTCCACCTTTCCAAAAAACTAACTTCTCTTTTAGTAACCTATCAGAATGTAAGAGGCTTGCGTAGTAAGCTCAGCATTCTTTTCCGGGATAGTGTTGCATTTGCTTCCCACGTTATTGTGTTTACTGAAACCTGGTTAAAGCCGGACATTCTTAGTTCCGAGGTTTTGGCAGGTCGGTACACAACTTTTAGAAAGGACCGTTCGTCTCGACGTGCAGGGGGGGTTCTAATTGCAGTGGACTGCAATTCAACAGGAACTGGAATTCCTGTGTGTAAAACTGATTCTTCCCGCTTTCGCTATATTCATTACTTGCTCGTATATCCCACCTTCTTCGGATATTTCAATTTATGAGCAGCACTTGTCCGCTTTAACCGCTGTTTCTTCCTCGCTATCTGATGAAGATCGTATGATAGTTCTTGGTGACTTCAACTTGCCAGGAACTGTTTGGTCTTCGGTAAACGAGTCTAGTATCCTAGTGCCCATGTCACGACATGACTTTGTTGACGGCTTGCTTGACCTATCTGTCTCAAGTCAACCATGTGAAAAATTCCTTGGGTCGATTGCTTGATCTGTGCTTTGTATCGGATCCGACCATAGTGTTGTTAACCCGAGCCCTTCCGCTCACTATACCTGAAGACGCCTACCACCCTACTTTCGAGGTGTCGCTAGATATAGGACCAACTGTATTGGATCGGTCGAGTAGGCTGCCCGAACGTGTCCGCTGCTTTTGTAAAGCCGAGTTTGCGAAGCTTAATAACCTCATTAGGGATTTTGATTGGTCCGCTTTGTACTTGTGCACTGATATCATAAAAGGCACAAACATTTTTTACAATGCTCTTGGCACGAGTAGGTGCCCCTCGAAAGTAGGTGGAGGAGTACCGCCGCCTGCAGAACCTCGAAAATCATGTACAAGGAACGCAATGACAAACTCAGCCACTACCTGCTGCACCTACCACGGAAGGACTCCAGATTATTAGTGGGAATATTAACGGACCATTGCCTGGCTGCGGCGCATGCAACAAAGGTAGGCATCACAAACAGAGACAGTTGTAGGAAATGTGACGAACCTGGGGCAACCGAAACCCTAGAACATCTCATCTGCAACTGTCCTGCTCTCTTAAGGGCAAGGAGGAAGTACCTGGGCGCGCCAGTGCTGGCATCACTGGAAGATGCCTCCAAGAGGACGCCACAGCAACTACTGGCCTATGCGAAAAATACCTCGATCCTCGAGGACTTCAAAACCCCCTAAACACTGCCGCGACGGTTCATACCACTTGTACTTAGTTAAGTGGAGGTCTGGTAAAAATTACAATGAGAGACAAGAGAACACGAATTAACCGTATTTGTGCTAATCTTTAATCTGATCTTCGTTTGTCGCGTGAGTGAGCGAAAAACAGCATAAGTTGTCAAAACTTTTGCATTTGTTGATAAGAGTGGAAGCAAATTTGTAGTTTACGTGAGATTGGTTCAACAATCAGTAAATTAAGATTAAATAACATTTTTTCCAATAATTTAGTTTTTATTCATTGCGAAAGTTTGTCGTGTAAGTGACCTAATTGCAATCTAAAAAAAAAATTATTTTTGATTAGTTATTGTTAGCTTTTTTCAATTAAAATTTAGATGGACCAACAAAATATTTATAACGAGGGGGAACGTTGTGAGTTGCAGCGGACACCGCAACTCTACAGTTATACCCGATACTAAGTCAGCATGGCTCTCTTCCGGTAGACGCCGCTAATATTAAACGACACGACAAAGAGTGCGTGCGAGAGAGACAGAAAATCAGTCTGAGAGTGACGTCGGGGGCTGCGTAGCCACTGTAAATTGATTTGTTCCTTTTGGCTATAAAAATTATCTGATCTGATCCAGATTCAGCAATCTGATAGATATGGTCATTATCTATGATTCTGCGTTTTTAGTTTTCTCGAATCTGCAATATTGTGGATGAAACAGATTTTCGTCCTTTGTGGGGGCGGAAGGAGGTGGGGCGAAATACTGAGATATACGTTTTATAGTGACATCTTAAAGGAGTGTGTGTACCAAATTTGGTTACTCTAGCCTTAATAGGCTCTGAGATTTGTGGATGCCTCAGATTTTCGTTTTTTGCGGGGGCGGAAGGGGGTGTGGCGAAATTTTGTTACAAAATGGTCAAGGTCCGATATCACAGGAGTGTGGATACTAAATTTGGTTGCTCTGGCTCTTATAGGTTCTGAGATCCTTGAACTCATATTTTGCAATTGGCAAAACCGACCATGAAACCTGTGTGTTAGAGAGAGACAGAGCGAGAAAGAATGAAACTGTTTTCTTGATTCTGGCTATAATAATTATACGATCTGGTTCAGATTTTGCACTCTAGAAGATATAGTCATCTTCTACGATTCTGCGATTTAGTTTTCTCGTATCGTCGAAATTGTGGATGCCACAGATTTTCGCCCTTTGTGGGGGCGGAAGTGGGCGGGGCAAAGTTTTGAAATATTCTTGTAGCAGTGACATATCACAGATGTCTGGATCCAAAACATCGTTGCTCTCGCTCTTATAGTCTTTGAGCACTAGGCGCTGAAGGGGACGGACAGACGGACAGACGGACGGACGGACAGACGGACAGACAGACATGGCTCAATCGACTCGGCTATTGATGCTGATCAAGAATATATATACTTTATGGGGTCGGAAACGATTCCTTCTGGACGTTACACACATCCACTTTTACCACAAATCTAATATACCCCAATACTCATTTTGAGTATCGGGTATAAAAAAAAAATTGAAAAGCAAATGCGGTACATGGGCAAAATAAAAAATAACCCACAAAGACTGATAGATTATAGAGCAAAACCAAGAGAATTGTCCCGAAAGTACCGAATAAAGTTGCGGGAGAATCCAAAAGAAATCGAGAGCAAGTTAAAAAGAAAGAGAATATGATAGATCGAGAGTAAAAATGATTCGAGCTAATCGGCAAGTGGAGAACAAGAATATTGAATGGTATTGTAGCCAGCAATCTCTTGGAAAGGCCGTAAAGAAGGCAGAAAGAGCACTGCCAATAAATACCGACAGGCGAAAAATTGTTTTCTATGTATTAAATAAAAATCACAACGAAGACAAAAATAGCATTGCTGCACAAGAGACAAGATGTTATATTAATTAATTATGTACATATGTATATACGCTACTGGCCAAAATAATGAGTACACGCTTATGAGATTCCTTTCAGGTCTTTTAAAACTTTTCTAATAAACATAATTAAAAAATCAAATTTACTTTTAGTTTTCTAAAAGTTTTCCTACAGTAGACTATAAAAAAATTTATCATAAACATTTTTAATTTCATATATTTATTTTATGATCGATTAAACCTAAAAAACATAAACAAGGGGTGGCCAAAATAATAAGTACAGCAATTCTACAAAGCGAAAAACTAAAAGCGTATCAAAATTTTTCCACTTTTTTTATTATTTGTAATTTTATACTAGTATCCCGTATAGCCACCATTATTTTGGATGACTTTGGCGATTCTTCTTGGCATACTAGCAATAAGTTTGCGGCAAGTCTCCACTCCACTTTTTGCCAATTCGACGTTTCAAATCACCCCAAAGGTATTTAATTGAGTTTAAGTCAGGAGAGTGACTTAGCCAAGTCATAACGTTTACATTGTTTTCCGTAAACCAAGCCTTGACCAGCTTTGAGGTGTGCTTTGGGTCATTTTCCTGTAGAAAGACCCATCTCAAGGGCATGTTTTCCTCAGCATATGGTTGCATCATGTCTGTCAATATGTTTTTATACCCGAATTGGATCACATGATCAGTTATGCGATGTACCGGCTCAACGCTATGCCAAAAAAAATAGCCCTAGATACCTATACATCGGCCTCCGTTCTTAACCATTTTCTTTGTGTACCGGAAGTCGAATTCTTTGTCTTTGGGTCGTTGTATACATCTTCTGGAGTCATTATCAAAAATATTTATTTTTGTTTCGTCTCTCAATAATATATTATTCCACTTTTAAGACCCATCTGACCCAGACCATGCCAAATGATTTTCAACGACTTTTTGCCTCATCTTCAAAATTTTTACTCGGAGTAAGGGAACTTTTCGGACTATACGTCCTGTTAGGTCTGTATATTGAAGTCTCCTACGACCCATCAGACCTGATTTTTCTTTGCCAATTTAAGCGTATATGGCCTTGGAAGACATGAACTGATTCTTTTTTGTAAAGATTTCTTCTTCCGTCCTCGATTTTCAATAAGCACTTTAAGCACTATTAAAGCATTCTGAACAAAAAATACCGAGCGTCCAAGACTTTTCGCAATTTCCCGGATTTTTCCCGGCAATTTTCCTTTCTTTTTGAAGACTTATAGAAAACTTATTTTCTTCAGGAGTACGGCCTATCTTAGGAATTTTTTTTAGATCTTATGTACTTAAATATGAAAGAACTCAATAAAAACCAACAATCTTTTGACCAAATCCTTATCTAATCCTTTAAAATGTTTAAATAACAATCTTCCGATTATCTTTCGTTGTGATCAGACGTGTTTTTGTTTTGCGCTCCGCATTTTTTCCTTTTGTTTTGAATAAACAGCCGGTGTTTTCCTAACTAAATTCTAATTATACTTTCTAACCAGACAGCAATCTGGAAACCTATTCATTTACGCGAGTGCATGCCTTTTGATTTGTGTTAAAACATTATTTAACTTTTTATTTTTCGGCGTCGGCTTGTGCTTGTGTTTGTGTTGTTGCAGTGAGTGAGTACGCATTACATTGCATTGCAGTCCGCTCTCGTCTGGTAGCTTTTGTTGTTTTATCACTCTCTCGCTATCACCTCAACTTCAATAACTGTTCTTTCTCTCTCGCTCTTTTAACTTTCTGAGCAATAGCGCTCTCTGCTTAGTAGCTCTCCCTATAACCGCTCTCCACTCTGCTCTCTTTTTTTTACCAATACCGCTTTGAGCGTTGTCTGGCACATTGGTCTGATACCCATTTGTTTTGCAAATAATAGTAAATAAATAAATAATAAAATGGAATACGCTGTGGTCTGTGCCAAAAAAAGCTGTAAGAAGCAGATCACCCACGATCAGCCGAATGTCCTCTGCTGGCTCTGCGACAGCGTAGTGCACGCAAAATGCGCTGGATTTTCTGGCCTCGTGAGTGATGCTATAGCCAAACGTAATGGCTTGCATTACAGTTGCGAGGCATGCCGTGCGGTGGAGAAAGACATGGTGGCTTTCATGAGGCAGACGCGGAGTGGCTTTAAGGAGCTGACCGTTGGTTTTAAAAACCAATACGATCGGCTCCTAGCCATGGAGGCTCAGTTTAGTGGTTTAAAACTGCTGAATGAGTCTCCGAGGCGCAAAAAGGTCACTCCGCGGGATCTGCAATTGCCAACCGTCACTCAACCGTGCGCCGCCGAAAAACTGACTCCGACCACTCCAAGTGTGCAGCAGTTGATCTCGTTTGCCACTCCAAGGGCAACGACAGCTGCTGGCGATTCAGATTCGGTAGCCGAATTCATCGCCTCGGAGAAGTACGTCTGCAGCGTCCGTGTCCGTGGTGTCCGCAAGTTCGCTAGTTGTCCCGTCTATCCCGATCCCACCAGTTAATAGACGTTCCAGACCTCCGGATATTGCCACCACAGGTACTAGGCCTGTGGTGACTAAACCACTGGTGGGAGTCCCACCAAAACGACAAGTTTTTGTTTCACGGCTGGCCCCTGACCTCACATCTAATGATGTAATTGCTTTTATTCAAAGCAAAATAAAAGCCGTGGGTTTAAAGGTGGAGAAATTTAACTTCTCTTATGCCAGGGAGGTAGCCTCGTTTAAGATAAGCATCTCCCCAACTCAATTTGACACCATTTGCTCCGCCAAATTTTGGCCGGAGCATTTGGTGGTGAAGGAGTTTAGGGCTAAGAAGAAGAATAGGCCCCCCATATCCCTTCCAAATCTTTCCAGTGTGCCACCCTCAACCTCAACTTCCTCTTCCTCAACTTCCCGTCTTGCTTCCACCTTTCCAAAAAACTAACTTCTCTTTTAGTAACCTATCAGAATGTAAGAGGCTTGCGTAGTAAGCTCAGCATTCTTTTCCGGGATAGTGTTGCATTTGCTTCCCACGTTATTGTGTTTACTGAAACCTGGTTAAAGCCGGACATTCTTAGTTCCGAGGTTTTGGCAGGTCGGTACACAACTTTTAGAAAGGACCGTTCGTCTCGCCGTGCAGGGGGGTTCTAATTGCAGTGGACTGCAATTCAACAGGAACTGGAATTCCTGTGTGTAAAACTGATTCTTCCCGCTTTCGCTATATTCATTACTTGCTCGTATATCCCACCTTCTTCGGATATTTCAATTTATGAGCAGCACTTGTCCGCTTTAACCGCTGTTTCTTCCTCGCTATCTGATAAAGATCGTATGATAGTTCTTGGTGACTTCAACTTGCCAGGAACTGTTTGGTCTTCGGTAAGCGAGTCTAGTATCCTAGTGCCCATGTCACGACATGACTTTGTTGACGGCTTGCTTGACCTATCTGTCTCAAGTCAACCATGTGAAAAATTCCTTGGGTCGATTGCTTGATCTGTGCTTTGTATCGGATCCGACCATAGTGTTGTTAACCCGAGCCCTTCCGCTCACTATACCTGAAGACGCCTACCACCCTACTTTCGAGGTGTCGCTAGATATAGGACCAACTGTATTGGATCGGTCGAGTAGGCTGCCCGAACGTGTCCGCTGCTTTTGTAAAGCCGAGTTTGCGAAGCTTAATAACCTCATTAGGGATTTTGATTGGTCCGCTTTGTACTTGTGCACTGATATCATAAAAGGCACAAACATTTTTTACAATGCTCTTGGCACATTTTTCGATTCTTGTGTCCCGCTTTCTTGTCCGACTAGATCTGGAAAACCCCCTTGGTTTACCAAAGAGTTATCCAGTCTAAAAAACTTAAAATCAAGACTTTATAAAAAATTTCAAGAAGTGGGTACTCCTACTTCTCACTCTCGCTATGTATTAGCTCGGTCAAACTTTTCAGTTCCTAATGCTCAATGCTATAAGAACTACCTATCTCGATGCAGGATACGTTTTTCTCAGGACCCTAAACAGTTTTACAGCTTCGTAAACAGTAAGCGTAGAACGTCCGCACACCCATCCTCGCTATCATTTTGTAATACGTCGGCAAATAATGATCAGGCAATTGCCGATCTTTTTGCCAAATTCTTCCAAACCACCTATTCTGCGGAAAGCTACTCTGGTCATCCGTACCCATACGGTTTACCGAGGTCGAACGGCATTTTCAGTCCCTTGTTAAATGAATGTTCCCTACTTCATGATCTTCGACTAGTTAAGCCGGTGTTTTCACCGGGTCCAGACGGGGTTCCAGGTTGTGTACTCAGGTACTGCGCCGAGGCTCTGTGTGGACCTTTGCTTAAACTATTCACCCTGTCCATTGATTTTTCTTGCTTCCCCCCGATCTGGAAGGAATCGTTTATAATTCCTCTCCATAAAAAAGGTAGCAAGTCTGATGCAAAAAATTATAGAGGTATAGCAAAGTTATCCGCTATTCCTAAAATGTTTGAGAAGGTTTTAACTCCGCACTTGCAACATCTCTGCAAGTCACTTATATCTCCAACTCAGCATGGATTTATAAGGCGGCGATCAACCACCACGAACTTGTTAGAGTTTACCTCTTTCATTATTAAAGGCTTTCAAGGTAACTTACAGACGGATGTTATTTACACCGACTTTAGTAAAGCATTCGACTCTGTAAACCATTCCCTTTTAGCGCATAAACTTGACCTTTTAGGGTTTGCGCCCAACCTCCTGAGATTGATTTCTAGCTATCTTTGCTCCAGGTCTCAAAGAGTCCTCTTCAAAAACTTCCTATCTTCCAAAGGTTTTTTCAGGAGTACCACAGGGCAGACATCTAGGCCCCTTACTCTTCACACTCTTTATTAATGACTTGCCTTCAGTATTAACATACTCTCGAGTACTTATGTATGCGGTTGATGTTAAACTCTGTGTCCAGTACAAGGACATTTCTTTACATTCTCGCTTGCAATCCGATCTCAATAGCTTTCAGTCATGGTGTTGTGCAAACTTGTTACACCTTAATGCCTCGAAATGCAAAGTTATGACATTTCATCGTTCTAGCCCTTTGTTGGCTCCCTACACCCTATTTGGTGGTTCTCTTGAGAGAATTACCCTGGTGGATGATCTGGGTGTTATGTTAGACCCCAAGTTAAAGTTTTCCGAACACATTTCTACCACGGTAAATAAGGCCATGGGCGTGCTTGGGTTTATAAAGAGGTGGTCAAAGGAATTTGACGACCCCTATATAACAAAGACTCTCTATACCTCGCTTGTTCGTCCGATCTTAGAATACGGCTCCTGTGTATGGTGCCCTCAGTACAAAGTACACCAGGACCGTATAGAATCAGTACAGAAAAACTGATTACTCTTTGCTCTGCGGGGCCTTAACTGGGATGCGGGTGTAAGACTCCCATCTTACTCTAGTAGACTACTATTAGTAAACCTCCCATCCTTAGTTAACCGTAGAAAAATGCTTGGTGTGATATTTATGCACAACTTGATCAGGGGTGACATAGACAGCCCTGATCTGTTGAGCCGCATAAACTTCACGATTCCTATTAGACTGACTAGAAATTTTATACCGTTGTTCCTTCCACTTTGTAGATCGAATTATTCCTTGCATGAACCGTTTAGGGTCTTATGCTCGGATTATAATTCCCTCTACCATATTATATCCACCACTAATTCTCTTCCTCTTATTAAATTATTAATCCTTACACACCTTTCTATTAATTAGTAACTGTAGTGGTATTTGTATTTTGATTGCATGCTTAGTTTCTTAGTAAGTTTAGTACTAATTTTCCTCGAATGTTAGTCTAATAGCTATCTTTCTTGCATGTTCGCGTTTGGTTCGGCTACGCACCGCGCGTCATGCGGCAGCGCCCCTCGGTCGGTTGGGCGGGAGGAGGGCTGCGTTTTGCCTGAGATCCGCGCGTAACAGCCTTCTGCTGGTGTCACACGGGCCACTTGACGGTGCAGTAACTGCATCGCCTCTTGAAAGATGCAGTCATTGCATGTCAACGTCCAAAGATAAAAAAAACACCAGTGTATTTATTATTTTGGCCAGACCAAAAATGCCCATCTAGCAAAAATTTAAGCATAGAATTTAATAAAGACGGTTCGCCACTTTAATTTTTGATTTAAATATTTGGCAAGATTGTAAGCTTTCCAAAGATTAAAAATTGGCATACATACATTTACAAAAATTCTAGCTATTCCATAAAAAATTAGCACGACACCGATGTACTTATTCTTTTGGCCAGTATTGTATATATATGCTAAGCAAAAACGAATTTAAAATAAATTACTTTCTTTTCTTCTGTAACATCGAGTACTTTTTAGGCGTTTCCAGCTCATGGATATCTCTTTTTTATTTTTTATTCTTCTTCTTAGCTTTAATATTAATGGAATGACTATTATTATACACACAAAACTGCATTGGAAAAAATTTCGCGTGAGTGACCCAGAAGAATCCTTCGCAAAAAAAGGACAGGCCAAATTTTAAAAAATTATAAGTCTAATAATAAAGCTTCATATTTTTTATTTATATCAAAAATATTTAAAGTTCAAAATTGGCACACAATTCGCAGTTTGCCGATTATTAGCTTTGATGTCTAAAGCCATGTCTACCTGAAGTCGCATGAGTGACCGCTGTTTTGTGGCTTTTATCTCAAAAGCAGACCTCGCAAATAACGGTTGACACTTTCGGCGTGTCTGATAAAAACCTCTCATTGACGGACACATTGAGAAAACGGACTGAAAAGACCCGATCAAATCTGTTTTTGCTCAACTCTCTCTTCGCTCAAGCAAAGACCGATTTTTTCACTTCTCTTTTGTTCCTGTTTTTCACTGAGCATCTTGTCGCGAGTGAACGAACAAAGAGTCTTTTGCGTATGTATGCGTGCTTGTACGTGTGATGCTTATGGCAACGATCAATATTTGTGAATTCTATACGGTTTGACTATTGGAGCTTAAAATGAATCGTGAAAAGCAAAACGAAAATGTTCGTTTGCCAATTTGGCAAATAAATATACATATTACAATACAATAGCCCAAAAGATGCGGAAAACATGAATAAATAAACATATACACGAACAAAAATTAAAAACACTTTACTCAGACACTTTTTTGGTTCTGCTCATCTAAAGACACTTTTTCTGTGAGCGCTTGACCAAAGTGTCTCTCTAAGTTGTTATTGTGAGACACGATCGTGTGTAGGGCTCCACCCCAAAGACGAAACACATAACACAAGCGAAGAGACGAAAAGTGTTCTGCTCAGTGAGAGACCATGTGTCTGCGTGGTCTTGTTCTGTTTTGTCAGTGACGAGACTGCAAAGGGAAAAAGTGTTGACCGTTGTTTGCGAGCTATGCTCAAAAGATAAAGACTAAAAAAAATTATTAGTGGTGAAGTGTAAAAAATTTAATATTGTTTGATTTATTTAACACTTAAAATTTTATTTTGCTTCCGAAAGTTGTGTGAGTGACCGCGGAAATACCCATATGTACATATTTGTTTCTCTTTCGTTTTTTTTGTGTACATATATATATTTACATCCAAGCAAATTTACTGGTCAGAGCACTTGTAAATGGCAAAAATTTAGGGGATCTACCGTGTAAAATAATAATTAGGTGTATTAACATTTTGTCCATATTTGATATTACTTTTTTAATATGGTTGGGAATGCCCTCTATCATATTCTCAAAAATATCTTTTGGAATACGATTCCATTCCGCATCTAACGTCCCCAAAGATCGCCTAGGTCAGATGGCACTGATTCCTATTGCCCAAGCCGTCGTTTCACGATTGACCATACATTTTTAATCGGATTGATACTGATAGTGACTGTTCAATACGTAACGATTAAAAGAAAACTGATTTAAAACGAGGGGGACATTGTGAGTTGCTGCGGAGACCGTTGTGGACCATTTATACCCGATACATAGTCAGTATGGCTACATTAAACGACAAAGAGTGCGCGCGAGAGAGACAGAAAATCAGTCAGAACGTGTCGACAGGCGCTGCGTAGCCACTGCAAATTGATTTGTTACTTTTCGCTATAATAATAATCCGATCTGATTCGGATTCGGCAGTCTGGTAGATAAGGCCATTCTCTATGATTGTGCGTTTTCTTCAAAATTGTGGTTGCAATAGATTTTTGTCTTTTGTGTGGGCGGAAGGGGGTGGGGCGAAATTTTGAATCAGACTTGTAGCTGTGAGCTCTCTACAGTGACCAAAAAGAAATACAGTTGTAACAGTGAGTTCTGCAGTGAAAAATTACAAATAGTTTTGTAACACTGAGAGCTGTTCGTCCCTATCAGCGCCTAGTGCTCAAATACTATAAGAGCTAGAGCAACAAAATTTTATATCTGGACTTCTGTGATATGTCACTGTTACAAGAATATTTCAAAACTTCGCCCCGCCCTCTTCCGCCCCACAAAGATCGAAAATCTGTGGCATCCACAATTTCAAAGATACGAGAAAACAGAAAACGCAGAATCGTTGAAGATGACTATATCTTCTAGAGTGCAATCTGAGCAAGATCGTATTATTATTATAGCCAGAATCAAGAAAACAATTTCATTCTCTCTCGCTCTGTCTCTCTCTAACACACAGGTTTCATGGTCGGCTTTGCCTATTGCAAAATGTGAGTTCAAGGATCTCAGAGACATAGGAGCTAGAGCAACCAAATTTGGTATCCGCACTCCTGTGATATCGGACCTTGACAGTTTTGTTTTAGAATTCGCCACACCCCCCCACAAAGGACAAAAATCTGTGGCATCCACAATATTGAAGATACGAGAAAACTAAATCATAGAGAATGACAATATCTACCAGATTGCCCAATCTGGATCAGATCGGATTATTTTTAAAGCCAAAAAGAACAAATCAGTTTTCAGTGGCTACGCTGCGACCGACGACACGTTCAGACACGTTTTCTGTCTCTCCCGCACGCACTCTTTGTCGCTCAATGTAGCTATACGGACTATGTATGTATGTATCGGGTATAAATGTAGAGTTGCGGTCGCAGCAGCAACTCACAACGTTCAGCCTCGTGTCAAATAACAACTGAAATTTCGGCAGAGAACAATGTCACCTTATCAAAGGTTATTATAATGGTCACTTTGCTGCACCAATCCATAGCCAATGCAATTTCAAAAAATGATTTTCTACGGGTAGTCGTAGAAAAACTCAGAGGAGATGACCGTACGTTTTGGAGAATAATATTTTGTATGCAGAGAGCACCACAAACCGTCAAAACGTGGCCCACCAAAAGTTGCATTAGTAAGACAAGCAGTTCAACCAAGCAACAAAACGGCTGCTGCCATCAGAGAGGTAGATAAATACCTAGCTATGGACACAGCGAAAAAATATGTATCCACGACTATACGAATATACGTTGAAACGTCTTGGCTTGGTAGCCACGTTGGTGCCATGTGAGCGAGTTTTTTCTGCAGCAGGAGAAATAGTCCGCAAAAGGCGAACGCTTTTGACGCCCAATAAGGTGGAAAGCCTTATGTTTTTACATAATAATATGTAAAATATTTTTAAAAAAACGTGGGTATTTTATAGGTTTTGATATTATAATGGACGACATAAGTAAAATTGATTACTGTTTTTTGGCACCGACCTCACATGCATACAAAATAGAAAATGAGATAATTGAAACTGTTGGGTGTGCCCTAACGATGACTTACAAAAACCACCTTCGCTCAAATTATCGATTCGATTTGACCGATTCTGCAGATAAACTCAGTTTATCCTTCAACCTATGCCAAAATATATCAGCCTATCTCCTCAAACCGTCAATCTGTAACTAATACAAATCTTTCTTGGCAATTAAGGCTTAACTGATCTATAGATAATTCCCAATAAGCAATAATAGTTCGTATTTAATCTAAAAATCAATATTTCAATTAACAACCTGTCATTGACTTTAGATTACGATCGAAGTCTGTAGTGTTATCTTCCAACGAATTTCCTTCTGTTGAATGGATCCCTTGGTTATTATCAATAAATACGATCCAACTTTAAATTCTTGGCAATTTGGGTGATCATGCAAGCCACTTTTTGACCTTATAATAGGGTTTCATAAAGCCGTGTCATAAAGCCCACGATATGAAACAAATTTTGTCAAGTAACGTCTTTTTTTTCGGATAAACAACTGAATATCCAGTTTCTGCTTTTCTTTTAAAGTTTTTGTTTTGCTCACATTGGACATTTACATTATTAATTAATTCTAGCTTTTTTATTGTAAGATATGAATATTAGTTTATAAGATTTGAATATTAGTTTAAGATTTACTCATCGATAGTATTATAAGAAATACCAATGTACTCGATATATCGATACTTGTCGAGGACAAGTATCGATATGCCAACACACATTCGATTCGAAAACGACGATCAAGAAAGAAGAACATATAATAAAACCGTGCTATTAAAAGTTTACATATCAGGTGTGGTTTGCCCAAAAAAAAAAAAAAAAAAACTCTGCGATGAACTATGCAGACATAAGAGCGAAAACCAAAAGTGAACTTAGCGACATATTGCGTAGGCAAAACGTATATTTTGATCAAGATGCCAACATACACCAATTACGTACAGCAGTGAAAATAATCATGGAAGACACGCATGAGCTAGGAAATACGGCGCCAAGCGCAGACGAGACTATGCAGGCAGACATTTTTGCAGTCCCGGTTGAGCGCGAGATAGATAGAGACAACCGTAGTGCACAACACGCAGTAAAAGCGGCGCCAGAAGAATATGGTGAAAATGTGCAGAAGGCTCGAGAAGCATTCATGCCGCGACAAGACAACGCTTGTTCGAAATTGACCATGCGATCAGATGAATACGAAGAAGAATCGTGCCGTTTGCAGCAGTTGGAACAATTGTACGTTTCTCGCAAGCGCGTAGCTGATCTCGAATTAAGCATATTGAAAACGGAGAAAGAGGCTATGGAGTTGGAAACGCCGAGAGATCGACTTGACACACATTGAGGCGTTGATGCGTCCATTTTCTGGAGATGACGACCAGGCTGTAACCAGTTGGATAAGTAACTTTGAGGACATTATGAATTTCCATGGTGTATCCGAGTCAAAATGCTGGATATTAGCGAAGCGGCTGCTAGGCGGATCGGCGAAGGCGTACATCGACCATGTGGCGCCTTTGACTTGGCAATTGATGCGAGCAGAATTGCTCAACGTCTTTGAGCAGAAAGTGACAGCGTGGGACATTGGAAAGCGACTGGAGGCACGGAAAATTGCAAATAATGAAAGCGCATTGCAATATTTCGTCGCAATGTGCAGCATAGCGTCGCAAGCAGACATGGCCACGAGCGATGTGGTCAAATTCATCGTAGAGGGACTGCAGGACAAGACGGGCATGGCAGCATCCATGCTATATTGCAGCACACTCAACGAGTTGCGTGAAAAGATGGTCACCTATGATAAGGTCAGAAGAGCTCCTGGCGTCGTAGCAATTTGTAGCGAAGGTATGACAAAGGGAAAACTAAATGTGAGTATGGCAGTTGGGCAGCAGCAAGGTGGTGGCGCAATGCGTTGCTACAACTGTCGGCAATTTGGGCACGTTATGAAGGAATGCAGTCAGCCAAAGAGACCGGATGGGGCATGTTTTAACTGTTGGAGTACCAGCCACCTATATTCGCAGTGCCCGAAACGAAAGATGGCCACTAGGGTAGCTGCAGTTCAAGATGAGGAGCGACCAGGAGAAAAAAACAACGACGATTTAGCGGCTGTCCAGTTAATCACTTTATGACTTCCGTTTGGTGAACAAAGAGGCGTCAGTATTTTTAGTCTATTTGATACAGGTAGCCCTGTAAGTTTTATTCATAAGTCTTTGATACCGAAGTCGGCTATAGTTGAAGCCTATAATGAAGTTAGGAAATACTATGGACTAGGAGGACAACCAATTCCCATATGGGGAAAATTTAAGTGCCATATTGAATTTTGCACAAAGAAATATATCGTTTTATTAAACATCGTAGATGATAACATGCTGCCTTTGCCGGTATTGTTGGGACGCGAAGCCCTTAAAGTTATTGAAGTCGTTAAAGCAAAAAGCTATTAGTTTAACCTGCGCGTCTTTATTCACCGAAAGTAAAAATAATATTAACATAAGACTATATGATAAGTTAGATGGTAATCAATCAGAAAGATGCGAGCTAATCAAACGTTCTAATCCATTTAAAAATCAGACACAAGAAAACTCAAGGAATGACAAAATGGTCATCGAGAATATGAATCAAGGCGACGAATTCAGTAACTTTTGTGCGTCGGTAGAGATTGATGAAGAGGAACATATTAACGTAGGTTTCGAATTTGGCCCCACTCTTGCAGAAAAGTGTAGGGAAGTTATTAAGACATACTATTTACACAAAGAATTTGACTTTAAAGCACCACCAAAGTATCAGATGCAGATTCGTGTAACAGAAACAACACCATTTCATTGTACTCCGCGTCGTTTATCCTACCATGAGAGAGAGAAAGTAGCTGAAATAGTAGATGATCTGTTAGAAAAGAAAGTAATCCGTCATAGTGAGTCTCCTTATGCTTCCCCGTTGGTCCTAGTAAAAAAAAAATCAGGAGAACTTCGAATGTGTGTCGATTACCGGGGTCTGAACAAACGAATTGTTAAAGATAATTTCCCATTGCCCCTTATTGAGGACTGTCTTGAGTTTTTAGAAAACAAGTGCTGTTTTTCCATTATAGATTTGAAAAGTGGGTATCATCAAATAGGCGTAGAAGAAAAATCAGTTCCGTATACATCGTTTGTGACACCGCAAGGACAGTATGAGTACTTGAGAATGCCCTTTGGGTTAAAAAATGGATCCGCTATTTTTCAAAGATTTATTTCGGAGCTCTTGAGAGACTTTATTAGGAACAAAAGCATTGTAGTGTACATGGATGATATATTAGTAGCGACTAAAACAGTTGAAGAACACATGGATATATTAAAAAGACTATGCATTCGGTTTAGCGAGCAAAATTTAGAGATAAATCTAAAAAAGTGTAGGTTTGTGAATCGAAACATCGATTTCTTGGGGTATAAAGTTAATCAAAACGGAATAGTTCCTAGTGATTCCCATATTGAGGCCTTGAAAAAATACCCAGTCCCTCAAAATGTAAAAGCACTGCACTCATGCTTGGGATTCTTTTCGTATTTTCGACGTTTCATGTTGTCATTTGCGACGACAGCTAAGCCCTTGGTGCAGTTGTTAAAAGAAGGTGGTCCGTTTCCCATGAATAGAGAACAGGTGAAGACGTTTGAAACTCTTAAGAATGCGTTGGCAAATCCTCCGGTATTAGCCATTTTTAGCCCAAATAGAGAAACGGAATTACATACAGACGCAAGTTCATACGGTTATGGCGCAATACTGATGCAAAGACAAGATGATGGGAAGATGCACCCTGTGTCCTATTATTCCGGCAAAACAACAGAAAGAGAATCACGTTATCATAGTTTCGAACTAGAGACATTGGCTATAATTTATGCATTGAGGCGTTTTAGAGCATATTTGGAGCATAGGTCCTTCAAAATAATCACGGATTGTAATTCGTTAGTACAGACGTTAACCAGAAAGTCAATTAGTCCTAAGATAGCACGGTGGTCCCTAGAGTTAGAGAACTATGATTACTCCATTATGCACAGACCTGGGGCCAGTATGGCGCACGTTGATGCGCTGAGCAGACAAGATCAAGTGACGAATATGTTAGAGGATGGTTATAGAGTCAAATACGGTTTAGAAAAGTCTAATTTAGAAAAAGATGAGAGTAGAAAGCAATATACAAGGAATAGTGTAAGTAGAGACAACCCTGGTAGTGAGCATAGAGGTACCGTAGAGAACCCTGTGATTAAGTGTAGAGAATTAAATATCAGTAGAGAGCGTAGTAGTACCGTACAGAACCCTGCGATTGAGTGTGGAGAATCAAGTGCAGTAGGAAGTAGATTGGGAAATAGGTGGAAGTCTGATGATAGAGAGAACCTTGGTAGTGATTGTAGAGATAACATAGAGAATAGTGAATATAGGGAAGAGGATGGATCGAAGATTGAAATTAGAGATTTGAGCCAATGTAGAGGAAGCGTTAACGATGTGGTGGGGGGAGTAAAGTACATTAGTAGTAGGAATTCAGATAAAGAGAAAAAATGTGTTGAGGATACAGTAGAGAGGGACAAGTTAGAGTTTCAGGAGGAAAGATTACTAAAATCATTGATAGTTGGGGTAGTAGGTGCAACGCCAGAAGATGTTGATTTGATATTGCAAACAGAACAGATGCGAGACAAGGAAGTAGTTAGGATTCGAAAAATGCTAGAGGATGGAATTGAAGTAGATTTTGAAATGATAAATGGTATTGTTTACAAGAGGAGTTGTGAAAACAAACTATGTTTCTATGTACCAATGTGTATGGAAGAGCAGTTGATAAGGCGGTCACACGAAAAACTAGGACATCTGGCCGCAGAGAAGTGCGTGAGTGACCTTTTGAGGACCTACTGGTTTCCGTCAATGAGAAGTAAAGTGGCAAGGTTCATCAGAAACTGTCTACCGTGTATACTACACTCGATGCCTAAAACAATCCATAACAGAACGCTCCATAGTATCCCAAAGTCGTGTGTTCCTTTTCATACCCTACATGTTGATCATTTGGGTCCGTTGCCGAGTATTAGATCTAAGCGAAAACACCTCCTTGTGGTAATAGATGCATTCACTAAGTTTGTCAAATTGTTCCCGGTTAATAGTACCAGCACGCGGGAAGCGAAGGATGCCTTAAGTAAATATTTTGATTTCTATAGTCGCCCTACTAGGATAATATCAGATCGTGGGACCTGTTTCACCTCGTTAGAGTTCTCTAGTTTTCTGCAGGAGAGAGGGATAGAGCACATTAAGGTAGCTACAGGTGCACCGCAGGCGAATGGCCAAGTGGAGCGGGTGAATCGTGTTCTTACTCCTATGTTAGGAAAACTGTCAGAGCCCCTTGAGCAAGCCGATTGGTATAGGTTGATGAGCAAGGTAGAGCACGCCATTAATAACTCCGTTAACAGCAGTACGAAAAAGACACCTAGCACATTGTTATTTGGAATACCCCAGAAAGGACCCGTTGTAGATGAATTAACCGAATACCTAGAGGAGAAGTTAGCGTCAGAACTTAGAGAGTTGGAAACTATAAGAGAAATAGCAAGTGAGAACATACGGTTGTCGCAGAAAAGAAATGAGAAGATGTATGCCCATAAACATAGAGCCCCATTAAAGTATGAACCTGGTGACTATGTAGCAGTCCGGCATGTGGACACAACACCGGGGATCAATAAGAAGTTCGCACCAAAGTATCGAGGACCGTACAGGATCAATAGAGTATTGGATAATGATCGTTATGAGGTTGTCGACATTGAGGACTGTCAGTTGACGCAAATGCCATTCCGAAGTATACTAGAACCAGCAAGGCTTAAACCCTGGGTAGAGTGTAAGGATAAAACAATGGTCTCATGTTGTTAATCGATGAAATAGTATGTTAAGTAAGACAATACCGAATAAGAAATGTTTAACCAACTGTATGCCTTAGTGTGTAGATCGTGGGCGATCTGTAGTCAGGTTGCCCGAATGTAAGATATGAATATTAGTTTATAAGATTTGAATATTAGTTTAAGATTTACTCATCGATAGTATTATAAGAAATACCAATGTACTCGATATATCGATACTTGTCCTCGACAAGTATCGATATGCCAACACACATTCGATTCGAATACGACGATCAAGAAAGAAGAACATATAATAAAACCGTGCTATTAAAAGTTTACATTATTAATTTTTGGGGAGAAGAATTGTTATGATTGCACTCGTGACTCATTTGAGTGCTCACGCCAGTATTGGACAAGGCAACGGATACACTACAGTCTTTTATCACTAACATAACAGTATATAGATGTGCCAGTTCATACAACGAACATAACGCAGGTCAGACCCGAAGCCCATGGGACGCAATATTCTGTGTTCGATGTGCGACATGTTCGTTGTATGAACTGGCATATCTATATACTGTATGGTTAGTGCTTTTATGTTGCAAATATAATAATATAAATAGCAAATATAACGCGAACTATGGTTAACGCCTTCTTAATCTTCAACAATTGAAGCTGGGTTGTTAGAAGCAAAACCTTCGAAGTCCACCAACAATCTTATATTCAGAGCAAGCTTCCATTTCGAGTGCACGTTGTTTGAAGATCAATGAAAAACTAATTAGAAGATCATTGTGACTAAAACATTAAAAATGCGATAAAAAACGAGATAATATAATAAACGGAACTTATTTTAAAGGTACTTTTATTGATTGTTAAAGTACTTGCAAGTTTTTAGAAATTAAGGACGTTATGACACTTTTAAATTATGTTGTGGCGCCAACGGGCGCTATTACCTTTTGGGAGTGGGTGCTATGTCACTTTTAAAAGCGTGACAAGGCCCTTATGACACAAAAATTAGTGTAAAAACGCCCACGGGCGTTATGACATGTACCCCTTACAATAACTTGTCGCTCCAATCACAAAAATCAAGCATTTTTGCTATTTTTAGTGTCTTTTGCAAAATAAAAGAACGAATGTTTGTTCTTTTTATTCCTTTTAAGCAGGGTTTCGCAATTTTTAACACAGCGCTTTATTTTAACGAGGAGATTAAGATAGGCACTACACATTAACCAAGAATGCAATGATCGCAAACATCAATTAAGCTGTTCGTGCATTATCTACATAAACTTGCTTGCATATCTCTGCGTACACTTAGAAAACGAACTACATTTTCATGTTCAGTTGCGGATAACTTTTAATATAAGGCACTTTGGGCAACGATTTTTTTTTTTATAATATTCTTTGCTTATTTATAAACGTATCTACATTTGTAGATCATTGCCAACAACAATGATCCAGAGATATGCGAGCAAGTGTACATGTGACACGCGCACTGTATCTGTCCTCTTCTAACATAACGGTGCTGCGCATCGCCCTATCTTGATTTTCTGTATCGTGGGTCTGTAGTACTAACGAACCACTGCTGCTTCACGGCATATGTACTTTAACCGTTTCGAACTTCCCGACGCATGCTGACACCACTGTGGACCTAAGGTAATGGCTAAACACGTTATGTTTAGCTGGTCTTTCTTCGAATGGTTGCGATCACCACTTCTCGAGATGACCCCAAAGACTCGAACATCGAAAAGATGTTAGCGAACGGAGTCGCAGGAGCCGACCTAACCATCAACTTACAGAAATTCACCAACACCCCATAACAATAAAAAATTAAAAAAAGTTCTTTTCGTTATTATGGTTCCCCAGGAACAATCAATTTCATGAAAATCGTACGATGGGTTAATATTTCCCGAACTGTAGATTTAGGCTACAAGGTGTTGAGGGCCGACTGAAGTTGCATTTATTAGTTTTTCAGAATTGAAAAGATTATTAATACAAAATGTAACATACTCAAAATGCCAATGCTATAATGCTTACTTTATCAGATGGTATGGTTCGGTGCATCTTCTGTGAAGTCAACGGTGCTATTTTTCCTGTAGCGTTGGTGCAATGACGTGAGGTAGCCTCTAAGGTACCTAGAATAGCCACAGATGCTCCAGTCAACGATGGCGTAACTTCTGACGAAGTCATGGCTAGCGGTAGCGAAATATTTGCGAGCTGTTGGTTTGGCTTTACTTGATGCCGCAACGATGATTCTTTTTGCTCTAAAGAGTACGATTTGCGCTGATGCACTGCTGCTATTGTGGCTGCCACATTTGTTGAGGTTGAGGATGATGAGGACTGCAAAAGTAGTTGCGGTGGAGCAATGACAGCAGTTCTCTCATCTACTGATAGAGAGATTGCCGACCCAGCGGCTCCTAATGAAGTTGAAGAAGACACGCTCAAAGATACGGAAAAAGAACGTTTCACATATTGCGATTGCACGTTTTGTTCACTGATGACTATTGCCGTTTTACTCTGAAGATTTTGTGTTGTGGGTGTTTCAACCGATGAGGTTGCCGACATGGCGATAAGTTAAAATGATTTCATTGACACGGCGCAACGACGAGCTAAACACATAAATTATGTTTTATTGAAGAACAGCATTGTTGACGAACATCTAGAAATATATTCAAATAAGTACGTGCACGACTTTATATGGGATCCGCGATATGGGAAACTATGCTAACGACTGTCTTTAAAGACTAAGTATCAAATGGCATTCGATTTCGAAAAATTTCCCAACTTGATATTATTAACCAATTTTATTATGTCGGATTAACATATTTAATACATTTTGATTTTTTTTTTTTTTTTATAAGAGTACAAAGATTATAGACAATTGGGTATTATCAATAAAATAACCGTACAAGTCGACAGCTGTCGACAACAATTTAAATGTATGGTATTTATGTTTGTGACACAAATCTGCATTTATTTGCACATACATATACGGTTAAAACCATATTTTATAGATGTACATACATATTGATATATTATAATCATAAATTGATAGACTTTGTTTTTAATAGATGCTGTGCTTTTACATTATTAAATCTTATTTTATTTATATACTTTTTATAATTTAAACTGTATGCACACATGTACATAGATTCATATCAACATATATGTACATATGTATATTCTATACATTTAGTTAGTGATGACTCGCGACTGCACTATAAATAAACAAAAACAAGGGTGTTGACATTGGTTGGCACTATTTATTTGTATTTCGTTAGTTGTTTCACTTCTTATCCACAAACACATTAAAATTTTTATCATATCTTTGGCATGACCAAATAATTTATTTTCCGATTAATCACAAAGATACTGTGCACACAATTAAGATTTGTAAATAGATATATATGCTGTGATCCCAGAAAATCGATGGAACTATCGATAGTGCGCATTTGATTGGCATTGCAGACTGATAGACTATTCACACTGACGACCATCCACTATCCATTTCGGGGATGGTCCGCAATAGGCTCTGCACACTGAGCCCAACCCGGGGGAATGGTGGGATATTTTTAAAGATGTGAAACTCCAATTCACACTGGCACCATGCGCCATCCGTCAAAAACAGCTGATGCCAATAACAAGTACATTAAATTTGCGCGGAAGATTTATTAATGGGATGATGAAGATGTAACAATTATTTCGGCCGGTTCAACAGAAAAATATGCTGTTGAGAAATGAGCCTCGTAGTTTTCTGGTTCAATGTTCATGTATATTGCGATTGACATATTCATACGCTCATGAGTGTATTGCACCGCTTAAGTAGCTAGTTTTACGCGCATAGCTGTGTTGTTATTGCGCGGGTCCAGAACATAGCTGTAATATTCTCACACGCATGGACAGACCCGCAGCTGCACACGCACACAGCGATGCGTTCCGTTTTTACATTGAGACCGTCGCGTCGAGTCGTATCGCGTGATCTTCCAATTCCCTTTTGCTCAACTTCTTTTCGCGGAGTTGAGTTAGTAGAAATTTCTAGACGAAACCGCCCGCACGCATAGTTCATACCGCCGCATCATAGACAACCCCCGCTATTAATATACACGTTGTAACATAACCGCCAATCTTAAATACTTAATATATGTAAATAAATAAGATCAATATATGAAAAGATTATACAGTCCACTAATTCATAACCATATGCGAACAGAACGATAGCAGCAACAGATACGATCTGCAATCGCAAAATATTGTTTAGACCGTAATGCAAATTATAAACTTATTTATTTTTATTTTTCAGCACTTCCAATAAATCATTCTGGAATTCTGGACCATCTTTTCCTGCCTCATAACATGTTCTTCCTTCTTCCTGTGATGGTCTTTCTGCTCTTCGAGTCGCTCTCTGGCAATCTCTGCCATCCAAGAAGTGTCGTCTTTTTTGATTACTTTAGCGGGGGCCCTTGTTGCCAGAAAATGTGCTGAAGTTACATGATCCGTCCAGATCCAACTCGATAATGTCCGAAAAAACTCATTATTAAAGAATAAATTATGCATAAGATAAAGGATTTACAGAGCATACAAATATTTGTTCTATGTTGTCAGTCGGTATTTGGCCACTGATCGATAGTTATGTTCGTATTGTATTTCGAACTGACTTGTATTTTTTGTTCATTTATGTTACCTCTTTTCATGGACGTACCATAGAATTTGTTTATGCTAATTTGATCAGTTAATTTTTATTTATTTATTTATTTATTAAACTAACAAATTATCTGTTAATAATGGTACTTAATTACAAATGGCGGAAAAAGAGAAGCTAAAAGTTAGCTAAATTTAAGTGATTATAAATATTGCATGCAATTAGTTTAAGAGACAGTTCAAGGGATAGGGTATGGCAGAGGGAGTTATAATTATGGCATAAAACCCTAAAAGGTTCATGAACGGCATAATTAGACCTACATATGGGTAAACGGATAGGCCTAAAAGTACGGGTAGGTCTAAATGGAACGGCCAAGTCAATCAGACCCAAGAGAGTTTGGGTGTCAACAATCCCGAGAAGGAGCTTGTGCACGAACATTACGCCATTGCATATTCTGCGATGGTGCAACGACGGCAGGTCAATAAGATTTAGCCTAGACCGGTAGGGTGGCAAGATTCTACCCGAGTCCCAGTTAAAGTTACGAAGGGCAAAAATTAAAAATTGCTTTTGCACGGATTCAATAACAACCTGCTGCTCTTTATACTGCGGGCTCCACACACAAGAACAATACTCCAATATAGGACGTACTAACGAGATGTACACTTGTTGCGTAACGTACGGGTCGTCAAACTCCTTGGACCAACGCTTGATGAACGCTAAAACACCCTTAGTTTTATTTACAGTTGCAGCTATATGGCTGTTAAAACACATCTTATGATCAAAAAGGACTCCGGGGTCATTTGAACTCGAAATTCGCTCAAGGACATGATTTCCTAGAACATATGAGACAAAATGTGGAGCGCGACGGTAAAATGTCATAAGTTTGCATTTGGAAAGGTTCAGAAAAAGAAGATTAGTTGTACACCACAATAGTAGTTCACTTAGATCCAGTTGAAGGCGTGTGTGCAAATACCAATCAGAGTGAGAAAGACAGATTTTAACATCATCAGCATACATTAGTGTAGTAGAGTATGTTATAACTTGAGGAAGGTCATTCACAAATAAAATAAACAGAAGCGGGCCCAGATGACTTCCCTGTGGCACAGCTGAGGTAACATTAACAGTATTTCACAACACGTTAGAAAACAAAACACGTTGTGTACGGTTAGAGAGATAGGACAAAATCCAATCTAGAAGATTCGTTGGGAACCCTAATAAAGAGAGCTTGTGAATAAGCTGAGCATGGTTCACAGAATCGAATGCCTTGCTGAAGTCCGTAAAAACTACATCCGTCTGCAAACCACTTTGAAAACCACGGTGGATTAGGTTAGAAAACTCATGAAGGTTAGTCGATGTTTAACGATGTCTGAAAAAAAGTAAGCTGCAACAAAGATATTGCAGTTGCCGGGTAACCATGAACTCAAAAAGCTTCGGGATGGCGAAAAGCTTTGCGATACCACGATATTTGATTTTGAACCTTTTTTGTGAAGCGGAATGATGTAGGACTCATTCCAAATTACTGGGAGACAAGACTGTTCCAAAGAGAGGTTGAAGATAAAGGTCAAGGGCTTGCAAAGGGACTGGGCACAGTGTTTTAAAATGCAACTTGGTACTTTATCTGGACCCGCAGAAAACGATATGTCCGTAGATGACAAACCTTCCAGAACAACGCTTTCCTCGAAAATGGGCTGAAAAACGCTGTTAGCTTGAGGTAGCTGGTACGGATACGGAGTGGATGCGTTGTAAATATGAGACGAGTACGTTGCTTGGAAAAAGGTAGCGAATAAATTTGCAATACCAACAGCAGAAACTTTTGTTTTGTTCTGGTAATGAAGGGACGGAGGAAAAGCGTTTGACATACGCTTAGAGTTAACGAACGAATAGAATTGTTTAGGATCACTAAGAATGTTACTACTACATTGTGAAAGGTAATGATTAAAACACTGACTATTAACGGCAAGGAACAGAGAGCGAGCGGAGGAGTATAGAGCTAAGGCCGACGTGAAGCAATTTCTTAACCAATTCAGTACAATTTTCCTGCCGCACATAAATAGGTGGAGGTTTACTTGCTTGGCTTTAGGTGTTTCAGCGAATCTATTGTTCGTGAGCGCCTTATTTAGCACAGTGTTTCCAGATGTTTTGGGTATTTTGGGTGCAATATTTTGCTCAGTTGCTTCAGGGCTAAATTTTCATTTTACTTGCACAAAGTATCGAGCCCAGTCTGTTTTATCGTCCGCCTCCAATGCCAACTCCATCACCATCACCATTGGCGTTTCCTTCTAAACCCGACGAAGTCCCGGAGTGGGGAGTAAAAGTTGCGGTTCCAACCAATCGCGGTCTGGCAACAACGCATCGTCGGAAGCAGTTGATGGTTTCGAGAGTGATCTAGGAAGTTCAAAAGAATATAGACACATTTAGCAAACTAATAGGATCTGCATATTGACCACATCCCGGGAAAACCGTGAGATTTTTTGATAGATGTGAAACCCCGATTCACACTGGCACCATCCGTCAAAAAGCAGCTTATGAGCTTTGGTCTGAATAGTGGAGTTTTCATAATTGTAAATTTTCTATTTTATGGGCTATACCAAAACAATACATATGTGTACATTGTACAATAAACGTTACACTTTGGACTCCCTTTATTGCAGAAACTCTGTTTGGAAGTTGGTTTGGCCTTGGCTGCTTGCAATTTGCTGGAGCTCATCCTAATATTTGTGCTCCTTTTTTTGGACTTCAAGCATTTCCAAACAATCTTCAGAAGATTCCAGTTTTCCAGTTTATAAGGCGGCGATCAACCACCACGAACTTGTTAGAGTTTACCTCTTTCATTATTAAAGGCTTTCAATGTAACTTACAGACGGATGTTATTTACACCGACTTTAGTAAAGCATTCGACTCTGTAAACCATTCCCTTTTAGCACATGAACTTGATCTTTTAGGGTTTCCGCCCAACCTCCTGAGATGGATAACTAGCTACCTTTGTTCCTGGTCTCAAAGAGTCCTCTTCAAAAACTCCCTATCTTCCAAAGGTTTCTTCGGGAGTACCACAGGGCAGACATCTAGGCCCCTTACTCTTCACACTCTTTATTAATGACTTGCCTTCAGTATTAACATACTCTCGAGTACTTATGTATGCGGTTGATGTTAAACTCTGTGTCCAGTACAAGGACATTTCTTTACATTCTCGCTTGCAATCCGATCTCAATAGCTTTCAGTCATGGTGTTGTGCAAACTTGTTACACCTTAATGCCTCGAAATGCAAAGTTATGACATTTCATCGTTCTAGCCCTTTGTTGGCTCCCTACACCCTATTTGGTGGTTCTCTTGAGAGAATTACCCTGGTGGATGATCTGGGTGTTATGTTAGACCCCAAGTTAAAGTTTTCCGAACACATTTCTACCATGGTAAATAAGGCCATGGGCGTGCTTGGGTTTATAAAGAGGTGGTCAAAGGAATTTGACGACCCCTATATAACAAAGACTCTCTATACCTCGCTTGTTCGTCCGATCTTAGAATACGGCTCCTGTGTATGGTGCCCTCAGTACAAAGTACACCAGGACCGTATAGAATCAGTACAGAAAAACTGATTACTCTTTGCTCTGCGGGGCCTTAACTGGGATGCGGGTGTAAGACTCCCATCTTACTCTAGTAGACTACTATTAGTAAACCTCCCATCCTTAGTTAACCGTAGAAAAATGCTTGGTGTGATATTTATGCACAACTTGATCAGGGGTGACATAGACAGCCCTGATCTGTTGAGCCGCATAAACTTCACGATTCCTATTAGACTGACTAGAAATTTTATACCGTTGTTCCTTCCACTTTGTAGATCGAATTATTCCTTGCATGAACCGTTTAGGGTCTTATGCTCGGATTATAATTCCCTCTACCATATTATATCCACCACTAATTCTCTTCCTCTTATTAAATTATTAATCCTTACACACCTTTCTATTAATTAGTAACTGTAGTGGTATTTGTATTTTGATTGGATGCTTAGTTTCTTAGTAAGTTTAGTACTAATTTTCCTCGAATGTTAGTCTAATAGCTATCTTTCTTGCATGTTCGCGTTTGGTTCGGCTACGCACCGCGCGTCATGCGGCAGCGCCCCTCGGTCGGTTGGGCGGGAGGAGGGCTGCGTTTTGCCTGGGATCCGCGCGTAACAGCCTTCTGCTGGTGTCACACGGGCCACTTGACGGTGCAGCAACTGCATCGCCTCTTGAAAGATGCAGTCATTGCATGTCAACGTCCAAAGATTAATCCGCTTTGGTGCGGCGTGACGCAGTAATATCATGCCAAGTGTTTGTAGCAAGATTTTCCATCTTCGCTTTCCACTCAAACCTGCGTGTATTTGTTTTTGACTGGCTATAAGAAATGAATATAAAACATGAACATACATACATATATATATTTATTAAAGTTATCAACACCAGATTCTGCTCGTTTTATTTTGTATTGTGTTTTGTTTTGTTTTTTTTTTTTGGCTATGCAACATTTGATATTTAAAATAAGGTTTGAAACATATCAAGGCGTGAACAATTTTTTATTGCCATTCATTGTGTAGAATTTTGCGGGATTACTTTCTTTTAGTTTAAATGCCTTTAATTATGCTCGGGACAACGGGGATTCACAAGGTGAACCAGAGAACGAAAACGACATTTTCTAATCAATTCGATATTGCGACTCTCTTTGAGTTTATTTTTCTGCCAGACTATACTCCGGCGTATGTTGCTCAACATCGTTATGTTGCTTTATAAGTGTGAATGCAAATGTAAATATGTTAGGCGGTAACGACTTCTTTGTCTCTTCTTATTTCATTTCAATTTATTTCTAATTTAAATCTAACAGTTGCATCGACTGCTGTATCGACATTCCTGCCACCCTTGACGACAGCATGTCGGTCTGCAATCTGAGGGTAGCTGAGACAATTTGTGAATTGAGCGCTTAATTACGCCCCCTCCTGTCCGCACCTCGGCCACTCTGACATTTCCATCCGCTCCTGATCACCCTGCCGGTGATTCACCGCTGCGGCGTTGTGTGGTCTTCGTGGACCAACACCATGGCTCCGACGGCGATTTTAGGTTCTGGTGTTTGCCAATTGCTGCGACGCTGCACACTGTCGATGTAGTCCTTTGACCAGGCCTGTGTAGCATATTGGATATTACCAAACCTTCACGGAAGGCTGAGCAGGTGATGGTTCGTCTCCCGTCCGGGCACGTGCTTGTTCCGGCTTCCGTCTCATCGGCAAGAAATGGGGGGGTTTTTATTTCCCAGAACGGACGGGACACAGCTCAACTCCAACAATCATAATACTGATACAGTAACGTTCATTAAAATTTCACGTGCAAGCGAAGTATCGACACAAATATGTACAAGAGCAAATACACCTAACTACACACACACGGACACATACACACATACAAGTCGTGCCACGGTGTTGTTGTGACCACTCATGCCCACCCTACCATGATCACCGCTCCCGGTTCATCCGGTGATCCCATAAAGAAGGCTCTTACAGCCTCCTATCCAACCCCATTACCCTCCTTTGCCCAGCATGGTCCCCGCATATAGAACTCTAGCCCCGATTCATGTTAAATCCTATATTTCATATTGAGCAATAGCACATGCATCGCACTAGTAAACTAATAAATGATTAACTCTTAATAATACACTTTAGATTGAAATTTTACTTACAAATTGAAAGAAGGGAAGGGTACATATCTCCAGCTTTTATGTTAGGCAAATAGATAATAATAATAAATAAATATGCAAAGGGGAATGTAAAAACTGTGCGCCGCGATCGTTATGGCAGGTCAGTTATTCAAGTGCATTAGCGAAAGCAACCGCAAGTAGAAAGCATAAAAGAACGTCAGAGCGACCAGCCTCGCATCTTCCCTTTTGTGCCTTGTTCTTAAGAGGGCTGGTTCTTATGCGCGGCGTAAGCGCTTATGGTTGCCAGCAGGGCATAAGGGAGAGCGCACAGCCTCTCTTAAGCGACGAAGCCCCTGACTACGTGAGGTTTTTTTTTTTTTTTGGTCATGCAATAAATAGTTGCTCATAACAAACAAACTCCAATGTTTTATCTTTATGTTTTGGGATCACTTACGGCCTTCCTTTGATTTGTTTTAATAAATGCGTTGAAACAGCGATGAAAGCGCTTCCATGGACTGCGGCAACGTTCCTAAAACGAAAGCTAGAGAAATACTTTTACAAAGAAAACTCACGCTCTCCTCTGCCGTTTAACCGTTGTTCACTTTCGCCCTGTCACACATTCCACTTGCTATTTCTTCCGAACAGAATTTAAAAACACAACCAAAAGAAATTTACTAAGCTAATTACACTAATGACACTATAGCATAAAAATAGGAATCAGCGGTTACACTGATGGATATAAAAAAAAAACGACAGTCGTTGCCGCCGGCTTCACATCTGGGCACTCCTCGGCACTTCGTATGGGGAAACGAAAATAGGTCGAGACCCAGATCTATATTTCGGGTAGAAATTGGCTGACCGTTTACATAGCTTTAATAATTTCCGCAGAATTGGACGGCCTCCAATATATCGCGGGTCCGTGACACATAAGTGGCTCGCGCCCGCAAAGCGACTGATGAGCCGATCTTTTACGCCTCCCGCTTTGTGCTGCTCGGCCTAGCGCTGGGAATTTTTGGTACGGAGCTGTAGTTGGGCGAGGAGCATAAGTCCCTTGCCGCGGGCGGAGGCCCTAATATCGGGGAAATTGTTGTTGCGAGCTTTCGTATTGGGGTTCAGACAGGTACCCAAACGATTGCCCGAAGTTTAAGCCGGTACTAACCGCCAATCTGAAAAATTAATTTCCTACAATAAAAAAAAAGCACTACCCTACGCCACGAGTGTATGTGGTGTATATTAGCGACGCTGAAATACATACCAATTGAGATTGGCACTTAACACACTTTTACTTTATAAACGCACAATATTTCTTTCCTTTTGCTGTATTCAGCTGTTAAGATCTTTTCCCGGTTTTTATTCCTCTTTTTTTTTCTTTATACTTGGACTGGACAAAAATAGCACGTCTGTCTTCGCCAACAGTTTTTCTTCCAAGAGACCGAGGCTAGATCTGCACAGTCTGAGACCCCCCAGTACAGCGTTAAACTTGAGAATCCTCCATTTTCGAATTGACGCCGTAATTATTTTACAAGTTTCAACTCAAAAAACAGAAAAAAAACCGCTCTCCTTCGTTTACCTTTTAACTTGAATTGAGGCGGCAAAGTTGAGTAACCTAGGGAGACCAATATCCCTTCTTGGTACTTTTCCAAATGTTCCCTTTTGTGGATCCCAGTATTTATACCTTTTTTTTTTTATACGTTACTCTTTCAAACCACTTCAAATCCCCCCTACCAAAATCACACTTTGGGGAAGAAGGACCAAAAGGGTGATTCCCACTTAGAGCGATTTTTAACCATGGTGCTACTGTTTGATATCTTTGGCATGGAATTTGCCGATCAGACGTCCTTGCAAATCCTCTAGCTCGTAATAGGCTTGACCCAACTGTCGCCTTACCCGGGACTTCACAAAAACGGGAGCCAACTTGGCATTAAATCCTTTCACGAAATTACTTTGCTGGAAATTTCGACGGTAAACCTCCTGTCCCACTCTGAATGATACCTCCTTACTTCGAAGGTTATACGTCTTTTCATTTCGTTCGTGCTGAGCCCTCATTGCCTCCTTTGCCGTGCCACGCATCAGGTCAAATGAGTCGTCCCTAGAAAAATGCACCCAACGATCTTCTAACATCTCTAGCTGCCTCAACAACTGATACGTGGTACCATTCGTGATCATCTGTTGCCCAAACGGTATGGACTCGCCTTTACGGCACTGTGCACAGCCGATCTTAACGCACATGCTACACTGCTGAGCTGCTCATCCCAGTTACCTTGGTCAGTATTTATGTAGGCTTTGATTGCTGCCAAGATAGATCTGTTAACTCGCTCGGACGCGTTAGCCTGCGGAGCGTAAACGGCGGTGTAAGCGTGCTCTATGCCATACTTCTGAAGCAAGGAGTTGAATGCATGGGACTTAAATTGGACGCCGTTGTCCGAGACTAGCTTTTCCGGCACTCCAAAGCAGTGAAATAATTGTTCCTCAATGTATGGTACGATGGCGTCGGCGGTAAATTTTTCTTACGGGTTTAATAAACGGAAATTTGGAAAAATGATCTAACACCACAAATATCCCGACATTCCCACTACGACTTCTAGGATACGGTCCCAGAAAATCTACGTAGAGCTTCTGGAAGAACCGTTCTGTTTCCCCCGTTTTTGCTAGTGGCGGTCTTAAAGGTCTATTTGGATGCTTAGTACACTTACAAATTTCACACCGGTTTATGAACTCTTTGACATCTTTTAACAACGTCGGCCAATAATAGTAGCGCCGAACCTTTTCGAGCGTTTTATTTATGCCTCCGTGTGCAGATAGGGCGTGCTCGTGGGCCATTTTCAGGACCGAATCTATGAGCCCCTTGGGAATCCAAATTTTCCAACAGAGTTCATCCGCTACCCTTTCGCCTGTTGCTTGCTCGGTGCGACGATATATATGCCTGCCTACCACCTTTACATCTGGCATCTGAGCCTGACTACTCGCTACTTTAGCCCTAAGGGAAACGTAATCCGTCGAACTAAAGTGCTCCGACTCCAAATCGATCCTTTCTTCTGGTTCGATCTCTGACAAATCTGGGGAAAAGACCCGAGACAAGGCGTCTGGAACGATGTTTCGAGACCCTTTTCGGTGGCTAATATTAAAGGAATACCCCTGAAGCTTCAAAGCCCATCTGGCCAGTCTGCTACTCAGATCTGATTGGGACATCAGCCACTTCAAGGAGGCATGGTCGGTTATCACCGTAAATTGATGTCCCTCTACATAAGCGCGAAATTTCTTGATGCTCAGAATGGCAGCTAAGCATTCCTTTTCCGTCACCGAGTAAGCACGTTGGCACTTATTCAATTTTCGTGACATAAACGCAATTGGTACTTCATCGCCCTCTTCGTTTATCTGCATCAGTACCCCTCCTACTCCTGAGTGACTAGCGTCGCAGTGGATAAAGAAAGGCTTTTCAAAATTCGGTGTGTGTAAGACGGGAGCTTCACACATTGAGTTCTTCAGAGCTGTGAATGCAGCTTCTGCTTCTTCGGACCAAATGAACTGGCGTTTCTGCTTCAGGGCGTCCGTCAGAGGCGCCGCAATAGCCGCAAAATTCTTTATAAATTTGTGGTACCATCCCGTCATACCCAAGAATCGACGCAACTGTTTCACCGACTTCGGAGCAGGATATTCCTTAATGGCCTCTATTTTGTCCAAGTCCATGCCTATAATACCGTGACCCACTACATGCCCCAGATAGCGGACCTCAGGCACACAGAACTTGCTCTTCTGTATATTAATTGTAAGCCCCGCTGCAGACAGCTTCTCTGCTAATACTTTTAACACACTCAGATGCCTTTCAAAGGTGTCTGACACTATAAGCAGGTCATCCAAGTATATAAACACTCCGTTTCGAAGATTGGCTGGAATAATGCGGTCCATAAGTTTGGACATAGTAGACGGCGCATTGGTAAGCCCAAACGGCATAACTTTAAACTGGTAAAGCGGCCGTCCAGGCACTGTGAATGCTGTTTTATCCCTAGAACCTTCTTCTAGCGGTATTTGCCAGTAGGCATCTTTCAGGTCGAGGCTAGTTATGTATTCTGCCTTTGGTAACCGGCTTAAGATCCCATCTATGAGCGGCATGGGATACGCGTCCTTCCGAGTCACCTCGTTCACCTTGCGGCTGTCTATACAAAGACGAACCTTCTCCGGCTTCCGGACGAGTACTACCGGACAAGACCACGCACTGTTGGATTCTTCGATGACTCCTAGCGCTAACATGCGATCCAACTCCTCATACATTAATTTCTCGATAGCTGGGGACACTGCATAGTGTCGTTGTTTTGTGGGCTTTGCCTCCCCTACATCTATTACATGGGACAACAACGTGGTTTTTCCTAAACCATTATCCGCGAAAGACGGAAGACACTGAATGGTTCTATTCAGTTGTTCTCGTTGCACCTCCGATAAAGGACGTTGGTTTTCTGGCTTCCACACCTCATCGCAATGGTTCACCGTGTCATTAGCACTTCCTTGTGGATACAAATCGGCTGGCAATAAGCCAAATTCGGTCCAAAAGTTAATGCCCAGATACAGAGGCTGCGTTAGGGTTGGAACGATGTATAGGGTAACAGACCTGGTAACACCTTTATAGCCCACTTCCGCTTTAAGCTTCCCCACCACTCTCTGAGACTGCCCACCCGCTGTCCGAACTGTGGATGTCATAGGCATAAATTGAAATTGGCTTTCAAGCAGCTCGCTGGCCAAATCTCCACCAATGCAACTAATAGATGCCCCTGTATCCATTAATCCAACAAGCTTTCTGTCTAATAATGTGACCTCTGCATATGGCCTGAGATCTTCTGATATTATTGACGATACCAGAGCTTTTTTCTCTAACTTTAGATTTCTGACAAATTCTTCCCGACGTACTTTAGCTCGTGCCTTCCGTTTAGACTCCCTATCCTCTTTTTCTTCCTGTGTTATTTTCTTATTATCTATGGTTAAATTATTGTTTACTATTGGGATTGGGAATTGCGTAGCAGCTTCTATCGCTACTCGGTGTTCGTCGCTTTGGACGCTGATGGTCTGCGTGCACTTTTCAAGGGTGCACGCACTTGGGTGTTTTTTGTTGCTTGGCATTTTTGGCACGACGGCTTGTAAGTGTCAGGCTGGCCACACCCATAGCAAAAAACTACTCGCTCTGCTACGCAATCCTGGTAGCGATGACCATTACCACGGCAGTTCCAACAGACTAAGTTGAACGCTGCTATCTCCCCATCACTTTCGTCTGACTCCTCTTGCCCTGGGCTTTCTACCGCGTGAACCAACCGTCTTGGTGCTGGTCGTGGTCTAGCCACCGGATCTTTACCAACAGTTTGCATGAACAGTTCCCGAGTCTTCACCAAGTGTCTTAACTGTGCAATGCTAAAGATCTTTTCATATAGCAGTTCATGCTGTATCTCCGGCAATAAATTGGATCGGAGTGACTCCATCAGGGAACCTTCTGACAAGGGCGTTGTCAGGGTATCTGCCAGTCGGACAATCGCTTCGTAGAACTCATCAAATGATTCGTTCTCCTTCTGCTTCCTTCGGTCTATTGCAGCTCGAATGTTGACGTCTGTCCTCGCATCCGTGAATCGTACTAACAATGAAGATTTAAGGTCGGCCCAAACGACCGTCCTAACACTCTTATGGTAGCGCCAATACCAGTCACTGGCACTTCCCTCAAAGAGATTGCTCACGTATCTCGAAAGCAACTCGAAATTCCCGTCCAATGTTTGGATCGTGAGCGCTTCTACCCGATAAATGAAATCGTCGACGGAAATTCCAGTCCGCCCAGAGAACCTAAGCTTCCAATTGACTAAAATTTGACAAACACGCTCTGGTCGAATATCCACACTCATGGGGGAATTCCTGCTGGCTGTTTCGAAACCCTGAAACCCGGGCAAAGGTGTCGGCCGTCGTGCCGATCCTTCTCCAGCTTGGTTATCCCTCGAAGGAACATCCGCTGTATTTGCCAATTGGCCCATGAGAGAGCTGAGAATACCTTGAAAACCATTAGCGATCGCATTGCTTAGCATCTCGGTTTGTGTCAACGAGGCTTTAGCCATGGCTTCGGCTATCATTCGCTGAAGCTCGTTACTAGGCGGCGGAGCTACCACCACTGGCGGACCAGCTTTCCTAGTTTGCGGCTGATTGGCCGAAGCAGACGTCGAAGCTCCCTGTGGAGCCCCCACATGGGCTTTATTCCTTGTATCAGGCATTTTTGGTACCAATAAGGTTCCGACGGTATCCCCAGCAGTTTCGTCTAATAAATTCAACGTCGATGACTGAAAAGACGTTTTGCAGACAGGACAAACCTTCTTAGAACCCACTTGTGCGCCAAAACAGGCCTTATGGAAAGTGTGACCACAAGACGTGGTAAGGAGCTGAGCCAAATATTCCACCTGAGCCTGGCAGATCAAGCAAACACTTTCTTGTAATTCTTCGTCTGCTAAATTCTCGCAACTGCCAAATACGGGCATAATATAAAATATAAAATATAATAATAAAGTAATTAAATAGATAAATAAAATTTAAGAAATTAATAAAAAAAAAAAAAAATACAGTATCAAACAAAAAAAACAATCTGCTAGGACCATGCTTAAGACAAAGGGAATAATAGGGTATATCTATGTGTGTGTATGTGTATGATGTTTCCCATGTACTACATTTACTCAACTACATGCATAAAGAAATTAATAATAACCCACAACTCGTAGCTATAGGCGGTCCGGGTCTTTCGCGGTGGGTAATAGTTTTATACCACGTTTCCATCCAACGATACCAGATACCCAGCCCGATGAGTATGAGTCCATTCACAACTCCTTCCTGGAAAATTGAGGCCTTTCACCCACCGTTCCTGATCGGATAATCCAAACCGGAAAAAAAGGAGCATTCCTCCAGCATTGGCCAGAAGGAACAGGAAGGAAAGGAAGACAAACGAATAAAGAAAGAAAGAACGAAACGAATAGTAATAAGCTCGAAGCATCGGGGTGGTACCGGTGTTATATGTACTCATCATTCCGGCCTGCATCCTAGGAGCCCGCTTGGTCACTTACAACGGTGGCAATAGTTTAATAACCCACTGCGCTGATCCAGCATAAAGTGATAAAGCCAAAACAAACAAAACAGAATGACAACTAGAAAGACACATCTGTCCCGATACTGGTTGGGAATGTAAGGTCACATCTACATTCCACAATTTTCACAATCATTTGGGCCTTGCCGGTTTGTTGTCAGTTGCGACAACTCGGGCCCCACGTTGGGCGCCAAATAATAAACTAACTGTAGCATATTGGATATTACCAAACCTTCACGGAAGGCTGAGCAGGTGATGGTTCGTCTCCCGTCCGGGCACGTGCTTGTTCCGGCTTCCGTCTCATCGGCAAGAAATGGGGGGTTTTTATTTCCCAGAACGGACGGGACACAGCTCAACTCCAACAATCATAATACTGATACAGTAACGTTCATTAAAATTTCACGTGCAAGCGAAGTATCGACACAAATATGTACAAGAGCAAATACACCTAACTACACACACACGGACACATACACACATACAAGTCGTGCCACGGTGTTGTTGTGACCACTCATGCCCACCCTACCATGATCACCGCTCCCGGTTCATCCGGTGATCCCATAAAGAAGGCTCTTACAGCCTCCTATCCAACCCCATTACCCTCCTTTGCCCAGCATGGTCCCCGCATATAGAACTCTAGCCCCGATTCATGTTAAATCCTATATTTCATATTGAGCAATAGCACATGCATCGCACTAGTAAACTAATAAATGATTAACTCTTAATAATACACTTTAGATTGAAATTTTACTTACAAATTGAAAGAAGGGAAGGGTACATATCTCCAGCTTTTATGTTAGGCAAATAGATAATAATAATAAATAAATATGCAAAGGGGAATGTAAAAACTGTGCGCCGCGATCGTTATGGCAGGTCAGTTATTCAAGTGCATTAGCGAAAGCAACCGCAAGTAGAAAGCATAAAAGAACGTCAGAGCGACCAGCCTCGCATCTTCCCTTTTGTGCCTTGTTCTTAAGAGGGCTGGTTCTTATGCGCGGCGTAAGCGCTTATGGTTGCCAGCAGGGCATAAGGGAGAGCGCACAGCCTCTCTTAAGCGACGAAGCCCCTGACTACGTGAGGTTTTTTTTTTTTTTTGGTCATGCAATAAATAGTTGCTCATAACAAACAAACTCCAATGTTTTATCTTTATGTTTTGGGATCACTTACGGCCTTCCTTTGATTTGTTTTAATAAATGCGTTGAAACAGCGATGAAAGCGCTTCCATGGACTGCGGCAACGTTCCTAAAACGAAAGCTGGAGAAATACTTTTACAAAGAAAACTCACGCTCTCCTCTGCCGTTTAACCGTTGTTCACTTTCGCCCTGTCACACATTCCACTTGCTATTTCTTCCGAACAGAATTTAAAAACACAACCAAAAGAAATTTACTAAGCTAATTACACTAATGACACTATAGCATAAAAATAGGAATCAGCGGTTACACTGATGGATATAAAAAAAAAACGACAGTCGTTGCCGCCGGCTTCACATCTGGGCACTCCTCGGCACTTCGTATGGGGAAACGAAAATAGGTCGAGACCCAGATCTATATTTCGGGTAGAAATTGGCTGACCGTTTACATAGCTTTAATAATTTCCGCAGAATTGGACGGCCTCCAATATATCGCGGGTCCGTGACACATAAGTGGCTCGCGCCCGCAAAGCGACTGATGAGCCGATCTTTTACGCCTCCCGCTTTGTGCTGCTCGGCCTAGCGCTGGGAATTTTTGGTACGGAGCTGTAGTTGGGCGAGGAGCATAAGTCCCTTGCCGCGGGCGGAGGCCCTAATATCGGGGAAATTGTTGTTGCGAGTTTTGTATTGGGGTTCAGACAGGTACCCAAACGATTGCCCGAAGTTTAAGCCGGTACTAACCGCCAATCTGAAAAATTAATTTCCTACAATAAAAAAAAAGCACTACCCTACGCCACGAGTGTATGTGGTGTATATTAGCGACGCTGAAATACATACCAATTGAGATTGGCACTTAACACACTTTTACTTTATAAACGCACAATATTTCTTTCCTTTTGCTGTATTCAGCTGTTAAGATCTTTTCCCGGTTTTTATTCCTCTTTTTTTTTCTTTATACTTGGACTGGACAAAAATAGCACGTCTGTCTTCGCCAACAGTTTTTCTTCCAAGAGACCGAGGCTAGATCTGCACAGTCTGAGACCCCCCAGTACAGCGTTAAACTTGAGAATCCTCCATTTTCGAATTGACGCCGTAATTATTTTACAAGTTTCAACTCAAAAAACAGAAAAAAAACCGCTCTCCTTCGTTTACCTTTTAACTTGAATTGAGGCGGCAAAGTTGAGTAACCTAGGGAGACCAATATCCCTTCTTGGTACTTTTCCAAATGTTCCCTTTTGTGGATCCCAGTATTTAAACCTTTTTTTTTTTATACGTTACTCTTTCAAACCACTTCAAATCCCCCCTACCAAAATCACACTTTGGGGAAGAAGGACCAAAAGGGTGATTCCCACTTAGAGCGATTTTTAACCATGGTGCTACTGTTTGATATCTTTGGCATGGAATTTGCCGATCAGACGTCCTTGCAAATCCTCTAGCTCGTAATAGGCTTGACCCAACTGTCGCCTTACCCGGGACTTCACAAAAACGGGAGCCAACTTGGCATTAAATCCTTTCACGAAATTACTTTGCTGGAAATTTCGACGGTAAACCTCCTGTCCCACTCTGAATGATACCTCCTTACTTCGAAGGTTATACGTCTTTTCATTTCGTTCGTGCTGAGCCCTCATTGCCTCCTTTGCCGTGCCACGCATCAGGTCAAATGAGTCGTCCCTAGAAAAATGCACCCAACGATCTTCTAACATCTCTAGCTGCCTCAACAACTGATACGTGGTACCATTCGTGATCATCTGTTGCCCAAACGGTATGGACTCGCCTTTACGGCACTGTGCACAGCCGATCTTAACGCACATGCTACACTGCTGAGCTGCTCATCCCAGTTACCTTGGTCAGTATTTATGTAGGCTTTGATTGCTGCCAAGATAGATCTGTTAACTCGCTCGGACGCGTTAGCCTGCGGAGCGTAAACGGCGGTGTAAGCGTGCTCTATGCCATACTTCTGAAGCAAGGAGTTGAATGCATGGGACTTAAATTGGACGCCGTTGTCCGAGACTAGCTTTTCCGGCACTCCAAAGCAGTGAAATAATTGTTCCTCAATGTATGGTACGATGGCGTCGGCGGTAAATTTTTCTTACGGGTTTAATAAACGGAAATTTGGAAAAATGATCTAACACCACAAATATCCCGACATTCCCACTACGACTTCTAGGATACGGTCCCAGAAAATCTACGTAGAGCTTCTGGAAGAACCGTTCTGTTTCCCCCGTTTTTGCTAGTGGCGGTCTTAAAGGTCTATTTGGATGCTTAGTACACTTACAAATTTCACACCGGTTTATGAACTCTTTGACATCTTTTAACAACGTCGGCCAATAATAGTAGCGCCGAACCTTTTCGAGCGTTTTATTTATGCCTCCGTGTGCAGATAGGGCGTGCTCGTGGGCCATTTTCAGGACCGAATCTATGAGCCCCTTGGGAATCCAAATTTTCCAACAGAGTTCATCCGCTACCCTTTCGCCTGTTGCTTGCTCGGTGCGACGATATATATGCCTGCCTACCACCTTTACATCTGGCATCTGAGCCTGACTACTCGCTACTTTAGCCCTAAGGGAAACGTAATCCGTCGAACTAAAGTGCTCCGACTCCAAATCGATCCTTTCTTCTGGTTCGATCTCTGACAAATCTGGGGAAAAGACCCGAGACAAGGCGTCTGGAACGATGTTTCGAGACCCTTTTCGGTGGCTAATATTAAAGGAATACCCCTGAAGCTTCAAAGCCCATCTGGCCAGTCTGCTACTCAGATCTGATTGGGACATCAGCCACTTCAAGGAGGCATGGTCGGTTATCACCGTAAATTGATGTCCCTCTACATAAGCGCGAAATTTCTTGATGCTCAGAATGGCAGCTAAGCATTCCTTTTCCGTCACCGAGTAAGCACGTTGGCACTTATTCAATTTTCGTGACATAAACGCAATTGGTACTTCATCGCCCTCTTCGTTTATCTGCATCAGTACCCCTCCTACTCCTGAGTGACTAGCGTCGCAGTGGATAAAGAAAGGCTTTTCAAAATTCGGTGTGTGTAAGACGGGAGCTTCACACATTGAGTTCTTCAGAGCTGTGAATGCAGCTTCTGCTTCTTCGGACCAAATGAACTGGCGTTTCTGCTTCAGGGCGTCCGTCAGAGGCGCCGCAATAGCCGCAAAATTCTTTATAAATTTGTGGTACCATCCCGTCATACCCAAGAATCGACGCAACTGTTTCACCGACTTCGGAGCAGGATATTCCTTAATGGCCTCTATTTTGTCCAAGTCCATGCCTATAATACCGTGACCCACTACATGCCCCAGATAGCGGACCTCAGGCACACAGAACTTGCTCTTCTGTATATTAATTGTAAGCCCCGCTGCAGACAGCTTCTCTGCTAATACTTTTAACACACTCAGATGCCTTTCAAAGGTGTCTGACACTATAAGCAGGTCATCCAAGTATATAAACACTCCGTTTCGAAGATTGGCTGGAATAATGCGGTCCATAAGTTTGGACATAGTAGACGGCGCATTGGTAAGCCCAAACGGCATAACTTTAAACTGGTAAAGCGGCCGTCCAGGCACTGTGAATGCTGTTTTATCCCTAGAACCTTCTTCTAGCGGTATTTGCCAGTAGGCATCTTTCAGGTCGAGGCTAGTTATGTATTCTGCCTTTGGTAACCGGCTTAAGATCCCATCTATGAGCGGCATGGGATACGCGTCCTTCCGAGTCACCTCGTTCACCTTGCGGCTGTCTATACAAAGACGAACCTTCTCCGGCTTCCGGACGAGTACTACCGGACAAGACCACGCACTGTTGGATTCTTCGATGACTCCTAGCGCTAACATGCGATCCAACTCCTCATACATTAATTTCTCGATAGCTGGGGACACTGCATAGTGTCGTTGTTTTGTGGGCTTTGCCTCCCCTACATCTATTACATGGGACAACAACGTGGTTTTTCCTAAACCATTATCCGCGAAAGACGGAAGACACTGAATGGTTCTATTCAGTTGTTCTCGTTGCACCTCCGATAAAGGACGTTGGTTTTCTGGCTTCCACACCTCATCGCAATGGTTCACCGTGTCATTAGCACTTCCTTGTGGATACAAATCGGCTGGCAATAAGCCAAATTCGGTCCAAAAGTTAATGCCCAGATACAGAGGCTGCGTTAGGGTTGGAACGATGTATAGGGTAACAGACCTGGTAACACCTTTATAGCCCACTTCCGCTTTAAGCTTCCCCACCACTCTCTGAGACTGCCCACCCGCTGTCCGAACTGTGGATGTCATAGGCTTAAATTGAAATTGGCTTTCAAGCAGCTCGCTGGCCAAATCTCCACCAATGCAACTAATAGATGCCCCTGTATCCATTAATCCAACAAGCTTTCTGTCTAATAATGTGACCTCTGCATATGGCCTGAGATCTTCTGATATTATTGACGATACCAGAGCTTTTTTCTCTAACTTTAGATTTCTGACAAATTCTTCCCGACGTACTTTAGCTCGTGCCTTCCGTTTAGACTCCCTATCCTCTTTTTCTTCCTGTGTTATTTTCTTATTATCTATGGTTAAATTATTGTTTACTATTGGGATTGGGAATTGCGTAGCAGCTTCTATCGCTACTCGGTGTTCGTCGCTTTGGACGCTGATGGTCTGCGTGCACTTTTCAAGGGTACACGCACTTGGGTGTTTTTTGTTGCTTGGCATTTTTGGCACGACGGCTTGTAAGTGTCAGGCTGGCCACACCCATAGCAAAAAACTACTCGCTCTGCTACGCAATCCTGGTAGCGATGACCATTACCACGGCAGTTCCAACAGACTAAGTTGAACGCTGCTATCTCCCCATCACTTTCGTCTGACTCCTCTTGCCCTGGGCTTTCTACCGCGTGAACCAACCGTCTTGGTGCTGGTCGTGGTCTAGCCACCGGATCTTTACCAACAGTTTGCATGAACAGTTCCCGAGTCTTCACCAAGTGTCTTAACTGTGCAATGCTAAAGATCTTTTCATATAGCAGTTCATGCTGTATCTCCGGCAATAAATTGGATCGGAGTGACTCCATCAGGGAACCTTCTGACAAGGGCGTTGTCAGGGTATCTGCCAGTCGGACAATCGCTTCGTAGAACTCATCAAATGATTCGTTCTCCTTCTGCTTCCTTCGGTCTATTGCAGCTCGAATGTTGACGTCTGTCCTCGCATCCGTGAATCGTACTAACAATGAAGATTTAAGGTCGGCCCAAACGACCGTCCTAACACTCTTATGGTAGCGCCAATACCAGTCACTGGCACTTCCCTCAAAGAGATTGCTCACGTATCTCGAAAGCAACTCGAAATTCCCGTCCAATGTTTGGATCGTGAGCGCTTCTACCCGATAAATGAAATCGTCGACGGAAATTCCAGTCCGCCCAGAGAACCTAAGCTTCCAATTGACTAAAATTTGACTAACACGCTCTGGTCGAATATCCACACTCATGGGGGAATTCCTGCTGGCTGTTTCGAAACCCTGAAACCCGGGCAAAGGTGTCGGCCGTCGTGCCGATCCTTCTCCAGCTTGGTTATCCCTCGAAGGAACATCCGCTGTATTTGCCAATTGGCCCATGAGAGAGCTGAGAATACCTTGAAAACCATTAGCGATCGCATTGCTTAGCATCTCGGTTTGTGTCAACGAGGCTTTAGCCATGGCTTCGGCTATCATTCGCTGAAGCTCGTTACTAGGCGGCGGAGCTACCACCACTGGCGGACCAGCTTTCCTAGTTTGCGGCTGATTGGCCGAAGCAGACGTCGAAGCTCCCTGTGGAGCCCCCACATGGGCTTTATTCCTTGTATCAGGCATTTTTGGTACCAATAAGGTTCCGACGGTATCCCCAGCAGTTTCGTCTAATAAATTCAACGTCGATGACTGAAAAGACGTTTTGCAGACAGGACAAACCTTCTTAGAACCCACTTGTGCGCCAAAACAGGCCTTATGGAAAGTGTGACCACAAGACGTGGTAAGGAGCTGAGCCAAATATTCCACCTGAGCCTGGCAGATCAAGCAAACACTTTCTTGTAATTCTTCGTCTGCCAAATTCTCGCAACTGCCAAATACGGGCATAATATAAAATATAAAATATAATAATAAAGTAATTAAATAGATAAATAAAATTTAAGAAATTAATAAAAAAAAAAAAAATACAGTATCAAACAAAAAAAACAATCTGCTAGGACCATGCTTAAGACAAAGGGAATAATAGGGTATATCTATGTGTGTGTATGTGTATGATGTTTCCCATGTACTACATTTACTCAACTACATGCATAAAGAAATTAATAATAACCCACAACTCGTAGCTATAGGCGGTCCGGGTCTTTCGCGGTGGGTAATAGTTTTATACCACGTTTCCATCCAACGATACCAGATACCCAGCCCGATGAGTATGAGTCCATTCACAACTCCTTCCTGGAAAATTGAGGCCTTTCACCCACCGTTCCTGATCGGATAATCCAAACCGGAAAAAAAAGGAGCATTCCTCCAGCATTGGCCAGAAGGAACAGGAAGGAAAGGAAGACAAACGAATAAAGAAAGAAAGAACGAAACGAATAGTAATAAGCTCGAAGCATCGGGGTGGTACCGGTGTTATATGTACTCATCATTCCGGCCTGCATCCTAGGAGCCCGCTTGGTCACTTACAACGGTGGCAATAGTTTAATAACCCACTGCGCTGATCCAGCATAAAGTGATAAAGCCAAAACAAACAAAACAGAATGACAACTAGAAAGACACATCTGTCCCGATACTGGTTGGGAATGTAAGGTCACATCTACATTCCACAATTTTCACAATCATTTGGGCCTTGCCGGTTTGTTGTCAGTTGCGACAACTCGGGCCCCACGTTGGGCGCCAAATAATAAACTAACTGTAGCATATTGGATATTACCAAACCTTCACGGAAGGCTGAGCAGGTGATGGTTCGTCTCCCGTCCGGGCACGTGCTTGTTCCGGCTTCCGTCTCATCGGCAAGAAATGGGGGGGTTTTTATTTCCCAGAACGGACGGGACACAGCTCAACTCCAACAATCATAATACTGATACAGTAACGTTCATTAAAATTTCACGTGCAAGCGAAGTATCGACACAAATATGTACAAGAGCAAATACACCTAACTACACACACACGGACACATACACACATACAAGTCGTGCCACGGTGTTGTTGTGACCACTCATGCCCACCCTACCATGATCACCGCTCCCGGTTCATCCGGTGATCCCATAAAGAAGGCTCTTACAGCCTCCTATCCAACCCCATTACCCTCCTTTGCCCAGCATGGTCCCCGCATATAGAACTCTAGCCCCGATTCATGTTAAATCCTATATTTCATATTGAGCAATAGCACATGCATCGCACTAGTAAACTAATAAATGATTAACTCTTAATAATACACTTTAGATTGAAATTTTACTTACAAATTGAAAGAAGGGAAGGGTACATATCTCCAGCTTTTATGTTAGGCAAATAGATAATAATAATAAATAAATATGCAAAGGGGAATGTAAAAACTGTGCGCCGCGATCGTTATGGCAGGTCAGTTATTCAAGTGCATTAGCGAAAGCAACCGCAAGTAGAAAGCATAAAAGAACGTCAGAGCGACCAGCCTCGCATCTTCCCTTTTGTGCCTTGTTCTTAAGAGGGCTGGTTCTTATGCGCGACGTAAGCGCTTATGGTTGCCAGCAGGGCATAAGGGAGAGCGCACAGCCTCTCTTAAGCGACGAAGCCCCTGACTACGTGAGGTTTTTTTTTTTTTTTTGTCATGCAATAAATAGTTGCTCATAACAAACAAACTCCAATGTTTTATCTTTATGTTTTGGGATCACTTACGGCCTTCCTTTGATTTGTTTTAATAAATGCGTTGAAACAGCGATGAAAGCGCTTCCATGGACTGCGGCAACGTTCCTAAAACGAAAGCTGGAGAAATACTTTTACAAAGAAAACTCACGCTCTCCTCTGCCGTTTAACCGTTGTTCACTTTCGCCCTGTCACACATTCCACTTGCTATTTCTTCCGAACAGAATTTAAAAACATAACCAAAAGAAATTTACTAAGCTAATTACACTAATGACACTATAGCATAAAAATAGGAATCAGCGGTTACACTGATGGATATAAAAAAAAAACGACAGTCGTTGCCGCCGGCTTCACATCTGGGCACTCCTCGGCACTTCGTATGGGGAAACGAAAATAGGTCGAGACCCAGATCTATATTTCGGGTAGAAATTGGCTGACCGTTTACATAGCTTTAATAATTTCCGCAGAATTGGACGGCCTCCAATATATCGCGGGTCCGTGACACATAAGTGGCTCGCGCCCGCAAAGCGACTGATGAGCCGATCTTTTACGCCTCCCGCTTTGTGCTGCTCGGCCTAGCGCTGGGAATTTTTGGTACGGAGCTGTAGTTGGGCGAGGAGCATAAGTCCCTTGCCGCGGGCGGAGGCCCTAATATCGGGGAAATTGTTGTTGCGAGCTTTCGTATTGGGGTTCAGACAGGTACCCAAACGATTGCCCGAAGTTTAAGCCGGTACTAACCGCCAATCTGAAAAATTAATTTCCTACAATAAAAAAAAAAGCACTACCCTACGCCACGAGTGTATGTGGTGTATATTAGCGACGCTGAAATACATACCAATTGAGATTGGCACTTAACACACTTTTACTTTATAAACGCACAATATTTCTTTCCTTTTGCTGTATTCAGCTGTTAAGATCTTTTCCCGGTTTTTATTCCTCTTTTTTTTTCTTTATACTTGGACTGGACAAAAATAGCACGTCTGTCTTCGCCAACAGTTTTTCTTCCAAGAGACCGAAGCTAGATCTGCACAGTCTGAGACCCCCCAGTACAGCGTTAAACTTGAGAATCCTCCATTTTCGAATTGACGCCGTAATTATTTTACAAGTTTCAACTCAAAAAACAGAAAAAAAAACCGCTCTCCTTCGTTTACCTTTTAACTTGAATTGAGGCGGCAAAGTTGAGTAACCTAGGGAGACCAATATCCCTTCTTGGTACTTTTCCAAATGTTCCCTTTTGTGGATCCCAGTATTTATACCTTTTTTTTTTATACGTTACTCTTTCAAACCACTTCACCTGCCAGAACTGCCGTTTGAGCAGTTGCCTTTGAGAGCAGTTACCACCTCTTGGTAAATGTGGTTCCGCTGATTAGTGCGTCTGACTTGCACCCTTGCGGCAGGGAGCGAAGGTCCTGGCTGATCAAAGAATGGCCTGGCGTGAGCACCTCTCCGTCTTTGGGATCTCTGCTGGCCGGAGTGAGTGGCCTGGAGTATAAAATGACGTCTGCCTCGGCCAGCGTCCGAAGATCGCTCTCCGTGAGCGCGGCGTCAGCGATCTGCCGTACGACGATTTGCTTCGCCGACTTGAAGTGCGGTGCTCGTTGGGGGGATACACTTCCTGTCCACCCCTTGCTCCACTGCGAACGCTGCTCCTCGAACGCCTCCTGCAACCTACTCAGCTCGTTCCCTACTGCGACGAAGTTGGTCTCGCTGTCGGAATACATCCTTTTCGGAACGCGATGAAGCTGTTAAACGATATAAGAAAGCAATTAGTGGACAGGTCTGGGACAAGCTCTTAATGGACGGCCTTCGAAGCGAAACAAACAAATACCGCGATATACATTTTGACGGGCGGACGTCCTCGAATCCGAAGCGAGACGTTAATAGGACCACAAAAATCCACCCCACAAATCAGGAATGGACCTTCTCTTAACCTGTCTGCCGGCAGATTTCCCATGATCTGACTCATCAATTTTGGTTTGTAGCGAAAACAATGGATGCATCTCCTAACTATCAGAGTGCAATCCAGACGTGCATTTACAAGACAAATCTCCTCTCTCAGCAGACTGACCAGTGCCTTTGCATTGGCATGACAATTTTTTAAGTGCAAATTCCTCAAAAACAGTTTGACTAAGTGACTCTTGGCGGGCAGTAGAATTGGAAACTTGACCTCAAGTGGCACAGGCGCATGCCACAACCTGTCTCCCAAGCGAAAACGTTCTCCCTTTTTCGGACATCTTTTGGACAAACATCAGGCTTGCCGGCAGAGCCTGTCCCTTTTTCAACTTCGTTGAACCTTCAAGTTGAGGGACGATTGCTGTAACTCCTTTATAGTCAACTCCGTGGAGCGCTCTTTTTGCCTGTCGATGTTTAAAAAACGGTACACATATGCAAATACTCGAACTAATTTAGTGTACGACGAAAAATGAGAAAATATCTGATTGGGAAATGAGTCCTCAACACCAATTAAAACTTGGGCGGACTTTTTTAGCTCCGAATCCCGTACATCGGCTGGGATGTTAAAATGCGAGCTCTCTGGCCAACAGTGCTCACGCTCACATAAAAATTTAGGACCTTCTAGCCAAATTGACTCAAGGTGTTCAGGGACGTGCATCCACGAGAAGCCAAGTCCGCTAGATTTCACAGCGAAGGCACATGACGCCATGTAATCTCTTCTGATAGCTCCTGAATTGTGGCTACCCTATTTGACACAAAAACAACAAGCGACGATGGCGGAGCCTTTATCCAATGTAGCGTTATTTTGGAGTCTGCCCAGAATAAACGCTCTCTATTCTGCATTTGTCAAAAGCTCGTTTGACGTATGACCAAAATTGAGACGAGAGTGGCGGCGCTTAGCTTAGCCTTGGTTTGGCTTTCGTCTTTGGTGGAGCAACTCTAGCTTTTGCTGCCATCAATCGACAACAGACTTGACCACTTTCGATTGCTCGAATATAAAGGCACCAGCCGTATGCTTTACTAGAAGAGTCTGCGAAACCGTGAACTTGAACAGCTGAGCATCCACTGGCAAAAGTGTACCTTGGAATGGTCACTAAGTGAAGATTCTGCAAATTCTTTCTCAAGACTTCCCAACCTAAATGCAATTTCATCGGAATCGCTTCATACCATTCCAACTGGATTTGCCAAAGTCTTTGGAGGAGAATTTTGGACGTTATGCCAATGGGGCACAGCAATCCCAACGGATCGAATAATCGCGCACCCACTGAGAGAATTGTGCGCTTTGTAGGGGTCACATCCGTATAACCTTTATCCAAATGAAAGCGGAATGTGTCTGCTTGCGGGCTACACCGCATACCTAAGGCTTTGGTCGAATTGGCATCATTGAAATTAAGGGATTTTTCCATGTTGATCCCTTCAGCTGGTTGTGGATGGTTTAAAAACCATTTAGATAGCCGGAATCCACCGTGATTTTGTATTTCGGATACTTGATTACACATCACATTCAACGTGTCAATCTCATAGGCTCCAGTAAGCATGTCGTCCATATAAAAATCGTTAAAAATTATGTCGGAACCGATCTCATGTGTGTCTCTATGACGAACTCCAAGTTCTTGCAAGCAACGGCAAGAAATGGAGCTGAAGCCGTTCCGTAGCTGAGAGTATCTAGACGAAAAATCTGTACCTCATCAGATGGATTTTCTCGCCATACTATGAGCTGAAAGATGCGATCGTCTTCAGTCATAGTCACTTGCCTGGTTATTTTCGATACATCTGCTGTTAAGGCGAAGCGATTAAAACGAAATCTGACGAGAGATAATAGCAATTCCCTCTGAATAGTGGGCCCCATTAAAATGTCGTTTCATGACTGCGCTGAAGTAGTCTTCGCTGACGCGTCGAACACGACTTGAAGTTTGGTTGAGATACTATCAGGCCTCAGGACGCATTGATGTGGTATGACATAGTGCGTTCCTGGCGGAATAATATTGGCTGTTGGAGACATATGACCGAGCTCGAGGTACTTCTTCATAAAAGCTACTTCTACACTCTAACGATAAGAATCGGCGCTTAGCCACATCGAACGAAGATCCAAGCATATGGGGATCAGATTCATGGTTGTGTCAGGGTAAATGAATGAAATATAATGAAATATGAAGCCTTTTGGGCTGTGCCTCCAGGGAGTGGTGTTGCTTTTATGTTTGTAAAGGTTTGTCTCTTCACACTCCCTTCCTACTTCGGAGTGGGGCGCGGCGAAATGCGAACCAAGTCTCCACTGATCGATACGCGGAAGCGTTGGCCGTCGAGATACTCCAGACTGCGGATCCGGCTCCGCCCGTGCCACGCCGCCACAGAGCTGGCGCCTTCCAGTAGGCTTTGCGGAATGCGTCGATCGGGCGTGCTCACCTGCCAGGCAACTGGGGCAATTGGCCATGCCTGCTCTTCCTGCAGCGCACTTAGCTCCGGCATCTCCTCGAACGCGTTGAGCAACCTTTTTCCGGTCGGTTTGCGGAGCTGCCATCAAAATGCGGACGATCAACTCGAACCAGTGCGTGACAATCGAGCTCGAGTACTCGAGTACATTTTCGGTACTCGCGGCATCCTGAAACGTAGCTTCAAGCATTTGGCTTTGGACATGGATATGTCTGACAAACGTTCATGGTTTGGAACAAAGAAGGAGCTTGCGGCAGTACGTACCGTCTGCAGTCATATTGAGAATATGATTAAGGGAGTAACGTTTGGCTTTCAATACATGATGCGTGCTGTCTATGCCCATTTCCCCATTAACTGTGTCACTTCCGAAAACAACACAGCTATTGAAATCAGGAACTTTTTGGGTGAAAAGTACATTCGCCGTGTAGAAATGGCACCTGGTGTGACTGTCGTGAACTCCACAGCCCAAAAAGACGAGCTTACCGTTGAGATATAGATATAGAGTCTGTATCTGGATCAGCAGCGCTCATTCAACAATCGACTACCATCAAAAATAAGGATATTCGTAAATTCTTTATGTCTCTGAGAAGACGACCGTAGTGAAGGTGGAATCTTCAGTCACGTCCAGGGGTCAATCCACAAGAAATTTGTAGAAGTAGATGGAACATTGAGGGAGACGTCGGGGTTGGCCTATCTTAGGGCTGGTGGACCGGGGCTGGGGCGAGCGCTGCTTGTCGTGTATAACAAACGGCGTGCGTGGACTTGGGGTGCTATCAAATGAACTTACGCAGCGAATTGTGTTTTGGCGTTTATAACATAGGTTTATTGTTGGTGAAACTGATAACTTATATTTCTCTAGATTCTTAGCTTAAACGTGCTGACTTTTGCTCGCGGTCGGGTCCTCTTCGTAAGTTGTCTTCTGGTTTTGGCTGGCGTATATTTATACGTCTGTGGTTGCTGTGTTAGCGGGGTCGAAATGCGCTTCCGTGTCGGGTTGCACTTCGCTGTTTTGGCGATCGTGGGTTGACCTGGTTTCTGTTTCTGGCGGGTCTGTGTAAGTTTCCGCGGTGTCATCTTTCTGTTGTCGATGAACCCGGAAGACTGCGTCTGGCCGGTGGCTTGGCCTGGAGTGGGGGAAGTCCGCGTGACCTGATGTCTTTGGTCAGCGTTATGGAGTCGGCGGGTGTCGATCGGTGGCTATGTGTGGAGAGGTGGTGTTGGTATATAATGTATGCGGGGTGTTGTGTGAGATGTTGTAATTTAGCAGGGTTTTATGCTTATAATATGTCGGGGGATGGATTGTATCGAACCCTTTTAGGTTCGTTACAAGACATTATATTGTGCTTCAACCTGAAATGTCAATAAACTAATGGCCGAAACTCAAAAGGGATGAAAAAAAAAATCAGCCGACCTCCGACTCGTCCAGGCCCAATGACAGGTCGCTGTCTCCCTTGGGTTGGCTAGGGTTTCCTGATCCGGGATCTCGGGCCGCGCAGGTCGTTGGTTCCGGGTTCGGGGCGTCGCAGTCAGTGGGAACTGGGAATAGTCACTCCATCCGTGCATAGTCCAGCGGCTGCCAATCAACCCGGCCGAGTCGTTCTCCTCTGGCGCCGAGGATTCGGGCCATTTCTGCATCGGGATCCTCCTCCTTTGCGCGTCCCACTCCTGCAGTCGAGCGTGCCAGTCCTCATCCCAGCTGGTGTTCGGGATCGGCCCATGGGTGTTCTCCTGCCCCCCCAGGATCCGGGCTACCTCATCGTCTCCGTCGTCCCTGGGTATCGGGGACACGGGTCCGTCCTCCAGGCCGAGTTCCTGGAGTAGCTGGGGCAGCTCAATGCCGGTTATGCGCCTCGGTGGCTCGTGTTCACCCTGAACGGCGAGGGCTCGGAGCCGTCGGGGCAACTCTTCGCCAAGACTGCTGTCGCTGATGCGTAGCGGGGTGGTGTCATATTCACCTAGGAGCTGCACCTCGTCGTCGCTTGCTGTGTCGTTGTCAGTGGCTGGGATTAGGTCCGTGACCGAGTGCTTGACCCATGGACTGCCACCCCCTTTTCCGAACCTTCGGTCGTGCAAGACCTCCTCGTCGGTGCTCGCCATGTAGGTCGGCTACCAGTGCTTGCCTGCCTCCATCGTCGAGCTGGTGAACCCTTCGTCGGAGCTGATATCGTAGTTCGGGGGGTCTCCCATGCGGTACAAGTAATGGGGCGATGGTGGTAGGGACCGTAGCGGAGTTTGGATTCAGCTTGGCGTGTTCTGGCTCGACGCGTCTTCGAGTCGCGCGTGGGGTGACGGCAGCGCCTGCTCCTTGGCCTAGATGCTTGCGGCGACGTGGGCGTCTAGTGGGCTCCTGCTGTGCCCGGCCTGCTCGGACCTCATCGTCCGAGTCCGATGAACGCATCGCCTCCTCGTTTGGCTAGAACCTGACCTGTGCCATTGATGCTTACAGCTGGGTTTCCTTGACCGGTGCGTTCTATGGCTTTCAAGCTACTTCTTACTCTAATCCCGGATTTGGGCTACGTGCCAAGAATCATTAGCCCCAGTCGTTAGAGCCGGCGGAGCCACGCTTGGATACGCCTTGGGGGGGTCCAGAATAGGTCGCGCTCGCCAAGAACGGAGAGGAGGAGAACCCAACTGTCGAAACAGTCCAGAAGGCGTAAGATAGCTTTAAGATAACAATAAAGCATTGTGAGGAACCGTGGTTCCCACAGGCCGAATTCGACCAAAGCATAGCCGGATAAAGGCGGTGGGACGGTCGGATAAAGGCTGATGGCTGGCTGGATAAGGCGAAGGTCAGCCCAGATACCCACGGATAGCCGGATGCGGCGAAGAGGCCAAGGGCCCCGAGAGGAGAAGTGTCCCGCTCTCGGAGCAAGAGAAACGCGAGAGGCAGAGGAGACGGCGGGATCGGGCCGGCAGCGATCCGACGCATGACCAAATAGGGGCATGGGCTCTCTTTTTCCGTGGAGAAGTGATCGCGCGCGCACGTTGAAACCCCGCCGAAACGTGAGAGTAATACCCGGTACGGTTCGAAGAAGTGCAGTGAAGTGAATAGCAACAGGAAGACAGGCCCCGCCTGCCCCCAGAGTGAGTCTAAGTTAAGAGGTGATCCACAGTTGCCGGCGGAAGCTAAGAGGGGAGTGCGAGACGTAGAGTGCGGATTTGCGTGGCGGGCCAAAGCAATAGCGGAGGTCAAACTGCCCCAATCAACAGCCTCAACGCTGCCACACCCGACGAGAGCCCACGCGTGGTGGAGATCCATAGATAAGCTGAATTGTAGCATCTAGCCCTAAGTCCTAATATAAGTACGAATAAAGAGAGATTCGATTAAAAGAAAAGGAAGGTCTAATCATTTTTCGTTGGGGGCAACAATAAAAATACGTTGCGACGAATCGGCCGACCGCTGAGCGAGCCCAGCAAACTCAAGCGAACCAAGAAGCAGGTCCGTTACAACTGGCGCCCAACGTGGGGCCTACAACGACAAATAGTAGGACAAAGGGAGGAGAAATATAGATGAGAGAATGGGGAAGGGACAATGGATCCACCGGTTGAGAAAGGAGGAGCTTGTCCAATGCGGCCACGCCTTCGGCGTGCGGCTGGAGGGCACAGTGGACGAAATGAGAAGAACATTTAAGGAGTGGATGAGGGAACACGAAGATGAGTCGGAGTGGGCCGATCTGATTGAGGTATGGGAGTGTCGGGCGGACAGGTCCTCGCCGACACCCCGGGCGGACGACAAACAAGCCGCGTACGAGCACCGGGCACCCCCACCCGGCGCAACCGCGGCGGCGCTGTGGAGGTCCCCAGTCGACATACAGAGAGAATTGATAGCGAGTCTCTCAGTGCCAATACCGGAACGCTCGCACACGGGGACGCCTAGCAGGCCCCGCCACCAAGGAAGGGATCGAAGCCGAGAGACCGAAAGAGGGAGAACCGACCCAGCCACAATACGGCCAGCACACCTGGACTACGCTAGAGTGGCGAAACAGGTGAGAGAGTGGTCGTTCCGGTTCGACGGGACGACGAAGCCTCTCGAGTTCTTGGAACAGGTCGAGTGGTCCGCCGAGACGTACGGTCTGGATCCGGATCTGATCCCAAGGGCGATGCCGGAGCTGCTAAAAGGGCGGGCGCTGATGTGGTTCGTGGCGAACAATCGACAGTGGAGAACGTGGAAAGAGTTCTCGTCGAGCTTCCAGGCTTACTTTCTGCCGCGGGGATACTTTGAGAAGTTGCTGCAGGAAGTGAGGATGCGGAAACAGAAATGGGGCGAGCCATTCAAAGAGTATATGGTAGAGATGCAGACACTTATGCGACCCCTGAAATGTCCCCAAGAGGAGCAGACGGAGCTGATTCGTGAGAATAGCATGCCCGATCTGAGAGCGTATATGAGGCCGCACCGGTGCAAGGACCTCGACACCATGATGGAACTGGCAGACGAGTTCGAGGCGTTGGAGAGGGACCGCCTAGAGTTCCAACGGGAGAATCCAACCATGAAAGCCCGGGCAGCGAACCCCTTCCACAAGCCAGCCGAGACGACGGCATGTCGGCGATGCAAGGACGGCCCGCGGGACGGAGCAGCACGGGAGGAGAGGGGAGAGCGTGTCATTATGCCGACACCGACCAACGGCAATATCGAGAACGGATATGTCAAGAATCCGGCCCAGGCGTGCCGAAGGTGTGGGAGCGCGGATCATTGGAGCCGGGAGTGCAACGGCCGACCTCTCACCTACTGCTGGAGATGCGGAAAAGTGGGCATCTCGGCATGGCAATGCTGCAGGAAGACGGGAAACGCCCCGCGACCCACGCCGCGGAGGGCCGTGCCAGGGTCGCAAGAAACGGTCCCTCAAGCCTAGTCGGCAGGCTGACCAGCGAGGAGGAACAGTTATCCGCAGTAGTGGAGGTCGCGGGCATGGAGCTGCAAGCCACGGTGGATACAGGAGCTACCAGCAGTTTCGTGAGCCGCGAGCTGGCGGACCGACTAAAGGGTGAAGGCCGGGAGGCGGCGGCAAGGAAAAGGGTGAGGTTGGCGGATGGCCATAGCCAGGAGGTCACGTCCCAGATTGAAACGAAGGTATGCTTTGGGAACAAGGAGATCCCAATGGTGCTACTCGTATTGCCGGGTGTGATTGATGAGTTAGTGTTGGGATGGGATTTTCTCCGCGCGGTCGGGGCAGTGGTGACCTGTGCAGGGCACAGGGTGGTGATCCCTGCCCAAGATCGGGAACGAGGAGACCAGGAGGGAAGATTGTCCGTGGCGAAGGCCGAAGCGGGAGACACGGCTCCGGAGTCCGACAACGAAACGGACACGACCCTAAGAATGGCCGCCAGAGGGGTGTCAGCGGGCATGAGGCAGAATAAGGGGGCGAGGGAAGAGCCAGTGGAGGAATTCTTAGCCCGAGAGTTAGAGGCATTTTCCAAGATCGAGGGGGTGTCTAATGTGGCGGTGCACACAATCACCATGAGTGACCCGCAACCGATTAAGCAAAGATATTACCCGAAGAACCCCAAAATGCAGGCCGAGATTAACCAGAAAGTGGACGAACTAGTAGAAATGGGATGCATAGAGCCGTCAAAGAGCCCCTTAAGTTCGCCTATAGTGATGGTAAAGAAGAAAAATGGCAAATGGAGATTGTGCGTGGACTTTCGTCAAGTAAACGCGAGATCAGTAAAGGACGCGTACCCAATGCCCAGGATCGATTACATCCTCGATCAACTGCGGAAAGCGAAATTCATAAGTAGCCTAGATCTGAAGGATGGATATTGGCAGATCCCCCTGGCCGAGAGCAGCCGGCCGATCACGGCGTTCACGGTGCCCGGAAAGGGGCTATACCAATGGAAGGTGATGCCGTTTGGGTTACACTCCGCGTCGGCCACCTTCCAACGGGCGTTAGACCAAGTGATTGGGCCAGAAATGATGCCGCACGCGTTCGCATACCAGGATGACATAGTGGTCATCGGGCGAACAGAGGAAGAACACCGAAGAAACCTGAAAGAGGTGTTTCGACGGCTGCGCTTGGCGAACCTGCGGCTGAACGCAGACAAGTGCGAGTTCTTTAGGAAAGAGCTGCGGTATCTAGGCCACAAGGTGACCGGTGAGGGGATACGTACAGACCCCGAGAAAGTCGCAGCCATAGCCGAATTGAAACCGCCGACAAATGTCAAGGAGCTGAAACAGTACTTGGGAGTGGCCTCATGGTACCGGAGGTTCGTGCCCGACTTCGCCACCCTCGTGCAGCCCCTGTCCGGGCTCCTCAAGAAGAAGACGGAATGGGTTTGGACACAAGAACGGCAAGAAGCGTTCGAGGAGGTGAAAAGACGACTAGTGGCGGACCCCGTGCTGGCGTGCCCCGACTTCTCGAAGAAGTTCATTCTGCAGACAGACGCCAGTGATTACGGGCTGGGTGCGATTCTCACGCAGGAGACGGAAAGGGGCGAACGGGTAATATCATATGCTAGCAGGACGCTAAATGGACCCGAAAGGAACTATTCGGCGACCGAGAAAGAATGTCTGGCCATTGTGTGGGCCATCCGCCGGTTGAGGCCATACTTGGAAGGATATCGCTTCAAGGTGGTCACGGACCACATGGCTCTGAAATGGCTAAATAGCATAGAAAGTCCGTCGGGAAGAGTGGCGAGATGGGCATTAGAGCTACAGCAGTACGACTTTGAAGTCGCGTACAGGAAAGGACAGCTCAACGTGGTAGCCGACGCACTCTCCCGACAACCGGTGGAGGAGCGAGGCCGTCGGATAAGAAGTGAGGAGGGAACACAACCAGTAGGCGAGCCGCCCTGCAAGTGGTTAGAGGGCATGGTAGAAAAGATCAGAAAAGAATCCCCGAAGTACCCCGACTATGTGGAGAAGGGGGGAAACTTGTACCGGCACATTCCTCACCGGGCAGGGAGCGAAGAAGTCGCCTCGTGGAAGTTATGTGTGCCGAAATATGCCCGAGAAAGGGTCTTAAAGGAAAGCCACGATAGTCCGGAAGCGGGCCACGCCGGCGGAAGGAGAACCGCGGCACGGGTGGCGGCAAGATATTACTGGCCAGGGATGTACAGGGACGTGAGGGCCTACGTGCGGAAGTGCGAACTATGTCTTCGCTATAAGCCAAGTCAGCTACAAGCGGCAGGAGAAATGTTGACACAGGTGCCGGAAGAACCATGGGCAACGGTATGCGCGGACTTTGTGGGTCCTCTGTCGAGGTCGAAACATGGGAACTCGATGTTGTTGGTGCTGGTGGATCGATTCTCCAAGTGGACCGAGTTGGTGCCGCTGAGGAAGGCCACAGCAGAGGCACTAATAAAGGCCTGTCGGGAGCGCATAATAGCCCGTTTTGGCACGCCCAAAGTCTTCATTACGGACAATGGGGTGCAGTTTGCAAGCAGGGCATTTACAAGATTCCTGGAGCAGCTAGGAGTTCGTCACCAGTTTACGGCGCCATACACGCCGCAAGAGAATCCGACAGAGCGAACGAACAGAACGGTAAAGACCATGATAGCTCAGTTTACCGAGGGTGATCAAAGGTGTTGGGATGAAAAATGGCCGGAGCTGATGCTGGCCATGAATTCGGGAGTGTCGGATACAACGGGATATTCACCGGCGTTCGTGGTGCAAGGAAGGGAACCCCGGCTGCCAAAGGCCCTATATGACGAGGAGACGGTAGGCACGGGACAAGGCACAGAGACGCCGGATGAAAATGCGAAGAAATTAAAGGAGCTGTTTCAGTTGGTTCGACGCAACTTGGAAAGGGCAGCCCAGGATCAGGCCAGGCATTACAACCTGAGAAGAAGACCGTGGAGACCCAAAGTGGGAGAGGTCGTGTGGGCCAAACAGCACCACCTTTCCAATGCAGCGGAGGGATTCGCCGCGAAGCTGGCACCAAGGTACGATGGGCCATACCAGATAGAGGACTTTATATCCCCGGTTATCTGCAACCTAAGAAAGGAGGGCGACAGGAAGAAGAGAACGGCACACATACGAGATCTGAAACCCCAACCCGAGGAGCGAGAGACACAGGGGTGAAGGAGAAGGGCTGTAATAGGTCGCCCTAAAGGGTCACGCAGGACCAGGAACGGTAGAGTGCCACGCAGGACACTGGGGAAGGGTGCCGCGCAGGACACGCACGAGACTCGTCAGCACGCAGGGTGATGGACTTGTGCACTTAGATTAAAAAAAAAAAAGGGCGAACAGGAAGACTGTGGTTGGAGAAATCTGAAAAAAGCGAAAATTAGTAAAAAGAAAGGAAAATAAAACGAGAAGAGGAAAAGCTCAGCAAACCTGAACAGGAAACGCGTCACCCAAAGCTGGGAGGCGAATCCAGGGTCGGGGAGTGTAATCTCAGACAGCGGATGACCAGGAAAAACCCAGGGGCCAGGTTCACGCCTCAACGCGGACTCACGGGGCAACTACGAGCGTCGGGCCGGAACGACGGGTGCCGCTCATGCGTGGATTACCGGGCGAGGAGTCGGATGATCCTCGGGTCCGAGCCACTGTGTGAGGGAGACACCTGTCAAAAGAGTCCGGCCGGTGGCGCATAGGAGTTGCCCTGGGATGTGAGCCCAAGATTCCAGCCCGGGCGGAGGGTCGGAGGACCCATTGTTCACGAGCGGAATCGCGGCAAGCGGCCCGCATTGAGGGCAGAGGGCGAGCTGGAAAGGGAGAAAGGATGGAGTAAAAGTCATCCGGGTCGGGAGAACTCACCCAGGCCAAGGAGGGTCCGAGCAGCACGGGATGAAGAAGACAGGTCGGCGGTGGCATGTAAGAATAAATAGCAATTTTTTTTATAACAATTAAAAGTAAATAATTAGCAATCCATCAATCCATTAAATAGCAATTAAAATAAACAAGAATAAAGGGCTAAATAAAAGTTGTGAATAAGCAAAAATAAAATGGGGGAATAAAAAGCAAAATAATCATGAACGGGAAGGGGGTGGGTCCATCAAAGATGGAAAAGTTTTATCCATGAGCCAACAGAGAAACGCGGCGAGAACACAACAGTATCCAAAAAAAAAAGGGATAAGGCGAAATCGGATAGAGAGCGGAGAGCGCGACGGCACTCGCACAACCAGGGGAAAGATGCCGTTAGAGAGCGCGGCCGGCAGAGAGACGAGGCTGAGGGCCATGAGTACAAACGCAACAACCGTTAGAACCAGGCGGGAGAGACCGAGACACGGAGCACCGGCACCGGTAGAGGGAACGATTGGCAATGCAACGCGTGTATATAGGCGGGTGGAAAACGGAACAGCGAACACTTGAAGGTAATTATCACCAGAAAGAACGCAAGAAAAGCAGCAAGAAAAAAAATGGAGATGAAACGCGGGCTCAACCACGAGGATGGCAGGAAGAAGATGGATGATATGAGGGCCTTCCTGGAGGAGCAACAGGCGATCGTGGGAGGAGGGGGCTATCGCGCCGGTACTTCTCGTCAGCGACGGGCGTCTCTGCTCTCGCGTAGCGACGAGGAGGATTGGTGCGATGGCTCCCAGTTCCTTCAACTGCTGGCCTCGCCGTTGGTGTCACCGGCGCCATCGGGGCACGACTCGGTGTCGCCGACGGTGTCATCGGATGAGGAGGAGGAGGAAGACGACGAGGTCATATGCACCGACGGCCCGCGCGCGCCAACCGCTCAGGAGAAGGCCAGATGGAGACGGCAGCAAAGGGCGGAGCCGGAGACGAGGAATGGAAGGCCGCTGACCCTGCGCGACAAAATTGAGGCGGTGAGGCGGAGGTTTCAGGAGGCGACGCCGGAGGAGAAGCGCCGGATGCACCAAGTGCTGGAGAGGGCGCGGGCGATCAGGCGGCGGAGGGACGAGCGGAGGGAGGCGCGGCGGCGACAGGCGGAAAGAGCCGCCAGTACGGAGGAGCACGGCCAAGAGAGCGACGAGGCGCCGCCACCCCCACCATTCCGGGTGGTGCTGCCGCCGATGCAGCCCCGGACCGACGAGGCGGAGACCGAGGGAACGCCGCCCCAGGCCACGGGCAAGCAGGCTACGAACCCAGAGGCCGAGTGGCAGCGGCGGCTGCAGCAGGCCGAGGAGGAGGAAGGCGAGCTGTGGCAACCTACGCCACCGGCCGAGGATGACGAGGGCTCCGAGAGGCGGCAGCCGCAGGCCGAGGAGGAGCAGCACCAGCAGCACCAGCACCAGCAGCAGCACCAGAAGCAGCAGCACCAGCAGCAGCAACAGCAGCACCAGCAGCAGCAGCACCAGCAGCCGCATCACCAGCAGCAGGGGCAGGAGCAGTGGCAGCAGCAACCACAGTGGAGGGGACCGGATGGCGGCCGTAATGGGTCCGTATGTATCGCAGGAGGTGCGGACCGCCGTGCGCCAGGGGATGGTGTGGCACCACCAGACCCTGCACATCACGTGGGCCTCGGGGCCCGCCCCGAGCGAAGCCCAGCCAGAGGCCGGCGCCCGGGTGTGGGAGGAGAGTCCACGCGGCAGCAACAACAGAGACCCGCGGAGGAGGGACCCCGGACCCGCGGCAGCCGCGGCGACGGCGGAGGCGGCGATGCGAACGGCAGTGGTGGCGACGACGGCAGCAGGGACGCATACCGCGGAAACGGCGACGGCGGTCCAGACATCGACGGCCGAGACAGCGGCAGAGGCGGCGACGGCTGCAGCAGAGACGCAGACCGCGGAAACGGCGACGGCGGCCCAGACGGCGACGGCGGCTACAGCACCGACGGAGGTGGAACTCGAGGCGTGGGAGCGCGGACCGTGGGTGTGGCCCGCACCGGAGAGGTCGACGGCGGCCGAGCGCCCGGCTCTGAAGCGGCAGGCCTCCTGCCCGGAGCCCTGTGCAGGACCGAAGCGACCGGCCCTGCAACGGCAGAGCTCGGCACCAGCAGCCACGGTCCACTGGACGGCGATCCCGCGGGAGGAGTGGCCGGCGGCGGTGGTCCGCGCGCAGACCCAGATTCGCTCCGTGGGTAGGAGGGTGAAGAAGCTGGTGAGCGAGCGGGGTACCCGGTACCGCATTGCGATGTCGGCCACACGCACGGAGGTGTTCCGCGAGCAAAAGTAATGAAAAAAAAGGGGAAAGGAAAAAAAAAGAGCAAAAGAAAAAAAAAGAAAGAAAAAATCAAGGGCGAAACACGCGGGAAGAAAATGAATAAAGAGAGAAGAAAAAGAGAAAAGTGGAATACTTACGGGGGAGAGATATCGAGTGGATCGCCTAAACGCCCCTACACCTTATCGATAGGTGGGGATTCGGCCCCAGCCAGAAAATTGCAAGGGCTGGCAGCGCCGCCCGAGCAAAGGCGCCAGAGGGCGCCAGGGCGCCCGTGATCCCAGATGCCGTAAGGAGCGCGCGTAAAATGGGGCCGTTTGAATGAGGAAAGCACACTCCGTCGCAAGGTCGCGGAAAACGGGAGTATTCCGCTGCGGGAAGAAAGAGGGGGGTGTGAGGAACCGTGGTTCCCACAGGCCGAATTCGACCAAAGCATAGCCGGATAAAGGCGGTGGGACGGTCGGATAAAGGCTGATGGCTGGCTGGATAAGGCGAAGGTCAGCCCAGATACCCACGGATAGCCGGATGCGGCGAAGAGGCCAAGGGCCCCGAGAGGAGAAGTGTCCCGCTCTCGGAGCAAGAGAAACGCGAGAGGCAGAGGAGACGGCGGGATCGGGCCGGCAGCGATCCGACGCATGACCAAATAGGGGCATGGGATCACGCCACCGGCCAGGCCCCGTTACGAAGGCCGTGGAAACCAGGAGACGGCGATGGAAAACTACCAACGCCGAGCCGGGGCCCGTCAAGGGGCTATAAAAGGAGGCTGCGGCAACGAAGCGGCTCTCTTTTTCCGTGGAGAAGTGATCGCGCGCGCACGTTGAAACCCCGCCGAAACGTGAGAGTAATACCCGGTACGGTTCGAAGAAGTGCAGTGAAGTGAATAGCAACAGGAAGACAGGCCCCGCCTGCCCCCAGAGTGAGTCTAAGTTAAGAGGTGATCCACAGTTGCCGGCGGAAGCTAAGAGGGGAGTGCGAGACGTAGAGTGCGGATTTGCGTGGCGGGCCAAAGCAATAGCGGAGGTCAAACTGCCCCAATCAACAGCCTCAACGCTGCCACACCCGACGAGAGCCCACGCGTGGTGGAGATCCATAGATAAGCTGAATTGTAGCATCTAGCCCTAAGTCCTAATATAAGTACGAATAAAGAGAGATTCGATTAAAGAAAAGGAAGGTCTAATCATTTTTCGTTGGGGGCAACAATAAAAATACGTTGCGACGAATCGGCCGACCGCTGAGCGAGCCCAGCAAACTCAAGCGAACCAAGAAGCAGGTCCGTTACAGCATAATTGTCATATCAGTAACCTAACCCAATCCTTGCGTTCATATGTATTTGTCGTCGGGGCAACTTCATAAATTTGTTGCGGCGAGCCCACCGACCGCTGAGCCAGCCAGCTGAATCAGACGGAACAAAGAGGTTCGTTGCAACTGGCGCCCAACGTGGGGCCTCACGACAAATAAAAGATAAAGTGCATTTGGAAAGGACGGTAATGAGTGTGGTATCCCGAGGGTGAAAAAAATGAGGAGCCTACGATAGGTTCATTCGTTGAGGAAGAAGGATTTGGTCCAATGTGCACAGGCGTGCGGGCTTCAATTGGAAGGCATCCTGTCCGAGATGCGCAGGGTATTCAAGGAATGGTTAGAGAAGCACGGAGAAGAGCCGGAGTATGCGGACGCGCTCGAAGGATGGGAAATGAAGGCGGGCAGAGTCTCGCCCTCGGCCCAGTTGGAGGACGGACCGGATCCATACGAGCGCCTGACGCTGCCAGCGAGTGCGGAGCAGGCTGCGCTGTGGAGCCAGCCACCCGAGTCCCAAGAGGAGCTCAACGCGAGCCTAGCAGTCCCGGTGAAAACCCGATCACCCAGCAGGCTACGGGCCGAGAGTGTAGAGAGGCCAACCAGGCCGGCACAGCCAGAGCAGAGGGGCGCCACAATGGTTTTACGAGGGGAGAGCAGGAGAGGATCATCGGCGGGGACCCGACGAACAGGCTACGAGACCGCCCGGATCGAATTTTGCCCACGTCGCCAAGCAGGTCAGGGAGTGCTCATTCCGGTTTGACGGAACGGCAAAACCACTCGAGTTCCTAGAGCAGGTCGAGTGGTCAGCCGGCATGTACGGATTGGACCTGAATCAGATTCCACGAGCAATGCCAGAGCTGTTTAAGGGTCGGGCTCTCATGTGGTTCGTCGCCAACAACAGGCAGTGGCGGTCGTGGGACGCCTTTGCAGGTGGCTTCCAAGCGTACTTCCTTCCGAGGGGCTACTTCGAAAAATTGCTCCAGGAGGTGAGGTTATTTTTATTTATTTATTTATTAAATCAACAAATTATCTGTTAATAATGGTACTTAATTACTAAAGGCGGAAAAAGAGAAGTTAAAAGTTAGCTAAATTTAAGTGATTATAAATATTGCATGCAATTAGTTTAAGAGATAGTTCGGGGGATACGGTTTGGCACAGGGAGTTATAATTATGGCATAAAACCCTAAAAGGTTAATGATCAGCATAATTAGACCTACATATGGGTCAACGGATAGGCCTAAAAGTACGGGTAGGTCTAGATGGAACGGCCAAGTCAATCTGACCCAAGAGAGTTTGGGAGTCAACAGTCCCGAGAAGGAGCTTGTGCACGAACATTACGCCATTGCATATTCTGCGATGGTGCAACGACGGCAGGTCAATAAGATTTAGCCTAGACCGGTAGGGTGGCAAGATTCTACCCGAGTCCCAGTTAAAGTTCCGAAGGGCAAAAATTAAAAATTGCTTTTGCACGGATTCAATAACAACCTTCTGCTCTTTATACCGCGGGCTCCACACACAAGAACAATACTCCAATATAGGACGTACTAACGAGATATACAGATGTCTCGTAACGTACGGGTCGTCAAACTCCTTGGACCAACGCTTAGCGATGAACGCTAAAACACCCTTAGCTTTATTTACAGTTGCAGCTATATGGCTGCTAAAACACATCTTATGATCAAAAAGGACTCCGGGGTCTTTTGAACTCGAAATAAGCTCAAGCACATGATTTCCTAGAACATATGAGACAAAATGTGGAGCGCGACGCTAAAATGTCATAAGTTTGCATTTGGAAAGGTTCAGAAAAAAGAAGATTAGTTGAACACCACAATAGTAGTTCACTTAGATCCAGTTGAAGGCGTGTGTGCAAATACCAATCAGAGTAAGAAAGACAGATTTTAACATCATCAGCATACATTAGTGTAGTAGAGTATGTTATGTTAAGGTATGTTAAGCAAAAGTGGGGAGAGCCATTCAAGGACTACATGGTGGAGATGCAGACCCTCATGCGGCCACTGAAATGCACGCCTGAAGAGCAGTTGGAGCTCATCAGGGACAAAAATGCTCTGATGAAGTCAGTGCATACGATGTCCAGTGGTTCCTGGGCTTGGCAGGTCTGCAGCTTCTCTCCTGGTTTGGTTTGACTCACCTTGTACTGCTGGCACTTGGTACATTGCCGGATATCTCGGTGTAGTCCGGGCCAGTAGTAACTCTGGGCTATCCGTGTCGCTGTCTTCCTGATCCCGAAGTGTCCTGCTGCTCTTCTAGCACGCGTCAGCGATGGTCCCTGTGGACACATAGTTTCCATTGGATGGGGTCTTCTTCGCTGGTTCTGCTGCTGGCCTGTTTGTATATCTGATCGCTCTCGATGATGAACTCCGGATGGCCTTCCGGCTGTTCTTGGATCCGCTTGCCGAGTCTTTGCAGCCAGGGGCAGGGGCTGCGGTCTTCATCCACTCGCTGCAGGGTCTCTACTGGTTGTTGGGAGAGGGCGTCAGCCACAACGTTCTGGTTTCCTCGTCAGTAGTGGATGTCAAACCTATATTGTTGTAGCTCCAAGACCCATCGGGCAATGCGTCCCGTTGGATTATCGATGGAGTTCATCCACTTAAAGGCGAGGTGATCCGTGATTACATCGAAGTGGTATCCTTCCAGAAAGCATCGGAGGTTCCGGATTGTCCAGACTATGGCAAGGCACTCTTTCTCGGTGGCCGAGTAGTTTTCCTCTGCCTTGAGTAGTCGACGGCTTGCGTAGGCGATGACTCTTTCTGCTCCTTTGTTCTGTTGTGTCAACACTGCTCCGAGGCCATAAGAACTGGCGTCCATTTGGAGTACAAATCGCTTGGCGAAGTCGGGGCATGCTAGAACTGGTGCTTGCGTGAGTCTTTCCTTGAGCGTCTCGAACGCCTGTTGTTGTTCGTCTGTCCACTCCCACTTTTGATCCTTTTTGAGCAATTTGGTCATGGGCTGGACCACCGTGGTGAAGTTGAGGACGAAACGTCGATACCAGGAGGCCATCTGTCGTAGTTATTTCAGGGTGATGGGGGTGATAGTTTCTGGACTGCGCTGAACTTGTCTGAGTCCGCGTGGATCCCGAGATCGCTGATGACATGGTTGTTCAGTTGTAGAAATATGCTTAATTAATAGATTAGAATACCCGTCGGCACAACACAGTGACACCGTGACACAGTTTTCTATTTAACATGTAATATAATACCTCACGACAACACACTAGCCACTGCAGTGAGTTCTGCTGAAAATGCACTCTCTCCGCAGAGGGCGAAGACAGCGGTGCGATTGCTGACCATCACAATGTCCGAATGGCCCACCAGACACTAAAAGTATCCATAATACACAAACATATATTTTTACAGACTCAGCACTTTTGTACCTTTTGTTAACTATAAATAAGAATCAATTTGATCAATAATGTCAGTATCAGAAACAGTACCATAACTGCCTGTCACTCATCTTCCATCGCAATCATCAGAGGCTGTCGCCGTGTCTTCAGACCCTCCCTTGCGCACCGTAGGATACCCACTCCGCAATCCAACTGGTTCAAGTTCTAGTTGCGACGATAAAAACTGTAGACGGTTTATGTACCGTATGCAACCCAGCTTCCTACACACACACACATTATCAATGGTCGAGGTAGACTAAACTTTTCCTGAAGAAACTACACTTGTTTTTGTTCAGTCGGAGGTTCGTCTCTCGCAGCCTCCTGAATACTTCTCGAAGGTTGTCGACGTGTTCTTCTAGCGTGGCTCCGATGACGATGATGTCGTCGAGATACGCGAACGCGTACGACTCCATGGTGGGTCCGATGACGCTGTCCAAAGCTCGCTGGAACGTCGCTGGGGCTGAGTGCAGGCCGAAAGGCATGACCTTCCACTGGAAGAATCCTCTGCCTGAGACGGTAAATGCTGTTTCCTCTCTGCTGCCCTTGGCCACCGGGATCGGCCAGTATCCTTTTTTGAGATCCAGCGTGGAGATGTAGCGCGTATGACGGAGTCTCTCGAGGATGTAGTTGATCCGTGGTAGCGGATAGGCATCAGGCACTGAACGGGCATATAGCTGGCCACGTTAATTCGCATCTCCCCGGTCTTCTTTCCTACTAAAACGATCGGGGCGCTGTGGGGGCTTCCAGATGGTTCGATCCTTCCGTCCGTTTACCTGCGCGTTGATGATCTTCTGCATGGCCGGGTTCTTGAGGAAATAGCGCTGCTTCACGGGCCTGTTGTCTGGCATCGTTATTGTGTGTTCGACGATGTGGGAGACTCCAGCCAGTCCGTCGAATTTCGCCAATTCCTCTTCTAGAAATTCGGCAGCCAACGGCGTTGGGGGCGGTTCGGGGTTCGGGGTTCCAGGGCGGTAATGACGGCCGAGATTGCGCTCTCGTAGTCATCCGGGTCGGCTGGGTTTCGTTCCCGAGCTATCTCGGCGTCGGCTATTGGCTCCAGTTGGTAGTCCATCGTCGAGGTCTCTCCGGTCTTGCGCGACCCTGTTAGCGATCTCTGCTTTCGCGGCTGACTCGTGTGTGGTGCCTCGCTGCGTGGTTGTTTCATTGGCCGTGTATGCGGCTCGGGCCGATGGTTTTGTGTGGTTTCTTTGCTGTGGGGTGATTCTCGGTCCCGTGCGGTTTCGTAGGCCGATATGAGTTGGGTCAATTCCGTGAGTGATCGGAAATCCCGTCGGCGCGTGTAAATTTGATACTCCGGGCGGAGATTTTCGTAGATCCGCTCGAGCTCCTGTTCCCGAGTATACTGGGCCAGCTGCATCATCAACCGTAGCTCCATCAGGTAATCCCAAAAAGATTCTTTGGGCATCTGCTCCCGACTTTGTATGGTGACTTCCAGACGCTGGAAACATCTGGGGGCAAGAAGAATTCCAGGAATTCCTTTCGAAAATCCGTCCAATTCTGTCCTTGCATCTGAAAAGTTCGGAATCATCCTTCGGCCTTACCTGTTAGGAGACCGGAGATGGCTCGGGGAACTGCTCTGGGCTCCCACCGTATGACTCCACGCGCTCTTCTAGCCTTTCGATGAACGCTAGTGGATCCGTGGTTGGATCCTTGGCTGCTGGGCAGCTCGGGTATAATAAGTCGCAGTTTTTGTCCCTCCTTGCTGTCTTCCATCTTCGTCCGGCTCTCTGGCCCGGGTGACGTGGCTGGGCTCCGGTGGTCCCTGAGGCTCGGTATAATCCGAAAGTGCCTGGCCAATTCGTCCAGAATTGCTTGCACGGCTTCGGGGTGTCCGGGGCGTGCGATGAATGCGGTGATCCGGCTCCGTAGTTCCTCTACGGTCCTAGTTTCTCATAGTCCAAACTCCTTGGCTAGACTCCGCAGCTCGTCCTTCCTACAGGACACTATCCAACGTATGTGCATCTTGGGCCTGGTTACTAACCGGGGCTCCTGTCTGGGGTCTTGTCGGCACGGTACCGGGTCTGGGGTCCTATACCAGAATACACGGCACTGGGTGGATGATCCTTTCGAAGGATACGCGGCTCGGGGTTGGGTGATCAGAACTGGGTAGATGATCCTGTCGAAGGTCACGCGGAACGGTAGTGGGGAATGTGATCCTATACTAGAATACACAGCACTGAGTAGATTATCCTGTCGAAGGACACGCGGCACGGTACTGGGGAAGGTGATCCTGTTCAGGGCTTTGTGATCACTCTCGTTAGCTCGTATTATTTGTTCGACTTCTCAGAGGTTCGGTGATAGCCCCCGTCACTTGGTACTATCTGTCCGAAGGCTCGGTCAAACTGTCCCGTCCAGTGTTCCTGCTCCGCCTTATATTGGCCTTGGCCATGGCTTTGGGACCGACGGCTCCGCTGCCATGTTGCTGTTCCTCTCGGTTCGCCGGCTGTTCCGTCGCTTCTCCGCTGCTCTATCGCTGCTATTACTACATACAAGTACTTGGGAAAATCCGCAGCTACTCAGTAGCCGAATGTACACACGGGTACAATGTTTGGTCAATGCTTATTTTGTTCACTTATCTTGGCTTCCGCCGCGTGACCGTTCTTGTTCGGGGCTTAGAAAGCACTCCCGAGTCTGTCCCGCGCTGGACCGTGCCAGGCCTGGTTTTTCTTTTCTTCCTCGGCAGCCTCGGTGCATCGGCTGCGTGGGCGTAAGAGCGATCGGCGGCTCTCTCCATTTCTCTCTCTTTCGTGCCTTTCTCTTGGTGTTAGTGATGAGATGCTGCTGTGTATGGCCGTCGGCGCTCTTGCTTCGGTTGCGTGGGTGTGAGAGCGGTCGTTGGCTTTCTCCGCCTTCCTCTCTTCCGTGCTGTTTCTCTTGGTGTTCGTGGTGAGCTGGCGCTGTACTGAGGAAGGTCCATTGATGGTGATGGTCTGGTTGGTTCTTGGTACTGGTTCCGGTTTCGTGTTCTTTTTACGCTATTAGTCATAGTAGGTAAAAGACATCATCGTTTTGGTTTTTCTTAATCTATTTCTTATTCTAATTGGGGATCTATCCACTGGGGGGTAAGTACAGATTCATGGTAGTGTTGAAGTAAACAAATGAATTGAAATGAAATAATAAGCCCTCGGGTCTGTCCCTTCTGGGGATGGTGTTGCTGTGATGTTTGTGAAGGCTTGTGCATTCACAAATTTAATTCAAACAATTTAAGAGAATGAAGTTTGAGCAGCCTTCCACACGAACGAACTGGGAAAGCAAACTGAGCGACGACGAAGATGAGCGATGCTCTAATGTTTTAGTTAACTTCCCAAGTATAAGAGACCTAAATGATCGCTTCTTGACACACGAACGAAACGTAAGCTGAGCGAGGTCAGCAAAGAGGTCGATATGACAAACGAAGCTTCAAAAGCAAGCAACGAAACGAAACGCCTAGCAACCCAAGAATTTATATATGCGGTAAACTTTGGCGTTGACGCGTTCTGATACTCTTCCTCTTTTACAAAGCGACACACGAATATTGAAACGTTTGGGTACATGTTCATGTACTGTTCAATGCCAAGCCAACATGTTTTTTCGCTATTATTTTAGCCGCTAATGTTTTGGCATTGTTACCTGTTCGTCGTATGAATCTTCTTCCCTGGGCGATGGCAACTGAATATTCATCCTTTTTATGGTCTTCCGTGTGGTCTTCTGGCTATGACGTTTCTTCCGCTGTGAAGTTTTAACGACGCAACAGCGTAGAACAGCGATCTGGTCCAAACGAAAATGTGCGATAACGAAAAGTCAATCCCAAGGTCCCTGCTCGGCGCAATGTAGATTTTTGCGGGAATAATTTATTTTGGTTTAAATGGCTTCAATTAGGCTTGGGACACCGGGAACTCGCGGGGTGAACCAGAGCTATAGGAGGCTAAAACGAGAACGAAAAACACGACCGTTTCTAATAAATTTAATATTGCGACTCTCTTCAAGTTGATTTTTCGGCCAGGCTATGCTACGGCGTATGTTGCTCTGCATCGTTATGGTTCTTCATAAGTGTGAATGCATATGTAAATATGTTAGGCGGTAGATCTTAGGCGGTAACGTCATCATTGTCTCTTCTTATTTCATTTTAATTTTCTTCTAATTTAAATCTAACAGCGGTCGATGCCGCTGTAAAAACATTAAAAAATATTAGTTTTTAAAAATTAAAAAAAAACACACTATGAAAAAAACATTATTCATTAAAAATTTTAAAACCCCAAATATATATTAGAAAAATACGATTTGTTTCGAAGCGTTAATATGGTGTTGCATAGTGTAATTGAAGAAACGACCGTCAACATGCAAGAGATGAAAATTTAGCTCAGTGAAATTTTTTTCAAAAATACTTTTGCCTTAGAACTGTCAGTACAACTAGATCGGACACACTTAAGGGATATTTGATAGAGTTGGATGGTATGGGTCTTCAAGAAGTGCTAGATAATCATCAGTAGCGAACGTAAGGTTAAGTTACCTTTGATCCAGGTCTCAAAGAGTCCTCTAAAAAAACTCCCTCTCCTTACCAGTGAAAGTTACTTCCGGAGTACCACAGGGCACCCATCTAAGCCCCTTACTTTTGACACTCTTTATTAATGACTTGCCTTCGGTATTAACATACTCTCGATTACTGACGTATGTTAAGCTCTGTATCCAGTATAATAGGCTATTCATACTGATGACCATCCACCATCTATTTCGGGGATGGACCGTAAGGTATTGCTGCTCCAAAAATTTCCCAGATAGTCCACCAACCATTTTGGAAGATTAGGTTTAAAGTTTGTTGAATGTAAGGTTTTTTTGTTCAACGTAATCTTAGGTAAGATTGACTATGTATACATAAATACCTGTTAAGGCCAAGTGTTGACTTTTATTATGCAGGTCCCACAGAAATGAGACATTCGTCGCTTCCACCCCTTCATCGAAATGGATATATGTATAACTCTTTACCTATTCATCATTCTGGCTATACAAATAATACGATCTGGTTCAGATTCTGCCGTCTAGAAGAAATATTATATTCTCTTCGTTTCTGCGTTTTTTGTTTTCTCGTATCTTTGAAATTGTGGATGCCACAGATTTTCGTCTTTTGTGGGGGAGGAAGGGGGTGGGGCGAAGTTTTAAATACACTTGTAACAGTGACATATCACAGAAGTCTGGGTACAAAATGTCGTTGCTCTAGCTCTTATAGTCTTTGAGCACTAGGTGCTCATAGGGACGGACGGACGGACAGACAGACATGGCTCTATCGACTCGGCTATAGGTGCTGATCAAGAATATATATCCTTTATGGGGTCGAAAACGCTTCTTTCTGGACGTTACACACATCCACTTTTACCACAAATCTAATATACCCCTATACTCATTTTGAGTATCGGGTATAAAAAATATCTTAAAAAGAGTTTTGAAAGTGGCGAGGCGCGGGACTACTATTTCAATGAACACAGCTGTACATACATATTTTGTAAGGGCTGTAAGGGTTTTCGGTAGGACATACACCGACATCGTCGGTCTCTATTAGGAGGAAAACAGAGATATAGAGGGCCGTCGCTCTAAACGTCGGAATTGGTATCGAAGCTAATGACTGCCGCATTTTCTCGCTGCTCGTAAAAGGGATGATTTGACTTGTTCGTTAAGGCGGGGACCATTTTTGCTTGCACTTATCATGAGAGATGAAGAAAACATAGAGAGAAGCAGAAGAAACAGTACCGCTATTTATATTCCATTGTTAATTCTTGCACTTCGTTTGTCCCTTTATCACCTATTTTATCTATTTCCATTTTTCCGCTACTGTTTTTTATTACGCTCATCTATCTCTCTCTCTACTCAGACCAACACCAGCCGTTATATCTGGTTCCGTCCGCCAGAGAGCGCACACTGCATGAGGAAGAGTGTGTGTGCGAGTGAGGGTAGGGAGAGTAAGCGCGTGGAAGGGGTAGCGTAGCCACACTATCTTCAAAATTGTGGATGGCAGACTTTCGCTTTTTGTGGGGGTGGTAGGGGGCGTGGAAAAAATTGTAAACAAACTTGATTCTGCGTAATATCACAGGAGTCTCCACACAAAATTTGCTTGCTTTAGCTTTTATAGTTTTTGAGAACAAGGCGTCAAACAAGACGGACGGACGGACAGACAGACACAGACATCGACTGGGGTATTGATACTGATTAAGAATATATATACTTAATGAGGTCAGAAACGCTTTTCTGGCTGTTAAACACATCTACATCCCCCACAAAACTAATATATCCCTAAACTCTTCGAGTACTAGGTATTAAAACGAAGTAGAAAGGGTATTAAAATATCATATAATATTCTTAATAAGCGCATTCAATTAATATTTAGTGGTGAATTCAGTCTATATTTATGGTTAAATGCAGTCGAAAGTCCCCCCTACCCATGACTTTTATGGGTGACGCTTACTGAAGGTACGCTACTGATTCCCCAAAATAGTTTTAAATAGTTTTTGTGTATTTTCAGCAAGTAATGGCAATGAACAATTGTGAATTGTTTTTTTTTATTACCAACCGCTAAATGCTGAAATCTTACAACCAATTTTAATCGGATTAGCTATGTTTTGCATATACTTTGGTACCATTATGAGAAATCGAGTTGCTGCGGTTTGCGGATTCAGCAATGCAGGGCACAGTAAGAGAAGAAAAATAAAACCAGAGACGACGCGCGTGCGCACCAATTAATCCGAGGGCTACTTAACCATTACAGACTTCTGCAGACAGTTGCAAATATAGAGCACATTCCGAGGACACACATCTGGCGATGTAAATATCGATTGTCACGACAAAACTTTGTTGACGGATTGCTTGACCTGTCCCTGTCTCAAGTCAACGATATGAAAAATTCCTTGGGTCGATTGCTTGATCTGTGCTTTGTATCGGATCCGACCATAGTGTTGTTAACCCGAGCCCTTCCATTCACTATGCCTGAAGACGCCTACCATCCTACTTTCGAAGTGTCGCTAGATATAGGACCAACTGTATTGGATCGGTCGAGTAGGCTACCTCAACGCTGTTTTCGTAAAGCCGAGTTTGCGAAGCTTAATAACCTAATTAGGGGATTTTGATTAGTCCGCCTTGTACTTCTTCACTTTATTAAAGCATTCGACTCTGCAAACCATTCCCTTATAGCACATGAACTTGATCTTTTAGGGTTTCCGCCCAACCTCCTGAGATGGATAACTAGCTACCTTTGTTCCTGGTCTCAAAGAGTCCTCTTCAAAAACTCCCTATCTTCCAAAGGTTTCTTCGGGAGTACCACAGGGCAGACATCTAGGCCCCTTACTCTTCACACTCTTTATTAATGACTTGCCTTCAGTATTAACATACTCTCGAGTACTTATGTATGCGGTTGATGTTAAACTCTGTGTCCAGTACAAGGACATTTCTTTACATTCTCGTTTGCAATCCGATCTCAATAGCTTTCAGTCATGGTGTTGTGCAAACTTGTTACACCTTAATGCCTCGAAATGCAAGGTTATGACATTTCATCGTTCTAGCCCCTTGTTGGCTCCCTATACCCCATTTGGTGGTTCTCTTGAGAGAATTACCCTGGTGGATGGTCTGGGTGTTATGTTAGACGCCAAGTTAAAGTTTTCCGAACACATTTCTACCATGGTAAATAAGGCCATGGGCGTGCTTGGGTTTATAAAGAGGTGGTCAAAGGAATTTGACGACCCCTATATAACAAAGACTCTCTATACCTCGCTTGTTCGTCCGATCTTAGAATACGGCTCCTGTGTATGGTGCCCTCAGTACAAAGTACACCAGGACCGTATAGAACCAGTACAGAAAAACTTTTTACTCTTTGCTCTGCGGGGCCTTAACTGGGATGCGGGTGTGAGACTCCCATCTTACTCTAGTAGACTGCTATTAGTAAACCTCCAATCCTTAGTTAACCGTAGAAAAATGCTTGGTGTGATTTTTATGCACAACTTGATCAGGGGTGACATAGACAGCCCTGATATGTTGAGCCGTATAAACTTCCTATTAGATTCCTATTCGACTTACTAGAAATTTTACACCGTTGTTCCTTCCACTTTGTAGATCGAATTATTCCTTGCATGAACCGTTTACCATATTATACCATATTATATCCACCACTAATTCTCTTCCTTTTATTAAATTACTAATCCTTACACACCTTTCTAGTAATTAGTAATTGTAGTGGTATTTGTATTTTGATTGCATGCTTAGTTTCTTAGTAAGTTTAGTGCTATTTTTCCTCGAATGTTAGTCTAACAGCTATCTTTCTTGCATGTTCGCGTTCGGTTCGGCTACGCACCGTGCGGCAGCGCCCCTCGGTCGGTTGGGCGGGAGGAGGGCTGCGTTTTGCCTGGGATTCGCGCGTAACAGCCTTCTGATGGTTTCACACGGGCCACTTGACGGTGCAGTAACTGCATCGCCTCTTGAAAGATGCAGTCATTGCATGTCAACGTCCAAGGAAGTCAAGGTTTCATCGGGAGTACCACAGGGTAGCCATCTAGGCCCCTTACCCTTCGTACTTTTTATTGTGTGGACGTTGACATGCAATGACTGCATCTTTCAAGAGGCGATGCAGTTACTGCACCGTCAAGTGGCCCGTGTGACACCAGCAGAAGGCTGTTACGCGCGGATCCCAGGCAAAACGCAGCCCTCCTCCCGCCCAACCGACCGAGGGGCGCTGCCGCATGACGCGCGGTGCGTAGCCGAACCAAACGCGAACATGCAAGAAAGATAGCTATTAGACTAACATTCGAGGAAAATTAGTACTAAACTTACTAAGAAACTAAGCATGCAATCAAAGTACAGATACCACTACAGTTACTAATTAATAGAAAGGTGTGTAAGGATTAATAATTTAATAAGGGGAAGAGAATTAGTGGTGGATATAATATGGTAGAGGGAATTATAATCCGAGCATAAGACCCTAAACGGTTCATGCAAGGAATAATTCGATCTACAAAGTGGAAGGAACAACGGTATAAAATTTCTAGTCAGTCTAATAGGAATCGTGAAGTTTATGCGGCTCAACAGATCAGGGCTGTCTATGTCACCCCTGATCAAGTTGTGCATAAATATCACACCAAGCATTTTTCTACGGTTAACTAAGGATGGGAGGTTTACTAATAGTAGTCTACTAGAGTAAGATGGGAGTCTTACACCCGCATCCCAGTTAAGGCCCCGCAGAGCAAAGAGTAAAAAGTTTTTCTGTACTGATTCTATACGGTCCTGGTGTACTTTGTACTGAGGGCACCATACACAGGAGCCGTATTCTAAGATCGGACGAACAAGCGAGGTAATTATTAATGACTTACCTTCGGTATTAACATACTCTCGAGTCCTCATGTACTCATTTGTCCAGCATTCGGAAATTTTATTTCATTCTCGCTTGAAGTCCGATCTCAATAGCTTTCAGTCATTGTGTTGAGCAAATGTGTTACACCTTAATTACCTCCCTTTCTTTTACCAACGTGTGCAGTGTCAAGTAAGAGATGCCTGCTACGGTCGTCAAGAAACCTGCAGCTAAGAAGCTGCCCGCTGTGCAGGAATCAAAGCTGAAATTCAGCAAGAAACAAATCAGCAAACGTGCCGCTGAGTCAAAGCGTCGTCTTAAGCGCGCCGCTGTGATTGCGCTGCGCAAGAAGGAAAATCTGGTCCATGCCGAAAAGTACCAGAATGAGTACATCAAATCTGACCAGCGTGAGATTAAGCTGCGTCGCCTGGCCAAGAAGCGCAACCAGTTTTATGTGCCCGCAGAGGCCAAGCTGGCATTTGTCGTGCGTATCCGTGGTATCAACAAGGTGGCCCCCAAGGTTCGCAAAGTTTTGCAGCTGTTCCGATTGCGCCAAATCAACAATGGTGTCTTCATCAAGTTGAACAAGGCTACCATCAACATGCTGCGTATTGCCGAGCCCTACATCACCTGGGGCTACCCCAACCTGAAGTCGGTGCGCGAGCTTATTTACAAGCGCGGTTATGTCAAGCACAGCCGTCAGCGTGTCCCCATCACTGATAACTTTGTGATTGAGCGTAAACTGCGCCAGGCTCACAATATTCAGTGCGTTGAGGATTTGGTCCATGAGATTTTCACCGTTGGACCCAATTTCAAGTACGCCTCCAACTTCCTGTGGCCGTTTAAGCTAAACACCCCCACCGGTGGCTGGCGCAAGAAGGCCAATCACTACGTTAACGGAGTTGATTTCGGCAACCGTGAAGACCACATCAACCGACTGTTGCGCAAAATGGTCTAAGCTTCAGTTTAAACAATAAAAGCTTGGAGTAGAACGGGCATGTAAACAGTGAACGAAAAATAAAACATAAAACATCGTTCTAGCCCCTTGCTGGCTCCCTATACCCTATGCGGTGGTTGTCTTGAGCGAATTACCCTGGTGGATGGCGTAATATTAGACGCCAAGCTAAACATTTTTGAACACATTTCTTCCATGGTAAATAAGGCCATGAGCGTGCTTGGGTTTATAAAGAGGTGGTCAAAGAAATATGACGACCCCTATATAACAAAGAATCTCTTTACCTCGTTTGTTCGTCCGATATAAGAATTTTTTTATAAAACATTTTTTACTTTTTGCTCAGCGGGGCCTTAATTGGGATGCAGGTGTGAGATTGCCATCTTACCCTAGTAGATTGCTAAACTTTAGTTAATCAGAGAAAAATGATGGGTATGATTTGTATGCACAATCTGATCGAGGGTGACGTAGATTTGTTGACCCACTAGAATTTATGTACCCTTGTCCCTTCACTTTGCATATCGAATTATTCCTTGCGTGAACTCTTATTAAATTTTTAATACTATCATACCTGTCTCGTAATTAGTAATTGTATTTGTATTGTGAATGCATGCTTAGTTCTTTTAGCAAGTTTAGTTATAATTTTCCTCTGTCACGGCTATCAGCATCAGTTCGGTTTCGGGCCAGTCAAGGGAAAAACATCGGTGTCTACAACCAACAGCTCCAAAAATCACTTTATTTCGGAGTGTACTTCATTCTCCGTCTCCGATTCCTCTCGGAGTGTACTTTATCGTCGGCCTTCCCTCCTCTCGGAGCGTGCTTAATCCTCCGTATCCAATAATCTCCTCGGAGCGTACTTAAACCTCCGCTTCCAAATTCTTTTCGGAGCGTACGTAAACCTCCGCAACAAAACTTCTCCACGTAGCGTACTTAAACCTCCGCAACCTAGACTAACGCCGGTAGGACGACCCCCCCTGACCAGAACGAAGTAATCAGCCACGTGCGCCCACCCACGCAGACGACCCAGAAGAAAGGACGACCCATCCCAAACTCTATAAATTTAAGAGAAATAGATCGAACCTATTTTTTGTACAGCTTAATCCACGCCAAGTTCTTCCAGAGATCAAACAAATTTCTACGAACCCCGACACGGCGAGCATACTCAATAAGCAATTGCTTTAGTGGACTGCACTCCTCGCAAGGCACTATAAGATCATCAAGATATCGCATGCGGAGGCGCAACGAGCCCCACTCACCCATTGGCGTCATGCCAGTGAGCTGATACCAGCCTTCTGGCTCTCCGCCACTTCCAAATCCTTGCCGTGTTTGCCGCGTGACACCAACGTTATTGTTAGGTAACCTACATCCGGAGGCACTTCACTGAAAATGTATAGTTAGTGGGGGATGACAATTCTAAAATAATTTTTCAATACCATTTATATAAGATAACCACCGACACTGGAAGTGTGCTGACCTTACATATTAGCGAAGTCCACGCCCAGAGTGCGGCGAATGTATCGCAACAATGTTGGCAGCCGTTGCAGCAATCCGACACAACCCACGAGGCGCAAGACAGCAGTTCCCAAGAGTGCCGAACTTCAGCCAGCGACGTTGGAGTTCTAAGAGCTGTTGACACCTGGTATATGTGGTACCTGGCCGCCCAGAAAATGGCCTGGCGTGATCACCTCTCCGTCCTTGGGATCTTTACTGTCCGGAGTGAGTGTATAAAATGGCCTCTGCCTCCGCCAACACCGTCCGAATCTCACTCTCCGTGAGCGGGGCGTCAGCGATCTTGTAACAGTTGCAGTTGGGCAGCACAGATCAATCAGCCGACCCTCGGGTGCTCCGCTAACTCAATTTCTGCGACGGCCCAAAAAAAGCCGCTAAGGATCCGGACTACAATTTTGTAGTTTTATTTGCATTAATTTTCTTTTTTTTGTTGATTCCTTCTGAACCTTGCTATTCGTATGTAAATTCCATTCACCTCCGCGTCACAGTCATGACTCGAAAGCACCGCTACCAAAATTTAATTTATTTTGTCTGCTGAAAAAAAACAAAATAATACTAGTACAATAAATAAACCTTCCTAAATGAAGCTGTAAGTGACCCAATATCTATTTTGCCTTTGCGCCGGTATTCGCATAATTCGAAAAGGCATGCGCAAACGGCCGACCATTGATGCTAAGAGAGTGCAACGTTTTCATTCAAAATTTAAAGCTTTTAGTTCTCGTAGTTGCCAATTCCGCTCCAATTCTCCAATGCATGGGAGCTTAACAGACAATTACACTGACCAACAAAAAATTACTTTTAGTTTTGGATTTAGATTGCGGATTGCTGATCTGACTTTAAATGAAGTTGATAATTTTTTTGTATATATATATTTTTTTCCCCATAATTATTAGTTTTATTATTTCGATATATCCAATTAACATACATATACCCTATCGTTTACATATACATATATTCTAATTTTTCCCTTTATCGTTTATTGATTAAGCAACATTTTCCAACCTCATTTATTTTGTTTTCCCTCATTGATTTTCATAATATTCGAAATTAAATACTTTTGTAAGATTTGTGTTTGCTAGTTGTTTTATGATTATGTCGTAGTTAGTACCGAAAAATATACTTAAGTAATGTTAGCAATGAATATGGAATAGACTTATAATTTCGGTGAGAATTGAAGCTATTTCCAGAACATTCTCACAACTGGAAATCATGGAAGGGTGGGTAAAGACTCGTGTGGGTCGACTACCATCTCAAGACCTCACGTCGACGATCTTTTTGGAACCGACAGACGAAAGCACCTAGTACCTTCTGGTATGCCTTATGTATGATTGTGCCGATTATTTTCCGTGTATGCTAGGAATAGGCATATTGTTGTTTTTGGAGTTAGCTCCTTTTAAAGTTATATTTGAGATTATATTTTTAAGTTTATATAGTAAGAGTCGCGACGCCTTCAAACGAACTCCCCCTCCCCAAGTTACCGAATGACAGCGGAACCAGAGAATCCCAGCCGGCAGTGACCTCGACATCCGAGTCGATCCATCCCCTGCTGACGTACATATACATAGCGATATACCACAACAATTTTTGGCGCCCAAAGTGGGCACGAGGAGAAATTTTATAGTAACAGTACAAAAAACTATTGGTTAATTTAGCAATAATATCAGCTCATTCATTAATGAAATTAAAATAATACTTGTGTTTTTTTCGGTAGGGAAACTTGGGTTTGCTAATTTTTCCTGATTATGTGGCAAAATGCATAGTTTTAAGTACCGAAAAATATACTGAAGTTATACTAGCAATGAATATGGAATAGACCTTAAATTTCCTAGTGGAATGGTGATGTAATGGGGTAGGGTGAGAATTATTGAGATTTCCAGAACCATCTCACAACTGGAAATGATGGAAAGGTGGGTACAGAATCGTGGGGGTTACCATCTCAATACCTAACGCAGGCGATATTTTTGGAATACCTTCGGGTACGCCCTAGGTGTGATTGTGCCGTTTAGTTTTCGTGTATGCTCGGAATAGGCATATTGTTGTTTTCGGAGCTAGCTCCCTGTAGAGTCAAGGGATTATATTTTCTTAAGTTTATGTTATAGGAGTCGAGACGCGGTCAAACGAACGTTGTTACATAAATTGTTGGCGCCCAACGTCGGGCAAGTTCCCATCTTTTGCTCGTTTGTATTCAAATGCTTAATGCTGACTTTAGTTTTCTGCGAAAGATATTACCATCGGTCGGATAAAATTTCAGAATATTACGGATTCTGTTTGTTTTTTTTTACCAAACAAGCGATAATAATTCAGTTAATTAAGAGGATTTTAGCGTCAATAGATTTAATTGTGAAATTGATTAAGAATTCTTCCACTTTGAGCGGAGCATACGGTTACATATAATTGCAGAGTATATTGCATATTTGGTTTAGGCCGGATATCAGAACAGACTGTCCCTGAACGGGTCATGGAAGCACAGATATTACGGTCCCAGATTTGGTTGCACTCATACCGTTGAATTGGCGGGTATTACTGCAACGGCAAGGATTTGCAAATCCTATCCCTATATTATTATGTCACCAATAAAATGTCACCATAGGAAACAATTTAGAATATGGAAAAGAAAAATTATAAAATATGTGTTGTCGGTGGTCCCGCGGAATTGCCTTTAACAGCTCCAATTGAATTCGCTCAAGCAGTTATTACCACAAGTTCTTATCCGGTGCCGGTGCCAGCGCCGAGCTGTGCTGGTCTGTTTTATTCTATAAAGTACATCGACACATAACCTAGTACAATATTGCCAAATATCTTATCGTAGTATGTCCTCCTGCTTTAACCACGTGACAGTGAAAAGTGAAGCTTAAAACTATGGCGGCATCTCATGGTAGCCGACAGTATGCCCGTATATTTGTGGCTAGAAATTCACCTTTATCGATAAACTTTAAATACAAGATCAAATACTATCCCGCCTATTGCAGTCAACTATCGTCCGACGACATGCGTTTACGCCATAGTCCTCAGCGAAACAATCCGCTGGGTTCGGAAAACTTTCGTGGCATTTGTTGCTTCGAAATGTCCAATACTCAGCCGTGTTTTTGTACCCCTTGCAATCACGTTTTCTATAAAGCATGTCTGGCAGAATGGTTCCCTCATTACGATAATTGTCCGAATTGTAGTTGGGTATGTACGTTATCTAAAGTGAAACTAGCTGTTGGCAATTGTTCTCCAAACAAGCAGCATCCGGAACCAACAGAATTACAAGGTCACTCGGGAATTACTACTCAAAGTCTTGAAAAAGCTTTGAAGAGACAGGATAGGTAGCAGTGGGAAATGGCAACAATACCCAATTGGGCCAAACTCCAACTGTAGGTTTAGTCCTGGTCGAACGGACCACCGGGCCAACTCGTTCGAAAAGAATTCAATCACCAGCCAAAAAGCAGTTTCCGCAAGGTCGATCTTCCGGTCCTAAAGTGGGGTGTTTGTCGGGATTGGATGCTAGCCATAGCTCCAACCAGACTGAAGCTCCAATGTCGCTGCTCACTCTAGCCAAACCAGGGCTTGGACTTGAATGTCCTCCAACAGATAATTGAGCGCACCGTTGCCAGAGTCATATCCAAAGGGCTTGAGCAAAAAGGCACCTGCCTGGTGACTGTCGGATAGTCGATCAGGCGAAGACTTGCTGTGACGGGACCCTAGAATGACTAACTCGGAATTGATTTTTTACTTTATAAGGCTTTTTTACTCCAGGCTGTCGCGGGAGTTGATGGCTGCTCGCACGGTAAATGTTGCCAATTCAACGGCTCGGCATACTCTCGAGGAGAATTCGTCGTTGTTCGCCTATAATAGTATAGGCCGTTCTCGAATGCCCGAGTTGCAGCTTCCGCGATTCGGTGGGAGCTACATGGATTGGCCAGAATTCCACGCGATGTTTTCGACAATGGTGCACAAAGACCATCGTATACCAATCATCGAAAAATTCCAATATCTTCGTGGATGTCTAGATGGTGCTGCGCTGGATACGATTCGTTCCTTGGAACTTTCTGAGGAGAATTACGACAAGGCGTTGAATTTACTAATGTTGCGATTCGATAATAAACTGTTACATTTTCAGGCACACGTCAAGGCTATTTTCGGGCTGCAAGGGGTGGAGAAGGGCTCGGCTATCGGCTTGCGCGCGCTCAGCGATAAAATCAATTCGCACTTGCGTGCACTTCAGACCTTGGCGACCCCGCAGGAGATTTCCGATGGGTTGCTGATCTTCATCATAGGCACGAAATTGGACCACAAGACCAAGGAGAAATGGGAAGAGAACTTGCCGACGTCAGGATTGCCTCGGTGGTCAAGCATGGCCTCATTCTTGGAAGCAAGATGTCGGATGCTGGAAAATTTGGGATCGGCTATGGTAACAATTCCTAGCCAGCAGGTGGGAGAAAGTAAACCCAGCCCCCTAATCACCCCCATTAACGATCATAATAGCTCAACATGCAAGTATTGCAAATCCTCCGATCACTACATATCCCGATGCCAGGCATTTATAGATCTCCCTGTTTTTTCTCGATACAAGGAGGTGAAGAAGCGCCATTTATGTCTAAACTGCCTCAACAAAGGCCATTCATTGCAACGCTGCAAGTCAGGGGCATGTAGAAATTGCCAAGCCAAGCATCACACACTGCTCCACATGCAGTCGGGCGCTGACGCTGAGTTGCCGTCGCCGAGCACGGAATCGACCCAGCATGATCCTGCAAGTGCCCTAGTAGCAAGCAAATATATTAGCCCTCCCCCTCGAGTCAAAAATCTCTGCCTAGCCAAAACGTGCTGCTAGCTACTGCAATCGTATATGTCAGGGGCCGTTTTGGATCGCTTATTCCATGTCGTGCCATTTTAGATTCCGCTTCTCAGGTTAACTTTATAACATCGAGACTCGCCAATCAGCTGCAGTTAGATCCTCACCCGTCTCACGTTCAAATCGCCGGTATTGGAGAGTCAATTCTACCATCCAGCAAGGCTGTGGACATCGTCCTGCAATCTCAAGACGAAAGCTATCGCGGTTTCCTCTCTGCAATTATCACTGCCTCAATCACAGGAATGCAGCCTAACTTCGGCCTAGACGCAAAGGATTGGCCAATGCCAAATAATCTAAAACTGGCTGATCCTAATTTCGCCAAGCCCCAGCGTGTCGATCTGTTGATAGGTGCTGGTTTGTTCTTCGAATTAATGTGCGTTGGACAGATTCGACTGTCAGACCAATTGCCAACATTGCAGAAGACGAAACTTGGCTGGATAGTGTCAGGAAGTATTAAAAACTCTGAGAAAGCCCGTGCGGCGCTAGCAGCCGTTGAAGATCCCCCTGTCATCTCCGCTTGCGAGACTAATTTGTGCGATATTGTAAGGCGGTTTTGGGAAGTCGATGGAGATTATTCGCCCTCATCAATTTCGGAGGAAGATGTTCATTGCGAACAGCATTTCGTCACAAACTGCATTCGCCTAGAGTCCGGAGCTTACTCCGTGCGTTTGCCAACCAAATTCAGTCTAGAGGAATTAGGAGAATCGTATCAGCAGGCGCTACGTAGATTTCTCAATTTGGAGAGGAAGCTAGCAAAAAATGCACAGCTTAAGGCCAAATATATGGAGTTTCTCCAGGAGTATCGTGATTTAGGACACATGTCGCCAGCTTCGTGGCAGTCAGACCTCCCGCAGTACTTCTTGCCTCACCATTGCGTCCACAAGCAGGATAGTACAACCACCAAATTACGCGTAGTGTTCGATGGATCTGCCAAAACAGCGTCTGGAGTATCACTGAATGATGCGCTAATGGCTGGACCCACCATCCAACCTAAAATTCTGATAACTCTGCTTCGTTTCCGCTTTTTTAAAGTCGCCTTGTGTGGCGATATCTGCAAAATGTACCGCTGTGTACGCGTTTCCCATCCCGATACGCACGTGCAGTGCATCCTATGGCGCAATGACCCGAAGGAGGAGATTCAGGTGTTCAAGTTGGAGACTGTTACTTACGGAACCAAACCTGCCGCTTTCTTAGCAATTCGTGCTATGCATCAATTGGCAAATGATGAAGAGTTGCGTTTTCCGCTTGGCGCTGATGTTGTTCGAAGAGATTTCTATGTCGATGATCTCATATCTGGAGGGGACAGCATTGATTCTGTCATCAAGATTCGTCAGCAGGTAAAGGAGCTACTTTCGAAAGGAGGTTTTCCCATACGTAAATGGTGTTCCAATGTACCCGCTGCTTTGGAAGGCGTCTCGGAGGCGGATCGCGAAAAGTTCCTTACCTTTCATGACGGGACTGAAGTAACCAAGGCGCTTGGTCTAGTTTGGGATCCCACCACGGACAATCTTCTGTTTAGCTTCGCTCACGTCGGAACCGCTGCAGGCCCAACCTGGAAGCGTTCGGTCCTGTCTACACTAGCTAGGTTCTACGATCCTCTAGGGCTCATCTCTCCCATCATCACAAAAGCTAAAATATTTATGCAGTCGCTATGGAACGAAAGCCTAAAGTTGAATTGGGACGAAAGCCTGCCCCAGGATCTACATACGACTTGGATTGAGCTGACTTCGCAGTTGTCGATGGTTAAAAACTTTAAGTTTCCACGTTACGTGCTTCGGCAGCAAGCCAGATTAGAAATGCACGCGTTTTGTGATGCGAGCCAAGCAGCATATGGCGCCTGTGTATACATGCGTCCGGAAGCTCTTGGCATTGTGCAAAGTCATCTCTTATGCTCTAAATCCAGAGTCGCGCACTTGAAAAGTATGACTATCCACAAGCTGTCCGCTGCCCTCGTATTAGCCGAACTAGTGTCCACCATAGTTAAGGGATTATCAGCTCCATGCCAAATACATTGCTGGTCGGATTCGTCCATAGCCCTTGCCTGGATTCGAGAATCACCATTGAATTTTAATATATTTGTTTCTAATCGAGTTCAGCGGATTCAGGAGCTCACCGCTGGAATGACTTGGCATCACGTGCCCACAAAGTTGAATCCTGCCGACATCATATCACGTGGATCCACGCCCGCTGAACTAATGGATAGCAGCCTTTGGATCTCTGGACCACCATTCTTGCGTCTTGAGAGCTCAGAGTGGCCTGCAGGCTTGCAATTGCCGACCGATGTACCAGAACGTCGTCATGCAGCATTGGTTGTTTCAAACGAAAGGGATGTATCGTACGATTGCAAATTTCAAAACTCATTCGGATCCATGCAGCGCGTCTTTGCTTACATATATCGATTCTACATTCTCAAGGACAAAGGCATAGCGCGGTCGAAGGGTCAACTTACCGTAATCGACATCAAAAATGGTACAGCAGCAACAATTTTCGGAAGAGATAAGGGCCCTCGCCAGCAAACAGGCCCTACCCCCAAAAAGCACGATGGCTTCACTGAATCCATTTCTGGATAGCTTTGGATTGCTGCGTGTTGGAGGCTGCCTGCAAAATGCCGAATTGGACTACGACGCGAAGCATCCGATCCTGCTTCCTAAGGGACATCCTGTCACTGTCTCTATTATTATCTTCTTTCACGAAAGGTTTCTCCACGCAGGAGCTCAAGGATTGCTCGGACTGCTTCGGCAAAAATTCTGGCCTATCTGGTCATCTGGTCAGACAACGCTACAAATTTTGTAGGAGCAAAAAAATTAGCTTTTGGAGCTTCGGCAAATGTTCCTCAGCGATCCTCATACGTCGGCTGTGTCACAACTCTGCGTTTCTAGTGGAATCGACTGGAAATTCATCCCCCCTCGCTCACCTCATTTTGGGGGTTTGTGGGAGGCGGCTGTTAAAGCAGCTAAATATCATTTTCATCGCATCGTCGGGACCTACATTTTTACTCTTGATGAAATTCAGACCTTGGCTTGTGAAATCTCTGCTTTGTTAAATTCCCGTCCGCTTTATGCAATTACAGAAAGTCTCGATGATCTAGATGTGCTCACGCCAAACCACTTTCTCAATGGAGCCCCGAAAGCTGCATTCGACGAGCCAGATGTGGCGCATCTCCGGGTCAACCTACTTAGTCGATGGCAGCGGCTGTGTCAAATGAAGCAGGCGTTTTGGAGAAAATGGAGCACGGCGTATCTTTCGATTCTTCAGGAGCGGAGCAAGTGGCGGTCATCGTCTCCAAACATCAAGCTAGGAGCGCTCGTCATGATCAAGGAGGAAACGCTGCCACCATTAAGGTGGCCGCTTGGCCGCATTGAGAGCGTCATCCCAGGAAAAGATGGAACTATCAGAGTAGCCGTCATCTGCACTCAAAAAGGCCTTTTCAAAAGGGCCGTTGGAAAAATAGCGGTTCTGCCCCTTCAGGATGGATCTGTTGAAAGCCTTTGCCTTCCAACGGGGGGTGAATGTTCGGAGCAGAGCCCAGCCGATTAGCTGCTTGCCAAATAGCACCTAATTCTTGGCCCTCAGCCGCTTATTTTGTTTGTTACTTATGTCTATGTCACTCATTTGTTTGTTAAAGCTTTGCGCTTGCTTGCCCTGCTAAACGCTCTCTGCCAGCTCGCTCTTCGCTATCTCCGCTTTGCGTCTGCCTACCGACGTCGGCCGAGCGAAGCTGCGCTTAGCGATCGGAGCGGCAATGTAAAGGGCAGGCAAGCCACACTTGCAATTTGGATGTCACGCATTAAAGAACATATCGTAATTTTATTTCTGCGCCGAGTTTTATTTAATTCGAAATAATTAGTCGGCCGATTGGGGATAAAAAACATTATCTCCACAGGTATGTTAATGTAAAACAAAATTAAATGGCTTCGATCCCGCGCTGAAGTGTCCTGCAGCACCCATTTTATGGTTCGTTTCAAGATGAAACTTTGGATAGCGCATCTTGCACATCCTGCTGGTTGGCAAGCACGCGATTGGAAATACCACAAGCAGGAGTGGATCATATCATTTGTTCGGCATTTTGTCAAATAAATAAACACTTTCTTCTGAGTTTATAAACAAGGAATTGATTCGATCTCGAAAACAAAACGTCGGAGAATCCTTCGTCATTTGGCATTAAATTTGCTTCCCGAAACTCGTCACGAAATGTTATATCAGTCCATTAGCTCAGTCGGTCAATTAAGAAGATTAGATTAGATTAGATTACATGCATGAAAATCTGGTGCACGAGATACAGAAATCAGAGAAGCCTAGGCTACCGGTCCAGAAAGCGATCCAGAAAAGGATGAGGATATTAACATAGAGGCCATTCAAAGTTCAACGGCTAAGCGCACTTGTTGGAATTGTGAAGAGCTTGGTCATGTACGGGAAAATTGTCTTGCAGATAGGCGTATATTCTGTTACGGCTGTGGAAGGTCTGCCTACGAATGTCTATAAGCCGCTGTGCCAAACCTGTATACGTAGAGCTTCGGAAAACAGTCAGAAAGTTGCATCCAACAACATTCGGATGCTCCCGAAAAACCACAATTAGCCTTGCCTGTTGTCATAACTCGCGACAAGAAGAATTTGGCTTCTTGTTCTCATAAAATAAGGGAAAGTGAGATGATCGTAAAGAAGAGTTGTAGGTTTTTACCGTATCACGGATGGATAAATAAGTATTTAGAGGTGCGAAAAATAATTTTCAATGAAGAACCACATGAAGTACCAAAACGAACCCAGCGTTTAAGAAAATATGTTAAATATGTTAATGTTAAAAATAACCGTAGACTGTTAGTTTCCGCTATTATTAGTAGTCCCAAGGATATGCGCAGTTTTGACGAAGTATCCTTTCTGGCTCTAACAGAACAGGGTCTGTTAGACACCGGCGTAAATATAATATATACATTATATAGTTAAATATCCGCAACTCGAAATTTAGTTTTTAAAAAAGATTTTATTTTTAGTACTTAATTTCTTTATGTCACAAGATTGGTTGAATTCCCCGACTTAACTTTACGTCTGCTTGTCTCAAACGGAACTGATCTCTCTGCTGCTGGCTAGTTTCCATGAGCCCTTCTCTTGGAACTCCCGACTCTGGCTTCGGGCGTTGCTTTCCTCGGCTGCATCTTCGTGTCGGTGGCGTACGTGCCTGGATCGATATTTGGGGATGCGTCGGCTTTGATGAAAGGCATCCACTGCTGGCGATCGGTGTTGCATTACATGACGGAGCTAGGAATGTGATACTCCTTGGTTTTATGTCTAGCTTTGATTGGTCCTCATGAGTGGCGTGATTCTAAAGAATCGATTTCTCGAGAGTGGCGTGATTCTAATGTTGATGAAACAATGTGGTCCATTGTTTATATTATGGGGGGCCCTAGCTTGGAGTATAGGAAGAAACAGTTATTGATTCTTTAGTGGGGTCCTGTTACTTGTGTGGATGGGGTGGATGAATTGTACATAAACATAATGTGTATGGGATGTGGGGAATTATGGATATGTCACTCCCCCAACGTTTGTTATTAGCCTGTCCCTAGGCGATTACCCTCGTGTATAGTGACGGGGTGTCAAGTGCGGTGGCTGAGGTTGGTTCCTCTTCTGCTTCTATTATAGGGTTAATACATTTAACCGTGACTCTTTTAGAAGTTTTCTTAAATTTAACCGCTACATAACTTAGTAGTACTAATATAATTATGACAAATGAAATTAGTAGACTTATTTGTAATAGGTTACTATATTTGGTGTATTGCATAATTATTTCATTAGTTTGGACATACGACAGTGGTTTTATTTTAGTTATGTTGTTGTTGACATAAACATTCTGGGCAAAATCTAACATTGTGTTTGATATTGTAAATTCATTTAATTGGATTGAACAGTTGTAGATTTTTATAATGGTATTTTCTTCCGCTATGATTTCTTGGTTTACACAATTCTGGTTTAGCGTTGTTTTTATGGAAGATTCCATGTGATTAGTATATTGGGTTCAATAAAGTTTATTTGAAAGTTTTGAAAAGTTTTGGAATATGGACATTTAGTGGGAATTTGCATTAAAATTCCTTTTATACAATTGTCATTGGTTTTCAATCTAGTTTCTTTAACAAATACTTCTTCATTTTTTATGTAGTACTTGTCGTATGTCATATCTGTTAGCATGTTATTTAATTCGTCTGGATACGGAACGATTTTATAGATTGGTACTTTTGTAATGTCTTTGGGAATGTTGGAAATTATTAGAATTTCGTTGGTATCGGATTTTAGCCATGTGGAGGTTTTTATATTTAGTATTTTCTCAGAATTTATTTGTTCCAGGTAGTCTTGTTTTAATAATTTTGGATTAAATATACCGAGCCTAGTTAATTGCATACCTAGTTCTATATCTTCGATATATTCTGTGAAATGTTGTAGATTGAATATCAAAATTTCTATTTGTTGATTCCTGTCTTTTTCTTCATTTAGTTTGTTTATAACGTTTATTCCGCTATTAACTGCATCTATTACCAAATTTAGTTCATTTATTTGAATGCTATGGCTGGCTAAATTTTCTATTTTTTGTTCCAAATCGACTTTATCTTCCTGATCTAGTGTTCCAAAGAGATATTTGTAGGCTGTTCCTACTATATTGATTAGGCCTCTTTTATTTCTTTTGGTTATTTTTAGCCTGTTCATTTCTCTTTGCAATTTGTCTACTAGATATTTTATTTGGATTATGTCCTGGAATTTAGTGGCTTGCATTAATAAATTTTGGTATAGTTCTTCGGTTTTAGTTACATTAACAGTTAGATAATGGTATTCGTAATTGATAGGTATGTTAATCGATCCAGTTTTGAATATCATATATCCGTTTTGGGATTTTATAGGATTTATTTCTATGTTTTGGCCCTGTGCCATTACGATGGTAATTATAAGGAAGGTGAGGATTTTAATTGTGTTGAAGTTCGCCGATTCCATTAACTTCCTCGGTTTCTCTGGAATTATTATATTTGCTTCTATTAGATTTCTTCTTTTTCTTGAATTTTGATTTATAATGAGTTATTTTCCTACCCCTATTCTTTTCTTCATAATGTTTTTCGTCTACCTGTCTAATTTCGCCCGTCCTTTTGAAAGGATTTGTTACCTTAGACTTAACTAGAGGTGATAGTTTATAGCGGGTATCTACTTCATACTCTATGCGGTTTTTATTTAATTGAGTGATTTTATTCACTTTATTTAGTTGGGTGTCATAATCAGGTGAGCCTGCATAAATGAATATATCAGCTGGTGTCCTATTTGTGGTATTATGTTTGGTTTTATGATTATAAGTATAAAGAATTAATTCAAACTTCGTGAATCTATCTTCTGGGTTATCCTCGCTAGATATTATTCTTAATTTTTCATTTACTGTTTTATGAAATCTTTTTACGTCAGATATTCCATTTTTGCTGGAAGTGATCTCTATTTTGACGTTTTCCGCATTCAGCCATGCTTGCAATGCTGTGCACATAAAAGCTGAATCTTTATCGGCTTTGATTTCAATTGGTTTGCCCATCTCGTTAAAAACTTTCATGATGGCTCTTTTTGCTTCTAACCAGTCACGACTTTTTACTTCTACAAGAGTGGCAAACTTCGAGTATACGTCAATACATGATAGGAACTGTTGGTTACCAACCATATAGAAATCTATGACGTATTTCTCTCTGATGTTCAGTATTTCCGGTGTAGTTTCGAATGCCAACTTCGTATTTCTATGCTCTGTTTTGGCAACATTACAAGTAGGACATTCGTTTATGATGTTTTGGATTAGTTTTTGATAATACGGGTAATAGTATTTTCCCCTAAACCAATTGACGGTTTCCTCTATCCCTGGATGGAGTAAGCCTTTATGATTCTTTAATATGGTTTCTTTAAATTCAGCGTAATTCTGAATATCTAGGAGTTTCGTGCTTGATTTAATAGCTTTGGTTATATTGTTAGAATTAATGATTTCTAAATAGGCCTTTTGGAATGAAGGAAAATCTATTTCGTTATGGAAATATAATGCGCTCTTTTTGGTGCATAGATATTCCTTTATTATATCCTTCGCTAAGGTGTTAGTCATTTCCTTATACGTGATCTTGATGATTAGCTTGTGAAAATAACGAATTGTTTCTACCTTATCTTCATTGCCTTTTATTAGCTCAATTTGCCGATTGTAATAGTTAATTGGTCTTTCCGTGATAGCAATGTGATTTAGATTGTCTTCCTGTGCGCTATGTACAGTTGCACCAACGCTATTGGAAGCTTCTCCAAGGAGATTTTCATTAATCTTTACCCTTGATAAGGCATCAGCTAAATGATTTTCTTTGCCTGGTAGATATTTCATTTTAAAATCAAACTCATTCAGTTTTATTTTCCACCTTTGTAATTTCATATTTGGCTCCTTGAGGTTGTTCAACCAAATCAAGGGTTTATGATCGCTTTGTATCTCGAATGTTCTACCGAACAGGTATGAACGGAAATACTTGGTTGCCCATACGATCGCTAATAATTCCTTTTCGATGGCTGAATAGTTTATTTCATGTTCATTTAGGGTTCTGCTAGCGTAGCAGATCGGTTTGTGTTCTTGTGACAAAACCGCTCCCAATGCTATGGTACTAGCGTCGGTTGTTACCGTGAACATTTTGTCAAAGTCTGGGAACGCAAGGATAGGGTCTGAGGTGATGAGTACTTTTAGTCTCTCAAATGCCTCGACGTACTTTTCTTCCTTGGGGTCTATGACAGCTCCTTTCTTTAGTTTGAGTGTCATGGGTTTTGCTATGTTTGCAAAATTAGGAATTAATTTCCTGTAGAACCCGCACAGACCTAAGAATGACTTTATTTGTTTAGTCGTTTCTGGTATTGGAAATTTGACAATGGCAGAGATTTTGCCTGGATTTGGTACTATTCCTTCAGTAGTGACTAGTGAATTCAGTTTCCTTTTTCATGAATTCACATTTATCCATTTGTAGCTTCAAGTTGGCGTCTCTCAACTTTCCAAATACTCTCCTTAGTGACACAAGTGTTCTTCCAATGAAGTGGAAAATATAATGATGTCTTCTAAGTATACAAAGCAATCTTTGAAGATTAACTCTTCTAGCAGATTGTTCATACATCTTTGGAAGGTAGCTGGGGCAGTGGTTAGCCCAAAGGGCATACGAGTGAACTCGTAATGTCCATGCTTAGTGGAGAACGCAGTTTTGGGGATTGAGCTAGGTTCCATGGGTATTTGATGGAAACCTTTTGCTAAATCGATTGTCGTAAAATACTGACATTTACCTAGTTTGTCTAGGATTTCATCCATTCGTGGAGTTGGGAATTTGTCCTTAACTGTTATTTCATTTAGACTTCTATAGTCTACTACCATTCGATATTTTTGCTTTCCTGAAGCATCTATCTTCTTCGGAATCATAGATATGGGCGAGCAGTAAGGAGAATTCGACTTTCGAATTATTCCCTGCCTGATCATATCTTTGATTTGCTGGTTTACCTCCTGATCATGTATCTGGGCATATTTGTATGGTCGTCTGTAGACCGGGTCTTCATGTTGAGTTTTGATCTCGTGCTTGATTGTACTTGTGAAAGTCAAATTGTCACCTTCTCTGTACTGCACATCCTTAAACTCATATAAGACCTTCTTTAACTCTTTCCTCTCTTCGTCGTTTAAGTGTTCCAATCTTAATTGATTACATTCCCTTAATTCACTGTCTAGAGCGGAAGCGAAGTATTGATCTCCCTCTGGAGATGGGTCAAGGCACTTAGGTGCGATCTTCTCTTCTTTTGTAGAGGGATCAGTGCACTTCTGTGCGGTCTTGCCGGCTTCAATAGCTTCTCCACTCTGAATGATTGGGTACGACCTAGCTCCTAGTGTTACAGTGTCATTTCTGTAATCGATGACGGCTTTACTTGCCATCAAGTATTCTCTTCCTAATAAAATATCATAATTTTCGGAAAAGTTATGTATGTAGAACTTTTGTTCGGACGGACATGTTTTGTTCGCATTCCTCATTATACTCTTAGTTAAACGGACAGGTCCATTGATGGTATGGACCGTAAGGTTATCGTCTTTTATCTCGGAATCTGTATAATTTTCTTTCATGATGTTGATCGATGATCCCGAGTCAGCGATACACCTTAATATTCTTTTATTAATGGTAATGTTTATATAGGGTCCTCCTCGGTTTCTTCCGAGGCGGCTTGATGAAAATTTACGTCCATCTTCGTTTGGCCACTCTGGCTCTCCCTCCCTCTTTTAGTAGGTTGGTTGGGTCCACTCCCACTAGCTTGGTTTTGAGATATTTGCTGATTGAATGGATTCTGAGCCCTACCTTGATTCAAGGAATTTTTGAACTCATTGTATAATCCAGGATTTTGGGAATTTTGATTTTGATTTGTTCGATTAGTCTGACCTGTTCCAGATGAACTCTGAGTTTGATTGTGATAGTTAGTAGTATTATAATTTGGATAATAGTTTCCAACATTCTTTCGATTTGATTGAGACGATTTCGATTTATTTGTACCTGAATCTGTTGTACTAGCTTCGTACAATCCTTCTTCTTGTGCTGCCTTCTTAAGATTAGACAATGTGGTAATATCTTTTCTTGCTAAGGTCATGAACATTCTGTCAGGAAGTTTTCGAGTAATGACATCTTTAATTGTGTTGTTCAAAGCGTTTTTATAAATGACATTATTTTCTGGTATGTTTTCTAAGTTTAGCTTATTGTTTATTAATAATGCTTTTATCTCTAATTCTTCTATAAACTTACGAAGACTGCCGTTGAATCTGGTGGTGTATAGTTGTCGTAAGAGTTCTTCATATGGTGTGTGATTTTTGAACTCGTTGATCAGCGCCGTCTTCAGTTCGAGCCACGTGTTGGGTTGTATCATTTGCGATATGCGTTGTGCCTCTCCTGACAGTTGGATCTCGGTCGCTCCAAATAGGATCCTTTGTTGGCGAAGATCTTCAGTTGGATATAATCCGCATACATATTCGATTCGTTTGATAAATGAGCTTAGCTGTCCAGATGAACCGTCATAGGCAGGTATTTGTCTGATCGACAGCAGTGCCTGGTTCAAGTGGATTTCGCTCAATGGTGGTAACGCCATGTTGTTGGTGTTAATTGGGTTTTGTTTTGTTTTAAGTAGTTTTTAACTTTATTTTGGTTCACTTGTAAGTTTTTTGATTTTGTATTTAGTGTTTTACTGTTCTTGGTGGATCACTATCTCAGCTTACTTCAGTTCACTTAATTTTAGTTTTGCAAATCGTATGTGCTCGTAACACATAGGTTCTTTGGCGGATTTCACAATTTTATTAACGATTCCGGGATTACGTGATCACAGTAATTAGAAATTACACAAGCTGACCATTACCGAAATATAGGAGTTAATTTTAAACGAAGTACTTAATTTCTTTATGTCACAAGATTGGTTGAATTCCCCGACTTAACTTTACGTCTGCTTGTCTCAAACGGAACTGATCTCTCTGCTGCTGGCTAGTTTCCATGAGCCCTTCTCTTGGAACTCCCGACTCTGGCTTCGGGCGTTGCTTTCCTCGGCTGCATCTTCGTGTCGGTGGCGTACGTGCCTGGATCGATATTTGGGGATGCGTCGGCTTTGATGAAAGGCATCCACTGCTGGCGATCGGTGTTGCATTACATGACGGAGCTAGGAATGTGATACTCCTTGGTTTTATGTCTAGCTTTGATTGGTCCTCATGAGTGGCGTGATTCTAAAGAATCGATTTCTCGAGAGTGGCGTGATTCTAATGTTGATGAAACAATATGGTCCATTGTTTATATTATGGGGGGCCCTAGCTTGGAGTATGGGAAGAAACAGTTATTGATTCTTGAGTGGGGTCCTATTACTTGTGTGGATGGGGTGGATGAATCGTACATAAACATAATGTGTATGGGATGTGGGGAATTATGGATATGTCACTATATAAGATAATATAATGTATAGGTGCTGAAGTATCTCGGACTGATTTTTCATCCCTTTCTGAATATAAGCTAACCAAAGCCAATGCAAAAACAGCAGATGGACCAAAGTCAATAGATACTGGGGGTGTTAAATGTCATCATGCGGTATCGAACTTTTGAGAAACCTATGAAGTTAAATATAATTCCATCCCTGAAATAAAATCTAATTCTCGGTCATGATTTTTGGAGATCCTTTTCGCTGTCCCCAGACATAATTACAGCTGTCGAGATAAGCTCGAAGGACGATGTGGCAGCCGAACCAGACCCATTACGTTACCTTAGTTGCAGCAAAACCAACAACTCGAGGTTGCTAAGCAGTTATTTTTGAACGCGGCGGAGGGACTAGGCCGTACGGCGAATCGATAGAGGTCAGGCAACCCCCGTGAAACAACGATTCTAGCCGGTTAGCCCAGCGATGGAAAAGTTGCTTTATGCCGAGGTAATTCGCATGTTCCAACTAGGCGTTATTGAACCAGTGCTATTACTCCAGTGCTTGCAGTTCGCCAATGAGACTGGTTTTCAAGCCCAACAAAGTCCGTCTGTGTATCGATGCTCCACGACTTAATGAAATTACCCGTAAGGGTTTCCGGTCGCCCAAGGCAAATATCATAACCAAGATGGACCTAAAAGATGCTTATTGGCAGATCGAACTCTCTAAGGATTCAAAGTCACCAACTGCTTTTACGATCCCGGAAAGGCCTTTATACCAGTTTAAGGTAATGTGTAATGTGTCGTTTGATGGATGAGATCATTCCCCCGGATCAGAGTTACTGCGTCTTTGGATACTTGGACGACCTCTGCATCGTATCTAAAGATTTCTCTGCCCATCTAGCAGTCCTTGTACGACTCGCTGAACAGTTCAGAAAAGCAACCTGACTCTGAATATTTGAAAGATACATTTCTGTGTCACCAGCGTATATTATCTGGGATAGGTCATCAGTAATGGAGGTATTTGCACCGATCCCTCCAAAGTAGCTTGTAAACTGAACTGACCTCCGCCGAGGAATATAAAACAGGTTCGCGGCTTTCTTTGGGTTTGTGGCTGGTATCGTAGATACATCACAGAGCTTCTTTCCAACAAAAACAAGTTAATTCTGACCCCGGAAGCCCAAGTCGCAATGGACTTTTTAAAAACCGTGTTGACTTCTGCTGTTGTGGTGGGAAGGTTAGCTCGATAGATCTTTAGATTGCAGCAATTTAAATTCTCGATATCGCTCGAAAAGGAAAAGATCACATTGTCTCCGATGCTCTATCCCGATTACATGAACCTGAAGTATCCGCTGTAGAGATGAGTACTGGAATAGATCTCGAATCCGATGCCTTTCAGGTTGAGAGCTACCAACAGTTAAAAAAACAGTATATAAAACATTCCGCTTAACTGCCCGATCTGAAAATAGTCGACCAATTTCTGTACATTCGAAACGAATACGCAGATGAAAATGCTGTGCAAAATAGACAAATTTTGAAAGTTATGGGTGGCCGAGCGATTTAAGACCGACGTTCTTAAACAAGCTCATGACAATCCTACGTCCGCATGCCGGCATGCAAAAGACCATAGAAAAAGATCGTTAAAGCTTGTTTTGGTCCGGTTTAGCTAAAGATATTCGAGAGTTGTAGATATTCGCAGTTGTAAGGTTTGCAAAGCATGCAAAGCTCTAATTATACTTTGCGACCACCCATGGGAAACCACATTTAAACTTGTCGACCATTTGTACATACATCTGCTTGGACCCTATCCACGCTGCAAAAATGGACATGCCGGCTTGCTAATTGTTTTAGATCACTTCAGCAAATACTTTTGGCTACACCACCTGAGGAAATTTACATCCGTAATAGTCCAAGAATTTCTGCTGCCTGAAACTGTCGTTAACGATAATGGAAACAAATTTTCATCAATCTTTAGGCTGTTCACCATGTCGAGCCCTGTTTGGCCTAGATATGCTCACGCATGGGACGGATTATAAGCTTCTGAAGGAGTTAGACTTGCTGGAAGAACCCGATTTACTGGTATCTAGGTCGGACAATCTAGCGCAAATCCGAAAAGAGCAAAGCCTGTGTCGTTCCGAGAAGGTCAGGAAGTACTTCACCGAAATTTTTCCTTTGGAAAATTCACGCAAAATTGTAATGCCAAATGGGCTCCTAAGTTCCTTAAATGTCGCGTTCGGAAAAAACTTGATAATTTTTTCTAGCTTCTGGAAAATTTTCAGAGCCGAGAAAGGGGAACCTTTAATGCGAAAGACATTAGATCCTGATTTCCGCTAATATTCTGTCTAACGGTGGCAAATTATCGGGATGTGTAACGGTTTCGGCTAGACAGTCCAGATCCAGGAAAGTCTATTGCTATGGTGCTCGGGTATATCGAATGCAATAACCTTGGGCCAATTAGATTAGCAGATCCTAGCATAGTTGGGGTGGGTGCATGCAGGCTCGATTTAGGGAACAGCTGAGCTAAGCTTTCGTAAGTTCTGTGCAGTGCATCGCAGAGGAGCTTTCGAAGCGAAGCGTTTAGATCTTTTAGCAATTATTTAAGCAGTCCAAAAGCACAAGTTCTCTCTCTTTTTGAAAATTCGAATCGGTTTAGCTGGTGATTGTCTCCGCCTCGACAAGAATTGAAAAAAACCAAAAAAAAATTAAAAAAAAATACTTTGAAAATCCCGTGCTGTGTGTGTGCTTCTCGAAAATCGGGGGAAATTAATAGCCGTGCGCCGAGAAAATTGGCAGGGCACCTACCCTCTCTTAAAGTGCCTATTTTCCACACCTCGCCACCAATTGTTTTTCTGAACCGTGCGTCCCAAATTTCTGCAAAAAGAGAACAACACTCGTGTCTCCGTGGAAAATTCGGAGGTAAGTGCACTGTAGGAAAAAATTCGATTTTTTTTTCTTGGTCCTCGTGGTTTTGTTTCTGTTTCGCCCATAGGGCCCTGGCAGATCGGCAGCCCTGCCCGGTTACATAACCTCCACCGGCCATAACCCTTGCGCCATCCATAACCTATACGCATACCAAACAAGCGATATTAATTCAGTTAATTAAGAGGATTTTAGCTTCAATAGATTTAATTGTGAAATTGATTAAGAATTCTTCCACTTTGAGCGGTTACATATAATTGCAGAGTATATTGCATATTTGGTTTAGGCCGGATATCAGAACAGACTGTCCCTGAACGGGTCATGGAAGCACAGATATTACGGTCCCAGATTTGGTTGCACTCATACCGTTGAATTGGCGGGTATTACTGCAACGGCAAGGATTTGCAAGTCCTATCCCTATCTTATTATGTCACCAATAAAATGTCACCATAGGAAACAACTTAGAATATGGAAAAGAAAAATTATAAAATATGTGTTGTCGGTTTTCCCGCGGAGTTGCCTTCAACAGCTCCAATTGAATTCGCTCTAGCATTTATTACCACAAGTTCTTGTCCGGTGCCGGTGCCAGCGCCGAGCTGTGCTGGTCTGTTTTATTCTATAAAGTACATCGACACATAACCTAGTACAATATTGCCAAATAATCTTATCGCAGTATGTCCTCCTGCTTTAACCACGTGACAGTGAAAAGTGAAGCTTAAAACTATGGCGGCATCTCATGGTAGCCGACAGTATGCCCGTATATTTGTGGCTAGAAATTCACCTTTATCGATCAACTTTAAATACAAGATCAAATACTATCCCGCCTATTGCAGTCAACTATCGTCCGACGACATGCGTTTACGACATAGTCCTCAGCGAAACAATCCGCTGGGTTCGGAAAACTTTCGTGGCATTTGTTGCTCCGAAATGTCCAATACTCAGCCGTGTTTTTGTACCCCTTGCAATCACGTTTTCTATAAAGCATGTCTGGCAGAATGGTTCCCTCATTACGATAATTGTCCGAATTGTAGTTGGGTATGTACGTTATCTAAAGTGAAACTAGCTGTTGGCAATTGTTCTCCAAACAAGCAGCAGCCGGAACCAACAGAATTACAAGGTTGCTCGGGAATTACTACTCAAAGTCTTGAAAAAGCTTTGAAGGTAGCACAGACCCGGGTAATGGACATGGTCAGCCAGAGACAGGATAGGTAGCAGTGGAAAATGGCAACAATACCCAATTGGGCCAAACTCCAAATGTAGGTTTAGTCCTGGTCGAACGGACCACCGGGCCAACTCGTTCGAAAAGAATTCAATCACCAGCCAAAAAGCAGTTCCCGCAAGGTCGATCTTCCGGTCCTAAAGTGGGGTGTTTGTCGGGATTGGATGCTAGCCAAAGCTCCAACCAGACCGAAGCTCCAATGTCGCTGCTCACTCTAGCCAAACCAGGGCTTGGACTTGAATGTCCTCCAACAGATAATTGAGCGCACTGTTGCCAGAGTCATATCCAAAGGGCTTGAGCAAAAAGGCACCTGCCTGGTGACTGTCGGATAGTCGATCGGGCGAAGACTTGTTGTGACGGGACCCTAGAATGACTAACTCGGAATTGATTTTTTACTTTATAATGATAAGATTTATTTATTTGATATTTTCTTTGCTGTCGTCGTGCCCCGAAAGATTTTTGTGAATTATTCTAAGGAGGGTGTTCGGAGCAGAACCCAGCCGATTAGCTGCTTGCCAAATAGCACCTAATTCTTGGCCCTCAGCCGCTTATTTTGTTTGTTACTTATGTCTATGTCACTCATTTGTTTGTTAAAGCTTTGCGCTTGCTTGCCCTGCTAAACGCTCTCTGCCAGCTCGCTCTTCGCTATCTCCGCTTTGCGTCTGCCTACCGACGTCGGCCGAGCGAAGCTGCGCTTAGCGATCGGAGCGGCAATGTAAAGGGCAGGCAAGCCACACTTGCAATTTGGATGTCACGCATTAAAGAACATATCGTAATTTTATTTCTGCGCCGAGTTTTATTTAATTCGAAATAATTAGTCGGCCGATTGGGGATAAAAAACATTATCTCCACATAAAATTTGGTGACCCCGACGTGATCTCTGAGTTGCAGTGTCAATTAAAAATCATTCGCGATCGACAATCGTTAGCCCTAGCAAATTTTCGGCGGTTAAGCACAATTCGGTGCTAAAACACACTTACATACACCTACATACACGCATTGCTGGCTATTAATTTCTCTGTCGCGACAATTCGGTCAGTGCAGTGCGGTAGGCAGTGCAGCGAACTCACTAATACACACAAGCGGAGTACAAAGCGGAATCGGACAGCTCGCACAGCCGCACAGCTAAAGGCATTAGCTGTAATCCCTTTGCTTTCGGTTCCCACGTTTATACGTATACAGGGTGTCTTTTTCGGTCGTGCTGAGTGACTCTTTTAAAACCTCAACATGGCAGCACCTGAGCCTACCAATGTCGCGAACGCAGCAATGCCGAGTGATGTAGATTTCTACAAGCACAAGGCCGAGTCCATCGCGCGCCAACTAAAGGCCATGGATCGCTTTCTCACCAAGGAAGAGCTTGCCGAGTTAGATGAGGCAGAACTTCAAGCTCGCTTAGAGCAAATCGAGCGAATGAATGCGGATTTCGATGCCGCTCAAACGAGCCTTGAAAGGCTGGATTTCCTGCAGTTAGCCCATGATGCCCGGCTGGACTTTTCGAATGTTTATGTCAAGGTTAGGTCCAGGCTGTCGCGGGAGTTGATGGCTGCTCGCACGGTAAATGTTGCCAATTCAACGGCTCGGCATACTCTCGAGGGGAATTCGTCGTTGTTCGCCTATAATAGTATAGGCCGTTCTCGAATGCCCGAGTTGCAGCTTCCGCGATTCGGGGGAACTACATGGATTGGCCAGAATTCCACTCGATGTTCTCGACAATGGTGCACAAAGACCATCGTATACCAATCATCGAAAAATTCCAATATCTTCGTGGATGTCTAGATGGTGCTGCGCTGGATACGATTCATTCCTTGGAACTTTCTGAGGAGAATTACGACAAGGCGTTGACTTTGCTAATGTTGCGATTCGATAATAAACTGTTACATTTTCAGGCACACGTCAAGGCTATTTTCGGGCTGCAAGGGGTGGAGAAGGGCTCAGCTATCGGCTTGCGCGCGCTCAGCGATAAAATCAATTCGCACTTGCGTGCACTTCAGACCTTGGCGACCCCGCAGGAGATTTCGGATGGGTTGCTGATCTTCATCATAGGCACGAAACTGGACCACAAAACAAAGGAGAAATGGGAAGAGAACTTGCCGACGTCAGGATTGCCTCGGTGGTCAAGCATGGCCTCATTTTTGGAAGCGAGATGTCGGATGCTGGAGAATTTGGGATCAGCCATGGCAACAAGTCCTAGTCAACAGGTGGGAGAAGACAATCCTGTCACCCTTATCACCTCCAGTAACGACCATCCTAACCCCATATGTAACCATTGCAATTCCTCCGAGCATTACATATCTAGATGTCAGGCATTCCTGAATCTCTCTGCGTTTGAACGATACAAAGAAGCAAAGAAGAGCCGCTTGTGTTTGAACTGCCTCAACAAAGGCCATGAATTGCAGAGGTGCAGGTCAGGACTTTGCAGGCATTGCCAGGCCAAACATCACACGCTACTCCACATTCCATCGGGAACTGGTGCTTCATCTTCCTCTTCACCGGCCGAGGAATCGATCCAGCAAGAGGCCGCGACTGTGCTTCTAGCAAGCGGGTGTTCTAGCCCTCCCCCCTCGATCCAGAAATCTCAGCCTAGCCAGAACGTGTTGCTACCTACTGCCCTCGTCCATGTAACAGATCGTTATGGAGCACTTATCCCATGTCGTGCCATTTTGGATTCTGCATCACAGGCAAACTTTGTAACATCTAGACTTGCTGATCAGTTGCAGTTGGATTTGCTCGTCTTATGTTCACATCTCTGGAATCGGAGATTCCATTCTACCTTCGAGCAAGTCTGTACATATAGTTGTACAATCCCAAGACGCAAGCTATCGAGCTTCCTTCGCTGCAATTGTCACCAACTCAATTACGGAAATGCAGCCTAACTTCGGCGTAGACGCAAAGGATTGGCCAATGCCGAATAATCTAAAACTAGCTGATCCTAATTTCTCCAAGCCCCAACGTATCGATCTGTTGATAGGTTCTGGTTTGTTCTTCGATTTAATGTGCGTCGGACAGATTCGACTATCAGCCCAATTGCCAACATTGCAGGAGACTAAACTTGGTTGGATAGTATCAGGAAGCATTGATAGCTCGGAGAATAAGCGTGCAGCTTTAGCCGCTTTTGAAAATTCCTCGTGCATCTCTATTGACGATTTTCGACCCACAACGCTGGAGTACCAAAACTTAGAGCAGCAATGCAGGAAGCAGCTGCTCGAGTGCCAGGTGCAAGTGGAAAAACTGCGATCGGAGAATCAGGAACTGCAGCGCGAACTTTTCCATATATTAAAAACCTACATATCCACGCCAAATGAAATTCAACTTTCAACAGTTTCTACATTGCCAAATTTCCTGCCATTCTACGCAATTACAGAGGTTCCCGATGATCAAGACGTAGTCACGACAAGCCGCCTTCGTAAAGAAGCGCCGATTGCTGCGTTCGACGATCATCCCAGCGTAGCCGCCAGCTGCGCCCAAGCAAGCATCTTCAAGAGGGCCGTTGGAAAAATAGCGGTTCTGCCCCTTCAGGATGGATCTGTTGAAAGCCTTTGCCTTCCAACGGGGGGTGAATGTTCGGAGCAGAACCCAGCCGATTAGCTGCTTGCCAAATAGCACCTAATTCTTGGCCCTCAGCCGCTTATTTTGTTTGTTACTTATGTCTATGTCACTCATTTGTTTGTTAAAGCTTTGCGCTTGCTTGCCCTGCTAAACGCTCTCTGCCAGCTCGCTCTTCGCTATCTCCGCTTTGCGTCTGCCTACCGACGTCGGCCGAGCGAAGCTGCGCTTAGCGATCGGAGCGGCAATGTAAAGGGCAGGCAAGCCACACTTGCAATTTGGATGTCACGCATTAAAGAACATATCGTAATTTTATTTCTGCGCCGAGTTTTATTTAATTCGAAATAATTAGTCGGCCGATTGGGGATAAAAAACATTATCTCCACAGAGGGTAAGATTGGCACGCGGGACAACGTCTGCTCTTTTCCCGGGTCTCCGCGCAAGTGATTTTCGCTCGGCGATCGCTATCTTATCGGTATCTATGAGTATGTTCGGAGCTTACGAGTAAGTGTGGGGAATAAAGTGTTAGCGTGGGATTGGCTGTCGCTTCGCGAGACGTTGCAAAGTAGTGAGTGGAAGTGGGCGGACCACAGATTTTCTCGCCGGAATCCGGATGGTCGATGAGAGAGCAGCGGAAGGCTGTCTCAAGGGCCCTCGTGTTGGCCCCTCAGCAGAACACGAGTAAACCTGTGGTCGCCGCCGCAGCGGAGCTGACCGAACGAAAGGAGAGGTGGGAAACCGGGCCGAACAGCGGGTACCCTACCATAACCTTACGGAGGGTAAAGCAACCCGCTGCAGAGGCGACCTTCCACACTATGGAATTGGGAGAACAGAAGAATTGCTGGCGAACAGCAGCTTGGAGGAAATCTTAAAATTTCTTTAAGCCAAATGGAACATTTGTGAGGTGTTCTTAGATCTAAACAAAGGTATGTTAATGTAAAACAAAATTAAATGGCTTCGATCCCGCGCTATAGTGTCCAGCAGCACCCATTTTATGGTTCGTTACAAGATGAAACTTTGGATAGCACATCTTGCACATCTTGCTGGTTGGCAAGCACGCGATTGGAAATACCACAAGCAGGAGTGGATCATATCATTTGTTCGGCATTTTGTCAAGTTCTTAGACAACAATAAATAAAATAAATAAAGACTATCTTCTGAGTTTATAAACAAGGAATTGATTCGATCTCGAAAACAAAACGTTGGAGAATCTTTCGTCATTTGGCATTAAATTTGCTTCCCGAAGCTCGTCACAAAATTTTATATCAGTCCATTAGCTCAGTCGGTCAATTGAGAAGATTAGATCAGATAAGATTAGATTACATGCATGAAAATCTGGTGCACGAGATACAGAAATCAGAGAAGCCTAGGCTACCGGTCCAGAAAGCGATCCAGAAAAGGATGAGGATATTAACATAGAGGCCATTCAAAGTTCAACGGCTAAGCGCACTTGTTGGAATTGTGAAGAGCTTGGTCATGTATGGGAAAATTGTCTTGCAGATAGGCGTATATTCTGTTACGGATGCTCCCGAAAGACCACAATTAGCCTTGCCTGTTGTCATAACTCGCGACAAGAAGAATTTGGCTTCTTGTTCTCATAAAATAAGGGAAAGGGAGATGATCGTAAAGAAGAGTTGTAGGTTTTACCGTATCACGGATGGATAAATAAGTATTTAGAGGTGCGAAAAATAATTTTCAATGAAGAACCACATGAAGTACCAAAACGAACCCAGCGTTTAAGAAAATATGTTAAATATGTTAATGTTAAAAATAACCGTAGACTGTTAGTTTCCGCTATTATTAGTAGTCCCAAGGATATGCGCAGTTTTGACGAAGTATCCTTTCTGGCTCTAATAAAACAGGGTCTGTTAGACACCGGCGTAAATATAATATATACATTATATAATATAATTCTGAATATAAACTAACAAAAGCCAATGCAAAAACAGCAGATGGACCAAAGTCAATAGATACTGGGGGTGTTAAATGTCATCATGCGGTATCGAACTTTTGAGAAACCTATGAAGTTAAATATAATTCCATCCCTGAAATAAAATCTAATTCTCGGTCACGATTTTTGGAGATCCTTTTCGCTGGCCCCAGACATAATTACAGCTGTCGAGATAAGCTCGAAGGACGATGTGGCAGCCGAACCAGACCCATTACGTTACCTTAGTTGCAGCAAAACCAACAACTCGAGGTTGCTAAGCAGTTATTTTTGAACGCGGCGGAGGGACTAGGCCGTACGGCGTATCGATAGAGGTCAGGCCGCCCCCGTAAAGCAACGATTCTAACCCAGCCCGGTTAGCCCAGCGATAGAAAAGTTGCTTTATGCCGAGGTAATTCGCATGTTCCAACTAGGCGTTATTGAACCAGTGTTATTACTCCAGTGCTTGGAGTTCGCCAATGAGACTGGTTTTCAAGCCCAACAAAGTCCGTCTGTGTATCGATGCTCGACGACTTAATGAAATTACCCGTAAGGGTTTCCGGTCGCCCAAGGCAAATATCATAACCAAGATGGACCTAAAAGATGCTTATTGGCAGATCGAACTCTCTAAGGATTCAAAGTCACCAACTGCTTTTACGATCCCGGAAAGGCCTTTATACCAGTTTAAGGTAATGACTTTGGGCCTATGTGTCATTTGATGGATGAGATCATTCCCCCGGATCAGAGTTACTGCGTCTTTGGATACTTGGACGATCTCTGCATCGTATCTAAAGATTTCTCTGCCCATCTAGCAGTCCTTGTACGACTCGCTGAACAGTTCAGAAAAGCAACCTGACTCTGAATATTTGAAAGATACATTTCTGTGTCACCAGCGTAAATTATCTGGGATAGGTCATCAGTAATGGAGGTATTTGCACCGATCCCTCCAAAGTAGCTTGTAAACTGAACTGACCTCCGCCGAGGAATATAAAACAGGTTCGCGGCTTTCTTTGGGTTTGTGGCTGGTATCGTAGATACATCACAGAGCTTCTTTCCAACAAAAACAAGTTAATTCTGACCCCGGAAGCCCAAGTCGCAATGGACTTTTTAAAAACCGTGTTGACTTCTGCTGTTGTGGTGGGAAGGTTAGCTCGATAGATCTTTAGATTGCAGCAATTTAAATTCTCGATATCGCTCGAAAAGGAAAAGATCACATTGTCTCCGATGCTCTATCCCGATTACATGAACCTGAAGTATCCGCAGTAGAGATGAGTACTGGAATAGATCTCGAATCCGATGCCTTTCAGGTTGAGAGCTACCAACAGTTAAAAAAACAGTATATAAAACATTCCGCTTAACTGCCCGATCTGAAAATAGTCGACCAATTTCTGTACATTCGAAACGAATACGCAGATGAAAATGCTGTGCAAAATAGACAAATTTTGAAAGTTATGGGTGGCCGAGCGATTTAAGACCGACGTTCTTAAACAAGCTCATGACAATCCTACGTCCGCATGCCGGCATGCAAAAGACCATAGAAAAAGATCGTTAAAGCTTGTTTTGTTCCGGTTTAGCTAAAGATATTCGAGAGTTGTAGATATTCGCAGTTGTAAGGTTTGCAAAGCATGCAAAGCTCTAATTATACTTTGCGACCACCCATGGGAAACCACATTTAAACTTGTCGACCATTTGTACATACATCTGCTTGGACCCTATCCACGCTGCAAAAATGGACATGCCGGCTTGCTAATTGTTTTAGATCACTTCAGCAAATACTTTTGGCTACACCACCTGAGGAAATTTACATCCGTAATAGTCCAAGAATTTCTGCTGCCTGAAACTGTCGTTAACGATAATGGAAACAAATTTTCATCAATCTTTAGGCTGTTCACCATGTCGAGCCCTGTTTGGCCTAGATATGCTCACGCATGGGACGGATTATAAGCTTCTGAAGGAGTTAGACTTGCTGGAAGAACCCGATTTACTGGTATCTAGGTCGGACAATCTAGCGCAAATCCGAAAAGAGCAAAGCCTGTGTCGTTCCGAGAAGGTCAGGAAGTACTTTACCGAAATTTTTCCTTTGGAAAATTCACGCAGAATTGTAATGCCAAATGGGCTCCTAAAATCCTTAAATGTCGCGTTCGGAAAAAATTGATAATTGTTTCTAACTTCTGGAAAATTTGCAGAGCCATGAAAGAGGAACCTTTAATGCGAAAGACATTAGATCCTGATTTCCGCTAATATTCTGTCTAACGGTGGCAAATTATCGGGATGTGTAACGGTTTCGGCTAGACAGTCCAGATCCAGGAAAGTCTATTGCTATGGTGCTCGGGTATATCGAATGCAATAACCTTGGGCCAATTAGATTAGCAGATCCTAGCATAGTTGGGGTGGGTGCATGCAGGCTCGATTTAGGGAACAGCTGAGCTAAGCTTTCGTAAGTTCTGTGCAGCGCATCGCAGAGGAGCTTTCGAAGCGAAGCGTTTAGATCTTTTAGCAATTATTTAAGCAGTCCAAAAGCACAAGTTCTTTCTCTTTTTGAAAATACGAATCGGTTCAGCTGGTGATTGTCTCCGCCCGATCTGAAAATAGTCGACCAATTTCTGTACATTCGAAACGAATACGCAGATGAAAATGCTGTGCAAAATAGACAAATTTTGAAAGTTATGGGTGGCCGAGCGATTTAAGACCGACGTTCTTAAACAAGCTCATGACAATCCTACGTCCGCATGCCGGCATGCAAAAGACCATAGAAAAAGATCGTTAAAGCTTGTTTTGGTCCGGTTTAGCTAAAGATATTCGAGGGTTGTAGATATTCGCAGTTGTAAGGTTTGCAAAGCATGCAAAGCTCTAATTATACTTTGCGACCACCCATGGGAAACCACATTTAAACTTGTCGACCATTTGTACATACATCTGCTTGGACCCTATCCACGCTGCAAAAATGGACATGCCGGCTTGCTAATTGTTTTAGATCACTTCAGCAAATACTTTTGGCTACACCACCTGAGGAAATTTACATCCGTAATAGTCCAAGAATTTCTGCTGCCTGAAACTGTCGTTAACGATAATGGAAACAAATTTTCATCAATCTTTAGGCTGTTCACCATGTCGAGCCCTGTTTGGCCTAGATATGCTCACGCATGGGACGGATTATAAGCTTCTGAAGGAGTTAGACTTGCTGGAAGAACCCGATTTACTGGTATCTAGGTCGGACAATCTAGCGCAAATCCGAAAAGAGCAAAGCCTGTGTCGTTCCGAGAAGGTCAGGAAGTACTTCACCGAAATTTTTCCTTTGGAAAATTCACGCAGAATTGTAATGCCAAATGGGCTCCTAAAATCCTTAAATGTCGCGTTCGGAAAAAATTGATAATTGTTTCTAACTTCTGGAAAATTTGCAGAGCCATGAAAGAGGAACCTTTAATGCGAAAGACATTAGATCCTGATTTCCGCTAATATTCTGTCTAACGGTGGCAAATTATCGGGATGTGTAACGGTTTCGGCTAGACAGTCCAGATCCAGGAAAGTCTATTGCTATGGTGCTCGGGTATATCGAATGCAATAACCTTGGGCCAATTAGATTAGCAGATCCTAGCATAGTTGGGGTGGGTGCATGTAGGCTCGATTTAGGGAACAGCTGAGCTAAGCTTTCGTAAGTTCTGTGCAGCGCATCGCAGAGGAGCTTTCGAAGCGAAGCGTTTAGATCTTTTAGCAATTATTTAAGCAGTCCAAAAGCACAAGTTCTTTCTCTTTTTGAAAATACGAATCGGTTCAGCTGGTGATTGTCTCCGCCTCAACAAGAATTGAAAAAAACCAAAAAAAATTAAAAAAAAAAATACTTTGAAAATCCCGTGCTGTTTGTGCTTCTTGAAAATCGGGGGAAATTAATAGCCGTGCGCCGAGAAAACTGGCAGGGCACCTACCCTCTCTTAAAGTGCCTATTTTCCACACCTCGCCACCAATTGTTTTTCTGAACCGTGCGTCCCAAATTTCTGCAAAAAAAGAACAACACTCTTGTCTCCGTGGAAAATTCGGAGGAAAGTGCACTGTAGGAAAAAATTCGACTTTTTTTTCTTGGTCCTCGTGGTTTTGTTTCTGTTTCGCCCATAGGGCCCTGGCAGATCGGCAGCCCTTCCAGCTCACCCAAATTTCTGCACCCATACCAAACTCCCACCCTTGACGGGAGTACATTTCGTGAACCGACCTTGGTGTGAGGCCGAGTTTTTATCCTTTGGAAATCGTTGGAAAAGTTCACCTGCCCGGTTACATAACCTCCACCGGCCATAACCCTTGCGCCATCCATAACCTATACGCATACCAAACAAGCGATATTAATTCAGTTAATTAAGAGGATTTTAGCTTCAATAGATTTAATTGTGAAATTGATTAAGAATTCTTCCACTTTGAGCGGTTACATATAATTGCAGAGTATATTGCATATTTGGTTTAGGCCGGATATCAGAACAGACTGTCCCTGAACGGGTCATGGAAGCACAGATATTACGGTCCCAGATTTGGTTGCACTCATACCGTTGAATTGGCGGGTATTACTGCAACGGCAAGGATTTGCAAATCCTATCCCTATATTATTATGTCACCAATAAAATGTCACCATAGGAAACAATTTAGAATATGGAAAAGAAAAATTATAAAATATGTGTTGTCGGTGGTCCCGCGGAATTGCCTTTAACAGCTCCAATTGAATTCGCTCAAGCAGTTATTACCACAAGTTCTTATCCGGTGCCGGTGCCAGCGCCGAGCTGTGCTGGTCTGTTTTATTCTATAAAGTACATCGACACATAACCTAGTACAATATTGCCAAATATCTTATCGTAGTATGTCCTCCTGCTTTAACCACGTGACAGTGAAAAGTGAAGCTTAAAACTATGGCGGCATCTCATGGTAGCCGACAGTATGCCCGTATATTTGTGGCTAGAAATTCACCTTTATCGATCAACTTTAAATACAAGATCAAATACTATCCCGCCTATTGCAGTCAACTATCGTCCGACGACATGCGTTTACGACATAGTCCTCAGCGAAACAATCCGCTGGGTTCGGAAAACTTTCGTGGCATTTGTTGCTCCGAAATGTCCAATACTCAGCCGTGTTTTTGTACCCCTTGCAATCACGTTTTCTATAAAGCATGTCTGGCAGAATGGTTCCCTCATTACGATAATTGTCCGAATTGTAGTTGGGTATGTACGTTATCTAAAGTGAAACTAGCTGTTGGCAATTGTTCTCCAAACAAGCAGCAGCCGGAACCAACAGAATTACAAGGTCGCTCGGGAATTACTACTCAAAGTCTTGAAAAAGCTTTGAAGGTAGCACAGACCCGGGTAATGGACATGGTCAGCCAGAGACAGGATAGGTAGCAGTGGGAAATGGCAACAATACCCAATTGGGCCAAACTCCAACTGTAGGTTTAGTCCTGGTCGAACGGACCACCGGGCCAACTCGTTCGAAAAGAATTCAATCACCAGCCAAAAAGCAGTTTCCGCAAGGTCGATCTTCCGGTCCTAAAGTGGGGTGTTTGTCGGGATTGGATGCTAGCCATAGCTCCAACCAGACTGAAGCTCCAATGTCGCTGCTCACTCTAGCCAAACCTGGGCTTGGACTTGAATGTCCTCCAACAGATAATTGAGCGCACCGTTGCCAGAGTCATATCCAAAGGGCTTGAGCAAAAAGGCACCTGCCTGGTGACTGTCGGATAGTCGATCGGGCGAAGACTTGTTGTGACGGCACCCTAGAATGACTAACTCGGAATTGATTTTTTACTTTATAATGATAAGATTTATTTATTTGATATTTTCTTTGCTGTCGTCGTGCCCCGAAAGATTTTTGTGAATTATTCTAAGGAGGGTAAGATTGGCACGCGGGACAACGTCTGCTCTTTTCCCGGGTCTCCGCGCAAGTGATTTTCGCTCGGCGATCGCTATCTTATCGGTATCTATGAGTATGTTCGGAGCTTACGAGTAAGTGTGGGGAATAAAGTGTTAGCGTGGGATTGGCTGTCGCTTCGCGAGACGTTGCAAAGTAGTGAGTGGAAGTGGGCGGACCACAGGTTTTCTCGCCGGAATCCGGATGGTCGATGAGAGAGCAGCGGAAGGCTGTCTCAAGGGCCCTCGTGTTGGCCCCTCAGCAGAACACGAGTAAACCTGTGGTCGCCGCCGCAGCGGAGCTGACCGAACGAAAGGAGAGGTGGGAAACCGGGCCGAACAGCGGGTACCCTACCATAACCTTACGGAGGGTAAAGCAACCCGCTGCAGAGGCGGCCTTCCACACTATGGAATTGGGAGAACAGAAGAATTGCTGGCGAACAGCAGCTTGGAGGAAATCTTAAAATTTCTTTAAGCCAAATGGAACATTTGTGAGGTGTTCTTAGATCTAAACAAAGGTATGTTAATGTAAAACAAAATTAAATGGCTTCGATCCCGCGCTGAAGTGTCCTGCAGCACCCATTTTATGGTTCGTTACAGGATGAAACTTTGGATAGCGCATCTTGCACATCCTGCTGGTTGGCAAGCACGCGATTGGAAATACCACAAGCAGGAGTGGATCATATCATTTGTTCGGCATTTTGTCAAGCTCTTAGACAACAATAAATAAAATAAATAAAGACTATCTTCTGAGTTTATAAACAAGGAATTGATTCGATCTCGAAAACAAAACGTTGGAGAATCTTTCGTCATTTGGCATTAAATTTGCTTCCCGAAGCTCGTCACAAAATTTTATATCAGTCCATTAGCTCAGTCGGTCAATTGAGAAGATTAGATCAGATAAGATTAGATTACATGCATGAAAATCTGGTGCACGAGATACAGAAATCAGAGAAGCCTAGGCTACCGGTCCAGAAAGCGATCCAGAAAAGGATGAGGATATTAACATAGAGGCCATTCAAAGTTCAACGGCTAAGCGCACTTGTTGGAATTGTGAAGAGCTTGGTCATGTATGGGAAAATTGTCTTGCAGATAGGCGTATATTCTGTTACGGCTGTGGAAGGTCCGCCTACGAATGTCTATAAGCCGCTGTGCCAAACCTGTATACGTAGAGCTTCGGAAAACCGTCAGAAAGTTGCATCCAACAACATTCGGATGCTCCCGAAAAACCACAATTAGCCTTGCCTGTTGTCATAGCTCGCGACAAGCAGAATTTAGCTTCTTGTTCTCATAAAATAAGGGAAAGGGAGATGATCGTAAAGAAGAGTTGTAGGTTTTTACCGTATCACGGATGGATAAATAAGTATTTAGAGGTGCGAAAAATAATTTTCAATGAAGAACCACATGAAGTACCAAAACGAACCCAGCGTTTAAGAAAATATGTTAAATATGTTAATGTTAAAAATAACCGTAGACTGTTAGTTTCCGCTATTATTAGTAGTCCCAAGGATATGCGCAGTTTTGACGAAGTATCCTTTCTGGCTCTAACAAAACAGGGTCTGTTAGACACCGGCGTAAATATAATATATACATTATATAATATAATATAATGTATAGGTGCTGAAGTATATCGGACTGATTTTTCATCCCTTTCTAAATATAAACTATCAAAAGCCAATGCAAAAACAGCAGATGGACCAAAGTCAATAGATACTGGGGGTGTTAAATGTCATCATGCGGTATCGAACTTTTGAGAAACCTATGAAGTTAAATATAATTCCATCCCTGAAATAAAATCTAATTCTCGGTCACGATTTTTGGAGATCCTTTTCGCTGGCCCCAGATTACAGCTGTCGAGATAAGCTCGAAGGACGATGAGGCAGCCGAACCAGACCCATTACGTTACCTTAGTTGCAGCAAAACCAACAACTCGAGGTTGCTAAGCATTTATTTTTGAACGCGGCGGAGGGACTAGGCCGTACGGCGTATCGATAGAGGTCAGGCCGCCCCCGTAAAGCAACGATTCTAACCCAGCCCGGTTAGCCCAGCGATAGAAAAGTTACTTTATGCCGAGGTAATTCGCATGTTCCAACTAGGCGTTATTGAACCAGTGTTATTACTCCAGTGCTTGGAGTTCGCCAATGAGACTGGTTTTCAAGCCCAACAAAGTCCGTCTGTGTATCGATGCTCGACGACTTAATGAAGTTATCCGTAAGGGTTTCCGGCTGCCCAAGGCAAATATCATAACCAAGATGGACCTAAAAGATGCTTTTTGGCAGATCGAACTCTCTAAGGATTCAAAGTCACCAACTGCTTTTACGGTTCCGGAAAGGCCTTTATACCAGTTTAAGGTAATGACTTTTGGCCTATGTGTCGTTTGATGGATGAGATCATTCCCCCGGATCAGCGTTACTGCGTCTTTGGATACTTGGACGATCTCTGCATCGTATCTAAAGATTTCTCTGCCCATCTGGCAGTCCTTGTACGACTCGCTGAACAGTTCAGAAAAGCAACCTGACTCTGAATATTTGAAAGATACATTTCTGTGTCACCAGCGTAAATTATCGGGGATAGGTCATCAGTAATGGAGGTGTTTGCACCGATCCCTCCAAAGTAGCTTATAAACTGAACTGACCTCCGCCGAGGAATATAAAACAGGTTCGCGGCTTTCTTTAGGTTTGTGGCTGGTATCGTAGATACATCACAGAGTTTCTTATCAACAAAAACAAGTTAATTCTGACCCCGGAAGCCCAAGTCGCAATGGACTTTTTAAAAACCGTGTTGACTTCTGCTGTTGTGGTGGGAAGGTTAGCTCGATGGATCTTTAGATTGCATCAATTTAAACTCTCGATATCGCTCGAAAAGGAAAAGATCACATTGTCTCCGATGCTCTATCCCGATTACATGAGCCTGAAGTATCCGCAGTAGAGATGAGTATTGGAATAGATCTCGAATCCGATGCCTTTCAGGATGAGAGCTACCAACAGTTAATGTTTGGACGTTGACATGCAATGACTGCATCTTTCAAGAGGCGATGCAGTTACTGCACCGTCAAGTGGCCCGTGTGACATCAGCAGAAGGCTGTTACGCGCGGATCCCAGGCAAAACGCAGCCCTCCTCCCGCCCAACCGACCGAGGGGCGCTGCCGCATGACTCGCGGTGCGTAGCCGAACCAAACGCGAACATGCAAGAAAGATAGCTATTAGACTAACATTCGAGGAAAATTAGTACTAAACTTACTAAGAAACTAAGCATGCAATCAAAGTACAAATACCACTACAGTTACTAATTAATAGAAAGGTGTGTAAGGATTAATAATTTAATAAGAGGAAGAGAATTAGTGGTGGATATAATATGGTAGAGGGAATTATAATCCGAGCATAAGACCCTAAACGGTTCATGCAAGGAATAATTCGATCTACAAAGTGGAAGGAACAACGGTATAAAATTTCTATTCAGTCTAATAGGAATCGTGAAGTTTATGCGGCTCAACAGATCAGGGCTGTCTATGTCACCCCTGATCAAGTTGCGCATAAATATCACACCAAGCATTTTTCTACGGTTAACTAAGGATGGGAGGTTTACTAATAGTAGTCTACTAGAGTAAGATGGGAGTCTTACACCCGCATCCCAGTTAAGGCCCCGCAGAGCAAAGAGTAATCAGTTTTTCTGTACTGATTCTATACGGTCCTGGTGTACTTTGTACTGAGGGCACCATACACAGGAGCCGTATTCTAAGATCGGACGAACAAGCGAGGTATAGAGAGTCTTTGTTATATAGGGGTCGTCAAATTCCTTTGACCACCTCTTTATAAACCCAAGCACGCCCATGGCCTTATTTACCATGGTAGAAATGTGTTCGGAAAACTTTAACTTGGGGTCTAACATAACACCCAGATCATCCACCAGGGTAATTCTCTCAAGAGAACCACCAAATAGGGTGTAGGGAGCCAACAAAGGGCTAGAACGATGAAATGTCATAACTTTGCATTTCGAGGCATTAAGGTGTAACAAGTTTGCACAACACCATGACTGAAAGCTATTGAGATCGGATTGCAAGCGAGAATGTAAAGAAATGTCCTTGTACTGGACACAGAGTTTAACATCAACCGCATACATAAGTACTCGAGAGTATGTTAATACTGAAGGCAAGTCATTAATAAAGAGTGTGAAGAGTAAGGGGCCTAGATGTCTGCCCTGTGGTACTCCTGAAGAAACCTTTGGAAGATAGGAAGTTTTTGAAGAGGACTCTTTGAGACCTGGAGCAAAGATAGCTAGAAATCAATCTCAGGAGGTTGGGCGCAAACCCTAAAAGGTCAAGTTTATGCGCTAAAAGGGAATGGTTTACAGAGTCGAATGCTTTACTAAAGTCGGTGTAAATAACATCCGTCTGTAAGTTACATTGAAAGCCTTTAATAATGAAAGAGGTAAACTCTAACAAGTTCGTGGTGGTTGATCGCCGCCTTATAAATCCATGCTGAGTTGGAGATATAAGTGACTTGCAGAGATGTTGCAAGTGCGGAGTTAAAACCCTCTCAAACATTTTAGGAATAGCGGATAACTTTGCTATACCTCTATAATTTTTTGCATCAGACTTGCTACCTTTTTTATGGAGAGGAATTATAAACGATTCCTTCCAGATCGGGGGGAAGCAAGAAGAATCAATGGATAGGGTGAATAGTTTAAGCAAAGGTCCACACAGAGCCTCGGCGCAGTACCTGAGTACACAACCTGGAACCCCGTCTGGACCCGGTGAAAACACCGGCTTAACTAGTCGAAGATCATGAAGTAGGGAACATTCATTTAACAAGGGACTGAAAATGCCGTTCGACCTCGGTAAACCGTATGGGTACGGATGACCAAAGTAGCTTTCCTCAGAATAGGTGGTTTGGAAGAATTGGGCAAAAAGATCGGCAATTGCCTGATCATTATTTGCCGACGTGTTACAAAATGATAGCGAGGATGGGTGTGCGGACGTTCTACGCTTACTGTTTACGAAGCTGTAAAACTGTTTAGGGTCCTGAGAAAAACGTATCCTGCATCGAGATAGGTAGTTCTTATAGCACTGAGCATTGAGAACTGAAAAGTTTGACCGAGCTAATACATAGCGAGAGTGAGAAGTAGGAGAACCCACTTCTTGAAATTTTTTATAAAGTCTTGATTTTAAGTTTTTTAGACTGGATAACTCTTTGGTAAACCAAGGGGGTTTTCCAGATCTAGTCGGACAAGAAAGCGGGACACAAGAATCGAAAAATGTGCCAAGAGCATTGTAAAAAATGTTTGTGCCTTTTATGATATCAGTGCACAAGTACAAAGCGGACCAATCAAAATCCCTAATGAGGTTATTAAGCTTCGCAAACTCGGCTTTACGAAAGCAGCGGACACGTTTGGGCAGCCTACTCGACCGATCCAATACAGTTGGTCCTATATCTAGCGACACCTCGAAAGTAGGGTGGTAGGCGTCTTCAGGTATAGTGAGCGGAAGGGCTCGGGTTAACAACACTATGGTCGGATCCGATACAAAGCACAGATCAAGCAATCGACCCAAGGAATTTTTCACATGGTTGACTTGAGACAGGGATAGGTCAAGCAAGCCGTCAACAAAGTCATGTCGTGACATGGGCACTAGGATACTAGACTCGTTTACCGAAGACCAAACAGTTCCTGGCAAGTTGAAGTCACCAAGAACTATCATACGATCTTTATCAGATAGCGAGGAAGAAACAGCGGTTAAAGCGGACAAGTGCTGCTCATAAATTGAAATATCCGAAGAAGGTGGGATATACGAGCAAGTAATGAAGTAAAAAAACAGTATATAAAGCATTCCGCTTAACTGCCCGATCTGAAAATAATCGACCAATTTCTGTACATTCGAAACGAATACGCAGATGAAAATGCTGTGCAAAATAGACAAATTTTGGAAGTTATGGGTGGCCGAGCGATTTAAGACCGACGTTCTTAAACAAGCTCATGACAATCCTACGTCCGCATGCCTGCATGCAAAAGACCATAGAAAAAGACCGTAAAAGCTTGTTTTGGTCCGGTTTAGCTAAAGATATTCGAGAGTTGTAGATATTCGCAGTTGTAAGGTTTGCAAAGCATGCAAAGCTCTAATTATACTTTGCGACCACCCATGGGAAACCACATTTAAACTTGTCGACCATTTGTACATACATCTGCTTGGACCCTATCCACGCTGCAAAAATGGACATGCCGGCTTGCTAATTGTTTTAGATCACTTCAGCAAATACTTTTGGCTACACCACCTGAGGAAATTTACATCCGTAATAGTTCAAGAATTTCTGCTGCCTGAAACTGTCGTTAACGATAATGGAAACAAATTTACATCAATCTTTAGGCTGTTCACCATGTCGAGCCCTGTTTGGCCTAGATATGCTCACGCATGGGACGGATAATAAGCTTCTGAAGGAGTTAGACTTGCTGGAAGAACCCGATTTACTGGTATCTAGGTCGGACAATCTAGCGCAAATCCGAAAAGAGCAAAGCCTGTGTCGTTCCGAGAAGGTCAGGAAGTACTTCACCGACATTTTTCCTTTGAAAAATTCACGCAAAATTGTAATGCCAAATGGGCTCCTAAGTTCCTTAAATGTCGCGTTCGGAAAAAACTTGATAATTGTTTCTAGCTTCTGGAAAATTTGCAGAGCCGAGAAAGAGGAACCTTTAATGCGAAAGACATTAGATCCTGATTTCCGCTAATATTCTGTTTAACGGTGGCAAATTATCGGGATGTGTAACGGTTTCGGCTAGACAGTCCAGATCCAGGAAAGTCTATTGCTATGGTGCTCGGGTATATCGAATGCAATAACCTTGGGCCAATTAAATTAGCAGATCCTAGCATAGTTGGGGTGGGTGCATGCAGGCTCGATTTAGGGAACAGCTGAGCTAAGCTTTCGTAAGTTCTGTGCAGCGCATCGCAGAGGAGCTTTCGAAGCGAAGCGTTTAGATCTTTTAGCAATTATTTAAGCAGTCCAAAAGCACAAGTTCTTTCTCTTTTTGAAAATACGAATCGGTTCAGCTGGTGATTGTCTCCGCCTCGACAAGAATTGAAAAAAAACAAAAAAAATTAAAAAAAAAAATACTTTGAAAATCCCGTGCTGTTTGTGCTTCTTGAAAATCGGGGGAAATTAATAGCCGTGCGCCGAGAAAGCTGGCAGGGCACCTACCCTCTCTTAAAGTGCCTATTTTCCACACCTCGCCACCAATTGTTTTTCTGAACCGTGCGTCCCAAATTTCTGCAAAAAGAAAACAACACTCGTGTCTCCGTGGAAAATTCGGAGGAAAGTGCACTGTAGGAAAAAATTCGATTTTTTTTTCTTGGTCCTCGTGGTTTTGTTTCTGTTTCGCCCATAGGGCCCTGGCAGATCGGCAGCCCTTCCAGCTCACCCAAATTTCTGCACCCATACCAAACTCCCACCCTTGACGGGAGTACTCTTCGTGAACCGACCTTGGTGTGAGGCCGAGTTTTTATCCTTTGGAAATCGTTGGAAAAGTTCACCTGCCCGGTTACATAACCTCCACCGGCCATAACCCTTGCGCCATCCATAACCTATACGCAGGCCCATGCGCTTTGCAGTTGCGGTGCATAGAGGTCATATGGATTACCCCCGTGTGCTCCGCTTATTCGCTTTCTGCGACGGCCTAGAAAAAGCTGTTACGGATCCGGACCAAGATTTTATAGCATAGTGTATCTTTCATTTTAAATTTTTTTTCTTTTGGTTCCTTCTGAACCCTGCCGCGATAGCACCGCTAGCAGTGAAATCTAACAAAACTTAATTTATTTTGCTGTTTGGCAAAAGAAAAAAAAAATTAATTACAATTAATAATAGTAGAAAAACAAAACCGTCCGAAGCCTTTTGACCAGTCCCCCTCCTACATGGGCACACATAACATTGTTTCCACAGCTCCACAACGAACGGCGCCTCTCAGCGAAGGACCACTGTAATGAAGCTGTAAGTGACCCAATATCTATTTTGCCTTTGCGCCGGTATTTGCATAATTCTAAAAGGCATGCGCAAACGGCCGGCCATTGCTGCTAAGAGAGCGCAACGCTTTCGTTCAAAATTCGAAGCTATACGTTGTCGTATTTGCCTATTCCGCTTTAAGCTTGTATTGCTCGCATTCCATGCATTCCTCCTATGCATTAGAGCTTCACAGACAATTACACTTAGAGTCCGCTCCGGCAAGGACATCGTCGACGTACATGAATGACCGGATAATGTGACTTGCTCTAAGGAATCTGGACTGGACGTCGCCTGCTAGCTGTTGCAACACTCGGATGGCAAGAAAAGGAGCACAGCTGACTCCAAAGGTTACGGTCCTTAAATCATAGTCGCGGACTTGTCCCTCTTTGTTTCGAAATTATATTCGCTGGAAAGGGGTGTGTTTCGGATCAACCCAAATTTGGTGATACATTTTGGTGATGTCCGCGTTGAAAACGTACCGGAAGTAACTCCACTTTAGAATCTGGAGGGTCAAGTCAGATTGGAGGCCGGCGTGCACTAGATCATTCAACCTCACACCGTTGTTCGAAAGGCTGGATGCGTTAAATACCACGCGGACCTTCGTGGTAGTGCTCTCAGGCTTGAAGACAGCGTGGTGCGGAAGGTAGTGGATTGCGGACCCATGAGTCGGAGGAACTTCTGTCATGTGATCAAGCTCTAGGTATTCTTGGATTACGGAGTCGTACTGCTCTTGTAGGGGAATGTTTTTTTTCAAGCGACTTTCGCTCCTTAGGAACTGGACCAGCGCGCTTGCTCTTGAATACCCCAGATCTGATCCGAGATGATCTGGGTTGCGAAACGGTAACGTGACGACGTATTTCCCGCTTGCCGTTCTCGACGTAGTTCGGAGTACGACTCCGACTCGCTTACTATTTTGGTAGGAATATCCTCCACCTCCCAAAACTTTGTAAGGAGTTTGTCTAACGGTGTCTCTATCTCGGTGGAAACTTTCGTGGAGAAGGATGAGACCCTGCCTTGTACCGTGTTTGGCACTGGGCCTGTAAGAACCCACTCGAAAAAGGTTTTCTGTCCGTGGAGAGATCCACAGAATAGGACATAGTCTGTGGCGTCCAAGTGTAAGCCTGGTTTGGTCGGGAAGCGGATGGGAAAATGGTTATTCTTGGACTGAGCGGATATTATCCAATTGAGGCCCGAGACCAGTGCCTGGACAAGACGGAATGGAAACATAATGATCTGGAAGAGACGTTCCGTAATGAACGTTGCCTCGGAGCCCGGGTCGATTAGAGCGCGTCCCAAAGTGACAAATATTAATAATAGCCGTTCCCAGGAGTACAGCCCTCTTGCCGGAGGCGAAATACAAACAAAACAGGGTCTGTTAGACACCGGCGTAAATATAATATATACATTATATAATATAATATAATGTATAGGTGCTGAAGTATCTCGGACTGATTTTTCATCCCTTTCTAAATATAAACTAACAAAAGCCAATGCAAAAACAGCAGATGGACCAAAGTCAATAGATACTGGGGGTGTTAAATGTCATCATGCGGTATCGAACTTTTGAGAAACCTATGAAGTTAAATATAATTCCATCCCTGAAATAAAATATAATTCTCGGTCACGATTTTTGGAGATCCTTTTCGCTGGCCCCAGATTACAGCTGTCGAGATAAGCTCGAAGGACGATGAGGCAGCCGAACCAGACCCATTACGTTACCTTAGTTGCAGCAAAACCAACAACTCGAGGTTGCTAAGCAGTTATTTTTGAACGCGGCGGAGGGACTAGGCCGTACGGCGTATCGATAGAGTTCAGGCCGCCCCCGTAAAGCAACGATTCTAACCCAGCCCGGTTAGCCCAGCGATAGAAAAGTTACTTTATGCCGAGGTAATTCGCATGTTCCAACTAGGCGTTATTGAACCAGTGTTATTACTCCAGTGCTTGGAGTTCGCCAATGAGACTGGTTTTCAAGCCCAACAAAGTCCGTCTGTGTATCGATGCTCGACGACTTAATGAAGTTATCCGTAAGGGTTTCCGGCTGCCCAAGGCAAATATCATAACCAAGATGGACCTAAAAGATGCTTTTTGGCAGATCGAACTCTCTAAGGATTCAAAGTCACCAACTGCTTTTACGGTTCCGGAAAGGCCTTTATACCAGTTTAAGGTAATGACTTTTGGCCTATGTGTCGTTTGATGGATGAGATCATTCCCCCGGATCAGCGTTACTGCGTCTTTGGATACTTGGACGATCTCTGCATCGTATCTAAAGATTTCTCTGCCCATCTGGCAGTCCTTGTACGACTCGCTGAACAGTTCAGAAAAGCAACCTGACTCTGAATATTTGAAAGATACATTTCTGTGTCACCAGCGTAAATTATCGGGGATAGGTCATCAGTAATGGAGGTGTTTGCACCGATCCCTCCAAAGTAGCTTATAAACTGAACTGACCTCCGCCGAGGAATATAAAACAGGTTCGCGGCTTTCTTTAGGTTTGTGGCTGGTATCGTAGATACATCACAGAGTTTCTTATCAACAAAAACAAGTTAATTCTGACCCCGGAAGCCCAAGTCGCAATGGACTTTTTAAAAACCGTGTTGACTTCTGCTGTTGTGGTGGGAAGGTTAGCTCGATGGATCTTTAGATTGCATCAATTTAAACTCTCGATATCGCTCGAAAAGGAAAAGATCACATTGTCTCCGATGCTCTATCCCGATTACATGAGCCTGAAGTATCCGCAGTAGAGATGAGTATTGGAATAGATCTCGAATCCGATGCCTTTCAGGATGAGAGCTACCAACAGTTAATGTTTGGACGTTGACATGCAATGACTGCATCTTTCAAGAGGCGATGCAGTTACTGCACCGTCAAGTGGCCCGTGTGACATCAGCAGAAGGCTGTTACGCGCGGATCCCAGGCAAAACGCAGCCCTCCTCCCGCCCAACCGACCGAGGGGCGCTGCCGCATGACTCGCGGTGCGTAGCCGAACCAAACGCGAACATGCAAGAAAGATAGCTATTAGACTAACATTCGAGGAAAATTAGTACTAAACTTACTAAGAAACTAAGCATGCAATCAAAGTACAAATACCACTACAGTTACTAATTAATAGAAAGGTGTGTAAGGATTAATAATTTAATAAGAGGAAGAGAATTAGTGGTGGATATAATATGGTAGAGGGAATTATAATCCGAGCATAAGACCCTAAACGGTTCATGCAAGGAATAATTCGATCTACAAAGTGGAAGGAACAACGGTATAAAATTTCTATTCAGTCTAATAGGAATCGTGAAGTTTATGCGGCTCAACAGATCAGGGCTGTCTATGTCACCCCTGATCAAGTTGCGCATAAATATCACACCAAGCATTTTTCTACGGTTAACTAAGGATGGGAGGTTTACTAATAGTAGTCTACTAGAGTAAGATGGGAGTCTTACACCCGCATCCCAGTTAAGGCCCCGCAGAGCAAAGAGTAATCAGTTTTTCTGTACTGATTCTATACGGTCCTGGTGTACTTTGTACTGAGGGCACCATACACAGGAGCCGTATTCTAAGATCGGACGAACAAGCGAGGTATAGAGAGTCTTTGTTATATAGGGGTCGTCAAATTCCCTTGACCACCTCTTTATAAACCCAAGCACGCCCATGGCCTTATTTACCATGGTAGAAATGTGTTCGGAAAACTTTAACTTGGGGTCTAACATAACACCCAGATCATCCACCAGGGTAATTCTCTCAAGAGAACCACCAAATAGGGTGTAGGGAGCCAACAAAGGGCTAGAACGATGAAATGTCATAACTTTGCATTTCGAGGCATTAAGGTGTAACAAGTTTGCATAACACCATGACTGAAAGTTATTGAGATCGGATTGCAAGCGAGAATGAAATGAAATGTCCTTGTACTGGACACAGAGTTTAACATCATCCGCATACATAAGTACTCGAGAGTATGTTAATACTGAAGGTAAGTCATTAATAAAGAGTGTGAAGAGTAAGGGGCCTAGATGGCTGCCTTGTGGTACTCCGAAGAAACCTTTACTGGTAAAGAGAGGGAGTTTTTGAAGAGGACTCTTTGAGACCTAGAACAAAGATAGCTAGAAATCCATCTCAGGAGGTTGGGCGGAAACCCTAAAAGGTCAAGTTTATGCGCTAAAAGGGAATGGTTTAGTGAGTCGAATGCTTTACTAAAGTCGGTGTAAATAACATCCGTTTGTAAGTTACATTGAAAGCCTTTAATAATGAAAGAGGTAAACTCTAACAAGTTCGTGGTGGTTGATCGCCGCCTTATAAATCCATGCTGAGTTGGAGATATAAGTGACTTGCAGAGATGTTGCAAGTGCGGAGTTAAAACCCTCTCAAACATTTTAGGAATAGCGGATAACTTTGCTATACCTCTATAATTTTCTGCATCAGACTTGCTACCTTTTTTATGGAGAGGAATAATAAACGATTCCTTCCAGATCGGGGGGAAGCAAGAAGAATCAATGGATAGGGTGAATAGTTTAAGCAAAGGTCCACACAGAGCCTCGGCGCAGTACCTGAGTACACAACCTGGAACCCCGTCTGGACCCGGTGAAAAAACCGGCTTAACTAGTCGAAGATCATGAAGTAGGGAACATTCATTTAACAAGGGACTGAAAAAGCCGTTCGACCTCGGTAAACCGTATGGGTACGGATGACCAAAGTAGCTTTCCTCAGAATAGGTGGTTTGGAAGAATTGGGCAAAAAGATCGGCAATTGCCTGATCATTATTTGCCGACGTATTACAAAATGATAGCGAGGATGGGTGTGCGAACGTTCTACGCTTACTGTTTACGAAGCTGTAAAACTGTTTAGGGTCCTGAGAAAAACGTATCCTGCATCGAGATAGGTAGTTCTTATAGCATTGAGCATTGAGAACTGAAAAGTTTGACCGAGCTAATACATAGCGAGAGTGAGAAGTAGGAGAACCCACTTCTTGAAATTTTTTATAAAGTCTTGATTTTAAGTTTTTTAGACTGGATAACTCTTTGGTAAACCAAGGGGGTTTTCCAGATCTAGTCGGACAAGAAAGCGGGACACAAGAATCGAAAAATGTGCCAAGAGCATTGTAAAAAATGTTTGTGCCTTTTATGATATCAGTGCACAAGTACAAAGCGGACCAATCAAAATCCCTAATGAGGTTATTAAGCTTCGCAAACTTGGCTTTACGAAAGCAGCGGACACGTTCGGGCAGCCTACTCGACCGATCCAATACAGTTGGTCCTATATCTAGCGACACCTCGAAAGTAGGGTGGTAGGCGTCTTCAGGTATAGTGAGCGGAAGGGCTCGGGTTAACAACACTATGGTCGGATCCGATACAAAGCACAGATCAAGCAATCGACCCAAGGAATTTTTCACATGGTTGACTTGAGACAGGGATAGGTCAAGCAAGCCGTCAACAAAGTCATGTCGTGACATGGGCACTAGGATACTAGACTCGTTTACCGAAGACCAAACAGTTCCTGGCAAGTTGAATTCACCAAGAACTATCATACGATCTTTATCAGATAGCGAGGAAGAAACAGCGGTTAAAGCGGACAAGTGCTGCTCATAAATTGAAATATCCGAAGAAGGTGGGATATACGAGCAAGTAATGAAGTAAAAATACAGTATATAAAACATTCCGCTTAACTGCCCGATCTGAAAATAATCGACCAATTTCTGTACATTCGAAACGAATACGCAGATGAAAATGCTGTGCAAAATAGACAAATTTTGGAAGTTATGGGTGGCCGAGCGATTTAAGACCGACGTTCTTAAACAAGCTCATGACAATCCTACGTCCGCATGCCTGCATGCAAAAGACCATAGAAAAAGACCGTAAAAGCTTGTTTTGGTCCGGTTTAGCTAAAGATATTCGAGAGTTGTAGATATTCGCAGTTGTAAGGTTTGCAAAGCATGCAAAGCTCTAATTATACTTTGCGACCACCCATGGGAAACCACATTTAAACTTGTCGACCATTTGTACATACATCTGCTTGGACCCTATCCACGCTGCAAAAATGGACATGCCGGCTTGCTAATTGTTTTAGATCACTTCAGCAAATACTTTTGGCTACACCACCTGAGGAAATTTACATCCGTAATAGTCCAAGAATTTCTGCTGCCTGAAACTGTCGTTAACGATAATGGAAACAAATTTACATCAATCTTTAGGCTGTTCACCATGTCGAGCCCTGTTTGGCCTAGATATGCTCACGCATGGGACGGATTATAAGCTTCTGAAGGAGTTAGACTTGCTGGAAGAACCCGATTTACTGGTATCTAGGTCGGACAATCTAGCGCAAATCCGAAAAGAGCAAAGCCTGTGTCGTTCCGAGAAGGTCAGGAAGTACTTCACCGACATTTTTCCTTTGGAAAATTCACGCAAAATTGTAATGCCAAATGGGCTCCTAAGTTCCTTAAATGTCGCGTTCGGAAAAAACTTGATAATTGTTTCTAGCTTCTGGAAAATTTGCAGAGCCGAGAAAGAGGAACCTTTAATGCGAAAGACATTAGATCCTGATTTCCGCTAATATTCTGTCTAACGGTGGCAAATTATCGGGATGTGTAACGGTTTCGGCTAGACAGTCCAGATCCAGGAAAGTCTATTGCTATGGTGCTCGGGTATATCGAATGCAATAACCTTGGGCCAATTAGATTAGCAGATCCTAGCATAGTTGGGGTGGGTGCATGCAGGCTCGATTTAGGGAACAGCTGAGCTAAGCTTTCGTAAGTTCTGTGCAGCGCATCGCAGAGGAGCTTTCGAAGCGAAGCGTTTAGATCTTTTAGCAATTATTTAAGCAGTCCAAAAACACAAAATCTTTCTCTTTTTGAAAATACGAATCGGTTCAGCTGGTGATTGTCTCCGCCTCGACAAGAATTGAAAAAAACCAAAAAAAATTTAAAAAAAAAATACTTTGAAAATCCCGTGCTGTTTGTGCTTCTTGAAAATCGGGGGAAATTAATAGCCGTGCGCCGAGAAAACTGGCAGGGCACCTACCCTCTCTTAAAGTGCCTATTTTCCACACCTCGCCACCAATTGTTTTTCTGAACCGTGCGTCCCAAATTTCTGCAAAAAGAAAACAACACTCGTGACTCCGTGGAAAATTCGGAGGAAAGTGCACTGTAGGAAAAAATTCGATTTTTTTTTCTTGGTCCTCGTGGTTTTGTTTCTGTTTCGCCCATAGGGCCCTGGCAGATCGGCAGCCCTTCCAGCTCACCCAAATTTCTGCACCCATACCAAACTCCCACTCTTGACGGGAGTACTCTTCGTGAACCGACCTTGGTGTGAGGCCGAGTTTTTATCCTTTGGAAATCGTTGGAAAAGTTCACCTGCCCGGTTACTTAACCTCCACCGGCCATAACCCTTGCGCCATCCATAACCTATACGCAGGCCCATGCGCTTTGCAGTTGCGGTGCATAGAGGTCATATGGATTACCCCCGTGTGCTCCGCTAATTCGCTTTCTGCGACGGCCTAGAAAAAGCTGTTACGGATCCGGACCAAGATTTTATAGCATAGTGTATCTTTCATTTTAAATTTTTGTTCTTTTGGTTCCTTCTGAACCCTGCCGCGATAGCACCGCTAGCAGTGAAATCTAACAAAACTTAATTTATTTTGCTGTTTGGCAAAAGAAAAAAAAAATTAATTACAATTAATAATAGTAGAAAAACAAAACCGTCCGAAGCCTTTTGACCAGTCCCCCTCCTACATGGGCACACATAACATTGTTTCCACAGCTCCACAACGAACGGCGCCTCTCAGCGAAGGACCACTGTAATGAAGCTGTAAGTGACCCAATATCTATTTTGCCTTTGCGCCGGTATTTGCATAATTCTAAAAGGCATGCGCAAACGGCCGGCCATTGCTGCTAAGAGAGCGCAACGCTTTCGTTCAAAATTCGAAGCTATACGTTGTCGTATTTGCCTATTCCGCTTTAAGCTTGTATTGCTCGCATTCCATGCATTCCTCCTATGCATTAGAGCTTCACAGACAATTACACTTAGAGTCCGCTCCGGCAAGGACATCGTCGACGTACATGAATGACCGGATAATGTGACTTGCTCTCAGGAATCTGGACTGGACGTCGCCTGCTAGCTGTTGCAACACTCGGATGGCAAGAAAAGGAGCACAGCTGACTCCAAAGGTTACGGTCCTTAAATCATAGTCGCGGACTTGTCCCTCTTTGTTTCGAAATTATATTCGCTGGAAAGGGGTGTGTTTCGGATCAACCCAAATTTGGTGATACATTTTGGTGATGTCCGCGTTGAAAACGTACCGGAAGTAACTCCACTTTAGAATCTGGAGGGTCAAGTCAGATTGGAGGCCGGCGTGCACTAGATCATTCAACCTCACACCGTTGTTCGAAAGGCTGGATGCGTTAAATACCACGCGGACCTTCGTGGTAGTGCTCTCAGGCTTGAAGACAGCGTGGTGCGGAAGGTAGTGGATTGCGGACCCATGAGTCGGAGGAACTTCTGTCATGTGATCAAGCTCTAGGTATTCTTGGATTACGGAGTCGTACTGCTCTTGTAGGGGAATGTTTTTTTTCAAGCGACTTTCGCTCCTTAGGAACTGGACCAGCGCGCTTGCTCTTGAATACCCCAGATCTGATCCGAGATGATCTGGGTTGCGAAACGGTAACGTGACGACGTATTTCCCGCTTGCCGTTCTCGACGTAGTTCAGAGTACGACTCCGACTCGCTTACTATTTTGGTAGGAATATCCTCCACCTCCCAAAACTTTTTAAGGAGTTTGTCTAACGGTGTCTCTATCTCGGTGGAAACTTTCGTGGAGAAGGATGAGACCCTGCCTTGTACCGTGTTTGGCACTGGGCCTGTAAGAACCCACTCGAAAAAGGTTTTCTGTCCGTGGAGAGATCCACAGAATAGGACATAGTCTGTGGCGTCCAAGTGTAAGCCTGGTTTGGTCGGGAAGCGGATGGGAAAATGGTTATTCTTGGACTGAGCGGATATTATCCAATTGAGGCCCGAGACCAGTGCCTGGACAAGACGGAATGGAAACATAATGATCTGGAAGAGACGTTCCGTAATGAACGTTGCCTCGGAGCCCGGGTCGATTAGAGCGCGTCCCAAAGTGACAAATATTAATAATAGCCGTTCCCAGGAGTACAGCCCTCTTGCCGGAAGCGAAATAGTTCTGACCACTGGGCTGAGCTTCGGCAGAAGTCGGAAGTGGTACGGAATTGGACACGGACTGGTTGGAAACTGGAGTGCCACGGTGCAGCAGCATATGATGCCGGTCTCCACACGTGTTGCAGTTGTGGCCGCTTTGGCATTCACGAATCTGGTAACCTCTTGCGAAACAGTTTATGCAAAGCAATTTTTGCTTAATATAGCTGGCGCGAGCATCAGGTCTCATCTGAAGGAATTGAGGGCATACCCGGATCGTTGTTCCGAACGAGTGAACCCGCCTTGCAACAAGCCTCCATTGGGAACGGAATGGGTTCTGATTGCCCTTCGAATTTTCTGACAAGGGTAGGCTCGCCCTGGAGTGGGCCTGAGTCTCCATGCCTGGATGGCCGTCCTCGGTCACTTCGAGAGACAGGTACCGCTCCGCCAGAAACTTGTCCATGGCGTGCCAGGCGGGAATTTTGGACTTGGGCGACACGGATTGCTCCCAAAGCTCTAAGGTCGTCTTTGGCAGCTTAGCGGAAATGAGATACACTAGCACTCCGTCAGCGAAAACGCTGTCTGTTTAGACCTCGGAGTGGGTGAGTGTCGTGAGGCACTTGTGGACAGCCCTCTGGAGCTCTTTTAGCGCTGCTGCTGACTCGGTACGGATTTGGGGCAGACTGAAAAGGATCTTCAGCTGGGCCTTGAGGATCAGACTTTTGTTTTGGAAACGCTCACGGAGGGCGTTCCATGCGGACGCAAAGCCCTCGTTCGTGAGTGGAGCCTGTGCCACTATATTGTGGGCCTCACCGCTCGTCTTTTTGTTGAGGTGGAACAGTTTTTCCACTGGAGCCAACCTCGGGTTTTCTATGTAGATGGCGGTGAACAGGTCTCGGAAAGTGGGCCACTGCTGGTAGTCCCCACTGAAAACTTCAGTGTCACATGGAGGGAGGCGGCAACCGCCGGAAGTCGGCACTTGAACGGCCAGTTGCGGCTTGTGAGGGACAGTCGGGGGCTCGAGCTGATCGTTCAGTTCGGCAAGGCATTGCGCGTAGACCGCGTAGCAGTCATCGTATATCCCTTGGACATCAGCTACCACCCTTTGGATCCGCTTCCGCTATCGCACCCACACAGGCCTCGAACTCCGCGTCTAATTTCGCCCAGAGACTTCGGAGTTGATCTCGATGGACTTGGGAGAGCGAGCGGGTTGGTGTGCTTGCATCTGGAGCGCTGAGCTTCTGGTCGAAGCGTGTCAGTCTGCTTGCAGCCAAGGCAAACTTAGACCTGTGGAACTGGCGGCCGATTGGGCCATAGTGCTAGGAACCGTGCGAGGGACTACCGAAGGGAGCAACAAAGCCTCGAAGGCATGTGGTGTGAGGGCCCGGGACGTGGTCGGACCTTGCTCAGCTGGGCCCAGACGGGAAGATGTCGGCGTAGTGACTGAGCCGTTGGAGCTGGGTGGATGGGTCGAACTCTGCGAACTCACCCGCTTAAACTTCTTACGAGATTTATTTTCACCAGTGGGCATGGTTGACTGATGGATTTGCGATCACGCGTATCAGAGTCGCAAAGCAGTGAGCGGGAATGGAGAAGCGGAAGTTCTGAGCGACGAAACGTGGATATGTGGACTTGGTGGAATTTATTGCGAATTTATATTATAGAAATCGTACACAGTGGCCGCAATATATAATATAAAAATACTGCCAGCAATATAAACGGGGGGGAACGTTGTGAGTTTCTGCGTACACCGCAACTCTACATTTATACCCGATACTTAGTCAGTATGGCTCTCCTCCTTTTCGTCATTTGTGGGGGCGGAAGGGGGTGGGGCGAAATTTTGAGATATACGTTTTATAGTGAGATCTAACAGGAGTGCGGATACCAAATTTGGTTAATCTAGCCTTAATAGTCTCTGAGATTTGTGAATATCCCCAGATTTTCATCCTTTGCGTGGGCGGAAGGGGGTGTGGCGAAATTTTGAAACACACTCGTCTCGGTCTGATATATTAGGAGTGTGGATACCAAATTTGGTTGCTCTAGCTTTTATAGTCTCTGAGATCTAGGCGCTAATGTTTTACTCTAAGCAAAGCCGGCTATGCTACGTGTGTGTTAGAGAGAAACAGGGCGAGAAAAAATCAAATTGTTTTCTTGATGCTGGCTATAATAATAATACGATCCAATTCAGATTCTGCAATCTAAAAGATATGGTCATTCTCTACGATTCTGCGTTTTTGGTTTTATCGTATCTTTAAAAATGTGGATGCCACAGATTTTCGTCCTTTGCGGGGGCGGAAGTGGGCGGGGCGAAGTTTTGAAAAATTTTTGTAGCAGTAACATATCACAGAAATCTGGATCCAAAACATCGTTGCTCTAGCTCTTATAGTCTTTGAGCACTAGGCGCTGAAGGGGACGGACAGACGGACGGACGGACAGACAGACAGGGCTCAATCGACTCGGCTATTGATGCTGATCAAGAATATATATACTTTATGGGGTCGGAAACGATTCCTTCTGGACGTTTCACACATCTATTTTCACCACAAATCTAATATACCCCAATACTCATTTTGAGTATCGGGTATAAAAACTGTCCAACCAAGAACGACTAATGAGGATGAGCAATAATATTGAGGCACAAGGTACCACTATATAGAGTCGGTTGAAAAACGAATGGTCAAAACAATATACCCTCGAAATGCAGGGTAGCGCGTCACTTGGCGTTCCGTTACGGTCAAGCGCGACACCGAAAAATATTCTCCCACCAACAACAACTCAAGCCAAACGGTGGAGAAGCGAAAGTGAAAGAAAAAACGAAAATAGTGCACCGCTGCTGCTGCTTGTATGTGTGTGGGTGTATGGATGTAGGTGCTATATACCGTGTCTGGGATTAACGACCCCCCCCTTTTGACGAGATTAAAACAACGGGTAAAGAAAACGGAGTAACCGTTTTATATACAATAAATATATATAGCTAGATATTTGCAAGAAAAGTAATATATGTATGTAAGTAAATATGTGCCGTACGTATGGAGTGGGGTGTTGTTTTGGACAATATATGTAATTAGTAAAACAAAAGGGGAGACGCAGTGCCACGTGTTAGTTTATACATATATGGTTTTATTAGGAATTAAAAAAAAAAAATCAAAAAAACTATGGACCATTGGGCATGCACGGAATAAACAAGGTGACTGCAAGAATATGTGCTTACACATATGTATGTTTTTTTTTTTTTTTTTTTTTTTTTTTTTTTTGTTGTGTGACTACAGGAAAGCTTCATGCCGACTCAGCCGAAGCCGAAGTGAGGGACTCTAACCGCTCTAAAACCAACCACACCTATCCCGGATCCCGGCGGTACTGTCGCGAGATATTACTTCGCCGGGGGGAGATGCCCGTAGGGCTCTTCTCTTAATAATCTCCTTTATCCTTTATCTCCTTGCATTGCGTGCTCTTTCTTCGCGACGCAGTTTGGTAGCCATAGTTACGGCCATGAATCTAATCGAGGCCCAGTTTCCTTCCGACTCCAGCAGGCATTCTGCCAGGTTTGACACCGCTGGCATTCTTCCAAGCTTGTTGCTTAGATCCTCTCGTTCTTGCCGAAATCTTGGACATTCGAAGAAGCAGTGCTCTGCGTCTTCGATGACCCCTGCGCAGACCACGCAGAAGGGGTCGTCCTCGTGCTTAAACCTATGCAGGTAGGCTTTAAAGCAACCGTGTCCTGTCAGCAGTTGTGTCAGGTGATACTCCACTTGTCCATGGCTACGGTTCAGCCAACTCTTCAGGTCTGGGATTAGCCTATGGGTCCATCGCCCTTTGCTGCTGTTATCCCACGAATCTTGCCATTGCAGGATTGTGCGCTGCCTTAAGGCACCTCTGGTGTCCTGGTCCGTAGTCCCCAGGGTTCGCTGTGCCCTGATTCCTGCGGCTTCTCTTGCCAGCAGATGGATGGGAATCATTCCTGCGACCACAAGTGCGGCGTCTTGGGATACCGTTCTGAATGCGCAACACACCCTCAGGGCACACAGCCTCTGGACTGCGTTGCATTCTCGGGCATATGTTTTATGCTTCATTGCATCAACCCATATTGGTGCAGCGTACATTAGCGTTGAGCCAACTACGCTCGCTAGTAGCTTTCGCCTTGGCTGTTTCGGGCCTCCGGTGTTGGCCATGATGCGGGATAGGGCCACTGCCGTCTTTCCTGCCTTGCTGCTTGCATACGCCATGTGATGCTTGAAGCTGAGTCTGTGGTCAATCATGACCCCCAGGTACTTCAGGCTTGGACTGGAGCTAATAGTGCAGTCTCCTACTCGGATCGTGACCGTCTCCACTACTTTCCTGCTGCTTATGAGCACCGCCTCCGTTTTGTGGGTGGCTAATGAGAGATCCCTCCCTGATAGCCATGTTCTGGCTCTCTCTACCGCGTCGTTGCAGATTTCTTCCGCCGCTTCTTTCTGTTTTGCCACTACGACTATTGCTATGTCGTCGGCAAAGCCTATCACCGTAGCGCCCATTGGCATATCCATCTTGAGGATTCCATCATACATGATGTTCCACAGCAGCGGGCCGAGGACCGATCCTTGGGGAACTCCTCCAGTGATTTGGTGCTCACGTGTCCCTTTATCCGTCTCATGTATGAGCACTCGGTCTCTTAGGTAGTCCGCGATGATATTCTGCAGATACGGCGGTATTTGAAAGTTTCTCAATTCTTCTAGTATGTGATCCCAATTGGCAGAGTTGAATGCATTTTGGACATCGAGTGTTGCCACTATGCAATACTCTTTGGTCCCGTACATCCATCGGGTGCCCTCGATAGCTCGCTTTGCTATCTCACATACCTCGCCGATTGCGTCCACCGTGGACCTGCCTTTGCGAAACCCGTGCTGTCTCGGTGAGAGCTGACGCGTTACTGCCTTCTCCAGCCTGGTGTGGATTATGCGCTCGAGGATCTTACCCACTGTGTCGAGCATGCAGAGTGGTCTATAGGATGATGGCTCCTCGGTCGGCTTGTTCCCCTTGGGTAAGAGGACTAGCCGCTGTCGCTTCCATGGTCTGGGGAAGGTCCCTTCGGACATGCACGCATTGAATAAATCCACGTACATTTGTGGATTGGTCTCAATAGCCGTGCGGAGAACGGCATTTGGGACCCCATCAGGTCCTGGTGCTTTGCCGTTCTTGATCCGTTGTAGAGCTTCGAGGACTTCTGCTCCCGTGGTGGCTTCTATTTCAGGTGGCGGTATTCTATCCATCACCCTCTGGGCTGCCACTTTCTCTGGAAATAGGGTTTCTACTATGTTAACCAGCAGATCTGCACACATTGGCGGCGGGGGACTGAACACTCGCAGTCTCTTCATTACCAGCCTGTATGCGTAGCCCCAAGGGTTCGCATCTGCGTCATCGCAGAGCTTTTCGAAGCATTTGCGCTTGGCATCCTTGATCTGCCTTTTCAAGCAGCGTCTGCTTTCCTTATATTCTCCTTGGAGCCTCTCGAATTCCGGGGAACCTCTCGAACGCTGGTATAGTCGTCTTTTCCGCTGGCACTCCTGCCTGGCGCTACCTATTGCAGCGTTCCACCAATACGTTGGCCTGCGGTTGTTCAGGCTTCTTCTTTTCCTTAGCATGGAGGCATCACATGCTTCCAGCGTATGTATAGCCAGTTGGCGTGCTCTCTCGTCAGCCGTACCGTTGGTCTCGTAGTCCTCAAACATGGCCCGGACTATATCCGGCTCTAGCGTTTCGGTCTTATAACCGATCTGCTTACCAATGAACGGGTTAGGTGCGCCTGTTTCCTGGATTTCACATATGAGGGCTTGGTGGTCACTCCCGGTGTATAAGCCACTAACTTCCCACGTTGTCCTGCGGCTGAGGCTGCTGCTCACGAACGTAAGGTCTATTATAGACCCCGTTCCAGCTCTGCCGAACGTCTGCTGTGTGCCTGTGTTCAGCAGTACGGCATCCAACGTCGCAAAGCATTCTAAGAGCGCCTGTCCCCTTGGGTTCGTTCTCGGGCATCCCCACTCCGTCGCCCAAGCGTTGAAATCGCCGGCTATGAGCGTAGGGTGTTTCTCCCGCGCATCTTCAGCAATCCTTTCCAGTGCCTGCGTCGCCTGCTGTAGGCTGAGGCTCGGGGCAGGTAGCAGCTATATATGTGCACTCCATTTATCCGGGCTCTGGCGAATCCGTCTCCGACGTATGTTTGCAGTAGTTGCTGTGTGGGACTCGCACAGCTCCATATCGCTGCCTTCTTGCTCGAGTCAGCAATCCACTCTCCCGAGTTGCGATTCCGGTATTGCTCGCTTATGACTGCTACATCAATACGGTGCTCCCTTATGGTCTGGTCCAGCAGCTGCTGTGCCATCTCGCAGTGGTTGAGGTTTAGTTGGATGATTTTCATCTATCCTTCATTTGCTGCATCGCCTTTTGGTACTGCGGGCACCTCGAACTCGTCGTTTGGTGCTTCGGGTCCTTCACCCGGTGGCGCTTGCAAAGAATGCAACTTGGTTCGTCTTTGCAATCTTTGGCCTGGTGGTCGGCTCCTGCGCAATTGTAGCAGCACTTCGTGAAGTCTTGGCTGCTCTTACAATTAGGCGCGATGTGGCCAAATTCCATGCACTTGTAGCATCTTCGGGGAGTTGACTTGGGTCGTATTCTGCAATACCCCCACCCCAGGCGAATTCTTCCTTTCTCCAGGAGGGGCTTTGCTATAGCCGGTGGAACTTTCAGAGTCAGGGTCTGCGTGCTCCTATAGGCTGGTCTGATGGAGATGGCTGCGGCCTCGCAGATTTCCACCCCTGCCTGCGCTTTGAGTTCCGCTAGGACTTCCTCTTGGGTGGACACTTCGTCTATGTCCCTTACCTCCAAGATGACAGTTTCGGTAAGACTCCTTACTTCAACCGTGCTTCCTAGCGCTTCCTTGACTGCTGCCTGCATCTCGTGGGTTCTCGGGTCCGCCGATTTTTCCAGCATCAGCAACAGCTCTCCTTTTGCCGTGCGTCGCACCCCTTGCACCGATTGCCCTAGCTTTTTAAGACTTGGCTCTGTCTTGACCTTCCTTAGAATGTCTGCATATGAGACAGTGCTGGTGGCGGCGATGACTATTGCATCGCTGCGTGGCGGTCTTGGTCGTTGCTGCTGCTTTGGCTTTGGCCTTTGCCTAGCTACGACCTTCACCCACCCCACATCTCGATCCTTTGGGGCGTCCTCCGGTCCCTTGCGAGCTACGGCGTCCCTCATTTGGCCTTCCTGCGGCTTCTTCTCCGTTTTTTTTGACTTTTTGGGTCCATGTTTTGGCTTCTTCGGCCTTGGGGACGGGGACGGGGACGGGTGGGTGGTGTTCCTGGGCTCTGGCCGTGCCCTCTTTCCCGCCCTCTCCGTCACTGCCGGCTGTGTAACCTTGGCTACAGCCTGCTCCGCAGAGATCGCCTGCCAGCACGATTCCAACTCTCGCTGCAGATATTCGATCTCATCCACCAGATCCCTCATTGGGTTCGTGATGGACCTCTTTGGGAGCACCATCAGCTTCCTCAACTCTCTGGCCTTTTGGCCCAAGCTCGCCAAATGCGCCATGGCCCTCTCCTTCTGGTCTGCTTGCTCCTCTTGGGGGCGCTGCAGCGTTGGAGGAGAGGATCTTGAGCGCTCCTCCACTGCTTCCGCCAGCTGGTTTGGCGATCGCGCCAGAGCATTTTTCCGGCGAAAGGGATTCTCCTCATCCCAGGCGAATGAGCTTGTCAGTGGAGTGCTGCAAGCCGCAGCTTGTTCCCGCTGATCGCTCATCTCCGATCTGGCCGTTGATCTGGCAACTCCGGTTGCTGTGGCCGCGCCCTCTATTGGCCAGACGCTGTCGTTTTCCCGCACTTAGCTCCGTGCCTTTAGTCAGCTGTTCTTCCGTCGTTATCCAACACCACTTGCGGTGTGCTTGGCCAATTTTGCCCAAAAACAAAAAGAAGGCAGCAACCAACAAGTGGCGCCAAGAATCACAGCGAAGAAGAGTAGGAAAACAGGCACTTACCTGCTGTTCCTTCCCCCCCCTTCGGCCTAGGGCTCGACGGCGTCCCACTGGGATTTCGGCCAGTACTATTGGCCAGGTGGCCGCTTCTCTGCTTGCGGACTTGCGATCCGCGCAGGTAAGTAACGCAGCACTACTATGGCTCGCGCTAACAACTCTTTGCCTCTTTTCCAGGCTAACTTCCGACGTTTTCCACTGAATTATACGGAACGATTTAAAAACACGACCGCACTCACTAGAATACACTGTGTATCACAGTGTATCGCACATATGTATGTGCGTTGGTATGCATGTGCATATGTCAGGCATGAAAGCTCAGCTGGTAGAAGTAGGAATATTAGTTACAGACATATGTATGTACATATGTATGACGCTCTCGTTTGAGTGTTTTCCAAGTGCGGTTGTGTTTATCACGAGCTCCAAGTTTTCCGGCAAAAAAATCCGCGCCACGCCTGGCAACTGAAAGGAAAGCTGTTAAGAGCAGGTCACTGAAGCACCGGTACGTACTGCGTATGAAATCGGCCCTCGCCGACCACCCGTTCAGTTGCAGGGGCATATCCAGTGCGCTCCGTGCAGGAGGGGGAGAGGGGTGAACTCTTGTTTGGCGCCTTCCGCTATACACATTGTTGGTGGAGTTAAAGCAAAACAATTTTCTCACTCAAATTTTTCTTTCTTTTTCTGTTTACGGTCCTCGCCGGGAGCCTCCCACTCAGCATCTGATCACTGAGCTGCCAGTCAGGTGATCGCGCAGGGTGGCAACTCGGACGGTGTTGCCGGACAGCCTCGTACGGAACAGGGCTGCCGGAGTGCCGGAGCAGAGTTACGCGACAAACGAAATTTCAAATTTCAAATTAAAATCGACCCAGAATTAACTGGAGCATCGAGCAAAGGAATGGAAGAGGACGAAAACCTGGCTTTCATGAAGGGCAGCAAGCTCGCCCGATCGCCAGCAGCTGCGTCAGCTCCAGGAGCAGAGTTACAGAGCATGGACCCGGACGCCCGGGAGACCCCTAAGAGGGTACGGGACCCAGCCAGCCCAGAGAGTTTGCAAAGAAAAACGCCGCCTAAGAGAAGTAAGGCCTGCCAGGAGGCAACCTGCCTCGAAAACCTCCAAGAGCTGGGAAATATCTTGGATGAAGTCCATAGCAGAATGATGGATAAGAATACGCGCCACATCAACATGGCGACGAGAAACATGTTCGTGCGAATGAAGGAGCTTCACACGAGCATCAATGAAGCAAGCCAAGCATCAGCAGCGGGCAGAAGCGCCAGGCAGGAAGGCCTCGACGCCGCAGTCCTGTGCTCAAAATGCTCACAGAGTACCAAGAGCATGAGCATGGACAAAGAGCAGCAGACAACGACAGTCTGGAAGAAGGATGCCGCGGCGCAAACGGAGCCGTGGCGTAGGCTAAGCCAGCCACTGGTGGATCCGGGTCCCCCCCCTCCCCCCACGCGCCCAAGGCAGCCAAAAGGCGCCAACGCAACCAGGAGGCCGCAGAAGAAAGCCCCGTTGCCGCCACAAGAAGACGTGGCGACGCCCAGCGTTATGAGCCAGACTAAGAGCCCCGAGATTCCGGTCAGCGGATGGAGGGAGGTGGCCAAGAAGACGAGGGCAGCCAAGAAGCCGGCTAGGAAACCTCACCGCCCGGACGCCATGGTCGTCGAGGCGAAAGGAAAAACCTACAGCGAGGTGCTGGCCCTGGTTACCCGGAGAGAAGACGGTCAGCTTCAGGACCTGAGTACGAGCGTCAACAAGGTCCGCCGTACCGCAAATGGTAACCTGCTCCTTGAGCTGAACAGAGGCGATAAAGAAAGCGCAACAAGGATTAAGGAGAGCCTCGAATCGGTACTGGATGGAGTAGCGGAGGTACGAGCCCTTTCCGAAGACACGAGGACGAGGGTGCTAGCGATCAGGGACCTGGACCCGCTAGTAACCGCGGAGGACCTTGTCAAGGCCTTAGCGGAACAATTTGCCATCAAAGTCGACTCGGTGAATGTGAGAAGCCTACGCCCATCATACCGGGACACCCAGACTGCCGTAATTGGACTGCCGAGCAAGGATGCTCAAGTGGTCCTCGGCAAGGGCAAGGTCAAGGTGGGATGGACGGTATGTAAGGTCAAGGAGAAGGACTCGCAGCCTAGGTGCTACAAGTGCTTGGAGATTGGGCACATTGCGCCAAACTGCCATAGTGCGGTGGACCGAACTGGGTGCTGCATTCGCTGCGGCGTCAATGGGCACAAGATAGCAGACTGTCCAAACAAGGCAACCTGCTTCGTCTGCGCCGGGAGAGGCCGAGAGGACAGAGGGCATCAATCGGGAAGCCGGCAGTGTCCCTTCTCGAAGCTAGGAGAGGTAGCCGGAACAAGAGGATGGAAGTGATCCAGCTCAATCTGAATCACTGTAGGGCCGCACAGGACCTGCTCCTGCAGACGGTGAGAGAACTCAAATCGGACCTGGCCATACTCAGCGAGCCGTACAAATCAGGTGAAAACGAATCCTGGGCGACCGACAGAACAGGGAAGGCATCCCTGTGGGCATGTGGAGGCGATCCCTGCAAACTTAGCAATGTGCTGGCAGGAGACGGATTTGTGCGCGCGAGAGCTGGCAACCTATGGGTATACAGCTGCTACCTAGCGCCCAGTCTACCCCTCGAGTCCTTCGCCCGAATCATTGAGGAACTAGCTGAAGACGCAAGAAACCGCGGGGCAGTCCTCATCGCCGGGGACTTCAACGCGTGGGCACACGAGTGGGGCTGTCAAGTCACCAACGAGAGGCCGAATCCTGCTAGAAACCTTAGCATCGCTAGACCTAGCGCTGCTGAACAAGGGCTCCCAGCTAACTTTCTGCAGGGGTAGCGCTGGGTCAATCATTGACCTAACGTTCGCGAGCCCTTCGCAGCTGCGCAATGCAAGGTGGCGAATAGGAGACGTGTACACCGGAAGCGACCACGAAGCCATAGTATGCACCATTGGCGAATGCCCCAGACCCAGCAGATCAAGCGCGAGGAGCAAAGCCTACATCGTGGACACGCTCAACACCAGCGCTCTGGCTAGAAGCCTCGAGACGTGGGAGGCCCTCGGGGACACAAGTGCCAACGAATCGGCCAACCAGCTCGCCTTGCGAATGGAGGAGGCCTGTGACAGGAGCATGAGACAGCGGAAGCCATTCATGCGGCACCACGAGCCAATCGTGTGGTGGAACGCCGACATCGACAGGCTCCGGACAACGTGTCTAAGGGCCAGACGAGCTATGCAGAGAGCGCGACGCACGACTCGGTTCGTCACATCGCATGAGGAGTATAGGACCGCCAGGAAGGCACTGAAGCATGCAATTCGGAGCAGCAAGCGGGAATGCTTTCTCCAGCTCTGCGACACAGCGGAACAAGACCCCTGGGGCAGGGCTTACAACATCGTTATGAAGCGGCTAAGGGCCGGGAGCAAGGCGCCAACGGACCCCAGCACCCTCGAGGACATAGTGCACACCCTGTTCCCCAGCGAGCAACAGAGGCGTCCAGGCCCCTTAGAAAGCGACGCACCGATCACGGGCATCGAAATGATCACGGAAGCGGAGATCCTGGAGGCCGGTAGGAGCCTGCCCAGCAAAAAAAGCCCCAGGCCCGGATGCAATCCCAAATAGGGCTTTAAAACTGGCATTGGCACTACAGCCATCCGCCTTCGCCGAGGTCTTCAATAAGTGTCTGCTAGAAGGTACCTTCCCCGATAGGTGGAAGATTCAAAAGCTACTGCTGCTCAACAAGCCAGGAAAACCACCAGGCGAGCCTTCCTCGTACAGACCAATGTCTCCTGGACAACGCGGGGAAGGTATGCGAAAAGCTCATTGCACGTAGGCTCAGCCGTGCCATTGAAGATGCCGGCGGCTTGTCACCCAACCAGTATGGCTTCCGGAAAGGCAGATCAACCCTGGATGCCATTGGCATAGTCACCAACATAGCGGAGAATGCAATAAGTGGGACCCGCTGGAGAGCGGGCCAAAAGCAGTACTGCCTGCTGGTTACCCTGGATATAAAAAACGCTTTCAACTCTGCGGACTGGGGTAAAACGATGGAAGCCCTACGGAGGCTACGGATCCCGGAATACCTCCTGAGAATAGTGGACAGCTACCTCAGTGAGAGGGTGCTGCTGTACGAGTCGAGCGAAGGGATAAGATCATATAGAGTGACTGCTGGAGTCCCGCAGGGGTCGGTGCTGGGCCCGCTCCTGTGGAATACGATGTATGATGGAGTTCTGCGACTGAACCTTCCCGAGGGCACGACGGTCGTCGGGTTTGCCGATGACGTCGCCATCGTAGTGGTAGCCAAGCACCTTGCAGCAGTTGAAGCAGCTGCAAACGGGGCAATCCGTGCCGTGGAGACGTGGCTCGCCATAGCGGGATTACAGCTGGCGGCCCACAAGACCGAGGCTGTTCTGATTAGCAGCAGGAAGAAGGTGGAGACGGCCCGAGTGTCGGTCGGCGGACACGACATTACTTTGCAAAGGGCTCTTAAATACCTAGGAGTAATGCTGGACACTAGGCTTTCATTTAGAGAGCACTTGGAGTACGCCAACACAAAGGCCGCACAGACTTGCCGAGCACTCTCGCGAATCCTGCTCAACACCAGGGGGCCAAAGCAAGCAAGGAGGAAGCTGATCACCAGCGTCGTCTCCTCTCAGCTCCTGTATGCTGCCGCAGTGTGGTCCAAAGCAACGAAGGTGCCGAGCTATATGCGAGGAGTCGAAGCAATGCACCGCTTATGTGCCATCAGGATCGCCTGCGCGTTTAGAACCATATCTGACGACGCAGCACTGGTCATCGCGGGACTAGTCCCAATAGCAGAGCAAGCGAGGGAAAGGGCCGAGGTGTACGAGCTATCTCGCAGGGACACCCACAATCCTCCCACCGGAGTCGAGAGAGAATCACCCAGGCACGAGACCGCCAGGAGGTGGCAGATGAAGTGGGATTCCTCGACTAAAGGACGCTGGACCCACCAGCTGATTCCGGATATCAAGCTGTGGTTGGAGAGGAAGCACGGACAGGTGGACTTCCACCTCACTCAGATGCTGAGCGGCCACGGATGCTTCAGATCGTACCTGAAGCGGTTTGGACACGAAACGGAGGACTGGTGCCCATCATGTGGTCGAGGTATCGTGGAGGACGCTCACCACGTCTTCTTTGAATGCCACCGTTTCGAGTACGAGAGGCGCCAGCTAGAGGATGAGCTAGCCACCAGCATTAGCGTCGGAGGGATCGTGCCGCTCATGGTAGCGAATCCCAAGGCGTGGTATGCCACCACTAGGTTCGCCGCCACTATAATGCGGGAACTACGGAGAGCGGAGAGGGAAAGGAAAGTGTCGGAGGAGTAAGGAGGAACGGCTGTGCGAAGCAATGCTTTGCGGCCGTACCGCATAGCTACGCCCCATTACCCCACCAACAAACCATAGTCCCAGACCCCCACAATTAGTTGCTAACCTTATATAAGAACTAGTATTAAAGCATAATAAAAGTAATAGAATACAAAAAAAAAAAAAAACATACATATGTACATATGTATATGAATGTAAGCACTGGATCGGAGGCGGAATGCGGATCAAATTAAACCTTTGGACAAGTAGGAGGCCACAAGCATTGGTGGAACGAAGTATGGTTTAATTCTTTGAGCTAGAGCGGTAAGTACATATGGACATGTCCATATGCCGAGGTGTATGCGGAGTAATGCCGTTTTTATGCGGAGTAATATATATCAAATATATCAATCCATATATATCAAAATCGTGATCCAGGGAACCTCCTAGTAGCCATCGAAAGAAATGTAAACGATCGTTGTGTTTCGTGGTAGATATGTATGTACATATGTATATATTCTCTGTGTATTTCGTTCGGGGGTCGCGCGGTAGATCGGCCGTTTGAATCGGGGTGGCAGGCGTAACTAACTCTAAGTCTTATGCTCTAAGCTTACAATGCTAAGGTGAGCGCAGTGTGGATCGTGTAGTGTCGATCGTGGATCTTCCGAGTGCCCCTCCGAGCGTGCGAGAGCGAGTTAGTTGGGACCGGAGTTAGTACAGTGCGCAGCAGTGTGTTCAGGCTGCCCTGAACATGGGAAAATCCTGGAACTAATTTAGTGTACGACGAAAAACGCGAAAATATCTGATTGGGAAATGAGTCCTCAACACCAATTAAAACTTGGGCGGACTTATCTACCTCCGAGTCCCTTACATCGGGAGGTATGTTAAACTGCGAGTTCTTAGCAATGGACCTCAATAATTCAGTCTGAGTTGACCGGTGCAGAAAACCTCAAAGAATGAGTCTGCTCGAGGCAATCATCAGGTCGTGGCGCTCCAAATAGGAGAGATCCTGGAAAATTCGGACATATCAGAAAGAAAATGGGTTCCATTCGTTCCAGACGATGTGAGACGAGTTTTCATAGAGATGCTAGATGATATCTGGTCCACCGTTTCTATTCGACGAAGAAGAGCACTGGTCGATTGCAAAGCTAAGCCCGAGTAACCTGAAACGGATACACGTACATGAGTTGAAGGAGACGCCGTAGCCGCCATCGCTTCGTTCGTTCTCTGTCGTAATGACCAGACGTGCACTCCGCTTCTTTTCCGTTTATTTTGTATAAAAAACCGGTGTTTTGAAAAAAAATATTTATTTAACTCCCTGTTCAGCCTTAAAATCTAAAAATCTTTTCTTATCGCGAGTGCATGCCTTTTAATTTGTGTGAAAACATAATTTACATTTTTTTTTTCGAGAGCCGGCTAGTTTGTGTGTTGCTCTCTGTAAGTACGCTCTCACGTGGAATTTAGCTCTTATTCCCGTTGCTTTTGCTTTAGTTATCACTCTCTCCCTATCATCCGAACCGATATAACTGTTCTTTCTCTCTCGCACTTTAAACTTTATGAGTAGTAGCGCTTTCTGTTATTAGCTCTTACTATAACCGCTTTCCTCTTTGCTCTTATTTTACTAATTCCCCTGTAATCGTTTATTTGGCACATTGCTGTGATATCTATTTGTATCGAAAATTTTAAAGTTGTTAACAAAAAATAAATATATATATTAGAATGGAATTCTCTGTGGTTTACGCAAAGAAAACTTGTAAGATCACCAATGATCAGCAGAGTGTCCCCTGCTGGCTCTGCACGCAAAGTGCGCTAGATTTTCTGGCCTCGTGGGTTATGCTATCGCTAAATTTAATGGTTTGCATTACAGCTGCGGGGCATGCCGGGCAGTTGAGATAATAATGGTAATATTTAGTTGGTAATACTTAGGAGACAGATGCGGATGGGCTTTAAGGAGCTGACCGTTGACTTTAGAAATCAGTACGATCGGCTTCTAGCCATGGAGTCTCAGTTTAGCAGTCTACGCCTCTGCGGGATCTGCCAACCGTCACTCAGCCGCTCGTTGCCGATAAACTGACTCCGACCACTCAAAGTGTGCAATTGATTTCGTTTCCCACTCCAAGAGCAATGACAGCTGCTGGCGATGCAAATTCGGTAGACGAATTCATCGCCTCGGAGAACGTGCAGCCAGAAACGTCTATAGCGTCCGTGTACGTGGTGTCCGCAAGCTCACTAGTTGTCCCGTCCATCCCGATCCCACCAGTAAATAGACGTTCCGGACCTCCGGATATTGCCACCACAGGTATTAGGCCTGTGGTGCCCAAACCACTGGTGGGAGTCCCCCCAAAACGACAAGTTTTTGTCTCACGGCTGGCCCCTGACCTCACATCTAATGATGTAATTGCTTTTATGCAAAGCAAAATAAAAGTCGTCGGTTTAAAGGTGGAGAAATTTAATTTCTCTTATGCCAGGGAGATTGCCTCGTTTAAGATAAACTTCTCCCCAACTCAATTTAAAACCATTTGCTCTGCCAAATTTTGGACGGAGTATTTTGTGGTGAAAGAGTTTTAGGCTAAGAAGAAGAATAAGCCCCATAACTCTTACAAATCATTCCAGTGTACCATCCTCAACCCCGGCCTCAACTTCCTCTGCCTCATCTTCTCGTCCTGCTTCCACCCTTGCAAAAAACTAACTTCTCTTTTAGTCACCTATCAGAATGTTAGAGGCTTACGTAGTAAGCTCAGCATTCTTTTCCGGGATATTGTTGCATTTGCTTCTCACGTTATTGTGTTTACTGAAACCTGGTTAAAGCCGTACATTCTTAGTTCCGAGGTTTTGGCAGGTCGGTACACAACTTTTAGCAAGGACCGTTCGTCTAGACGTGCAGGAGGGGCTCTGAATGCAGTGGACTCTAACTTCACGTCCAGGTTCAACCAGAATGGTATTCCTGTGTGTAAAACTGATTCTTCCCGCTTTCACTATATTCATTACTTGCTCGTATATTCCACCTTCTTCGGATATCTATATTTATGAGCAGCATTTGTCCGCTTTATCTGCTGTTTCTTCCTCGCTATCAGATAAAGATCGTATGATAGTTCTTGGTGACTTCAATTTGCCAACTAGTGCCCATGTCACGACATGACTTTGTTAACGGCTTGCTTGACCTGTCCCTGTCTCAAGTCAACCATGTGAAAAATTCCTTCGGTCGATTGCTTGATCTGTGCTTTGTACCGGATACGACCTTAGTGTTGTTAGCCCGAGCCTTTCCGCTCACTATACCTGAAGACGCCTACCATCCTACTTTCGAAGTGTCGCTAGATATAGGACCAATTGTATTGGATCGGTCGAGTAGGCTACCTGAACGTGTCCGCTGCTTTCGTAAAGCCGAGCTTGCGAAGCTTAATAACCTCATTAGGGATTTTCATTGTTCCGCTTTATATTTGTGCACTGATGTCATAAAAGGGAAAAACATTAATGCTCTTGGCACATTTTGTGTCCTGCTTTCTTGTCCGATTAGATCTGGAAAACTCCCTTGGTTTACCAAAGAATTATCCAGCCTAAGAATCTTAAAATCAAGACGTTATACAAAATTCCAAAAAGTTGGTTCTCCTACTTTTCACTCTCACTATGTAATAGCTCGGTCATATAATAGTTCAATGCTCGATGCAGGATACGTTTTTCTCAGGACCCTAAACAGTTTTACTGCTTCGTAAACAGTAAGCGTAGAACGTCCGCACACCCTTCCTTGCTATCATTTTGTAATACGTCGGCTAATAATGATCAGGCAAAGGGCGATCTTTTTGTCCAATTTTTCCAAACCACCTATTCTGAGGAAAGCTACTCTGGTCATCCGTACCCATACGGTTAACCGAGGTCGAACGGCATTTTCAGTCCCTTGTTAAATGAATACTCTCTACTTCATGATCTTCGACTAGTTAAGCCAGTGTTTTCACCGGGTCCAGACGGGGTTCCAGGCTGTGTACTCAGGTACTGCGCCGAGGCTCTGTGTGGACCCTTGCTTAAACTATTGACCCTGTCCATCGATTCTTCTTGCTTTCCCCCCATCTGGAAGGAATCGTTTATAATTCCTCTCCATAAAAAAGGAAGCAAGTCTGACGCAAAAAATTATAGAGGTATGGCAAAGTTATCCGCTATTCCTAAAATGTTTGAGAAGGTTTTAACTCCGCACTTGAAACATCTCTGCAAGTCACTTATATCTCCCACTCAGCATGGATTTATAAGGCGGCGATCAACCACCACGAACTTGTTAGAGCTTACCTCTTTCATCATTTAAAGCTTTCAAGGTAACTTTCAGAGAGATGTTATTTACACCGACTTTAGTAAAGCATTCGACTCTGTAAACCATTCCCTTTTAGCGCATAAACTTGACCTTTTAGGGTTCTCTTCAAAAACTTCCTCTCTTCACCAGTCAAGGTTTCTTCGGGAGTAGCACAGGGCAGCCATCTAGGACCCTTCACACTCTTTATTAATGACTTGCCTTCGGTATTAACATACTCTCAAATACTTATGTATGCGGATGATGTTAAACTCTGTGTCCAGTATAAGGACATTTCATTTTATTTCTTGCTTGCAATCCGATCTCAATAACTTTCAGACATGGTTTTGTGCTAACTTGTTACATCTTAATGCCTCGAAATGCAAAATTATGACATTTCATCGTTATAGCCCCTTGTTGGCTCCGTATACCTTATGTGGTGGTTCTCTTGAGATTACCCTGGTAGATGATCTTGGTGTTATATTAGACGGCAAGCTTAAGTTTTCTGACACACATTTCTTCCATGGTAAATAAGGCCATGGGCGTGCTTGGGTTTATAAAGAGATGGTCAAAGGAATTTGACGACCCCTATATAACAGGCGTCTGCTGGTGTCACACGGGCCACTTTATAGTGCAGTTATTGCATCGTCAATTGAAAAATGAAGTCATTGCATGTCAACGTCCAAGAAATTTTCCTCGCATATTAGTCTAACAGCTATCTCTCCTGTATGTTCGCGTTCGGTTGCGGAGGGCTGCGTTTTGCCTGGGATCCGCGCGTAACAGCCTTCTACTGGTGTCACACGGTCCACTTGATGGTGCAGTAATTGCATCTCCCCTTGAAAGATGCAGTCATTGCATATCAATATCCAAGAATATATTTAAAGAACATTTTTCTGTTGGTCAAGTAAAAGTTGGAAAAATAACCCAAAAAGTAGATTGTTTGGATAATATGGTTTTCTTTGCAACAGTCGATGAACCAGCATAGTTTGATATTGAATATTGATCAAAATGAATACTGATAATAAAAGAGACCAAAAACAGAAGTATACTTACATAATTAACTTTTGATTCCTCCTGAAAGAGCCTTTAAAGGCTCATATCTCCATGAACTTAACATTTTTGAAGTTCTTTATCAGAAGCGTATGCGTAAATTATCCAAACCACCACTGTGCGTTGTAGCTATGGAATTGGAGCATGTTTTATTTCGCTGCAACCTGAATGATACTATTCCTTCAAAAATTCCCACGCTTATTCATTTACAAAAAAATTGTACATCGTATTGATTTTCTTATAATTTCATTCTTTGTTCATATTTTGAGTAAATCTTGGCTACTTGCCATGTTTTTTATGAATATTCACTTATATTTTGACCTATTATTTTGTGCCAGCTGTTTAATATTAATGTTATATTTATGTATTAACTTACATATATGGTTATATTCAATATACGGCTTATATGTATATAGAAAGAATGTAGATAACTTTTTGTATTAAATCCACTGCATAATTTAGCACGTGCACATATTTCAAGATCTATAAAAATAAAAATTTTATATTTAGACTGTGCTGAAAACATTTTTATAATTACAGTTTATATAATAAGTTGAACACTAATATGTACTTAGAACTGAGAGCTGTATTGCAACGGCAGTTGCCACGGTAGTGCTAGTTTCGCTCTGATTCACTCGAGGTTTAGCTGATCATCTCGCGATATTTCAGCTTATGCTTGGTCAACATATCCGTGACTGTGACGAGCTTCTTGATTGAGAGTATATTCGATAGCTCCTGAAGTTCTGGCAAATACGATACACAGATGTGATGCAATGTAGCTAGCTCTCGTCCTGCAAGTGTGATTATGTAAATCGATAGTATATTTAATTATAATGAATACTGGTGTTGGTTAGAGATTTATAAGGAGATTTATACTTTGTTCGACAAACATTCCCAACGGTGTATTCGATTCAGAACACAAAGAAAGCTGATCCAAGAATACTATCATACGCTCCTTATTTTTTAATATAAACGGATTTACAACCTCCATGTATTGTTCCTTAAAAAATAGATAGATTGAAAAATAACAAATTTTAATAGTAATTAATAACTTTGATAATAATTTCATTTATATCTTGCACAGTAATATGACTTTTGGCTAGCTATCTGTGACACATTAAATTTAAAATTAGTCGATGAAACATTGCACATACATACGTAGTCGTTTTCGACTTCGTTTCAACTTTTTTTAAATAGATTTAAAGCTCCGACTGAAACAAATTTTTTTTCTGTCTAACGGATTTTGAAAATATCTATAACATTGAGTGTTCTCTTAAGGTTTATTTTAAAATATATTTAAAGCTCTGACTGAAACAAACATACTTAACACAACATAAATCCGTTAACGATTTTAAAATGTTTATAAAACCGAGTATTTGCATAAGGTTTATTTTTTAGAGATGATCATCACTTGAGAATGCTACAGAATATATTAAGAAATTTTGCATTCCTAAAAATCGAACAAATGCAGCTTTTTGGGTCAAGCTGAATAAAACACCAAAAGCTTTTGAATAAACTTTGACAACGCATTGTGTGTTCTGTATTTTTCTAATTTCTGCCTAATCTCTTTGATTATGAAAATCGGTTCAACATTCCATTCAACGATAAGCTCGACAACAAGAATTATAGCGTTATAATACATTCTGAGTTGTGCTCAGTAATGTGCGGTCAAAAAGTGAAATATTAAAACGACGATGATGCGCATTAGGCACAGTTTGATTTACAAGACGATAAGGCTCTTGCAAGTACTATGCTATGTATTAAACCATTGCAGATAACCTAGGTGAAACTCTGCAAAGGGAGTAGGGAAAGTTCTGGCGGAACTTGTTGCTTGTTAAAGCAGTTGTTCATGAAAAAGAATGAAAATGAATCGGTAACACATTAGGTAAATCATTTTTGTGCGATCGTCGAAAAACTGAAAGAAGAAGAAATTCCTGAAGAAATTTTGACTGCCCGAGGCTAACGAAAATTTCGTGGTAGCAATGGAGACACGGGGGCCGTCAGCCGTCGGGTGCTACAGGGGGATAAACGGATGTCGGGTCGGCTCGTCACAACTGTAGACTCGGAACGGGGCACAGGCGCCTCGGGTTCATGCCTTGCCCTGGATCCAAGGCGACTGTGCTCCGCGTCATAGGATACAGGTGGGCACGAGCGAACCGGCACCCGCCGTAACTGTACACACCGGCGGAAGTGCGACTATACTCTCCCCGTGAGGTCGGCTGGAAACAGGTCCTGGTACGGTCATGTCTCTGCCAGGATGCTGGCTAATTGTAGTCGGGCGGAGAGAAGAAAGCTCTCAGTGAAATAACCCCAATCCAAGGTGACACTGTCATATGCCGAGGGATGCATGGCCGAGGGGGTGCTCGGTCGCTTATATGCGGACTCTGGATACCTGCCGACCTCCAGTTTTAATAAGGCTTCCCGGGGCACGCGGGCTATGCCCCGGGCGAATAACCCCTTCCCGCCTACTCGTGGGATCAAATATGCCAAATTTAAATATTAAAACAATAAACACCGCAAAGGAGCACGGCACTCCTCCTAAAGTGCCGGAGGGAAAAGACCATCCCTCTACAAACGCATCTGGGAAACCAGTGCCCAAAAAGACGGGGAAGGAGACTAAGTCGGTCCACCGTCTCGAGGCAGCAGGCGCTGTGAGGAGAGGACCGAAAAGCCAATCAGGCCAATCCACGTCGGGGGGCCCCAAGGGCGACCCGGTTACCGGGGGGGCGACCATGCAGAGCGATATCGCGGCTGCCAGACCCCTTGGGACCGGGGACCCCTTGACAACCCCGGCATGCGGCGCCTCTGCCTCGAAAGATAGGCCCAAGTTCCAAGACAAAAGACGTGCGGCCTTCATCCTGGGCAACGACGACCCGGTGTTCCTGGCGTCTGCCCAGGGAATCGAATCGCGGCGATGGGCCAAGACAGTCCTGCCCGACTACCAGCCAGCCAAAGCTGGCAAGGCCACAGACAAGGCCCCAAGCAAGCGGCAACGCTCGGCGGAGGACACCGCCACACAAGTCCAACAGGCCAAGAGGACGAAGACACTGAGCAACCGCTCGTTTGCCGAGGTGGCGAAGGGAAAAACCCTGATTGGAGTCCTAGATAGGGGCTCTAAAGACGGGCAGATCCCTAGGGACAAGTGGCACCTCGTGGAAAACGAGCTCCAAGACCGTTTCCTCCAGGAGTTGGAGGAGAATGGAGGACCACCGCCCAAGTGTGAGGACGCCGGGTGGCACCAAGGCAGGGTGAAAGCCTTCGCCTGCCAAGATGCTCGCTCGGCTGCCCTCTACGCGAAGGCGGTAGCATCGCTCAAGGAGGTCTACCCAGGAGCCCAGCTGGAGGCCGTGAAGTGGGAGGACATCCCCAGCAAGCCGAGGGCCAGAGCGTGGGTCTCGGCGAAGCCTGCAGAGCCGGATAAGATTCTCCGGATTCTGCAGGTCTGCAACCCCCACCTTCCCACAGCCGATTGGAAGGTGGCCAAGGTAGAGGAGAGCAACGGGCAGAGGCGCCAAATCATCCTCGTCCTGAACGAGGAGTCGCTCAGACTTCTCCACGACACGGAGGGCGCTTTGGACTACGGCTACAAGAAGGTAGTCGTAGTACCGTACAAGTCCGACTCCAAGGGCATGCAACCGACGGTCGAGCCAGACCTGGAGCCTCCGGAGATCCCTAGCATGGAGATCAAGCCTGCGGTGTCAGACGTGGCATCAGTGGTGTCGGATGACATCCTAGATGTCAGACGTGAGCGATCTCACTAGGGATCTCAAGCACATCGGGGTCGGGGAGGAGTTGGACTCTTCGGAGAGCGACCACGACAGGACAATGGTGGAGGTGAACCTCAGGAATGTCACTGATACTCCTGCAGATAAACCTCCACCATTGTAAGGCAGCATGCGCTGCTCTCTTGCTCCACCTAGCCAAGGGTGGAGCCGACATAGTCCTCATTCAGGAGCCCTGGATCCTCGGAAACAGGGTCTCTGGTCTGAGGACTCCTGACTATAAGCTGTACGTAGCTGACTCCGCAGGTAAAACTCGCACCTGCATCCTTGCAAAAAGAGATTTGCACTTATTTTTGCTCCCAAATTTCAGCAATGAAGACCAAACAGCAGTGAGCTCCGAAGGCCAGGGGTGCTCACTGAGAATCTGCTCCACGTACATGGGTCACGACCAACCAGACCCCCCTCCACAGGCGCTCAGGGCGCTAATCACAGACTGCGAGGCCAAGGAAACCGGCCTAATCGTAGGGTGCGACGCCAATGCACACCACTGCCAGTGGGGAAGCACTGACACCAACGAAAGGGGTGAGTACCTTTTCAACTATTTACTGACCACTCAGATGGTCCTTTTAAATAGGGGGAGTTATCCCACCTTCATTTTTAAAAACCGCAAGGAGGTCCTGGACCTCACACTTGCCTCTCATGAGTTACACGGAAACATCGTATCCTGGAGGGTCCTGGAAGAGCACTCCTTCTCGGACCACAGGTACGTGGAAACCTTATTCTCTTTTTCACTACCGAGACCAGCTCAATTTCGGAACCTTAGGCGGACAAACTGGGCTCGGTACTCAGACCACCTCTGTCGTGTTCTCCCTGAGACTCCACCTGAAAAGGAGACTTCCAGGGAAGCCACGACTCATCTTGTTAAACTATTTACCGACGCCTGCAATGAGGCGCTCGATAAATCCTGCCCCTCTAGCAAGAGCAGAGGCCGGAAGAAACCTGAATGGTGGAATCCGAAACTGAGGGAACTCCGGAAAGCCTCCCGGAGACTCTTCAATAAAGCTAAGGCTGAAAACGCTGAGCAGAACTGGGCCGATTACAAGGCCAGTCTGTGAGTTTACAATAAAGAACTGAGGAAAGCCAAACGCGCCTCATGGCGCAAGTTCTGTAGCGACATTGAGAATAACTCGGAAGCCTCGCGCTTGCGCAAAGTTCTCTCGAAGACTACACCCACTCTGGGCTGCCTGAAGAACGCCGACCAATCATGGACAACGTCCAGCAATGAGTCGCTAAATCTTCTCCTTAACACCCACTTTCCCGGCTGCGATGAAAACAGACTACACTACATCGCGGCTCCCTCCGTTGCCTCAAGTGTTATCATGAACCTGCTAAGCCAGGAGAACATTTCCTGGGAAATAAAAAGCTTCAAACCATACAAGTCTGCGGGGCCAAATGGCATCATCCCTGCCCAACTGATTCACGCTGGACAAAAAGCCACTAATTGGCTCAAAAGGATATACGAGGGAATCTTCTCCCATGGATATATCCCGGAAACCTTGCTTCATACCAAAGTCGTCTTCATCCCCAAGGCAGGCAAGCCCTCGCACACTGCCCCCAAAGATTTCAGACCCATAAGTCTATCGTCCTTCCTTCTGAAGACGATGGAACGGCTTTTGGGGATGCATCTCACGGTAAATATTCCGCCTAGTCTATTCTCAGACTCCCAGCATGCCTATCGGAAAGGAAGATCCACCGAAACGGCCCTACACACGATCACATCGATCATAGAAGCGTCCCTCAACTGTGGTCCCTCAACCCTGGTAGCCTTCCTCGACATAGAAGGCGCTTTTAATAACATCCTCCCGACCGCCATCACGGGTGCACTGACGGACCTGGGGGTTGACTCCCGGACGGTGAGCCTGATCGATCAGATGCTACAATGCAGGACGGTTGAGGCATCACTGTGGACGTCAACGTCCACCAGATTTGTCAGTAGAGGCACCCCGCAGGGCGGAGTCCTCTCGCCCCTCCTATGGAACGTGGCAGTGAACGAACTGCTGCGGGAGATAGAGGGGGGTGGCTGCCGCGCGGTGGCGTATTCGGACGATGTTGCTATAGCATTCTCGGGCAAATTCCCGCAGACGCTGTGTGAGTGTCTGACAAGCACACTCATGAAGATGTCAAAATGGGCAGACAAATGCGGTCTAGGCGTCAACCCGTCTAAAACGGAACTGGTGCTCTTCACTAGGAAGTACAAAGTTCCGGCACTGATTCCCCCAAGACTATGTGGGGAAGCGCTAATCTTCAGCAACAACGCCAAGTATCTTGGTCTAATCCTCGATAGAAAGCTCGATTGGAAATTGAGCATAGAGGATAGAGTAAAGAAGGCCACAGTAGCCCTCTATACTTGCAGGAAAGCCATCGGACTAAGATGGGGAATGACCCCCTATATAGTTCGGTGGCTTTACACCACCATCATACGACGGATCATGCTCTATGGAGCGGTGGTGTGGTGGCCAGCCTTAGACAAAAGGACATGCCTCAATAAACTCAGCAGAGTTCAACGCATGGCAGAGCTATGCATAACTGGCGGGCTACGCACTACTCCAGGGGAAGCCCTGGATACTGTGCTGGACCTCCTCCCCATAGATCTCATGGGAAAGAAAGTGGCAACACTTTCCGCACTCAGAATGAGAGAAGCCAGACTGTGGAAAGCGTCCGCGGTTGGGCACTCGGGAATCCTGACGAGACACCCGCAATTACCAGAGAGGACAGATTATTGTGTCTCTAGTGATCACCTCTCGACGACTTTCCAGGTATCAATCCCACTTAGGGAGGACTGGGAGATGGGCGAACCAGGACCCGCAAATGCGGTTCACTTCTACACTGATGGCTCAAAGTTAGACGGCCGCGTGGGAGGCGGAGTCTACTGCAGCGAGCTGAACATCAGTCATTGCTTCAGGCTCCCGGACCACTGCAGTGTGTTCCAAGCGGAGGTTGTAGCCATCAAGGAGGCCATTTCCATCGTCTCCAAACTACTTCTAGACACGCACTTAGTGTGCGTTTTCTCGGACAGCCAAGCAGCTATTAAAGCTCTAGGCTCAATATCGTCGAACTCAGCGACTGTAAATGACTGCCGCAGGTCTCTGCACGAGATCGCAGAGCAGTTAGACCTCTTCCTTATATGGGTCCCAGGCCACAGGGACATCGAGGGGAACGACGCCGCCGACGAGCTAGCAAGGCAGGGTACTACAATTCCTCTCCTTATGGAGAGGAAGCAGGTAGCGATGCCTCTGGCTACGTGCAGGCTCCTCACGCACGAATTGTTCGAGCGAATTGCCAATAGGAGATGGCAGCAAACCGTTTCCCGTAAAATCTCAAGATTGATATGGCCATATCGATCGAAGAAGCACTCAGCCGAGCTGTATAGGCTCAGCAGAGCACAGTGCGCTGCAGTTACTCGAGCCATTACGGGACACTGGCAGATCGGCACTCATGCCTCTAGACTGTCAATCCCTCATAACGACTTCTGCAGGAGTTGTCGCGACGAGTAAGAGGTGTTATCGGTCCCCCACTTCTTCTGCCACTGCCCGGCCCTTGGAAATCGTCGTCTTCGTATTCTCGGGGCCGCTTTCCTCACAGACATTTCGGACCTGTCCGAAATCAAACCGGGGACCTTGTCCAGATTCATCCAAGCCTCCGGATGAGACTGCCCTTAATTTGCAACAGCCTGTTTCTCCACGGTTTTTAGGCACTGGGAAGGGGCACACGCCCATGCGGCACCACAACGGACCTTCTACAGGTCCAAGTGAGCTTGGGAGGGTTTCATCACTCCCCCAGGCTACCGCCTGAACCTAACCTAACCTAATGGAGACACGGGATTCTCTGCGAAATTCGAACTCTTTAAAGTAAATCTCCATGAAAAAGGAGACAGGCGGAAGTCGAATCAAGATTTGGAAAGAGACAAGTGAACAACGAGCGTTAGGGTCGTACGCCAAAAATTGGTCGTGGTCCAAAGAAAAGGTGATTAGCGAAAACGGACTGTGCTGGTCTTGTGGCCGTCGCGGACGCAAGGCATCAACAATTGCGAAAATAAACTCAAAAGTAATAACGAAACCGCAATAGAGAGAGAGAAATCGTTTTTCTAGTGCATGCCGTGCAAAAATTGTTCTCGGATAAATACTCCGTAAGCAGAGCGTGCTAATTAGTAACATTCATCGTGATAAATCGCGCTTTGTGTTTGTTAAGATTTTGAAGACAAGAGACGTAATCTTTGTCAAGTTGAAACAATTTAAATCATTTGCAGAAATTAATTAGTTAATAATTAATTAATTAATTAACTAATCGGCCAAGAAATTTGTACTTTTGAAAACGAAACGGTTAAGAACATTGCAGAATCTTCAACATTAGCTGGCATGACATGAGCCGTGTGTCGGTCATCTGCAGATCTTTGGTGCAAGGGTCATTGTTGTAAATAAAACGCAACATACGAATTTTTTTCCCAAAAGGAGAAGAACATTATTAGGTTGGTTACTCTGAAACAGCAAATGCATATAGGCTGTTTAATCCTGAAGAATAGAAAGCAATTGGGGCACAAGATGTAATTTTCATCGAGAATAGCCTGTATAGAAATCGCAAGGCTTCGGCGAGTGCTGCTGAATCTGCGCAGCCCAAACTTGTAGAATTCCAGCATATGGAACATTTTATTCCGCATGAACAGGCTCTGGAGATGACCAGTGGAGATTAATCTATAGTTCATTTTAACGGAATAAAACACACAGAGTAGCCAGAATGCTCAGATCGAGTTGAAGATGACAAACAGTCAGTCTTCGCGCAGCCAAATTCAGATTGAGCACGAAGGTGTCACACCTAGAAAGGTTTTTACTGGTCAGCCTGGAAGGCATATCGGCTAAAGATATTCGTGTCCCTCCTAATGCAAAAGGGGCATTGACGGATACTGAGGGGGTACGCACTAAAGCGTAACAAAGATGGCAATTTCGACCAATTCCCGACTTGTTGCTCAACGTTACGGAGTCAACTTTACCAAGACTTTTTCACCTGTTGCCAGATACTCCAAAAGCAGGCTGGTAATAGCGTTGGCTGTAGAACGTATCTAAAAGCGAGCTACATTATGTCAAAAATAGGTTTTTGCTTTAAAACTGGCTATGAAACGTCATAGTTTTCACTGAGTATTGATGACAATAAGTATACAAAATAAAAAATACCAAAAACAGATTCCTACGTTACATACATTTTGACTGCTCCTAAAGTCCTAAAGTCCTAAAGTATATATTCATATTGTGCAAGCAGTCATTAAATTGTTTGACTCTTGCCACCTGCTTTCGTCGGCATCCCCACTGTGTGTTGACGCGATAGAAATGAAGGTATCATATTCGTTCGCCAAAGCTCAAAAACATGATACCTGATACATCATAAAAGATACGTTGTTCTTCTGAGCGCGCCCATTGTTATTATGACTGTTCTAAGGAAAATGTTTGTATTTGTTTGGGTATTTTGGTGAGTTTACGAAAGAGTGCATAAATTCAAAATACATACTGGAATTAAAAAATTTACCCAAAACTTCGTCAATTTTTAGTTTTCTAGATGGTTGCAAAAAACTAAGAAATGTCCACGGGAACAAAACAAAGGTGGCTGTTGTGATTTTTGACGAAATCAGAGGAAATATTCTAATTTTAGACTGATTTTTGCAATATTTCCCAAAAGAGATCGACGCTTCCTTTAAATTCACATTCGCACGAGACAAGAGTTTCTTGCTTTTATAAAAACTAAAAAATGTACAGTTAGCCGAGATTGCGCCAGTTTTTTTTTACATGTAGTGCTTTTTTGTATACATGGCTTAAGTATCTTACATATACATAGATGCAATGAACTTTTCGAATTCTAAAAGCTGATAACTGCAACTTTAATTTGGACCTGAATAAATTGGACGGCTGCACATTAGCCGCTTATCCATAGATTTTTATAAGCAATGCCTAAAACGACGCCCAATTAATTGTACTATACAAATGAAATATAAAACACAAGAAACAATTTTTTCCAACCTTTCCAAAGTTTTTAAAGTCAACATTTTTAAAAATAATTTCAGCAAAAAATTATAAATTTGCATTGAAATCAATTTTAAAAAAACTGGCTTATTATTTGGTAATTTTGAATTTTGTAGTATTTTTAGAATATATTGGTATATTGTTTGCCAATAAATACTACGAATGCAACAGAATGTAGAAGAAACGAGGGGAAACGTTGTGAGTTGCTGCTGCTTTTTTTTACTTCTTACAAATCCCCCCTCTTACTCACTAAGCAAGGTCGGTCGAAGGGCGAGAACATTACGCAAAATAAACGAAATTTTGAAATACACTTGCAATAGTGAGATCTAAAAGGAGTATGGATACAAAATTTGGTTACTCTAGCTCTAATAGTCTCTGAGATCTGTGGATGCTAAAGATTTTCGTCCTTTGCGGGGGCGGAAAGGGGTGGGGCGAAATTTTTAAATACACTTGTATCAGATGGATCTAACAGGAGTGTGGATACCAAAATTTATTGCTTTAGCCTTAATAGTCTCTGACATCTGTGGATGCCACAGATTTTCGTACTTTGTGGGGACGGGCGAAATTTTGCAATACACTTGTAACAGTGACATATTACAGAAGTCTATCGTTGCTCTAGCTCTTATAGTCTCTGAGCACTAGTCGCTCATAGTGACGGACAGACGGACGGACAGATAGACATGGCTCCATCGATTTGACTATTGATGCTGATCAAGAATATATATACTTTATGGGGTCGGAAACGCTTCCTTCCGGACGTTACACACATCCACTTTCACCACGAATCTAATATACCCCTCTACTCATTTTGAGTATCGGGTATAAAAATGGATATAAAAGAAAATAGTATGATCCTTAATATTCGTCTTTGAAAGACAAGCTATGTATCAATTGAATGTTATTAAATCATAAAAATTAATTTTGAAAAAATTAAGAGTATAAATGAATGTTATTTTTTATTTGTATGGAAAAAATATATTTTTTTTATTACTCATAGTTCGCTATCCTCCTGGGACATAGTTTGGACATCTCTGAGATGTCGTGTAGAAAGGCTGAGCCCAGGTGCTGTAGCCTTCTTCTGCTGAGAGCTGGGCAGGAGCAGAACAGATGTTCCACTGTCTTCTCCTCTTCCTCGTCTCTACAGCTGCGACAAAAATCGTTATGTGGGGCCCCCAGCCTGTTAGCGTGGGTGCCTATTAGCCAGTGTCCCGTGAGGGAACGTGTGACCACGCTGCACCTTTTCCTGCTTAACTTGAGGAGCTCGAAGGTGCGCTTCATGTCCATGGTCGGCCATGTTTGCCGAGTTGTGCGACATCGTGGCACTGTTTGCCACATATCGTTGTTTAGTCGCTTGTATTGCTCCCTTATAATGAGCTTACAGGTGGCCATTGGCATACAGATATCCTCCTTGTCTTGGAGAAGGGGGATTGTAGTGCCAGATCTGGCCAGCTCGTCCGCTATACAGTTGCCCTCGATGTCCCGGTGGCCCGGGACCCAAATCAGGCTAATAGCAAATTGCTGAGCCATCTCGTGCAGAGATTTGCGGCAGTCTGCCACGGTGGCCGAGTTCGAGGAAATCGCGCTAAGCGATTTGATCGCAGCCTGGCTGTCGCTATAAATGTTTAGCTTGGTTGCCGTGACGGCAGCCGCTTGTAGGCAGTCTAGAGCCTCCCTGATTGCTATGACTTCCGCTTGAAAGACACTGCAATGATCTGGGAGTCTGAAGGAATGCCTTATGCTTAGCTGTTCAGAGTAGATTCCCCCTCCGACTCTGTCGTCCAGCTTTGATCCATCTGTGAAGATGTTTATGGCCCCATCTGGGCCTGGGAGTCCCTCGAGCCATTCGTCTCTGTGAGGGATGATTGTGTCGAAGGGAGTGTCTGTGTACTCTCTTGGAACTTGGTAGTCTGTTTTTGAGGGGACGGTACTGCTATTATTTAATATGGCTGAGTGACCTATGCACTGTGTCACCCATTGATCTGAGTCTCTTAGACGTATTGCTGCTGCTTCTGCCCGTTCCTTTCCTGCGAGGTCAAGGCTCTGTAGGCATAGGATGGCATTTAGCGCATCATTTGGGGTGGTGCGAAGAGCTCCGCTGATGCATAGGGCGGCAGTCCGCTGGACTTTGCCCAGTTGCTTGGTGATCGCCCTTTTTGATAGGGCCGGCCACCACACCGTAACTCCGTAGAGTAGTATTGGTCTAACTATAGCTTGATATATCCATTGGACTATGCTTGGGATCATTCCCCATCTTAGCCCAATAGCTTTTTTGCATGTGTAGAGTGCAGTCATTGCCTTCTTCACTCTGTCTTTGACATTCAGGTTCCAGCTAAGCTTCTTGTCAATTACCAACCCTAAGTAACTGGCACTGTCGCTAAAGGAGAGCCTGCATCCTTGTAGTATTGGAGGGTTGAGGGGCGGGACCTTGTATTTATTTGTGAATAGTACGAGTTCCGTTTTTGAGGGATTTACTCCCAGACCGCGCGATTCTGTCCAATCCGACAGTTGCGCTAGCTTTGTGGACATTAAGTCGCACAGTGTTTGGGGGTATTTCCCCGAGAAGATAATCGCAACGTCGTCCGCATAGGCCACGACATTGCAGCCCCCCCCTTCCAGGTCACATAGAATCTTGTTGACTGCTATGTTCCACAGAAGAGGAGACAGGACACCACCTTGCGGGGTGCCTCTGTTGACATACCTTGACTGGGCGGACGATCCCATCGATGATGTCACCGTCCTGCATGTGAGCAATTGATCAATGAGCATCACCAAGTGACGGTCCACCCCCAGGTCAGTCAGGGCTTCTGTAATGGCGCCCGGTACAACGTTGTTGAAAGCTCCCTCAATATCGAGAAAGGCTATGAGTGAGTACTCTTTGTGATGCAGAGATTTCTCTACCGCTGAGATCACTTCATGAAGAGCCGTTTCCGTGGATTTTCCTTTCCGGTAGGCATGCTGTGCGCCTGACAGCAACTGAGGGTGTATAGTTGTCCTCAGTTGCAGCCCGACGAGTCTCTCAAAGGTTTTGAGAAGGAAGGACGATAGGCTGATTGGTCTAAAGTCTTTTGCAGCTGAGTGCGAGGCTTTCCCAGCTTTGGGAATGAAGACTATCTTTGCCTTAAGCCATGTTCGCGGGATTGTACCCACAGCCAGTATCTTCCTGAAGATACCTTGTAGCCAGTTGATGGCCGTATCCCCGGCCTTCTGAAGTTGGGCCGGGATTACCTGGTCTGGGCCTGGCGATTTGAACGGGTTGAAGCTGTTTATTGCCCAGCTTATGTTACCTTTTGTGAGGATGTGATCCATCGAGGTTACCGGTCCCTCTCCTGGAAGATGTGCCGTCTCGATGGTTGTGCACCCTGGAAAATGTGTGTCTAGTAGAATCTGCAGGGACTCCTCACTGGAGTTAGTCCACGTGCCGTCATTCCTTTTAAGATACCCTACCGAGGGGTTCGTTTTTGAGAGAATCTTGCGAAGCCTTGCGGCCTCTGACGTTTCCTCAATTTCCGAGCAAAATTTTTGCCAAGAGGCCCTTTTTGCTTTCCTTGTTTCCTTTTTATATAGTGACAGACTGATTTTGTAGTCTGCCCAGTGGCTCTCCTCGTTCGCGCTTTTGGCCCTGTTGAAGAGGGTCCTGCAGCTTTTACGTAGGATGTCTATTTGTTTTGACCACCAGGGGGGTTTCTTTTTCCCCCTAGGTTTGCTAGAGGGGCACGCTGCCGCGAAGGCTTTGTTGCATGCCTCTGTGAACCTGTTCACTAGGCGATCTAGGTCGTCTTTTGTGTCAGGGCATGATGGTGCTTTGGAGGGGAGTAAGTCCTCCAGGGCTGAGCTATATTTTTCCCAGTTGGCTTTCCTGGGATTAATATAGTCCTTAGGTTTCGGACACTCGAGGGATAGTGTGGTCTCGATGTATCTGTGGTCAGAGAAAGAGTGGTCATCAAGGACTTGCCAACTCTTGACTATGTCTAACAGGTTGGAAGACACTAGGGTGATGTCAATAACCTCCTGTCGATTTTTAATTATAAAAGTGGGGTCGTTGCCCCGATTACAAATAAATAGATTTGAGTTGAGGATGAAGCTGAAAAGTGACTCACCCCTTACATTTGTGTTCGAGCTCCCCCATTGAGTGTGGTGAGCGTTGGCATCGCAACCTATTAATAGGTCTATGTCCGACCTCTCGCTGTCGCTGGCTAGTTTGCGAACCAGGTCGTTGGGAGGATCGTTTCCCTCATGGGCCATGTAGGACGACATCAGCCTTAGATGTGTCCCTTTCAGCTCTAGGCTTGCCGCCGTGTTGTCGCTATCGCTATAGTTATGGAGCAGAAAGATATTAAGGTGCTTTCTGGCGAGAATGCAGGTGCGGGTTTTACCTTCATGTTGAGCTACAATTATCTTGTACTCCTTCGACCCTAGTCCCCAAACCTTGTCTCCCACTATCCAAGGTTCCTGGATCAGGGCTACGTCTGCTCCGCTCTCTTCGAGGCGGAGTATAAGAGCAGCGGATGCTGCCTTACAGTGGTGGAGATTGATCTGAAGGAGCCTCAAGGACATCCTTAGTGTTCTCCACCACTGTAATGTCGGCATCCGGATCATCCTCGACTTCCTCGTGGCAACACATCGCCTCGAAGTCGCATCTCAGCGTGCCATCGGTGGAGTAGCCCTCTGGGTCTATCTCTGTGTGATCGTCGGGTGCTTCGATCTCCGAGGCAGCGTCCTGCTCAACTGGCTTGTCGACAGGACGTGCCTCGGCCGCCGCATCCGACTTGTAGACCTTTACGGTCACAGAGCTGAACCCAAAATTGAGCTCGCCTTTGGCAGCCTCAATCGGGGCCAGCGACTCTTTGTTGAGGACGACCACCGCCTGGTTTGTGGGGCCCTGTGTCGTCTCAACTTTGACCACCTTCCAATCTGCTGTTGGGAGGTGGGGGTTGCATCTTTGCAACATTTTTAGGATGCGCTCCGGCTCCTTCATGGAGGCGGGCACCCAGACTCTCGCCCTTGGTCTACTGGGCACTTCGCTCCAGTCTACAGCGACGAGCTTCGCCCCTGGGTAGACTTCCCCGACTTGCGCTACCGCTGCTTTGTACAGCTGTACGGAGCGCTCGTCTTCACAGGCTACGATTTTTATGCAGCCCTGGTACCAGCCCATGTCTTTGCAGACGGGGGGGGGTCCAGGCTGCTTTTCCAGCAGCTCGAAGCAGCGGTCGGCCAGTGCCGCTTCCACCCACTTCCACTGGTTTCTAGGTATCCGGGAGTCCGCGCTGCCTTTGTCCAGGACGCCAATCAGCGTCCTTTCTCTGGCAATCTGCGCGAATGATGTGTTAGGCAGCACTCTGGAGCGCTTCGGTGTCGGCCCCGGAGTCTCTTGTGAGCGCTGCCTTTTTGGCTGAGGGGCTTCCTTCTTCGGTGCTTCCTTGCCAAAGTTCGGCAGCACCTTCGAGGCCCACTCAACCTTCTTTATCCATTTGTCCGTCGGGCTGGACATCTGGCTTGCGTTCTGCCGACGGAGTATATTGCCAGCACTCCTTCTATCGGCATATGTAAAAGATTTGGCTTGGACACTAGTAGATGGTGACTCATCACCCGCCACTTTACCAGCAGGCAGAGCAGCCGCAGGATTGCATAGCCACTCTGCCAAGGTATCGATTTTGGGAGCCAATTCACCACCCACCCCGACACCGGGATGGGACCCCTTTGGGCTCTCCCTAGCATCTTCCGCCGCGCAGGTTTTCCCTGCTGATTTGCGGGTCGGGCCAGGCCTTTGGGCCGCTGCCTTCCCCTGTTTGGGATTGCTCCCTGTTGGCATTTGGGGAGTGCCAGACTCATTTTGTTTGTTTTTAAATTCTTCCATTCTTTTTCCCACGAGCTGCAGAGAAGGGGTACGGTCCGTCCGGGCAGAGATCCACGTTGCCCGGATAAGGCATACTTAGAACAGGGGGCTGCCAAGTCCCTGAGCTCTCCGTTAACGACTGGGCTAGTTTTATATACCGGGCCCCCAGCCAGGCTGACTCTCGGCACGGGTCGAATAACACTCTTAGTCCGGCCCGGTGTGAGCTGAATGTGGGGGGTTGGGATGTGGGTAGGTAGTGTGTAGGGATAGGGGAGTGTGTGAGCTACTTATACGAGGCGGCACCACAAGCGCATCGTCAGTGTTGCTACTTCGCGAACACCCGCTGGCTGTCCGGGGCTGCTTATTTTCGGTACTCTCCCTAGGGATGTCCGATTATTCGCAGCTGACCTACCTATATGACCTGTATATAGGTAGGTCGTTCGCTATCCGCAACCTGCGACCCGTCCGGTGGCCTCAGCTAGGCCCCCTTTGAGCCACCTCACGAGCTCATCAGACCAGAAAAACCAGGCGTAAGATACTTTAGTTATGTAAAAAAAGAAGCACAAAGACAGAAAAAAAAATTTTTTTGTTAAATAAAATTTTAAACAATTATAAAAAAAACCAAATCTATTAAAAAAAATTCACTAACAATTTTTAAAGCCCCAAATCTTTAAGAAAAGAATTTTTGGTTCACAGCGGAAATGTGTTGCATAGTGTTATACATATAAAAATGTTGTTGGTTTGCAACTCATTTCCAAAGTCCAAAAGTTCTCCACCGATTGAGCTGAAATTTTGACATATCATGAAATTTAGTTCCAGGATTGGTTTTAAACTTAATATAAAATCGGGAAATCGAGATTTTAGTATTTAAGTATGAATATTTGCAAAAGTAGCCCTCTACAGTGATGTCACTGCCGATCAATAGAATAGACTGAATGCATTTTTGGTTATACAATTTGATTCTCTCATATGTGAGTTAAGCATTCGACGAAAGTTTTGTTGTGTTTGTTAGAGCAGTACAGTTGACACAATAGAGGAATGAGAGTGAACTGTATAAATTTTACAGTTATGATTTATTTCCATTTTGCTTAGCCAATGCCGAAAAATTAGCTTTTTAGGCGATCATTAGAATAGACTCAAAGGCTTTAAGCTGTACACGGTAAAAGTTGCATTTAAATACCTCTTGAACTTTTCAATTATTTTAATATAGAACGGATCGTGGTAAAGCTCTAACAACGGAGAAAAAAGATAAAATACTTTAAAAATACAAAAAAAAACTACCACTTACTGACGTTCGTAAAAAAGCTCGCTCTCTTTTTGCTCGGGATCATATGACATGGAAAACCGAATGGTACCGAACCGTTCTTTCTGATGAAAAAAGATTTAATTTGGATGGACCAGATGGGTTTAATTATTACTTTCATGATTTAAGAAAGAAAGAACATCATTTGACCCGTCGACATAGTCGTGAGGAGGGTATAATGGTGTGGGGTGCCATCTCTTATTACGGCACATTTGAAATCCAGTTTGTCTCGTGTAAGATGAATGCCATTCGTTACAAAGAGCTACTCCAAATGTCATTTCCCTACTTTTCCAATATTTTAAAGACATTACATTGGACTTTTCAGCAAGACAATGCCCCAATCCATACTGCTAGAGTGGTAAAGACCAAAATTTTGCATTAATGGAGTGGCTACCTTACTCTCCTGATCTGAATATAATAGAGAACGTATGGGGATGGCTTTCGCGTAAAGTATGAATCCGGATGATTTGAAGATTTTGCATCATTGAACCATGCCATCAAAAACGCATGAAGCGAAATATTCGTAGCTGCCTATGGCAGTGGTATTGTATTAATGATTTCATTCAACGGTCAAATTAGATCAATAAATCAAATTAGATCTATGTTCGGAAGGTATGATAACTATTTTACTATTTACTATTTTAATGCTGAAATTCAGGTCTCTTCTTTCTCTTTTTCAGTTCAGGGATTCTATTTCTTCAATGAAAATTTGATTAATTGCTTATATTTCTGCATGATCACTTTCATAGGCCACCGGCAGAGAGCCTACGGCTGAATTGTAGTACGCATCGATGTATTGGAAGCCAAATCGACTTTTGGGACCCATATAAGGTGCCACATCGTACCCATTTCGGTAACGGCAGAAGCTTTGACTAAATGTAGCAGACATGCGTTGCATCCCTGCACAAATGTGGCCAAAGGTCAGCCGGTCGTGCATTTGGTGCTGCAGTATGGCCATCCTGGCCAGAAAACGAAACTGGTCCCCGCTCAACGGGCGTGCTGTGAAAAGTTGGCGAGACTCACTTACCCCGGTGACCTCGTCGCAGAGCAGTTCCCTTAGAGGAATATTAAGCACTGACGAAATCGCTTCTGGCAATGAGCAGGCACTTTTATCTTGCCGGGCTACGCACAGAGCCACAAATGTGTCGCTCAATCCAGTCAGTTTAATTTGGTACTTATAGAACAGCTGATCGGTAATACGAAGACTATAGTGCACCACTTTTCTCGGATATTTAGCCTCCAGCAGCTTTTTCAACTCGGGAAAAAAGGCGCCCAGTGCCTGGATATCGAACACATATGTCTGATTGGCCGTGGCCACCACTAGCACCGCTACGGGTCTGTGGCGTCCATATAAACTAGGCTCCGCAATCACTGATATGCTCAACTGATCTCGCATATCGTTAAGTGCTTTGTGATAAGCCGCGTCTGCCTGCTGTATGTAAACGATTCGATTAAGCTTCCTTTCTAGCGAGCTCAACTCGTGGCTCATTAGAGGAAAAATTGTTTTCCCACGCGACGGGCTGATCTCCTTAGCCGTCTTAAAGGACGCTACACTATCATCATCGCTATCCGCCATTTTTTTCAAAGATTGATATTATAGGTGAAAAAATAAGTTACTAGGCGTTTGTCTATGACATCTATTAGTTTTGGTTACGAGTTAGTCCTTTATAGTTGTATGATAATGTCTTTATAGCAAAAGATGAAACACTTTGTGACTTTGTGTATCCCTGGACTATTTGGAGTCCCTGAATAATTCAATGCCAAAACGAATTTTCGAAGTCATTTCTAATGAGGGTGGCTACACCCATTATTAAACAGACTTTATCATATCATATCAGACTTTATTATAAAAATACAATTTAACATTAAGATTCTGAAAAACTTTTTCATTTATATTAATTTTAAGCACTTGAGTGTATTCCATTGATCGATAAAAAACCTTTTGAATAATAACTCCAATTTTTTATTTTTTTCATTAAAGAATGGAATCTTGAAAATTTAAAAAATATATATTTTCCAAATTCATTCGTATCTTGATTTTTAAAATGAAATTTCCTATAAAAAATTCATTGAGTCTATTTTATTGATCGGCAGTGTACGTATGCTAACTAAACAAATAAATAAACTAGTTGAATATCAGCTACCGTATCAACCAGACGTGTTTTTTCAGCTTATCGTTCGAAAATGTGTTATTATTATTCACAATACTAGCCAATAGGCAACAGTCGTCACGTGCGGAACACGAGGCAAGAAACACCGTTTCCGAGTGCAAGGTTTATTCATTATATCAAAAATATAGTGTTATTCGTTCTATACCAGTGAATATGGAAAAAGTATAAATAAAACGGAAAAATTCGTGGGAGCAGCCTTAAACTGTAAAAACAAATCGGTCAGAAAATGTATGCAAGAATACCTACTTAGCATATGTTTTAATTTATTTATATTGTAACGAATTGAGATTTAGTAGACTGACTATTGTTGCCATGTTATATTGAAAATAGTCAGTCTTGGCTAAAAAATCTCTGCATAGTTAGAATACTCTCTGTTTTCATATTCTCAACCTTGAAAATACGAACTGTATACACGTAACTACTAGTGTCAGAAGTGTCAATTTTGAGAATGGTTAAATAAGGAGAGCTAAAAGCAGAACAATTGATGAAGGAATTAGCTGAGCGGGGTTTACCGACAAGCGGCTTAAAAGCCGAACTTCAGCTACGGCTAAAATCTGCAATGGAGAGAGCAGGCCTCAATTTCGAGGATTATGAGTTCTTGGATGAGCAATGCTCCAGGTCGACAGTTGTGGAGAAGCAGCCGGTGGCAGACAATGATCAAATGATGGCGATGTTGCAACAGATGATGCTGCAGATGGAGGGCCATGGTGACCAGCAACAACAGATTATGCTGCAGATAATGGAAACGAGGGATCAAGTGAAGGATCAAGGTGAAGCTCACAGAAATTATAAGCTATGACAAAGCAGATGTGGGAGAAATGGGCCAGCGTTGACAATAAACTCCAGGAAAACTCAGAAGCAGTTCAGCGTCTGGATGAGGAGATCACACGTCTTAATGAAGGAATTCGGCAAGTGGAAAATCGTCTCGAAGATCGGCTCGAGGACCGATTCTGTCAATTGGAATTGGGTGTTCATGTCAACAACATGACAGCAGCCAAACCGAAGTTCTCTACACCTATTTTTGATGCCACAACAACATTTTGCGTTTCATGACTAAATTCGAAAAGTCAGAGTCGAGGAATAATTGGACGGAAGCTGACCGCGCGGCCGTTTTGGTGCTTTCCTTGAAGGGTCTTTCTGCTGAGGTGCTACAATCGATTCCCGACGCAGATAAATTTAATTACGAGGCTGTTAAGAGTGCCTTGGAGCGTCGATATGGAGGTGACCAAATGCGGGAAGTTCATCGCTTGGAACTGAAGGGCAGGGTACAACGTTACGGAGAGTCGCTTCAAGAGGTCGCGACAGACTTAGAGCGACTCTCACGCCTGGCTGACAATGATACCCCAACCGAATTTCTGGAAAACGGTTTTATAGGCGGTATCAAAGATTTAGACACACGTCGCACTACGGTTCTGATGCAGAGAAAAACATACGAGGAAGCGGTCAGTCACGCATTGTCCTGTGGAACATCGCTATTGATATGCCGTCCATCACCAAAAGTGCATACTGTACAAAGGGAGCTGAATAATGGTAACCGACCGACAAGAACACAAGGACAAGGAATATTTAGCGGCAGATGCTTCATTTGCAACCAAACGGGTCATATGGCGAGAAAATGTCGCGATAGACAAAAGAGACCGAGATCCTGGTCTCTGGAGAGGAAATTATCACAGGATCAAGGGCATATCATAAAGTTGTGACTGGAGACCCCCGATTCAGATTTTTTTAACTAGAACGAGTCGACACAGAGGGGCAAGGGTTGACACGTACTTCGAACTGCCCCACAATTCTCGTTTCCCAGTTGGAGCGAAACTCGAAGAACCTTACTATCAGAGGCATCTTGGATGAAACCGACTTGTTACTATCTTTGGACACAGGCGCATCTCATTCTATAATCAATAGAGGTATAGGTAAAGGAAATGTGGAGCCTCTCAATGGGATATGTCTGCGAACGGCTACAGGTGAAGAGACGCTTATATAATATAATATCATTGCTCATATCGTAGAAGACATCATTATCGGAGTGGATTTCATGATCAGTTATGGCTTTACAAATTCGTTCGTTCTCTTTCGTAGATCAGACGCGTTTTTGTTTTGCGCTCCGCATATTTTCCCTTTGTTTTGCATAAACAACCAGTGTTTTCATAAATAGACTTTAACTTTCTAACCAGCCTACAATCCGGAAATCTATTCTATTCTGCGAGTGCATGCCTTTTGATTTGTGTTTAAACATTATTTATTTAACTTCTAATTTTTCGGCGTCGGCTTGACGTGTTTGTGTTGTTTCCGTGAGTACGCATTACATTGCATTACAGCTCTCGTCTCTCGTCTTGTAGCTTTTGTTGTTTTATCACTCTCTTGCTATCACCTCAACTTCAATAAGTGTTCTTTCTCTCTCGCTCTCGTAACTTTCTGTTCAGTAGCTCTCTATAAGGCAGACGCGGAAGGGCTTTAAGGAGCTGACCGTTGGCTTTAAAAAGCAGTACGATCGGCTCCTAGCCATGGAGTCTCAATTTGGCAGTCTGCAACTGCTGAATGAGTCTCCGAGGCGTAAAAGGGTCACTTTGCGGAATCTGCAAGTGCCAACCGTCACTCAGCCGTTCGCCGCCGAAAAACTGACTCCGACCACTCCAAGTGTGCAGCAGTTGATCTCGTTTGCCACTCCTAGAGCAACGACAGCTGCTGGCGATGCAGATCCGGTAGCCGAATTCATCGCTTCGGAGAACGTGCAGCCAAGTACGTCTGCAGCGTCCGTGTCCGTGGTGTCCCCAAGCTCGCTAGCTGTCCCGTCTATTCCGATCCCACCAGTGATCAGAAGTTCCGGACCTCTGAATATTGCCACCACAGGTCCTAGGCCTGTGGTGCCTAAACCACTGCTGGGAGTCCCACCAAAACGACAAGTTTTTGTTTCACGGCTGGCCCCTGACCTTACATCTAATGATGTAATTGCTTTTATTCAAAGCAAAATAAAAGCCGTGGGTTTAAAGGTGGAGAAATTTAATTTCTCTTATGCCAGGGAGATAGCCTCGTTTAAGATAAACATCTCCCCAACTCAATTTGAAACCATTTGCTCTGCCAAATTTTGGACGGAGAATTTGGTGGTGAAGGAGTTTAAGGCTAAGAAGAAGAATAGGTCCCCCCCATAACTCTTACAAATCATTTCATTGTGCCACCCTCAACTTCCACTTCCTCATCTTCTCGTCCTGCTTCCACCTCTCCAAAAAACTAACTTCTCTTTTTAACTTATCAGAATAGTAGAGGCTTACGTAGTAAGCTCAGCCTTTTTTTCCGGGATATTGTTGCATTTGCTTCTCACGTTATTGTGTTTACTGAAACCTGGTTAAAGCCGTACATTCTTAGTTCCGAGGTTTTGGCAGGTCGGTACACAACTTTTAGCAAGGACCGTTCGTCTCGACGTGCAGGAGGGGTTCTGATTGCAGTGGACTCTAACTTCACGTCCAGGTTCAACCAGAATGGTATTCCTGTGTGTAAAACTGATTCATCCCGCTTTCACTATATTCATTACTTGCTCGTATATTCCACCTTCTTCGGATATCTCTATTTATGAGCAGCATTTTTCCGCTTTATCTGCTGTTTCTTCCTCGCTATCAGATAAAGATCGTATGATAGTTCTTGGTGACTTCAATTTGCCAACTAGTGCCCATGTCACGACATGACTTTGTTGACGGCTTGCTTGACCTGTCCCTGTCTCAAGTCAACCATGTGAGAAATTCCTTGGGTTGATTGCTTGATCTGTGCTTTGTACCGGATACGACCTTAGTGTTGTTAGCCCGAGCCTTTCCGCTCACTATACCTGAAGACGCCTACCATCCTACTTTCGAAGTGTCGCTAGATATAAGACCAATTGTATTGGATCGGTCGAGTTGGCTACCTGAGTTGGCTGCTTTCGTAAAGCCGAGCTTGCGAAGCTTAATAACCTCAATAGGGATTTTCATTGTTCCGCTTTGTACTTGTGCACTGATGTCATAAAAGGGAAAAACATTTTTTACAATGCTCTTGGCACATTTTGTGTCCTGCTTTCTTGTCCGATTAGATATGGAAAACCCCCTTGGTTTACCAAAGAGTTATCCAGCCTAAAAATCTTAAAATCAAGACGTTATACAAAATTCCAAAAAGTTGGTCATCCTACTTCTCACTCTCACTATGTAATAGCTCGGTCATATAATAGTTCAATGCTCGATGCAGGATACGTTTTTCTCAGGACCCTAAACAGTTTTACTGCTTCGTAAACAGTAAGCGTAGAACGTCCGCACACCCATCCTTGCTATCATTTTGTATTACGTCGGAAAATAATGATCAGGCAAAGGGCGATCTTTTTGTCCAATTTTTCCAAACCACCTATTCTGAGGAAAGCTACTCTGGTGATCCGTACCCATACGGTTAACCGAGGTCGAACGGCATTTCCCGACCGCCATCACGGGTGCACTGACGGACCTGGGGGTTGACTCCCGGACGGTGAGCCTGATCGATCAGATGCTACAATGCAGGACGGTTGAGGCATCACTGGGGACGTCAACGTCCACCAGATTTGTCAGTAGAGGCACCCCGCAGGGCGGAGTCCTCTCGCCCCTCCTATGGAACGTGACAGTGAACGAACTGCTGCGGGAGATAGAGGGGGGTGGCTGCCGCGCGGTGGCGTATTCGGACGATGTTGCTATAGCATTCTCGGGCAAATTCCCGCAGACGCTGTGTGAGTGCCTGACAAGCACACTCATGAAGATGTCAAAATGGGCAGACAAATGCGGTCTAGGCGTCAACCCGTCTAAAACGGAACTGGTGCTCTTCACTAGGAAGTACAAAGTTCCGGCACTGATTCCCCCAAGACTATGTGCGGAAGCGCTAATCTTCAGCAACAACGCCAAGTACCTTGGTCTAATCCTCGATAGAAAGCTCGATTGGAAATTGAGCATAGAGGATAGAGTAAAGAAGGCCACAGTAGCCCTCTATACTTGCAGGAAAGCCATCGGACTAAGATGGGGAATGACCCCCTATATAGTTCGGTGGCTTTACACCACCATCATACGACGGATCATGCTCTATGGAGCGGTGGTGTGGTGGCCAGCCTTAGACAAAAGGACATGCCTCAATAAACTCAGCAGAGTTCAACGCATGGCAGAGCTATGCATAACTGGCGGGCTACGCACTACTCCAGGGGAAGCCCTGGATACTGTGCTGGACCTCCTCCCCATAGATCTCATCGGAAAGAAAGTGGCAACACTTTCCGCACTCAGTAAGAGAAGCCAGACTGTGGAAAGCGTCCGCGGTTGGGCACTCGGGAATCCTGACGAGACACCCGCAATTACCAGAGAGGACAGATTATTGTGTCCCTAGTGATCACCTCTCGACGACTTTCCAGGTATCAATCCCACTTAGGGAGGACTGGGAGATGGGCGAACCAGGACCCGCAAATGCGGTTCACTTCTACACTGATGGCTCAAAGTTAGACGGCCGCGTGGGAGGCGGCGTCTACTGCAGCGAGCTGAACATCAGTCATTGCTTCAGGCTCCCGGACCACTGCAGTGTGTTCCAAGCGGAACACAAACTACTTCTAGACACGCACTTAGTGTGCGTTTTCTCGGACAGCCAAGCAGCTATTAAAGCTCTAGGCTCAATATCGTCGAACTCAGCGACTGTAAATGACTGCCGCAGGTCTCTGCACGAGATCGCAGAGCAGTTAGACCTCTTCCTTATATGGGTCCCAGGCCACAGGGACATCGAGGGGAACGACGCCGCCGACGAGCTAGCAAGGCAGGGTACTACAATTCCTCTCCTTATGGAGAGGAAGCAGGTAGCGATGCCTCTGGCTACGTGCAGGCTCCTCACGCACGAATTGTTCGAGCGAATTGCCAATAGGAGATGGCAGCAAACCGTTTCCCGTAAAATCTCAAGATTGATATGGCCATATCGATCGAAGAAGCACTCAGCCGAGCTGTATAGGCTCAGCAGAGCACAGTGCGCTGCAGTTACTCGAGCCATTACGGGACACTGGCAGATCGGCACTCATGCCTCTAGACTGTCAATCCCTCATAACGACTTCTGCAGGAGTTGTCGCGACGAGTAAGAGGTGTTATCGGTCCCCCACTTCTTCTGCCACTGCCCGGCCCTTGGAAGTCGTCGTCTTCGTATTCTCGGGGCCTCTTTCCTCACAGACATTTCGGACCTGTCCGAAATCAAACCGGGGACCTTGTCCAGATTCATCCAAGCCTCCGGATGAGACTGCCCTTAATTTGCAACAGCCTGTTTCTCCACGGTTTTTAGGCACTGGGAAGGGGCACACGCCCATGCGGCACCACAACGGACCTTCTACAGGTCCAAGTGAGCTTGGGAGGGTTTCATCACTCCCCCAGGCTACCGCCTGAACCTAACCTAACCTAATGGAGACACGGGATTCTCTGCGAAATTCGAACTCTTTAAAGTAAATCTCCATGAAAAAGGAGACAGGCGGAAGTCGAATCAAGATTTGGAAAGAGACAAGTGAACAACGAGCGTTAGGGTCGTACGCCAAAAATTGGTCGTGGTCCAAAGAAAAGGTGATTAGCGAAAACGGACTGTGCTGGTCTTGTGGCCGTCGCGGACGCAAGGCATCAACAATTGCGAAAACAAACTCAAAAGTAATAACGAAACCGCAATAGAGAGAGAGAAATCGTTTTTCTAGTGCATGCCGTGCAAAAATTGTTCTCGGATAAATACTCCGTAAGCAGAGCGTGCTAATTAGTAACATTCATCGTGATAAATCGCGCTTTGTGTTTGTTAAGATTTTGAAGACAAGAGACGTAATCTTTGTCAAGTTGAAACAATTTAAATCATTTGCAGAAATTAATTAGTTAATAATTAATTAATTAATTAACTAATCGGCCAAGAAATTTGTACTTTTGAAAACGAAACGGTTAAGAACATTGCAGAATCTTCAACATTAGCTGGCATGACATGAGCCGTGTGTCGGTCATCTGCAGATCTTTGGTGCAAGGGTCATTGTTGTAAATAAAACGCAACATACGAATTTTTTTCCCAAAAGGAGAAGAACATTATTAGGTTGGTTACTCTGAAACAGCAAATGCATATAGGCTGTTTAATCCTGAAGAATAGAAAGCAATTGGGGCACAAGATGTAATTTTCATCGAGAATAGCCTGTATAGAAATCGCAAGGCTTCGGCGAGTGCTGCTGAATCTGCGCAGCCCAAACTTGTAGAATTCCAGCATATGGAACATTTTATTCCGCATGAACAGGCTCTGGAGATGACCAGTGGAGATTAATCTATAGTTCATTTTAACGGAATAAAACACACAGAGTAGCCAGAATGCTCAGATCGAGTTGAAGATGACAAACAGTCAGTCTTCGCGCAGCCAAATTCAGATTGAGCACGAAGGTGTCACACCTAGAAAGGTTTTTACTGGTCAGCCTGGAAGGCATATCGGCTAAAGATATTCGTGTCCCTCCTAATGCAAAAGGGGCATTGACGGATACTGAGGGGGTACGCACTAAAGCGTAACAAAGATGGCAATTTCGACCAATTCCCGACTTGTTGCTCAACGTTACGGAGTCAACTTTACCAAGACTTTTTCACCTGTTGCCAGATACTCCAAAAGCAGGCTGGTAATAGCGTTGGCTGTAGAACGTATCTAAAAGCGAGCTACATTATGTCAAAAATAGGTTTTTGCTTTAAAACTGGCTATGAAACGTCATAGTTTTCACTGAGTATTGATGACAATAAGTATACAAAATAAAAAATACCAAAAACAGATTCCTACGTTACATACATTTTGACTGCTCCTAAAGTCCTAAAGTCCTAAAGTATATATTCATATTGTGCAAGCAGTCATTAAATTGTTTGACTCTTGCCACCTGCTTTCGTCGGCATCCCCACTGTGTGTTGACGCGATAGAAATGAAGGTATCATATTCGTTCGCCAAAGCTCAAAAACATGATACCTGATACATCATAAAAGATACGTTGTTCTTCTGAGCGCGCCCATTGTTATTATGACTGTTCTAAGGAAAATGTTTGTATTTGTTTGGGTATTTTGGTGAGTTTACGAAAGAGTGCATAAATTCAAAATACATACTGGAATTAAAAAATTTACCCAAAACTTCGTCAATTTTTAGTTTTCTAGATGGTTGCAAAAAACTAAGAAATGTCCACGGGAACAAAACAAAGGTGGCTGTTGTGATTTTTGACGAAATCAGAGGAAATATTCTAATTTTAGACTGATGTGCATTTGCAATATTTCCCAAAAGAGATCGACGCTTCCTTTAAATTCACATTCGCACGAGACAAGAGTTTCTTGCTTTTATAAAAACTAAAAAATGTACAGTTAGCCGAGATTGCGCCAGTTTTTTTTTACATGTAGTGCTTTTTTGTATACATGGCTTAAGTATCTTACATATACATAGATGCAATGAACTTTTCGAATTCTAAAAGCTGATAACTGCAACTTTAATTTGGACCTGAATAAATTGGACGGCTGCACATTAGCCGCTTATCCATAGATTTTTATAAGCAATGCCTAAAACGACGCCCAATTAATTGTACTATACAAATGAAATATAAAACACAAGAAACAATTTTTTCCAACCTTTCCAAAGTTTTTAAAGTCAACATTTTTAAAAATAATTTCAGCAAAAAATTATAAATTTGCATTGAAATCAATTTTAAAAAAACTGGCTTATTATTTGGTAATTTTGAATTTTGTAGTATTTTTAGAATATATTGGTATATTGTTTGCCAATAAATACTACGAATGCAACAGAATGTAGAAGAAACGAGGGGAAACGTTGTGAGTTGCTGCTGCTTTTTTTTACTTCTTACAAATCCCCCCTCTTACTCACTAAGCAAGGTCGGTCGAAGGGCGAGAACATTACGCAAAATAAACGAAATTTTGAAATACACTTGCAATAGTGAGATCTAAAAGGAGTATGGATACAAAATTTGGTTACTCTAGCTCTAATAGTCTCTGAGATCTGTGGATGCTAAAGATTTTCGTCCTTTGCGGGGGCGGAAAGGGGTGGGGCGAAATTTTTAAATACACTTGTATCAGATGGATCTAACAGGAGTGTGGATACCAAAATTTATTGCTTTAGCCTTAATAGTCTCTGACATCTGTGGATGCCACAGATTTTCGTACTTTGTGGGGACGGGCGAAATTTTGCAATACACTTGTAACAGTGACATATTACAGAAGTCTATCGTTGCTCTAGCTCTTATAGTCTCTGAGCACTAGTCGCTCATAGTGACGGACAGACGGACGGACAGATAGACATGGCTCCATCGATTTGACTATTGATGCTGATCAAGAATATATATACTTTATGGGGTCGGAAACGCTTCCTTCCGGACGTTACACACATCCACTTTCACCACGAATCTAATATACCCCTCTACTCATTTTGAGTATCGGGTATAAAAATGGATATAAAAGAAAATAGTATGATCCTTAATATTCGTCTTTGAAAGACAAGCTATGTATCAATTGAATGTTATTAAATCATAAAAATTAATTTTGAAAAAATTAAGAGTATAAATGAATGTTATTTTTTATTTGTATGGAAAAAATATATTTTTTTTATTACTCATACATTTTTTAATAAAAATTAAAAATAAGTGTTACTTCAGAATTTTTCAATTTAAATTGGGAAATAATTGTTAAATTATAATTTTTATTTTAAAACTTATAACAGTTACGGTCCCTTATTGAATGGTTAGAGCGGCCTAGACGGTAAGCTCAAGATTTTTTTTTCGACTTTCCCCGAATTATCAAACTCAAATTTTGCAAAATTATCAATTTAAATTTAAAAATTTAATTTTTTTAAGACGGTAAGTTTAAGCTACAAAGTGTTTGGGATTTACAGCTGCATTTATCAGCTTTTCAGAACTGCAAAGTTCAATACAACCAGGCGTAAGATACTTTAGTTATGTAAAAAAAGAAGCACAAAGACAGAAAAAAAAATTTTGTTAAATAAAATTTTAAACAATTATAAAAAAAACCAAATCTATTAAAAAAAATTCACTAACAATTTTTAAAGCCCCAAATCTTTAAGAAAAGAATTTTTGGTTCACAGCGGAAATGTGTTGCATAGTGTTATACATATAAAAATGTTGTTGGTTTGCAACTCATTTCCAAAGTCCAAAAGTTCTCCACCGATTGAGCTGAAATTTTGACATATCATGAAATTTAGTTCCAGGATTGGTTTTAAACTTAATATAAAATCGGGAAATCGAGATTTTAGTATTTAAGTATGAATATTTGCAAAAGTAGCCCTCTACAGTGATGTCACTGCCTATCAATAGAATAGACTGAATGCATTTTTGGTTATACAATTTGATTCTCTCATATGTGAGTTAAGCATTCGACGAAAGTTTTGTTGTGTTTGTTAGAGCAGTACAGTTGACACAATAGAGGAATGAGAGTGAACTGTATAAATTTTACAGTTATGATTTATTTCCATTTTGCTTAGCCAATGCCGAAAAATTAGCTTTTTAGGCGATCATTAGAATAGACTCAAAGGCTTTAAGCTGTACACGGTAAAAGTTGCATTTAAATACCTCTTGAACTTTTCAATTATTTTAATATAGAACGGATCGTGGTAAAGCTCTAACAACGGAGAAAAAAGATAAAATACTTTAAAAATACAAAAAAAAACCACCACTTACTGACGTTCGTAAAAAAGCTCGCTCTCTTTTTGCTCGGGATCATATGACATGGAAAACCGAATGGTACCGAACCGTTTTTTCTGATGAAAAACGATTTAATTTGGATGGACCAGATGGGTTTAATTATTACTTTCATGATTTAAGAAAGAAAGAACATCATTTGACCCGTCGACATAGTCGTGAGGAGGGTATAATGGTGTGGGGTGCCATCTCTTATTACGGCACATTTGAAATCCAGTTTGTCTCGTGTAAGATGAATGCCATTCGTTACAAAGAGCTACTCCAAATGTCATTTCCCTACTTTTCCAATATTTTAAAGACATTACATTGGACTTTTCAGCAAGACAATGCCCCAATCCATACTGCTAGAGTGGTAAAGACCAAAATTTTGCATTAATGGAGTGGCTACCTTACTCTCCTGATCTGAATATAATAGAGAACGTATGGGGATGGCTTTCGCGTAAAGTGTATGAATCCGGAAAACAATTTGAAGATGTTGCATCATTGAACCATGCCATCAAAAACGCATGAAGCGAAATATTCGTAACTGCCTATGGCAGTGGTATTGTATTAATGATTTCATTCAACGGTCAAATTAGATCAATAAATCAAATTAGATCTATGTTCGGAAGGTATGATAACTATTTTACTATTTACTATTTTAATGCTGAAATTCAGGTCTCTTCTTTCTCTTTTTCAGTTCAGGGATTCTATTTCTTCAATGAAAATTTGATTAATTGCTTATATTTCTGCAGGATCACTTTCATAGGCCACCGGCAGAGAGCCTACGGCTGAATTGTAGTACGCATCGATGTATTGGAAGCCAAATCGACTTTTGGGACCCATATAAGGTGCTACATCGTACCCATTTCGGTAACGGCAGAAGCTTTGACTAAATGTAGCAGACATGCGTTGCATCCCTGCACAAATTTGGCCAAAGGTCAGCCGGTCGTGCATTTGGTGCTGCAGTATGGCCATCCTGGCCAGAAAACGAAACTGGTCCCCGCTCAACGGGCGTGCTGTGAAAAGTTGGCGAGACTCACTTACCCCGGTGACCTCGTCGCAGAGCAGTTCCCTTAGAGGAATATTAAGCACTGACGAAATCGCTTCTGGCAATGAGCAGGCACTTTTATCTTGCCGGGCTACGCACAGAGCCACAAATGTGTCGCTCAATCCAGTCAGTTTAATTTGGTACTTATAGAACAGCTGATCGGTAATACGATGACTATAGTGCACCACTTTTCTCGGATATTTAGCCTCCAGCAGCTTTTTCAACTCGGGAAAAAAGGCGCCCAGTGCCTGGATATCGAACACATATGTCTGATTGGCCGTGGCCACCACTAGCACCGCTACGGGTCTGTGGCGTCCATATAAACTAGGCTCCGCAATCACTGATATGCTCAACTGATCTCGCATATCGTTAAGTGCTTTGTGATAAGCCGCGTCTGCCTGCTGTATGTAAACGATTCGATTAAGCTTCCTTTCCAGCGAGCTCAACTCGTGGCTCATTAGAGGAAAAATTGTTTTCCCACGCGACGGGCTGATCTCCTTAGCCGTCTTAAAGGACGCTACACTATCATCATCGCTATCCGCCATTTTTTTCAAAGATTGATATTATAGGTGAAAAAATAAGTTACTAGGCGTTTGTCTATGACATCTATTAGTTTTGGTTACGAGTTAGTCCTTTATAGTTGTATGATAATGTCTTTATAGCAAAAGATGAAACACTTTGTGACTTTGTGTATCCCTGGACTATTTGGAGTCCCTGAATAATTCAATGCCAAAACGAATTTTCGAAGTCATTTCTAATAAGGGTGGCTACACCCATTATTAAACAGACTTTATGATATCATATCAGACTTTATTATAAAAATACAATTTAACATTAAGATTCTGAAAAACTTTTTCATTTATATTAATTTTAAGCACTTGAGTGTATTCCATTGATCGATAAAAAACCTTTTGAATAATAACTCCAATTTTTTATTTTTTTCATTAAAGAATGGAATCTTGAAAATTTAAAAAATATATATTTTCCAAATTCATTCGTATCTTGATTTTTAAAATGAAATTTCCTATAAAAAATTCATTGAGTCTATTTTATTGATCGGCAGTGTACGTATGCTAACTAAACAAATAAATAAACTAGTTGAATATCAGCTACCGTATCAACCAGACGTGTTTTTTCAGCTTATCGTTCGAAAATGTGTTATTATTATTCACAATACTAGCTAATAGGCAACAGTCGTCACGTGCGGAACACGAGGCACGAAACACCGTTTCCGAGTGCAAGGTTTATTCATTATATCAAAAATATAGTGTTATTCGTTCTATACCAGTGAATATGGAAAAAGTATAAATAAAACGGAAAAATTCGTGGGAGCAGCCTTAAACTGTAAAAACAAATCGGTCAGAAAATGTATGCAAGAATACCTACTTAGCATATGTTTTAATTTATTTATATTGTAACGAATTGAGATTTAGTAGACTGACTATTGTTGCCATGTTATATTGAAAATAGTCAGTCTTGGCTAAAAAATCTCTGCATAGTTAGAATACCCTCTGTTTTCATATTCTCAACCTTGAAAATACGAACTGTATACACGTAACTACTAGTGTCAGAAGTGTCAATTTTGAGAATGGTTAAATAAGGAGAGCTAAAAGCAGAACAATTGATGAAGGAATTAGCTGAGCGGGGTTTACCGACAAGCGGCTTAAAAGCCGAACTTCAGCTACGGCTAAAATCTGCAATGGAGAGAGCAGGACTCAATTTCGAGGATTATGAGTTCTTGGATGAGCAATGCTCCAGGTCGACAGTGGTGGAGAAGCAGCCGGTGGCAGACAATGATCAAATGATGGCGATGTTGCAACAGATGATGCTGCAGATGGAGGGCCATGGTGACCAGCAACAACAGATTATGCTGCAGATAATGGAAACGAGGGATCAAGTGAAGGATCAAGGTGAAGCTCACAGAAATTATAAGCTATGACAAAGCAGATGTGGGAGAAATGGGCCAGCGATGACAATAAACTCCAGGAAAACTCAGAAGCAGTTCAGCGTCTGGATGAGGAGATCACACGTCTTAATGAAGGAATTCGGCAAGTGGAAAATCGTCTCGAAGATCGGCTCGAGGACCGATTCTGTCAATTGGAATTGGGTGTTCATGTCAACAACATGACAGCAGCCAAACCGAAGTTCTCTACACCTATTTTTGATGCCACAACAACATTTTGCGTTTCATGACTAAATTCGAAAAGTCAGAGTCGAGGAATAATTGGACGGAAGCTGACCGCGCGGCCGTTTTGGTGCTTTCCTTGAAGGGTCTTTCTGCTGAAATGCTACAATCGATTCCCGACGCAGAAAAATTTAATTACGAGGCTGTTAAGAGTGCCTTGGAGCGTCGATATGGAGGTGACCAAATGCGGGAAGTTCATCGCTTGGAACTGAAGGGCAGGGTACAACGTTACGGAGAGTCGCTTCAAGAGTTCGCGACAGACTTAGAGCGACTCTCACGCCTGGCTGACAATGATACCCCAACCGAATTTCTGGAGAGACCGTTTTATGGGCGGTATAAAAGATTTAGACACACGTCGCACTACGGTTCTGAGCTGAATAATGGTAACCGACCGACAAGAACACAAGGACAAGGAATATTTAGCGGCAGATGCTTCATTTGCAACCAAACGGGTCATATGGCGAGAAAATGTCGCGATAGACAAAAGAGACCGAGATCCTGGTCTCTGGAGAGGAAATTATCACAGGATCAAGGGCATATCATAAAGTTGTGACTGGAGACCCCCGATTCAGATTTTTTTAACTAGAACGAGTCGACACAGAGGGGCAAGGGTTGACACGTACTTCGAACTGCCCCACAATTCTCGTTTCCCAGTTGGAGCGAAACTCGAAGAACCTTACTATCAGAGGCATCTTGGATGAAACCGACTTGTTACTATCTTTGGACACAGGCGCATCTCATTCTATAATCAATAGAGGTATAGGTAAAGGAAATGTGGAGCCTCTCAATGGGATATGTCTGCGAACGGCTACAGGTGAAGAGACGCTTATATAATATAATATCATTGCTCATATCGTAGAAGACATCATTATCGGAGTGGATTTCATGATCAGTTATGGCTTTACAAATTCGTTCGTTCTCTTTCGTAGATCAGACGCGTTTTTGTTTTGCGCTCCGCATATTTTCCCTTTGTTTTGCATAAGCAACCAGTGTTTTCATAAATAGACTTTAACTTCCTAACCAGCCTACAATCTGGAAATCTATTCTATTCTGCGAGTGCATGCCTTTTGATTTGTGTTTAAACATTATTTATTTAACTTCTAATTTTTCGGCGTCGGCTTGACGTGTTTGTGTTGTTTCCGTGAGTACGCATTACATTGCATTACAGCTCTCGTCTCTCGTCTTGTAGCTTTTGTTGTTTTATCACTCTCTTGCTATCACCTCAACTTCAATAAGTGTTCTTTCTCTCTCGCTCTCGTAACTTTCTGTTCAGTAGCTCTCTATAAGGCAGACGCGGAAGGGCTTTAAGGAGCTGACCGTTGGCTTTAAAAAGCAGTACGATCGGCTCCTAGCCATGGAGTCTCAATTTGGCAGTCTGCAACTGCTGAATGAGTCTCCGAGGCGTAAAAGGGTCACTCTGCGGAATCTGCAAGTGCCAACCGTCACTCAGCCGTTCGCCGCCGAAAAACTGACTCCGACCACTCCAAGTGTGCAGCAGTTGATCTCGTTTGCCACTCCAAGAGCAACGACAGCTGCTGGCGATGCAGATCCGGTAGCCGAATTCATCGCTTCGGAGAACGTGCAGCCAAGTACGTCTGCAGCGTCCGTGTCCGTGGTGTCCCCAAGCTCGCTAGCTGTCCCGTCTATTCCGATCCCACCAGTGATCAGAAGTTCCGGACCTCTGAATATTGCCACCACAGGTCCTAGGCCTGTGGTGCCTAAACCACTGCTGGGAGTCCCACCAAAACGACAAGTTTTTGTTTCACGGCTGGCCCCTGACCTTACATCTAATGATGTAATTGCTTTTATTCAAAGCAAAATAAAAGCCGTGGGTTTAAAGGTGGAGAAATTTAATTTCTCTTATGCCAGGGAGATAGCCTCGTTTAAGATAAACATCTCCCCAACTCAATTTGAAACCATTTGCTCTGCCAAATTTTGGACGGAGAATTTGGTGGTGAAGGAGTTTAAGGCTAAGAAGAAGAATAGGTCCCCCCATAACTCTTACAAATCATTTCATTGTGCCACCCTCAACTTCCACTTCCTCATCTTCTCGTCCTGCTTCCACCTCTCCAAAAAACTAACTTCTCTTTTTAACTTATCAGAATAGTAGAGGCTTACGTAGTAAGCTCAGCCTTTTTTTCCGGGATATTGTTGCATTTGCTTCTCACGTTATTGTGTTTACTGAAACCTGGTTAAAGCCGTACATTCTTAGTTCCGAGGTTTTGGCAGGTCGGTACACAACTTTTAGCAAGCACCGTTCGTCTCGACGTGCAGGAGGGGTTCTGATTGCAGTGGACTCTAACTTCACGTCCAGGTTCAACCAGAATGGTATTCCTGTGTGTAAAACTGATTCATCCCGCTTTCACTATATTCATTACTTGCTCGTATATTCCACCTTCTTCGGATATCTCTATTTATGAGCAGCATTTTTCCGCTTTATCTGCTGTTTCTTCCTCGCTATCAGATAAAGATCGTATGATAGTTCTTGGTGACTTCAACTTGCCAACTAGTGCCCATGTCACGACATGACTTTGTTGACGGCTTGCTTGACCTGTCCCTGTCTCAAGTCAACCATGTAAAAAATTCCTTGGGTCGATTGCTTGATCTGTGCTTTGTACCTCGAATGTTAGTCTAACAGCTATCTTTCTTGCATGTTCGCGTTCGGTTCGGCTACGCACCGTGCGGCAGCGCCCCTCGGTCGGTTGGGCGGGAGGAGGGCTGCGTTTTGCCTGGGATCCGCGCGTAACAGCCTTCTGCTGGTTTCTCACGGGCCACTTGACGGTGCAGTAGCTGCATCGCCTCTTGAAAAATGCAGTCATTGCATGTCAACGTCCAAGGAAGTCAAGGTTTCATCGGGAGTACCACAGGGTAGCCATCTGGGCCCCTTACCCTTCGTACTTTTTATTAATGACTTACCTTCGGTATTAACATACTCTCGAGTCCTCATGTACTCATTTGTCCAGCATTCGGAAATTTTAGTTCATTCTCGCTTGAAGTCCGATCTCAATAGCTTTCAGTCATTGTGTTGAGCAAATGTGTTACACCTTAATGCCTCGAAATGCAAAGTAATGGCATTTCATCGTTCTAGCCCCTTGCTGGCTTCCTATACCCTATGCGGTGGTTGTCTTGAGCGAATTACCCTGGTGGATGGCGTAATATTAGACGCCAAGCTAAACATTTTTGAACACATTTCTTCCATGGTAAATAAGGCCATGAGCGTGCTTGGGTTTATAAAGAGGTGGTCAAAGAAATATGACGACCCCTATATAACAAAGAATCTCTTTACCTCGTTTGTTCGTCGGATATAAGAATTTTTTTATAGAACATTTTTTACTTTTTGCTCAGCGGGGCCTTAATTGGGATGTAGGTGTGAGATTGCCATCTTACCCTAGTAGATTGCTAAACTTTAGTTAATCAGAGAAAAATTATGGGTATGATTTGTATGCACAATTTGATCGAGGGTGACGTAGATTTGTTGATCCACTAGAATTTATGTATAGTTATAATTTTCCTCTGTCACGGCTATCAGCATCAGTTCGGTTTCGGGCCAGTCAAGGGAAAAACATCGGTGTCTACAACCAACAGCTCCAAACATCACTTTATTTCGGAGTGTACTGCGCCTCCAATTCCTCTCGGAGTGTACTTCATTCTCCGTCTCCGATTCCTCTCGGAGTGTACTTTATCGTCGGCCTTCCCTCCTCTCGGAGCGTGCTTAATCCTCCGTATCCAATAATCTCCTCGGAGCGTACTTAAACCTCCGCTTCCAAATTCTTTTCGGAGCGTACGTAAACCTCCGCAACAAAACTTCTCCACGTAGCGTACTTAAACCTCCGCAACCTAGACTAACGCCGGTAGGACGACCCCCCTGACCAGAACGAAGTAATCAGCCACGTGCGCCCACCCACGCAGACGACCCAGAAGAAAGGACGACCTATCCCAAACTCTATAAATTTAAGAGAAATAGATCGAACCTATTTTTTGTACAGCTTAATCCACGCCAAGTTCTTGAACCACGAGACTCTATTTCATCTACCACATCCAGAGATCAAACAAATTTCTGCGAACCCCGACACGGCGAGCATACTCAATAAGCAATTGCTTTAGTGGACTGCACTCCTCGCAAGGCACTATAAGATCATCAAGATATCGCATGCGGAGGCGCAACGAGCCCCACTCACCCATTGGCGTCATGCCAGTGAGCTGATACCAGCCTTCTGGCTCTCCGCCACTTCCGAATCCTTGCCGTGTTTGCCGCGTGACACCAACGTTATTTTTAGGTAACCTACATCCGGAGGCACTTCACTGAAAATGTATAGTTAGTGGGGGATGACAATTCTAAAATAATTTTTCAATACCATTTATATAAGATAACCACCGACACTGGAAGTGTGCTGACCTTACATATTAGCGAAGTCCACGCCCAGAGTGCGGCGAATGTATCGCAACAATGTTGGCAGCCGTTGCAGCAATCCGACACAACCCACGAGGCGCAAGACAGCAGTTCCCAAGAGTGCCGAACTTCAGCCAGCGACGTTGGAGTTCTAAGAGCTGTTGACACCTGGTATATGTGGTACCTGGCCGCCCAGAAAATGGCCTGGCGTGATCACCTCTCCTTCCTTGGGATCTTTACTGTCCGGAGTGAGTGGCCTGGAGTATAAAATGGCCTCTGCCTCCGCAAACACCGTCCGAATCTCACTCTCCGTGAGCGATCTTGTAACAGTTGCAGTTGGGCAGCACAGATCAATCAGCCGACCCTCGGGTGCTCCGCTAACTCAATTTCTGCGACGGCCTAAAAAAAGCCGCTAAGGATCCGGACTACAATTTTGTAGTTTTATTTGCATTAATTTTCTTTTTTTTTGTTGATTCCTTCTGAACCTTGCTATTCGTATGTAAATTCCATTCACCTCCGCGTCACAGACATGACTCGAAAGCACCGCTACCAAAATTTAATTTATTTTGTCTGCTGGAAAAAAAACAAAATAATACTAGTACAATAAATAAACCTTCCTAAATGAAGCTGTAAGTGACCCAATATCTATTTTGCCTTTGCGCCGGTATTCGCATAATTCGAAAAGGCATGCGCAAACGGCCGACCATTGATGCTAAGAGAGTGCAACGTTTTCATTCAAAATTTAAAGCTTTTAGTTCTCGTAGTTGCCAATTCCGCTCCAATTCTCTAATGCATGGGAGCTTAACAGACAATTACACTGACCAACAAAAAATTAATTTAGTTTTGGATTTAAATTGCGGATTGCTGATCTGACTTCAAATGATGTTGATAATTTTTTTAAATATATATACATATACATATATTCTAATTTTTCCCTTTATCGTTTATTGATTAAGCAACATTTTCCAACCTCATTTATTTTGTTTTCCCTCATTGATTTTCATAATATTCGAAATTAAATACTTTTGTAAGATTTGTGTTTGCTAGTTGTTTTATGATTATGTCGTAGTTAGTACCGAAAAATATACTTAAGTAATGTTTGCAATGGATATGGAATAGACTTATAATTTCGGTGAGAACTGAAGCTATTTCCAGAACATTCTCACAACTGGAAATCATGGAAGGGTGGGTAAAGACTCGTGTGGGTCGACTACCATCTCAAGACCTCACGCCGACGATCTTTTTGGAACCGACAGACGAAAGCACCTAGTACCTTCTGGTATGCCTTATGTATGATTGTGCCGTTTATTTTCCGTGTATGCTAGGAATAGGCATATTGTTGTTTTTGGAGTTAGCTCCTTTTAAAGTTATATTTGAGATTATATTTTTAAGTTTATATAGTAAGAGTCGCGACGCCTTCAAACGAACTCCCCCTCCCCAAGTTACCGAATGACAATGGAACCAGAGAATCCCAGCCGGCAGTGACCTCGACATCCGAGTCGATCCATCCCCTGCTGACGTACATATACATAGCGATATACCACAACAATTTTTGGCGCCCAAAGTGGGCACGAGGAGAAATTTTATACTAACAGTACAAAAAACTATTGGTTAATTTAGCAATAATATCAGCTCATTCATTAATGAAATTAAAATAATACTTGTGTTTTTTTCGGTAGGGAAACTTGGGTTTGCTAATTTTTCCTGATTATGTGGCAAAATGCATAGTTTTAAGTACCGAAAAATATACTGAAGTTATACTAGCAATGAATATGGAATAGACCTTAAATTTCCTAGTGGAATGGTGATGTAATGGGGTAGGGTGAGAATTATTGAGATTTCCAGAACCATCTCACAACTGGAAATCATGGAAAGGTGGGTACAGAATCGTGGGGGTTACCATCTCAATACCTAACGCAGGCGATATTTTTGGAATACCTTCGGGTACGCCCTAGGTATGATTGTGCCGTTTAGTTTTCGTGTATGCTCGGAATAGGCATATTGTTGTTTTCGGAGCTAGCTCCCTGTAGAGTCAAGGGATTATATTTTCTTAAGTTTATGTTATAGGAGTCGAGACGCGGTCAAACGAACGTTGTTACATAAATTGTTGGCGCCCAACGTCGGGCAAGTTCCCATCTTTTGCTCGTTTGTATTCAAATGCTTAATGCTGACTTTAGTTTTCTGCGAAAGATCTTACCATCGGTCGGATAAAATTTCAGAATATTACGGATTCTGTTTGTTTTTTTTTTACCAAAAAAGCGATATTAATTCAGTTAATTAAGAGGATTTTAGCTTCAATAGATTTACTTGTGAAATTGATTAAGAATTCTTCCACTTTGAGCGGAGCATACGGTTACATATAATTGCAGAGTATATTGCATATTTGGTTTAGGCCGGATATCAGAACAGACTGTCCCTGAACGGGTCATGGAAGCACAGATATTACGGTCCCAGATTTGGTTGCACTCATACCGTTGAATTGGCGGGTATTACTGCAACGGCAAGGATTTGCAAGTCCTATCCCTATCTTATTATGTCACCAATAAAATGTCACCATAGGAAACAATTTAGAATATGGAAAAGAAAAATTATAAAATATGTGTTGTCGGTTTTCCCGCGGAGTTGCCTTCAACAGCTCCAATTGAATTCGCTCTAGCATTTATTACCACAAGTTCTTGTCCGGTGCCGGTGCCAGCGCCGAGCTGTGCTGGTCTGTTTTATTCTATAAAGTACATCGACACATAACCTAGTACAATATTGCCAAATAATCTTATCGCAGTATGTCCTCCTGCTTTAACCACGTGACAGTGAAAAGTGAAGCTTAAAACTATGGCGGCATCTCATGGTAGCCGACAGTATGCCCGTATATTTGTGGCTAGAAATTCACCTTTATCGATCAACTTTAAATACAAGATCAAATACTATCCCGCCTATTGCAGTCAACTATCGTCCGACGACATGCGTTTACGACATAGTCCTCAGCGAAACAATCCGCTGGGTTCGGAAAACTTTCGTGGCATTTGTTGCTTCGAAATGTCCAATACTCAGCCGTGTTTTTGTACCCCTTGCAATCACGTTTTCTATAAAGCATGTCTGGCAGAATGGTTCCCTCATTACGATAATTTTCCGAATTGTAGTTGGGTATGTACGTTATCTAAAGTGAAACTAGCTGTTGGCAATTGTTCTCCAAACAAGCAGCAGCTGGAACCAACAGAATTACAAGGTCGCTCGGGAATTACTACTCAAAGTCTTGAAAAAGCTTTGAAGGTAGCACAGACCCGGGTAATGGACATGGTCAGCCAGAGACAGGATAGGTAGCAGAGGGAAATGGCAACAATACCCAATTGGGCCAAACTCCAACTGGAGGTTTAGTCCTGGTCGAACGGACCACTGGGCCAACTCGTTCAAAAAGAATTCAATCACCAGCCAAAAAGCAGTTCCCGCAAGGTCGATCTTCCGGTCCTAAAGTGGGGTGTTTGTCGGGATTGGATGCTAGCCATAGCTCCAACCAGACTGAAGCTCCAATGTCGCTGCTTACTCTAGCCAAACCAGGGCTTGGACTTGAATGTCCTCCAACAGATAATTGAGCGCACCGTTGCCAGAGTCATATCCAAAGGGCTTGAGCAAAAAGGCACCTGCCTGGTGACTGTCGGATAGTCGATCGGGCGAAGACTTGTTGTGACGGGACCCTAGAATGACTAACTCGGAATTGATTTTTTACTTTATAATGATAAGATTTATTTATTTGATATTTTCTTTGCTGTCGTCGTGCCCCGAAAGATTTTTGTGAATTATTCTAAGGAGGGTAAGATTGGCGCGCGGGACAACGTCTGCTCTTTGCCCGGGTCTCCGCGCAAGTGATTTTCGCTCGGCGATCGCTATTTTATCGGTATCTATGAGTATGTTCGGAGCTTACGAGTAAGTGTGGGGAATAAAGTGTTAGCGTGGGATTGGCTGTCGCTTCGCGAGACGTTGCAAAGTAGTGAGTGGAAGTGGGCGGACCACAGGTTTTCTCGCCGGAATCCGGATGGTCGATGAGAGAGCAGCGGAAGGCTGTCTCAAGGGCCCTCGTGTTGGCCCCTCAGCAGAACACGAGTAAACCTGTGGTCGCCGCCGCAGCGGAGCTGACCGAACGAAAGGAGAGGTGGGAAACCGGGCCGAACAGCGGGTACCCTACCATAACCTTACGGAGGGTAAAGCAACCCGCTGCAGAGGCGGCCTTCCACACTATGGAATTGGGAGAACAGAAGAATTGCTGGCGAACAGCAGCTTGGAGGAAATCTTAAAATTTCTTTAAGCCAAATGGAACATTTGTGAGGTGTTCTTAGATCTAAACAAAGGTATGTTAATGTAAAACAAAATTAAATGGCTTCGATCCCGCGCTGAAGTGTCCTGCAGCACCCATTTTATGGTTCGTTACAAGATGAAACTTTGGATAGCGCATCTTGCACATCCTGCTGGTTGGCAAGCACGCGATTGGAAATACCACAAGCAGGAGTGGATCATATCATTTGTTCGGCATTTTGTCAAGCTCTTAGATAACTATAAATAAAATAAATAAAGACTTTCTTCTAAATTTTATAAACAAGGATTCGATCTCGAAAACAAAACGTCGGAGAATCCTTCGTCATTTGGCATTAAATTTGCTTCCCGAAACTCGTCACAAAATGTTATATCAGTCCATTAGCTCAGTCGGTCAATTGAGAAGATTAGATTAGATTAGATTAGATTACATGCATGAAAATCTGGTTCACGAGATACAGAAATCAGAGAAGCCTAGGCTACCGGTCCAGAAAGCGATCCAGAAAAGGATGAGGATATTAACATAGAGGCCATTCAAAGTTCAACGGCTAAGCGCACTTGTTGGAATTGTGAAGAGCTTGGTCATGTATGGGAAAATTGTCTTGCAGATAGGCGTATATTATGTTACGGCTGTGGAAGGTCTGCCTCCGAATGTCTATAAGCCGCTGTGCCAAACCTGTATACGTAGAGCTTCGGAAAACCGTCAGAAAGTTGCATCCAACAACATTCGGATGCTCCCGAAAAACCACAATTAGCCTTGCCTGTTGTCATAGCTCGCGACAAGAAGAATTTAGCTTCTTGTTCTCATAAAATAAGGGAAAGGGAGATGATCGTAAAGAAGAGTTGTAGGTTTTTACCGTATCACGGATGGATAAATAAGTATTTAGAGGTGCGAAAAATAATTTTCAATGAAGAACCACATGAAGTACCAAAACGAACCCAGCGTTTAAGAAAATATGTTAAATATGTTAATGTTAAAAATAACCGTAGACTGTTAGTTTCCGCTATTATTAGTAGTCCCAAGGATATGCGCAGTTTTGACGAAGTATCCTTTCTGGCTCTAACAGAACAGGGTCTGTTAGACACCGGCGCAAATATAATCTGTATAGGTGCTGAAGTAACTCGGACTGATTTTTCATCCCTTTCTGAATATAAACTCACAAAAGCCAATGCAAAAACAGCAGATGGACCAAAGTCAACAAATACTGGGGGTGTTAAATGTCATCATGCGGTATCGAACTTTTGAGAAACCTATGAAGTTATATATAATTCCATCCCTGAAATAAAATCTAATTCTCGGTCACGATTTTTGGAGATCCTATCCGCTGGCCCCAGACATAATTACAGCTGTCGAGATAAGCTCGAAGGACGATGTGGCAGCCGAACCAGACCCATTACGTTACCTTAGTTGCAGCAAAACCAACAACTCGAGGTTGCTAAGCAGTTATTTTTGAACGCGGCGGAGGGACTAGGCCGTACGGCGAATCGATAGAGGTCAGGCAACCCCCGTGAAACAACGATTCTAGCCGGTTAGCCCAGCGATGGAAAAGTTGCTTTATGCCGAGGTAATTCGCATGTTCCAACTAGGCGTTATAGAACCAGTGCTATTACTCCAGTGCTTGGAGTTCGCCAATGAGACTGGTTTTCAAGCCCAACAAAGTCCGTCTGTGTATCGATGCTCGACGACTTAATGAAATTACCCGTAAGGGTTTCCGGCTGCCCAAGGCAAATATCATAACCAAGATGGACCTAAAAGATGCTTTTTGGCAGATCGAACTCTCTAAGGATTCAAAGTCACCAACTGCTTTTACGGTTCCGGAAAGGCCTTTATACCAGTTTAAGGTAATGACTTTTGGCCTATGTGTCGTTTGATGGATGAGATCATTCCCCGGATCAGAGTTACTGCGTCTTTGGATACTTGGACGATCTCTGCATCGTATCTAAAGATTTCTCTGCCCATCTAGCAGTCCTTGTACGACTCGCTGAACAGTTCAGAAAAGCAACCTGACTCTGAATATTTAAAAGATACATTTCTGTGTCACCAGCGTAAATTATCTGGGATAGGTCATCAGTAATGGAGGTATTTGCACCGATCCCTCCAAAGTAGCTTGTAAACTGAACTGACCTCCGCCGAGGAATATAAAACAGGTTCGCGGCTTTCTTTGGGTTTGTGGCTGGTATCGTAGATACATCACAGAGCTTCTTTGCAACAAAAACAAGTTAATTCTGACCCCGGAAGCCCAAGTCGCAATGGACTTTTTAAAAACCGTGTTGACTTCTGCTGTTTTGGTGGGAAGGTTAGCTCGATGGATCTTTAGATTGCAGCAATTTTAATTCTCGATATCGCTCGAAAAGGAAAAGATCTCCATTGTCTCCGATGCTCTATCCCGATTACATGAACCTGAAGTATCCGCAGTAGAGATGAGTACTGGAATAGATCTCGAATCCGATGCCTTTCAGGATGAGAGCTACCAACAGATAAAAAACAGTATATAAAACATTCCGCTTAACTGCCCGATCTGAAAATAATCGACCAATTTCTGTACATTCGAAACGAATACGCAGATGAAAATGCTGTGCAAAATGGACAAATTTTGGAAGTTATGGGTGGCCGAGCGATTTAAGACCGACGTTCTTAAACAAGCTCATGAAAATCCTACGGCCGCATGCCGGCATGCAAAAGACCATAGAAAAAGACCGTAAAAGCTTGTTTTGGCCCGGTTTAGCTAAAGATATTCGCAGTTGTAAGGTTTGCAAAGCATGCAAAGCTCTAATTATACTTTGCGACCACCCATGGGAAACCACATTTAAACTTGTCGACCATTTGTACATACATCTGCTTGGACCCTATCCACGCTGCAAAAATGGACATGCCGGCTTGCTAATTGTTTTAGATCACTTCAGCAAATACTTTTGGCTACACCACCTGAGGAAATTTACATCCGTAATAGTCCAAGAATTTCTGCTGCCTGAAACTGTCGTTAACGATAATGGAAACAAATTTTCATCAATCTTTAGGCTGTTCACCATGTCGAGCCCTGTTTGGCCTAGATATGCTCACGCATGGGACGGATTATAAGCTTCTGAAGGAGTTAGACTTGCTGGAAGAACCCGATTTACTGGTATCTAGGTCGGACAATCTAGCGCAAATCCGAAAAGAGCAAAGCCTGTGTCGTTCCGAGAAGGTCAGGAAGTACTTCACCGAAATTTTTCCTTTGGAAAATTCACGCAGAATTGTAATGCCAAATGGGCTCCTAAAATCCTTAAATGTCGCGTTCGGAAAAAATTGATAATTGTTTCTAACTTCTGGAAAATTTGCAGAGCCATGAAAGAGGAACCTTTAATGCGAAAGACATTAGATCCTGATTTCCGCTAATATTCTGTCTAACGGTGGCTAATTATCGGGAGGTGTAACGGTTTCGGCTAGACAGTCCAGATCCAGGAAAGTCTATTGCTATGGTGCTCGGGTATATCGAATGCAATAACTTTGGGCCAATTAGATTAGCAGATCCTAGCATAGTTGGGGTGGGTGCATGCAGGCTCGTTTTAGGGAACAGCTGAGCTAAGCTTTCGTAAGTTCTGTGCAGCGCATCGCAGAGGAGCTTTCGAAGCGAAGCATTTAGATCTTTTAGCAATTATTTAAGCAGTCCAAAAGCACAAGTTCTTTCTCTTTTTGAAAATTCGAATCGGTTCAGCTGGTGATTGTCTCCGACTCGACAAGAATTGAAAAAAACCAAAAAAAATTAAAAAAAAAAAATACTTTGAAAATCCCGTGCTGTGTGTGCTTCTCGAAAATCGGGGGAAATTAATAGCCGTGCGCCGAGAAAACTGGCAGGGCACCTACCCTCTCTTAAAGTGCCTATTTTCCACACCTCGCCACCAATTGTTTTTCTGAACCGTGCGTCCCAAATTTCTGCAAAAAGAAAACAGCACTCGTGTCTCCGTGGAAAATTCGGAGGAAAGTGCACTGTAGGAAAAAATTCGATTTTTTTTTCTTGGTCCTCGTGGTTTTGTTTCTGTTTCGCCCATAGGGCCCTGGCAGATCGGCAGCCCTTCCAGCTCACCCAAATTTCTGCACCCATACCAAACTCCCACCCTTGACGGGAGTACTCTTCGTAAACCGACCTTGGTGTGAGGCCGAGTTTTTATCCTTTGGAAATCGTTGGAAAAGTTCACCTGCCCGGTTACATAACCTCCACCGGCCATAACCCTTGCGCCATCCATAACCTATACGCATACCAAACAAGCGATATTAATTCAGTTAATTAAGAGGATTTTAGCTTCAATAGATTTACTTGTGAAATTGATTAAGAATTCTTCCACTTTGAGCGGAGCATACGGTTACATATAATTGCAGAGTATATTGCATATTTGGTTTAGGCCGGATATCAGAACAGACTGTCCCTGAACGGGTCATGGAAGCACAGATATTACGGTCCCAGATTTGGTTGCACTCATACCGTTGAATTGGCGGGTATTACTGCAACGGCAAGGATTTGCAAGTCCTATCCCTATCTTATTATGTCACCAATAAAATGTCACCATAGGAAACAATTTAGAATATGGAAAAGAAAAATTATAAAATATGTGTTGTCGCTGGTCCCGCGGAGTTGCCTTCAACAGCTCCAATTGAATTCGCTCTAGCATTTATTACCACAAGTTCTTGTCCGGTGCCGGTGCCAGCGCCGAGCTGTGCTGGTCTGTTTTATTCTATAAAGTACATCGACACATAACCTAGTACAATATTGCCAAATAATCTTATCGCAGTATGTCCTCCTGCTTTAACCACGTGACAGTGAAAAGTGAAGCTTACAACTATGGCGGCATCTCATGGTAGCCGACAGTATGCCCGTATATTTGTGGCTAGAAATTCACCTTTATCGATCAACTTTAAATACAAGATCAAATACTATCCCGCCTATTGCAGTCAACTATCGTCCGACGACATGCGTTTACGACATAGTCCTCAGCGAAACAATCCGCTGGGTTCGGAAAACTTTCGTGGCATTTGTTGCTTCGAAATGTCCAATACTCAGCCGTGTTTTTGTACCCCTTGCAATCACGTTTTCTATAAAGCATGTCTGGCAGAATGGTTCCCTCATTACGATAATTTTCCGAATTGTAGTTGGGTATGTACGTTATCTAAAGTGAAACTAGCTGTTGGCAATTGTTCTCCAAACAAGCAGCAGCCGGAACCAACAGAATTACCAGGTCGCTCGGGAATTACTACTCAAAGTCTTGAAAAAGCTTTGAAGGTAGCACAGACCCGGGTAATGGACATGGTCAGCCAGAGACAGGATAGGTAGCAGTGGGAAATGGCAACAATACCCAATTGGGCCAAACTCCAACTGTAGGTTTAGTCCTGGTCGAACGGACCACCGGGCCAACTCGTTCGAAAAGAATTCAATCACCAGCCAAAAAGCAGTTCCCGCAAGGTCGATCTTCCGGTCCTAAAGTGGGGTGTTTGTCGGGATTGGATGCTAGCCATAGCTCAAACCAGACTGAAGCTCCAATGTCGCTGCTTACTCTAGCCAAACCAGGGCTTGGAATTGAATTTCCTCCAACAGATAATTGAGCGCACCGTTGCCAGAGTCATATCCAAAGGGCTTGAGCAAAAAGGCTCCTGCCTGGTGACTGTTGGATAGTCGATCGGGCGAAGACTTGTTGTGACGGGACCCTAGAATGACTAACTCGGAATTGATTTTTTACTTTATAATGATAAGATTTATTTATTTGATATTTTCTTTGCTGTCGTCGTGCCCCGAAAGATTTTTGTGAATTATTCTAAGGAGGGTAAGATTGGCGCGCGGGACAACGTCTGCTCTTTGCCCGGGTCTCCGCGCAAGTGATTTTCGCTCGGCGATCGCTATTTTATCGGTATCTATGAGTATGTTCGGAGCTTACGAGTAAGTGTGGGGAATAAAGTGTTAGCGTGGGATTGGCTGTCGCTTCGCGAGACGTTGCAAAGTAGTGAGTGGAAGTGGGCGGACCACAGGTTTTCTCGCCGGAATCCGGATGGTCGATGAGAGAGCAGCGGAAGGCTGTCTCAAGGGCCCTCGTGTTGGCCCCTCAGCAGAACACGAGTAAACCTGTGGTCGCCGCTGCAGCGGAGCTGACCGAACGAAAGGAGAGGTGGGAAACCGGGCCGAACAGCGGGTACCCTACCATAACCTTACGGAGGGTAAAGCAACCCGCTGCAGAGGCGGCCTTCCACACTATGGAATTGGGAGAACAGAAGAATTGCTGGCGAACAGCAGCTTGGAGGAAATCTTAAAATTTCTTTAAGCCAAATGGAACATTTGTGAGGTGTTCTTAGATCTAAACAAAGGTATGTTAATGTAAAACAAAATTAAATGGCTTCGATCCCGCGCTGAAGTGTCCAGCAGCACCCATTTTATGGTTCGTTACAAGATGAAACTTTGGATAGCACATATTGCACATCTTGCTGGTTGGCAAGCACGCGATTGGAAATACCACAAGCAGGAGTGGATCATATCATTTCTTCGGCATTTTGTCAAGCTCTTAGACAACAATAAATAAAATAAATAAAGACTATCTTCTGAGTTTATAAACAAGGAATTGATTCGATCTCGAAAACAAAACGTTGGAGAATCTTTCGTCATTTGGCATTAAATTTGCTTCCCGAAGCTCGTCACAAAATTTTATATCAGTCCATTAGCTCAGTCGGTCAATTGAGAAGATTAGATCAGATAAGATTAGATTACAGGCATGAAAATCTGGTGCACGAGATACAGAAATCAGAGAAGCCTAGGCTACCGGTCCAGAAAGCGATCCAGAAAAGGATGAGGATATTAACATAGAGGCCATTCAAAGTTCAACGGCTAAGCGCACTTGTTGGAATTGTGAAGAGCTTGGTCATGTATGGGAAAATTGTCTTGCAGATAGGCGTATATTCTGTTACGGCTGTGGAAGGTCCGCCTACGAATGTCTATAAGCCGCTGTGCCAAACCTGTATACGTAGAGCTTCGGAAAACCGTCAGAAAGTTGCATCCAACAACATTCGGATGCTCCCGAAAAACCACAATTAGCCTTGCCTGTTGTCATAGCTCGCGACAAGAAGAATTTAGCTTCTTGTTCTCATAAAATAAGGGAAAGGGAGATGATCGTAAAGAAGAGTTGTAGGTTTTTACCGTATCACGGATGGATAAATAAGTATTTAGAGGTGCGAAAAATAATTTTCAATGAAGAACCACATGAAGTACCAAAACGAACCCAGCGTTTAAGAAAATATGTTAAATATGTTAATGTTAAAAATAACCGTAGACTGTTAGTTTCCGCTATTATTAGTAGTCCCAAGAATATGCGCAGTTTTGACGAAGTATCCTTTCTGGCTCTAACAAAACAGGGTCTGTTAGACACCGGCGTAAATATAATATATACATTATATAATATAATATAATGTATAGGTGCTGAAGTATATCGGACTGATTTTTCATCCCTTTCTAAATATAAACTATCAAAAGCCAATGCAAAAACAGCAGATGGACCAAAGTCAATAGATACTGGGGGTGTTAAATGTCATCATGCGGTATCGAACTTTTGAGAAACCTATGAAGTTAAATATAATTCCATCCCTGAAATAAAATCTAATTCTCGGTCACGATTTTTGGAGATCCTTTTCGCTGGCCCCAGATTACAGCTGTCGAGATAAGCTCGAAGGACGAAGTGGCAGCCGAACCAGACCCATTACGTTACCTTAGTTGCAGCAAAACCAACAACTCGAGGTTGCTAAGCAGTTATTTTTGAACGCGGCGGAGGGACTAGGCCGTACGGCGTATCGATAGAGGTCAGGCCGCCCCCGTAAAGCAACGATTCTAACCCAGCCCGGTTAGCCCAGCGATAGAAAAGTTGCTTTTTGCCGAGGTAATTCGCATGTTCCAACTAGGCGTTATTGAACCAGTGCTTGGAGTTCGCCAATAAGACTGGTTTTCAAGCCCAACAAAGTCCGTCTGTGTATCGATGCTCGACGACTTAATGAAATTACCCGTAAGGGTTTCCGGTTGCCCAAGGCAAATATCATAACCAAGATGGACCTAAAAGATGCTTTTTGGCAGATCAAACTCTCTAAGGATTCAAAGTCACCAACTGCTTTTACGGTTCCGGAAAGGCCTTTATACCAGTTTGGCCTATGTGTCGTTTGATGGATGAGATCATTCCCCCGGATCAGAGTTACTGCGTCTTTGGATACTTGGACGATCTCTGCATCGTATCTAAAGATTTCTCTGCCCATCTGGCAGTCCTTGTACGACTCGCTGAACAGTTTAGAAAAGCAACCTGACTCTGAATATTTGAAAGATACATTTCTGTGTCACCAGCGTAAATTATCTGGGATAGGTCATCAGTAATGGAGGTGTTTGCACCGATCCCTCCAAAGAAGCTTATAAACTGAACTGACCTCCACCGAGGAATATAAAACAGGTTCGCGGCTTTCTTTGGGTTTGTGGCTGGTATCGTAGATACATCACAGAGTTTCTTTCCAACAAAAACAAGTTAATTCTGACCGCGGAAGCCCAAGTCGCAATGGACTTTTTAAAAACCGTGTTGACTTCTGCTGTTGTGGTGGGAAGGTTAGCTCGATGGATCTTTAGATTGCAGCAATTTTAATTCTCGATATCGCTCGAAAAGGAAAAGATCACATTGTCTCCGATGCTCTATCCCGATTACATGAACCTGAAGTATCCGCAGTAGAGATGAGTACTGGAATAGATCTCGAATCCGATGCCTTTCAGGATGAGAGCTACCAACAGTTAAAAAAACAGTATATAAAACATTCCGCTTAACTGCCCGATCTGAAAATAATCGACCAATTTCTGAACATTCGAAACGAATACGCAGATGAAAATGCTGTGCAAAATAGACATATTTTGGAAGTTATGGGTGGCTTAGCGATTTAAGACCGACGTTCTTAAACAAGCTCATGACAATCCTACGTCCGCATGCCGGCATGCAAAAGACCATAGAAAAAGACCGTAAAAGCTTGTTTTGGTTCGGTTTAGCTAAAGATATTCGAGAGTTGTAGATATTTGCAGTTGTAAGGTTTGCAAAGCATGCAAAGCTCTAATTATACTTTGCGACCACCCATGGGAAACCACACTTAAACTTGTCGACCATTTGTACATACATCTGCTTGGACCCTATCCACGCTGCAAAAATGGACATGCCAGCTTGCTAAATATTTTAGATCACTTCAGCAAATACTTTTGGCTACACCACCTGAGGAAATTTACATCCGTAATAGTCCAAGAATTTCTACTGCCTGAAACTGTCGTTAACGATAATGGAAACAAATTTACATCAATCTTTAGGCTGTTCACCATGTCGAGCCCTGTTTGGCCTAGATATGCTCACGCATGGGACGGATTATAAGCTTCTGAAGGAGTTAGACTTGCTGGAAGAACCCGATTTACTGGTATCTAGGTCGGACAATCTAGCGCAAATCCGAAAAGAGCAAAGCCTGTGTCGTTCCGAGAAGGTCAGGAAGTACTTCACCGAAATTTTTCCTTTGGAAAATTCACGCAGAATTGTAATGCCAAATGGGCTCCTAAAATCCTTAAATGTCGCGTTCGGAAAAAATTGATAATTGTTTCTAACTTCTGGAAAATTTGCAGAGCCGAGAAAGAGGAACCTTTAATGCGAAAGACATTAGATCCTGATTTCCGCTAATATTCTGTCTAACGGTGGCAAATTATCGGGAGGTGTAACGGTTTCGGCTAGACAGTCCAGATCCAGGAAAGTCTATTGCTATGGTGCTCGGGTATATCGAATGCAATAACCTTGGGCCAATTAGATTAGCAGATCCTAGCATAGTTGGAGTGGGTGCATGCAGGCTCGATTTAGGGAACAGCTGAGCTAAGCTTTCGTAAGTTCTGTGCAGCGCATCGCAGAGGAGCTTTCGAAGCGAAGCATTTAGATCTTTTAGCAATTATTTAAGCAGTCCAAAAGCACAAGTTCTTTCTCTTTTTGAAAATTCGAATCGGTTCAGCTGGTGATTGTCTCCGACTCGACAAGAATTGAAAAAAACCAAAAAAAATTAAAAAAAAAATACTTTGAAAATCCCGTGCTGTGTGTGCTTCTCGAAAATCGGGGGAAATTAATAGCCGTGCGCCGAGAAAACTGGCAGGGCACCTACCCTCTCTTAAAGTGCCTATTTTCCACACCTCGCCACCAATTGTTTTTCTGAACCGTGCGTCCCAAATTTCTGCAAAAAGAAAACAACACTCGAGTCTCCGTGGAAAATTCGGAGGAAAGTGCACTGTAGGAAAAAATTCGATTTTTTTTTCTTGGTCCTCGTGGTTTTGTTTCTGTTTCGCCCATTGGGCCCTGGCAGATCGGCAGCCCTTCCAGCTCACCCAAATTTCTGCACCCATACCAAACTCCCACCCTTGACGGGAGTACTCTTCGTGAACCGACCTTGGTGTGAGGCCGAGTTTTTATCCTTTGGAAATCGTTGGAAAAGTTCACCTGCCCGGTTACATAACCTCCACCGGCCATAACCCTTGCGCCATCCATAACCTATACGCAGGCCCATGCGCTTTGCAGTTGCGGTGCATAGAGGTCATATGGATTACCCCCGTGTGCTCCGCTAACTCGCTTTCTACGACGGCCTAGAAAAAGCTGTTACGGATCCGGACCAAGATTTTATAGCATAGTGTATCTCTCATTTTAAATTTTTTTTCTTTTGGTTCCTTCTGAACCCTGCCGCGATAGCACCGCTAGCAGTGAAATCTAACAAAAATTAATTTATTTTGCTGTTTGGCAAAAGAAAAAAAAAATTAATTACAATTAATAATAGTAGAAAAACAAAACCGTCCGAAGCCTTTTGACCAGTCCCCCTCCTACATGGGCACACATAACATTGTTTCCACAGCTCCACAACGAACGGCGACTCTCAGCGAAGGACCACTGTACTGAAGCTGTAAGTGACCCAATATCTATTTTGCCTTTGCGCCGGTATTTGCATAATTCTAAAAGGCATGCGCAAACGGCCGGCCATTGCTGCTAAGAGAGCGCAACGCTTTCGTTCAAAATTCGAAGCTATACGTTGTCGTATTTGCCTATTCCGCTTTAAGCTTGTATTTCTCGCATTCCATGCATTCCTCCTATGCATTAGAGCTTCACAGACAATTACACTTAGAGTCCGCTCCGGCAAGGACATCGTCGACGTACATGAATGACCGGATAATGTGACTTGCTCTCAGGAATCTGGACTGGACGTCGCCTGCTAGCTGTTGCAACACTCGGATGGCAAGAAAAGGAGCACAGCTGACTCCAAAGGTTACGGTCCTTAAATCATAGTCGCGGACTTGTCCCTCTTTGTTTCGAAATTATATTCGCTGGAAAGGGGTGTGTTTCGGATCAACCCAAATTTGGTGATACATTTTGGTGATGTCCGCGTTGAAAACGTACCGGAAGTAACTCCACTTTAGAATCTGGAGGGTCAAGTCAGATTGGAGGCCGGCGTGCACTAGATCATTCAACCTCACACCGTTGTTCGAAAGGCTGGATGCGTTAAATACCACGCGGACCTTCGTGGTAGTGCTCTCAGGCTTGAAGACAGCGTGGTGCGGAAGGTAGTGGATTGCGGACCCATGAGTCGGAGGAACTTCTGTCATGTGATCAAGCTCTAGGTATTCTTGGATTACGGAGTCGTACTGCTCTTGTAGGGGAATGTTTTTTTTCAAGCGACTTTCGCTCCTTAGGAACTGGACCAGCGCGCTTGCTCTTGAATACCCCAGATCTGATCCGAGATGATCTGGGTTGCGAAACGGTAACGTGACGACGTATTTCCCGCTTGCCGTTCTCGACGTAGTTCAGAGTACGACTCCGACTCGCTTACTATTTTGGTAGGAATATCCTCCACCTCCCAAAACTTTTTAAGGAGTTTGTCTAACGGTGTCTCTATCTCGGTGGAAACTTTCGTGGAGAAGGATGAGACCCTGCCTTGTACCGTGTTTGGCACTGGGCCTGTAAGAACCCACTCGAAAAAGGTTTTCTGTCCGTGGAGAGATCCACAGAATAGGACATAGTCTGTGGCGTCCAAGTGTAAGCCTGGTTTGGTCGGGAAGCGGATGGGAAAATGGTTATTCTTGGACTGAGCGGATATTATCCAATTGAGGCCCGAGACCAGTGCCTGGACAAGACGGAATGGAAACATAATGATCTGGAAGAGACGTTCCGTAATGAACGTTGCCTCGGAGCCCGGGTCGATTAGAGCGCGTCCCAAAGTGACAAATATTAATAATAGCCGTTCCCAGGAGTACAGCCCTCTTGCCGGAGGCGAAATAGTTCTGACCACTGGGCTGATCTTCGGCAGAAGTCGGAAGTGGTACGGAATTGGACACGGACTGGTTGGAAACTGGAGTGCCACGGTGCAGCAGCATATGATGCCGGTCTCCACACGTGTTGCAGTTGTGGCCGCTTTGGCATTCACGAATCTGGTAACCTCTTGCGAAACAGTTTAAGCAAAGCAATTTTTGCTTAATATAGCTGGCGCGAGCATCAGGTCTCATCTGAAGGAATTGAGGGCATACCCGGATCGTTGTTCCGAACGAGTGAACCCGCCTTGCAACAAGCCTCCATTGGGAACGGAATGGGTTCTGATTGCCCTTCGAATTTTCTGACAAGGGTAGGCTCGCCCTGGAGTGGGCCTGAGTCTCCATGCCTGGATGGCCGTCCTCGGTCACTTCGAGAGACAGGTACCGCTCCGCCAGAAACTTGTCCATGGCGTGCCAGGCGGGAATTTTGGACTTGGGCGACACGGATTGCTCCCAAAGCTCTAAGGTCGTCTTTGGCAGCTTAGCGGAAATGAGATACACTAGCACTCCGTCAGCGAAAACGCTGTCTGTTTAGACCTCGGAGTGGGTGAGTGTCGTGAGGCACTTGTGGACAGCCCTCTGGAGCTCTTTTAGCGCTGCTGCTGACTCGGTACGGATTTGGGGCAGACTGAAAAGGATCTTCAGCTGGGCCTTGAGGATCAGCCTTTTGTTTTGGAAACGCTCACGGAGGGCGTTCCATGCGGACGCAAAGCCCTCGTTCGTGAGTGGAGCCTGTGCCACTATATTGTGGGCCTCACCGCTCGTCTTTTTGTTGAGGTGGAACAGTTTTTCCACTGGAGCCAACCTCGGGTTTTCTATGTAGATGGCGGTGAACAGGTCTCGGAAAGTGGGCCACTGCTGGTAGTCCCCACTGAAAACTTCAGTGTCACATGGAGGGAGGCGGCAACCGCCGGAAGTCGGCACTTGAACGGCCAGTTGCGGCTTGTGAGGGACAGTCGGGGGCTCGAGCTGATCGTTCAGTTCGGCAAGGCATTGCGCGTAGACCGCGTAGCAGTCATCGTATATCCCTTGGACATCAGCTACCACCCTTTGGATCCGCTTCCGCTATCGCACCCACACAGGCCTCGAACTCCGCGTCTAATTTCGCCCAGAGACTTCGGAGTTGATCTCGATGGACTTGGGAGAGCGAGCGGGTTGGTGTGCTTGCATCTGGAGCGCTGAGCTTCTGGTCGAAGCGTGTCAGTCTGCTTGCAGCCAAGGCAAACTTAGACCTGTGGAACTGGCGGCCGATTGGGCCATAGTGCTAGGAACCGTGCGAGGGACTACCGAAGGGAGCAACAAAGCCTCGAAGGCATGTGGTGTGAGGGCCCGGGACGTGGTCGGACCTTGCTCAGCTGGGCCCAGACGGGAAGATGTCGGCGTAGTGACTGAGCCGTTGGAGCTGGGTGGATGGGTCGAACTCTGCGAACTCACCCGCTTAAACTTCTTACGAGATTTATTTTCACCAGTGGGCATGGTTGACTGATGGATTTGCGATCACGCGTATCAGAGTCGCAAAGCAGTGAGCGGGAATGGAGAAGCGGAAGTTCTGAGCGACGAAACGTGGATATGTGGACTTGGTGGAATTTATTGCGAATTTATATTATAGAAATCGTACACAGTGGCCGCAATATATAATATAAAAATACTGCCAGCAATATAAACGAGGGGGAACGTTGTGAGTTGCTGCGTACACCGCAACTCTACATTTATACCCGATACTTAGTCAGTATGGCTCTCCTCCTTTTCGTCATTTGTGGGGGCGGAAGGGGGTGGGGCGAAATTTTGAGATATACGTTTTATAGTGAGATCTAACAGGAGTGCGGATACCAAATTTGGTTAATCTAGCCTTAATAGTCTCTGAGATTTGTGAATATCCCCAGATTTTCATCCTTTGCGTGGGCGGAAGGGGGTGTGGCGAAATTTTGAAACACACTCGTCTCGGTCCGATATATTAGGAGTGTGGATACCAAATTTGGTTGCTCTAGCTTTTATAGTCTCTGAGATCTAGGCGCTAATGTTTTACTCTAAGCAAAGCCGGCTATGCTACGTGTGTGTTAGAGAGAAACAGGGCGAGAAAAAATCAAATTGTTTTCTTGATGCTGGCTATAATAATAATACGATCCAATTCAGATTCTGCAATCTAAAAGATATGGTCATTCTCTACGATTCTGCGTTTTTGGTTTTATCGTATCTTTAAAAATGTGGATGCCACAGATTTTCGTTCTTTGTGGGGGCGGAAGTGGGCGGGGCGAAGTTTTGAAAAATTTTTGTAGCAGTAACATATCACAGAAATCTGGATCCAAAACATCGTTGCTCTAGCTCTTATAGTCTTTGAGCACTAGGCGCTGAAGGGGACGGACAGACGGACGGACGGACAGACAGACAGGGCTCAATCGACTCGGCTATTGATGCTGATCAAGAATATATATACTTTATGGGGTCGGAAACGATTCCTTCTGGACGTTTCACACATCTATTTTCACCACAAATCTAATATACCCCAATACTCATTTTGAGTATCGGGTATAAAAACTGTCCAACCAAGAACGACTAATGAGGATGAGCAATAATATTGAGGCACAAGGTACCACTATATAGAGTCGGTTGAAAAACGAATGGTCAAAACAATATACCCTCGAAATGCAGGGTAGCGCGTCACTTGGCGTTCCGTTACGGTCAAGCGCGACACCGAAAAATATTCTCCCACCAACAACAACTCAAGCCAAACGGTGGAGAAGCGAAAGTGAAAGAAAAAACGAAAATAGTGCACCGCTGCTGCTGCTTGTATGTGTGTGGGTGTATGGATGTAGGTGCTATATACCGTGTCTGGGATTAACGACCCCCCCCTTTTGACGAGATTAAAACAACGGGTAAAGAAAACGGAGTAACCGTTTTATATACAATAAATATATATAGCTAGATATTTGCAAGAAAAGTAATATATGTATGTAAGTAAATATGTGCCGTACGTATGGAGTGGGGTGTTGTTTTGGACAATATATGTAATTAGTAACACAAAAGGGGAGACGCAGTGCCACGTGTTAGTTTATACATATATGGTTTTATTAGGAATTTAAAAAAAAAAATCAAAAAAACTATGGACCATTGGGCATGCACGGAATAAACAAGGTGACTGCAAGAATATGTGCTTACACATATGTATGTGCGTTGGTATGCATGTGCATATGTCAGGCATGAAAGCTCAGCTGGTAGAAGTAGGAATATTAGTTACAGACATATGTATGTACATATGTATGACGCTCTCGTTTGAGTGTTTTCCAAGTGCGGTTGTGTTTATCACGAGCTCCAAGTTTTCCGGCAAAAAAATCCGCGCCACGCCTGGCAACTGAAAGGAAAGCTGTTAAGAGCAGGTCACTGAAGCACCGGTACGTACTGCGTATGAAATCGGCCCTCGCCGACCACCCGTTCAGTTGCAGGGGCATATCCAGTGCGCTCCGTGCAGGAGGGGGAGAGGGGTGAACTCTTGTTTGGCGCCTTCCGCTATACACATTGTTGGTGGAGTTAAAGCAAAACAATTTTCTCACTCAAATTTTTCTTTCTTTTTCTGTTTACGGTCCTCGCCGGGAGCCTCCCACTCAGCATCTGATCACTGAGCTGCCAGTCAGGTGATCGCGCAGGGTGGCAACTCGGACGGTGTTGCCGGACAGCCTCGTACGGAACAGGGCTGCCGGAGTGCCGGAGCAGAGTTACGCGACAAACGAAATTTCAAATTTCAAATTAAAATCGACCCAGAATTAACTGGAGCATCGAGCAAAGGAATGGAAGAGGACGAAAACCTGGCTTTCATGAAGGGCAGCAAGCTCGCCCGATCGCCAGCAGCTGCGTCAGCTCCAGGAGCAGAGTTACAGAGCATGGACCCGGACGCCCGGGAGACCCCTAAGAGGGTACGGGACCCAGCCAGCCCAGAGAGTTTGCAAAGAAAAACGCCGCCTAAGAGAAGTAAGGCCTGCCAGGAGGCAACCTGCCTCGAAAACCTCCAAGAGCTGGGAAATATCTTGGATGAAGTCCATAGCAGAATGATGGATAAGAATACGCGCCACATCAACATGGCGACGAGAAACATGTTCGTGCGAATGAAGGAGCTTCACACGAGCATCAATGAAGCAAGCCAAGCATCAGCAGCGGGCAGAAGCGCCAGGCAGGAAGGCCTCGACGCCGCAGTCCTGTGCTCAAAATGCTCACAGAGTACCAAGAGCATGAGCATGGACAAAGAGCAGCAAGAAGCCGGCTAGGAAACCTCACCGCCCGGACGCCGTGGTCGTCGAGGCGAAAGGAAAAACCTACAGCGAGGTGCTGGCCCTGGTTACCCGGAGAGAAGACGGTCAGCTTCAGGACCTGAGTACGAGCGTCAACAAGGTCCGCCGTACCGCAAATGGTAACCTGCTCCTTGAGCTGAACAGAGGCAATAAAGAAAGCGCAACAAGGATTAAGGAGAGCCTCGAATCGGTACTGGATGGAGTAGCGGAGGTACGAGCCATTTCCGAAGACACGAGGACGAGGGTGCTAGCGATCAGCGACCTGGACCCGCTAGTAACCGCGGAGGACCTTGTCAAGGCCTTAGCGGAACAATTTGCCATCAAAGTCGACTCGGTGAATGTGAGAAGCCTACGCCCATCATACCGGGACACCCAGACTGCCGTAATTGGACTGCCGAGCAAGGATGCTCAAGTGGTCCTCGGCAAGGGCAAGGTCAAGGTGGGATGGACGGTATGTAAGGTCAAGGAGAAGGACTCGCAGCCTAGGTGCTACAAGTGCTTGGAGATTGGGCACATTGCGCCAAACTGCCATAGTGCGGTGGACCGAACTGGGTGCTGCATTCGCTGCGGCGTCAATGGGCACAAGATAGCAGACTGTCCAAACAAGGCAACCTGCTTCGTCTGCGCCGGGAGAGGCCGAGAGGACAGAGGGCATCAATCGGGAAGCCGGCAGTGTCCCTTCTCGAAGCTAGGAGAGGTAGCCGGAACAAGAGGATGGAAGTGATCCAGCTCAATCTGAATCACTGTAGGGCCGCACAGGACCTGCTCCTGCAGACGGTGAGAGAACTCAAATCGGACCTGGCCATACTCAGCGAGCCGTACAAATCAGGTGACAACAAATCCTGGGCGACCGACAGAACAGGGAAGGCATCCCTGTGGGCATGTGGAGGCGATCCCTGCAAACTCAGCAATGTGCTGGCAGGAGACGGATTTGTGCGCGCGAGAGCTGGCAACCTATGGGTATACAGCTGCTACCTAGCGCCCAGTCTACCCCTCGAGTCCTTCGCCCGAATCATTGAGGAACTAGCTGAAGACGCAAGAAACCGCGGGGCAGTCCTAACCGCCGGGGACTTCAACGCGTGGGCACACGAGTGGGGCTGTCAAGTCACCAACGAGAGGCCGAATCCTGCTAGAAACTTTAGCATCGCTAGACCTAGCGCTGCTGAACGACGCACGACTCGGTTCGTCACATTGCATGAGGAGTATAGGACCGCCAGGAAGGCACTGAAGCATGCAATTCGGAGCAGCAAGCGGGAATGCTTTCTCCAGCTCTGCGACACAGCGGAACAAGACCCCTGGGGCAGGGCTTACAACATCGTTATGAAGCGGCTAAGTGCCGGGAGCAAGGCGCCAACGGACCCCAGCACCCTCGAGGACATAGTGCACACCCTGTTCCCCAGCGAGCAACAGAGGCGTCCAGGCCCCTTAGAAAGCGACGCACCGATCACGGGCATCGAAATGATCACGGAAGCGGAGATCCTGGAGGCCGGTAGGAGCCTGCCCAGCAAAAAAGCCCCAGGCCCGGATGCAGTCCCAAATAGGGCTTTAAAACTGGCATTGGCACTACAGCCATCCGCCTTCGCCGAGGTCTTCAATAAGTGTCTGCTAGAAGGTACCTTCCCCGATAGGTGGAAGATTCAAAAGCTACTGCTGCTCAACAAGCCAGGAAAACCACCAGGCGAGCCTTCCTCGTACAGACCAATGTCTCCTGGACAACGCGGGGAAGGTATGCGAAAAGCTCATTGCACGTAGGCTCAGCCGTGCCATTGAAGATGCCGGCGGCTTGTCGCCCAACCAGTATGGCTTCCGGAAAGGCAGATCAACCCTGGATGCCATTGGCATAGTCACCAACATAGCGGAGAATGCAATAAGTGGGACCCGCTGGAGAGCGGGCCAAAAGCAGTACTGCCTGCTGGTTACCCTGGATATAAAAAACGCTTTCAACTCTGCGGACTGGGGTAAAACGATGGAAGCCCTACGGAGGCTACGGATCCCGGAATACCTCCTGAGAATAGTGGACAGCTACCTCAGTGAGAGGGTGCTGCTGTACGAGTCGAGCGAAGGGATAAGATCATATAGAGTGACTGCTGGAGTCCCGCAGGGGTCGGTGCTGGGGCCGCTCCTGTGGAATACGATGTATGATGGAGTTCTGCGACTGAACCTTCCCGAGGGCACGACGGTCGTCGGGTTTGCCGATGACGTCGCCATCGTAGTGGTAGCCAAGCACCTTGCAGCAGTTGAAGCTTGCTGCAAACGGGGCAATCCGTGCCGTGGAGACGTGGCTCGCCATAGCGGGATTACAGCTGGCGGCCCACAAGACCGAGGCTGTTCTGATAAGCAGCAGGAAGAAGGTGGAGACGGCCCGAGTGTCGGTCGGCGGACACGACATTACTTTGCAAAGGGCTCTTAAATACCTAGGAGTAATGCTGGACACTAGGCTTTCATTTAGAGAGCACTTGGAGTACGCCAACACAAAGGCCGCACAGACTTGCCGAGCACTCTCGCGAATCCTGCTCAACACCAGGGGGCCAAAGCAAGCAAGGAGGAAGCTGATCACCAGCGTCGTCTCCTCTCAGCTCCTGTATGCTGCCGCAGTGTGGATGCAGTCCAAAGCAACGAAGGTGCCGAGCTATATGCGAGGAGTCGAAGCAACGCACCGCTTATGTGCCATCAGGATCGCCTGCGCGTTTAGAACCATATCTGACGACGCAGCACTGGTCATCGCGGGATTAGTCCCAATAGCAGAGCAAGCGAGGGAAAGGGCCGAGGTGTACGAGCTATCTCGCAGGGACACCCACAATCCTCCCACCGGAGTCGAGAGAGAATCACCCAGGCACGAGACCGCCAGGAGGTGGCAGATTAAGTGGGATTCCTCGACTAAAGGACGCTGGACCCACCAGCTGATTCCGGATATCAAGCTGTGGTTGGAGAGGAAGCACGGACAGGTGGACTTCCACCTCACTCAGATGCTGAGCGGCCACGGATGCTTCAGATCGTACCTGAAGCGGTTTGGACACGAAACGGAGGACTGGTGCCCATCATGTGGTCGAGGTATCGTAGAGGACGCTCACCACGTCTTCTTTGAATGCCACCGTTTCGAGTACGAGAGGCGCCAGCTAGAGGATGAGCTAGCCACCAGCATTAGCGTCGGAGGGATCGTGCCGCTCATGGTAGCGAATCCCAAGGCGTGGGATGCCACCACTAGGTTCGCCGCCACTATAATGCGGGAACTACGGAGAGCGGAGAGGGAAAGGAAAGTGTCGGAGGAGTAAGGAGGAACGGCTGTGCGAAGCAATGCTTTGCGGCCGTACCGCATAGCTACGCCCCATTACCCCACCATTGCCCCATTGGGCACATTGCGCCAAACTGCCATAGTGCGGTGGACCGAACTGGGTGCTGCATTCGCTGCGGCGTCAATGGGCACAAGATAGCAGACTGTCCAAACAAGGCAACCTGCTTCGTCTGCGCCGGGAGAGGCCGAGAGGACAGAGGGCATCAATCGGGAAGCCGGCAGTGTCCCTTCTCGAAGCTAGGAGAGGTAGCCGGAACAAGAGGATGGAAGTGATCCAGCTCAATCTGAATCACTGTAGGGCCGCACAGGACCTGCTCCTGCAGACGGTGAGAGAACTCAAATCGGACCTGGCCATACTCAGCGAGCCGTACAAATCAGGTGACAACAAATCCTGGGCGACCGACAGAACAGGGAAGGCATCCCTGTGGGCATGTGGAGGCGATCCCTGCAAACTCAGCAATGTGCTGGCAGGAGACGGATTTGTGCGCGCGAGAGCTGGCAACCTATGGGTATACAGCTGCTACCTAGCGCCCAGTCTCCCCCTCGAGTCCTTCGCCCGAATCATTGAGGAACTAGCTGAAGACGCAAGAAACCGCGGGGCAGTCCTAACCGCCGGGGACTTCAACGCGTGGGCACACGAGTGGGGCTGTCAAGTCACCAACGAGAGGCCGAATCCTGCTAGAAACTTTAGCATCGCTAGACCTAGCGCTGCTGAACGACGCACGACTCGGTTCGTCACATTGCATGAGGAGTATAGGACCGCCAGGAAGGCACTGAAGCATGCAATTCGGAGCAGCAAGCGGGAATGCTTTCTCCAGCTCTGCGACACAGCGGAACAAGACCCCTGGGGCAGGGCTTACAACATCGTTATGAAGCGGCTAAGTGCCGGGAGCAAGGCGCCAACGGACCCCAGCACCCTCGAGGACATAGTGCACACCCTGTTCCCCAGCGAGCAACAGAGGCGTCCAGGCCCCTTAGAAAGCGACGCACCGATCACGGGCATCGAAATGATCACGGAAGCGGAGATCCTGGAGGCCGGTAGGAGCCTGCCCAGCAAAAAAGCCCCAGGCCCGGATGCAGTCCCAAATAGGGCTTTAAAACTGGCATTGGCACTACAGCCATCCGCCTTCGCCGAGGTCTTCAATAAGTGTCTGCTAGAAGGTACCTTCCCCGATAGGTGGAAGATTCAAAAGCTACTGCTGCTCAACAAGCCAGGAAAACCACCAGGCGAGCCTTCCTCGTACAGACCAATGTCTCCTGGACAACGCGGGGAAGGTATGCGAAAAGCTCATTGCACGTAGGCTCAGCCGTGCCATTGAAGATGCCGGCGGCTTGTCGCCCAACCAGTATGGCTTCCGGAAAGGCAGATCAACCCTGGATGCCATTGGCATAGTCACCAACATAGCGGAGAATGCAATAAGTGGGACCCGCTGGAGAGCGGGCCAAAAGCAGTACTGCCTGCTGGTTACCCTGGATATAAAAAACGCTTTCAACTCTGCGGACTGGGGTAAAACGATGGAAGCCCTACGGAGGCTACGGATCCCGGAATACCTCCTGAGAATAGTGGACAGCTACCTCAGTGAGAGGGTGCTGCTGTACGAGTCGAGCGAAGGGATAAGATCATATAGAGTGACTGCTGGAGTCCCGCAGGGGTCGGTGCTGGGGCCGCTCCTGTGGAATACGATGTATGATGGAGTTCTGCGACTGAACCTTCCCGAGGGCACGACGGTCGTCGGGTTTGCCGATGACGTCGCCATCGTAGTGGTAGCCAAGCACCTTGCAGCAGTTGAAGCTTGCTGCAAACGGGGCAATCCGTGCCGTGGAGACGTGGCTCGCCATAGCGGGATTACAGCTGGCGGCCCACAAGACCGAGGCTGTTCTGATAAGCAGCAGGAAGAAGGTGGAGACGGCCCGAGTGTCGGTCGGCGGACACGACATTACTTTGCAAAGGGCTCTTAAATACCTAGGAGTAATGCTGGACACTAGGCTTTCATTTAGAGAGCACTTGGAGTACGCCAACACAAAGGCCGCACAGACTTGCCGAGCACTCTCGAGAATCCTGCTCAACACCAGGGGCCAAAGCAAGCAAGGAGGAAGCTGATCACCAGCGTCGTCTCCTCTCAGCTCCTGTATGCTGCCGCAGTGTGGATGCAGTCCAAAGCAACGAAGGTGCCGAGCTATATGCGAGGAGTCGAAGCAACGCACCGCTTATGTGCCATCAGGATCGCCTGCGCGTTTAGAACCATATCTGACGACGCAGCACTGGTCATCGCGGGATTAGTCCCAATAGCAGAGCAAGCGAGGGAAAGGGCCGAGGTGTACGAGCTATCTCGCAGGGACACCCACAATCCTCCCACCGGAGTCGAGAGAGAATCACCCAGGCACGAGACCGCCAGGAGGTGGCAGATTAAGTGGGATTCCTCGACTAAAGGACGCTGGACCCACCAGCTGATTCCGGATATCAAGCTGTGGTTGGAGAGGAAGCACGGACAGGTGGACTTCCACCTCACTCAGATGCTGAGCGGCCACGGATGCTTCAGATCGTACCTGAAGCGGTTTGGACACGAAACGGAGGACTGGTGCCCATCATGTGGTCGAGGTATCGTAGAGGACGCTCACCACGTCTTCTTTGAATGCCACCGTTTCGAGTACGAGAGGCGCCAGCTAGAGGATGAGCTAGCCACCAGCATTAGCGTCGGAGGGATCGTGCCGCTCATGGTAGCGAATCCCAAGGCGTGGGATGCCACCACTAGGTTCGCCGCCACTATAATGCGGGAACTACGGAGAGCGGAGAGGGAAAGGAAAGTGTCGGAGGAGTAAGGAGGAACGGCTGTGCGAAGCAATGCTTTGCGGCCGTACCGCATAGCTACGCCCCATTACCCCACCAACAAACCACAGTCCCAGACCCCCACAATTAGTTGCTAACCTTATATAAGAACTAGTATTAAAGCATAATAAAAGTAATAGAATACAAAAAAAAAAAAAAACATACATATGTACATATGTATATGAATGTAAGCACTGGATCGGAGGCGGAATGCGGATCAAATTAAACCTTTGGACAAGTAGGAGGCCACAAGCATTGGTGGAACGAAGTATGGTTTAATTCTTTGAGCTAGAGCGGTAAGTACATATGGACATGTCCATATGCCGAGGTGTATGCGGAGTAATGCCGTTTTTATGCGGAGTAATATATATCAAATATATCAATCCATATATATCAAAATCGTGATCCAGGGAACCTCCTAGTAGCCATCGAAAGAAATGTAAACGATCGTTGTGTTTCGTGGTAGATATGTATGTACATATGTATATATTCTCTGTGTATTTCGTTCGGGGGTCGCGCGGTAGATCGGCCGTTTGAATCGGGGTGGCAGGCGTAACTAACTCTAAGTCTTATGCTCTAAGCTTACGATGCTAAGGTGAGCGCAGTGTGGATCGTGTAGTGTCGATCGTGGATCTTCCGAGTGCCCCTCCGAGCGTGCGAGAGCGAGTTAGTTGGGACCGGAGTTAGTACAGTGCGCAGCAGTGTGTTCAGGCTGCCCTGAACATGGGAAAATCCTGGAACTAATTTAGTGTACGACGAAAAACGCGAAAATATCTGATTGGGAAATGAGTCCTCAACACCAATTAAAACTTGGGCGGACTTTTTTACCTCCGAGTCCCTTACATCGGGAGGTATGTTAAACTGCGAGTTCTTTGGCCAACAATGCTCAGCCTCATATACAAATTTCATATGAGTCACCCATAAGTCGCCAAGTCCATCGGATTTGACAGCAGAGGCACATTACGCCATTTAATATCTTCTGAATTGTGGCTACCCTATTTGACACAAAAACAACAAGCGACGATGGCGGAGCCTTTATCCAATGTAGCGTTATTTCGGAGTCTGCCCAGAATAAACGCTCTCTATTCTGCATTTGTCAAGAACTCGTTTGACGTATGAACAAAATTGAGACGAGAGGCGGCGCTTAGCTTAGCCTTGGTATGGCTTTCGTCTTTGGTGGAGCAACTCTAGCTTTTGCTGCCAGCAATCGACAACAGATTTGACCATTTTTGATAACTCGAATATAAAGGCCACAGCCGTATGCTTTACTAGAAGGGTCTGTGGATCCCTAAACTTGAAGAGTTTAGCACCCACAATCATTTTCCAATTGGAGTTTCCAAAGTTTTTGTAGGTGAATTAGAGATTTTATGCTTATGGGGCACAGCCCTCCTAACAGATCGAATAGTCGTGCCCTAACTGACAGAATTGTGCGCTTTGTGTGGGTCACTTCCGCAAAACTTTCATCTAAACGAAAGCGAAATGTGTCTGCATGTGCAATCCTAAGGCTAAGGTCGAAACGGCATGGTTTGAATGGCCGTCATGTGTGTCTCTATGACGAGCTCCAAGTTCTTGAAAGCAACGAATTGCAAGAAATGGAGCTAAGACCGTTCCGTAGGGGACAATAAAAATTTTTAACTTATGAGATGGATTTTCTCGCCACACTATGAGCTGGAAGTTGCGATCGTATTCCGCCATACTCACTTCCCTGTACATCTTCTGCTGTTAAGGCAAAGTGATTGAAACGAAATCTTACGAGAGATAACACCAATACCCTCTGAATAGTCCGTTTTTAAATCGTCCAGAAACTACCCATCCCATCTGTAGCAATGGACCTCAATAATTCAGTCTGAGTTGACCGGTTCAGAAAACCTCAAAGAATGAGTCTGCTCGAGGCAATCATCAGGTCGTGGCGCTCCGAATAGGAGAGATCCTGGAAAATTCGGACATATCAGAAAGAAAATGGGTTCCATTCGTTCCAGACGATGTGAGACGAGTTTTCATAGAGATGCTAGATGATATCTGGTCCACCGTTTCTATTCGACGAAGAAGAGCACTGGTCGATTGCAAAGCTAAGCCCGAGTAACCTGAAACGGATACACGTACATGAGTTGAAGGAGACGCCGTAGCCGCCATCGCTTCGTTCGTTCTCTGTCGTAATGACCAGACGTGCACTCCGCTTCTTTTCCGTTTATTTTGTATAAAAAACCGGTGTTTTTAAAAAAAATATTTATTTAACTCCCTGTTCAGCCTTAAAATCTAAAAATCTTTTCTTATCGCGAGTGCATGCCTTTTAATTTGTGTGAAAACATAATTTACATTTTTTTTTTCGAGAGCCGGATAGTTTGTGTGTTGCTCTCTGTAAGTACGCTCTCACGTGGAATTTAGCTCTTATTCCCGTTGCTTTTGCTTTAGTTATCACTCTCTCCCTATCATCCGAACCGATATAACTGTTCTTTCTCTCTCGCACTTTAAACTTTATGAGTAGTAGCGCTTTCTGTTATTAGCTCTTACTATAACCGCTCTCCTCTTTGCTCTTATTTTACTAATTCCCCTGTAATCGTTTATTTGGCACATTGCTGTGATATCTATTTGTATCGAAAATTTTAAAGTTGTTAACAAAAAATGGGTTATGCTATCGCTAAATTTAATGGTTTGCATTACAGCTGCGGGGCATGCCGGGCAGTTGAGATAATAATGGTAATATTTAGTTGGTAATACTTAGGAGACAGATGCGGATGGGCTTTAAGGAGCTGACCGTTGACTTTAGAAATCAGTACGATCGGCTTCTAGCCATGGAGTCTCAGTTTAGCAGTCTACGCCTCTGCGGGATCTGCCAACCGTCACTCAGCCGCTCGTTGCCGATAAACTGATCCTGACCACTCAAAGTGTGCAATTGATTTCGTTTCCCACTCCAAGAGCAATGACAGCTGCTGGCGATGCAAATTCGGTAGACGAATTCATCGCCTCGGAGAACGTGCAGCCAGAAACGTCTATAGCGTCCGTGTACGTGGTGTCCGCAAGCTCACTAGTTGTCCCGTCCATCCCGATCCCACCAGTAAATAGACGTTCCGGACCTCCGGATATTGCCACCACAGGTATTAGGCCTGTGGTGCCCAAACCACTGGTGGGAGTCCCCCCAAAACGACAAGTTTTTGTCTCACGGCTGGCCCCTGACCTCACATCTAATGATGTAATTGCTTTTATGCAAAGCAAAATAAAAGTCGTCGGTTTAAAGGTGGAGAAATTTAATTTCTCTTATGCCAGGGAGATTGCCTCGTTTAAGATAAACTTCTCCCCAACTCAATTTAAAACCATTTGCTCTGCCAAATTTTGGACGGAGTATTTTGTGGTGAAAGAGTTTTAGGCTAAGAAGAAGAATAAGCCCCATAACTCTTACAAATCATTCCAGTGTACCATCCTCAACCCCGGCCTCAACTTCCTCTGCCTCATCTTCTCGTCCTGCTTCCACCCTTGCAAAAAACTAACTTCTCTTTTAGTCACCTATCAGAATGTTAGAGGCTTACGTAGTAAGCTCAGCATTCTTTTCCGGGATATTGTTGCATTTGCTTCTCACGTTATTGTGTTTACTGAAACCTGGTTAAAGCCGTACATTCTTAGTTCCGAGGTTTTGGCAGGTCGGTACACAACTTTTAGCAAGGACCGTTCGTCTAGACGTGCAGGAGGGGCTCTGAATGCAGTGGACTCTAACTTCACGTCCAGGTTCAACCAGAATGGTATTCCTGTGTGTAAAACTGATTCTTCCCGCTTTCACTATATTCATTACTTGCTCGTATATTCCACCTTCTTCGGATATCTCTATTTATGAGCAGCATTTTTTCGCTTTATCTGCTGTTTCTTCCTCGCTATCAGATAAAGATCGTATGATAGTTCTTGGTGACTTCAACTTGCCAACTAGTGCCCATGTCACGACATGACTTTGTTGACGGCTTGCTTGACCTGTCCCTGTCTCAAGTCAACCATGTAAAAAATTCCTTGGGTCGATTGCTTGATCTGTGCTTTGTACCGGATACGACCTTAGTGTTGTTAGCCCGAGCCTTTCCGCTCACTATACCTGAAGACGCCTATCATCCTACTTTCGAAGTGTCGCTAGATATAAGACCAATTGTATTGGATCGGTCGAGTAGGCTACCTGAACGTGTCCGCTGCTTTCGTAAAGCCGAGCTTGCGAAGCTTAATAACCTCATTAGGGATTTTCATTGTTCCGCTTTATATTTGTGCACTGATGTCATAAAAGGGAAAAACATTAATGCTCTTGGCACATTTTGTGTCCTGCTTTCTTGTCCGATTAGATATGGAAAACCCCCTTGGTTTACCAAAGAGTTATCCAGCCTAAAAATCTTAAAATCAAGACGTTATACAAAATCCCAAAAAGTTGGTCCTCCTACTTCTCACTCTCACTATGTAATAGCTCGGTCATATAATAGTTCAATGCTCGATGCAGGATACGTTTTTCTCAGGACCCTTAACAGTTTTACTGCTTCGTAAACAGTAAGCGCAGAACGTCCGCACACCCATCCTTGCTATCATTTTGTATTACGTCGGAAAATAATGATCAGGCAAAGGGCGATCTTTTTGTCCAATTTTTCCAAACCACCTATTCTGAGGAAAGCTACTCTGGTCATCCGTACCCATACGGTTAACCGAGGTCGAACGGCATTTTCAGTCCCTTGTTAAATGAATACTCTCTACTTCATGATCTTCGACTAGCTAAGCCAGTGTTTTCACCGGGTCCAGACGGGGCTCCAGGCTGTGTACTCAGGTACTGCGCCGAGGCTCTGTGTGGACCCTTGCTTGAACTATTAACCATGTCCATCGATTCTTCTTGCTTGTTGGCTCCCTACACCCTATTTGGTGGTTGTCTTGAGCGAATTACCCTGGTGGATGATCTGGGTGTTATGTTAGACCCCAAGTTAAAGTTTTCCGAACACATTTCTACCATGGTAAATAAGGCCATGGGCATGCTTGGGTTTGTAAAGAGGTGGTCAAAGGAATTTGACGACCTCTATATAACAAAGACTCTCTATACCTCGCTTGTTCGTCCGATCTTAGAATACGGCTCCTGTGTATGGTGCCCTCAGTACAAAGTACACCAGGACCGTATAGAATCAGTACAGAAAAACTTTTTACTCTTTGCTCTGCGGGGCCTTAACTGGGATGCGGGTGTGAGACTCCCATCTTACTCTAGTAGACTGCTATTAGTAAACCTCCCATCCTTAGTTAACCGTAGAAAAATGCTTGGTGTGATTTTTATGCACAACTTGATCAGGGGTGACATAGACAGCCCTGATCTGTTGAGCCGCATAAACTTCACGATTCCTATTAGACTTACTAGAAATTTTATACCGTTGTTCCTTCCACTTTGTAGATCGAATTATTCCTTGCAGGAACCGTTTAGGGTCTTATGCTAGGATTATAATTCCCTCTACCATATTATATCCACCACTAATTCTCTTCCTCTTATTAAATTACTAATCCTTACACACCTTTCTAGTAGTTAGTAATTGTAGTGGTATTTGTATTTTGATTGCATGCTTAGTTTCTTAGTAAGTTTAGTGCTAATTTTCCTCGAATGTTAGTCTAACAGCTATCTTTCTTGCATGTTCGCGTTCGGTTCGGCTACGCACCGTGCGGCAGCGCCCCTCGGTCGGTTGGGCGGGAGGAGGGCTGCGTTTTGCCTGGGATTCGCGCGTAACAGCCTTCTGCTGGTTTCTCACGGGCCACTTGACGGTGCAGTAGCTGCATCGCCTCTTGAAAAATGCAGTCATTGCATGTCAACGTCCAAGGAAGTCAAGGTTTCATCGGGAGTACCACAGGGTAGCCATCTGGGCCCCTTACCCTTCGTACTTTTTATTAATGACTTACCTTCGGTATTAACATACTCTCGAGTCCTCATGTACTCATTTGTCCAGCATTCGGAAATTTTAGTTCATTCTCGCTTGAAGTCCGATCTCAATAGCTTTCAGTCATTGTGTTGAGCAAATGTGTTACACCTTAATGCCTCGAAATGCAAAGTAATGGCATTTCATCGTTCTAGCCCCTTGCTGGCTTCCTATACCCTATGCGGTGGTTGTCTTGAGCGAATTACCCTGGTGGATGGCGTAATATTAGACGCCAAGCTAAACATTTTTGAACACATTTCTTCCATGGTAAATAAGGCCATGAGCGTGCTTGGGTTTATAAAGAGGTGGTCAAAGAAATATGACGACCCCTATATAACAAAGAATCTCATTACCTCGTTTGTTCGTCGGATATAAGAATTTTTTTATAGAACATTTTTTACTTTTTGCTCAGCGGGGCCTTAATTGGGATGCAGGTGTGAGATTGCCATCTTACCCTAGTAGATTGCTAAACTTTAGTTAATCAGAGAAAAATTATGGGTATGATTTGTATGCACAATTTGATCGAGGGTGACGTAGATTTGTTGATCCACTAGAATTTATGTATAGTTATAATTTTCCTCTGTCACGGCTATCAGCATCAGTTCGGTTTCGGGCCAGTCAAGGGAAAAACATCGGTGTCTACAACCAACAGCTCCAAACATCACTTTATTTCGGAGTGTACTCCGCCTCCAATTCCTCTCGGAGTGTACTTCATTCTCCGTCTCCGATTCCTCTCGGAGTGTACTTTATCGTCGGCCTTCCCTCCTCTCGGAGCGTGCTTAATCCTCCGTATCCAATAATCTCCTCGGAGCGTACTTAAACCTCCGCTTCCAAATTCTTTTCGGAGCGTACGTAAACCTCCGCAACAAAACTTCTCCACGTAGCGTACTTAAACCTCCGCAACCTAGACTAACGCCGGTAGGACGACCCCCCCTGACCAGAACGAAGTAATCAGCCACGTGCGCCCACCCACGCAGACGACCCAGAAGAAAGGACGACCTATCCCAAACTCTATAAATTTAAGAGAAATAGATCGAACCTATTTTTTGTACAGCTTAATCCACGACAAGTTCTTGAACCACGAGACTCTATTTCATCTACCACATCCAGAGATCAAACAAATTTCTGCGAACCCCGACACGGCGAGCATACTCAATAAGCAATTGCTTTAGTGGACTGCACTCCTCGCAAGGCACTATAAGATCATCAAGATATCGCATGCGGAGGCGCAACGAGCCCCACTCACCCATTGGCGTCATGCCAGTGAGCTGATACCAGCCTTCTGGCTCTCCGCCACTTCCGAATCCTTGCCGTGTTTGCCGCGTGACACCAACGTTATTTTTAGGTAACCTACATCCGGAGGCACTTCACTGAAAATGTATAGTTAGTGGGGGATGACAATTCTAAAATAATTTTTCAATACCATTTATATAAGATAACCACCGACACTGGAAGTGTGCTGACCTTACATATTAGCGAAGTCCACGCCCAGAGTGCGGCGAATGTATCGCAACAATGTTGGCAGCCGTTGCAGCAATCCGACACAACCCACGAGGCGCAAGACAGCAGTTCCCAAGAGTGCCGAACTTCAGCCAGCGACGTTGGAGTTCTAAGAGCTGTTGACACCTGGTATATGTGGTACCTGGAGTATAAAATGGCCTCTGCCTCCGCCAACACCGTCCGAATCTCACTCTCCGTGAGCGATCTTGTAACAGTTGCAGTTGGGCAGCACAGATCAATCAGCCGACCCTCGGGTGCTCCGCTAACTCAATTTCTGCGACGGCCTAAAAAAAGCCGCTAAGGATCCGGACTACAATTTTGTAGTTTTATTTGCATTAATTTTCTTTTTTTTGTTGATTCCTTCTGAACCTTGCTATTCGTATGTAAATTCCATTCACCTCCGCGTCACAGTCATGACTCGAAAGCACCGCTACCAAAATTTAATTTATTTTGTCTGCTGAAAAAAAACAAAATAATACTAGTACAATAAATAAACCTTCCTAAATGAAGCTGTAAGTGACCAAATATCTATTTTGCCTTTGCGCCGGTATTCGCATAATTCGAAAAGGCATGCGCAAACGGCCGACCATTGATGCTAAGAGAGTGCAACGTTTTCATTCAAAATTTAAAGCTTTTAGTTCTCGTAGTTGCCAATTCCGCTCCAATTCTCCAATGCATGGGAGCTTAACAGACAATTACACTGACCAACAAAAAATTACTTTTAGTTTTGGATTTAGATTGCGGATTGCTGATCTGACTTTAAATGAAGTTGATAATTTTTTTGTATATATATATTTTTTTCCCCATAATTATTAGTTTTATTATTTCGATATATCCAATTAACATACATATACCCTATCGTTTACATATACATATATTCTAATTTTTCCCTTTATCGTTTATTGATTAAGCAACATTTTCCAACCTCATTTATTTTGTTTTCCCTCATTGATTTTCATAATATTCGAAATTAAATACTTTTGTAAGATTTGTGTTTGCTAGTTGTTTTATGATTATGTCGTAGTTAGTACCGAAAAATATACTTAAGTAATGTTAGCAATGAATATGGAATAGACTTATAATTTCGGTGAGAATTGAAGCTATTTCCAGAACATTCTCACAACTGGAAATCATGGAAGGGTGGATAAAGACTCGTGTGGGTCGACTACCATCTCAAGACCTCACGTCGACGATCTTTTTGGAACCGACAGACGAAAGCACCTAGTACCTTCTGGTATGCCTTATGTATGATTGTGCCGATTATTTTCCGTGTATGCTAGGAATAGGCATATTGTTGTTTTTGGAGTTAGCTCCTTTTAAAGTTATATTTGAGATTATATTTTTAAGTTTATATAGTAAGAGTCGCGACGCCTTCAAACGAACTCCCCCTCCCCAAGTTACCGAATGACAGCGGAACCAGAGAATCCCAGCCGGCAGTGACCTCGACATCCGAGTCGATCCATCCCCTGCTGACGTACATATACATAGCGATATACCACAACAATTTTTGGCGCTCAAAGTGGGCACGAGGAGAAATTTTATAGTAACAGTACAAAAAACTATTGGTTAATTTAGCAATAATATCAGCTCATTCATTAATGAAATTAAAATAATACTTGTGTTTTTTTCGGTAGGGAAACTTGGGTTTGCTAATTTTTCCTGATTATGTGGCAAAATGCATAGTTTTAAGTACCGAAAAATATACTGAAGTTATACTAGCAATGAATATGGAATAGACCTTAAATTTCCTAGTGGAATGGTGATGTAATGGGGTAGGGTGAGAATTATTGAGATTTCCAGAACCATCTCACAACTGGAAATGATGGAAAGGTGGGTACAGAATCGTGGGGGTTACCATCTCAATACCTAACGCAGGCGATATTTTTGGAATACCTTCGGGTACGCCCTAGGTATGATTGTGCCGTTTAGTTTTCGTGTATGCTCGGAATAGGCATATTGTTGTTTTCGGAGCTAGCTCCCTGTAGAGTCAAGGGATTATATTTTCTTAAGTTTATGTTATAGGAGTCGAGACGCGGTCAAACGAACGTTGTTACATAAATTGTTGGCGCCCAACGTCGGGCAAGTTCCCATCTTTTGCTCGTTTGTATTCAAATGCTTAATGCTGACTTTAGTTTTCTGCGAAAGATCTTACCATCGGTCGGATAAAATTTCAGAATATTACGGATTCTGTTTGTTTTTTTTTACCAAAAAAGCGATATTAATTCAGTTAATTAAGAGGATTTTAGCTTCAATAGATTTACTTGTGAAATTGATTAAGAATTCTTCCACTTTGAGCGGAGCATACGGTTACATATAATTGCAGAGTATATTGCATATTTGGTTTAGGCCGGATATCAGAACAGACTGTCCCTGAACGGGTCATGGAAGCACAGATATTACGGTCCCAGATTTGGTTGCACTCATACCGTTGAATTGGCGGGTATTACTGCAACGGCAAGAATTTGCAAGTCCTATCCCTATCTTATTATGTCACCAATAAAATGTCACCATAGGAAACAATTTAGAATATGGAAAAGAAAAATTATAAAATATGTGTTGTCGGTTTTCCCGCGGAGTTGCCTTCAACAGCTCCAATTGAATTCGCTCTAGCATTTATTACCACAAGTTCTTGTCCGGTGCCGGTGCCAGCGCCGAGCTGTGCTGGTCTGTTTTATTCTATAAAGTACATCGACACATAACCTAGTACAATATTGCCAAATAATCTTATCGCAGTATGTCCTCCTGCTTTAACCACGTGACAGTGAAAAGTGAAGCTTAAAACTATGGCGGCATCTCATGGTAGCCGACAGTATGCCCGTATATTTGTGGCTAGAAATTCACCTTTATCGATCAACTTTAAATACAAGATCAAATACTATCCCGCCTATTGCAGTCAACTATCGTCCGACGACATGCGTTTACGACATAGTCCTCAGCGAAACAATCCGCTGGGTTCGGAAAACTTTCGTGGCATTTGTTGCTTCGAAATGTCCAATACTCAGCCGTGTTTTTGTACCCCTTGCAATCACGTTTTCTATAAAGCATGTCTGGCAGAATGGTTCCCTCATTACGATAATTTTCCGAATTGTAGTTGGGTATGTACGTTATCTAAAGTGAAACTAGCTGTTGGCAATTGTTCTCCAAACAAGCAGCAGCTGGAACCAACAGAATTACAAGGTCGCTCGGGAATTACTACTCAAAGTCTTGAAAAAGCTTTGAAGGTAGCACAGACCCGGGTAATGGACATGGTCAGCCAGAGACAGGATAGGTAGCAGTGGGAAATGGCAACAATACCCAATTGGGCCAAACTCCAACTGTAGGTTTAGTCCTGGTCGAACGGACCACCGGGCCAACTCGTTCGAAAAGAATTCAATCACCAGCCAAAAAGCAGTTCCCGCAAGGTCGATCTTCCGGTCCTAAAGTGGGGTGTTTGTCGGGATTGGATGCTAGCCATAGCTCCAACCAGACTGAAGCTCCAATGTCGCTGCTTACTCTAGCCAAACCAGAGCTTGGACTTGAATGTCCTCCAACAGATAATTGAGCGCACCGTTGCCAGAGTCATATCCAAAGGGCTTGAGCAAAAAGGCACCTGCCTGGTGACTGTCGGACAGTCGATCGGGCGAAGACTTGTTGTGACGGGACCCTAGAATGACTAAACTCGGAATTGATTTTCTACTTTATAATGATAAGATTTATTTATTTGATATTTTCTTTGCTGTCGTCGTGCCCCGAAAGATTTTTGTGAATTATTCTAAGGAGGGTAAGATTGGCGCGCGGGACAACGTCTGCTCTTTGCCCGGGTCTCCGCGCAAGTGATTTTCGCTCGGCGATCGCTATTTTATCGGTATCTATGAGTATGTTCGGAGCTTACGAGTAAGTGTGGGGAATAAAGTGTTAGCGTGGGATTGGCTGTCGCTTCGCGAGACGTTGCAAAGTAGTGAGTGGAAGTGGGCGGACCACAGGTTTTCTCGCCGGAATCCGGATGGTCGATGAGAGAGCAGCGGAAGGCTGTCTCAAGGGCCCTCGTGTTGGCCCCTCAGCAGAACACGAGTAAACCTGTGGTCGCCGCCGCAGCGGAGCTGACCGAACGAAAGGAGAGGTGGGAAACCGGGCCGAACAGCGGGTACCCTACCATAACCTTACGGAGGGTAAAGCAACCCGCTGCAGAGGCGGCCTTCCACACTATGGAATTGGGAGAACAGAAGAATTGCTGGCGAACAGCAGCTTGGAGGAAATCTTAAAATTTCTTTAAGCCAAATGGAACATTTGTGAGGTGTTCTTAGATCTAAACAAAGGTATGTTAATGTAAAACAAAATTAAATGGCTTCGATCCCGCGCTGAAGTGTCCTGCAGCACCCATTTTATGGTTCGTTACAGGATGAAACTTTGGATAGCGCATCTTGCACATCCTGCTGGTTGGCAAGCACGCGATTGGAAATACCACAAGCAGGAGTGGATCATATCATTTGTTCGGCATTTTGTCAAGCTCTTAGATAACAATAAATAAAATAAATAAAGACTTTCTTCTAAATTTTATAAACAAGGAATTGATTCGATTTTGAAAACAAAACGTCGGAGAATCCTTCGTCATTTGGCATTAAATTTGCTTCCCGAAACTCGTCACAAAATGTTATATCAGTCCATTAGCTCAGTCGGTCAATTGAGAAGATTAGATTAGATTAGATTAGATTACATGCATGAAAATCTGGTGCACGAGATACAGAAATCAGAGAAGCCTAGGCTACCGCTCCAGAAAGCGATCCAGAAAAGGATGAGGATATTAACATAGAGGCCATTCAAAGTTCAACGGCTAAGCGCACTTGTTGGAATTGTGAAGAGCTTGGTCATGTATGGGAAAATTGTCTTGCAGATAGGCGTATATTATGTTACGGCTGTGGAAGGTCTGCCTCCGAATGTCTATAAGCCGCTGTGCCAAACCTGTATACGTAGAGCTTCGGAAAACCGTCAGAAAGTTGCATCCAACAACATTCGGATGCTCCCGAAGAACCACAATTAGCCTTGCCTGTTGTCATAGCTCGCGACAAGAAGAATTTGGCTTCTTGTTCTCATAAAATAAGGGAAAGGGAGATGATCGTAAAGAAGAGTTGTAGGTTTTTACCGTATCACGGATGGATAAATAAGTATTTAGAGGTGCGAAAAATAATTTTCAATGAAGAACCACATGAAGTACCAAAACGCAGTTCCCGCAAGTTCGATCTTCCGGTCCTAAAGTGGGGTGTTTGTCGGGATTGGATGCTAGCCATAGCTCCAACCAGACTGAAGCTCCAATGTCGCTGCTTAATCTAGCCAAACCAGGGCTTGGACTTGAATGTCCTCCAACAGATAATTGAGCGCACCGTTGCCAGAGTCAAAGGTGCTTTTTTGCTTTTTGCTTGAGCAAAAAGGCACCTGCCTGGTGACTGTCGGATAGTCGATCGGGCGAAGACTTGTTGTGACGGGACCCTAGAATGACTAAACTCGGAATTGATTTTCTACTTTATAATGATAAGATTTATTTATTTGATATTTTCTTTGCTGTCGTCGTGCCCCGAAAGATTTTTGTGAATTATTCTAAGGAGGGTAAGATTGGCGCGCGGGACAACGTCTGCTCTTTGCCCGGGTCTCCGCGCAAGTGATTTTCGCTCGGCGATCGCTATCTTATCGGTATCTATGAGTATGTTCGGAGCTTACGAGTAAGTGTGGGGAATAAAGTGTTAGCGTGGGATTGGCTGTCGCTTCGCGAGACGTTGCAAAGTAGTGAGTGGAAGTGGGCGGACCACAGGTTTTCTCGCCGGAATCCGGATGGTCGATGAGAGAGAAGCGGAAGGCTGTCTCAAGGGCCCTCGTGTTGGCCCCTCAGCAGAACACGAGTAAACCTGTGGTCGTCGCCGCAGCGGAGCTGACCGAACGAAAGGAGAGGTGGGAAACCGGGCCGAACAGCGGGTACCCTACCATAACCTTACGGAGGGTAAAGCAACCCGCTGCAGAGGCGGCCTTCCACACTATGGAATTGGGAGAACAGAAGAATTGCTGGCGAACAGCAGCTTGGAGGAAATCTTAAAATTTCTTTAAGCCAAATGGAACATTTGTGAGGTGTTCTTAGATCTAAACAAAGGTATGTTAATGTAAAACAAAATTAAATGGCTTCGATCCCGCGCTGAAGTGTCCTGCAGCACCCATTTTATGGTTCGTTACAAGATGAAACTTTGGATAGCGCATCTTGCACATCCTGCTGGTTGGCAAGCACGCGATTGGAAATACCACAAGCAGCAGTGGATCATATCATTTTTTCGGCATTTTGTCAAGCTCTTAGATAACAATAAATAAAATAAATAAAGACTTTCTTCTAAATTTTATAAAAAAAGGAATTGATTCGATCTCGAAAACAAAACGTCGGAGAATCCTTCGTCATTTGGCATTAAATTTGCTTCCCGAAACTCGTCACAAAATGTTATATCAGTCCATTAGCTCAGTCGGTCAATTGAGAAGATTAGATTAGATTATATTACATGCATGAAAATCTGGTTCACGAGATACAGAAATCAGAGAAGCCTAGGCTACCGGTCCAGAAAGCGATCCAGAAAAGGATGAGGATATTAACATAGAGGCCATTCAAAGTTCAACGGCTAAGCGCACTTGTTGGAATTGTGAAGAGCTTGGTCATGTATGGGAAAATTGTCTTGCAGATAGGCGTATATTATGTTACGGCTGTGGAAGGTCTGCCTCCGAATGTCTATAAGCCGCTGTGCCAAACCTGTTTACGTAGAGCTTCGGAAAACCGTCAGAAAGTTGCATCCAACAACATTCGGATGCTCCCGAAGAACCACAATTAGCCTTGCCTGTTGTCATAGCTCGCGACAAGAAGAATTTGGCTTCTTGTTCTCATAAAATAAGGGAAAGGGAGATGATCGTAAAGAAGAGTTGTAGGTTTTTACCGTATCACGGATGGATAAATAAGTATTTAGAGGTGCGAAAAATAATTTTCAATGAAGAACCACATGAAGTACCAAAACGAACCCAGCGTTTAAGAAAATATGTTAAATATGTTAATGTTAAAAATAACCGTAGACTGTTAGTTTCCGCTATTATTAGTAGTCCCAAGGATATGCGCAGTTTTGACGAAGTATCCTTTCTGGCTCTAACAGAACAGGGTCTGTTAGACACCGGCGTAAATATAATATATACATTATATAATATAATATAATGTATAGGTGCTGAAGTATCTCGGACTGATTTTTCATCCCTTTCTGAATATAAACTCACAAAAGCCAATGCAAAAACAGCAGATGGACCAAAGTCAGCAGATACTGGGGGTGTTAAATGTCATCATGCAGTATCGAATTTTTGAGAAACCTATGAAGTTAAATATAATTCCATCCCTGAAATAAAATCTAATTCTCGGTCACGATTTTTGGAGATCCTTTTCGCTGGCCCCAGACATAATTACAGCTGTCGAGATAAGCTCGAAGGACGAAGTGGCAGCCGAACCAGACCCATTACGTTACCTTAGTTGCAGCAAAACCAACAACTCGAGGTTGCTAAGCAGTTATTTTTGAACGCGGCGGAGGGACTAGGCCGTACGGCGTATCGATAGAGGTCAGGAAGTTGCTTTTTGCCGAGGTAATTCGCATGTTCCAACTAGGCGTTATTGAACCAGTGCTTGGAGTTCGCTAATGAGACTGGTTTTCAAGCCCAACAAAGTCTGTCTGTGTATCGATGCTCGACGACTTAATGAAATTACCCGTAAGGGTTTCCGGCTGCCCAAGGCAAATATCATAACCAAGATGGACCTAAAAGATGCTTTTTGGCAGATCAAACTCTCTAAGGATTCAAAGTCACCAACTACTTTTACGGTTCCGGAAAGGCCTTTATACCAGTTTAAGGTAATGACTTTTGGCCTATGTGTCGTTTGATGGATGAGATCATTCCCCCGGATCAGAGTTACTGCGTCTTTGGATACTTGGACGATCTCTGCATCGTATCTAAAGATTTCTCTGCCCATCTGGCAGTCCTTGTACGACTCGCTGAACAGTTTAGAAAAGCAACCTGACTCTGAATATTTGAAAGATACATTTCTGTGTCACCAGCGTAAATTATCTGGGATAGGTCATCAGTAATGGAGGTGTTTGCACCGATCCTTCCAAAGAAGCTTATAAACTGAACTGACCTCCACCGAGGAATATAAAACAGGTTCGCGGCTTTCTTTGGGTTTGTGGCTGGTATCGTAGATACATCACAGAGTTTCTTTCCAACAAAAACAAGTTAATTCTGACCGCGGAAGCCCAAGTCGCAATGGACTTTTTAAAAACCGTGTTGACTTCTGCTGTTGTGGTGGGAAGGTTAGCTCGATGGATCTTTAGATTGCAGCAATTTTAATTCTCGATATCGCTCGAAAAGGAAAAGATCACATTGTCTCCGATGCTCTATCCCGATTACATGAACCTGAAGTATCCGCAGTAGAGATGAGTACTGGAATAGATCTCGAATCCGATGCCTTTCAGGATGAGAGCTACCAACAGTTAAAAAAACAGTATATAAAACATTCCGCTTAACTGCCCGATCTGAAAATAATCGACCAATTTCTGTACATTCGAAACGAATACGCAGATGAAAATGCTGTGCAAAATGGACAAATTTTGGAAGTTATGGGTGGCCGAGCGATTTAAGACCGACGTTCTTAAACAAGCTCATGACAATCCTACGTCCGCATGCCGGCATGCAAAAGACCATAGAAAAAGACCGTAAAAGCTTGTTTTGGTCCGGTTTAGCTAAAGATATTCGAGAGTTGTAGATATTCGCAGTTGTAAGGTTTGCAAAGCATGCAAAGCTCTAATTATACTTTGCGACCACCCATGGGAAACCACATTTAAACTTGTCGACCATTTGTACATACATCTGCTTGGACCCTATCCACGCTGCAAAAATGGACATGCCGGCTTGCTAATTGTTTTAGATCACTTCAGCAAATACTTTTGGCTACACCACCTGAGGAAATTTACATCCGTAATAGTCCAAGAATTTCTGCTGCCTGAAACTGTCGTTAACGATAATGGAAACAAATTTTCATCAATCTTTAGGCTGTTCACCATGTCGAGCCCTGTTTGGCCTAGATATGCTCACGCATGGGACGGATTATAAGCTTCTGAAGGAGTTAGACTTGCTGGAAGAACCCGATTTACTGGTATCTAGGTCGGACAATCTAGCGCAAATCTGAAAAGAGCAAAGCCTGTGTCGTTCCGAGAAGGTCAGGAAGTACTTCACCGAAATTTTTCCTTTGGAAAATTCACGCAGAATTGTAATGCCAAATGGGCTCCTAAAATCCTTAAATGTCGCGTTCGGAAAAAATTGATAATTGTTTCTCACTTCTGGAAAATTTGCATAGCCATGAAAGAGGAACCTTTAATGCGAAAGACATTAGATCCTGATTTCCGCTAATATTCTGTCTAACGGTGGCAAATTATCGGGAGGTGTAACGGTTTCGGCTAGACAGTCCAGATCCAGGAAAGTCTATTGCTATGGTGCTCGGGTATATCGAATGCAATAACTTTGGGCCAATTAGATTAGCAGATCCTAGCATAGTTGGGGTGGGTGCATGCAGGCTCGATTTAGGGAACAGCTGAGCTAAGCTTTCGTAAGTTCTGTGCAGCGCATCGCAGAGGAGCTTTCGAAGCGAATTATTCGCTCTAGCATTTATTACCACAAGTTCTTGTCCGGTGCTGGTGCCAGCGCCGAGCTGTGCTGGTCTGTTTTATTCTATAAAGTACATCGACACATAACCTAGTACAATATTGCCAAATAATCTTATCGCAGTATGTCCTCCTGCTTTAACCACGTGACAGTGAAAAGTGAAGCTTAAAATTATGGCGGCATCTCATGGTAGCCGACAGTATGCCCGTATATTTGTGGCTAGAAATTCACCTTTATCGATCAACTTTAAATACAAGATCAAATACTATCCCGCCTATTGCAGTCAACTATCGTCCGACGACATGCGTTTACGACATAGTCCTCAGCGAAACAATCCGCTGGGTTCGGAAAACTTTCGTGGCATTTGTTGCTTCGAAATGTCCAATACTCAGCCGTGTTTTTGTACCCCTTGCAATCACGTTTTCTATAAAGCATGTCTGGCAGAATGGTTCCCTCATTACGATAATTTTCCGAATTGTAGTTGGGTATGTACGTTATCTAAAGTGAAACTAGCTGTTGGCAATTGTTCTCCAAACAAGCAGCAGCTGGAACCAACAGAATTACAAGGTCGCTCGGGAATTACTACTCAAAGTCTTGAAAAAGCTTTGAAGGTAGCACAGACCCGGGTAATGGACATGGTCAGCCAGAGACAGGATAGGTAGCAGTGGGAAATGGCAACAATACCCAATTGGGCCAAACTCCAACTGGAGGTTTAGTCCTGGTCGAACGGACCACTGGGCCAACTCGTTCAAAAAGAATTCAATCACCAGCCAAAAAGCAGTTCCCGCAAGGTCGATCTTCCGGTCCTAAAGTGGGGTGTTTGTCGGGATTGGATGCTAGCCATAGCTCCAACCAGACTGAAGCTCCAATGTCGCTGCTTAATCTAGCCAAACCAGGGCTTGGACTTGAATGTCCTCCAACAGATAATTGAGCGCACCGTTGCCAGAGTCATATCCAAAGGGCTTGAGCAAAAAGGCACCTGCCTGGTGACTGTCGGATAGTCGATCGGGCGAAGACTTGTTGTGACGGGACCCTAGAATGACTAAACTCGGAATTGATTTTCTACTTTATAATGATAAGATTTATTTATTTGATATTTTCTTTGCTGTCGTCGTGCCCCGAAAGATTTTTGTGAATTATTCTAAGGAGGGTAAGATTGGCGCGCGGGACAACGTCTGCTCTTTGCCCGGGTCTCCGCGCAAGTGATTTTCGCTCGGCGATCGCTATCTTATCGGTATCTATGAGTATGTTCGGAGCTTACGAGTAAGTGTGGGGAATAAAGTGTTAGCGTGGGATTGGCTGTCGCTTCGCGAGACGTTGCAAAGTAGTGAGTGGAAGTGGGCGGACCACAGGTTTTCTCGCCGGAATCCGGATGGTCGATGAGAGAGAAGCGGAAGGCTGTCTCAAGGGCCCTCGTGTTGGCCCCTCAGCAGAACACGAGTAAACCTGTGGTCGCCGCCGCAGCGGAGCTGACCGAACGAAAGGAGAGGTGGGAAACCGGGCCGAACAGCGGGTACCCTACCATAACCTTACGGAGGGTAAAGCAACCCGCTGCAGAGGCGGCCTTCCACACTATGGAATTGGGAGAACAGAAGAATTGCTGGCGAACAGCAGCTTGGAGGAAATCTTAAAATTTCTTTAAGCCAAATGGAACATTTGTGAGGTGTTCTTAGATCTAAACAAAGGTATGTTAATGTAAAACAAAATTAAATGGCTTCGATCCCGCGCTGAAGTGTCCAGCAGCACCCATTTTATGGTTCGTTACAAGATGAAACTTTGGATAGCGCATCTTGCACATCCTGCTGGTTGGCAAGCACGCGATTGGAAATACCACAAGCAGCAGTGGATCATATCATTTGTTCGGCATTTTGTCAAGCTCTTAGATAACAATAAATAAAATAAATAAAGACTTTCTTCTAAATTTTATAAACAAGGAATTGATTCGATCTCGAAAACAAAACGTCGGAGAATCCTTCGTCATTTGGCATTAAATTTGCTTCCCGAAACTCGTCACAAAATGTTATATCAGTCCATTAGCTCAGTCGGTCAATTGAGAAGATTAGATTAGATTAGATTACATGCATGAAAATCTGGTTCACGAGATACAGAAATCAGAGAAGCCTAGGCTACCGGTCCAGAAAGCGATCCAGAAAAGGATGAGGATATTAACATAGAGGCCATTCAAAGTTCAACGGCTAAGCGCACTTGTTGGAATTGTGAAGAGCTTGGTCATGTATGGGGAAAATTGTCTTGCAGATAGGCGTATATTATGTTACGGCTGTGGAAGGTCTGCCTCCGAATGTCTATAAGCCGCTGTGCCAAACCTGTATACGTAGAGCTTCGGAAAACCGTCAGAAAGTTGCATCCAACAACATTCGGATGCTCCCGAAAAACCACAATTAGCCTTGCCTGTTGTCATAGCTCGCGACAAGAAGAATTTGGCTTCTTGTTCTCATAAAATAAGGGAAAGAGAGATGATCGTAAGGAAGAGTTGTAGGTTTTTACCGTATCACGGATGGATAAATAAGTATTTAGAGGTGCGAAAAATAATTTTCAATGAAGAACCACATGAAGTACCAAAACGAACCCAGCGTTTAAGAAAATATGTTAAATATGTTAATGTTAAAAATAACCGTAGACTGTTAGTTTCCGCTATTATTAGTAGTCCCAAGGATATGCGCAGTTTTGACGAAGTATCCTTTCTGGCTCTAACAGAACAGGGTCTGTTAGACACCGGCGCAAATATAATCTGTATAGGTGCTGAAGTAACTCGGACTGATTTTTCATCCCTTTCTGAATATAAACTCACAAAAGCCAATGCAAAAACAGCAGATGGACCAAAGTCAACAAATACTGGGGGTGTTAAATGTCATCATGCGGTATCGAACTTTTGAGAAACCTATGAAGTTATATATAATTCCATCCCTGAAATAAAATCTAATTCTCGGTCACGATTTTTGGAGATCCTATCCGCTGGCCCCAGACATAATTACAGCTGTCGAGATAAGCTCGAAGGACGATGTGGCAGCCGAACCAGACCCATTACGTTACCTTAGTTGCAGCAAAACCAACAACTCGAGGTTGCTAAGCAGTTATTTTTGAACGCGGCGGAGGGACTAGGCCGTACGGCGAATCGATAGAGGTCAGGCAACCCCCGTGAAACAACGATTCTAGCCGGTTAGCCCAGCGATGGAAAAGTTGCTTTATGCCGAGGTAATTCGCATGTTCCAACCAGGCGTTATAGAACCAGTGCTATTACTCCAGTGCTTGGAGTTCGCCAATGAGACTGGTTTTCAAGCCCAACAAAGTCCGTCTGTGTATCGATGCTCGACGACTTAATGAAATTACCCGTAAGGGTTTCCGGCTGCCCAAGGCAAATATCATAACCAAGATGGACCTAAAAGATGCTTTTTGGCAGATCGAACTCTCTAAGGATTCAAAGTCACCAACTGCTTTTACGGTTCCGGAAAGGCCTTTATACCAGTTTAAGGTAATGACTTTTGGCCTATGTGTCGTTTGATGGATGAGATCATTCCCCCGGATCAGAGTTACTGCGTCTTTGGATACTTGGACGATCTCTGCATCGTATCTAAAGATTTCTCTGCCCATGTAGCAGTCATGGTACGAGTCGCTGAACAGTTCAGAAAAGCAACCTGACTCTGAATATTTAAAAGATACATTTCTGTGTCACCAGCGTAAATTATCTGGGATAGGTCATCAGTAATGGAGGTATTTGCACCGATCCCTCCAAAGTAGCTTGTAAACTGAACTGACCTCCGCCGAGGAATATAAAACAGGTTCGCGGCTTTCTTTGGGTTTGTGGCTGGTATCGTAGATACATCACAGAGCTTCTTTGCAATAAAAACAAGTTAATTCTGACCCCGGAAGCCCAAGTCGCAATGGACTTTTTAAAAACCGTGTTGACTTCTGCTGTTTTGGTGGGAAGGTTAGCTCGATGGATCTTTAGATTGCAGCAATTTTAATTCTCGATATCGCTCGAAAAGGAAAAGATCTCCATTGTCTCCGATGCTCTATCCCGATTACATGAACCTGAAGTATCCGCAGTAGAGATGAGTACTGGAATAGATCTCGAATCCGATGCCTTTCAGGATGAGAGCTACCAACAGTTAAAAAATAGTATATAAAACATTCCGCTTAACTGCCCGATCTGAAAATAATCGACCAATTTCTGTACATTCGAAACGAATACGCAGATGAAAATGCTGTGCAAAATGGACAAATTTTGGAAGTTATGGGTGGCCGAGCGATTTAAGACCGACGTTCTTAAACAAGCTCATGACAATCCTACGTCCGCATGCCGGCATGCAAAAGACCATAGAAAAAGACCGTAAAAGCTTGTTTTGGTCCGGTTTAGCTAAAGATATTCGAGAGTTGTAGATATTCGCAGTTGTAAGGTTTGCAAAGCATGCAAAGCTCTAATTATACTTTGCGACCACCCATGGGAAACCACATTTAAACTTGTCGACCATTTGTACATACATCTGCTTGGACCCTATCCACGCTGCAAAAATGGACATGCCGGCTTGCTAATTGTTTTAGATCACTTCAGCAAATACTTTTGGCTACACCACCTGAGGAAATTTACATCCGTAATAGTCCAAGAATTTCTGCTGCCTGAAACTGTCGTTAACGATAATGGAAACAAATTTTCATCAATCTTTAGGCTGTTCACCATGTCGAGCCCTGTTTGGCCTAGATATGCTCACGCATGGGACGGATTATAAGCTTCTGAAGGAGTTAGACTTGCTGGAAGAACCCGATTTACTGGTATCTAGGTCGGACAATCTAGCGCAAATCTGAAAAGAGCAAAGCCTGTGTCGTTTCGAGAAGGTCAGGAAGTACTTCACCGAAATTTTTCCTTTGGAAAATTCACGCAGAATTGTAATGCCAAATGGGCTCCTAAAATCCTTAAATGTCGCGTTCGGAAAAAATTGATAATTGTTTCTCACTTCTGGAAAATTTGCATAGCCATGAAAGAGGAACCTTTAATGCGAAAGACATTAGATCCTGATTTCCGCTAATATTCTGTCTAACGGTGGCAAATTATCGGGAGGTGTAACGGTTTCGGCTAGACAGTCCAGATCCAGGAAAGTCTATTGCTATGGTGCTCGGGTATATCGAATGCAATAACTTTGGGCCAATTAGATTAGCAGATCCTAGCATAGTTGGGGTGGGTGCATGCAGGCTCGATTTAGGGAACAGCTGAGCTAAGCTTTCGTAAGTTCTGTGCAGCGCATCGCAGAGGAGCTTTCGAAGCGAAGCATTTAGATCTTTTAGCAATTATTTAAGCAGTCCAAAAGCACAAGTTCTTTCTCTTTTTGAAAATTCGAATCGGTTCAGCTGGTGATTGTCTCCGCCTCGATAAGAATTGAAAAAAATCAAAAAAAATCAAAAAAAAAATACTTTGAAAATCCCGTGCTGTGTGTGCTTCTCGAAAATCGGGGGAAATTAATAGCCGTGCGCCGAGAAAACTGGCAGGGCACCTACCCTCTCTTAAAGTGCCTATTTTCCACACCTCGCCACCAATTGTTTTTCTGAACCGTTCGTCCCAAATTTCTGCAAAAAGAGAACAACACTCGTGTCTCCGTGGAAAATTCGGAGGAAAGTGCACTGTAGGAAAAAATTCGATTTTTTTTTCTTGGTCCTCGTGGTTTTGTTTCTGTTTCGCCCATAGGGCCCTGGCAGATCGGCAGCCCTTCCAGCTCACCCAAATTTCTGCACCCATACCAAACTCCCACCCTTGACGGGAGTACTCTTCGTAAACCGACCTTGGTGTGAGGCCGAGTTTTTATCCTTTGGAAATCGTTGGAAAAGTTCACCTGCCCGGTTACATAACCTCCACCGGCCATAACCCTTGCGCCATCCATAACCTATACGCATACCAAACAAGCGATATTAATTCAGTTAATTAAGAGGATTTTAGCTTCAATAGATTTAATTGTGAAATTGATTAAGAATTCTTCCACTTTGAGCGGAGCATACGGTTACATATAATTGCAGAGTATATTGCATATTTGGTTTAGGCCGGATATCAGAACAGACTGTCCCTGAACGGGTCATGGAAGCACAGATATTACGGTCCCAGATTTGGTTGCACTCATACCGTTGAATTGGCGGGTATTACTGCAACGGCAAGAATTTGCAAGTCCTATCCCTATCTTATTATGTCACCAATAAAATGTCACCATAGGAAACAATTTAGAATATGGAAAAGAAAAATTATAAAATATGTGTTGTCGGTGGTCCCGCGGAGTTGCCTTCAACAGCTCCAATTGAATTCGCTCTAGCATTTATTACCACAAGTTCTTGTCCGGTGCCGGTGCCAGCGCCGAGCTGTGCTGGTCTGTTTTATTCTATAAAGTACATCGACACATAACCTAGTACAATATTGCCAAATAATCTTATCGCAGTATGTCCTCCTGCTTTAACCACGTGACAGTGAAAAGTGAAGCTTAAAACTATGGCGGCATCTCATGGTAGCCGACAGTATGCCCGTATATTTGTGGCTAGAAATTCACCTTTATCGATCAACTTTAAATACAAGATCAAATACTATCCCGCCTATTGCAGTCAACTATCGTCCGACGACATGCGTTTACGACATAGTCCTCAGCGAAACAATCCGCTGGGTTCGGAAAACTTTCGTGGCATTTGTTGCTTCGAAATGTCCAATACTCAGCCGTGTTTTTGTACCCCTTGCAATCACGTTTTCTATAAAGCATGTCTGGCAGAATGGTTCCCTCATTACGATAATTTTCCGAATTGTAGTTGGGTATGTACGTTATCTAGAGTGAAACTAGCTGTTGGCAATTGTTCTCCAAACAAGCAGCAGCCGGAACCAACAGAATTACAAGGTCGCTCGGGAATTACTACTCAAAGTCTTGAAAAAGCTTTGAAGGTAGCACAGACCCGGGTAATGGACATGGTCAGCCAGAGACAGGATAGGTAGCAGTGGGAAGTGGCAACAATACCCAATTGGGCCAAACTCCAACTGTAGGTTTAGTCCTGGTCGAACGGACCACCGGGCCAACTCGTTCGAAAAGAATTCAATCACCAGCCAAAAAGCAGTTCCCGCAAGGTCGATCTTCCGGTCCTAAAGTGGGGTGTTTGTCGGGATTGGATGCTAGCCATAGCTCCAACCAGACTGAAGCTCCAATGTCGCTGCTTACTCTAGCCAAACCAGGGCTTGGACTTGAATGTCCTCCAACAGATAATTGAGCGCACCGTTGCCAGAGTCATATCCAAAGGGCTTGAGCAAAAAGGCACCTGCCTGGTGACTGTCGGATAGTCGATCGGGCGAAGACTTGTTGTGACGGGACCCTAGAATGACTAACTCGGAATTGATTTTTTACTTTATAATGATAAGATTTATTTATTTGATATTTTCTATTCTAAGGAGGGTAAGATTGGCGCGCGGGACAACGTCTGCTCTTTGCCCGGGTCTCCGCGCAAGTGATTTTCGCTCGGCGATCGCTATCTTATCGGTATCTATGAGTATGTTCGGAGCTTACGAGTAAGTGTGGGGAATAAAGTGTTAGCGTGGGATTGGCTGTCGCTTCGCGAGACGTTGCAAAGTAGTGAGTGGAAGTGGGCGGACCACAGGTTTTCTCGCCGGAATCCGGATGGTCGATGAGAGAGAAGCGGAAGGCTGTCTCAAGGGCCCTCGTGTTGGCCCCTCAGCAGAACACGAGTAAACCTGTGGTCGCCGCCGCAGCGGAGCTGATCGAACGAAAGGAGAGGTGGGAAACCGGGCCGAACAGCGGGTACCCTACCATAACCTTACGGAGGGTAAAGCAACCCGCTGCAGAGGCGGCCTTCCACACTATGGAATTGGGAGAACAGAAGAATTGCTGGCGAACAGCAGCTTGGAGGAAATCTTAAAATTTCTTTAAGCCAAATGGAACATTTGTGAGGTGTTCTTAGATCTAAACAAAGGTATGTTAATGTAAAACAAAATTAAATGGCTTCGATCCCGCGCTGAAGTGTCCAGCAGCACCCATTTTATGGTTCGTTACAAGATGAAACTTTGGATAGCACATCTTGCACATCTTGCTGGTTGGCAAGCACGCGATTGGAAATACCACAAGCAGGAGTGGATCATATCATTTCTTCGGCATTTTGTCAAGCTCTTAGACAACAATAAATAAAATAAATAAAGACTATCTTCTGAGTTTATAAACAAGGAATTGATTCGATCTCGAAAACAAAACGTTGGAGAATCTTTCGTCATTTGGCATTAAATTTGCTTCCCGAAACTCGTCACAAAATGTTATATCAGTCCATTAGCTCAGTCGGTCAATTGAGAAGATTAGATTAGATTAGATTAGATTAGATTACATGCATGAAAATCTGGTGCACGAGATACAGAAATCAGAGAAGCCTAGGCTACCGGTCCAGAAAGCGATCCAGAAAAGGATGAGGATATTAACATAGAGGCCATTCAAAGTTCAACGGCTAAGCGCACTTGTTGGAATTGTGAAGAGCTTGGTCATGTATGGGAAAATTGTCTTGCAGATAGGCGTATATTCTGTTACGGCTGTGGAAGGTCCGCCTACGAATGTCTATAAGCCGCTGTGTCAAGCCTGTATACGTAGAGCTTCGGAAAACCGTCAGAAAGTTGCATCCAACAACATTCGGATGCTCCCGAAAAACCACAATTAGCCTTGCCTGTTGTCATAACTCGCGACAAGAAGAATTTGGCTTCTTGTTCTCATAAAATAAGGGAAAGGGAGATGATCGTAAAGAAGAGTTGTAGGTTTTTACCGTATCACGGATGGATAAATAAGTATTTAGAGGTGCGAAAAATAATTTTCAATGAAGAACCACATGAAGTACCAAAACGAACCCACCGTTTAAGAAAATATGTTAAATATGTTAATGTTAAAAATAACCGTAGACTGTTAGTTTCCGCTATTATTAGTAGTCCCAAGGATATGCGCAGTTTTGACGAAGTATCCTTTCTGGCTCTAACAGAACAGGGTCTGTTAGACACCGGCGTAAATATAATATATACATTATATAATATAATATAATGTATAGGTGCTGAAGTATCTCGGACTGATTTTTCATCCCTTTCTGAATATAAACTCACAAAAGCCAATGCAAAAACAGCAGATGGACCAAAGTCAGCAGATACTGGGGGTGTTAAATGTCATCATGCAGTATCGAATTTTTGAGAAACCTATGAAGTTAAATATAATTCCATCCCTGAAATAAAATCTAATTCTCGGTCACGATTTTTGGAGATCCTTTTCGCTGGCCCCAGACATAATTACAGCTGTCGAGATAAGCTCGAAGGACGAAGTGGCAGCCGAACCAGACCCATTACGTTACCTTAGTTGCAGCAAAACCAACAACTCGAGGTTGCTAAGCAGTTATTTTTGAACGCGGCGGAGGGACTAGGCCGTACGGCGTATCGATAGAGGTCAGGAAGTTGCTTTTTGCCGAGGTAATTCGCATGTTCCAACTAGGCGTTATTGAACCAGTGCTTGGAGTTCGCTAATGAGACTGGTTTTCAAGCCCAACAAAGTCTGTCTGTGTATCGATGCTCGACGACTTAATGAAATTACCCGTAAGGGTTTCCGGCTGCCCAAGGCAAATATCATAACCAAGATGGACCTAAAAGATGCTTTTTGGCAGATCAAACTCTCTAAGGATTCAAAGTCACCAACTACTTTTACGGTTCCGGAAAGGCCTTTATACCAGTTTAAGGTAATGACTTTTGGCCTATGTGTCGTTTGATGGATGAGATCATTCCCCCGGATCAGAGTTACTGCGTCTTTGGATACTTGGACGATCTCTGCATCGTATCTAAAGATTTCTCTGCCCATCTGGCAGTCCTTGTACGACTCGCTGAACAGTTTAGAAAAGCAACCTGACTCTGAATATTTGAAAGATACATTTCTATGTCACCAGCGTAAATTATCTGGGATAGGTCATCAGTAATGGAGGTGTTTGCACCGATCCCTCCAAAGAAGCTTATAAACTGAACTGACCTCCACCGAGGAATATAAAACAGGTTCGCGGCTTTCTTTGGGTTTGTGGCTGGTATCGTAGATACATCACAGAGTTTCTTTCCAACAAAAACAAGTTAATTCTGACCGCGGAAGCCCAAGTCGCAATGGACTTTTTAAAAACCGTGTTGACTTCTGCTGTTTTGGTGGGAAGGTTAGCTCGATGGATCTTTAGATTGCAGCAATTTTAATTCTCGATATCGCTCGAAAAGGAAAAGATCACATTGTCTCCGATGCTCTATCCCGATTACATGAACCTGAAGTATCCGCAGTAGAGATGAGTACTGGAATAGATCTCGAATCCGATGCCTTTCAGGATGAGAGCTACCAACAGTTAAAAAAACAGTATATAAAACATTCCGCTTAACTGCCCGATCTGAAAATAATCGACCAATTTCTGAACATTCGAAACGAATACGCAGATGAAAATGCTGTGCAAAATAGACAAATTTTGGAAGTTATGGGTGGCCGAGCGATTTAAGACCGACGTTCTTAAACAAGCTCATGACAATCCTACGTCCGCATGCCGGCATGCAAAAGACCATAGAAAAAGACCGTAAAAGCTTGTTTTGGTCCGGTTTAGCTAAAGATATTCGAGAGTTGTAGATATTCGCAGTTGTAAGGTTTGCAAAGCATGCAAAGCTCTAATTATACTTTGCGACCACCCATGGGAAACCACATTTAAACTTGTCGACCATTTGTACATACATCTGCTTGGACCCTATCCACGCTGCAAAAATGGACATGCCGGCTTGCTAATTGTTTTAGATCACTTCAGCAAATACTTTTGGCTACACCACCTGAGGAAATTTACATCCGTAATAGTCCAAGAATTTCTGCTGCCTGAAACTGTCGTTAACGATAATGGAAACAAATTTACATCAATCTTTAGGCTGTTCACCATGTCGAGCCCTGTTTGGCCTAGATATGCTCACGCATGGGACGGATTATAAGCTTCTGAAGGAGTTAGACTTGCTGGAAGAACCCGATTTACTGGTATCTAGGTCGGACAATCTAGCGCAAATCCGAAAAGAGCAAAGCCTGTGTCGTTCCGAGAAGGTCAGGAAGTACTTCACCGAAATTTTTCCTTTGGAAAATTCACGCAGAATTGTAATGCCAAATGGGCTCCTAAAATCCTTAAATGTCGCGTTCGGAAAAAATTGATAATTGTTTCTAGGTTAGGTTAGGTTATGGTGGTAGCCGGGAGGTAAGAGCCTCCCGCCCCCAAGCTCACTTGGACCTATAAAAGGTCCGTTGTGTTGCCGCATGGGCATGTGCCCCTTCGCGTTGCCCGAACCGTGAGAGCATACTACTGCAGGTTAAGGGCAGTCCCATCCGGTGGCTTGGATGTATTTGGACAAGGTCCCTGGTTTGATTACGGACAGGTCCGAAATGTCCGTGAGGAAAGCGGCCCCGAGAATACGAAGACGACGATTTCCAAGGGCTGGGCAGTGGCAGAAGAAGTGGGGGACCGATTCCTCCTCCTCCTCGTCGCGACAACTCCTGCAGAAGTCGTTATGAGGGATTGACAGTCTAGAGGCGTGAGTGCCGATCTGCCAGTGTCCCGTAATGGCTCTAGTAACTGCAGAGCACTGTGCTCTGCTGAGTTTATACAGCTCTGCTGAGCGCTTCTTCGATCGATATGGCCATATCAATCTTGAGACTTTACAGGAAACGGTTTGCTGCCATCTCCTATTGGCATTTTGCTCGAACAATTCGTGCGTTAGGAGCCTGCACGTAGCCAAGGGCATCGCTACTTGCTCCCTCTCCGGTAGGAGAGGAATCGTAGTACCCTGCCTGGCTAGCTCGTCGGCGGCGTCATTCCCCTCGATGTCCCTGTGGCCGGGGACCCATATAAGGAAGAGATCTAACTGCTCTGTGATCTCGTGCAGAGACCTGCGGCAGTCATTTACAGTCGCTGAGTTCGACGATATTGAGCCTAGAGCTTTGATAGCTGCTTGGCTGTCCGAGAAGACGCACACTAAGTGCGTATCTAGAAGTAATTTGGAGACGATCGAAATGGCCTCCTTGATGGCTTCAACCTCCGCTTGGAACACACTACAGTGATCCGGGAGCCTGAAGCAATGACTGATGTTCAGCTCGCTGCAGTAGACTCCGCCTCCCACGCGGCCGTCTAGCTTTGAGCCATCAGTGTAGAAGTGGACCGCATTTGCAGGTCCTGGTTCGCCCATCTCCCAGTCCTCCCTAGATGGGATTGATACCTGGAAGGGCGTCGAGAGGTGATCACTGGGGATACAGTAATCTGTCCTCTCTGGTAATTGCGGGAGTCTCATCAGGATTCCCGAGTGCCCAACCGCGGATGCTTTCCACAGTCTGGCTTCTCTCATTCTGAGGGCGGAAAGTGTTGCCACCTTCTTTCCCATGAGAACCACAGGGAGGAGGTCCAGCACAGTATCCAGGGCTTCCCCTGGAGTAGTGCGTAGCCCGCCAGTTATGCATAGCTCTGCCATGCGTTGAACTCTGCTGAGTTTATTGAGGCATGTCCTTCTGTCCAAGGCTGGCCACCATACCACCACTCCATAGAGCATGATTGGTCGTATGATGGCGGTGTAGAGCCACCGAACTATATAGGGGGTCATTCCCCATTTTAGTCCGATGGCTTTCCTGCAAGTATAGAGGGCTACTGTGGCCTTCTTTACTCTATCCTCTATGCTCAATTTCCAATCGAGCTTTCTATCGAGGATTAGGCCAAGATACTTGGCGTTGTTGCTGAAGACTAGCGTTTCCCCACATAGTCTTGGGGGAATCAGTACCGGAACTTTGTACTTCCTAGTGAAAAGCACCAGTTCCGTTTTAGACGGGTTGACGCCTAACCCGCATTTGTCTGCCCATTTCGACATTTTCGTGAGAGTACTTGTCATGCACTCACACAATGTCTGCGGAAATTTTCCGGAGAATGCTATGGCAACATCGTCCGCGTACGACACCACACGGCAGCCACCCCCCTCTATCTCCCGCAGCAGTGTGTTCACTGCCACGTTCCATAGGAGGGGCAAGAGGACTCCGCCCTGCGGTGTGCCTCTGCTGACAAATCTGGTACACGTTGACGTCCCCAGTGATGCCTCAACCGTCCTGCATTGTAGCATCTGATCGATCAGGCTCACCGTCCTGGAGTCAACGCCCAGATCCGTCAGTGCGCCCGTGATGGCGGTCGGAAGGATGTTGTTAAAGGCGCCTTCTATGTCGAGGAAGGCTACTAGGGTGTACTCCTTAAAATTAAGGGATGCTTCGATGATCGATGTGATCGAGTGTAGGGCCGTTTCGGTGGATCTTCCCTTCCGATAGGCATGCTGGGAGTCTGAGATCAGACTGGACGGAATGCACGCCGTTAGATGCAGCCCCAGGAGCCGCTCCATCGCCTTTAGAAGAAAAGACGATAGACTTAGGTTAGGTTAGGTTAAGGCGGTAGCCGGGAGGGGGGGATAAGAGCCTCCCGCCCCCAAGCTCACTTGGACCTATAAAAGGTCCGTTGTGTTGCCGCATGGGCATGTGCCCCTTCGCGTTGCCCGAACCGTGAGAGCATACTACTGCAGGTTAAGGGCAGTCCCATCCGGTGGCTTGGATGTATTTGGACAAGGTCCCTGGTTTGATTACGGACAGGTCCGAAATGTCCGTGAGGAAAGCGGCCCCGAGAATACGAAGACGACGATTTCCAAGGGCTGGGCAGTGGCAGAAGAAGTGGGGGACCGATTCCTCCTCCTCCTCGTCGCGACAACTCCTGCAGAAGTCGTTATGAGGGATTGACAGTCTAGAGGCGTGAGTGCCGATCTGCCAGTGTCCCGTAATGGCTCTAGTAACTGCAGAGCACTGTGCTCTGCTGAGTTTATACAGCTCTGCTGAGCGCTTCTTCGATCGATATGGCCATATCAATCTTGAGACTTTACAGGAAACGGTTTGCTGCCATCTCCTATTGGCATTTTGCTCGAACAATTCGTGCGTTAGGAGCCTGCACGTAGCCAAGGGCATCGCTACTTGCTCCCTCTCCGGTAGGAGAGGAATCGTAGTACCCTGCCTGGCTAGCTCGTCGGCGGCGTCATTCCCCTCGATGTCCCTGTGGCCGGGGACCCATATAAGGAAGAGATCTAACTGCTCTGTGATCTCGTGCAGAGACCTGCGGCAGTCATTTACAGTCGCTGAGTTCGACGATATTGAGCCTAGAGCTTTGATAGCTGCTTGGCTGTCCGAGAAGACGCACACTAAGTGCGTATCTAGAAGTAATTTGGAGACGATCGAAATGGCCTCCTTGATGGCTTCAACCTCCGCTTGGAACACACTACAGTGATCCGGGAGCCTGAAGCAATGACTGATGTTCAGCTCGCTGCAGTAGACTCCGCCTCCCACGCGGCCGTCTAGCTTTGAGCCATCAGTGTAGAAGTGGACCGCATTTGCAGGTCCTGGTTCGCCCATCTCCCAGTCCTCCCTAGATGGGATTGATACCTGGAAGGGCGTCGAGAGGTGATCACTGGGGATACAGTAATCTGTCCTCTCTGGTAATTGCGGGAGTCTCATCAGGATTCCCGAGTGCCCAACCGCGGATGCTTTCCACAGTCTGGCTTCTCTCATTCTGAGGGCGGAAAGTGTTGCCACCTTCTTTCCCATGAGATCCACAGGGAGGAGGTCCAGCACAGTATCCAGGGCTTCCCCTGGAGTAGTGCGTAGCCCGCCAGTTATGCATAGCTCTGCCATGCGTTGAACTCTGCTGAGTTTATTGAGGCATGTCCTTCTGTCCAAGGCTGGCCACCATACCACCACTCCATAGAGCATGATTGGTCGTATGATGGCGGTGTAGAGCCACCGAACTATATAGGGGGTCATTCCCCATTTTAGTCCGATGGCTTTCCTGCAAGTATAGAGGGCTACTGTGGCCTTCTTTACTCTATCCTCTATGCTCAATTTCCAATCGAGCTTTCTATCGAGGATTAGGCCAAGATACTTGGCGTTGTTGCTGAAGACTAGCGTTTCCCCACATAGTCTTGGGGGAATCAGTACCGGAACTTTGTACTTCCTAGTGAAAAGCACCAGTTCCGTTTTAGACGGGTTGACGCCTAACCCGCATTTGTCTGCCCATTTCGACATTTTCGTGAGAGTACTTGTCATGCACTCACACAATGTCTGCGGAAATTTTCCGGAGAATGCTATGGCAACATCGTCCGCGTACGACACCACACGGCAGCCACCCCCCTCTATCTCCCGCAGCAGTGTGTTCACTGCCACGTTCCATAGGAGGGGCAAGAGGACTCCGCCCTGCGGTGTGCCTCTGCTGACAAATCTGGTACACGTTGACGTCCCCAGTGATGCCTCAACCGTCCTGCATTGTAGCATCTGATCGATCAGGCTCACCGTCCTGGAGTCAACGCCCAGATCCGTCAGTGCGCCCGTGATGGCGGTCGGAAGGATGTTGTTAAAGGCGCCTTCTATGTCGAGGAAGGCTACTAGGGTGTACTCCTTAAAATTAAGGGATGCTTCGATGATCGATGTGATCGAGTGTAGGGCCGTTTCGGTGGATCTTCCCTTCCGATAGGCATGCTGGGAGTCTGAGATCAGACTGGACGGAATGCACGCCGTTAGATGCAGCCCCAGGAGCCGCTCCATCGCCTTTAGAAGAAAAGACGATAGACTTAGGTTAGGTTAGGTTAAGGCGGTAGCCGGGAGGGGGGGGATAAGAGCCTCCCGCCCCCAAGCTCACTTGGACCTATAAAAGGTCCGTTGTGTTGCCGCATGGGCATGTGCCCCTTCGCGTTGCCCGAACCGTGAGAGCATACTACTGCAGGTTAAGGGCAGTCCCATCCGGTGGCTTGGATGTATTTGGACAAGGTCCCTGGTTTGATTACGGACAGGTCCGAAATGTCCGTGAGGAAAGCGGCCCCGAGAATTCGAAGACGACGATTTCCAAGGGCTGGGCAGTGGCAGAAGAAGTGGGGGACCGATTCCTCCTACTCCTCGTCGCGACAACTCCTGCAGAAGTCGTTATGAGGGATTGACAGTCTAGAGGCATGAGTGCCGATCTGCCAGTGTCCCGTAATGGCTCTAGTAACTGCAGAGCACTGTGCTCTGCTGAGTTTATACAGCTCTGCTGAGCGCTTCTTCGATCGATATGGCCATATCAATCTTGAGACTTTACAGGAAACGGTTTGCTGCCATCTCCTATTGGCATTTTGCTCGAACTATTCGTGCGTTAGGAGCCTGCACGTAGCCAAGGGCATCGCTACTTGCTCCCTCTCCGGTAGGAGGGGAATCGTAGTACCCTGCCTGGCTAGCTCGTCGGCGGCGTCATTCCCCTCGATGTCCCTGTGGCCGGGGACCCATATAAGGAAGAGATCTAACTGCTCTGTGATCTCGTGCAGAGACCTGCGGCAGTCATTTACAGTCGCTGAGTTCGACGATATTGAGCCTAGAGCTTTGATAGCTGCTTGGCTGTCCGAGAAGACGCACACTAAGTGCGTATCTAGAAGTAATTTGGAGACGATCGAAATGGCCTCCTTGATGGCTTCAACCTCCGCTTGGAACACACTACAGTGATCCGGGAGCCTGAAGCAATGACTGATGTTCAGCTCGCTGCAGTAGACTCCGCCTCCCACGCGGCCGTCTAGCTTTGAGCCATCAGTGTAGAAGTGGACCGCATTTGCAGGTCCTGGTTCGCCCATCTCCCAGTCCTCCCTAGATGGGATTGATACCTGGAAGGGCGTCGAGAGGTGATCACTGGGGATACAGTAATCTGTCCTCTCTGGTAATTGCGGGAGTCTCATCAGGATTCCCGAGTGCCCAACCGCGGATGCTTTCCACAGTCTGGCTTCTCTCATTCTGAGGGCGGAAAGTGTTGCCACCTTCTTTCCCATGAGATCCACAGGGAGGAGGTCCAGCACAGTATCCAGGGCTTCCCCTGGAGTAGTGCGTAGCCCGCCAGTTATGCATAGCTCTGCCATGCGTTGAACTCTGCTGAGTTTATTGAGGCATGTCCTTCTGTCCAAGGCTGGCCACCATACCACCACTCCATAGAGCATGATTGGTCGTATGATGGCGGTGTAGAGCCACCGAACTATATAGGGGGTCATTCCCCATTTTAGTCCGATGGCTTTCCTGCAAGTATAGGGGGCCACTGTGGCCTTCTTTACTCTATCCTCTATGCTCAATTTCCAATCGAGCTTTCTATCGAGGATTAGGCCAAGATACTTGGCGTTGTTGCTGAAGACTAGCGCTTCCCCACATAGTCTTGGGGGAATCAGTACCGGAACTTTGTACTTCCTAGTGAAAAGCACCAGTTCCGTTTTAGACGGGTTGACGCCTAACCCGCATTTGTCTGCCCATTTCGACATTTTCGTGAGAGTACTTGTCATGCACTCACACAATGTCTGCGGAAATTTTCCGGAGAATGCTATGGCAACATCGTCCGCGTACGCCACCACACGGCAGCCACCCCCCTCTATCTCCCGCAGCAGTGTGTTCACTGCCACGTTCCATAGGAGGGGCGAGAGGACTCCGCCCTGCGGTGTGCCTCTGCTGACAAATCTGGTACACGTTGACGTCCCCAGTGATGCCTCAACCGTCCTGCATTGTAGCATCTGATCGATCAGGCTCACCGTCCTGGAGTCAACGCCCAGATCCGTCAGTGCGCCCGTGATGGCGGTCGGAAGGATGTTGTTAAAGGCGCCTTCTATGTCGGACGATAGACTTATGGGTCTGAAATCTTTTGGGGCAGTGTGCGAGGGCTTGCCTGCCTTGGGTATGAATACGACTTTGGTCTGAAGCCAGGTGTCAGGAATGCACCCGTGGGAGAAGATTCCCTCGTAAATTATTTTGAGCCAGTTAATGGCTTTATGTCCCGCGTGAATCAGTTGGGCAGGGAAAATGCCGTCTGGCCCCGCGGACTTGTAGGGTTTAAAGCTTCTGATCGCCCAGGAAATGTTCTCCTGGCTTAGCAGTCCCAAGATGGCATTTGAGGCGACAGAAGGAGGCGCGAGGTAGTTGGGTCTGTTTTCATCGCAGCCAGGGAAGTGGGTATTTAGGAGAAGATTTAGCGACTCCTCGCTGGACGTAGTCCACGACTGGTCGGTGTTCTTCAAGTAGCCCAGGGTGGGTGTTGTCTTCGAGAGAACTCTGCGCAAGCGTGAGGCTTCTGAGTTACTCTCGATTTCGCTGCAGAACTTACGCCAGGAGGCGCGTTTGGCTTTTCTAAGTTCTTTGTTGTAGGTTGACAGACTGGCCTTGTATTCGGCCCAGTTTTGCTCAACGTTTTCAGCCTTAGCTTTATTGAAGAGTCTCCGGGAGGCTTTCCGGAGTTCACCCAGTTTCGGATTCCACCATTCAGGTTTCTTCCGGCCTCTGTTCTTGCCAGAGGGGCATGCTTTGTCGAGCGCCTTATTGCAGGCGTCGGTAAAGATCTTAAGAAGACGAGTCGTGGCCTCCGTGGAGAACTCCTCCTCAGATGGGGGCTCAGGGAGAACACGACAGAGGTAATCAGAGTACCGAGTCCAGTTTGTCCGCCTGATGTTTCGGAATCGGACTGGCTTCGGTACTGAGAAGGAGAAGACAGTTTCCACGTACCTGTGGTCCGAGAAGGAGTGCTCTTCCAGGACTAACTGTTGTTTCTAACTTCTGGAAAATTTGCAGAGCCGAGAAAGAGGAACCTTTAATGCGAAAGACATTAGATCCTGATTTCCGCTAATATTCTGTCTAACGGTGGCAAATTATCGGGATGTGTAACGGTTTCGGCTAGACAGTCCAGATCCAGGAAAGTCTATTGCTATGGTGCTCGGGTATATCGAATGCAATAACCTTGGGCCAATTAGATTAGCAGATCCTAGCATAGTTGGGGTGGGTGCATGCAGGCTCGATTTAGGGAACAGCTGAGCTAAGCTTTCGTAAGTTCTGTGCAGCGCATCGCAGAGGAGCTTTCGAAGCGAAGCGTTTAGATCTTTTAGCAATTATTTAAGCAGTCCAAAAGCACAAGTTCTTTCTCTTTTTGAAAATACGAATCGGTTCAGCTGGTGATTGTCTCCGCCTCGACAAGAATTGAAAAAAAACAAAAAAAATTAAAAAAAAAAATACTTTGAAAATCCCGTGCTGTTTGTGCTTCTTGAAAATCGGGGGAAATTAATAGCCGTGCGCCGAGAAAGCTGGCAGGGCACCTACCCTCTCTTAAAGTGCCTATTTTCCACACCTCGCCACCAATTGTTTTTCTGAACCGTGCGTCCCAAATTTCTGCAAAAAGAAAACAACACTCGTGTCTCCGTGGAAAATTCGGAGGAAAGTGCACTGTAGGAAAAAATTCGATTTTTTTTTCTTGGTCCTCGTGGTTTTGTTTCTGTTTCGCCCATAGGGCCCTGGCAGATCGGCAGCCCTTCCAGCTCACCCAAATTTCTGCACCCATACCAAACTCCCACCCTTGACGGGAGTACTCTTCGTGAACCGACCTTGGTGTGAGGCCGAGTTTTTATCCTTTGGAAATCGTTGGAAAAGTTCACCTGCCCGGTTACATAACCTCCACCGGCCATAACCCTTGCGCCATCCATAACCTATACGCAGGCCCATGCGCTTTGCAGTTGCGGTGCATAGAGGTCATATGGATTACCCCCGTGTGCTCCGCTAATTCGCTTTCTGCGACGGCCTAGAAAAAGCTGTTACGGATCCGGACCAAGATTTTATAGCATAGTGTATCTTTCATTTTAAATTTTTTTTCTTTTGGTTCCTTCTGAACCCTGCCGCGATAGCACCGCTAGCAGTGAAATCTAACAAAACTTAATTTATTTTGCTGTTTGGCAAAAGAAAAAAAAAATTAATTACAATTAATAATAGTAGAAAAACAAAACCGTCCGAAGCCTTTTGACCAGTCCCCCTCCTACATGGGCACACATAACATTGTTTCCACAGCTCCACAACGAACGGCGCCTCTCAGCGAAGGACCACTGTAATGAAGCTGTAAGTGACCCAATATCTATTTTGCCTTTGCGCCGGTATTTGCATAATTCTAAAAGGCATGCGCAAACGGCCGGCCATTGCTGCTAAGAGAGCGCAACGCTTTCGTTCAAAATTCGAAGCTATACGTTGTCGTATTTGCCTATTCCGCTTTAAGCTTGTATTGCTCGCATTCCATGCATTCCTCCTATGCATTAGAGCTTCACAGACAATTACACTTAGAGTCCGCTCCGGCAAGGACATCGTCGACGTACATGAATGACCGGATAATGTGACTTGCTCTCAGGAATCTGGACTGGACGTCGCCTGCTAGCTGTTGCAACACTCGGATGGCAAGAAAAGGAGCACAGCTGACTCCAAAGGTTACGGTCCTTAAATCATAGTCGCGGACTTGTCCCTCTTTGTTTCGAAATTATATTCGCTGGAAAGGGGTGTGTTTCGGATCAACCCAAATTTGGTGATACATTTTGGTGATGTCCGCGTTGAAAACGTACCGGAAGTAACTCCACTTTAGAATCTGGAGGGTCAAGTCAGATTGGAGGCCGGCGTGCACTAGATCATTCAACCTCACACCGTTGTTCGAAAGGCTGGATGCGTTAAATACCACGCGGACCTTCGTGGTAGTGCTCTCAGGCTTGAAGACAGCGTGGTGCGGAAGGTAGTGGATTGCGGACCCATGAGTCGGAGGAACTTCTGTCATGTGATCAAGCTCTAGGTATTCTTGGATTACGGAGTCGTACTGCTCTTGTAGGGGAATGTTTTTTTTCAAGCGACTTTCGCTCCTTAGGAACTGGACCAGCGCGCTTGCTCTTGAATACCCCAGATCTGATCCGAGATGATCTGGGTTGCGAAACGGTAACGTGACGACGTATTTCCCGCTTGCCGTTCTCGACGTAGTTCGGAGTACGACTCCGACTCGCTTACTATTTTGGTAGGAATATCCTCCACCTCCCAAAACTTTGTAAGGAGTTTGTCTAACGGTGTCTCTAGCTCGGTGGAAACTTTCGTGGAGAAAGATGAGACCCTGCCTTGTACCGTGTTTGGCACTGGGCCTGTAAGTACCCACTCGAAAAAGGTTTTCTGTCCGTGGAGAGATCCACAGAATAGGACATAGGCTGTGGCGTCCAAGTGTAAGCCTGGTTTGGTCGGGAAGCGGACGTTTTATAGTGAGATCTAACAGGAGTGCGGATACCAAATTTGGTTAATCTAGCCTTAATAGTCTCTGAGATTTGTGAATATCCCCAGATTTGCATCCTTTGCGGGGGCGGAAGGGGGTGTGGCGAAATTTTGAAACAAACTCGTCTCGGTCCAATATATTAGGAGTGTGGATACCAAATTTGGTTCCTCTAGCTTTTATAGTCTCTGAGATCTAGGCGCTAATGTTTTACTCTAAGCAAAGCCGGCTATGCTACGTGTGTGTTAGAGAGAAACAGGGCGAGAAAAAATCAAAATGTTTTCTTGATGCTGGCTATAATAATAATACGATCCAATTCAGATTCTGCAATCTAAAAGATATGGTCATTCTCTACGATTCTGCGTTTTTGGTTTTATCGTATCTTTAAAAATGTGGATGCCACAGATTTTCGTTCTTTGTGGGGGCGGAAGTGGGCGGGGCGAAGTTTTGAAAAATGTTTGTAGCAGTAACATATCACAGAAGTCTGGATCCAAAACATCGTTGCTCTAGCTCTTATAGTCTTTGAGCACTAGGCGCTGAAGGGGACGGACAGACGGACGGACGGACAGACAGACAGAGCTCAATCGACTCGGCTATTGATGCTGATCAAGAATATATATACTTTATGGGGTCGGAAACGATTCCTTCTGGACGTTACACACATCCACTTTTACCACAAAAAATTTTCTCACTCAAATTTTTCTTTCTTTTTCTGTTTACGGTCCTCGCCGGGAACCTCCCACTCAGCAGCTTATCACTGAGCTGCCAGTCAGGTGATCGCGCAGGGTGGCAACTCGGACGGTGTTGCCGGACAGCCTCGTACGGAACAGGGCTGCCGGAGTGCCGTAGCAGAGTTACGCGCCAAACGAAATTTGAGATTTCAAATTAAAATCGACCCAGAATTAACTGGAACATCGAGCAAAGGAATGGAAGAGGACGAAAACCTGGCTTTCATGAAGGGCAGCAAGCTCGCCCGATCGCCAGCAGCTGCGTCAGCTCCAGGAGCAGAGTTACAGAGCATGGACCCGGACGCCCGGAAGACCCCTAAGAGGGTACGGGACCCAGAGAGTTTGCAAAGAAAAACGCCGCCTAAGAGAAGTAAGGCCTGCCAGGAGGCAACCTGCCTCGAAAACCTCCAAGAGCTGGGAAATATCTTGGATGAAGTCCATAGCAGAATGATGGATAAGAATACGCGCCACATCAACATGGCGACGAGAAACATGTTCGTGCGAATGAAGGAGCTTCACACGAGCATCAATGAAGCAAGCCAAGCATCAGCAGCGGGCAGAAGCGCCAGGCAGGAAGGCCTCGACGCCGCAGTCCTGTGCTCAAAATGCTCACAGAGTACCAAGAGCATGAGCATGGACAAAGAGCAGCAAGAAGCCGGCTAGGAAACCTCACCGCCCGGACGCCGTGGTCGTCGAGGCGAAAGGAAAAACCTACAGCGAGGTGCTGGCCCTGGTTACCCGGAGAGAAGACGGTCAGCTTCAGGACCTGAGTACGAGCGTCAACAAGGTCCGCCGTACCGCAAATGGTAACCTGCTCCTTGAGCTGAACAGAGGCGATAAAGAAAGCGCAACAAGGATTAAGGAGAGCCTCGAATCGGTACTGGATGGAGTAGCGGAGGTACGAGCCCTTTCCGAAGACACGAGGACGAGGGTGCTAGCGATCAGCGACCTGGACCCGCTAGTAACCGCGGAGGACCTTGTCAAGGCCTTAGCGGAACAATTTGCCATCAAAGTCGACTCGGTGAATGTGAGAAGCCTACGCCCATCATACCGGGACACCCAGACTGCCGTAATTGGACTGCCGAGCAAGGATGCTCAAGTGGTCCTCGGCAAGGGCAAGGTCAAGGTGGGATGGACGGTATGTAAGGTCAAGGAGAAGGACTCGCAGCCTAGGTGCTACAAGTGCTTGGAGATTGGGCACATTGCGCCAAACTGCCATAGTGCGGTGGACCGAACTGGGTGCTGCATTCGCTGCGGCGTCAATGGGCACAAGATAGCAGACTGTCCAAACAAGGCAACCTGCTTCGTCTGCGCCGGGAGAGGCCGAGAGGACAGAGGGCATCAATCGGGAAGCCGGCAGTGTCCCTTCTCGAAGCTAGGAGAGGTAGCCGGAACAAGAGGATGGAAGTGATCCAGCTCAATCTGAATCACTGTAGGGCCGCACAGGACCTGCTCCTGCAGACGGTGAGAGAACTCAAATCGGACCTGGCAATACTCAGCGAGCCGTACAAATCAGGTGACAACAAATCCTGGGCGACCGACAGAACAGGGAAGGCATCCCTGTGGGCATGTGGAGGCGACCCCTGCAAACTCAGCAATGTGCTGGCAGGAGACGGATTTGTGCGCGCGAGAGCTGGCAACCTATGGGTATACAGCTGCTACCTAGCGCCCAGTCTACCCCTCGAGTCCTTCGCCCGAATCATTGAGGAACTAGCTGAAGACGCAAGAAACCGCGGGGCAGTCCTAACCGCCGGGGACTTCAACGCGTGGGCACACGAGTGGGGCTGTCAAGTCACCAACGAGAGGCCGAATCCTGCTAGAAACTTTAGCATCGCTAGACCTAGCGCTGCTGAACAAGGGCTCCCAGCAAACCTTCTGCAGGGGTAGCGCTGGGTCAATCATTGACCTAACGTTCGCGAGCCCTTCGCAGCTGCGCAATGCAAGGTGGTGAATGGGAGACGTGTACACCGGAAGCGACCACGAAGCCATAGTATGCACCATTGGCGAACGCCCCAGACCCAGCAGATCAAGCGCGAGGAGCAAAGCCTACATCGTGGACACGCTCAGCACCAGCGCTCTGGCTAGAAGCCTCGAGACGTGGGAGGCCCTCGGGGACACAAGTGCCAACGAATCGGCCAACCAGCTCGCCTTGCGAATGGAGGAGGCCTGTGACAGGAGCATGAGACAGCGGAAGCCATTCATGCGGCACCACGAGCCAATCGTGTGGTGGAACGCCGACATCGACAGGCTCCGGACAACGTGTCTTAGGGCCAGACGAGCTATGCAGAGAGCGCGACGCACGACTCGGTTCGTCACATTGCATGAGGAGTATAGGACCGCCAGGAAGGCACTGAAGCATGCAATTCGGAGCAGCAAGCGGGAATGCTTTCTCCAGCTCTGCGACACAGCGGAACAAGACCCCTGGGGCAGGGCTTACAACATCGTTATGAAGCGGCTAAGTGCCGGGAGCAAGGCGCCAACGGACCCCAGCACCCTCGAGGACATAGTGCACACCCTGTTCCCCAGCGAGCAACAGAGGCGTCCAGGCCCTTAGAAAGCGACGCACCGATCACGGGCATCGAAATGATCACGGAAGCGGAGATCCTGGAGGCCGGTAGGAGCCTGCCCAGCAAAAAAGCCCCAGGCCCGGATGCAGTCCCAAATAGGGCTTTAAAACTGGCATTGGCACTACAGCCATCCGCCTTCGCCGAGGTCTTCAATAAGTGTCTGCTAGAAGGTACCTTCCCCGATAGGTGGAAGATTCAAAAGCTACTGCTGCTCAACAAGCCAGGAAAACCACCAGGCGAGCCTTCCTCGTACAGACCAATGTCTCCTGGACAACGCGGGGAAGGTATGCGAAAAGCTCATTGCACGTAGGCTCAGCCGTGCCATTGAAGATGCCGGCGGCTTGTCGCCCAACCAGTATGGCTTCCGGAAAGGCAGATCAACCCTGGATGCCATTGGCATAGTCACCAACATAGCGGAGAATGCAATAAGTGGGACCCGCTGGAGAGCGGGCCAAAAGCAGTACTGCCTGCTGGTTACCCTGGATATAAAAAACGCTTTCAACTCTGCGGACTGGGGTAAAACGATGGAAGCCCTACGGAGGCTACGGATCCCGGAATACCTCCTAAGAATAGTGGACAGCTACCTCAGTGAGAGGGTGCTGCTGTACGAGTCGAGCGAAGGCATAAGATCATATAGAGTGACTGCTGGAGTCCCGCAGGGGTCGGTGCTGGGGCCGCTCCTGTGGAATACGATGTATGATGGAGTTCTGCGACTGAACCTTCCAGAGGGCACGACGGTCGTCGGGTTTGCCGATGACGTCGCCATCGTAGTGGTAGCCAAGCACCTTGCAGCAGTTGAAGCTTGCTGCAAACGGGGCAATCCGTGCCGTGGAGACGTGGCTCGCCATAGCGGGATTACAGCTGGCGGCCCACAAGAGCGAGGCTGTTCTGATAAGCAGCAGGAAGAAGGTGGAGACGGCCCGAGTGTCGGTCGGCGGACACGACATTACTTTGCAAAGGGCTCTTAAATAGCTAGGAGTAATGCTGGACACTAGGCTTTCATTTAGAGAGCACTTGGAGTACGCCAACACAAAGGCCGCACAGACTTGCCGAGCACTCTCGCGAATCCTGCTCAACACCAGGGGGCCAAAGCAAGCAAGGAGGAAGCTGATCACCAGCGTCGTCTCCTCTCAGCTCCTGTATGCTGCCGCAGTGTGGATGCAGTCCAAAGCAACGAAGGTGCCGAGCTATATGCGAGGAGTCGAAGCAACGCACCGCTTATGTGCCATCAGGATCGCCTGCGCGTTTAGAACCATATCTGACGACGCAGCACTGGTCATCGCGGGACTAGTCCCAATAGCAGAGCAAGCAAAGGGAAAGGGCCGAGGTGTACGAGCTATCTCGCAGGGACACCCACAATCCTCCCACCGGAGTCGAGAGAGAATCACCCAGGCACGAGACCGCCAGGAGGTGGCAGATTAAGTGGGATTCCTCGACTAAAGGACGCTGGACCCACCAGCTGATTCCGGATATCAAGCTGTGGTTGGAGAGGAAGCACGGACAGGTGGACTTCCACCTCACTCAGATGCTGAGCGGCCACGGATGCTTCAGATCGTACCTGAAGCGGTTTGGACACGAAACGGAGGACTGGTGCCCATCATGTGGTCGAGGTATCGTAGAGGACGCTCACCACGTCTTCTTTGAATGCCACCGTTTCGAGTACGAGAGGCGCCAGCTAGAGGATGAGCTAGCCACCAGCATTAGCGTCGGAGGGATCGTGCCGCTCATGGTAGCGAATCCCAAGGCGTGGGATGCCACCACTAGGTTCGCCGCCACTATAATGCGGGAACTACGGAGAGCGGAGAGGGAAAGGAAAGTGTCGGAGGAGTAAGGAGGAACGGCTGTGCGAAGCAATGCTTTGCGGCCGTACCGCATAGCTACGCCCCATTACCCCACCAACAAACCACAGTCCCAGACCCCCACAATTAGTTGCTAACCTTATATAAGAACTAGTATTAAAGCATAATAAAAGTAATAGAATACAAAAAAAAAAAAAAACATACATATGTACATATGTATATGAATGTAAGCACTGGATCGGAGGCGGAATGCGGATCAAATTAAACCTTTGGACAAGTAGGAGGCCACAAGCATTGGTGGAACGAAGTATGGTTTAATTCTTTGAGCTAGAGCGGTAAGTACATATGGACATGTCCATATGCCGAGGTGTATGCGGAGTAATGCCGTTTTTATGCGGAGTAATATATATCAAATATATCAATCCATATATATCAAAATCGTGATCCAGGGAACCTCCTAGTAGCCATCGAAAGAAATGTAAACGATCGTTGTGTTTCGTGGTAGATATGTATGTACATATGTATATATTCTCTGTGTATTTCGTTCGGGGGTCGCGCGGTAGATCGGCCGTTTGAATCGGGGTGGCAGGCGTAACTAACTCTAAGTCTTATGCTCTAAGCTTACGATGCTAAGGTGAGCGCAGTGTGGATCGTGTAGTGTCGATCGTGGATCTTCCGAGTGCCCCTCCGAGCGTGCGAGAGCGAGTTAGTTGGGACCGGAGTTAGTACAGTGCGCAGCAGTGTGTTCAGGCTGCCCTGAACATGGGAAAATCCTGGAACTAATTTAGTGTACGACGAAAAACGCGAAAATATCTGATTGGGAAATGAGTCCTCAACACCAATTAAAACTTGGGCGGACTTTTTTACCTCCGAGTCCCTTACATCGGGAGGTATGTTAAACTGCGAGTTCTTTGGCCAACAATGCTCAGCCTCATATACAAATTTCATATGAGTCACCCATAAGTCGCCAAGTCCATCGGATTTGACAGCAGAGGCACATTACGCCATTTAATATCTTCTGAATTGTGGCTACCCTATTTGACACAAAAAAAACAAGCGACGATGGCGGAGCCTTTATCCAATGTAGCGTTATTTCGGAGTCTGCCCAGAATAAACGCTCTCTATTCTGCATTTGTCAAGAACTCGTTTGACGTATGAACAAAATTGAGACGAGAGGCGGCGCTTAGCTTAGCCTTGGTATGGCTTTCGTCTTTGGTGGAGCAACTCTAGCTTTTGCTGCCAGCAATCGACAACAGATTTGACCATTTTTGATAACTCGAATATAAAGGCCACAGCCGTATGCTTTACTAGAAGGGTCTGTGGATCCCTAAACTTGAAGAGTTTAGCACCCACAATCATTTTCCAATTGGAGTTTCCAAAGTTTTTGTAGGTGAATTAGAGATTTTATGCTTATGGGGCACAGCCCTCCTAACAGATCGAATAGTCGTGCCCTAACTGACAGAATTGTGCGCTTTGTGTGGGTCACTTCCGCAAAACTTTCATCTAAACGAAAGCGAAATGTGTCTGCATGTGCAATCCTAAGGCTAAGGTCGAAACGGCATGGTTTGAATGGCCGTCATGTGTGTCTCTATGACGAGCTCCAAGTTCTTGAAAGCAACGAATTGCAAGAAATGGAGCTAAGACCGTTCCGTAGGGGACAATAAAAATTTTTAACTTATGAGATGGATTTTCTCGCCACACTATGAGCTGGAAGTTGCGATCGTATTCCGCCATACTCACTTCCCTGTACATCTTCTGCTGTTAAGGCAAAGTGATTGAAACGAAATCTTACGAGAGATAACACCAATACCCTCTGAATAGTCCGTTTTTAAATCGTCCAGAAACTACCCATCCCATCTGTAGCAATGGACCTCAATAATTCAGTCTGAGTTGACCGGTTCAGAAAACCTCAAAGAATGAGTCTGCTCGAGGCAATCATCAGGTCGTGGCGCTCCGAATAGGAGAGATCCTGGAAAATTCGGACATATCAGAAAGAAAATGGGTTCCATTCGTTCCAGACGATGTGAGACGAGTTTTCATAGAGATGCTAGATGATATCTGGTCCACCGTTTCTATTCGACGAAGAAGAGCACTGGTCGATTGCAAAGCTAAGCCCGAGTAACCTGAAACGGATACACGTACATGAGTTGAAGGAGACGCCGTAGCCGCCATCGCTTCGTTCGTTCTCTGTCGTAATGACCAGACGTGCACTCCGCTTCTTTTCCGTTTATTTTGTATAAAAAACCGGTGTTTTTAAAAAAAATATTTATTTAACTCCCTGTTCAGCCTTAAAATCTAAAAATCTTTTCTTATCGCGAGTGCATGCCTTTTAATTTGTGTGAAAACATAATTTACATTTTTTTTTTCGAGAGCCGGATAGTTTGTGTGTTGCTCTCTGTAAGTACGCTCTCACGTGGAATTTAGCTCTTATTCCCGTTGCTTTTGCTTTAGTTATCACTCTCTCCCTATCATCCGAACCGATATAACTGTTCTTTCTCTCTCGCACTTTAAACTTTATGAGTAGTAGCGCTTTCTGTTATTAGCTCTTACTATAACCGCTCTCCTCTTTGCTCTTATTTTACTAATTCCCCTGTAATCGTTTATTTGGCACATTGCTGTGATATCTATTTGTATCGAAAATTTTAAAGTTGTTAACAAAAAATAAATATATATATTAGAATGGAATTCTCTGTGGTTTACGCAAAGAAAACTTGTAAGATCACCAATGATCAGCAGAGTGTCCCCTGCTGGCTCTGCACGCAAAGTGCGCTAGATTTTCTGGCCTCGTGGGTTATGCTATCGCTAAATTTAATGGTTTGCATTACAGCTGCGGGGCATGCCGGGCAGTTGAGATAATAATGGTAATATTTAGTTGGTAATACTTAGGAGACAGATGCGGATGGGCTTTAAGGAGCTGACCGTTGACTTTAGAAATCAGTACGATCGGCTTCTAGCCATGGAGTCTCAGTTTAGCAGTCTACGCCTCTGCGGGATCTGCCAACCGTCACTCAGCCGCTCGTTGCCGATAAACTGATCCTGACCACTCAAAGTGTGCAATTGATTTCGTTTCCCACTCCAAGAGCAATGACAGCTGCTGGCGATGCAAATTCGGTAGACGAATTCATCGCCTCGGAGAACGTGCAGCCAGAAACGTCTATAGCGTCCGTGTACGTGGTGTCCGCAAGCTCACTAGTTGTCCCGTCCATCCCGATCCCACCAGTAAATAGACGTTCCGGACCTCCGGATATTGCCACCACAGGTATTAGGCCTGTGGTGCCCAAACCACTGGTGGGAGTCCCCCAAAACGACAAGTTTTTGTCTCACGGCTGGCCCCTGACCTCACATCTAATGATGTCATTGCTTTTATGCAAAGCAAAATAAAAGTCGTCGGTTTAAAGGTGGAGAAATTTAATTTCTCTTATGCCAGGGAGATTGCCTCGTTTAAGATAAACTTCTCCCCAACTCAATTTAAAACCATTTGCTCTGCCAAATTTTGGACGGAGTATTTTGTGGTGAAAGAGTTTTAGGCTAAGAAGAAGAATAAGCCCCATAACTCTTACAAATCATTCCAGTGTACCATCCTCAACCTCGGCCTCAACTTCCTCTGCCTCATCTTTCCGTCCTGCTTCCACCCTTGCAAAAAACTAACTTCTCTTTTAGTCACCTATCAGAATGTTAGAGGCTTACGTAGTAAGCTTAGCATTCTTTTCCGGGATAGTGTTGCATTTGCTTCTCACGTTATTGTGTTTACTGAAACCTGGTTAAAGCCGTACATTCTTAGTTCCGAGGTTTTGGCAGGTCGGTACACAACTTTTAGCAAGGACCGTTCGTCTAGACGTGCAGGAGGGGCTCTGAATGCAGTGGACTCTAACTTCACGTCCAGGTTCAACCAGAATGGTATTCCTGTGTGTAAAACTGATTCTTCCCGCTTTCACTATATTCATTACTTGCTCGTATATTCCACCTTCTTCGGATATCTATATTTATGAGCAGCATTTGTCCGCTTTATCTGCTGTTTCTTCCTCGCTATCAGATAAAGATCGTATGATAGTTCTTGGTGACTTCAATTTGCCAAATAGTGCCCATGTCACGACATGACTTTGTTGACGGCTTGCTTGACCTGTCCCTGTCTCAAGTCAACCATGTGAAAAATTCCTTCGGTCGATTGCTTGATCTGTGCTTTGTACCGGATACGACCTTAGTGTTGTTAGCCCGAGCCTTTCCGCTCACTATACCTGAAGACGCCTACCATCCTACTTTCGAAGTGTCGCTAGATATAGGACCAATTGTATTGGATCGGTCGAGTAGGCTACCTGAACGTGTCCGCTGCTTTCGTAAAGCCGAGCTTGCGAAGCTTAATAACCTCATTAGGGATTTTCATTGTTCCGCTTTATATTTGTGCACTGATGTCATAAAAGGGAAAAACATTAATGCTCTTGGCACATTTTGTGTCCTGCTTTCTTGTCCGATTAGATCTGGAAAACTCCCTTGGTTTACCAAAGAATTATCCAGCCTAAGAATCTTAAAATCAAGACGTTATACAAAATTCCAAAAAGTTGGTTCTCCTACTTTTCACTCTCACTATGTAATAGCTCGGTCATATAATAGTTCAATGCTCGATGCAGGATACGTTTTTCTCAGGACCCTAAACAGTTTTACTGCTTCGTAAACAGTAAGCGTAGAACGTCCGCACACCCTTCCTTGCTATCATTTTGTAATACGTCGGCTAATAATGATCAGGCAAAGGGCGATCTTTTTGTCCAATTTTTCCAAACCACCTATTCTGAGGAAAGCTACTCTGGTCATCCGTACCCATACGGTTAACCGAGGTCGAACGGCATTTTCAGTCCCTTGTTAAATGAATACTCTCTACTTCATGATCTTCGACTAGTTAAGCCAGTGTTTTCACCGGGTCCAGACGGGGTTCCAGGCTGTGTACTCAGGTACTGCGCCGAGGCTCTGTGTGGACCCTTGCTTCAACTATTGACCCTGTCCATCGATTCTTCTTGCTTCCCCCCCCATCTGGAAGGAATCGTTTATAATTCCTCTCCATAAAAACGGAAGCAAGTCTGACGCAAAAAATTATAGAGGTATGGCAAAGTTATCCGCTATTCCTAAAATGTTTGAGAAGGTTTTAACTCCGCACTTGCAACATCTCTGCAAGTCACTTATATCTCCCAATCAGCATGGATTTATAAGGCGGCGATCAACCACCACGAACTTGTTAGAGCTTACCTCTTTCATCATTAAAAGCTTTCAAGGTAACTTTCAGAGAGATGTTATTTACACCGACTTTAGTAAAGCATTCGACTCTGTAAAACATTCCCTTTTAGCGCATAAACTTGACCTTTTAGGGTTCTCTTCAAAAACTTCCTCTCTTCACCAGTCAAGGTTTCTTCGGGAGTAGCACAGGGCAGCCATCTAGGACCCTTCACACTCTTTATTAATGACTTTCCTTCGGTATTAACATACTCTCAAATACTTATGTATGCGGATGATGTTAAACTCTGTGTCCAGTATAAGGACATTTCATTTTATTTCTTGCTTGCAATCCGATCTCAATAACTTTCAGACATGGTTTTGTGCTAACTTGTTACATCTTAATGCCTCGAAATGCAAAATTATGACATTTCATCGTTATAGCCCCTTGTTGGCTCCGTATACCTTATGTGGTGGTTCTCTTGAGATTACCCTGGTAGATGATCTTGGTGTTATATTAGACGGCAAGCTTAAGTTTTCTGACACACATTTCTTCCATGGTAAATAAGGCCATGGGCGTGCTTGGGTTTATAAAGAGATGGTCAAAGGAATTTGACGACCCCTATATAACAGGCGTCTGCTGGTGTCACACGGGCCACTTTATAGTGCAGTTATTGCATCGTCAATTGAAAGATGAAGTCATTGCATGTCAACGTCCAAGAAATTTTCCTCGCATATTAGTCTAACAGCTATCTCTCCTGTATGTTCGCGTTCGGTTGCGGAGGGCTGCGTTTTGCCTGGGATCCGCGCGTAACAGCCTTCTACTGGTGTCACACGGTCCACTTGATGGTGCAGTAATTGCATCTCCACTTGAAAGATGCAGTCATTGCATATCAATATCCAAGAATATATTTAAAGAACATTTTTCTGTTGGTCAAGTAAAAGTTGGAAAAATAACCCAAAAAGTAGATTGTTTGGATAATATGGTTTTCTTTGCAACAGTCGATGAACCAGCATAGTTTGATATTGAATATTGATCAAAATGAATACTGATAATAAAAGAGACCAAAAACAGAAGCATACTTACATAATTAACTTTTGATTCCTCCTGAAAGAGCCTTTAAAGGCTCATATCTCCATGAACTTAACATTTTTGAAGTTCTTTATCAGAAGCGGATGCGTAAATTATCCAAACCACACTGTGCGTTGTAGCTATGGAATTGGAGCATGTTTTATTTCGCTGCAACCTGAATGATACTATTCCTTCAAAAATTCCCACGCTTATTCATTTACAAAAAAATTGTACATCGTATTGATTTTCTTATAATTTCATTCTTTGTTCATATTTTGAGTAAATCTTGGCTACTTGCCATGTTTTTTATGAATATTCACTTATATTTTGACCTATTATTTTGTGCCAGCTGTTTAATATTAATGTTATATTTATGTATTAACTTACATATATGGTTATATTCAATATACGGCTTATATGTATATAGAAAGAATGTAGATAACTTTTTGTATTAAATCCACTGCATAATTTAGCACGTGCACATATTTCAAGATCTATAAAAATAAAAATTTTATATTTAGACTGTGCTGAAAACATTTTTAAAATTACAGTTTATATAATAAGTTGAACACTAATATGTACTTAGAACTGAGAGCTGTATTGCAACGGCAGTTGCCACGGTAGTGCTAGTTTCGCTCTGATTCACTCGAGGTTTAGCTGATCATCTCGCGATATTTCAGCTTATGCTTGGTCAACATATCCGTGACTGTGACGAGCTTCTTGATTGAGAGTATATTCGATAGCTCCTGAAGTTCTGGCAAATACGATACACAGATGTGATGCAATGTAGCTAGCTCTCGTCCTGCAAGTGTGATTATATAAATCGATAGTATATTTAATTATAATGAATACTGGTGTTGGTTAGAGATTTATAAGGAGATTTCAATAAAGTTTACCGGTGTCTTGTGCATTATGATTTATACTTTGTTCGACAAACATTCCCAACGGTGTATTCGATTCAGAACACAAAGAAAGCTGATCCAAGAATACTATCATACGCTCCTTATTTTTTAATATAAACGGATTTACAACCTCCATGTATTGTTCCTTAAAAAATAGATAGATTGAAAAATAACAAATTTTAATAGTAATTAATAACTTTGATAATAATTTCATTTATATCTTGCACAGTAATATGACTTTTGGCTAGCTATCTGTGACACATTAAATTTAAAATTAGTCGATGAAACATTGCACATACATACGTAGTCGTTTTCGACTTCGTTTCAACTTTTTTTAAATAGATTTAAAGCTCCGACTGAAACAAATTTTTTTTCTGTCTAACGGATTTTGAAAATATCTATAACATTGAGTGTTTTCTTAAGGTTTATTTTAAAATATATTTAAAGCTCTGACTGAAACAAACATACTTAACACAACATAAATCCGTTAACGATTTTAAAATGTTTATAAAACCGAATATTTGCATAAGGTTTATTTTTTAGAGATGATCATCACTTGAGAATGCTACAGAATATATTAAGAAATTTTGCATTCCTAAAAATCGAACAAATGCAGCTTTTTGGGTCAAGCTGAATAAAACACCAAAAGCTTTTGAATAAACTTTGACAACGCATTGTGTGTTCTGTATTTTTCTAATTTCTGCCTAATCTCTTTGATTATGAAAATCGGTTCAACATTCCATTCAACGATAAGCTCGACAACAAGAATTATAGCGTTATAATACATTCTGAGTTGTGCTCAGTAATGTGCGGTCAAAAAGTGAAATATTAAAACGACGATGATGCGCATTAGGCACAGTTTGATTTACGACGATAAGGCTCTTGCAAGTACTATGCTATGTATTAAACCGATCGTCGAAAAACTGAAAGAAGAAGAAATTCCTGAAGAAATTTTGACTGCCCGAGGCTAACGAAAATTTCGTGGTAGCAATGGAGACACGGGATTCTCTGCGAAATTGGAACTCTTTAAAAGTAAATCTCCATGAAAAAAGAGACAGGCGGAAGTCGAATCAAGATTTGGCAAGAGACAAGTGAACAACGAGCGTTAGGGTCGTACGCCAAAAATTGGTCGTGGTCCAAAGAAAAGGTGATTAGCGAAAACGGACTGTGCTGGTCTTGTGGCCGTCGCGGACGCAAGGCATCAACAATTGCGAAAACAAACTCAAAAGTAATAACGAAACCGCAATAGAGAGAGAGAAATCGTTTTTCTAGTGCATGCCGTGCAAAAATTGTTCTCGGATAAATACTCCGTAAGCAGAGCGTGCTAATTAGTAACATTCATCGTGATAAATCGCGCTTTGTGTTTGTTAAGATTTTGAAGACAAGAGACGTAATCTTTGTCAAGTTGAAACAATTTAAATCATTTGCAGAAATTAATTAGTTAATAATTAATTAATTAATTAACTAATCGGCCAAGAAATTGGTACTTTTGAAAACGAAACGGTTAAGAACATTGCAGAATCTTCAACGTTAGCTGGCATGACATGAGCCGTGTGTCGGTCATCTGCAGATCTTTGGTGCAAGGGTCATTGTTGTAAATAAAACGCAACATACGAATTTTTTTCCCAAAAGGAGAAGAACATTATTAGGTTGGTTACTCTGAAACAGCAAATGCATATAGGCTGTTTAATCCTGAAGAATAGAAAGCAATTGGGGCACAAGATGTAATTTTCATCGAGAATAGCCTGTATAGAAATCGCAAGGCTTCGGCGAGTGCTGCTGAATCTGCGCAGCCCAAACTTGTAGAATTCCGGCATATGGAACATTTTATTCCGCATGAACAGGCTCTGGAGATGACCAGTGGAAATTAATCTATAGTTAATTTTAACGGAATAAAACACACAGAGTAGCCAGAATGCTCAGATCGAGTTGAAGATGACAAACAGTCAGTCTTCGCGCAGCCAAATTCAGATTGAGCACGAAGGTGTCACACCTAGAAAGGTTTTTACTGGTCAGCCTGGAAGGCATATCGGCTGAAGACATTCGTGTCCCTCCTAATGCAAAAGGGGCATTGACGGGTACTGAGGGGGTACGCACTAAAGCGTGACAAAGATGGCAATTTCGACCAATTCCCGACTTGTTGCTCAACGTTACGGAGTCAACTTTACCAAGACTTTTTCACCTGTTGCCAGATACTCCAAAAGCAGGCTGGTAATAGCGTTGGCTGTAGAACGTATCTAAAAGCGAGCTACATTATGTCAAAAATAGGTTTTTGCTTTAAAACTGGCTATAAAACGTCATAGTTTTCACTGAGTATTGATGACAATAAGTATACAAAATAAAACGAGGGGGAACGTTGTGAGTTGCTGCGGACACCGCAACTCTACGGTTATACCCGATACTAAGTCAGTATGGCTCTCCTCCGGCAGACGCCGCTAATATTAAACGACACGACAAAGAGTGCGTGCGAGAGAGACAGAAAATCAGTCTGAGCGTGACGTCGGGCGCTGCGTAGCCACTGCAAATTGATTTGTTCCTATTGGCTATAAAAATGATCTGATCTGATCCAGATTCAGCAATCTGATAGATATGGTCATTATCTATGATTCTGCGTTTTTAGTTTTCTCGAATGTGCAATATTGTGGATGCAACAGATTTTCGTCCTTTGTGTGGGCGGAAGGGGGTGGGGCGAAACTTTGAGATACACGTTTTATAGTAAGATCTAACAGAAGTGCGGATACCAAATTTGGTTACTCTAGCCTTAATAGTCTCTGAGATTTTTGAATATCCCCAGATTTTCGTCCTTTGCGGGGGCGGAAGGGGGTGTGGCGAAATTTTGAAACAAACTCGTCTCGGTCCGATATATTTGGAGTGTGGATACCAAATTTGGTTGCTCTAGCTTTTGTAGTCTCTGAGATCTAGGCGCTAATGTTTTACTCTAAGCAAAGCCGCCTATGCTACGTGTGTGTTAGAGAGAGACAGGGCGAGAAAAAATGAAATTGTTTTCTTGATGCTGGCTATAATAATAATACGATCCAATTCAGATTCCGCAGTCTTAAAGATATGGTCATTCTCTACAATTCTACGTTTTTGGTTTTCTCATATCTTTAAAATTGTGGATGCCACAGATTTTCGTCCTTTGTGGGGGCGGAAGTGGGCGGGGCGAAGTTTTGAAATATTTTTGTAGCAGTGACATATCACAGAAGTCTGGATATAAAACGTCGTTGCTCAAGCTTTTAAAGTCTTTGAGCACTAGGCGCTGAAGGGGACGGACAGACGGACGGACGGACAGACGGACAGACAGACAGGGCTCAATCGACTCGGCTATTGATGCTGATCAAGAATATATATACTTTATGGGGTCGGAAACGATTCCTTCCGGACGTTACACACATCCACTTTTACCACAAATCTAATATACCCCAATACTCATTTTGAGTATCGGGTATAAAAAAAAACCAAAAACAGATTCCTACGTTACATACATTTGGACTGCTCCTTAAGTCCTAAAGTATATATGTAAGAAGGAGTGGGCCAGCTGGCCTATTGAGGGGGCAGCGGAGATAAGCAACAGCAGTAATAACAGCAGCAGAGGAACAGCTGATCAGCAGCAACAGCAGTAGTAACAGCAGCAGATCAACAGCGGACAGAGAAGAAGAGGAACCGGGCGAAGCAGTGAAAAGGAGAGAACAGCAGCATACGGACGCGACTCAAGCAGCAGCAGAAAATCAGCAGAAATAAGCCGTAACATTAAGAACTTTTGTAAGCACACATACCAGGCCACCGCGATAATAATACGAATAAACAATACTCTAAATAATATCTTACATTTGGGGGCTCAACCAGTCGCGTACTGCCTGTGTAAAGTGGAAAAAATCAAAAATTGTGTGTCTCATGTCTCAGAAGCCGGCAGCAGACGAAGCGAGACGGAAAAGCAAAAATTCGGTGCAAAAAAACTGCGCATTAGACTCTCAGAAGCCGCAAGCAGAGGAAGCGAGACAGCGAGTGGGTGAAAAGAAGAACCGAGAAAAAAGGGTTGTTTCAAGCCGGAAGGCCACAAGAGTATTGCGCAGTAGAATTATAATGGAAAATACAAGTGGACCACCAGCCGGGAATATGCAGCAAAACGCGAACGAGGAAGCGATGAGGTCAACACTCCTAGAAGAAAACACACAGACGCTCCAACAGCTGGTTCAACTGCTCTCGATGAAAATAAATGCTGATGAAATAGACAAGAAAAATGATGCAAAGCTGGTAGTGGAAAATTTTGCCAAAATTATTCCAGAATTCAACGGAGAAAATTTGTCGGGACAGCAGTGGTTTATTAACTTCGAGCTAAACGCTGAAGCATACGGACTAAATGACAAACAAAAATACGTGCAAGCCCGAGCAAAAATGACAGGTACAGCCGCTCTTTTTCTCGAGTCCACAGCAGTGTATGAGTACGGCCAATTGCGTCACCAACTTTTACAGGAGTTCGAGTGTGAGCGTTTATGCAGTGCGCAAATTCACAATCAACTGTCTATGCGAGTGAAGATTGCCGGCGAAAGTTTTCACGAATATATACTACAGATGAAACGCATTGCTGCACGTGGGACAACAGACACGGAGTCGGTGATTCGATACATCGTCGACGGACTGAATTTAAAAATGGATTATAAGTACACCTTGTATGGATGCAGCTCATACAAGAAGCTGCGAGAGAAGTACGAAATCTACGAAAGAACGCTCGCGGTTGATGGGGGCTTGGCCCCGAAACAAAAAGACTCACAGCCGTTCGGAAAGAAGTCCAATTTCACCAAATATGAAAGGAAGCAACACTGCTACAATTGTGGATCCCAGGAGCATCTACGCAAGGATTGCCGAGCTGCATTAAAGTGTTTCCGCTGCAATCAGACTGGACACATGTCTAAGGATTGCCCGAGTGCTGCTGCCGTAAACGTTGCATACGAGGAAAAACGCATGAAGTCTCTTAAAATTAACGACGTGCAAGTCAAGGGGCTCATAGACACCGGTGCGAAGTTTCCCTATTAAAGGTGTCAGTGTTCGGCAAAATGAGTGGTATCCATCTGCAAGCCAGTTCGTCAACTTTGAGGGGACTTGGAAACAACATCACACGCTCCGCTGGGCAGTTTACGGCAGAAGTGGAGATCGACGGAATGCGACTGGCACACAAATTCCTTGTGGTGGCCGATCATGCCGTCGGATGCGAATTGTTGCTTGGACACGACTTTATATCCAAGTTCACAATGACATCAACGCCAGGAGGATATAAGTTTTCTCCCCTGCCGGGGAGGAAACTGAGGACACCAAACAGATAAGTATTTACAACGTGGTCGAAGCAAATACTGACATAAACATTCCATCGCAGTTCAGAGATGCCGTCCAATCAATGATTCAGGACTTTACTGAAAAGAAGCAGACTGCAGTGTGCCCGATCATGTTGAAGATCGTACCGGACGAGAAAATAGCGCCGTTTCGACATTCGCCAAGTCGAGTAGCCATCAGCGAAGCCGACGTTGTCAAGCAGCAGATCGATGAATGGGCCAACGCTGGGATAATACGACGCTCATCATCAAATTTCGCCAGTCGGACTGTAATTGTCAAGAAAAAGGATGGGAGCAGCCGGGTCTGCGTGGACTATCATCAGTTGAACAAGATGGCCTTGAAAGATTGCTTTCCCGTTCCAATCGTTGAAGAGGTGCTGGAAAAACTGGAAAATGCTAAGGTGTTCACCATCATGGACTTAGAAAATGGGTTTTTCTACGTTCCTGTGGAAGAAAGCAGCAAAAAATATACGGCGTTCATAACGAAGGAAGGCCTCTTTGAGTTCAACCGTGCGCCTTTCGGTTTTTGCAATTCGCCAGCAGTTTTCATCCGTTTTATAAGTTTTGTATTTCAAAACCTTATAAATGAAAACATTCTTGACCTGTACATGGACGATATCGTTATACACGCTGAAACCGCCGACGAATGCCTGGGAAAGCTGAAGAAGGTTTTTGATGCTGCAGCTGAATACGGGCTCAAGATGAAGTGGAAGAAGTGCCGATTTCTGCAGTCGACCATTACATTTTTGGGTCATCAAGTTGGAGGAGGTGAAATCAAGCCTGGATTGGAGAAAACCAAAGCCGTCAGCAAGTTCCCGATGCCGAAAAACATAAAAGCTGTGCAGTCGTTTTTAGGATTAACTGGGTTTTTCCGTAAATTCATAAGAAACTATTCGCTAATCGCCAAACCACTGACCAATCTGCTGCGAAAAGATGTCCCATTTAAAATGAGTCTGGAGGAGCAGCAGGCGTTCGCTACGTTAAAGGAAGCATTGGTGAAAGAGCCAGTCTTGAAACTTTATCGCAGGAATGCAAAAACCGAGATACACACTGATGCGTCAAAGGACGGGTTTGCAGCGGCGTTGTTACAATGGCACGAAGGACAATTGCATCCGATCTTATTCTGGAGTAAGAAAACCTCGGAGTCTGAAGCACGACAGCATAGCTATATACAGGAAGCCAAAGCAATTTTCCTAGCGTGCAAAGAATTTTGTCAGTACATACTTGGAACCAACTTTAAGCTCGTAACGGATTGCGCTGCTTTCAAGCAAACGTTAAGCAAGAAGGACGTTCCGCGGGAGGTAGCCCAATGGGTCCTGTACTTGCAGGACTACGACTTTGAAGTGGAACACAGACCAGGAGAACGGCTGAAGCATGTGTATTGCCTGAGTAGGTAACCAATTGATGTCATGATGGTATCTTCGGAAGTCACAGCAGGAATTAAGAAAGCCCAGCAGGAGGATACGATGATCAAAGCAGTTTCCGAAATTTTGAAAAGTAAACCATATGACAACTTTAAGTTGAAAGCTGGTCTCGTATACAAAGTGGTGCAAGGCACGGACTTGCTGGCAATACCGAAGTCATTAGAAAAAGAAATAATAACCGACGCTCACAACGCAGGACACTTTGCCGCTCAAAAAACAATGCATACCGTACAGCAGAGCTATTGGATTCCACATCTGGAAGGAAAAGTAATGCAGATCATAGGAAACTGTATGAAATGTATAATCTACAACAAAAAGCTTGGCAAAAAAGAGAAATTTCTGCATCAAATTGACAAAGGATCACAGCCGCTGTACACGTGGATCACCTTGGGCCTATGGATGCTACTTCAAAGCAGTACAAGTACATCTTCGCAATGGTTGATAGCTTCAGTAAGTTCGTATGGATGTATCCCACAAAAATAACAGGAGCAGACGAAGTTCTCAAGAAGTTAAGGGAGTGGTCTGATGTATTTGGTAATCCGGCACGCATAGTAAGCGATCGTGGAGCAGCATTTACATCTTCAAGCTTTGAGGAGTTTGTCAAGGAAAAGAACATCGAACACATATGGAGCACCACAGGGGTACCAAGAGGAAACGGACAAATTGAATGCGTAAACCGATCTATTCTGAGAATCATTTCCAAATTGTCGTCGGAGGAACCTGAAAGATGGTATAAGTTCGTACCGCGAGTTCACAGGGCTATTAACAGCACTGTTCATGTGTCTACAAAGCGTTGTCCATTTGAGCTGATGATCGGGGTAAAAATGCGTTGTGGACCGGATAGCGACATACTTCAGCTAATAGAAAAAGAGATGGTTGATAATTTTGAAGACGAGAGGCAAAAGATGCGACAAGAGGCAAAAGAAAATATTCAGCAGGCAGATACAAGGAACAATTCGATAAAAAGCGGAAATGCGAATACGGATACAAGGTCGGAGATCTCGTAGCCATACGTAGAACACAATTTGTAACCGGAAGAAAGATGGCCAGCGAATTCTTAGGACCATACGAAATAACCAACGTGAAACGAGGTGGACGCTATAATGTTCGGAAGGCAGCAGACGTCGAAGGACCAAGCAATACGACCACAAGCAATGATAACATGAAACTATGGAGCTTCTCTGTAGAAAACGAGGACGCATGGTCATCAGGGACTGATGACTAATCAGGATGACCGAGTGTAAGAAGGAGTGGGCCAGCTGGCCTATTGAGGGGGCAGCGGAGATAAGCAACAGCAGTAATAACAGCAGCAGAGGAACAGCTGATCAGCAGCAACAGCAGTAGTAACAGCAGCAGATCAACAGCGGACAGAGAAGAAGAGGAACCGAGCGAAGCAGTGAAAAGGAGAGAACAGCAGCATACGGACGCGACTCAAGCAGCAGCAGAAAATCAGCAGAAATAAGCCGTAACATTAAGAACTTTTGTGAGCACACATACCAGGCCACCGCGATAATAATACGAATAAACAATACTCTAAATAATATCTTACAAATATTCATATTGTGCAAGCAGTCATTAAATTGTTTGACTCTTGCCACCTGCTTTCGTCGGCATCATATTCGTTCGCCAAAGCTCAAAAACATGATACCTGATACATCATAAAAGATACGTTGTTCTTCTGAGCGCGCCCATTGTTAATATGACTGTTCTAAGGAAAATGTTTGTATTTGTTTGGGTATTTTGGTGAGTTTACGAAAGAGTGCATAAATTCAAAATACATACTTGAATTAAAAAATTTACCCAAAACTTCGTAAATTTTTAGTTTTCTAGATAGTTGCAAAAAACTAAGAAATGTCCACGGGAACAAAACAAAGGTGGCTGTTGTGATTTTTGACGAAATCAGAGGAAATATTCTAATTTTAGAATGATGTGCATTTGCAATATTTCCCAAAAGAGATCGACGCTTCCTTTAAATTCACATTCGCACGAGACAAGAGTTTCTTGCTTTTATAAAAACTAAAAAATGTACAGTTAGCCGAGATTGCGCCAGTTTTTTTTTACATGTAGTGCTTTTTTGTATACATGGCTTAAGTATCTTACATATACATAGATGCAATGAACTTTTCGAATTCTAAAAGCTGATAACTGCAACTTTAATTTGGACCTGAATAAATTGGACGGCTGCACATTAGCCGCTTATCCATAGATTTTTATAAGCAATGCCTAAAACGACGCCCAATTAATTGTACTATACAAATGAAATATAAAACACAAGAAACAATTTTTTCCAACCTTTCCAAAGTTTTTAAAGTCAACATTTTTAAAAATAATTTCAGCAAAATATTATAAATTTGCATTGAAATCAATTTTAAAAAAACTGGCTTATTATTTGGTAATTTTGAATTTTGTAGTATTTTTAGAATATATTGGTATATTGTTTGCCAATAAATACTACGAATGCAACAGAATGTAGAAGAAACGAGGGAAAACGTTGTGAGTTGCTGCTGCTTTTTTTTACTTCTTACAAATCCCCCCTCTTACTCACTAAGCAAGGTCGGTCGAAGGGCGAGAACATTACGCAAAATAAACGAAATTTTGAAATACACTTGCAATAGTGAGATCTAAAAGGAGTATGGATACAAAATTTGGTTACTCTAGCTCTAATAGTCTCTGAGATCTGTGGATGCCAAAGATTTTCGTCCTTTGCGGGGGCGGAAAGGGGTGGGGCGAAATTTTTAAATACACTTGTATCAGATGGATCTAACAGGAGTGTGGATACCAAAATTTATTGCTTTAGCCTTAATAGTCTCTGACATCTGTGGATGCCACAGATTTTCGTTCTTTGTGGGGACGGGCGAAATTTTGCAATACACTTGTAACAGTGACATATTACAGAAGTCTATCGTTGCTCTAGCTCTTATAGTCTCTGAGCACTAGTCGCTCATAGTGACGGACAGACGGACGGACAGATAGACATGGCTCCATCGATTTGACTATTGATGCTGATCAAGAATATATATACTTTATGGGGTCGGAAACGCTTCCTTCCGGACGTTACACACATCCACTTTCACCACGAATCTAATATACCCCTCTACTCATTTTGAGTATCGGGTATAAAAATGGATATAAAAGAAAATAGTATGATCCTTAATATTCGTCTTTGAAAGACAAGCTATGTATCAATTGAATGTTATTAAATCATAAAAATTAATTTTGAAAAAATTAAGAGTATAAATGAATGTTATTTTTTATTTGTATGGAAAAAATATATTTATTTTATTACTCATACATTTTTTAATAAAAATTAAAAATAAGTGTTACTTCTGAATTTTTCAATTTAAATTGGGAAATAATTGTTAAATTATAATTTTTTTTTTAAAACTCATAACAGTTACGGTCCCTTATTGAATGGTTAGAGCTGCCTAGACGGTAAGCTCAAGATTTTTTTTTCGACTTTCCCCGAATTATCAAACTCAAATTTTGCAAAATTATCAATTTAAATTTAAAAATTTAATTTTTTTAAGACGGTAAGTTTAAGCTACAAAGTGTTTGGGATTTACAGCTGCATTTATCAGCTTTTCAGAACTGCAAAGTTCAATACAACCAGGCGTAAGATACTTTAGTTATGTAAAAAAAGAAGCACAAAGACAGAAAAAAAAATTTTGTTAAATAAAATTTTAAACAATTATAAAAAAAAACCAAATCTATTAAAAAAAATTCACTAACAATTTTTAAAGCCCCAAATCTTTAAGAAAAGAATTTTTGGTTCACAGCGGAAATGTGTTGCATAGTGTTATACATATAAAAATGTTGTTGGTTTGCAACTCATTTCCAAAGTCCAAAAGTTCTCCACCGATTGAGCTGAAATTTTGACATATCATGAAATTTAGTTCCAGGATTGGTTTTAAACTTAATATAAAATCGGGAAATCGAGATTTTAGTATTTAAGTATGAATATTTGCAAAAGTAGCCCTCTACAGTGATGTCACTGCCGATCAATAGAATAGACTGAATGCATTTTTGGTTATACAATTTGATTCTCTCATATGTGAGTTAAGCATTCGACGAAAGTTTTGTTGTGTTTGTTAGAGCAGTACAGTTGACACAATAGAGGAATGAGAGTGAACTGTATAAATTTTACAGTTATGATTTATTTCCATTTTGCTTAGCCAATGCCGAAAAATTAGCTTTTTAGGCGATCATTAGAATAGACTCAAAGGCTTTAAGCTGTACACGGTAAAAGTTGCATTTAAATACCTCTTGAACTTTTCAATTATTTTAATATAGAACGGATCGTGGTAAAGCTCTAACAACGGAGAAAAAAGAAAAAATACTTTAAAAATACAAAAAAAAACCACCACTTACTGACGTTCGTAAAAAAGCTCGCTCTCTTTTTGCTCGGGATCATATGACATGGAAAACCGAATGGTACCGAACCGTTTTTTCTGATGAAAAAAGATTTAATTTGGATGGACCAGATGGGTTTAATTATTACTTTCATGATTTAAGAAAGAAAGAACATCATTTGACCCGTCGACATAGTCGTGAGGAGGGTATAATGGTGTGGGGTGCCATCTCTTATTACGGCACATTTGAAATCCAGTTTGTCTCGGGTAAGATGAATGCCATTCGTTACAAAGAGCTACTCCAAATGTCATTTCCCTACTTTTCCAATATTTTAAAGACATTACATTGGACTTTTCAGCAAGACAATGCCCCAATCCATACTGCTAGAGTGGTAAAGACCAAAATTTTGCATTAATGGAGTGGCTACCTTACTCTCCTGATCTGAATATAATAGAGAACGTATGGGGATGGCTTTCGCGTAAAGTGTATGAATCCGGATGATTTGAAGATTTTGCATCATTGAACCATGCCATCAAAAACGCATGAAGCGAAATATTCGTAGCTGCCTATGGCAGTGGTATTGTATTAATGATTTCATTCAACGGTCAAATTAGATCAATAAATCAAATTAGATCTATGTTCGGAAGGTATGATAACTATTTTACTATTTACTATTTTAATGCTGAAATTCAGGTCTCTTCTTTCTCTTTTTCAGTTCAGGGATTCTATTTCTTCAATGAAAATTTGATTAATTGCTTATATTTCTGCATGATCACTTTCATAGGCCACCGGCAGAGAGCCTACGGCTGAATTGTAGTACGCATCGATGTATTGGAAGCCAAATCGACTTTTGGGACCCATATAAGGTGCCACATCGTACCCATTTCGGTAACGGCAGAAGCTTTGACTAAATGTAGCAGACATGCGTTGCATCCCTGCACAAATTTGGCCAAAGGTCAGCCGGTCGTGCATTTGGTGCTGCAGTATGGCCATCCTGGCCAGAAAACGAAACTGGTCCCCGCTCAACGGGCGTGCTGTGAAAAGTTGGCGAGACTCACTTACCCCGGTGACCTCGTCGCAGAGCAGTTCCCTTAGAGGAATATTAAGCACTGACGAAATCGCTTCTGGCAATGAGCAGGCACTTTTATCTTGCCGGGCTACGCACAGAGCCACAAATGTGTCGCTCAATCCAGTCAGTTTAATTTGGTACTTATAGAACAGCTGATCGGTAATACGATGACTATAGTGCACCACTTTTCTCGGATATTTAGCCTCCAGCAGCTTTTTCAACTCGGGAAAAAAGGCGCCCAGTGCCTGGATATCGAACACATATGTCTGATTGGCCGTGGCCACCACTAGCACCGCTACGGGTCTGTGGCGTCCATATAAACTAGGCTCCGCAATCACTGATATGCTCAACTGATCTCGCATATCGTTAAGTGCTTTGTGATAAGCCGCGTCTGCCTGCTGTATGTAAACGATTCGATTAAGCTTCCTTTCCAGCGAGCTCAACTCGTGGCTCATTAGAGGAAAAATTGTTTTCCCACGCGACGGGCTGATCTCCTTAGCCGTCTTAAAGGACGCTACACTATCATCATCGCTATCCGCCATTTTTTTCAAAGATTGATATTATAGGTGAAAAAATAAGTTACTAGGCGTTTGTCTATGACATCTATTAGTTTTGGTTACGAGTTAGTCCTTTATAGTTGTATGATAATGTCTTTATAGCTAAAGATGAAACACTTTGTGACTTTGTGTATCCTTGTACTATTTGGAGTCCCTGAATAATTCAATGCCAAAACGAATTTTCGAAGTCATTTCTAATAAGGGTGGCTACACCCATTATTAAACAGACTTTATCATATCATATCAGACTTTATTATAAAAATACAATTTAACATTAAGATTCTGAAAAACTTTTTCATTTATATTAATTTTAAGCACTTGAGTGTATTCCATTGATCGATAAAAAACCTTTTGAATAATAGCTCCAATTTTTATTTTTTTTATTAAAGAATGGAATCTTGAAAATTTAAAAAATATATATTTTCCAAATTCATTCGTATCTTGATTTTTAAATTGAAATTGATCGGCAGTGTACGTATGCTAACTAAACAAATAAATAAACTAGTTGAATATCAGCTACCGTATCAACCAGACGTGTTTTTTCAGCTTATCGTTCGAAAATGTGTTATTATTATTCACAATACTAGCTAATAGGCAACAGTCGTCACGTGCGGAACACGAGGCACGAAACACCGTTTCCGAGTGCAAGGTTTATTCATTATATCAAAAATATAGTGTTATTCGTTCTATACCAGTGAATATGGAAAAAGTATAAATAAAACGGAAAAATTCGTGGGAGCAGCCTTAAACTGTAAAAACAAATCGGTCAGAAAATGTATGCAAGAATACCTACTTAGCATATGTTTTAATTTATTTATATTGTAACGAATTGAGATTTAGTAGACTGACTATTGTTGCCATGTTATATTGAAAATAGTCAGTCTTGGCTAAAAAATCTCTGCATAGTTAGAATACCCTCTGTTTTCATATTCTCAACCTTGAAAATACGAACTGTATACACGTAACTACTAGTGTCAGAAGTGTCAATTTTGAGAATGGTTAAATAAGGAGAGCTAAAAGCAGAACAATTGATGAAGGAATTAGCTGAGCGGGGTTTACCGACAAGCGGCTTAAAAGCCGAACTTCAGCTACGGCTAAAATCTGCAATGGAGTGAGCAGGCCTCAATTTCGAGGATTATGAGTTCTTGGATGGGCAATGCTCCAGGTCGACAGTGGGGGAGAAGCAGCCGGTGGCAGACAATGATCAAATGATGGCGATGTTGCAACAGATGATGCTGCAGATGGAGGGCCATGGTGACCAGCAACAACAGATTATGCTGCAGATAATGGAAACGAGGGATCAAGTGAAGGATCAAGGTGAAGCTCACAGAAATTATAAGCTATGACAAAGCAGATGTAGGAGAAATGGGCCAGCGTTGACAAGAAACTCCAGGAAAACTCAGAAGCAGTTCAGCGTCTGGATGAGGAGATCACACGTCTTAATGAAGGAATTCGGCAAGTGGAAAATCGTCTCGAAGATCGGCTCGAGGACCGATTCTGTCAATTGGAATTGGGTGTTCATGTCAACAACATGACAGCAGCCAAACCGAAGTTCTCTACACCTAGTTTTGATGCCACAACAACATTTTGAGTTTCATGACTAAATTCGAAAAGTCAGAGTCGAGGAATAATTGGACGGAAGCTGACCGCGCGGCCGTTTTGGTGCTTTCCTTGAAGGGTCTTTCTGCTGAGGTGCTACAATCGATTCCCGACGCAGATAAATTTAATTACGAGGCTGTTAAGAGTGCCTTGGAGCGTCGATATGGAGGTGACCAAATGCGGGAAGTTCATCGCTTGGAACTGAAGGGCAGGGTACAACGTTACGGAGAGTCGCTTCAAGAGTTCGCGACAGACTTAGAGCGACTCTCACGCCTGGCTGACAATGATACCCCAACCGAATTTCTGGAGAGACCGTTTTATAGGCGGTATAAAAGATTTAGACACACGTCGCACTACGGTTCTGATGCAGAGAAAAACATACGAGGAAGCGGTCAGTCACGCATTGACCTGTGGAACATCGCTATTGATATGCCGTCCATCACCAAAAGTGCATACTGTACAAAGGGAGCTGAATAATGGTAACCGACCGACAAGAACACAAGGACAAGGAATATTTAGCGGCAGATGCTTCATTTGCAACCAAACGGGTCATATGGCGAGAAAATGTCGCGATAGACAAAAGAGACCGAGATCCTGGTCTCTGGAGAGGAAATTATCACAGGATCAAGGGCATATCATAAAGTTGTGACTGGAGACCCCCGATTCAGATTTTTTTAACTAGAACGAGTCGACACAGAGGGGCAAGGGTTGACACGTACTTCGAACTGCCCCACAATTCTCGTTTCCCAGTTGGAGCGAAACTCGAAGAACCTTACTATCAGAGGCATCTTGGATGAAACCGACTTGTTACTATCTTTGGACACAGGCGCATCTCATTCTATAATCAATAGAGGTATAGGTAAAGGAAATGTGGAGCCTCTCAATGGGATATGTCTGCGAACGGCTACAGGTGAAGAGACGCTTATATAATATAATATCATTGCTCATATCGTAGAAGACATCATTATCGGAGTGGATTTCATGATCAGTTATGGCTTTACAAATTCGTTCGTTCTCTTTCGTAGATCAGACGCGTTTTTGTTTTGCGCTCCGCATATTTTCCCTTTGTTTTGCATAAGCAACCAGTGTTTTCATAAATAGACTTTAACTTCCTAACCAGCCTACAATCTGGAAATCTATTCTATTCTGCGAGTGCATGCCTTTTGATTTGTGTTTAAACATTATTTATTTAACTTCTAATTTTTCGGCGTCGGCTTGACGTGTTTGTGTTGTTTCCGTGAGTACGCATTACATTGCATTACAGCTCTCGTCGCTCGTCTTGTAGTTTTTGTTGTTTTATCACTCTCTTGCTATCACCTCAACTTCAATAAGTGTTCTTTCTCTCTCGCTCTCGTAACTTTCTGTTCAGTAGCTCTCTATAAGGCAGACGCGGAAGGGCTTTAAGGAGCTGACCGTTGGCTTTAAAAAGCAGTACGATCGGCTCCTAGCCATGGAGTCTCAATTTGGCAGTCTGCAACTGCTGAATGAGTCTCCGAGGCGTAAAAGGGTCACTCTGCGGAATCTGCAAGTGCCAACCGTCACTCAGCCGTTCGCCGCCGAAAAACTGACTCCGACCACTCCAAGTGTGCAGCAGTTGATCTCGTTTGCCACTCCAAGAGCAACGACAGCTGCTGGCGATGCAGATCCGGTAGCCGAATTCATCGCTTCGGAGAACGTGCAGCCAAGTACGTCTGCAGCGTCCGTGTCCGTGGTGTCCCCAAGCTCGCTAGCTGTCCCGTCTATTCCGATCCCACCAGTGATCAGAAGTTCCGGACCTCTGAATATTGCCACCACAGGTCCTAGGCCTGTGGTGCCTAAACCACTGCTGGGAGTCCCACCAAAACGACAAGTTTTTGTTTCACGGCTGGCCCCTGACCTTACATCTAATGATGTAATTGCTTTTATTCAAAGCAAAATAAAAGCCGTGGGTTTAAAGGTGGAGAAATTTAATTTCTCTTATGCCAGGGAGATAGCCTCGTTTAAGATAAACATCTCCCCAACTCAATTTGAAACCATTTGCTCTGCCAAATTTTGGACGGAGAATTTGGTGGTGAAGGAGTTTAAGGCTAAGAAGAAGAATAGGTCCCCCCATAACTCTTACAAATCATTTCATTGTGCCACCCTCAACTTCCACTTCCTCATCTTCTCGTCCTGCTTCCACCTCTCCAAAAAACTAACTTCTCTTTTTAACTTATCAGAATAGTAGAGGCTTACGTAGTAAGCTCAGCCTTTTTTTCCGGGATATTGATGCATTTGCTTCTCACGTTATTGTGTTTACTGAAACCTGGTTAAAGCCGTACATTCTTAGTTCCGAGGTTTTGGCAGGTCGGTACACAACTTTTAGCAAGGACCGTTCGTCTCGACGTGCAGGAGGGGTTCTGATTGCAGTGGACTCTAACTTCACGTCCAGGTTCAACCAGAATGGTATTCCTGTGTGTAAAACTGATTCATCCCGCTTTCACTATATTCATTACTTGCTCGTATATTCCACCTTCTTCGGATATCTCTATTTATGAGCAGCATTTTTCCGCTTTATCTGCTGTTTCTTCCTCGCTATCAGATAAAGATCGTATGATAGTTCCTGGTGACTTCAACTTGCCAACTAGTGCCCATGTCACGACATGACTTTGTTGACGGCTTGCTTGACCTGTCCCTGTCTCAAGTCAACCATGTGAAAAATTCCTTGGGTCGATTGCTTGATCTGTGCTTTGTACCGGATACGACCTTAGTGTTGTTAGCCCGAGCCTTTCCGCTCACTATACCTGAAGACGCCTACCATCCTACTTTCGAAGTGTCGCTAGATATAAGACCAATTGTATTGGATCGGTCGAGTTGGCTACCTGAACGTGTCCGCTGCTTTCGTAAAGCCGAGCTTGCGAAGCTTAATAACCTCAATAGGGATTTTCATTGTTCCGCTTTGTACTTGTGCACTGATGTCATAAAAGGGAAAAACATTTTTTACAATGCTCTTGGCACATTTTGTGTCCTGCTTTCTTGTCCGATTAGATATGGAAAACCCCCTTGGTTTACCAAAGAGTTATCCAGCCTAAAAATCTTAAAATCAAGACGTTATACAAAATTCCAAAAAGTTGGTCCTCCTACTTCTCACTCTCACTATGTAATAGCTCGGTCATATAATAGTTCAATGCTCGATGCAGGATACGTTTTTCTCAGGACCCTAAACAGTTTTACTGCTTCGTAAACAGTAAGCGCAGAACGTCCGCACACCCATCCTTGCTATCATTTTGTATTACGTCGGAAAATAATGATTAGGCAAAGGGCGATCTTTTTGTCCAATTTTTCCAAACCACCTATTCTGAGGAAAGCTACTCTGGTCATCCGTACCCATACGGTTAACCGAGGTCGAACGGCATTTTCAGTCCCTTGTTAAATGAATACTCTCTACTTCATGATCTTCGACTAGTTAAGCCAGTGTTTTCACCGGGTCCAGACGGGGCTCCAGGCTGTGTACTCAGGTACTGCGCCGAGGCTCTGTGTGGACCCTTGCTTGAACTATTAACCATGTCCATCGATTCTTCTCAAAGAGTCCTCTTCAAAAACTTCCTCTCTTCACCAGTCAAGGTTTCTTCGGGAGTAGCACAGGGCAGCCATCTAGGACCCTTCACACTCTTTATTAATGACTTGCCTGCGGTATTAACATACTCTCAAATACTTATGTATGCGGATGATGTTAAAGTCTGTGTCCAGTATAAGGACATTTCATTTTATTTCTTGCTTGCAATCCGATCTCAATAACTTTCAGTCATGGTTTTGTGCTAACTTGTTACATCTTAATGCCTCGAAATGCAAAGTTATGACATTTCATCGTTATAGCCCCTTGTTGGCTCCGTATACCCTATTTGGCGGTTCTCTTGAGAGAATCACCCTGGTGGATGATCTTGGCGTTATGTTAGACCCCAAGTTAAAGTTTTCTGATCACATTTCTACCATGGTAAGGCCATGGGCGTGCTTGGGTTTATAAAGAGGTGGCCAAAGGAATTTGACGACCCCTATATAACAAGGACTCTTTATACCTCGCTTGTTCGTCCGATCTTAGAATACGGCTCCTGTGTATGGTGCCCTCAGTACAAAGTACACCAGGACCGTATAGAATCAGTACAGAAAAACTTTTTACTCTTTGCTCTGCGGGGCCTTAACTGGGATGCGGGTGTAAGACTCCCATCTTACTCTAGTAGACTACTATTAGTAAACCTCCCATCCTTAGTTAACCGTAGAAAAATGCTTGGTGTGATATTTATGCACAACTTGATCAGGGGTGACATAGACAGCCCTGATCTGTTGAGCCGCATAAACTTCACGATTCCTATTAGATTGACTAGAAATTTTATACCGTTGTTCCTTCCACTTTGTAGATCGAATTATTCCTTGCATGAACCGTTTAGGGTCTTATGCTCGGATTATAATTCCCTCTACCATATTATATCCACCACTAATTCTCTTCCTCTTATTAAATTATTAATCCTTATACACCTTTCTAGTATTTAGTAAATGTAGTGGTATTTGTATTTTGTATTTTGAATGCATGCCTAGTTCTCTTAGTTATTTTAGTACTAATTTTCCTCGAATATTAGTCTAATAACTATCTTTCAGTAATTGCATCGCCTCTTGCACGATGCAGTCATTGCATGTCAACGTCCAAGAAAAATTATATGCAAATATTGTTGATCTTCTTTATCAACATTAATTTGCCGGTAAATTTTTTCAATGTCCGCACATATTACAAATGGCCATTTACGCCATTTCACCATAATATCGAAAATATCTTTTGTGACTCTTGGTCCAACCCACATGATATCATTTATACTTTTATTGTTTGTGGTTTTTGCTGAAGCATCGAAAACCAGTCTCAGCTTTGTCGTTAGACTGGAATCTCTTATGGCTCCTTTATGGAGCAAATAATATTTCCCATCTTCTTTGTAAATACGCCTTGCACACATCTTCTTCTATGTCATTCTTTTCACTTTCCAATTCCCAGAACCGGTCTAAGTCCCCAACTTCAATTGTTGTCGCCACAATATATTTATCGCCTTTTGATTTGGTGCAACCGGATATAATCCATCCGAATTCTGTATTTTGTTCAAGTAGTCCGTCTATTTTTACTACTCCGTCTTTTAAAATATGGGCATACAAATCTATTCCAATTATTACATCTACCCTACTTGGTTTGTTAAAGTTAGGGTCTGCCAACACATAATCTTGCCACTTAGTTTTGTCAATATTGAAAAACTTTAATGGTAAAGCTTTCATCAGTTTCGGAAGAATAATTGCTTCAATATTTAGAGGACCTTTGTTATAATCACAAGTTTTTACCGATAAGGTAACTTTGTACTTTGAAGTGCAAGAGTCTATAGATGACACTCCACTTACCTCGGTGTTCGCTCTTTTTCGTACTAAGTTTAATATTTGCGCAGCTTCTTCTGAAATTATAGTACATTGCGACCCACAATCAATGAGAGCTCTAAGGTTTTGATAGCCACCATTCCTTGACCTTACTTTTATGAGTGCTGTGAATAAGAACGCTTGTTCTTTTGTCAAGCAAGTGTTAACATTTTCCCTCTTTTCGTAGGGAATATGGAGCATCGTATGATGAGGTTTTTTACAAATCCCACATAAAATTTCAGATAAGCATTTCTTATACATATCATGCCTACAGCATTTTGTGAAAAGGCGCTGTTTTTTAATGAACTGGCCTCTGTCTATCGGACTCATTCCCTTAAACTTATAGCAGTGAATTATGGTATGTCCTGCCATTTTACATAGCGGATAATTTTCTTTTATTTTGCCATATTGCACTACTTTTTTCAACAGCTTCCACTCTTTATCCTGCGACGTGTAAAGAGAAATGTACCGGTGTTCTAAAAATTCCATTACATCTTGCAATGCTTGGATCTTTTTTTGTCCTTTTATATGACTTTCATATAATTGTAAGCCATCTTTGTTGAATTTTTTCAACACTATGTGCGCGAAAATCACATCAACTTCTTCTGTTAATTGTGACTCAAATTTGATTAAATGTATTGACTCATTTATAGAATCAGAAAACCATTTAATATGTTTCGCTGAATCGTGATCCTGCATTGTTAAGTCTAGTAATGAATCGTGATCTAGCAATGGTAAGTCTAGTAAACGATTCAGCTGATCCGAAAAAATGTTTCGTTTATTTTCATACCGCTTGGTCAGCAATTCCGAAGCGGCATTATAATTTTCTAGCGGCGCAGTTAAAAGGTGAGCTGAGATGTACTCAGACTATCTCTGTTATGAATTAATTCACAAAATATTTGTGAGAAGCCGTCCCACTCTTTTTCTTCGCCCGAGAATGTGGGTACTTCTACTTTCGGAAGATCAGGCAAATCGATATCTTCTTTTTTATCGTTGCCCCTTTACTATCCACGCTGTTTTCCTCAGCTATGGTTTGCATCCTAACTTAACTTAATCTTGCTTAACATGCTTTGAATATCAAATTCCAACTTGCCGATTTGGTCGTCGAAGCTGTCGTTTGTTTCATAGCTATTATAAAACACCCACTCCCATCCCTACACTGCCCAAAGGCCTGGCCCTACCGGCTCTAAAGCAGGAAATACCTGTAAGGTGGAAAGTGCCTGTGCGAGCCCAACGGGGCCCAATCCCGAATCCGGAGTGGGTTGTATGGCAACTACCGAAGCTGACACCTTGGAGAGGCAGCTAAGCAATACTGCTGCTGCCCGACCTTCTGGTAAAGCGCATGGAGATGATTTGCCGTCGACAAGGAGTGCACCGAAAAGAGGAGTGCAGGGCACATACAACGTCGGCAACACGCCAGCAGCGAAACCAGCCCATCAGCCGACTGGCTGAAGAAGGTGGAATGGGCCTCGGTTGTGCTCCCGGTGTTCACCTTAAAGCAGATAAAGGTGGCTCCCCAATCTAAGACGCAGCGCTCGCAGGAGACGCCTGGACCGGTGGCAAAGCGCTCCAGAGTGCTGCCCGATGTCTCCTTTGCGCAGATTGCCAGTCTAGCACTAGGACCAGCTCCAGTGAGGAGTCCCTACACATTCTACACGACACGCATTTCCGCGGATGCACAACCACCGCACCGACACACCCATCAGGGGAGGGATCAGTAAAAATTATGGACCACATCCTTACAAAACAGAACATATGTAAGCTGGGCAGTAAACAGCTTCAACCCGTTTAAATCGCCAGGCCCGGACCATTAAATGGCTAAAATGTATCTTCAGGAAGATACTGGCGGTATGTACAATAACACAAGCTCGGCTTATGGCTAGGATAGTTTTCATCCCTAAAGCAGATAAAGCCTCAAACTCAACCCCGAAAGACTTTAGACCAATCAGTTTATCGTCTTTCCTACTCAAAACCTTTGAGAGACGTATCAGGTTACAACTACGGACAACCATAAGTCCTCAGCTGAATCTCAAAGAGTACGCACTTAGAGCCTTTCTCGATATTGAGGGAGCCTTCAACAATGTTGCACTGGGAGCCATCACGGAAGCCCTGACTGACCTGATGGTGGACTGCCACTTGGTGATGCTCATTGATCAATTGCTCATATGCAGGACAGTGACATCATTGATGGGATCGTCCGCCCAGAGAAGGTATGTGAACAGAGGCACTCCACAAGGTGGGGTCCTGTCGCCTCTTCTGTGGAACATGGCAGTCAATAAGATTCTATGCGACCTGGAAAAGGAGGGGGCTGTAAAGTAGTGGCATACGCGGACGACGTCAATTATCTTCGCGGGAAAATACCCCCCAAACACTCTGCGACTTAATGACCGCAAAGCTTGCTCGATTGTCCGGATGGACAGAATCGCGCGGATTGGGATTAGATCCCACGAAAACGGAACTTGTGTTATTCACAAATAAATACAAGGTCCCGCCCCTCAACCCCCCAATACTAAATGGATACAGGCTCTTCTTCAGCGATAGTGCCAGTTACTTAGGGTTGGTAATTGACAAAAAGCTTAATTGAAACCTGAATGTCAAGGATAGAGTGAAGAAGGCAACGACAGCACTCTACACTTGCAATAAAGCTTGAACAATAAGGCATGAACCCAAGCATAGTCCAATGGATGACAATAGTCAGACCTATATTACTCTACAAAGTTACTGTGTGGTGGCCTGCCCTATCAAAAAGGACAATCACCAATCAGCTGGGCAAAGTTCAGCGAACTGCCGCCCTTTGCATTAGTGAAGCTCTTCCCACCACACCAAATGATGCGCTAAGCGCCATGTTATGCCTCCAGAGCCTTGACCTTGCAGGAAAAGAGCAGGCAGAAATGGCAGCAATACGTCTTAGGTACCTCAGCACATAGGTCACCCTTCTATACTTAATAACAACAACATTGTCCCAACAAGAACGTACTATCTAGTTCCAGGGGAGTACACAAATAATCCCTTCAACACTATCATCCCTCATAGAGACGAATGCCTCGAGGACTCCCAGGCCCAGATGGGGCCATAAGCATCTTCACGGATGGCTCGAAGCTGGACGGCAGGGCCGGAGGAGGAATTTTCTCTGAACAGCTAAACAAAAGGCACTCCTTAAGGATTCCGGATCACTGTAGCGTCTTCCAATCGGAAGTTACAGCTATCAGGGAGGCTATGAACTGCCTTCAAACGGTAACCCGCGGCAACCCAGCTTAACATCTATAGCGATAGCCAAGCTGAGATCAAATCACTTAATCCGATCTCCTCGAACTCGGCTACAGTGGCAAACTGCCGAAAACCTCTTCACGAGATGACTCAGCAATTTGCTATCAGCCTTATATGGGTCCCGGGCCACCGGGACATTTAGGCCAACTTTATAGCGGAAGAGCTGGCCTGATCTGGTACTACAACCCACTCTTCTACATGCGAAGAGCTCCACTAATGCAAAGGGCGGCAGTTCGCTGAACTTTGCCCAGCTGATTGGTGATTGTCCTCTGAGCTCTGCAAGCTAGGCAGGAAAAGACGCAGCGTAGTCATACGTTCCCTCACGGGACACAGGCTAATAGGCACCCACGCTAACAGGCTGGGGGATTTTTTGCCACATAATGATTTTTGCCGCAGCTGCAGAGACGAGGAAGTGGAGGAGACAGTGGAACACCTATTCTGCTCCTGCCCAGCTCTCAGCAGAGGAAGGCTACAGCACTTGGGCTCAGCCCATCTACACGACATTTCGGAGGTGTCCAAACTGTGTCCCAGGAAGATAGCGAATTTTTTGAGAGCATCTGGATGGGATAATTGCTGACAGGAAGTCTCACACCGCAGGAAGGGATGATCCTATGCGGTATCACAACGGGCCGAAACCGGCCTAAGTGTGACGGGCTCTGAGCGAGCCCGGCAGCCGCCTCAGCCTAACCTAACCTAACCTAAGGATAATAATGCACCCAAAATAACCAAAACATCTGAAAACACTGTGCTAAATAAAATACACAATATACACATTACAAACAATAGATTTGTGATTCTTAGTGACCCAAAAGTAGATGCTGACAACGCTCAAAAACCTAAGGCTAAGAAATTTGAATTAGTTACAAAATTAACTGATACAATTTTGAGAAAAAATTCTATGTCACAACAGAATAGAATTTAATGACGAACATAGCTATCAATGAGTGGCCAAATACCTCGGCCATGAAAAAAAGAATTACTATACCTACCAACTTAAAAGTAGCAAGTGGTTATCAAAGAAATCGAATCAACAGTTCCAGTCAATGATATAATAGCTGGACTTAAAGCTAAGGGCTTTGAAGTCAAAATGGCTATGAACATAATAAATATAAAGAAAACTACACAACCAATCTTCGAGGTAGAAATGACTCCTGATAGTATGCCCATAGGTAAAAATTAAGTTCACCCAATCTACAAGCTTCAATATCTACTGCACCGTGGAATCACCGTTGAGGAACCACAGAAACGAAATAGACCCGTCGAATCCACGAATTGTCAGTAATACGGACAAACTTATTGCACCCAACGGGCAGTCTAAGTTGACTGCGGGGATGTACATCTCACTGAGACTAGCCCCGTAAATAATTAAAAAATGTATTATCTGTGGGGGAAACTGCCAACTATAGAGGTTGCCCTATCTATAAAGAACTAAAAAATCGCCTAACCCAACACAAAACCGCATTTCAAAGCCTAGTCGTCCACCAAATCTTGCCGTATACCATAAACTACGACCCCAGCATCTTATTTTGCTAAAGCGTGAAGTTCAACTTCAACAAATCACTACAAGAATACAGTATCAGGCATCGCAACAGTGGCCAGAAATTACTGGCCAACGTATCGTTGGAAATCCATCCCAATTGTCCAATGGAATTAAATCCATGCTGGTAACTATTACAAATACAATGGTAGCAATAAAAAAACGACGCATTAACTTATGCGCAATCAAAAACTCCTCCTGGAGCTCCTAATCAAACAGAAATCTGGCAAAATGGTTTCTCTAAAGATGGCGTTTCACAGCACAAGTGCGAGCTCTTGCAGTTCCTTGATCAACATGACATTGACGCCATGCTCATATCCGAGACTTCCTATTAAACAAAAATTATTTTCATCTCAATGGCTACAACTTCTGTGGGACAAATCATCCCAATGGTAAGGCTCATGGAGATACTGGAATTCTGATCAAGCGTTGCATCAGGCATTATCTGTTACCATCACTTGCTAAAACTTATATACAGGCAACATCAATTCATATGAAAACTCAAAGCGGTTACTTAAACCTAGCCGCAGTGTACTGCCCACCGCGCTTCTCCGTTTCCGAAGCAGAATTTGTAAAATTCTTCGACCTATTAGGTGACCGCTTTATAGCAGCTGGTGACTATAATGCCAAGCACACCAATTGGAGATCTGGACACAGCAACCCGAAAGGAAGACAACTATATAATGCTATAATCACATTACGAAACAAGCTTGACATTATTTCTCCGGACAGGCCTACAAATTGGCCCACAGACCTAAATAAGCAACCCGACTTGATTGATTTTGCTGTTACAAGAAGAGGGCCGCAGGCTCAGGTTCGTGTTAAGCACCTAACAGATCTATCAGCGGATCACTCGCCAATCCTACTTCACCTTATGACCATCGACAGTTCTTAAAACGCCCACACTTTCTAACTTCTAGCAAAACAGATTGGGAAATACATAATTGATTGCTGCCATATTGATGCTGCCTAAATATGTACTGTACACGACATAGAAAGCTCAGTTGAATCATTAGTGGCTGTAATGTCACTGGCTGCAAAACACTCCACTCCAATACTAACAGGTAATAAAATTCACAACAGCAGTCGAGTTCTCAGGCATATTGAAGAGCTGCTGTGAGATAAGATAAGCCTTCTGCGAGAATGGCAAGCCCATAGATTACCTACCTCGAAGGACCGGTTAAAATAGACAACCACTACTCAAATAAACTATATGGAGCAATCCTCTCCTAATAGCAAACGATTCCCACTGTGGAAAGCTAAATCAGGCGTGTGTCCGTTTAGAAAACGTCTTCAGACCACATCCAGCAACAAATAGCTTTTTGCTCCCACTAACCAAAAATCTTAAGGAGAAATGACAAGAGTCATTAAGGACCAAGCCTCAAAGCAGGCTCACGACTTCATCTTCCCTAAAATGATCTTTGCAACTTTGTTGCATACTTGATAAACTCGACTTAATGAAAAATCAACTGGTCCACGCCGTTTTAGGATCTTGCTCACCGCAGAATAATAGCGCTCACACTGCTGTGAAAACGATCCAATTGTAATTCTTCTTTACTTCTCACTTCCTTTACTTCCTTGAGTCCTCATAAATATAAATTTAAATTTTTGTTCCTTTGAAAATGCTATACAGCGACAACCTCAACTCCACGCCATATGAATATTCCAAAAGTACGGCAGTATTCGTCCGTTGGCTGAGGTTTTTTATTAATTACAGTCCCTTATGGTGTGGAGTCTTCGAAAAAACATGTTTTTTTATTTTAGCACTAGCTAAAAGTACAGTTTTAGATTTTTAAATCGAGTTTTAGTCGTGTTTTTTAGATGCGGTTCGCAGATGAGATCGCATAGAGGTATCGAAAGTAGCCATTTTGGTTCGGTTTTTTATGTTTTTGCCATAATTAAACCCATTCTTTATGAAATCACTCAGAAAACACCTAGTTTTACCAATTTTATCACTTATTTTCATTTTTATTATTATTATTGATGGACCTACTTCCTTCGAGGATTTTATTTTCGATTTTCGTCCTTTGGAAATGACTTACAACAACCCAAATTTCTTTCTCGTAATAAGGACACTCTAATTGATTTTTGAGAATTTTTTCGATGTCCGGTCGCGACCACATCCAAAACGAGGGGGAACGTTGTGAGTTGCAACTCTACATTTATACCCGATACTTAGTGAGTATGGCTCTCCTCCGGCAGATGCCGCTAATATTAAACGAAGCGACAACGAGTGCGTGCGAGAGAGACAGAAAATCAGTCTGAGCGTGTCGTCGGGCGCTGCGTAGCCACTGCAAATTGATTTGTTCCTTTTGGCTAAACAAATTATTATGCGTTTTTAGTTTTCTCGAATCTTCAATATTGTGGATACCACAGATTTCGTCCTTTGTGGGGGCGAACAGGGGGGGGATCGAAATTTTGAAATATACGTTTTATAGGGAGATCTAACTGGATTGTGGATACCAAATTTGGTTACTCTAGCCTTCATAGTCTCTGAGATCTGTGGATGCCACAGATTTTCGTCCTTTGTGTGGGCGGAAGGGGGTATGGCGAAGTTTTGAAATATATGTACTTGTGCAGGTTCGATATCATAGGAATGTGGATAAAAAATTTGGTTGCTCTAGCTCTTATAGTCTCTTAGATCTATGCGCTAATTTTTTGCGCTAAGCAAAGCCGGCTATGATACGTGTGTCAGAGAGGGACAGGGCGAGAAAACAAGAAATTGTTTTCTTTATTCTGGCTATAATAATTATACGATCTGGTTCAGATTGCACTTTAGAAGATATAGCCATCCTCTACGATTCTGCGTTTTCTGTTTTCTCGTATCTTTTAAATTGTGGATGCCACAGATTTTCGCTCTTTGTGGGGGCGGAAGTGGGCGGGGCAAAGTTTTGAAATATTCTTGTAGCAGTGACATATCACAGAAATCTGGATCCAAAACATCGTTGCTCTAGCTCTTATAGTCTTTGAGCACTAGGCGCTTATAAACGGACAGATGGACAGACAGACAGGGCCCAATCGACTCGCCTATTGATGCTGATCAAGAAGATATATACTTTATAGGGTCGGAAACGATTCCTTCCGGACGTTACACACATACATTTTCACCACAAATCAAATATACCCCTATACTCATTTTGAGTATCGGGTATAATACAACATTTTTCAATGTGAATATCGTATTCAAGTGTCGCATTTTTTAAGAACGGAAATTTGAATTATTTCAATTAAATTGTTTTCCTTAATCTACTTTAATGAATAGTGCTATTATTTTTTTTTAATTTATTCTAAATTGAATATAGATTTGAGGAAAATTTTAATTCACCGTTTTCTTTGGTTTGTGCCGGATATTTAGTGCCTGAAGTGTACATTTTAGTGTGTCGTATTCAAGTGTCGGGGAGTGTATTTTACATTCAGATTTTCGTACTTTTTAGTTTCTAAGAGAAAAGGTTCAATAAATAAAATACCGTAAAAAAAAAATAAAAACTTTAGCTCAACTCAATGAATTCAAGGGCAATGTTCAAACATTAACACATTATTATACACGTTCACTTATGTAAACCCAGATTTCTAAAATTAATTTTGCAAATTACATACAGTAGACAATTTAAGCCCATTAACACTCATTAAAAGCAAGATACATATTTCAACGCGTTTTTTTTCTGTCTTTTTTTGTTAGAGTCAATGTACAACCCCCCGCTAATCTACAGTGAGCACTGTTTATTGTTTTAGAAACAACTTTTTTATGATTTTTCCACTAAGTCGCTTATAAATGCATTTTTCTGCAATGATAAATGACAATGTCATCGACTATGCCCTAAGATCCTTCCATGTTAATGTCAATAGTTCAGCGTATGGCGGGTATTTAGATTGGTTATCGAGGGCACGAGCTCTTAATAGGTTTTCATGGAAAGTTCTTTTATTGACGCACAATACATTTTTTTGAATGGTTCCTGATGCATGCGAAAGATGTTTTATGAAATGTTTCTTTCGGAAACTATTTTTGAGTTGAAATAGCAACAACCACCAGCTTAAGAGCAGTCTAAAATAACTGTGCCTAGCTAGACCTAAAAAACCAGTCGCCCGCGAATTCCGCCCCCACCTTAATGGAAGTGAGAATTTTATGTAGAGGGAATACATTCTTATTGGAAAAAAAACGTTTAAAACGTACTTCTTGGTAGTAGTCAAGTCCGACTGCGAATATGTACGGGTGGATGCATATGTATGTATGTTCAAATACGTCAAGCGGCACTCTGGTTATCCATCTCCATCTCCATCCATTTCATGACCACACTATTTGGCCTGACAACGAAACCTGAACTGGGAACTCCCAGCGCCATATTTAAATCCACATATGTATGGTTTATCCTAAAACTAAGGCAAGATACATTTTTCGGTAGCGAAAACAGGTGCAATTTTCGTGTTGGAATAATAAAAAATCATCCTTGTTGTTGGCTAGCGAAATTTGTAACTAAAGAAATTACACCAGCACGATACAGTTCGTTAGCAAAATGTTCAATATTTCTATATTTCGGTAGCGAATTGACAGGCACGTCTTTTCGATCCCACTCTGTTGTTATACCCTGGATGCTTACACTGTTTCTCACTCGTACGGATGCCAATATCCGCCTCCCGCTACGCGTCTGGATTCTTAATCTGTTTCTCATTCCTACGAATGCCCGTTCTTCCTTAGTAATTTTCGAAAGCTATCTTTCCGATCCTTCTCTGTTGCTGTACCCTGAATGCTTAGTCTGTTTTTTATTCGTAGCACCGAATGAACTCATTTGGAGACATTGATTGTATGATATATTATTGTATTGTATGCGTTTCTGCCGTAAACTTTAGTGGGCCACAAGGCTCACAAACGAAGTCCACTTGATTAATGCGATCAAAAGGTTGCGTATTTAATTGAGCAATCGATACATAATTGACCGATACAAATCATATCTTGATGCCTTTCTTCTTGCACGTCTTGAAGTCTACGTTGTGCTCGATGTCTTCTGCTTTTGATTTTGAGAAGCATGGAAGCAGCGCAATTCTCGTTCGATTTCTCGTTCTTTTTGAGTGAATTGATTCGCAATTTTCCGATGTCTTACCGATTATATTAGATCGTCTTGATAGCAAAAATTTCAATAAAATAAAAAAATTAAAACATTTTCGAACGATAAGCACAACAAACACGTCTGGTTAAACTATTTTATTTTTTGGTTTAGTTTGCAAAAGTTTGACGGCGCTGGAAGGCCTACTTTTGAAAATATCGCGGTCGCATTTCCGATTTTATATATAACCATATATATAACTATCCTGTCCATTTCAATTCTTGCAGGACTTTTCAAGTTTTTATATGAGCATTTTCATATATGGAGATAAAACGAGGGGGAACGTTGCGACCGACAGTATGACTCTCCTCCGAGAGACGGCGCTAACATTAAACGACACAACAAAGAGTGCGTGCGAGAGAGACAGAAAATCAGTCACAACGTGTCGTCGGGCGCTGCGTAGCCACTGGTAATTGATTTTCTTGTAGTTATAATAATGATTCGATCTGATCCAGATTGTGCGTTTTTAATTTTCTCTAATCTTCAAAATTGGATGTGGATGCCATAGATTTTCGTCCTTTTTGTGGGCTGAAGAGGTCGTGGCGAAATTTTGAAATACACTTGTAACAGTGACATATCACAGAAGTCTGTCCTTACTCTAGCTCTTATAGTCTCTGAGCACTAGGCGCTCATAGGGACGGACAGACATGGCTCAATCGACTCGGCTATTGATAATGAAACGCTTTCTTCTGGAAGTTACACACATACATTTTCACCACAAATCTAATATACCCAATATAATCACTTTGAGTATCTGATATAAAAACATGTTGATTCCATGTTTTTCCGGCAAGTATAGTTTTATCCAAAACTGTCGAAACTTTCTCCCTTGATATTTTCCTTCCAGCACTAAGTAAGAGTCGGGCTGGCAAAAACCCTCTAGCTGAACCCTCCACGAGGGTGCCGGCTGGGCAATGGACACTGCATTATCCCGGGCGAGGATAATGCACTGTCGCTTGCCTTGCCCGGGGTAATGCAGTGTCTAGCTAAGGCTATGGTCCATCGTCTTCCCGATCTAAAGTCGGGGGAACTGAACCAAGGCCATGGCTAGAGGTGCCTGGCGGCCAGGCATAAAACGCTAGGGGTGGTCCCCCCGAAAAACATTAACCAGTATGGACCTTCGGGCCAAATATGGAGGTAGATAAGGAGCAAACACGGGTTGGGATGTCAACCCAAACGTCGGTGGAAAGCGTGACTGCTACCACCGGCGGGCACGGGGAGGAGCAATCCTCTCTGCGTGTCGCCAGCGGTCACACCTCGGGCATGGCGGGAGCAGGTCATGTCAGTTGTAATACTACTGCCACAAAAACGACGCGTAGCAGGGTGAGCCGCGCGGGTGCCGTTGTCGATGCAGACTCGGACCTGGAGAGCGTGCTATCCCTTAGCAAGACCGAAGAGGAAAGCCTTCTCCGCTCGCCGGAACCAGGTACCAGCTCCCTGCGTAGGGAAGGGCCGAAGCGTTCCAGGGAGGGGATGAAGGCAAAAGCTCAGTATAAGGCGGCCCTCAAGTTAATGAGCCGGCTCCAGGGCAAGGCGGATATCTCCCAAGAGGAGAAGTCCAAGCTAGCCTGGGCTGAGCAACGGGTACAGGAGGGCCGCGAATACTACGCGCAGCTGCCGCAGATGAAGGCAACAAACGGTGGATTCGCCAACAAGGTGGAGGAGATGTTGGCCACCAAGAGGCAACGCTCGATCGAGAGTGCTGCCAAAGACACTCCGGCGAGCAAGCGGCAACGCGGGCCCAAGGTGGCCACCCCCCAGCCGAAGACGAGGAAGCCGAGGCAGAAGGCCATGAGCGAGGTGTCCAAGAGACATCTCATTGTGGCCTTGATCGACCGCAGCGATGAGAACGGGAAGATGACGGCGGCGCAGTGGAAGTTAGTCCACGCGCAGCTCGTCGAGGCACTGTTCTCGCGAATGGAGGAGGACCCTAGCGCTCCCATGCCCACGTTCGATGGAGCGGGATGGCTGAACGGGGTCAAAATCCTCAAATGCAATGACGACCCAACGCGGCAGTGGCTGGTGCAGAGGGTGCCCCTACTGGAAGCTCTGTGGGAGGGGGCCAAGCTGGAGGTGGTAGACAGGGAGCTGATCCCGTCCATACCAAAGGCGAAGGTGCTCTTCCCCATTGCTGTCCAGGGGAAGCGAGCACTGAAGCTGCTGCAGAGGCAAAATCCGGACGTGCCAACGGCTGATTGGAAGGTTCTGCATGCCGGTAGCCCACTACCCAACGAGGGGGGCCAGCACGTGATCCTCCAGATCAGCAAGGTGGCGGAGGACATCCTGTATCCCAAGTTCGGGAAGATGGCGTGGGGCGTAGGTAGCGTATACCTACGGCTGAAAAAGCGCCACCCGAGGACAAAGATGCGCACACCCTCCAGGCAGGCGAGGTCGAGAAGGACCTAGGTCTGGAGACCATAGTGAAGGCCGCCCAGGGTCTTGCGCTGGACGACTCGGAGGAGGAGGAAGACGGTGACGGTGACCTGACAATCATAGTCAACCCGTCGTGCGAGGTTGAGTTAGCCACCCATGACACTAAGGGTGCTGCAACTCAATCTCCATAAAAGCAAGGTAGCGTCGGCGGAGCTCCTCATTGCCATGGAGCAAGGGCCCGCCGACATAGCTTTAGTCCAGGAGCCGTGGATTGCGTCAGGCAACTCTGTGGCCGGACTAAAGTCCTCAAATTACAGCCTTCTCTACTCAACATCGGTAAGCAGGAACAGAACCGCCGTACTCGTACGGAAGGGAATCCATGCTCATCTTATGTCTCATTACAGCACGGATGACCTGACGGTGGTGATGCTGGAGAGCGAGGAAAAGCGCCTAATGGCAGCTTCCTGCTACATGGCTCACGACAGGCCCGCCCCGCCGCAAGAACTTAGGAGTCTGGTGACAGAAGCCGGCTCCAAAAATCTCCAACTCCTCATCGGTGCAGACGCCAACGCCCATCACAATGTGTGGGGAAGCCCTGACACCAACGATAGAGGTGAGTCACTCCTAGACTTTATCTTATCCACTAACTTAGATGTAGCAAACGTGGGGAGGAACACACCTTCGTGGGTCCCACCTCGTCAAACGTGCTAGACCTAACTCTTGTCACGGGAAAGAGTACCTTGGTATCTGACTGGAGAGTCCTCGAAAGACCATCCTTCTCAGACCATAAGTACATTCAGTTCAAGTGCGAATTCAAACACTCTTCGAAGATAACAGTCTATAGAAACCCCCGAAACACAAACTGGGTAAAGTTTAAAAAGACTGTTACTTCGAAGCTCGCGAGTCCGGGCTCAGTGAAATCTGCGGAGGATATAGAGAAGTCCCTAAAGACCCTATCCAACGAGTTACTGAACGCCTACCATGCATCGTGCAAACCCTCGAGAACGAAGAGGAGGTCCAAGCCACTCTGGTGGAACCGAGATCTCTCTCTCCAAAGGAACAACCTCAAGGAATTCTTCAAGATCGCCAAACAAGCGAACGAAGAGATTGTCAATGAGGAATATAAAATCCTACTTAGGAGCTACAAGAAGGAAATACGTAAGGCACAAAGGAACTCGTGGAGAAACTTCTGCTCCAACATTGAGAAAGTGCCCGAAACCGCTAGGCTCCGGAAGCTGCTCTCAAAGCAGCCCACAGTACAGAGCCAACTAAAACTAGACAACGGACAGTGGACAGAGGGCAGTAAAGAAGCCCTAACAGCACTAATGGAGGCGCACTTCCCTGGATGCACCGAGGTCACTGACGCCAAGGAGCATCAGGACCTAGCAACTGAGGAACAGCACCCCCCAATAGGTCTGTTAACCACTAAGAGAATCCACTGGGCCATAGACTCCTTCGCGGCCATATAAGCACCAGGACTGGACGGGATATTCCCAGCCATGATGCAGTTGACCAAAGAGGTTATTACCCCATGGCTCTTCGCAATATACTCAGCATGCCTAAGTACAGACTATATCCCCATCCAATGTAGAACCTCGAGGGTTGTCTTCCTCCCTAAGGCAGGAAAGTGCAGCCACGTGAGTCCCAAGGATTACAGACCGATAAGCCTTACCTCCTTTCTACTAAAAACACTAGAAAAGCTGTTGGATTTACACATCAGGAATGAGGTAGGGGGACTGATGTCAATAAACCAACACGCCTACACCAAGGGGAAATCAGTGGAGACGGCACTACACTCGCTAGTAGCCACCATCGAGAGCGCCCTTCACAACAAAAAGTATGCTTTGGGAGCATTTGTGGACATCTCAGGAGCATTCAACAACGTGGCAACAACCGCAATAACAAGTCGCCTAGAAGCGAATAACATACACCCTGCAATCAACGTCTGGATCAAAAACCTCCTAAGTTGTAGACGGGTGCAATCGGAGTGGGGCACCGCTTCCATGGTAAAGGGGGCACACAGAGGCACACCTCAAGGTGGAGTCCTATCGCCACTACTGTGGAATTTGGTGGTCGACGACCTCATTAAGAGATTTGAAAGGAAGGCCCCAAAAAGAACAGCCTATGCAGATGACATAAGCATACTTATTACGGGTGTATGTCCATCGACCCTCAGCTCCATAATGGAACGTACACTCAGGGAGATACGTGAGTGGGCGGAAGAGGTAGGACTCAGTATCAACGCGGACAAGACGGACCTCATCCTCTTTACCAAGAGGTACAAGGTACCGATATGGACCCCCCCGAAAATTGACCAAACTAGGCTGACTCCAATATCACAGGTGAAATACCTAGGCACAGTACTGGACAGCAAGCTGGCATGGAGGCCCAATGTAGTGGAAAGGGTGAAGAAGGCTACCATTGCGCTTTATGCATCCAAGAAGATGCTCAGCAGCACATGGGGCCTGTCACCTGCTCTAATGCACTGGATCTACATCTCGGTGGTGCGACCAACTCTGCTGTATGGAGCCTTAGTGTGGTGGCAGGCTATTGAAAAGAAGACATACCATAAGCTTATGGAAAAGACTCAGCGAAAGGCTCTGCTCTGTATTACAGGGGCGCTGAGGTCAACCCCAACAAAAGCACTCGAAACTATACTCGGAATCGACCCCCTGGACATTCACGCTCGCCTGATTGCGGGAAAGGCACAACGCCATATAGCATCAGGAAACCTATCCATACAAGGATACGGGCACAGTTCAATTGGCAGGGACATGACCAGATCAACTGATTACATGACCCCCCAAACTTGCCTTGACGTCAAAACAACCACATCTTTGGGACCTGAAGACTGGAAAATTGGAAGGGACCAAACTGAGCACCTCAATATATACACAGACGGCTCCAAGATGGAAGGAGGAGTAGGAGAGGGCCTATACTGTACAGACCCTGAGATAAGGCTGTCGTATAAGCTACCGGACCAATGCAGCATATTCCAGGCAGAAGTTTTTGCCATCGGGAAGGCAGCGGAGGTCGCTCTCCTAACAGAACGAGCACACGATGCGGTCAACCTATTCGTCGACAGCCAAGCGGCGATAAGATCCATGCAGACGTCCGCGGTCAGTTCCAGAAGTGTCTTGGCGAGCAGGGAGGCATTAGACATCCTAAGCACGATAAAGACAGTGCGGATCTATTGGGTTCCCAGCCACCAGGGCATCGAAGGAAACGAAGCGGCGGACGTACTAGCTAAGGAAGGCGTCGGGCTGGAGAATAGGAGAACCGAGAACGTGCCTGTCTCCCTCAGAACGCTGCAAGGCGATCTAGAGAAGCAGGCTAGAGCACAGACTGATAGCAGGTGGAGGAGTACCACCACCTGCAGAACCTCGAAGATAATGTGCAAGGAGCGCAACGAGAAACTTAGCCACTACCTACTGCACCTACCACGAAAAGACTGTAGATTGCTAGTGGGAATACTTACAGGTCACTGTCTGGCTGCTGCACATGCAGCCAAGCTGGGCATCACCAACAGAGACAGTTGTAGGAAATGTGAGGAACCTGGGGCTATCGAAACCCTGGAACAGCTCATCTGCAACTGTCCGGCTCTCTCAATGGCAAGGAGGAGATACCTGGGCGCCCCAGTGTTGGCATCACTGGAAGATGCCTCCAAAAGGACGCCACAGGAACTGCTGGCCTATGCTAAAAACACCTCGATTCTCGGGGACTTTTAAAACCACATTAACACTCCCGCGACGGTTCATACACCCCCCCATCCGGATAACTAAGGGCCATATTGGCCTATGCGTGGCCCCGCTGAGGGCCGTCCGGGTTAACCTAACCTAACCTAAGTAAGAGTCGACAATCCCATAATAAAAACTTGCTTCCATACAAAATTTGAAAAATTTAACAGAATTAAGTAAACAAAGGGCCGGCAAAAACCCTCTAGCTAAACCCTCCACGAGGGTGCCGGCTGGGCAATGGACACTGCATTATCCCGGGCAAGGGTAATGCACTGTCGCTTGCTCCGGGGTAATGCAGTGTATATCTAAGGCAATGGACCAGCGTCTTCCCGATCTAAAGTCGGGGGAACTGAACCAGGACCATGGCTAGAGGTGGCGCCCAGGCATAAAACGCTAGGGGGTTAGGTTAGGTTAGGGCGGTAGCCGGGAAGTGGAGATAAAGCAACCCCCGCCCCTCAAGCTCACTTGGACCTATAAGAGGTCCATTGTGTTGCCGCATGGGCATGTGCCCCTTCTCGTTGCCTAAAACCGGGGGAGCAGACTACTGCAGGTTAAGGGCAGTCCCATCCGGAGGCTTGGATGAATTTGGACAAGGTCCCTGGCTTGGTTTCGGACAGGTCCGAAATGTCCGTGAGGAAAGCGGCTCCGAGAATACGAAGACGACGATTTCCAAGGGCCGGGCAGTGGCAGAAGAAGTGGGGGACCGATTCCTCCTCTTCCTCGTCGCGACAACTTCCGCAGAAGTCGTTATGAGGGATTGACAGTCTAGAGGCATGAGTGCCGATCTGCCAGTGTTCCGTAATGGCTCGAGTAACTGCAGAGCACTGTGCTCTGCTGAGTCTATACAGCTCTGCTGAGTGCTTCTTCGATCGATATATCAATCTTGAGCCTTTACAGGAAGCGGTTTGCTGCCACATCCTATTGGCATTTTGATCAAACAATTCGTGCGTGAGGAGCCTGCACGTAGCCAAAGGCATCGCTACTTGCTCACTCTCCGATAGGAGAGGAATCGTAGTACCTTGCCTGGCTAGTTCGCCGGCGGCGTCGTTCCCCTCGATGTCCCTGTGGCCGGGGACCCATATAAGGAAGAGATCTAACTGCTCTGCGATCTCGTGCAGAGACCTGCGGCAGTCATTTACAGTCGCTGAGTTCGACGATATTGAGCCAAGAGCTTTAATAGCTGCTTGGCTGTCCGAGAAGACGCACACTAAGTGCGTGTCTAGAAGTAGTTTGGAGACAATGGCCTCCTTGATGGCCATAACGTCCGCTTGGAACACACTTCAGTGATCCGGGCGCCTGAAGCAATGACTGATGTTCAGCTCGCTGCAGTAGACTCCGCCTCCCACGCGGCCGTCTAACTTTGAGCCATCAGTGTAGAAGTGAACCGCATTTGCAGGTCCTGGCTCGCCCATCTCCCAGTCCTCCCTAGGTTAGACAGATACCTGGAAAGGCGTCGAGAGGTGATTACTAGGGATACAGTAATCTGTCCTCTCTGGTAATTGCGGCTGTCTCATCAGGATTCCCGAGTTCCCAACCTCGGATGCTTTCCACAGTTTGGCTTCTCTCATTCTAAGGGCAGAAAATGTTGCCACCTTCTTACCCATGAGATCTACGGGGAGGAGGTTCAGCACGGTATCCAGGGCTTCCCCTGGAGTAGTGCGTAGCCCGCCAGTTATGCAACGCCATGCGTTGAACTCTACTGAGTCTGTTAAGACAATTTCTTTTGTCTAGGGCTGGCCACCATACTACCACTCCATAGAGCATAATTGGTCGTATGATGGCGATGTATAGCCACCGAACTATATACGAGGTCATTCCCCATTTTAGTCCGATTGCTTTTCTGCATGTATAAAGGGCCACTGTGGCCTTCTTTACTCCATCCTCTATGCTCAGTTTCCAATCGAGCTTTCTGTCGAGGATTAGGCCAAGATACTTGGCATACGCCACCACACGGCAGCCACCCCCCTCTATCTCCCGCAGCAGTGCGTTCACTGCCACGTTCCATAGGAGGGGCGAGAGGACTCCGCCCAGCGGTGTGCCTCTGCTGACAAATCTGGTGCACGTTGACGTCCCCAGTGATGGCTCAACCGTCCTGCATTGTAGCATCTGATCGATCAGGCTCACCGTCCGGGAGTCAACCCGCAGATCCGTCAGGGCGCCTGTGATGGCGGTTGGAAGGATATTATTAAAGGCGCCTTCAATGTCGAGGAAGGCTACCAGGGTGTATTCCTTAAAGTTAAGGGACTTTAAGCAACTTTCATCGAAGCGATCGATGTGATCGAGTGTAGGGCCGTTTCGGTGGATCTTCCCTTCTGATAGGCATGCTGGGAGTCCGAGATCAGACTGGGCGAAATACACGCCGTGAGATGCAGCCCCATCGCCTTCAGAAGAAAAGACGATAGACTAATGGGTCTGAAATCTTTTTGGTCTCGCAGTGTGCGAGGGGTGGGGGGTAGTCCCCCCGAAAAATATTAACCAGTATGGACCATCGAGCCAGACATGGAGGCTGATAGAGATCAAGCACGGGTTGGGATGTCAACCCAAACGTCGGTGGAAAGCGTGACTGCTACCACCGGCGAGCACGGGGAAGAGCAGCGGTCTGCGTGTCGCCAGCGGTCTCACCTTGGGCACGGCGGGAGCAGGCCATGTCAGTTGCAATACTACTGCCACAAAAACGACGCGTTGGAGGGAGAGCCGCGCGGGTGTCGCTGTCGACACAGACTCGGACCCGGAGGGCGTGCTATCCAATAGAAAGACCGAAGAAGAAAGCCTTCTCCGCTCGCCGGAACCAGGTACCAGCTCCCCTCCAGGGAGGGGATGAAGGCAAAAGCTCAGTATAAGGCGGCCTTAAATTACTAAGACGACTCCAGGGCAAGGCGGATATCTCCCAAGAGGAGAAATCCAAACTAGCCTGGGCAGACCAACGGGTTCCGGATTCTGCTTCTGCAGCAGCTTCAGTTCTCGCTCTCCTTGAACAGCAATGAGGAAGAGCACCTTCGCCTTTGGTATAGACGGCATTAACTCCCTATCTACCACCTCCCTCCCACAGAGCTTCCAGTTGGGGCACCTAGACACCCAATAAGGGTGCTGCAACTCAACCTTCATAAGAGCGTCGGTGGAGCAAGGGCCCGCTGACATAGCTTTAGTCCAGGAGCCATGGATTGCGTCAGGCAACTCTGTGGCAGCCAACCTTCTCTACTCAACATCGGTAAGCAGGGACAGAACCGCCGTACTCGTACGGAAGGGAATCCATGCTCATCTTATGTCTCATTACAGCACGGACGACCTGACGGTAGTGATGCTGGAGAGCGAGGAAAAGCGTCTTATGGCAGCTTCCTGCTACATGGCACACGACAGACCCGCTCCACCGCAAGAACTTAGGAGTCTGGTGACGGAAGCCGGCTCCAAAAATCTCCAACTCCTCATTGGCGCAGATGCCAACGCCCATCACAATGTGTGGGGAAGCCCCGACATCAATGATAGAGGTGAGTCACTCCTAGACTTTATCTTATCCACTAACTTAGACGTAGCAAACGTGGGGGAGGAACACACCTTCGTAGGTCCCACCTCGGGACCTACGGGAAAGATTACTTTGGTATCTGACTGGAGAGTCCTCGAAAGACCATCCTTCTCAGACCATAAGTACATTCAGTTCAAGCGCGAATTCGAACACTCAGTTCGAACTATAACAGTCTATAGAAACCTTCGGAATACAAACTGGATCAAGTTTCAAAAGACAGTTACGTCGAAGCTCGCGAATCTGGGCTCAGTGAAATCTGAGGAGGATATAGATAAGTCCATAGAGACCCTATCCAAGGGGTTACTGGATGCCTACCAAAGTGCCTGAAACCACTAGGCTCCGGAAGCTGCTCTCAAAGCAGCCCACAATACAGAGTCAATTAAAGCTACGTGACGGACAGTGAATAGATGGCAGTAAAGAAGCGTCACCGACGCCACCGAGATCTGTTAACCACTAAGAGAATCCACTGGGCTATAGACTACTTCGCGGGATTAAAATCGCCAAAACTGGACGGGATATTCCCAGCCATGATGCAGATGACCAAAGAGGTTATCGCCCGATAGCTCTAAGCACTATACTCAGCATGTCTAAGTACCCTATCCAATGGAGACAGTTGTCTTCCTTCCAAAGGCAGGAAAGTGCAGCCACGTGAGTCCCAAGGATTACTGACCAAAAGCTTTACCTCCTTTCTACTAAAAAAACTGGAAAAGCTGTTGGATTTACACATCAGAAATGATGCCTACACCAAAGAGAAATCGGTGGAGTCAACACTACACTCGTTATTGTTGTGCCAACACTTAAGTCTGGCAATGTATAACTCGTACGTGTAAGTGACCGATTAATGTATCAATAAATGTGACGAGGGAGTATACATATGTACAAACAAACGTATATGTGCATGTAATTTATTTAGAGCCAGTCTCCGTTTTTCACTTTCACAAAAGTTTTCCGATTTACTTTTGAAATTACATAAATTGGGGCTCCCTCACATTCCGCAATATTTATTCGTTTTCAAAACCAAAACATTTTCGTTGACGAAATGAAAATTAAACGGCTTTTTATACAACGAAACGAACCTTAATTGCAGAGGGGGAAAAATAGATGACTTATTGATGCATCACATAAACTTGACACCTATATCAGGGTAATTTAACTTTTGTTTTTTTTAAATAATTTTATTTTAACCCAACCACAAATTTGGCTCGGAAAAAATTGGCCAGGGCAACAACAATTTTCATTTTGGTGCAAACAGTTGACGCAGTCCGATTTGGTTATCGGATGCGCATAACAGCACAAATGTGCATGTAACAGTCCAGACTGTGCTTGTAACATGCGCTCAAGAGAACATATGGGTGAGCACAGGCCTTATATGATTCTGACTTCAAAATGGAAGTGCAGCAAATAAATTTTTTTTTTTTTTTAATTACCGCTTTGTTCTTTATATCCAGGGGAAAGCATAAATCATCTCTTCAAGATGAAATCCTGGTGGGTTTTATGAAAGACAACCCAGACTTGCAAAAGTATTTGTGAAGTTCAATTGATGATTATTCATCTGCACCGAAATGAACTCAGCACATAACAGTTTGTCCATCAGCGGAATAAGTTTGTGAAGAATCTTTCAAAATGTACTGCGACCAATGTTTATATGGTGGTCTTTGGCAACTGCCCACGGGTAGCAGCCAGTGGCGAGATATCGCGTTATGGAAGCCAATTGCGTAGAGGGAGATAACTTCCTGGTAACACCCAATTGGAGTTGAACTTTCTCCAAAATGATTTTGAAAGTTTGTTTGTCGATCCGAAATGACTTCACAAAGCTTGACCATTAGCAATTTAATTTTCAATTTTCATGCTGTTACTCACAGTTCGTCAGACATGTTAAATACACGTCGGGTCACCAAATTGTATAATGGTTTTAGACCCCAATTGTCCGAATAATTATTCCGATTAAATAAAAACACGGCGCGCAAATAAAATTACGATATTTTGCTGAATGCGTAATATCCAAAATACAAGTAAAGCTTGCTTGCCCTTCACATCCGATTGCTAATCGCCAAGTATCGATAAGCATATATAAGCAAATATAAGGCATCACTTGTTAAATTTGTAAGATTAAAAATATCTCAAAAAGAGGTTTGAAAGTGGCGAGGCGCGGCACTACTATTTCAATGAACACAGCTGTACATACATATTTTTTAAGGGCTGTAAGGGTTTTCGGTAGGACATACACAAAATCGACCGATCGTCGGTCTCTATTAGGCGATCACTGGAGAGAAGGCAAACTGTGGAAGGAGGAAAAACAGAGATATAGAGATACAGCAACAGCCAAAAAAAAAACGAGCGAGAACGTTGTGATCCCCATCAAGGGCCGTGGCTCTAAACGTCGGAATTGGTATCGAAGCCAATGACTGCCGCATTTTCTCGCTGCTCGTAAAAGGGATGATTTGACTTGTTGGTTAAGGCGGGGAGCAATTTTGCTTGCACTTATCATGAGAGATGAAGAAAAAATAGAGAGAAACAGAAGAAACAGTACCGCTATTTATATTCCATTGTTAATTCTTGCGCTTCGTTTGTCCCTTTATCACCTATTTTATCTATTTCCATTTTTCCGCTACTGTTTTTTATTACGCTCATCTATCTCTCTCTCTACTCAGACCAACACCAGCCGTTATATCTGGTTCCCTCCGCCAGAGAGCGCACACTGCATGAGGAAGAGTGTGTGTGCGAGTGAGGGTAGGGAGAGTAAGCGCGTGGAAGGGGTAGCGTAGCCACTGTAATTCGATTTTTTCCTATCTTCAAAATTGTGGATGGTAGACTTTCGCTTTTTGTTGGGGTGGTAGGGGGCGTGGAAAAAATTTTAAATAAACTTGATTCTGCGTGATATCACAGGAGTCTCCACACAAAATTTGCTTGCTCTAGCTTTTATAGTTTTTGAGAACTAGGCGTCAAACCAGACGGACGGACGGACAGACAGACACAGACATCGACTGGGGTATTGATGGGTGACGCTAACTGAAGCTATCCCTAAACTCTTCGAGTACTGGGTATGAAAACGAAGTAGAAAACGCCACGAAACAAGAAGAGTAGGGCCTATTTATCACAATTTTTCGACAATTGAAGGTAAATAATATTATTTTAAAAAATCAAGAGAAAAAGAGTGGAATCTAATATAATATGTATAAAATAACAATACATTCATATACATATGTACACGTAAATGTAACAATATAGTATAATATTAATATATAATATAAAATTCTTAATAAGCGCATTAAATTTATATTTAGTGGTGAATTCAGTCTATATATATGGATAAATGCAGTCGAAGGTCCCCCCACCCCTTGACTTTTATGGGTGAAGCGTACTGAAGGCAGGGTACTGATTCGCAATGCAATGTTGCAATCTTTTGAACATACCTTACCACCAAATTCAATCAGATTAGCTAGATTTTGCAGACACTTTGCGACCATTATGAGAGAACGAGTTGCTGCGGTTTGCGGTGTTTCACTAACGAGACCAAACTGCCGCGGATTCAGCAATGCGGGGCACAGTAGGCGAAGAAAAATAAAACCAGAGACGACGCGCGTGCGCACCAATCGCTCCGACGGCCACTTAGCCATTACAGACTTCTGCAGACAGTTGCAAATATAGCGCACATTGCGAGGACAAGCGTCTGGCGATGTAAATATCGATTGTGTAACAAGATCAAGGATTTGCAAGAGAAATTCAGCATTCGTACATGCGTCATCATTGACGTCCATCTTTGTCGGATTGAGCTCTGCGGACTGCTTACTTTCCAGAATTTTCTGTACCGTTTCACTTACTGCGGATTGCAGAAACCCGCTACATTCTGTTCTCATATATAGGTCCATCAACGTGGTGGCCAGAGATGCACCACGAAAAAGCGTTGTCGTCTCGTTCTCTCGTGCAACCTCCGCCTGACATAACGTACGGATCAACTCCGTTTCACGCTTCTCGTGCCGAAACACTCGCAGCAGCGATGTGGCCAACGGGACTCGATCGTTGTGGCAGAGTTCGGCTAGAGCCTTCACAGCATATAACTCTGGCTCAATAAGCAATTGCTGTAGTGGACTGTACTCCTCGCAAGGCATTATAAGATCATCAAGATATCGCATGCGGAGCCGTAACGAGCCCCACTCACCCATAGGCGTCATGCCAGTGAGCTGATACCAGCCTTCTGTCTCTTGGCCATTCTTGAGGGCAGACAGATCGATAGTCATCTCCGCCACTTCCGAATCCTTGCCGCGTTTGCCGCGTGACACCAACGTTATTGTTAGGGAAACTACATCTGGAGGCACGTCACTGAAAATGTATTGTTAGTGGGGGATGATAATTCTAATTTAATTTTTTATAATTCATTCATATATCTATTTGATCCAGGGGCCGAAATCATTATAAGTTATATTTTCAAAACAACACAATCAACTTTTTGTTTAAAAAAGATTTTCTTTAGTGATAATCATTATTTTTTAGCATAGCGCGCAAATAACTGTTGACCGTTTCTCGTTGTCAGCAAATAAGCTTTTACTCAAACTTTGAGAAAAGGCTCAGACAGCAACAGTTTGCATCGGCTCTTTAACGAGCTCGTTCGAGGTCGGCGAGCAACCGTTTTTTTTGTTCTGTTTCACTCTGATTGATCCCCGATCGGTTGCTTGAGTGAAATGAAGCATAAAGTATTTTGCGACTGTTAAAGACAATATGATCTTAAGAATGGCATATAAAAGCAACAAAAAATAAGTGAAAATAAATTTGTCTTGTTCTTAACAAAAACAAAAATAGATTTTTTTTCTAAATAAGCCAAATTACTTTGAAGACCGTTTGCATTCACTTTTTCAGTAACTTGCTCATTTACTGAGCCTCAATGTGCGAAAGTCAATCGTATCTCTCCCTACACTATGTTCGTTAAAAGAGCATCACACGAACAGGTCCACTCAAAGCGCTCAACAAAAAAACGAAGTCTCTTGCTCAGAGCAAGAGCGACTGCGTAAAGACAAAAACGGTCAACTGTTATTTGAAAGCTAGTTATATTTTTAATATTTAATATTAATATTTAATTTAAAATGATTTTTTCGGTTACAAAAATAAAAAACATTCATGATTTACGGTCCCTGATTTGGTCAATTCATTTTTGAGACTCACTCTAGCACGAATTCCTCTTCCCAAACTGGTTCGGGAGCGATCTTGACACGAGTTTTGCCAACTTTCACCTGATTAAGTGAGATACTACAATATGGATGTGGCACTAGTTTGAATGGAAGGCGATGTGCCTCCAGGACGTGAAGATTGAGACAACGTAGCTCGCGGAGACGTGACACCTTCTTTTGAGCACGACTTAGCTGTGAGTCGCATTGCTCCTTGAGAGCATTTATCCATTCCACATAGCTCTCCTGACTGGGAGCGCATAGATACGTTACCGTGGCTAGACAGGGTAGAGCTCTCTCTACAATTTGAAAACAATAGGGGCGCTCCCAGAGTGAATCATGACATTGATAAAGGTATGCGCACGACAGATCAATGAGGCCTTTGGGTTTTGTTTTTTTGGGATTGTCATAAAAACACAGCTGAGTCTCACAGCCATCGTTGATCAAAGCGAAGTATAATTGTTTCCATTTGGTCGACTTGTCAGATTTCTTGTTTAAATGACCATGATGTTTGATACCCTTAATTTTTTTGAGGCCTATTTGGTCACGACACTCGCGTAATGTCGCATAGATTTTCTCCGCAGCTTTTTCCACGACATATTGCTTATTAAAATCTGTCTGTGCACCATTTACAACAGGATGATTAAGCGAGTGGCCCTCTACAATTTGCTCCTTGCGATAGCGATTAATAACCGCGTCAAGGCATTCAAATGTGCGCCCGCCCATTAAATACCGCACTCCTTTTTTCTCAATACGAAACCGCTGGATCTGGTTGTTGATGTGGAAAAAAAGTGAGTAGTCCCCTGGCGAATTGTCGCTGGGTCGAACCAAAAAACTTCCTGGACCAGCTAAATAGTCAAATACAAAAGGTTTTAGAATAAATACATTATCAACATTTTTTTCATTAAGTTTTCTGAATGATAATTTGAAAACTAAGATGGATAAATACCCTTGACTAACACGTCGACAGCTTCATTCTTTGTACAATTTGGATGAAACCATGGAAATACAGTGTTTGGATCGATAGATACATCCAAATCATCAACCAGTTCTCGAAAAATCATCCCCTGCTCTCCGGTACGATGAGCAGTCACCCACAACCAGCCGTCGCCCATATCGTTGTGAACAAAGAAAATGTCGCCTTTTTGGAAGCTAAGCTCGTCGGTCTCGGGCATTTTCGTATATGGTAGGATCGCCACTACACGCTTCTTATCATTGACTGGCTCCGGCGGTGGTACAGGTATGACCAATCGTTCGCGCTTCAGTAAGTCGCTGCATGATGTGTAGTATCCAACAAGATCACTCAGAGAAATGAACTGCCGCCCACCAATGTAAAAGTCACCGCATACGGCTGTGATCCTAAAGATAATAGAGGTTATGTAATATTGATAAAAATGCAGCCATATGTAGATATAATTGTTTTTTATTGGCATTATAAGCGAACATTATAAGTAACATTTTCAAAAGTACTTCCGATTTGTAGGATCTTGTTCATTTTGGTGCACTACCTGAATGAAAAATCGTTCGAAACGCTTTGTAAACGTCCAAAATATTTTAGGGAATTCTAGTTGTGTTTGTACAGTAACCAAGTGCATCTTTTGAGACCTTGACAAACGTCACTTGTACACCATTACAAATGGAAATTTTCCTTAAAATATGATGTACGTGTACAGTGCTCTAATACAGTTCTTCGCAAACTTGTTGTGTTCCAGGCACACCTTTCAAATCAAGAAATTTTAAAGGTTACATATGGGCATTTCCGCGAAAAGGTCAACCAAGAGTCGCAAAAAAAAGTACCGAAGAACTTGCTGTTTTTCATTATTTATTATTAAGAAGTATTGAAATTTTATATTTTTTGGTTAAAATAGTGAAAAAGTTCATACGTAAAAAATAATTGTAGACGAAGTTGAGTTTGTATGTATCTTACACTGGGTACGTTTTATAGGCTTATTTCGTTAAAACATTACTAAATTTAGAGTTCTCTTACCGTACAGAAGAAATTAAATTGTACTTAGATAAGTGCACGTGCTTAGAGCACGAATTAACCGCATTTGGGCTAAAAGTGACCGAAAAACAGCATAAGTTGTTTCCAATAATCTATTTTTTATTCATTACGAAAGTTTGTCGTGTGAGTGACCGCAAGTGCAATCCCTTCTAAAAAAATGATTTTTTCTTAGTTATTGTTAGCTTTTTTCAATTAAAACTTAGACGGATCAACAAGATATTAATAAAAAAAAATTAAAAGCAAATGCGGTACATGGACAAAATAAAAAAAACCCAACAACAACTGATGGATTATAGAGCAAAACAAAGGTAATTTTACCGAAAGTACAGAATAAAGTTGCGAAAATTAAAACAAAGATAAAAGTTAAAAAGAAAGAATATGATAGATAAAAAAATAAAAATAGCGCGCACCGCTTATTTTCAAATGTTATATTAATTAATTATGTATATATATGTTAAGCAAAAAGGAATTTAAAATAAATTAATTTCTTTTCTTTTGTAAAATCGAGTATTTTGTAGTCGTTTGCAGCTCATGGATATCACTTTTTTATTTCTTCTTCTTATCTTAAATATTAACGTAATGACTATATACACTACTGGACAAAAAAATAAGTACATCGGTGTCGTGCTAGTTTGTTATGGAATGGAATAGCTCGAATTTTTGTAAATGTATGGTTGCCAATTGTTTATATTTGGAAAGGTTACAGTCTTGCCAAATATTTAAATCAAAAATTAAAGTGGGGAGCCATCTTAATAAAATTCTATTCATACATTTTTGCTGAATGGGCATTTTTGGTCTGGCCAAAATAATAAGTACACTGGTGTTATTTAAACATTTTAAAGGATTAGATAAGGATTTGGTCAAAGGATTCTTTAGATAGGCCGTACTCCTGAAGAAAAGAAGTTTTCCATAAGTCTTCAAAAAGAAAGGAAAATTCTCCGGAATATTGCGAAAAGTCTTGAACGCTCGGTATTTTTTGTTCAGAATGCTTTAATAGTGCTTATTAAAAATCGAGGATGGAAGAAGAAATCTCTACAAACAACGGACACCAGCATCATCAGTCTTGCAATAATGGATCAGTTCATGTCCTTCAAGGCCATATACGCTTAAATTGGCAAAGAAAAATCAGGTCTGATGGTTCGTCGGAGACATCAATATGCAGACCTAACAGGACGTATAGTCCGAAAAGTTCCCTTACTCCGAGTACAAATTTTTAATATGAGGCAAAAAGTCGTTGAAAATCATTTGGCATGGTCTGGGTCAGATGGGTCTTAAAAGTGGAATAATATATTATTGAGAGACGAAACAAAAATAAATCTTTTTGATAATGACTCCAGAAGATGTATACAACGACCCAAAGGCAAAGAATTCGACTTCCGGTACACAAAGATAATGGTTAAGAACGGAGGCCGATGTATAGGTATCTAGGGCTATTTTTCTTGGCATGGCGTTGAGCCGGTACATCACATAACTGATCATGTGATCCAATTCGGGTATAAAAACATATTGACAGACATTATACAACCTTATGCTGAGGAAAACATGCCCTTGAGATGGGTCTTTCTACCGGAAAATTACCCAAAGCACACCTCAAAGGTGGTGAAGGCGTGGTTTACGGGAAAGTCTCCTGACTTAAACCCATTTGAAAACTTTTGGGGTGACTTGAAACGTCGAATTGGTAAAAATAGTTTTCGAAAAGAAAAAGAATTTTTGAGAATTTGTGCAAAAAAACGTGGTATGAGATTCCAGTGGAGACTTGCCGCAAACTTATTGCTAGTATGCCAAGAAGAATGGCCGAAGTCATCTAAAATAAGTGTTGCTATAGAATACTAGTAAAAGATTATAAATTATAAGAAAAAAATGGACAAATTTTGATACGCTTTTAGTTTTTCGCTGTGGAGAATTGCTGTACATATTATTTTGGCCAGCCCTTGTTTATGTTTTTAAGGTTTAATCGGTCATAAAATATATAATTGAAATGAAAAAAGCTTATGATAAACATTTTTATAGTCTATTGTAGGTTAGAAAACTAAAAGTAAATTTGATTTTTTAATTATGTTTATTAGAAAAGTTTTAAAAGACCTGAAAGGAATCTCATAAGCGTGTACTTATTATTTTGGCCAGTAGCGTATATACATATGTACATAATTAATTAATATAACATCTTGTCTCTTGTGCAGCAATGCTATTTTTGTCTTCGTTGTGATTTTTATTTAATACAAAGAAAATAATCTTTCGCCTGTCGGTATTTATTGGCAGTGCTCTTTCTGCCTTCTTTACGGCCTTTCCAAGAGATTGCTGGCTACATTACCTTTAAATTTTCTATTTCTCTTTCTTCTATTTCTTTTTTTATAAATATTTTGTTGGTCCATCTAAATTTTAATTGAAAAAAGCTAACAATAACTAAGCAAAAATAATTTTTTGAATGAACCGTCGCGGCAGTGTTTAGGGGGTTTTGAAGTCCTCGAGGATCGAGGTATTTTTCGCATAGGCCAGTAGTTGCTGTGGCGTCCTCTTGGAGGCATCTTCCAGTGATGCCAGCACTGGCGCGCCCAGGTACTTCCTCCTTGCCCTTAAGAGAGCAGGACAGTTGCAGATGAGATGTTCTAGGGTTTCGGTTGCCCCAGGTTCGTCACATTTCCTACAACTGTCTCTGTTTGTGATGCCTAGCTTTGTTGCATGCGCCGCAGCCAGGCAATGGTCCGTTAATATTCCTACTAATAATCTGCAGTTCTTCCGTGGTAGGTGCACCAGGTAGTGGCTGAGTTTGTCATTGCGGTCCTTGTACATGATTTTCGAGGTTCTGCAGCCGGTGGTACTCCTCCACCTACTTTCGGCTTGTGATCCGGCCTGCTTTTCTAGATCGCTTTGCAGCGTTCTAAGCGAGACAGGCACGTTCTCGGTTCTCGTATTCGCCAGCCCGACGCCTTCCTTAGCTAGTACGTCCGCCGTCTCGTTTCCTTCAATGCCCTGGTGGCTGGGAATCCAGTAGATCCGCACTGACTTTGTCGTGCTTAGGGTATCTAGTGCCTCCCTGCTCGCCAAGACATTTCTGGAACTGACTTCGGACGACTGCATGGATCTTATCGCCGCTTGGCTGTCGACGAATAGGTTGACCGCATCGTGTGCTCTTTCAGTGAGAAGAGCGTCCTCTGCTGCTTTCCTGATGGCAAAAACCTCTGCCTGGAATATGCTACAATGGTCCGGTAGCTTATATGACAGCCTTATATCAGGGTCTGTACAGTATAGGCCCGCTCCTACTCCTCCGTCCATCTTGGAGCCGTCCGTATATATATTGAGGTGCTCCGTTTGGCCTCTTCCGATTTTCCAGTCTTCAGGTCCCAAAGATGCAGTTGTTTTTACTTCGAGGCATGTTTGGGGGGTCATGTTGATCTAGTCATTTCCCTTCCAATTGAACTATGCCCGTATTCTTGTGGCGACATATTTCCTGAAGCGATGAGGCGTTGTGCTGCCTTTCCTTCAGTCAGACGGGCGTGGATGTCTAGGGGTTCGATTCCAAGTAGGGTTTCGGGTGCTTTTGTTGGGGTTGACCTCAGCGCACCTGTAATACAGAGCAGAGCCTGTCGCTGAGTCCTTTCCATAAGCTTATGATACGTTTTCTTTCCAGTAGCTTGCCACCACACTAAGACTCCATACAGCAGAGTTGGTCGCACCACCGAGATGTAAATCCAATGCATCAGAGCCGGAGACAGGCCCCATGTGCTGCTGAGCATCTTCTTAGATGCATAAAGTGCAATGGTGGCCTTCTTCACCCTTTCCAATACATTGGGTTTCCATGCCAGTTTACTATCCAGTACTGTGCCCAGGTATTTGACTTGTGTTTTTGGGGTTAGCCTAGTTTGATTGATCTTCGGGGGGGTCCATATCGGTACCTTGTACCTCTTGGTAAAGAGTATGAGGTCCGTCTTGTCCGCGTTGATACTGTGTCCTACTTCTTCCGCCCACTCGCGCATCTCCCTGAGTGTTCGTTCCATTAGTGAGCTGAGGGTCGATGGGAAAACACCCGTAATAAGTATGCTTATGTCGTCCGCATAAGCTGTTATTATTGGGGCCTTCCTTTCGTATCTCTTGATGAGGTCGTCGACCACCAGATTCCACAGGAGGGGCGACAGGACTCCACCCTGGGGTGTGCCTCTGTGTGCCTCTTTCACCGTGGAAGCGGTGCCCCACTCTGATTGCATCCGTCTGCAACCTAGGAGGTTCTTTATCCACAGGTTGATTGCTGGGTGTGTGTTAGTCGCTACCAGGCAATTTGTTATTGCTTCCGTAGCCACGTTGTTGAATGCTCCGGAGATGTCTACGAATACTCCCAGTGCATACTTTTTATTGTGAAGGGCTTTCTCAATGGTAGCTAATACCGAGTGTAGTGCGGTATCCACCGATTTCCCTTTAGTATAGGCATGCTGGTTGGTTGACATCAGTCCCCCTACCTCATTCCTGATGTGTAAGTCCAGCAGCTTTTCTAGTGTTTTTAATATAAAGGAGGTAAGGCTTATCGGTCTATAGTCCTTGGGACTCGCATGGCTGCGAGTAATCAATTTTACTTATGTCGTCCATTATAATATCAAAACCTATAAAATACCCACTTTTTTTTTAAATATTTCACATATTATTATGTAAAAACATAAGGCTTTCCACCTTATTGGGCGTCAAAAGCGTTCGCCTTTTGCGGACTATTTCTCCTGCTGCAGAAAAAACTCGCTCACATGGCACCAACGTGGCTACCAAGCCAAGACGTTTCAACGTATATTCGTATAGTCGTGGATACATATTTTTTCGCTGTGTCCATAGCTAGGTATTTATCTACCTCTCTGATGGCAGCAGCCGTTTTGTTGCTTGGTTGAACTGCTTGTCTTACTAATGCAACTTTTGGTGGGCCACGTTTTGACGGTTTGTGGTGCTCTCTGCATACAAAATATTATTCTCCAAAACGTACGGTCATCTCCTCTGAGTTTTTCTACGACTACCCGTAGAAAATCATTTTTTGAAATTGCATTGGCTATGGATTGGTGCAGCAAAGTGACCATTATAATAACCTTTGATAAGGTGACATTGTTCTCTGCCGAAATTTCAGTTGTTATTTGACACGAGGCTGAACGTTGTGAGTTGCTGCTGCGACCGCAACTCTACATTTATACCCGATACATACATACATAGTCCGTATAGCTACATTGAGCGACAAAGAGTGCGTGCGGGAGAGACAGAAAACATGTCTGAACGTGTCGTCGGTCGCAGCGTAGCCACTGAAAACTGATTTGTTCTTTTTGGCTTTAAAAATAATCCGATCTGATCCAGATTGGGCAATCTGGTAGATATTGTCATTCTCTATGATTTAGTTTTCTCGTATCTTCAATATTGTGGATGCCACAGATTTTTGTCCTTTGTGGGGGCGGAAGGGGGTGTGGCGAATTTTAAAACAAAACTGTCAAGGTCCGATATCACAGGAGTGCGGATACCAAATTTGGTTGCTCTAGCTCCTATGTCTCTGAGATCCTTGAACTCACATTTTGCAATAGGCAAAGCCGACCATGAAACCTGTGTTTTAGAGAGAGACAGAGCGAGAGAGAATGAAATTGTTTTCTTGATTCTGGCTATAATAATAATACGATCTTGCTCAGATTGCACTCTAGAAGATATAGTCATCTTCAACGATTCTGCGTTTTCTGTTTTCTCGTATCTTTGAAATTGTGGATGCCACAGATTTTCGATCTTTGTGGGGCGGAAGAGGGCGGGGCGAAGTTTTGAAATATTCTTGTAACAGTGACATATCACAGAAGTCCAGATATAAAATTTTGTTGCTCTAGCTCTTATAGTCTTTGAGCACTAGGCGCTGATAGGGACGAACAGCTCTCAGTGTTACAAAACTATTTGTAATTTTTCACTGCAGAACTCACTGTTACAACTGTATTTCTTTTTGCTCACTGTAGAGAGCTCACTGCTACAAGTGTGATTCAAAATTTCGCCCCACCCCCTTCCGCCCACACAAAAGACAAAAATCTATGGCAACCACAATTTTGAAGAAAACGCACAATCATAGAGAATGGCCTTATCTACCAGACTGCCGAATCCGAATCAGATCGGATTATTATTATAGCGAAAAGTAACAAATCAATTTGCAGTGGCTACGCAGCGCCTGTCGACACGTTCTGACTGATTTTCTGTCTCTCTCGCGCGCACTCTTTGTCGTTTAATGTAGCCATACTGACTATGTATCGGGTATAAATGGTCCACAACGGTCTCCGCAGCAACTCACAATGTCCCCCTCGTTTTAAATCAGTTTTCTTTTAATCGTTACGTATTGAACAGTCACTATCAGTATCAATCCGATTAAAAATGTATGGTCAATCGTGAAACGACGGCTTGGGCAATAGGAATCAGTGCCATCTGACCTAGGCGATCTTTGGGGACGTTAGATGCGGAATGGAATCGTATTCCAAAAGATATTTTTAAGAATATGATAGAGAGCATTCCCAACCATATTAAAAAAGTAATATCAAATATGGACAAAATGTTAATACACCTAATTATTATTTTACACGGTAGATCCCCTAAATTTTTGCCATTTACAAGTGCTCTGACCAGTAAATTTGCTTGGATGTAAATATATATATGTACACAAAAAAAACGAAAGAGAAACAAATATGTACATATGGGTATTTCCGCGGTCACTCACACAACTTTCGGAAGCAAAATAAAATTTTAAGTGTTAAATAAATCAAACAATATTAAATTTTTTACACTTCACCACTAATAATTTTTTTTAGTGTTTTGAGAGTACTATCAATGGTAAAAAAAATTGAGAGCCTCCGGTTTTTATCTTTTGAGCATAGCTCGCAAACAACGGTCAACACTTTTTCCCTTTGCAGTCTCGTCACTGACAAAACAGAACAAGACCACGCAGACACGTGGTCTCTCACTGAGCAGAACACTTTGTCTCTTCGCTTGTGTTATGTGTTTCGTCTTTGGGGTGGAGCCCGACACACGATCGTGTCTCACAATAACAACTAAGAGAGACACTTTGGTCAAGCGCTCACAGCAAAAGTGTCTTTAGATGAGCAGAACCCAAAAAGTGTCTGAGTAAAGTGTTTTTAGTTTTTTTTTTTTTCGTGTTTATGTTTATTTATTCATGTTTTTCGCATCTTTTTGGTTATGTTATTGTAATATTTATACTTATTTGCGAATTTTCCGCAAACTGAAGAGACATGGATATGGATGTATGTATATATGTATATATTTTGTATTAATACGAATTTAGCTTAACCACTAACAATGAGTTAATATTTTCCGCACTTAAAGAGCAACGTTTTTCATTCAAAATATAATGAAGTGCTGAAAAGGCTCTTTCGACCGATACCTGAGTGGCCGGTGTAGCCAGCACCACCTGTGCGAGCGAATTCAAGTGTGGTGATCTTAGCTTCATGTCGTTAAAAAGCTGCAATATATCGGCATTTAATGGTAAACGGCCATTGTTCATAGCAAAGTTCTCCACATCAGTAAAAATTTTGGAAAGTTGTTCAGGAACAGGCTCATTTTGGGTTTGGGACAGTGTCTGACACAATTCACGAAGGCAAGTGATCGTTGCCACAGCCACCACACGTACAAGCACGCATACATACGCAAAAGACACTTTTTTCGTTCGCTCGCGACAAGATGCTCAGTGAAAAACAGGAACAAAAGAGAAGTGAAAAAATCGGTCTTTGCTTGAGCGAAGAGCGAGTTGAGCAAAAACAGATTTGATCGGGTCTTTTCAGTCCCTTTTCTCAATGTGTTCGTCAATGAGAGGTTTTTATCAGACACGCCGAAAGTGTCAACAGTTATTTGCGAGCTATGCTAAACCCTTATCTTTTCAAAAGGTGTCATCTACTCCAACGATTACGCAACATAGAAGAAGGCAAAATAGAAGGCATCAAAAGCGAACTCAAAACACAAAAGGTCATTGACGCAACTAAAATTCACAAACACAAAGACGGCTTTCTCCAAGAAACCGGTCTGATCATCCTCACATTCGATACACCAACACTCCCCCAGCATATCATGATAAGATACGAACGAGTAAACGTTCGCCCCCAAACGCCTCGCCCCCTCAAATGCAATAATTGCGAGAAATTCGGTCACCCAACCAAATGCTGCAGAACCCCCAAAATCTGCAAAAACTGCTCCGAAGTACACCTCGCCGACGACGATCTATGCTCCAAGCCCAAATCTACAACGAAGAAGATCTCTAAATAATAACAATAGTATTAACATTCATTTCAAGCCCCTTAGAAGTAAATACAATCACTAGTATGCAACTTAAAATAATACAATGGAACATACACGGCTACAAAAACAACTACATTGAATTACAAAGTCTCATGAAAGCATATAACCCCCTAATTGTTGCCCTACAAGAAACCCACATATCCAACCCCAACTATCTCCCTATCCCAACCAACTAAGTAATTGTAGTGGTATTTGTATTTTGATTTTGATTAGCGTTTGTCTGGCACACTGGTTTGATAGCCATTTATTTTGAAATATTATTTGATTCTAATTTTGTTCAATTTCTTATTATGGAGTTTTCTGTTGTATGTGCCAAAAAATCATGCAATAAGCAGATCACCCACGATCAGCCGATTATCCCCTGCTGGCTCTGCGACAGCGTAGTGCACGCAAAACGTGCTGGATTTTCTGGCCTTGTGAGTGATGCCATTTCAAAGCGTAATGGATTGCGGAAGGGCTTTAAGGAGCTGACCGTTGGCTTTAAAAAGCAGTACGATCGGCTCCTAGCCATGGAGTCTCAATTTGGCAGTCTGCAACTGCTGAATGAGTCTCCGAGGCGTAAAAGGGTCACTCTGCGGGATCTGCAAGTGCCAACCGTCACTCAGCCGTTCGCCGCCGAAAAACTGACTCCGACCACTCCAAGTGTGCAGCAGTTTGATCTCGTTTGCCACTCCAAGGGCAACGACAGCTGCTGGCGATGCAGATCCGGTAGCCGAATTCATCGCTTCGGAGAACGTGCAGCCAAGTACGTCTGCAGCGTCCGTGTCCGTGGTGTCCCCAAGCTCGCTAGCTGTCCCGTCTATTCCGATCCCACCAGTGATCAGAAGTTCCGGACCTCTGAATATTGCCACCACAGGTCCTAGGCCTGTGGTGCCTAAACCACTGCTGGGAGTCCCACCAAAACGACAAGTTTTTGTCTCACGGCTTGCCCCTGACCTCACATCTAATGATGTAATTGCTTTTATTCAAAGCAGAATAAAAGCCGTGGGTTTAAAGGTGGAAAAGTTTAATTTCTCTTATGCCAGGGAGATATCTTCGATCAAGATAAGTGTCTCCCCAACTCACTTTGACACCATTTGCTCTGCCAAATTTTGGCCAGAGCATTTGGTGGTGAAGGACTGGTGAAGGACTGGTGAAGGACTTCAAGGCTAAGAAGAAAAATAGGCCCCCCATAACACTTACAAATCATCCCAATGCGCCATCCTCATCTTCCCGCCCTGCTTCCACCCTTCCAAAATACTAACTTATCTTAGTAACCTCTTAGTAACCTATCAGAATGTAAGAGGCTTGCGTAGTAAGCTCAGCATTCTTTTCCGGGATAGTGTTGTATTTGCTTCCCACGTTATTGTGTTTACTGAAACCTGGTTAAAGCCGGACATTCTTAGTTCCGAGGTTTTGGCAGGTCGGTACACAACTTTTAGAAAGGACCGTTCGTCTCGACGTGCAGGGGGGGGCTCTAATTGCAGTGGACTCTTACTTCACGTCGGAACACTTCACACTCCAAGTTCAATAGGAACTGGAATTCCTGTGTGTAAAACTGATTCTTCCCGCTTTCGCTATAATCATTACTTGCTCGTATATCCCACCTTCTTCGGATATTTCAATTTATGAGCAGCACTTGTCCGCTTTAACCGCTGTTTCTTACTCGCTATCTGATAAAGATCGTATGATAGTTCTTGGTGACTTCAACTTGCCAGGAACTGTTTGGTCTTCGGTAAACGAGTCTAATATTCTAGTGCCCAAGTCACGACATGACTTTGTTGACGGCTTGCTTGACCTGTCCCTGTCTCAAGTCAATCATGTGAAAAATTCCTTGGGTCGATTGCTTGATCTGTGCTTTGTATCGGATCCGACCATAGTGTTGTTAACCCAAGCCCTTCCGCTCACTATACCTGAAGACGCCTACCACCCTACTTTCGAGGTGTCGCTAGATATAGGACCAACTGTATTGGATCGGTCGAGTAGGCTACCTGAACGTGACCGCTTCTTTCGTAAAGCCGAGTTTGCGAAGCTTAATAGCCTCATTAGGGATTTTGATTGGTCCGCTTTGTACTTGTGCACTGATGTCATAAAAGGCACAAATGCTCTTACAATGCTCTTGGCACATTTTTTGATTCTTGTGTCCCGCTTTCTTGTCCGACTAGATCTGGAAAACCCCCTTGGTTTACCAAAGAGTTATCCAGTCTAAAAAACTTAAAATCAAGACTTTATAAAAAATTTCAAGAAGTGGGTTCTCCTACTTCTCACTCTCGCTATGTAATAGCTCGGTCAAACTTTTCAGTTCTTAATGCTCAATGCTATAAGAACTACCTATCTCGATGCAGGATACGTTTTTCTCAGGACCCTAAACAGTTTTACTGCTTCGTAAACAGTAAGCGTAGAACGTCCGCACACCCATCCTCGCTATCATTTTGTAATACGTCGGCAAATAATGATCAGGCAATTGCCGATCTTTTTGCCCAATTTTTCCAAACCCCCATTTTACGGTTTACCGAGGTCGAACGGCATTTTCAGTCCCTTGTTAAATGAATGCTCTTTACTTCATGATCTTCGACTAGTTAAGCCGGTGTTTTCACCGGGTCCAGACGGGGTTCCAGGTTGTGTACTCAGGTACTGCGCCGAGGCTCTGTGTGGACCTTTGCTTAAACTATTCACCCTGTCCATTGATTATTTTTGCTTCCCCCCGATCTGGAAGGAATCGTTTATAATTCCTCTGCATAAAAAAGGTAGCAAGTCTGACGCAAAAAATTATAGCGGTACAGCAAAGATATGCGCTATTCCCAAAATGTTTGAGAAGGTTTTAACTCCGCACTTGCAACATCTCTGCAAGTCACTTATATCTCCAACTCAGCATGGATTTATAAGGCGACGATCAACCACCACGAACTTGTTAAAGTTTACCTCCTGAGATGGATTTCTAGCTATATTTGCTCCAGTTCTCTTCAAAAACTCCCTCTCTTCACCAGTCAAGGTTTCTTCGGGAGTACCACAGGGCAGCCATCTAGGCCCCTTACTCTTCACACTCTTTATTAATGACTTGCCTTCAGTATTAACATACTCTCGAGTACTTATGTATGCGGATGATGTTAAACTCTGTGTCCAGTATAAGGACATTCCATTTTATTCTCGCTTGCAATCCGATCACAATAGCTTTCAGTCATGGTGTTGTGCAAACTTGTTACATCTTAATGCCTCGAAATGCAAAAAATGACATTTCACCGTTCTAGCCCCAGAGGCTCCCAATACCCAATGTGGTGGTTCTCTTGAGAGAACTACTTGCGTGCTTGGGTTTATAAAGAGGTTGTCAAAGGAATTTGACGACCCCTATATATTAAAGACTCTCTATACCTCTCTAGTTCATCCGATTTTTACTAAAACTTACATACCTTTCTCGTAATTAGTAATTGTAGTGGTATTAGTATATTGAATGCATTCTTAGTTCTCCTAGTAATGTTAAGTTCTAATTTTTCTCGCCTATTAGTCTAAAAGCTATCTTTCCTGCATGTTCGCGCTCGGTTCCCCTTGGTTGGTTGGGCGGGAGGAGGGCTGCATTTTGCCTGGGATTCGCGCGTAACAGCCTTCTGCTGATGGCCTATCTCAGTGCTGCACTCGCTTGCTCGATGACCAGTTTTTCCGCATTTGAAACAATTTCCGTCGAATTGTTGCTTTGCGCCTGAGTTCTCGTCGTTCTTTGTTCCGTTCTTCCCGACATTCGCGTCCTCTCGTGATCCTGTTTTCTAATGCCTTCTTCTATCATTTTTACTTTAACAGCTTCAAATTTTGTCGCGTTTAAATCGCGACTACAAAATTTTCCAATGAATCGAGTGAACTCAATAGCATAATGACTTTTTGCTCGTCGTGGAGTTTTATATTCAGTTCCGTCAATTTTTCAATTGCCTCTACAAAAAATTAATATAGGCGGGCACATCATCGCCCTGCAGCATATTTAGCCGATTAAGTTTTTAAAAAGTTGCACCTTTTGGCATGTGAAGCTCCTTTAATTTGTTCCATATGGCTTGAGATGTTACGCAAGTCGTTGTGCAGAAAGAGCGACGCCTTAACATTTAAGGTTACGTATGCCATTGCTTTCTCATTAAATTTTTCACATTTGAGCTGCGGCATCTTCTCCACTTTTTTTTCCACACACTACATCCAATACGTCTGCCATTACTAGGGCACTTCATGGCCAAGTGACATACGTTGTAATTGTTCTCATCAAGTTTTTCGATTTGATTTGACAAATTCATGTTTGCTAATTGTTGCTCGTGTATAGGCGCACGATACTAGCTATTGACGATTTAGCGCAAACGACACTCAAACTTAGAAGCTTTATAGTCTGTGATTAATCCGAAACAACGAACTCTGGGCCCATAACCAATGTTAGCAATGTTTAGTTTACCGTTCTATACATATGAGTGATATATAAAGCGAAGCCAACAAAAAGAGTACATATGAGACCGATTACATTTTTAAGAAATGCAGTATGTCAGGAAATGGAAGTTTCGTACAGAAGTAGGATGGCTTGCTCGCAGAAAAGTGCTATCTCAGATTTACAAACTAAACGAGGGACAACGTTGTGAGTTGCTGGTACGACCGCAAAATAATACGATCTGATCCACATTCAGCGATCTGGTAGATATGATCATTCTCTATGATTTTGCGTCTTTAATAATAAAATAAATAATAATAATAAATAAACTTGTAGCATTGAGATCTAACAGGATTTTGTATACTAAATTTGATTGCTCTAGCCATAATAGTCTCTGAGATCTGTGAATGCAACAGATTTTCGTCCTTTGTGGTGGCTGAAGGGGGTGGGGCGAAATTTATAATATATTATATGGGTATGAAATCCATTCTCAGTTTACATTTGCCTTGTACACTAACTGGTATACGTGCAACAAGAATTTATGAAGTTAAAAACCATAGCTCGCAAACGACGGTCAACACTTTTTCCCTTGTCTCGTCACTGAAAAAAGCGAAAAAGACCACGAAGACACGGTCTCTCACTGAGCAGAACACTTTTTGTCTCTTCGCTTGTGTTATGTGTTTCGGGTTTTCGGGTGAGCCCGACACACGATCGTGTCTCACAATAACAACTTAGAAAGACACTTTGGTCAAGCGCTCACAGCAAAAGTGTCTTTAGATGAGCAGAACCAAAAAAGTGTCTGAGTAAAGTGTTTTTAATTTTTTTTTCGTGTATATGTTTATTTATTCATGTTTTCCGCATCTTTTGGGCTATTGTATTGTAATATGTATATTTATTTGCAAAATTGGCAAACGAACATTTTCGTTTTGCTTTTCACGATTCATTTTAAGCTCCAATAGTCAAACCGTATAGAATTCACAAAAATTGACAGTTGCCATAAGCATCACACGTACAAGCACGCATACATACGCAAAAGACACTTTGTTCGTTCACTCGCGACAAGATGCTCAGTGAAAAACAGGAACAAAAGAGAAGTGAAAAAATCGGTCTTTGCTCGAGCGAAGAGCGAGTTGAGCAAAAACAGATTTGATCGGGTCTTTTCAGTCCGTTTTCTCAATGTGTCTGCAATGAGAGGTTTTTATCAGACACGCCGAAAGTGTCAACGGTTACCGTTAACCGGTCACTCATGCGACTTCAGGTAGACATGGCTTAAGACATCAAAGCTAATAATCGGCAAACTGCGAATTGTGTGCCAATTTTGAACTTTAAATATTTTTGATATAAATAAAAAATATGAAGCTTTATTATTAGACTTATAATTTTTTAAAATTTGGCCTGTCCTTTTTTTGCGAAGGATTCTTCTGGGTCACTCACGCGAAATTTTTTCCAATGCAGTTTTGTGTGTATAATAATAGTCATTCCATTAATATTAAAGCTAAGAAGAAGAATAAAAAATAAAAAAGAGATATCCATGAGCTGGAAACACCTAAAAAGTACTCGATGTTACAGAAGAAAAGAAAGAAATTTATTTTAAATTCGTTTTTGCTTAGCATATATATACAATACTGGCCAAAAGAATAAGTACATCGGTGTCGTGCTAATTTTTTATGGAATAGCTAGAATTTTTGTAAATGTATGTATGCCAATTTTTAATCTTTGGAAAGGTTACAATCTTGCCAAATATTTAAATCAAAAATTAAAGTGGCGAACCGTCTTTATTAAATTCTATGCTTAAATTTTTGCTAGATGGGCATTTTTGGTCTGGCCAAAATAATAAATACACTGGTGTTATTTAAACATTTTAAAGGATTAGATAAGGATTTGGTCAAAGGATTGTTGGTTTTTATTGAGTTCTTTCATATTTAAGTACATAAGAGCTAAAAAAAATTCTTAAGATAGGCCGTACTCCTGAAGAAAATAAGTTTTCTATAAGTCTTCAAAAAGAAAGGAAAATTGCCGGGAAAAATCCGGGAAATTGCGAAAAGTCTTGGACGCTCGGTATTTTTTGTTCAGAATGCTTTAATAGTGCTTAAAGTGCTTATTGAAAATCGAGGATGGAAGAAGAAATCTTTACAAAAAAGAATCAGTTCATGTCTTCCAAGGCCATATACGCTTAAATTGGCAAAGAAAAATCAGGTCTGATGGGTCGTAGGAGACTTCAATATACAGACCTAACAGGACGTATAGTCCGAAAAGTTCCCTTACTCCGAGTACAAATTTTTAAGATGAGGCAAAAAGTCGATGAAAATTATTTGGCATGGTCTGGGTCAGATGGGTCTTAAAAGTGGAATAATATATTATTGAAAGACGAAACAAAAATAAATCTTTTTGATAATGACTCCAGAAGATGTATACAACGACCCAAAGACAAAGAATTCGACTTCCGGTACACAAAGAAAATGGTTAAGAACGGAGGCCGATGTATAGGTATCTAGGGCTATTTTTTTTTGGCATAGCGTTGAGCCGGTACATCGCATAACTGATCATGTGATCCAACTCGGGTATAAAAACATATTGACAGACATGATGCAACCATATGCTGAGGAAAACATGCCCTTGAGATGGGTCTTTCTACAGGAAAATGACCCAAAGCACACCTCAAAGCTGGTCAAGGCTTGGTTTACGGAAAACAATGTAAACGTTATGACTTGGCTAAGTCACTCTCCTGACTTAAACTCAATTAAATACCTTTGGGGTGATTTGAAACGTCGAATTGGCAAAAAGTGGAGTGGAGACTTGCCGCAAACTTATTGCTAGTATGCCAAGAAGAATCGCCAAATCCAAAATAATGGTGGCTATACGGGATACTAGTATAAAATTACAAATAATAAAAAAAAGTGGAAAAATTTTGATACGCTTTTAGTTTTTCGCTTTGTAGAATTGCTGTACTTATTATTTTGGCCACCCCTTGTTTATGTTTTTTAGGTTTAATCGATCATAAAATAAATATATGAAATTAAAAATGCTTATGATAAATTTTTTTATAGTCTACTGTAGGAAAACTTTTAGAAAACTAAAAGTAAATTTGATTTTTCAATTATGTTTATTAGAAAAGTTTTATAGGACGTGAAAGAAAGCTCATAAGCGTGTACTTCCTATTTTGGCCAGTAGTGTACATATATGTGTATAATTGCACACAAAGCTGCATTGGAAAAAATGTCGCGTGAGTGACCCAGAAGAATCCTTCGCAAAAAGGGACAGGCCAAAATTTTGAAAGTCATAATTCTAATAATAAAGGTTCATATATTTTTTAATTATATCAAAAATATTTAAAGTTCAAAATTGGCACACAATTCGCAGAGTCTGCCGATTATTAGCATGATGTCTAAAGCCATCTCTATTTGAAGTCGCATGAGTGACCGCTCTTTTGTGGCTTTTATCTCAAAAGATAAAAACCGGAGGCTCTCAATTTTGTTTACCACTGATAATACTCTCAAAATACTACAAAAAATTATTAGTGGTGAAGTGTAAAAAGTTTAATTTTGTTTGATTTATTTAACATTTAAAATTTTATTTTGCTTCCGACAAAGTGAACGCGAAAATGCCCATATATCAGGAAAAAAATGAAAATGATATATTTTGTATTATCAAAATAAATATACCCAACCTGGAAAGATGTTTACTGAGAAATGTGAGCATGTTTAACTGAGCACATCCGATCGAAAGTTGAAGCAACCGTTTATAAGGCTGTACACTCAGTTAACATAGTTATTTTTCAAAATTATTCAAAAATGGTTAGCATTTATAACAACCCAAAATATGTTCCGAATGCACTTGCATATCAAGAAGGCAATGGCAGGTTGAAAGTTTATCTAATATATCCAGCGACTTTTTTCTGCATATTGTTGTGAAATTGGTTTTTTTCCTAGTAGGAAAAGTATTAATGGTACACAATCAATAGAGTTGTGCTAATTGACAGTTTATTTAGGTTTTTCGTAAGCAAGGGTGAGTATTTGATTCTTACTAGCTGTGTGCAAGTCAATTACATTAAGACTAAGACTAAATACATAGATGTAAATATAATACAATGCGACACATGAAAACTGTAATAATGGGGAATAGGGTAAAGTTGTCGGAGATTATGCAAAATATTATCTTTGGTCTACATAAGGATGGTAAAAGCGTTCGCGAAAAACCCAATGTTGCTGAAATAAGCAAGACCAACGTTCAAAAATTTGTAAAAAAAACCCCCCCATACTAGAAAAAAACATTAACGAGGGGGAACGTTGTGAGTTGCTGCTGCGACCGCAACTCTATATTTGTACCCGATACATTGTCAGTATGGCTACATTAAACGACAAGAGTGCGTGCGAGAGAGACAGAAAATCAGTCAAAACGTGTCGACGGGCGCTGAGTAGCCACTGCAAATTGATTTGTTACTTTTGGCTATAATAATAATCCGATCTGATTCGGATTCGGCAAGATTCGCCAATCTGGTAGATATGGCCATTCTCTACGATTCTGCGTTTTTGGTTTTCTCGTATCTTTAAAATTGTAGATGCCACAGATTTTCGTCCTTTGTGGGGGCGGAAGTGGACGGGGCTAAATTCTGAAATAAATTGTAACAGTGACATTTCACAGAAGTCTGGATACAAAATGTCGTTGCTCTAGCTCTTATAGTCTTTGAGCAGACGGACAGACAGACATGGCTCAATTGACTCGGCTATTGATGCTGATCAAGAATATATATACTTTATAGGGTCGGAAACGCTTCCTTCTGGACGTTTCACACATCCACTTTTACCACAAATCTAATATACCCCTATGCTCATTTTCAGTATCGGGTATAAAAAGTGCCGACCTTGCACAGTGTCTGAACAAACAAAACGTTAAGCGAGTGCTACGGGCTGCTAGTTAACAGGAACTGTTAACCTTACGGTTCTGTTATACGCACGGAAATTCCATCAACATCGGTATCCATATCGATGTCAGCATCGATATCAACATCGACAGATATTAAGATAGACAGACAAAAAGAGGAAGCGACACAGAACAGATAAAATTAAAAGCTCTATATATATTTTTAACTCTTATTATCAATAAACACTATAATACTACTCGAAAAGCCATCCCTTCATAGTCTTCGATTCAAGCGGAAAAATTATGTACGCTGTGAACGTAAGTCTTGCTATGAGCGAGCTTCGGGGGCTGGCTCGCTCATGGTATGGGCTGCTTTTGGACTCCGCGGAAGATCACCTGTATAATCTTGTATCATGACCTGTATCACCTTCATATCATTGCGGATGAATTCTCAGATATACATGAGTCTTATGGACGATGTATGAGTGCGGTTTGACGGGACATACTGGGAGAACATACTCCGATTTAAACCCAATCGAGAATGTTTGGGGAATACTTTAAGCAATGTTTATAGAAATGGGAGCCAATTTGAAAATTTCGCCGACCTCAGAGAGGCAATTATTTAAGAATGGGCCATATCCACCAGAACAACCTACAAAATTTGTTTTTTTCAATGTCTAAGCTGTTCACTGAAATTATCTCAAAGCGTGGAGGCAATATCCACTATTAAGTAAAAATTTTTTTTTTAGTGTTCCAATAATTATTTCCAAGGGAGCATCTTTAAGGATATGAATTTGCCCAGAAAGGATCTGTAATTAAAGTAAGTTTTACCTAATTTCAATGTTCATTTTCTTTATATATAAGATACAAAATGTAAATAAAAGTAAGAAGAGTAAACCCGATTTTATTTAAAAAAAGGAGTGTACCAATTGAATTTCGACCAGGTAGTAGCGAGAGTTTAAAACCCCTATTCGTATAAGTATGTGTGGAAACTGGTAATATAATTGCAACAGCACGCTTTAAAAGCAGTGGATCCTAATTTTTTATATGAAGCCAAAAATGTTCAGCATTAGTTCGAAAACGTTTGGTTTTAATGTCGCTTCAGTTTTTAACATAGCTCGCAAACAACTGTTGACACTTTCGGCGTGTCTGATAAAAACCTCTCATTGACGGACACATTGAGAAAATGGACTGAAAAGACCCGATCAAATCTGTTTTTGCTCAACTCGCTCTTCGCTCGAGCAAAGACCGATTTTTTCACTTCTCTTTTGTTCCTGTTTTTCACTGAGCATCTTGTCGCGAGTGAACGAACAAAGTGTCTTTTGCGTATGTATGCGTGCTTGTACGTGTGATGCTTATGGCAACTGTCAATTTTTGTGAATTCTATACGGTTTGACTATTGGAGCTTAAAATGAATCGTGAAAAGCAAAACGAAAATGTTCGTTTGCCAATTTTGCAAATAAATATACATATTACAATACAATAGCCCAAAAGATGCGGAAAACATGAATAAATAAACATATACACGAAAAAAAAATTAAAAACACTTTACTCAGACACTTTTTTGGTTCTGCTCATCTAAAGACACTTTTGCTGTGAGCGCTTGACCAAAGTGTCTTTCTAAGTTGTTATTGTGAGACACGATCGTGTGTCGGGCTCACCCGAAAACCCGAAACACATAACACAAGCGAAGAGACAAAAAGTGTTCTGCTCAGTGAGAGACCGTGTCTTCGTGGTCTTTTTCGCTTTTGTCAGTGACGAGACAAGGGAAAAAGTGTTGACCGTCGTTTGCGAGCTATGGTTTTTAACTTCATAAATTCTTGTTGCACGTATACCAGTTAGTGTACAAGGCAAATGTAAACTGAGAATGGATTTCATACCCATATAATATATTATAAATTTCGCCCCACCCCCTTCAGCCACCACAAAGGACGAAAATCTGTTGCATTCACAGATCTCAGAGACTATTATGGCTAGAGCAATCAAATTTAGTATACACAATCCTGTTAGATCTCAATGCTACAAGTTTATTTATTATTATTATTTATTTTATTATTAAAGACGCAAAATCATAGAGAATGATCATATCTACCAGATCGCTGAATGTGGATCAGATCGTATTATTTTGCGGTCGTACCAGCAACTCACAACGTTGTCCCTCGTTTAGTTTGTAAATCTGAGATAGCACTTTTCTGCGTGCAAGCCATCCTACTTCTGTACGAAACTTCCATTTCCTGACATACTGCATTTCTTAAAAATGTAATCGGTCTCATATGTACTCTTTTTGTTGGCTTCGCTTTATATATCACTCATATGTATAGAACGGTAAACTAAACATTGCTAACATTGGTTATGGGCCCAGAGTTCGTTGTTTCGGATTAATCACAGACTATAAAGCTTCTAAGTTTGAGTGTCGTTTGCGCTAAATCGTCAATAGCTAGTATCGTGCGCCTATACACGAGCAACAATTAGAAAACATGAATTTGTCAAATCAAATCGAAAAACTTGATGAGAACAATTACAACGTATGTCACTTGGCCATGAAGTGCCCTAGTAATGGCAGACGTATTGGATGTAGTGTGTGGAAAAAAAAGTGGAGAAGATGCCGCAGCTCAAATGTGAAAAATTTAATGAGAAAGCAATGGCATACGTAACCTTAAATGTTAAGGCGTCGCTCTTTCTGCACAACGACTTGCGTAACATCTCAAGCCATATGGAACAAATTAAAGGAGCTTCACATGCCAAAAGGTGCAACTTTTTAAAAACTTAATCGGCTAAATATGCTGCAGGGCGATGATGTGCCCGCCTATATTAATTTTTTGTAGAGGCAATTGAAAAATTGACGGAACTGAATATAAAACTCCACGACGAGCAAAAAGTCATTATGCTATTGAGTTCACTCGATTCATTGGAAATTTTGTAGTCGCGATTTAAACGCGACAAAATTTGAAGCTGTTAAAGTAAAAATGATAGAAGAAGGCATTAGAAAACAGGATCACGAGAGGACGCGAATGTCGGGAATAACGGAACAAAGAACGACGAGAACTCAGGCGCAAAGCAACAATTCGACGGAAATTGTTTCAAATGCGGAAAAACTGGTCATCGAGCAAGCGAGTGCAGCACTGAGATAGGCCATCAGCAGAAGGCTGTTACGCGCGAATCCCAGGCAAAATGCAGCCCTCCTCCCGCCCAAACAACCAAGGGGAACCGAGCGCGAACATGCAGGAAAGATAGCTTTTAGACTAATAGGCGAGAAAAATTAGAACTTAACATTACTAGGAGAACTAAGAATGCATTCAATATACTAATACCACTACAATTACTAATTACGAGAAAGGTATGTAAGTTTTAGTAAAAATCGGATGAACTAGAGAGGTATAGAGAGTCTTTAATATATAGGGGTCGTCAAATTCCTTTGACAACCTCTTTATAAACCCAAGCACGCAAGTAGTTCTCTCAAGAGAACCACCACATTGGGTATTGGGAGCCTCTGGGGCTAGAACGGTGAAATGTCATTTTTTGCATTTCGAGGCATTAAGATGTAACAAGTTTGCACAACACCATGACTGAAAGCTATTGTGATCGGATTGCAAGCGAGAATAAAATGGAATGTCCTTATACTGGACACAGAGTTTAACATCATCCGCATACATAAGTACTCGAGAGTATGTTAATACTGAAGGCAAGTCATTAATAAAGAGTGTGAAGAGTAAGGGGCCTAGATGGCTGCCCTGTGGTACTCCCGAAGAAACCTTGACTGGTGAAGAGAGGGAGTTTTTGAAGAGAACTGGAGCAAATATAGCTAGAAATCCATCTCAGGAGGTAAACTTTAACAAGTTCGTGGTGGTTGATCGTCGCCTTATAAATCCATGCTGAGTTGGAGATATAAGTGACTTGCAGAGATGTTGCAAGTGCGGAGTTAAAACCTTCTCAAACATTTTGGGAATAGCGCATATCTTTGCTGTACCGCTATAATTTTTTGCGTCAGACTTGCTACCTTTTTTATGCAGAGGAATTATAAACGATTCCTTCCAGATCGGGGGGAAGCCAGAAGAATCAATGGACAGGGTGAATAGTTTAAGCAAGGGTCCACACAGAGCCTCGGCGCAGTACCTGAGTACACAACCTGGAACCCCGTCTGGACCCGGTGAAAACACTAGCTTAGCTAGTCGAAGATCATGAAGTAGAGAACATTCATTTAACAAATGCCGTTCGACCTTGGTAAACCGTATTGGTAGGGATGACCAGAGTAGCTTTCCTCAGAATAGGTGGTTTGGAAAAATTAGGCAAAAAGAACATCGATTGCCTAATCATTATTTGCCGACGTATTAAGAAATGATAGCGAGGATGGGTGCTGACGTTCTTCGCTTACTGTTTACGAAGTTGTAAAACTGTATCGAGATGGGTAGTTCTTATAGCATTGAGCATTAAGAACTGAGAAGTTTGACCGAGCTATTACATAGCGAGAGAGAAGTAGGAGAACCAACTTGAAATTTATTAAAAATTCTTGATTTTATGTTTTTTAGGCTGGATAAATCTTTGTCGAACCTAGGTTTCCTAAATCTAATCTGACAAGAAAGCGGGACACAAGCTAAAGCCTGGTGTTAGCAACAAAACGTAACAAATGCAGGTCAAATTCAAACATGTTTGAACGAAAATATGTGGATTGGCCTAAAGCCTTAAAGTCAGCTGTCACTGTTGTATTCCAAAAAAGGTCGCAGATCACGAAAAGGGCAGGTTGCAGATCTGGTTGTATCAGAGGGAGGAAACATCAATTTTATCCTTCACCTGGTCTAAGAGGATACAGTCATATTAATCATTTATTGCTGTGACAGTTTGCAAGTAATCAAAAAACTGGTGCTATCAACTTTTTGTCCGTTTTCTGGACACTAACTTGTTTGGGAGCCGAAGAACCGGGTTCATACTACTTTTTAGCCTATTTTTTTGATTCAAGATCATGGTGAGAGACCCAAGTCGCACAAGTTCACGTTATCCTTTTGAAAACGCTCTAAATGTTTTTAAGAACGTCGTTTTTGTTCCATTTTTAGCAAATGGTGGACATTTTGCACACAGCTCTCTGAAACCCAATACTTTAGTCAAAATGTTTCTTACACTGCCCAATGAGATGCCTAGGGCTTTTACTAAATCTCTATCAGTCGCTTGACGATTTTCCGATACGATATCCCGTATTTTTTCTACGATTTCTTCTGTTGTTGCTTATTTTGTACGTCCATAATGTGGATCGTCTTCATGTATTGTTCGACGACGCTTAAATTAATTAAATTAATTTAAGTTAAACCTTCAAAAAGAAAAAAATCAATTAATGCACGATACTTGATTTTTTTTATTGTAAACGAGGGGGAACGTTGTGAGTTGCAGCGGACACCGCAACTCTACAGTTATACCCGATACTAAGTCAGTATGGCTCTCCTCCTGCAGACGCCGCTAATATTGAACGACACGACAAAGAGTGCGTGCGAGAGAGACAGAAAATCAGTCTAAGCGTGACGTCGGGGGCTGCGTAGCCAGTGCAAATTGATTTGTTCCTTTTGGCTATAAAAATGATCTGATCTGATCCAGATTCAGCAATCTGATAGATATGATCATTATTTATGATTCTGCGTTTTTAGTTTTCTCGTATCCTCAATATTGTGGATGCAACAGATTTTCGTCCTTTGTGGGGGCGGAAGGGGGTGGGGCGAAATTTTGAGATGTACGTTTTAAAGTTAGATCTAACAGGAGTGCGGATACCAAATTTGGTTACTCTAGCCTTAATAGTCTCTGAGATTTGTGAATATCCCTAGATTTTCATCCTTTGCGGGGGCGGAAGGGGGTGTGGCGAAATTTTGAAACAAACTCGTCTCGGTCCGATATATTAGGAGTGTGGATACCAAATTTGGTTGCTCTAGCTTTTATAGTCTCTGAGATCTAGGCGCTAATGTTTTACTCTAAGCAAAGCCGGCTATGCTACGTGTGTGTTAGAGAGAGACAGGGCGAGAAAAAATGAAATTGTTTTCTTGATGCTGGCTATAATAATAATACGATCTTATTCAAATTCTGCAGTCTAAAAGATATGGTCATTCTCTACGATTCTGCGTTTTTGGTTTTCTCGTATCTTTAAAATTGTGGATGCCACAGATTTTCGTCCTTTGTGGGGGTGGAAGTAGGCGGCGCGAAGTTTTGAAATATTTTTGTAGCAGTGACATATCACAGAAGTCTGGATCCAAAACATCGTTTCTCTAGCTCTTATAGTCTTTGAGCACTAGGCGCTAATAGGGACGGACAGACGGACGGACGGACGGACGGACGGACGGACGGACAGACGGACTGACAGACATGGCCTAATCGACTCGGCTATTGATGCTGATCAAGAATATATATACTTTATGGGGTCGGAAACGATTCCTTCTGGACGTTACACACATCCACGTTTACCACAAATCTAATATACCCCAATACTCATTTTGAGTATCGGGTATAAAAAGTACTGTGACACGTCGATACTAAATGATTTTTTAAACGAGGAGGAACGTTGTGAGTTGCTGATGTCGCAACTCTACACTTATTCCCAATAAATAGTCAGTATGGCTTTCCTCCAGCAGACGAAACTAACATTGAATGATAAAGGGTGCGTGAGAGAGACAGAAAATCAGTCAGAACGTGTCGTTGGGCGCTGCGTAGCGACCGAAAATTGATTTGTTACTTTTGGCTCTAATAAAAATCCGATCTGATCCAGGTTCGGAAATCAGGTAGATATGGCCATTCTTTATGATTGTGGATGCCACAGATTTTTGTCCTTTGTGGAGGCGCAAAGAGGTGATGCGAAATTTTGAAATACACTTGTGCAGGTTCGATATCCCAGGAGTGTGGATACAAAATCTGGTTGCTCTAGCTCTTATAGTCTCTGAGATCTAGGCGTTCACTTTTAGCTATTGGCAAAGCAAAGAGAAACAGAGAGAGAGAGAATTAAATTGTTTTCTTCATTCTGGCTATAATAATGATACAATCCGACTCAAATTCCGCCGTCTAGAAAATATGGTCATTCTCTACGATTCTGCGTTTTTGGTTTTCTCGTATCTTTAAGATTGTGGATGCCACAGATTTTCGTCCTTTGTGGGGTCGGAAAGGGGCGGCGCGAAGTTTTGAAATATTTTTGTAACAGTGACATATCACAGAAGTCTGGATATAAAATGTCGTTTCTCTAGTTCACTATCACTAGGCGCATAAAGGGACGGGCAGACGGACGGACGGACAGACATGGCCTAATCGACTCGGCTATTGATGCTGATCAAGAATATATATACTTTATGGGGTCGGAAACGATTCCTTCTGGACGTTACACACATAGACTTTCAGCACAAATCTAACATCCCACATCTTAACAGCTTAGCTTATTAACAAATAAAGAACCGATTTTCAATCCTCCCACCATAAGTAAAGAAAATTACCCTTTTCCGAACTTTCCAGTTGCATTAAAGCTGCATTACGCCTGCTAGAATCGAACCGAAGTGTGGTCTGGTGGGATAAATCCAGACTTCCGATCTAGGTATCCACTGTTCAAGCCCTGGATTTTCTTATCGTTTTTTTTTTTGTTCTTAACCAGAAGCCCGTAAAGCTAGCATTTTAAAATTTACCGGCCAAACTCATGTTTAGCAGTTTGAGTGCATTGCCGACGCGCTGCTTCCCCCATGAACTGCTCGATAACATATTTCCAACAGCAAGCAGTTCGTCTGCAAGGAAAGAAGTTCGTAGAAAATAGTATAACGACGCTGCTCAAGATGAATGAAGTAAAAAGGTGACGTCGACCGCTGTAGTCATCCACTTTTTCAGCTCGCTCTCCCGGCTCTCAGAGAGACAAGGGCTAGAAACAGATGGCACCCTTTTTTGTAGTTGTTTTCATGCATACTGGCTAACGGATGGCTTTCGAAAGAGAACTGATGTGGTGATAGCACCAGCTTATTAGTAAATTGAAGAAGAAGGCGTATTGAAGCAGGCGACTACTCAATAATCTGGGGCCTGGTGGTTCAAATCCTTGCATGTTTTCTTTTTTTTCTTCTTCCAATTGCGCGCTTTATGTCTCTTTATCGTTACGTACATGTGGTGTGCTTTTCTGTGTGGCACGCGCTAAAATCATTTCACACGCATCTTGACTCTGTCATTCCCTTTGAGTGATTGCGACGATCAGAAGAGATTTTTCCCTGTGTTAACTAAATTCACATCATACGCAATTGTCATTGCGAAAACAATACTTTTTCTAGTTGTTAACAAACTTGCGATTGCACACCGCATGCTATTAAGTGAAATTAGATTTCGTGAGTGCGTTTCTATACAAACACCAAAAATAGTACGAAAAGTTATAAAAAGCGTCCAGGGTCTTGCGCTGGACGACTCGGAGGAAGAGGAGGACGGTGACCTGACGATCATAGTCAACCCGTCGTTTGAGGTTGAGTTAGCCACCCATGACGCTAAGGGTGCTGCAGCTCAACCTCCATAAGAGCAAAATAGCGTCGGCGGAGCTCCTCATTGCCAAGGAGCAAGGGCCCGCCGACATAGCTTTAGTCCAGGAGCCGTGGATTGCGTCAGGCAACTCCGTGGCCGGGCTAAAGTCCTCAAATTACAACCTTCTCTACTCAACATCGGTAAGCAGGAACAGAACCGCCGTACTCGTACGGAAGGGAATCCATGCTTATCTTATGTCTCATTACAGCACGGACGACCGGACGGTAGTGATGCTGGAGAGCGAGGAAAAGCGTCTTATGGCAGCTTCCTGCTACATGGCACACGACAGGCCCGCTCCACCGGAAGAACTTAGGAGTCTGGTGACGGAAGCCGGCTCCAAAAATCTCCAACTCCTCATTGGCGCAGATGCCAACGCCCATCACAATGTGTGGGGAAGCCCCGACATCAATGATAGAGGTGAGTCACTCCTAGACTTTATCTTATCCACTAACTTAGACGTAGCAAACGTGGGGGAGGAACACACCTTCGTAGGTCCCACCTCGTCAAACGTACTAGACCTAACTGTCGTCACGGGAAAGATTACTTTGGTATCTGACTGAAGAGTCCTCGAAAGACCATCCTTCTCAGACCATAAGTACATTCAGTTCAAGTGTGAATTCGAACACTCTTCGAAGATAACAGTCTATAGAAACCCCCGGAACACAAACTGGGTAAAGTTTAAAAAGACTGTTACTTCGAAGCTCGCGAATCCGGGCTCAGTGAAATATGCGGAGGATATAGAGAAGTCCCTAAAGACCCTATCCAACGAGTTACTGAACGCCTACCATGCATCGTGCAAACCCTCGAGAACGAAGAAGAGGTCCAAGCCACTCTGGTGGAACCGAGATCTCTCTCTCCAAAGGAACAACCTCAAGGAATTCTTTAAGATCGCCAAACAAGCGAACGAAGGGATCGTCTATGAGGAATACAGACTCCTACTCAGGAGCTACAAGAAGTAAATACGCAAAGCACAACGGAACTCGTGGAGGACCTTCTGCTCTAACATCGAGAGAGTACCAGAAACCGCACGGCTACGGAAGCTGCTCTCTAAGCAGCCTACCATACAAAGCCAATTAAAGCTAGATGACGGACAGTGGACAGAGGGCAGTGATGAAGCCCTAACAGCTCTAATGGAGGAACATTTCCCTGGTTGAACCGAGGTCGCTGATGCCAAAGAGCCCCAGGACCTAGCAACCGAGGAACAACACCCCCTAACAGATCTGTTAACCACTAAGCGAATCCACTGGGCAATAGACTTCTTTGCGGTCACAAAAGCACCAGGACTCGACGGGGTATTCCCAGCCATGATGCAGGTGACCAAAGAGGCGATTACCTCATGGCTCTCCGCAATATTCACAGCTTGTCTAAGTACAGGCTATATCCCTATCCAATGGAGAACCTCGAGAGTTGTCTTCCTCCCAAAGGCAGGAAAGTGCAGCCATGTGAGTCCCAAGGATTACAGACCGATAAGCCTTACCTCCTTTATACTAAAAACACTAGAAAAGTTGTTGGATTTATACATCAGGAATGAGGTAGGGGGACTGATGTCAACAAACCAGCACGCCTACACCAAAGGGAAATCAGTGGAGACGGTACTACATTCGCTAGTATCCACCATCGAGTGCGCCCTTCACAATAAAAGGTATGCACTGGGGGCATTTGTTGACATCTCCGGAGCACAACCGCCACAACCGCAATAACAAGTCGCCTAGAAGCGAATAACATACACCCAGCAATCAACGTATGGATCAAAAACCTCCTAAGTTGTAGACGGGTGCAATCGGAGTGGGGCACCGCTTACATGGTTAAGACGGCACACCTCAGGGTGGAGTCCTGTCGCCACTACTGTGGAATATGGTGGTCGACGACCTCATCAAGAGATTTGAAAGGAAGGCCACAAAGATAACAGCCTATGCAGATGACATAAGCATTCTTATCACGGGTGTATGTCCATCGACCCTCAGCTCCTTAATGGAACGTACACTTAGGGAGATACGTGAGTGGGCGGAAGAGGTAGGACTCAGTATCAACGCGGACAAGACGGACCTCATCCTCTTTACCAAGAGGTACAAGGTACCGATATGGACCCCCCCAAAAATTGACCAAACTAGGCTGACTCCAAAAACACAGGTGAAATACCTAGGCACAGTACTGGACAGCAAGCTGGCATGGAGACCCAATGTAGTCGAAAGGGTGAAGAAGGCCACCATTGCGCTTTATGCATCCAAGAAGATGCTCAGCAGCACATGGGGCCTGTCACCTGCTCTAATGCACTGGATCTACATCTCGGTGGTGCGACCAACTCTGCTGTATGGAGCCTTAGTGTGGTGGCAAGCTACTGAAAAGAAGACATACCAAAAGCTTATGGAAAAGACTCAGCGACAGGCTCTTCTCTGTATTACAGGGGCGCTGAGGTCAACCCCAACAAAAGCACTCGAAACTGTACTCGGAATCGACCCCCTGGACTTTCACGCTCGCCTGATTGTGGGAAAGGCAGCACAGCGCCTTATCGCTTCAGGAAATATGTCATCAGAAGGATAAGGGCACAGTTTAATTGGCAGGGACATGACCAGATTCACTGATTACATGATCCCCCAAACTTTCCCCGACATCAAAACTATCTCATCTCTGGGACCCGAAGACTGGAAAAAGGGAAGGGACCAAGCTAAGCACCTCAACATATATACGGACGGCTCCAAGATGGACGGAGGAGTAGGAGCGGGCTTATTCTGAACAAACCCTGCGATAAGGCTGTCGTATAAGCTACCGGACCGATGCAGCATATTTCAGGCGGAAGTTTTTCGCCGTCCGGAAAGCAGCAGAGGTCGCTCAGCTTATAGAGCGAGTAAACGAGTAAACTTATAGATACCCTAAGCACGACAAAGTCAGTGCGGATCTATTGGGTTCCCAGTCACCAAGGCATCGAAGGAAACGAGGCGGCGGACGTACTAGCTAAGGAAGGCGTCGGGCTGGAGAATAGGAGAACCGAGAACGTGCCTGTCTCCCTTAGAACGCTGCAAAGCGATCTAGAGAAGCAGGCTAGATCAAAAACCGAAAGCAGGAGGAGTACCACCACCTGTAGAACCTCGAAAATTAAGTGCAAGGAACGCAATGGGAAACTTAGCCACTACCTACTGCACCTACCGCGAAAGGACTGTAGATTGTTAGTGGGAATACTAACAGGTCATTGCCTGGCAGCTGCACATGCAGCAAAGCTTGGCATCACCAACAGAGACAGTTGTAGGAAATGCGATGAACCTGGGGCTATCGAACCCCTGGAACATCTCATCTGCAACTGTCCGGCTCTCTCAAGGGCTAGGAGGAGATACCTGGGCGCCCCAGTGCTGGCATCACTGGTCGATGCTTTCAAGAGGACGCCACAGGAACTGCTGGCCTATGCTAAAAACACCTCGATTCTCGGGGACTTTTAAAACCACCTCAACACCTCCCGCGATGGTTACCTTGATACCATTTGGTTGCTCTAGCTTTTACAGTCTTTGAGATCTAGGCGCACACTTTTTGCGATAGGCAAAATGATGAATGATGAAACGTGTGTGTTAGAGAGAGACAGAGCGAGAAAGAATGAAATTGTTTTCATAATTCATCATATCGTTCGTTCTCTTTCGTAGTGATCAGACGCGTTTTTGTTTTGCGCTCCGCATTTTTTCCTTTTGTTTTGAATAAACAGGTGTTTTCACAAATAAACTTTAATTAACTTCCTAACCAGCCAACAATCTGGAAACCTATTCTATTCCGCGAGTGCATGCCTTTTGATTTGTGTTAAAACATTATTTAACTTTTTATTTTTCGGCGTCGGCTTGTCGTGTTTGTGTTGTTGCAGTGAGTGAGTACGCATTACATTGCATTGCAGTCCGCTCTCGTCTGGTAGCTTTTGTTGTATTACCCCTCTCTACCTATCATTCTCTCTCGCTCTCGTAACTTTCTGTTCAGTAGCTCTCTCTCTCTCATTAGCTGCTGCTGCAACTGATCTTCTCTCCTCCTATTAGCGTTTGTCTGGCACACTGGTTTGATAGCCATTTGTTTTGAAATATTATTTGATTTTAATTTTGTTAAAATTTTGTATTATGGAGTTTTCTGTTGTATGTGCCAAAAAATCATGCAATAAGCAGATCACCCACGATCAGCCGATTATCCCCTACTGGCTCTGCGACAGCGTAGTGCACGCAAAATGCGCTGGATTTTCTGGCCTTGTGAGTGATGCCATTTCAAAGCGTAATGGTTTGCACTACACTTGCGAGGCATGCCGTGCGGTGGAGAAAGACATGGAAGCTTTTATGAGGCAGACGCGGAGTGGCTTTAAGGAGCTGACCGTTGGTTTTACAAACCAATACGATGGGCTCCTAGCCATGGAGGCTCAGTTTAGCGGTTTAAAACTGCTGAATGAGTCTCCGAGGCGCAAAAAGGTCACTCCGCGGGATCTGCAAGTGCCAATAGTCGCTCAGCCGCTCGTTGCCGAAAATCGGACTCCGACCACTCCAAGTGTACAGCAGCAGATTTCGTTTGCCACCCCAAGGGCAACGACAGCTGCTGGCGATGCAGATTCGGTAGCCAAATTCATCGCTTCGGAGAATGTGCAGCCAAGTACGTCTGCAGCGTCTGTGTCCGTAGTGTCCGCAAGCTCACTAGTTGTCCCGTCCATCCCGATCCCACCAGTAAATAGACGTTCCGGACCTCCGGATAGTGCCAACACAGGTATTAGGCCTGTGGTGCCCAAACCACTGGTGGGAGTCCCACCAAAACGACAAGTTTTTGTCTCACGGCTTGCCCCTGACCTCACATCTAATGATGTAATTGCTTTTATTCAAAGCAGAATAAAAGCCGTGGGTTTAAAGGTGGAAAAGTTTAATTTCTCTTATGCCAGGGAGATATCTTCGTTCAAGATAAGTGTCTCCCCAACTCACTTTGACACCATTTGCTCTGCCAAATTTTGGCCAGAGCATTTGGTGGTGAAGGACTGGTGAAGGACTTCAAGGCTAAGAAGAAAAATAGGCCCCCCATAACACTTACAAATCATCCCAATGCGCCATCCTCATCTTCCCGCCCTGCTTCCACCCTTCCAAAATACTAACTTATCTTAGTAACCTCTTAGTAACCTATCAGAATGTAAGAGGCTTGCGTAGTAAGCTCAGCATTCTTTTCCGGGATAGTGTTGTATTTGCTTCCCACGTTGTTGTGTTTACTGAAACCTGGTTAAAGCCGGACATTCTTAGTTCCGAGGTTTTGGCAGGTCGGTACACAACTTTTAGAAAGGACCGTTCGTCTCGACGTGCAGGGGGGGGTTCTAATTGCAGTGGACTCTTACTTCACGTCGGAACACTTAACAGTCCAAGTTCAACAGGAACTGGAATTCCTGTGTGTAAAACTGATTCTTCCCGCTTTCGCTATATTCATTACTTGCTCGTATATCCCATCTTCTTCGGATAGTTCAATTTATGAGCAGCACTTGTCCGCTTTAACCGCTGTTTCTTCCTCGCTATCTGATAAAGATCGTATGATAGTTCTTGGTGACTTCAACTTGCCAGGAACTGTTTGGTCTTCGGTAAACGAGTCTAGTATCCTAGTGCCCATGTCACGACATGACTTTGTTGACGGCTTGCTGGACCTGTCCCTGTCTCAAGTCAATCATATGAAAAATTCCTTGGGTGGATTGCTTGATCTGTGCTTTGTATCGGATCCGACCATAGTGTTGTTAACCCAAGCCCTTCCGCTCACTATACCTGAAGACGCCTACCACCCTACTTTCGAGGTGTCGCTAGATATAGGACCAACTGTATTGGATCGGTCGAGTAGACTACCTGAACGTGTCCGCTGCTTTCGTAAAGCCGAGTTTGCGAAGCTTACTCGTAATAACCTCATTAGGGATTTTGATTGGTCCGCTTTGTACTTGTGCACTGATGTCATAAAAGGCACAACAATTTTTTACAATGCTCTTGGCACATTTTTTTATTCTTGTGTCCAGCTTTCTTGTCCGATTAGATCTGGAAAACCCCCTTGGTTTACCAAAGTGTTATCCAGTCTAAAAAACTTAAAATCAAGACTTTATAAAAAATTTCAAGAAGTGGGTTCTCCTACTTCTCTGTCTCGCTATGTAATAGCTCGGTCAATCTTTTCAGTTATTAATGCTCAATGCTATAAGAACTACCTATTTTGATGCAGGATACGTTTTTCTCAGGACCCCAAACAGTTTTACTGCTTCGTAAACAGTAAGCGTAGAACGTCCGCACACCCATCCTCGCTATCATTTTGTAATACGTCGGCAAATAATGATCAGGCAATTGCCGATCTTTTTGCACAATTTTTCCAAACCACCTATTCGGAGGAAAGCTACTCTGGTCATCCGTACCCATACGGTTTACCGAGGTCGAACGGCATTTTCAGTCCCTTGTTAAATGAATGTTCCCTACTTCATGATCTTCGACTAGTTAAGCCGGTGTTTTCACCGGGTCCAGACGGGGTTCCAGGTTGTGTACTCAGGTACTGCGCCGAGGCTCTGTGTGGACCTTTGCTTAAACTATTCACCCTGTCCATTGATTCTTCTGGCTTCCCCCCGATCTGGAAGGAATCGTTTATAATTCCTCTCCATAAAAAAGGTAGCAAGTCTGACGCAAAAAATTATAGCGGTACAGCAAAGATATGCGCTATTCCCAAAATGTTTGAGAAGGTTTTAACTCCGCACTTGCAACATCTCTGCAAGTCACTTATATCTCCAACTCAGCATGGATTTATAAGGCGGCGATCAACCACCACGAACTTGTTAGAGTTTACCTCTTTCATTATTAAAGGCTTTCAAGGTAACATACAGACGGATGTTGTTTACACCGACTTCAGTAAAGCATTCGACTCTGTAAACCATTCCTTTCTAGCACATAAACTTGACCTGCAAAGTAATGACATTTCATCGTTCTAGCCCCTTGTTGGCTACCTATACCCTACGTGGCGGTTCTCTTGAGAGAATTACCCTGGTGAATGATCTTGGTATCTTATTAGACGCAAAGTTTAAGTTTTCCGAACACATTTCTACCATGGTAAATAAGGCCATGGGCGTGCTTGGGTTTATAAAGAGGTGGTCAAAAGAATTTGACGACCCCTATATAACAAAGACTCTCTTAACTACGCTAGTTCGTCCGATCTTAGAATACGGCTCCTGTGTATGGTGCCCTCAGTACAAAGTACACCAGGACCGTATAGAATCAGTACAGAAAAACTTTTTACTCTTTGCTCTGCGGGGCCTTAACTGGGATGAAGGTGTGAGACTCCCAGTGGACACTTTTTATTTTGTACGAAAAAAACTTATTGTCCCCAATTTTTTCTGATTTCAATATTTTGTGGGGCCGCCCTTAGCTTCAATAACAGCTTTTAGATGTCGGGGCATACTTTTTACCAAATGATTGGTTTCATTGGGATTAATTTTCTCCCATTCCGTCATCAGAGCCGTTTTAAGGATTTCCTTGGAGGAAATTTTATGTTTCCTAATTTTTTTTTCTAGCAAATCCCAAACATGCTCTATGGGGTTCAGATCTGGTGACTGCGGCGGCGTTTTTAACTGCTTGCACTGATACAACAGCCATTCTTGAACCAAAAACGAGGTATTTTTGGGGTCATTGTCTTGTTGAAACAAGAAATTCATCGCTTCAAGACCCAATTTTTCGACACTCGCCATTGAATTGTCAGTCAAAATTTTCTTGTAGATGTGTTTGTCCATCTTGGTCTCAATAAACACCATTTGCCCAGGTCCAGCTGCTGCTATACACCCCCAAACCATTACATTTCCACCGCCATGCTTCACTTCATTTCCGATGTGAACAAAAAAAAAAAGATTGGAGTTCGCAAAACTTCACTTAAATAAGCCAGATTCTTTTTGGGAGAATGTTATATTTAGTGAGGAGTCTAAATATAATATATTCGGACATGATGGACCATCCAAAGTATGGAGAAAGGATAATCAAGCCATGAAAGAGAAAGACCTCATCCCAACAGTGAAGCATGGCGGTGGAAATGTAATGGTTTGGGGGTGTATAGCAGCAGCTGGACCTGGGCAAATGGTGTTTATTGAGACCAAGATGGACAAACACATCTACAAAGAAATTTTGAGATATACGTTTTATAGTGAGATCTAACAGTAGTGCGGATACTGAATTTGGTTACTCTAGCGTTAATAGTCTCTGAGATTTGTGGATGCCCCAGATTTTCGTCCTTTGCGTGGCGGAAGGGGGTGTGGCGAAATTTTGACACAAAACGGTCAAGGTCCGATATCACAGGAGTGTGGATACCAAATTTGGTTGCGCTAGCTCTTATGGGTTCTGAGATCCTTGAACTCATATTTTGCAATTGGCAAAACCGACCATGAAACCTGTGTGTTAGAGAGAGACAGAGCGAGAAAGAATGAAATTGTTTTCTTGATTCTGGCTATAATAATTATACGATCTGGTTCAGATTTTGCACTCTAGAAGATATAGTCATCTTCTACGATTCTGCTTTTTAGTTTTCTCGTATCGTCGAAATTGTGGATGCCACAGATTTTCGCCCTTTGTGGGGGCGGAAGTGGGCGGGGCAAAGTTTTGAAATATTCTTGTAGCAATGACATATCACAGAAGTCTGGATCCAAAACATCGTTGCTCTCGCTCTTATAGTCTTTGAGCACTAGGCGCTGAAGGGGACGGACAGACAGACAGACAGACATGGCTCAATCGACTCGGATATTGATGCTGATCAAGAATATATGTACTTTATGGGGTCGGAAACGCTTCCTTCTGGACGTTACACACATCCGTTTCACCCCAAATCTAATATACCCCTATACTTATTTTGAGTATCTGGTATAAAAAAATCACAAGGATGGATGCATTTTTAAAGATTTTAAAGGCGTTTAAACTGAAAAGAGACGAACATGTATCCACACGTGCTCGCCACTGTACGTATATTAGAAAAAGTGAAATGTTTTCTTCCTCAGGGAAAAAATAGAGTTATACTTACCGAAAATGGTTTATGCCAGTGCGTCCATAATAACTAAGAACATACGAGCCAGGCTTACGATCACTTTCACGTACTGTCCAAAACATATTAATCATTTAAAATAAAATATATGTATGATCAAATTTATTGCGTTGCTATCCGAGATTATTACGATTATATTACGCACCCAAATAGCTTCCTAATTTACTGCTTCCTCGCAGACGGGACTCTGCCGAATATCGATCTAACCGCCCATGATACCATTCGCTTTCCGGAGGCGCAATGATCGCCGGACGCTCCCCTGCAAGTAAATGGGGTTATTTTAATAATATTTTATCAGAAGTCGCAGAAGAAGCCAAAAATGTAAAGTGACAGCAACCGCAGCAGACTGCAATATTTGATCACTGTTTGCCAACATATTCTCAACTAATAGTGGATATGTGCTGGATATTTTAAGCTTATGTTTGACGAAGCTGTAAAACTCTTTAGGGTTCTGAGAAAATGGCATCCTACAGAAAGTTTAACACAAAAATTTAAATCCTCAAATCAAAAAGTATATGTATGTATAATAAATTATAAAGTTACAGTCTGATTTGACAATGCTTAGGGGTTCGGCACCTTGAGGTCAAAGTTCAAAAATACGATATTTGACCAATGGTTCCTATGGCAGCTATACTAAATGTTGCTGTGATCGGATTGATTTTTGTTTGGGATCTAAAATACTAAAATATAATCCATCCTCTAAAATTTCAGCTTGATTGGTCATATTTAAGCCAATTTTTCCAGGGGCCGGGCAATGGCAGAAAAAGTGGGGGACTGATTCCGCCTCTTCCTCGTCGCGACAACTCCTGCAGAAGTCTTTGGCTCGAGTAACTGTAGACCACTGTGCTCTGCCGAGGCTATTCAGCTCTGCCGAAATGGCCATATCGATCTGGAGACCTTGCAGGAGGTAGGGGGACCCATATAAAGAAGAGATCTAACTGCTCTGCGATCTCGATTAGAGGCCTACGGAAGTCATTTACAATCGTCGAGTTTGACGATATTGAGCCTAGTGCTTTAATGACTGCTTGCTTTGGAGTTTGGAGACAATAGAAATGGCCTCTTTGATTGCCTCAACCTCCGCTTGGAACAAATTAAATTCATCTGGCAGCCTGAAGCAGTAACTGATGTTTAGCTTGTTACAGTAGACTCCACCACCCACGCGGCTGTCTAGCTTTGAATCGTCAGTGTAAAAGTGGACGGCATTTGCAGGTCCTGGTTCGCCCATCTCCCAGTCCTCTCTAAGTGGGATTGATACCTGAAAAGGCGTCGAAAGGTCGAAAGGGGGTCTCGTCAGGATTCCCGAGTGCCCAAACGCAGATGCTTTCCATAATTTGGCTTATCTAATTCTGACGGCGGAAAGTGTTGAAACCTTCTTTCCCATGAGATTTACGGGGAGGTGGTCCAGCACGTTATCCAGGGCTTCCCCTGGAGAAGTGCGTAGCCTGCCAGTTGTGCATAGCTCTACCTTGCGTTGAACTCTACAGGGTCTGTTGAGACAAGTTCTTTTGTCTAGGGCTGGCCACCATACTACCACTCCATAGAGCATGATTGGGCGTATGATGGCGGTGTATAGCCACCGAACTATATACGGGTACATTCCCCATTTTAGTCCGATTGCTTTCCAGCATGTATAAAGGACCACTGTGGCCTTTTTATTCTATCCTCTATGCTCAGTTTCTAATCGAGCTTTCTTTCGAGGATAAGGCCAAGATACTTGGCATTGTTGCTAAAGGCTTGCGCTTACCCACAGAGTTTTGGGAGAGTCAGTACCGGGACTTTTTACCTCTTAAGTAATGAAAAGCACTAGTTCCGTTTTAGACGTAAACCACCATTTCCTGCATCAATTGCCTTCATTAATGTATCATAAACTTCCTTTTGTTGAGGATTCAACAGGGGTACATTTGTTTTAAAAGCTAAATTCAATTCCTGGTTATCATATTCACGTTTCCATTCTAATTCTCGATTAAATGCGTCATTCATTTCATGATTTGGCGCTGTCATTCCTAGCCTGACTAATAAACTACCGCATATGAGGTAACACATGTCTTCGATCAATAGTAAAGCTTGATTATGTATCTTCTCATTCATTTCAAGATCGGGATTTCTGGAACTTACACGATTTTGATGTAAAATATCTTCTGACATATTATATTTGTGTTTTTTTTTTTTTTTTTTTTTTTTTAAATTCCATTTAATTGCTCGTATTTACAACTTATTTTATACTTAAAGCAAACTATATTAAAGGTTAGGCTATGCAAGCCCAACATGTGTGGTACGGCCGTGAAGCAATGCTTCACACATGTGCAGGCTTCGTTTAGACTAACTGGACTCTTGTCTGGTGCTCAACAGCACGCAGTTCCCTCATAATGGTCGCCGCGAAGCAGCTCGTCGCCTCCCAGTTTTCCGGGGACAGGAGCATGCACGGCACCAAGCTCTGCTTCACTACGGCTCCACCCAGCGCTTCTTCTAGCCGCTGGCGCTGCGCTGCGAACCTGCCACACGAAAATATCGCATGCTCGGCATCCTCCTCCACGTAGTGCCCGCACCAAGAGCATTCTGCGGAGTCCGCGTGCCCGAAGCGATGAAGGTAGCTTCGGAAGCAGCCGTGACCACTGAGGAGCTGAGTCAGGTAAAAGTTGACCTGCCCGTGCTTCCTGCTTACCCACGCGTCGATGGACGGGATAAGCTGGTGGGTCCAACGCCCCTTAGTGGTCGTGTCCCAGCGCTGTTGCCACCTTCTGAGACTCTCCTGTTTGCACGCCATGCGTACCTGCCTTTTCGCCGCCGCGTCCATTCCTCTGCCATGTGTTTCCTGGTAGTATGTGGACCGTTCATCCGCCAGGAATTCCAGGGGTGCTATGCCCGCGATCACGTGTGCTGCCTCGTCCGAGACCGTTCGGAAGGCACTGGTGATCCGAATCGAAGAGAGGCGGTGCGTGGCTGCCAGACCCCGTGCGTAGCTCGCTGTTCTAAGGGCCTTTGCCCAGATTGGCGCCGCATATAGAATCACCGATCTCGTGACACTCGTTAGCAGTTGTCGCCGCCATTGCTTTGGTCCTCGGGTGTTCAGCATTAGCCTCGAGAGCGCACCGTTGGTGGTCGCCGCCTTCGTGCCCATGTAGGCCAAGTGCTCCCGAAAGCAGAGACGTGTGTCCACCAGGACACCAAGGTATTTGATAGCGCGCTTAGACGAAACCAGGGTACCTGCCACTAAGATGTTGGCCGTCTCGACTTTCTTCCGGCTGGATACCAGCACTGCCTCTGTTTTGTGGGGTGCGAGTTCGAGCCCGACCAGGTCCAGCCACTGTTGAATGCGCGCTATCGTTTGGTTGCAGGTCGTTTCCACGACGGACAGGTCTTTTGCCACCACTAGGACAGCCACATCGTCTGCAAAACCCACCATGTTTACTCCGTGGGGGAGGCTGAGTCGCAAGATGCCGTCATACATTGCGTTCCACAGAGTGGGGCCAAGCACTGAACCCTGCGGGACGCCTGCCGATACCTCGTATTTCTCCGTGCCAGCCTGCGTGTCGTACAAAAGCAGCCTTCTCTCAAAGTAGCTTTGTACTATCCGCTGCAGGTACCTGGGTGTGTCGAAACTCTCCAGCGCCCTTAGGATGCAGCTCCACCTCGCCGTGTTGAACGCGTTCTTAATGTCTAGGGTGACTACTAGGCAGTACTCTTTCCCGCCGCCTTTCCACTGAGTGCCGGCAATTGCACCGGAGGCAATGTCCACCACCTTACGAACGGCGTCTATCGTGGATCGGGCCTTGCGAAAGCCGTATTGGTGCGGTGAGAGGTCGCCAGCCTCCGCGATGGAGCGTTCCAGTCGCGCGCAGACCACCTTTTCAAGCAGTTTACCCGCGGTGTCGATCAGGCAGATAGGCCTATACGACGACGCTGTCCCCGGCGGCTTGCCTGGCTTGGGAATAAGCACTAGCTTCTGTATTTTCCACCTCATAGGGAACACTCCTTCCCGAAGGCTCTGTTCGGGATAGAGTCCGGCCCGGGAGCCTTGTTCGGGCTGATGCTCCTGGCTGCGCTTTCGACTTCCTCGAGTGACACCTCCTCGATGTGTGCCTGACTGTGCGGTTGCAGTGTGAGGCAACGGACATCCCCGATGTGGTCAGCCCTGTGCGGAAAGAGTTCCTCCACGATGGATCTTGTCGTGTCGGGGTCCGATGGGGGTGCCTGCCTTTTGGCGCAAAGTTTGTTCGTCACCAACTTGTACGCCCTTCCCCATGGGTCCTGCTCCGCAGAGTCGCATAGCTTGAGAAAGCACTGGCGCTTGCTATCCCTAATGGCCGCCTTGAGGGCCCTTCTGCAGTCCCTAAACGTGGATTGCCATTGCGGAAAGGCAGTGCTTCCGCGCGAGCGCTGGTAGCGGCGTCGAGCTCGGTTGCATTCCCGGCGTAGCGCGGCAATGTCCTCGTTCCACCAGAACACAGGTTGGTGGTGGCGACCGTAGTGCTTCCTCTGCGCCATGGTGGCAGTGCATGCTGCCTCCAGATGCTCCATGACATGGTTGGCCATGCATTCAGCATTTCCATTCGCCGTGAGGTTGGACATAAGCTCCATGAACAGGGCCGTGTTGAGCGTTTCGGCGCGATAGCATCTCCATCTGGGCGCAGCTGTCTCTACGCTAGACGTCTGTTGGCCTGTGTCCCATATAATTGCCCTGTGGTCGCTCCCTGTGTAGATGTTGCTGATGCTCCAGCCCGATGAATTAAAAAGTGAGCTGCTGACAAATGTAAGGTCGATGACCGATCCTGTTCCTGCTCTGGAGAAGGTATGCTGGTTTCCCTCGTTGAGGAGCGCGATGTCCAGGGGCGCAATGATCTCCAGCAGAGCTCTACCTCTCGCATTCGTCACCACGCTTCCCCACTCCTCAGCCCACGCGTTGAAGTCCCCTCCAATGGCTACTGGGTGACGTCCTCTAGCATCAGCCGCTAGGTTGTCTAGAGTACCTGCGAACTCGGAGAGCGTCAGGCTTGGGGCAAGGTAGACGCTGTATATCCACACACCTCCGACCTTGGCGCGCACAAACCCAGCAGCAGCGCTTGAGAGGGAAAGCTGCAATGGCGTGGCCCCTCATAGCCATATCGCGGCCTTTTTTGTGGCATCCAAGATGAACCCAGGGGACTCCCTAGTTTGATATGGCTCGCTGAGGATGGCGAGGTCAATTGCCAATTCTCTTATGGATTGGCTCAGCAGGTCTTGAGCCGCAGCGCAGTGGTTGAGGTTGTAGTGGTATATTTGTATATGTGCCACAATGTATATGTGACTTGGAAATGCAGAGATAATAGCTTCTCCGATTGTCGTATCCCTCTGTGTATCGTGTTCTATTAAATTGAGTTCTTCACATGCAGCACGATATGTTGGGAATATTGTTCCATTCACAGTGCGCACGCAAGTGCCACGCACATTAACCAGCAGCAACCGCAAATGGAAGCATTCATCATTCTTTGGATGAACTGTATACATATGACCAAGAGCATCAGTAGAACGCACATCCGGATAACCAGGACCTGCATTGCCATACTTCCGTCGTTGAAATTTCTCCGATGAAACATTCCAAGTATAATACCGTGGAATCTCCGAGTGAAGCAAAGTTCGTGCAAATGGATCGCTTTGGCAGATCGCAAAGAAACTGGTAAATGTTGTCGCTAGAGGTGTTTCAGCACGTTGAACAACATTTCATGCCGTGAAACTCGTTGACCATTCTCCAGATGCACAACATCTATCATCTTACAGTTCACTTAACAATCCAACTGTTGTCGACAACGAAATCCATTCTTTTCACTTTTTGTGATAGTTCGACTGTTTTCGTCGGGAGACCGACGCTGATACAGTGGATAACCGTCGTTTCCAGTGACGATATCCGCCGTTAATTTCCTTGGATATCGTTTGGAAAACTTGCAATCGACCATGCAAGATGATTGGGGATAGATGGCGCCACACGGTCAATGAATCATATTTGTAATCACGACATCATGTAGGTCTAGATCGGCTCGTGATCGTGAATCTTTCCACTTACCAAATTAGAATGTGTGCATGTGGCAAGCCTCGTTTTTGCCATTCGATTGAATAGATCCAGTATCTCCAAAGACGCGTTCATCAGGGACCCAGTTTTTTGCCTGAATACACGTGCTGTGATGTCGTGTCGATCACTTGATGTTTGTCCGGGAAGCAGCAATTGAACAATCTGTATCCATATTGGATTACATGTAAAAGTAATAAAAAGATCTGGCCGACCGTAAAGACGAACATCTGTCATTGCATCTGGCGCATATTCATGCATATGACTACCTATATATACACTTGATCATAATAATAGGTACACTTTGAAGCTTTTCATGAATAATTAGTTTTATCGTACTTTAAGAGTTTAAAAAAAAATTTGTTTGGTATGTTTTATTCGTCAATGTGATGCAGGTTCGTGACAAAAAAAAAAATTAAACAGGGGAACCGCCAAATAACAGAGCTTTAAGCGAAATGGCGAGTTCTTGGATTTTAGGCCATTAAACGTCCATTTAGCTACAGTCTAAGTATAAACAAATAATTAGCTTAATCTACGATCCGTAGACGGCTAAAAAAATCCAACCTTCCATGTAGAATAGAAAGAAAGGTCCCAATTACGCGTCAAAAATATAGCCTTGCGGCAACATTTTGCTAAAAAGTGGAGAAACCATTTATGGAGCGACGAAACTAAAAAGAATTTATTAGGGAATGAATGTTAAAGCAATGTAGGAAGGAAAGAAATTTGATCCATGCTTCACAAAAAGCTGTCAAACACGGAGTTGGCAATTAATTATATGGTGCTGATCATCCTGGTACGACGTAGGCCCACTTTTCCTATCAACGAACAGAATGAACGCTGAGCAATACGAGTCCATATTGGAGAATGTTATGCTATGTTATGCTGAAGAAAGGCTGGCGAAAATCCTCTAGCTGAACCCTCCACGAGGGTGCCGGCTGGGCAATGGACACTGCATTACCCGGGACAAGGGTAATGCACTGTCGCTTGCTCTGTCCGGGGTAATGCAGTGTCTAGCTAAGGCTATGGTCCGGCGTCTTCCCGATTCAAAGTCGGGGGAACCGAACCAGGGCCATGGCTAGAGGTGCCTGGCGGTCAGGCCAAAAACGCTAGGGGGTGGTCCCCCCGAAAAATATTAACCAGTATGGACCCTCGGGCCAAATATGGAGGCGAAGAAGGAGAAAGCACGGGTTGGGATGTCAACCCAAACGTCGGTGGGAAGCGTGACTGCTACCACCGGCGGGCACGGGGAGGAGCAATCCTCTCTGCGTGTCGCCAGCGGTCACACCTCAGACTTGGCGGGAGCAGGCCAAGTCAGTTGTAAAGCTACTGCCACAACAACAACAACAAATACAACTCACTCCGCAGCCTGCAAGTTGAGCCGCACAGATGCCGTAGTCGACACAGACACGGATCTGGAGAGCGTGCTCTCTATGAGCAGGACGGAGGAAGAGAGCCTTCTCCGCTCACCGGAACCAGGCACCAGCTCCCTGCGTAGGGAAGGGCCGAAGCGTTCCAAGGAGGGGATGAAGGCCAAAGCACAATACAAAGCGGCCCTCAATATCAAAAGCCGGTTGCAAGGTAAAGTAGACATCTCCCAGGAGGAGAAGGTCAAGCTAGCCTGGGCCGAGCAGCGAGTAGAGGAGGGCCGACTACATTACGCCCAGATGCCACAGATGAGGGCGTCGAATGGCGAATATGCCAATAAGGTGGAGGAGATGATGGCCACCAAGAGGCAACGCTCGACTGAGAGTGCCATTAAAGACACTCCGGCGAGCAAGCGGCAACGCGGGCCCAAGAGTGCAGCCCCTCCACCGAAAGTGGCCAAGAAGCCATCGAAATCGAACGCGAAGGTCAGCGATGTGACCAAACGACATTTGATCGTGGCACTCATCGACCGGAGCGAGGAAAACGGCAAGATGTCAGCGGCACAGTGGAAGCTTGTGCACGCGCGTCTCGTCGACGCACTGTTTGCACACATGGAAGAAGACCCCGCGGCCCCTATGCCCACGTTCGATGGTGCTGGGTGGCTAAATGGGGTTAAGATCCTAAAGTGCAACGACGATCCAACCCTAAGGTGGCTGACGCGTACGGTCTGCCAACTGGAGGCGATGTGGGAGGGGGCCAAGCTGGAGGTTGTGGACCGGGAGCTTATCCCGTCCAAGCCTAAGGCGAAGGTACTCTTCCCCATCACAATCCAGGGAGACCGAGCGCTGAAGCTCCTTCAGCGGAAAAACGCGGACGTGCCAACGACCGATTGGAGGATCCTACACATTGGTAGCCCACTACCCAACGAGGGGGGCCAATGTGTGATCCTCCAAATAAACAAGGAGGCAGAGGATCTGCTGTATCCCAAGTTCGGGAAGATGGCGTGGGGCATGGGTAGCGTCTACCTGCGCCTCAAAAAGCGCCACCCTGAGGACAAGGACGCGCATACCCTGCAGGTAGGCGAGGTGGAAAAGGACTTAGGTCTCGAGTCCATCGTGGAGGCCGCCCAGGGTCTTGCGCTTGAGGACAAAGACGAGGAAGACGGTGACCTGACGTTAGTAGTCAACCCGTCGGATGCAAGTGAGCCAGCCACCCATGCTGAGTGTGCTGCAGCTAAACTTACATAAAAGCAAGGTAGCGTCGGCGGAGCTCCTCATCGCCATGGAGCAAGGGCTCGCCGACATAGCTCTAGTCCAGGAGCCCTGGATTGCGACAGGCAATTCAGTGGCCGGACTAAAGTCCTCAAATCACAACCTGTTCTACGCAACATCGGTAAGCAGGAACAGAACCGTCGTACTCGTACGAAAGGGAATCCATGCTTACCTTATGTCTCATTACAGCACGGATGACCTGACGGTTGTGATGCTGGAAAGCGAGGAAAAGCGCCTTCTGGTGGCTTCCTGCTACATGGCTCACGACAGACCCGCACCACCCGACGAACTCAGGAGCCTGGTGACAGAAGCCGGCACCAAAAACTATCAACTCGTCATCGGGACGGATGCCAATGCCCACCACAATGTGTGGGGAAGCACCGACATAAATGATAGAGGTGAGTCACTCTTAGACTTTATACTTTATACTAATCTATATATAGCAAACGTCGGGGAGGAGCACACCTTCGTGGGTCCGACTTCATCCAACGTGCTAGACCTAACACTAGCAACGGGAAACAGTACTACGGTATCTAGCTGGAGGGTCCTTGAAAGACCCTCCTTCTCAGATCACAAGTACATTCAGTTTAAGTGCGACTTCAAACATTCTTCGTAGGTAATAGTCTATAGAAACCCCCGGAATACAAACTGGGAAAAGTTTAAAAAGACAGTTACTACGAAGCTCGCGAGTCCGGGCACAGTGAAATCCGCGGAGGACATAGAGAAGTCTCTAGAGACCCTATCCAACGCGTTGCTGGACGCCTACCACACATCGTGCAAACCCTCGAGGACGAAGAAGAGGTCCAAGCCACTCTGGTGGAGCCGGGATCTCTCTCTTCAAAGGGACAACCTCAAGGAATTCTTTAAGATCGCCAAACAAGCGAACGAAGGGATCGTCTATGAGGAATACAGACTCCTACTCAGGAGCTACAAGAAGGAAATACGTAAAGCACAACGGAACTCGTGGAGGACCTTCTGCTCCAACATCGAGAAAGTACCAGAAACCGCACGGCTACGGAAGCTGCTCTCTAAGCAGCCTACCATACAAAGCCAATTAAAGCTAGATGACGGAGAGTGGACAGAGGGCAGTGACGAAGCCCTAACAGCACTAATGGAGGAACATTTCCCTGGTTGCACCGAGGTCGCTGATGCCAAAGAGCACCAGGACCTAGCAACCGAGGAACAACACCCCCCAACAGATCTGTTAACCACCAAGCGAATCCACTGGGCAATAGACTCCTTTGCGGGCACAAAAGCACCAGGACTTGACGGGATATTCCCAGCCATGATGCAGGTGACCAAAGAGGCGATTACCCCATGGCTCTCCGCAATATTCACAGCTTGTATAAGTACTGGCTATATCCCTATCCAATGGAGAACCTCGAGAGTTGTCTTCCTCCCAAAGGCAGGAAAGTGCAGCCATGCGAGTCCCAAGGACTATAGACCGATAAGCCTTACCTCCTTTATATTAAAAACACTAGAAAAGCTGCTGGACTTACACATCAGGAATGAGGTAGGGGGACTGATGTCAACCAACCAGCATGCCTATACTAAAGGGAAATCGGTGGATACCGCACTACACTCGGTATTAGCTACCATTGAGAAAGCCCTTCACAATAAAAAGTATGCACTGGGAGTATTCGTAGACATCTCCGGAGCATTCAACAACGTGGCTACGGAAGCAATAACAAATTGCCTGGTAGCGACTAACACACACCCAGCAATCAACCTGTGGATAAGGAACCTCCTAGGTTGCAGACGGATGCAATCAGAGTGGGGCACCGCTTCCACGGTGAAAGAGGCACACAGAGGCACACCCCAGGGTGGAGTCCTGTCGCCCCTCCTGTGGAATCTGGTGGTCGACGACCTCATCAAGAGATACGAAAGGAAGGCCCCAATAATAACAGCTTATGCGGACGACATAAGCATACTTATTACGGGTGTTTTCCCATCGACCCTCAGCTCACTAATGGAACGAACACTCAGGGAGATGCGCGAGTGGGCGGAAGAAGTAGGACACAGTATCAACGCGGACAAGACGGACCTCATCCTCTTTACCAAGAGGTACAAGGTACCGATATGGACCCCCCGAAGATCAATCAAACTAGGCTAACCCCAAAAACACAAGTCAAATACCTGGGCACAGTACTGGATAGTAAACTGGCATGGAAACCCAATGTATTGGAAAGGGTGAAGAAGGCCACCATTGCACTTTATGCATCTAAGAAGATGCTCAGCAGCACATGGGGCCTGTCTCCGGCTCTGATGCATTGGATTTACATCTCGGTGGTGCGACCAACTCTGCTGTATGGAGTCTTAGTGTGGTGGCAAGCTACTGGAAAGAAAACGTATCATAAGCTTATGGAAAGGACTCAGCGACAGGCTCTGCTCTGTATTACAGGTGCGCTGAGGTCAACCCCAACAAAAGCACCCGAAACCCTACTTGGAATCGAACCCCTAGACATCCACGCCCGTCTGACTGAAGGAAAGGCAGCACAACGCCTCATCGCTTCAGGAAATATGTCGCCACAAGAATACGGGCATAGTTCAATTGGAAGGGAAATGAACAGATCAACTGATTACATGACCCCCCAAACATGCCTCGACGTAAAAACAGCTGCATCCTTGGGACCTGAAGACTGGAAAATCGGAAGAGACCAAACGGAGCACCTCAATATATATACGGACGGCTCCAAGATGGACGGAGGAGTAGGAGCGGGCCTATACTGTACAGACCCTGATATAAGGCTGTCATATAAGCTACCGGACCATTGTAGCATATTCCAGGCAGAGGTTTTTGCCATCAGGAAAGCAGCGGAAGTCGCTCTTCTCACTGAAAGAGCACACGATGCGGTCAACCTATTCGTCGACAGCCAAGCGGCGATAAGATCCATGCAGTCGTCCGCAGTCAGTTCCAGAAATGTCTTGGCGAGCAGGGAGGCACTAGATACCCTAAGCACGACAAAGTCAGTGCGGATCTACTGGATTCCCAGCCACCAGGGCATCGAAGGGAACGAGACGGCGGACGTACTAGCTAAGGAAGGCGTCGGGCTGGCGAATACGAGAACCGAGAACGTGCCTGTCTCCCTCAGAACGCTGCAAAGCGATCTAGAAAAGCAGGCCGGATCACAAACCGAATGTAGGTGGAGGAGTACCACCGCCTGCAGAACCTCGAAAATCATGTGCAAGGAACGCAATGACAAACTAGGCACTACCTGCTGCACCTACCACGGAAGGACTGCAGATTATTAGTGGGAATATTAACGGGCCATTGCCTGGCTGCGGCGCATGCAACAAAGCTAGGCATCACAAACAGAGACAGTTGTAGGAAATGTGACGAACCTGGGGCAACCGAAACCCTGGAACATCTCATCTGCAACTGTCCTGCTCTCTTAAGGGCAAGGAGGAAGTACCTGGGCGCCCCAGTGCTGGCATCACTGGAAGATGCCTCCAAGAGGACGCCACAGCAACTGCTGGCCTATGCGAAAAATACCTCGATCCTCGAGGACTTCAAAACCCACTAAACACTGCCGCGACGGTTCTTAAATAATTGTTGCTGTGTTGTTAAAAGCAACAACTTTGAATTTTTCCGAAACCCAGCAACAATCTTGTACTCATATGAAGCCTCCATTATGCATGCACTTTGTTCGAAGATCAATGACCAACTAATTAGAAGATCATTATGCCGAAAACATGTAAATTGTAATAACAAACGAGATAACATAATAAACGGACTTCTTTTAAAGGTACTTCAATTGATTCTTGATGCACTTTGCAAGTTTTTAGAAATTTAGGGTGTAATGACACTCATTTTTGTGTCATAATGCCCGCGGGCCCTACGACACTTTGGGAGAGGGCGCTATGTCACTTTTAAAAGTGACAAAAGGCGTTATGACATGCACCCTACTTGAAGTGTACCTATTTTTTTGAGCAGCCTGACATTGACTTTGAAGTACAAATGGATCTATTTTCTTTTATAACATTATCCTATAATATAGTGTAATTTATTTAATTGGAAAAAAATACTTAAGGAATAATTGAGAACTAATTTTTAGTGTGTAGTACGTCGCCGGCAGAATAGTTTATTTACCAATATTTGCTGCATTTCCTTCAGTACCAATTCCATCATGTAAATGTATGTATAATGTATAAATGTAAACGCTTTAGAACGAAAGTTGGCTTGGTTCAACCTAATGAAAGTTAAACGTTTCGTTTCTATTTTGGTGTACATATTGACGAAATATTGCTGAACTAATCGACGAAACCGCAGCGTAATAATTAATCGCGCTAATTATACCCGATATCCGATGGATTTGCGGTGAAAATGGACGTGTGTAACGTCCAGAAGGAATCGTTTCCGACCCCATAAAGTATATGTATATATTCTTGATTTTACAGAGCTAGAGCAACAACATTTTATATCCGGACTTCTGTGATATGTCACTGTTACAAGAATATTTCAAAACTTCGCCCCGCCCACTTTCGCCCCCTCACAAAGGCCGAAAATCTGTGGCATCCACAATTTCAAAGATACGAGAGAACGCAGAATCGTAGAGGATGTCTATATCTTCTAGAGTGCAAAATCTGAACCAAATTTGGTATCCACACTCCTCTGATATCGGACCTTGACAAGGTAGTTTCAAAATTTCGCTACACCCCCTTCCGCCCCCGCAAAGGACGAAAATCTGGGGCATCCACAAATCTGAGAGACTATTAAGGCTAGAGTAACCAAATTTGGTATCCACACACCTGTTAGATCTCACTATAAAACGTATATTTCAAAATTTCGCCCCACCCCTTCCCGACTCCACAAAGGACAAAAATCTGTGTCTACCACAATATTGAAGATTCGAGAAAACTAAAAACGCACAATCATAGGGAATGACCATATCTATCAGATTGCTGAATCTGGCTATTTATAGCTAAAAGAAACACATAAATTTTCAGTGGATACGCAGCGTCCGACGACACGCTCAGACTGATTTTCTGTCTCTCTATCACGCACTCTTTGTCGTGTCGTTTAATATTAGCGGCGTCTGCCGGAGGAGAGCCATACTAACTAAGTGTCAGGTATAAATGTGGAGTTGCGGTCGCCGCAGCAACTCACAACGTTCCGCCACGTTTTCTTTGTAGTTTCTTCAGCATTTAATGGATTTATCATTTCGATATTCAAATAATATCCATCTTCTCCTTGCCAAAACATACATGAGCGGGCTCTGCAACATGTCATATGACCAGTATCGCAAAATGCAATGACAATATCAGGTCTTTCCATGTTTTCACCAACAATCAGGATGGCAACTTCATCTATTGTTGGAGCGTTAAATCCACTCTGATCACCAAATGAGCTCATTTGCAAACAACCATTGAATTTTTGAGTGTTTGCAAGAAAATTACGTGATTTGGGCGTTTTGCCACAAATGGAACAGGTGGCGGAGTCAATAATGACAATTTCACTTTTCCACAGAAAACTTCAATGCGCTAAAATATTTGCAAACAACGTCCAATCCCAATGCAAACGCTATGATGTGGATGAGTTTTTTGGAGCGCTTGCAGTCGGAGTGGAGCATGATACCTTGCAAGCACATACTAAATTTAGTCTAGAGCATGCCGAAACTTTTTCGGAATGTGATAAAAGCAAAGGCCCTTTGGAAAAAAATATTTTCAATATTTAATTTTTTTAGGTTTTCTATCCTAATAATTGACACAAATTGTTGTGCATTTTTTTTATTACATTAAACCGTGCCGAATCGTGTTAGAAGTTGTGATTTTACGTACTCATACACTTTACATTTAGGTTTCTGGCAATATGTTTCTTACTCGCGTCAAATTTAATTTGTAATCCTTATTTGACTTTTATTTTTCAATATTAAATATAGAACAAAAGCCGAGGGACAGGGGGCTCTTCTTCTTCTTGCATTTTTGTTTAAGCCTCGAGCGCAGTGAGTCGCGGTGTTTTCTCTCTCTCTCTCTTCAATTTTATGAGCAAACTGCCGAGCACATTCTTGAGTCAGTCTCTCTCAGCTCACGCATTACCCGACACAGCATTGCCAGACTCAATTGCTCTCCTTCCGCAATGCCTGTTTGATCTCGCTCTTTCAAATACCAAAAGCACCGCGCCACAGTCGGCTGAGACGACTCTTTCTCGTTCTCCAGCCTCGCTTTCGGCAAAAATGCGAATTGAAAGCGTAACAGGCATAAGTCTACCACATAGTTTCTGTTCTTTCGTTATTGTTACAATTTCTTAATGCTATACATTTCTCTCTACATCATTCTTATACATCCCCGACACGGCCATCCTGACTTTCACACGTCCTCGTGTGCATACTGTAACACTAGGTTAGTATCATTCTTGTATCTTCTTGTACTCTTAGTATCGTCTTTTCATCTTTCTTGCTTTCATATCTTATGACCATTCTAAATAGAAATAAACAAACTCAAACAGTACAAAACTTCATATAATGAATCTTCAAATGCTGGTTTCGCAGGCTATCGTATTCCAATTTTCACGGAGTGCCACATCTATCTCGCACAACCACGTAAACATTGCTGGTTCTGCACTTGACTTCGACTTGACTTCTATACTCATACTCTTCTGCGCAAACCCAACCATTTGGCTATACACAATATTAAAGCACAGTCTACAGGCCCTTGCCACATCCTCGCGACGCTTTGCACCTCCAGTGGCACGATCTCAGTAGTTCTATATCCATCACACACAATATCACCCAACCCAGGCATGAATATTGTTGATTAAAACCAGCCCCTGTTTTTGACGTTCCCCGCACCTCTCTCAGGTGGGAGAGAAAGACCCACGAGCTATGTCTTTTTCACCACTGTCGCTTTTCTCATTATTCTGGTCCTTTTGCTCATCTGGTATCTTTCGCAGACTCTCGTGCGAATACTTATATACGTTCGCTTACGTATCAATGATTTCCACAGGTAACGATCATCTTCAAGCAACTCTGCAATCACAAAATGTCCTCTGAACTTGGGACTCTGATGCCATTCTTCACTTTTAAGCAAGAAATGATCCTCAACCCTGTGTTTTAAAATCTTGGCCTTATCCTTGTAAACTCGTTTCTTGTCATATTTCGCATTCCTCTCCATATTTTCTTTGGCCTGTACTCTCGCTTGTTTACAATCTCTTTTAGTCTCATCAATGGGCAGTAAACCCATTGGTCTAGCCTCTTTCCCATTAACAGCTCTAATGGGCTGAATTTCGATGCTCTGTTTGTTGTGCAATTCATGGCTAACCGCACCTCACTAAGTGCATCCTACCAGGATCGTTCGCCTGTTTCTAGGCTGTCAGCATACCGTTCATCGTGCTCATGACTCGCTTAACCAACCAAGCCATTGGCCCTACTTGCACCGGTCACTATCAACTGGAAATCTATGAAATCAATGAACAGAACTATCGAAATCGCGCACAGGCAAAACTCCTGCCTTGATCTGCAAAATAATACGACTAGGTTCCCCAAAAAGCGATATTGTTCATTTCACAGCCTTAATACAGTTATCGGCGTCCAAAATCTCATACCTTCTCATACAGGTAAACAAATTTAGTGAATGAATCAATTGACATATTCCTTGGCATCGGTTTTGCCACTCAACTTGCCATTCCTGGAGGCTTTGACAGTTTGCATGTGATGAGGTCTCTACGAATTTTCGTACATATTTAGACATATGTTCAAACCAATATTTTTCATACCTTATCCTACGTTTTCTGCCATCCCAAATGCATTGGGCCACCTGAAGGCTCTCGGAATTACAGGTAAACAGCGTTTTTTGCAATTTCTCTGGATATCGGATATTCCGATATAGAATTTCTGATCTTAACTCATAAGTCATTGGCAAATTGTCCCGCAACTCCCCACCATTCAGCTGGGCTATGATTTCCCTCAAGCACGAACGCTGCTGCTCAGCTACGAGCCAGTTATCTGTCACTTTAGTCCAATCGATGCGAACCTCGGATACCCTGCTTAAAGTCTCGGGTGCAGTGACAATCGAATTTCGGGATAAAAAGTCTACATATGCCATGCGACTGCCATTGCGATACTCCACAGATAAATCAAACGACTGTAATTACGCCCACCAACAGACGTACACTTGCAATAATATTTGAACATTCTAGGCTTACAGTTAAATGGAATATTGTGTATCAAAAATAATCAAAACCGGCTCATGAATTAGCACTGAGATAATCTTCTGTCTTATTTCTTCATGCTCGGCCTTTCAGACAAAACTTTTAATCTTGAAAGTCAACTGATATAAAACTTCATCTGCTCAGAAAACTGTGGGACAAACTTACGAAAGTACGACGCTAAACCTATAAATTGTTTCAACTGTGTAACAGTCTTTGATTCTAATAAACCAGCTTGGTTCAATACTACCGTCTTTGACCAAGTATCCGAGATATTCTAGTTCAGTTTTGAGAAATGCGCACTTTTTAATGTTAAATGGAAATCCTGCTTCCGATAGTGACTTTAACACAATTTCCTATCTCTCAAATGCTTCCTCTTTCGACCTCGCGACTACCACCGCGTCATCAATTGCATAGCAAAATGGACAGTCTTACTGACATCTACTAAACGAACTTCTAATTCCCCTGTCTTAACAAGTCTACTTGGCATACCGAAAATGAAATTTTATTTATTTAATCATTATTCGCCAACGGAATTAAAATAATTATTAATTATTATTTTTATTTATTTTATTTCTTTTTAATGAATTGGTTAATTTAATTTTATTGAATTTATTGAATATTTTAACGTAAAATTGAGTTGCGCTCCTAATGGTTTTGATGTAATGGGGAAGATTTTTCCATACGCGAATAGCCGTAATGAAGAACCGCCTCTTCGAGCAAAGCGTTTGAATTCGAGGGCATATGTAATTGTTTGTTCTTTTTTATGTAGCGGGGTTAAGTTTGCGGTAAAGGTAAATCGGTTCTTGGGTGGTCACAATTTTATGAAAGTAAACTAAGGTTCTGAAATCTATCCATGAGGTCAAGTTGAGGTCAAGTACTTTACGAGACAGGTGTGAAACATGGTCAAAACGACTTAAATTAAAAGCATGATGGACAATTGACAACAGTCACATTGACGAAAAATTTCTATACCATAAAAGAGAGTGGGGATGAGAATGACTTTAGCAATTAATAGTCTTATTTATTCTGGCAAAAAAGTTTTAGATGCTGAGAGCTGACGCAGCAGAGCATATGTACGTCCAGTTGCCTTTGATATATGTTTACTCCATGATAGAGTACTACTGAATGTTATCCCCAGATTAACTGCAAATAGGAATGGATAGGAAATAGGTGTATTGCCTATGTATAAATTCTCGATATTTTTGTATCAATCCGTTTTTTGGCAATTACAATACATTTTGATTTTTTAGGATTTATTCCCAGGCCATTCTCTTTTCCCCATTTCTCAATTAGGGAAAGCATTTTGTTGGACATGTTGACACAAAGATTTATTTCATTAACGGGACTACTAATATAAATTTGGACGTCATCAGCATGTACTTCACAGTCAGACAAAACACTGGGTAGATCATTAACATATATGGAAAATAGTAAGGGGCCTAGTACTGATCCCTGAGGGTCTCCCCGTGAAAGAGCCCGAAAAGTGGAAGCATATGTACCGGATACTACTGCCTGCAATCTATTTGTTAGGTATGATTTTACAAAATTGACCGCAGTCCCTGAGAAGGTGAATAGGTTGGTCAGTTTTGTACAAAGAATATTATGGTTGAATGAGTCGAACGTCTAACTGTGGTCGAGAAGTGTTAAAAACGTAACCCAGTTCTTATCGAGTTGCTGTCGAATATCTTCGACAGTATCCGTTACAGCGCTTATACAACCTTTTTTTTTCGAAAACCTGACTGAGTGTGGTTTAATAGCGAGTAGTTAGTCAGGTAGTTTTCTATCTGTAGGGACATGAGATTTTCTAGAACTGTTAACGGGAACGGAAGTATCGAAATGGGTCTAAAGTCGTTGTTATGTTTACGGATCGGTAAAATGTTCGCTTTTTTCCCATTCGGTTGGAAACGAGGACGTAGTTAAAGCCGTTTTGAAGATATAAGTGATGTGAAACAAAATCTTAGGAAGTAAGATTTTCACAAATTTCGAGCTAATGTTATCGAGACCTTCGGCATTAGACTTCACCTTAAGTATACTCGCAAGGACATCACAATGATTGACATACACAAAGCTAAAACTATTATCACCAAGTGGAATGCTATTCAGGTATGTGTTACTTGTCGCTTCAGGTACTTCAATTATCGAGAACTTTTTGTTAAGTTCTTCGAAATTTATATCTAGCTAAGTCTTCTGTTTACATTTTCCTATTCCTATACTATTCATTTCATTCCATCTTTGCTTAATGGTAGAGCAATTTTGGAACTTAGATTTATAGTAACTACGCTTAGCAGATCTTATACTTTTGTTAACATTTGCTCTTAACTCTCTGTAACTTAAACGGAAGTAGTCCGTTTTATACCGCTTCCATTTACTGTAAGCAACATCTCGCTGTTACGTTATTTCTTGATCTCGTTGTTAAACTATGGATTTTGTCTTGGTTTGGTAACTTTGGTTTTTAGTGGTATAAATTTGTTGAACAAGTACTGAATATTGTTGTTAAAAACCGAAAGAGAATAAACTCATTTTCTTGATTTTGGCTATAATAACTATACGATCTGGTTCAGATTTTGCACTCTAGAAGATATAGTCATCTTTTACGACTCTGCGTTTTCTGTTTTCTCGTATCTTCGAAATTGTGGATGCCACAGATTTTCGCCCTTTGTGGGGCGGCGAAAGTGGGCGGGGCGAAGTTTAGAAATATTCTTGTAACAGTGACATATCACAGAAGTCCGGATATAAAATGTTGTTGCTCTAGCTCTTATAGTCCTTAAGCACTAGGCGCTTATAGGGACGGACAGACGGACAGACAGACAGGGCTCAATCGACTCGTCTATTGATGCTGATCAAGAATATATATACTTTATGGGGTACGGAAACGATTCCTTCTGGACGTTACACACATCCATTTTTACCACAAATCTAATATACCCGTATACTCATTTTGATAATAGAACAATCATTAAAGTAAATTAAGGAAAACAATTTAAATGAAATAACTCAAATTTCCGTTTTTAGTGGTATAAATTTGTTGAACAAGTACTGAATATTGTTGTTCAAAACATTCAATTGACAATCAACAAGGGGAGAAAGGTAAATGGAAGCCCAGTCACATGCATTCAATTCTAGATAAAGTTCATTATAGTCAATATTTTAGAATCTCTATAAGTAAAGGAATTAGACTCTCTTTCAAGAGATTGCTATTGAGATCACCTACAAGTATGATGTCAATGTATGACACCGAGATGTCCGAAATAATATTTAAGAGTGGCTCATAATCGATTGTACTTTTGGGTCGATAAATACAGCCTAATAACATTTTCTTGTTCATTTTGCTTGCGATTTCCAAGAAGAGATATTCAATAGGACATTCACTAGGTTGTGTACATTTAACATTACATTTTAATTCCGAATTCCTATATATAGCAACGCCACCTGCATGTTCAATACGATCCGAACGAAAAACAATATAACCATACCATGACACACAATTGACAAATCACATAAATCAGAGTTAAGCCACGTTTCAGAAACACATATGTATAACATCTACATTTGACTGAGTAAAGAGAAATCTAAACTCATCGATTTTCCTTAACAAAATTTGTGCATTTATGTGTGCAACTTTGAGACCATTTCTATGGATACTAATTATTTTAATCATACTACCGGCTATGGAACTACCTATCTCACCATTCATTAATAAAGTGAGAGCTTATTAGGGACGCAAACTCAAGAGAGGGGGAAGAGAGGGGGAAAGGCTGTGCGGGCTCATTAGATGGTGCGAGCGACAAAAGCTCATCCATACGCTCAATGCATTGAACGCCCTCTCTATCATAAGATCGTACATGCACGAGGCCGCGCCGAGTAAAGACAGCTCCAAGAATTTTGTGCTTCTTCATTCGCATGGCCTCTTTGAATATTTGATAGTTCTCTCTTAAAAGCTGCTCATTGACGTAGACAGCAGCTTCCAGGTCGAAACCAAAGAACTGTAAGCTCAGTTGTCTCTTGCTCTCGCGGCGGTAAGTCCCAATCTTACCGAGGAGATTGATCTTCTTGCGGACGTTTTCCATTTAAACAATTATAACGGGGTCGATATTGGAGTGTTGTGTTTGTCTGGCCCTATCTTAAATAATAACAGAAAATAACAAAATTATTTATGGAAAAGGAAGAGATCTACAAGCAACCGTCTGACGGCTCCCTTCCTTTGGCAAAAGTCAAAGCGCATCTTAGCTGGCAGCGCATTGTGGTGACGCAGCGCCCTACTAATGGGCTCATTAAAGCCATAGTTGGTCCGATGGAGATTAACTACAAAGGGAGCATGGGTCAAGGCCAATCGATGTTACCCACTAGAAGGTCATAAATAAAGATTTGAGCGGTAATGGCCCTTCGATCCTTGAGAGGGAAGAGATGCACGAGGCGACATCTGCACTCATAAGACGTCAACGGAATGGATAAGGGCAAAGGCTTGAGTGCAAATTTCAGAAAATTTCTTTGCAGTCTTTCGATGCACGCATCGAATTGAAAATTTGAACGACCCCAGTGGCATTCCAGACCATGGAAGCGTACTCAAGGCGCGAGTTCACAAGGAATGAGAACAGACTTAGCCTCGTATATGGGTCTGAACTGGAATGAATTGCGCTTAACAAAGCCGAACATAGAATGGGCTTTTGGCAAGATGAAATTCAAATGCTCGACAAAAAGATATTTGGAATCGAGTTCTAGTATCTCCGTCTGCTTTAAGAGCTGATGGCCATCTCTTAAATATGAGGCAAGCACATTGAAGACCCAATTGCTAAAAGAAACAAAGTAAAATTTGCTAATGTTGAGAGGGAGCGAGTTAAGTTTGCAACAACGAGCAACTCTATCCAGGTCCCGCTGGAGAAGGATACTGTCGTCTAAGGTGTTGACAGATCGGAAGATTTTAAGATCATCAGCATAAAGCAAATGATCAAAAGCTTGAATGCTGAGAGATATGTCGTTGATCAAAATTAAGAACAGAAGTGGATCAAGTGCACTACCCTGTGGAAGGCTGGAAGTAGCCAAGAATGGGTCCGAAGGCCTAACATTTACCAACACGACGTACTCTCGCCGCTCAAGATATGACCTAAACCAACTGAGCAGGAAGGAATGAATCCCTAACCGATGCAGCTTGGCTATTAAGGCACAGTGGGAGACTTTGCCAAAAGCCTCACCAAAGTCAGTATACACAACATATACTTGAGAGTGCATATCAAAGACACGAGTGCAGAAATTACTGAAAGCGATGAGATTAGTGGTCTTTGATTTACCCGGCATCAAACCATGCTGATTTGGGCCAATGTACGACTTCATGAGGAAGGTGATCTTTCTGGCAATGATACGCTCTAGAAGTTTTGAAACATTGCTGAGTTTGGCAATTGGTCTAGAATTGGAAATGCGATTTTTGGTACCTTTCTTAAAAATTGGCGTAATCGTGGCAGCTTTCCACTTGCCAATAAACCGACCCGTTAACAGCGAATTTGTGAATAGAATTTTGAGAGGTTCACAGAACGCTACAACACAGTTGCGAAGCAGGAAGGCCATCACAGTCGGGTTTATTAGAATTATCGAACTCATCAATTGCCTCTTCCGATACATCAAGTGTGCCAATATTGACCACCGAGGGAATAGAGTTTAAGACATCGAAACTGTGCCAAGCTGCGTATGGCTCAAAATTTAAGCTAAAGAAAGAAGCAAAAAGGTTTGCTATACCATTATCCGTATTAGCGCTCAAGCTACACAGGTTCATAACAGAAGGAAGAGAGCTCGTTGACCTTTTGGAATTTATAAAATGACAAAACGACCTGGGATTGACTTTAAGTTCCCTCTCAACGTCGGCAATATATTGGTTATACAAAAATTTGCTTAAAAAAGCAAACTCCCTCTTATGTTGCACATACCTCGCCCAATCCACAGGGTCCCGGGTCTTACCAAATCGTTTAAGGTACTTATTACGAAGATTCGTATATTTCATAAGACCCTTCGTATACCACGGTAGTCTATAGGAGCCATGCACCCTTTTGGAAGCATTGTTACCAATAATACGACGGACCGTATGCAGGAAAACATTATAGGACGTGTCTACACTAGGGTGCGAGAGAACAGAAGCCAAATTAACATTTAACATACTATCCCGAATAGCATTCAGGCTTACAGTAGAAAATAAGCATTCATAATATGGTGTTGCAGCAGACGATCGTAATTACCCTATCGTAGCGTGTGCGATGTTGTGAGCAGAGCTTTTGCTCTCACACGCCGCGCTCTTGTACTGCTCTCTGCGCATTCAAGATCGGCTCGACGGTGGAGTCGGGGAGTTTTGCTATCTCTGGCTGCGACCAGTCCAATAAATGCTTTGAAGTCGAGCACTTGTTTTTTTTTAGTCATACATTACCTGACAATTTAACGTAAAAACCGAAACTAGAGCCCGCTGGACCGGAGTCATCATCACGTTTGTTTTTGGAAAAAGTATTCCGAATTTTCATTGGCGCCCGAGCAGGGACATCGGCATCCAGCATTTCGTGGAAATTCGCACGACAAACCAGTGACCTACAGTGCATCTTCGTTGTCTCGGCACAAGTCATTGGTTTTTTTTGTTCTGTTGCGAATAGAGCTCTAGCTGGCTGGTTTTGTGCGACAAATTGGATTCATCTTTACTCAACAAAAAAGGAAAGTGTTCGGCTAATCTTTGCCGAATTCTCAGGTATTTAGTGCGAAAAAAATTGAGTGCTAGAACCAAGCCACCATTTTGTGCGCTGTGTTTCTCTATTTGGCCACTGATCTCAATTTCATTGGCACCTCGTTGAATTGGAATACCAATTAAATAAAACACAAAGTAATAAAATAAACCAAAGTGAACAGCCAGCAACATAAAATATTTATTATATGCGGAATATTGGTGGATTGAAGAAAAGTGCAAATTGATGAGGGTTTACGGTACTTGCTAATCAGACGCTCCGGTCATTGCCGCTGTTTTCAATTCTCTTTTGCGAAGTACCGCTTATTGGTGCTGCCTTTACTTCGGTAACGCTATCGTTGCGCCAAATTGTGCATAGTTTGGCTGCGTTTGGTTGTGTGCATTGGCAGCATAATTTGTGTTTGTTTCGCTGCGTTAACCCTTTGAAGCCGATACATAGTTTTTTGTGGAAATTTCGCGTTCTTTCATAGTTTTTTGCATACCCTACAGTATTTTGGTTAACCATTGTCTAAACCCAGTGCATTACTTTCCGACCCTCTTGAAGTAAGAGAAAGCGCCAGAATGAGTGAAAAGGAAAGGGAAATTGTTACCAGGGAAGGAGGTTCAAAAGAAGGAGGGGGTCCAAAAGTCCTGCAAAAGTTAGCAACAGCAATGCAAAGACACGATAGGGTGATGGGCGATCTAAGGCGTGTGAGAACGGCCTTTGAAGAAAAAACTATTTCGTTCGACTCTCTTCAAATTAAATGCAGACTCGAGCTGATCGAAAATTATTGTGAAAAGTTGATGGATATACAGGCAGACGTGGATTGCTTAAATCCCAACAACGATCTACGAGCATCGGTCGAGGATATGTGTGTTACCACAAAGGCTCTGTACATGTCTGCACTTAAAGAACCCGAAACTCAGCGAATACAGAGGAGGGATAGGAGTAGCCAGCGTCATTCATCACATCTGCCTAAAATGAATCTCCCCAAGTTTAGTGGAAAACATTCTGAATTTAAAAACTTTATAAGCCTTTTCGAGAGTTTGGTGCATAACGACCCAATATTATCAAATGTGGAAAAATTCAACCACTTACTGTCGTGTCTCGTTGACGATGCATTGGGAACAGTGAAGGCGTTTCAGATCTCTACAGACAATTATGAGAAGGCTCTTGATAGTTTGAAGGAGGTTTACGACAAAAAATATTTGATCTTTTCTGATACTGTTTCGCAGTTGTTTGACATTCCCAGCACAACAAAAGCTTCTGCTTCATGCCTTAGGTCCCTCATTGACACGGTGTCAGCCATATATTCTTCTCTGCAGTCGTTAGGAAGCGAAAAAGACATAAATAGCGCGATGCTAATTCACATAGCGCTGTCTAAAGTAGATCCCACAACGAAGTCTCGGTTCGAAGAGCAACTGGATTACGATAAACTACCGTCTTGGTCCGAGTGCGCAGCCCAGCTGAATCGGCGCTATCAGCATCTAGCTGCCGAAGAGTCAACACGGAATAAGGGTAAAACTAAACAAAAGACAAGTAAAGGACCCACTAAATCGTCATTTTCATGTGCAAAGACGGATAGGCGAGCTGATTCGAAATGTAGCTATTGCCACGCGGGGAATCATACCATAAGCAATTGTCAATCGTTTAGTGCTCTTCCTGTTCTTCAACGGTTCGATATCACCAAGCAACTCCGACTGTGCATAAATTGTTTGAAGCCAGGTCATACAGTGACGAGGTGCAAGACAGCAAAATGTCGAGTGTGCTCTAAGCCCCATAACACTCTGCTTCATCGATACGGGGTTGAGCCCCAGCAAAATGGGCCTAGTTCTGTGCCAGTAGAACATTCGTCATCGTCTGATCCTCAGACAGCTTATTCTAGTCATGTTGCTAGTGCTGACCAGGTTATTCTTGCTACCGCTGTTGTAAAGGTGCAAGATCGGTCCGGACAATTTCAGTATGCACGGGCACTTCTAGATTCCGGCTCCCAAATTAATTTTATATCCGAGGATCTAGCCCAGCGCTTACGATTGCGCCGTGATGAGTCGTGCCTTAATATCACAACTGTTGGAAAAAACTCGTCCGTCATAAAGCAGAAGATTCATACTTCTGTCCAATCTCGTATCAACGATCACAACTTTGATTCCGATTTTTGGGTGTTAAGGTCGATTTCCACATACCAACCCGATCATGTTGTCAATTTCGCCCAATGGAAGATACCAGCAAACCTGCAGATGGCAGACCCGCAGTTTTACAAGCCTGCTAAGGTTGACTTATTGATAGGGGCAGAAACCTTTTTTAAGTTAATGTGTGTAGGCCAATTAAAGGCAAGTTCCGAACATCCAACAATCCAGAAAACATTGTTGGGATGGATTGTATCAGGAAAATATAAGGCATCAGCACAGGATGCTGTATGCAATATCGCTGTTGGTAGCGATCATAGTTCTCTCGACTCTCTGGTGGGAATTGTGGCATCCACAATTTCGACGATACGAGAAAACTAAAAACGCAGAATCGTAGAAGATGACTATATCTTCTAGAGTGCAAAATCTGAACCAGATCGTATAATTATTATAGCCAGAATCAAGAAAACAATTTCATTCTTTCTCGCTCTGTCTCTCTCTAACACACAGGTTTCATGGTCGGTTTTGCCAATTGCAAAATATGATTTCAAGGATCTCAGAACCTATAAAAGCCAGAGCAACCAAATTTGGTATCCACACTCCTGTGATATCGGACCTTGACCATTTTGTGTCAAAATTTCGCCACACCCCTTTCCGCCCCCGCAAAGGACAAAAATCGGAGTCATCCACAAATCTCAGAGACTATTAAGGCTAGAGTAACCAAATTTGGTACACACACTCCTTTAAGATGTCACTATAAAAGTCAGTATACACAACATATACTTTAGAGTGCAGAAATTACTGAAAGCGATGAGATTGTTGGTCGTTGATCTACCCGGCATAAAACCATGCTGATTTGGGCTAATGTACGACTTCATGAGGAAAGTGATCTTGTGGCAATGATTCGCTCTAGAAGTTTTGAAACATTGCTGAGTTTGGCAATTATTGACACTTTTCTTAAAAATTCGCGTATTTGTGGCCATCTTTCCACAAGCCAAAAAACTGACCCGGTTAACAGCGAATTTGTGAAGAGAATTTTGAGAGGTTGACAGAACGAAAGCAGGTAGGCAGAAATGGCATAGTCGGGTTTATTAGAATTGTCAAACTCATCAATTGCCTCCAATATGACCACCTCTGATACATCAAGTGTGCCAATATTGACCACCAAGGGATGGTGAAAAAGTTGAGCTAAAAAAGGAAGCAAAAAGGTATTTGAGCTTAAGCTACCAAGGTTCATAACTGATGGAAGAGAGCTCGAAGACCTTTTGGAATTTATGAAACGCCAAAATGACCTGGGATTGATTTTAAGTCCCCTTTCAACGTCACTAATTTACTGATTATATAATAATTTGTTTATAAAAGCAAACTCACGCTTATGCTGCACATACCTCACTCAATTAACAGGGTCACGGGTCTTACCAAATCGTTTAAAATACTTTTACAGTGGCGAGCACGAGGGGATACATGTTTATCTTTTTTCATTTTAAACGCCTGTAAAATCTTTTAAAACGAATCAATCCTTGTGATTTTTTTTTAATAGATTCTTTAATTTAGTGAGAAAGAAAAAAAAACAATAATTTCAATTCAAAGAGATCCTTTTCCTTAAGAGATTTTAATTTCTTCAAAAAAAGTGCATGTATCCACATTTGCACGTTTCAAATTTTGTCACCTTAATAATTTTAAAAAAATATTTGTTCCACAGGGCCTTAGGTTTTATCATATTCCAAATAAGTTTTGGCATACTCTCGACTAAATTTAGTAAGTGCTTGCAAGGTATCATGCGCCACTCCGACTTCACGCGCTCCCAAAGACTCACCCAATCCGTTTGGTAACAGACTCGTACTTTTCCAATGTTTTTTACTTTCATATTTTTGCCATACCTTGCTTCATGAAGAATAAAGTTGCCATCTACATTTTGGACTCGTTCGATTCTTTTGGCGATTTCCCGCTGATTTAGGCCAGAATTTATATAACCTTTTTTTTACCTATATTATATATATATATATATATATACATATTTAAGAAGGCTGTACGCTCGCGTCCCCTATCCCCCTAGCCGTCGTCTTAATCAGTCGTCTAATCAGTTGTCCGTCGCTAAAGTCATATTCAAACAATTAACATTAAAAACCACCCCAGAACTATTATAAAACTTCAACCCAATATCAACAAACGTTATTTTAATTAACATTCCTACATTTGGGGGCTCGTCCAGTCTTGAATGCGCGGAGTTTTCGCATAGCAGAGCAATCTCGGTCGCCTAAAGTGGATGGTGTATTTATACCCGATACTCAAAATGAGTATTGGGGTATATTAGAATTGTGGTAAAAGTGGATGTGTGTAACGTCCAGAAGGAATCGTTTCCGACCCCATAAAGTATATATATTCTTGATCAGCATCAATAGCCGAGTCGATTGAGCCATGTCTGTCTGTCCGTCCCCTTCAGCGCCTAGTGCTCAAAGACTATAAGAGCGAGAGTAACGATGTTTTGGATCCAGACTTCTGTGATATGTCACTGCTACAAGAATATTTCAAAGCTTTGCCCCGCCCACTTCCGCCCCCACAAAGGGCGAAAATCTGTGGCATCCACAATATGAGTTCAAGGATCTCAGAACCTATAAAAGCCAGAGCAACCAAATTTGGTATCCACACTCCTGTGATATCGGACCTTGACCATTTTGTGTCAAAATTTCGCCACACCCCCTTCCGCCCCCGCGAAGGACAAAAATCTGAGGCATCCACAAATCTCAGAGACTATTAAGGCTAGAGTAACCAAATTTGGTACACACACTCCTTTAAGATGTCACTATAAAAGTCAGTATACACAACATATACTTTAGAGTGCAGAAATTACTGAAAGCGATGAGATTGTTGGTCGTTGATCTACCCGGCATAAAACCATGCTGATTTGGGCTAATGTACGACTTCATGAGGAAAGTGATCTTGTGGCAATGATTCGCTCTAGAAGTTTTGAAACATTGCTGAGTTTGGCAATTATTGACACTTTTCTTAAAAATTCGCGTATTTGTGGCCATCTTTCCACAAGCCAAAAAACTGACCCGGTTAACAGCGAATTTGTGAAGAGAATTTTGAGAGGTTGACAGAACGAAAGCAGGTAGGCAGAAATGGCATAGTCGGGTTTATTAGAATTGTCAAACTCATCAATTGCCTCCAATATGACCACCTCTAATACATCAAGTGTGCCAATATTGACCACCAAGGGATGGTGAAAAAGTTGAGCTAAAAAAGGAAGCAAAAAGGTATTTGAGCTTAAGCTACCAAGGTTCATAACTGATGGAAGAGAGCTCGAAGAGCTTTTGGAATTTATGAAACGCCAAAATGACCTGGGATTGATTTTAAGTCCCCTTTCAACGTCACTAATTTACTGATTATATAATAATTTGTTTATAAAAGCAAACTCACGCTTATGCTGCACATACCTCACTCAATTAACAGGGTCACGGGTCTTACCAAATCGTTTAAAATACTTTTACAGTGGCGAGCACGTGGGGATACATGTTTATCTTTTTTAATTTTAAACGCCTGTAAAATCTTTTAAAATGAATCAATCCTTGTGATTTTTTTTTAATAGATTCTTTAGTTTAGTGAGAAAGAAAAAAAAACAATAATTTCAATTCAAAGAGATCCTTTTCCTTAAGAGATTTAAATTTCTTCAAAAAAAGTGCATGTATCCACATTTGCACGTTTCAAATTTTGTCACCTTAATAATTTTTTAAAAATATTTGTTCCACAGGGCCTTAGGTTTTATCATATTCCAAATAAGTTTTGGCATACTCTCGACTAAATTTAGTAGGTGCTTGCAAGGTATCATGCGCCACTCCGACTTCACGCGCTCCCAAAGACTCACCCAATCCGTTTGGTAACAGACTCGTACTTTTCCAATGTTTTTTACTTTCATATTTTTGCCATACCTTGCTTCATGAAGAATAAAGTTGCCATCTACATTTTGGACTCGTTCGATTCTTTTGGCGATTTCCCGCTGATTTAGGCCAGAATTTATATAACCTTTTTTTACCTATATTATATATATATATATACATATTTAAGAAGGCTGTACGCTCGCGTCCCCTATCCGTCGTCTTAATCAGTCGTCTAATCAGTTGTCCGTCGCTAAAGTCATATTCAAACAATTAACATTAAAAACCACCCCAGAACTATTATAAAACTTCAACCCAATATCAACAAACGTTATTTTAAATAACATTCCTACATTTGGGGGCTCGTCCAGTCTTGAATGCGCGGAGTTTTCGCATAGCAGAACAATCTCGGTCGCCTAAAGTGGATGGTGTATTTATACCCGATACTCAAAATGAGTATTGGGGTATATTAGAATTGTGGTAAAAGTGGATGTGTGTAACGTCCAGAAGGAATCGTTTCCGACCCCATAAAGTATATATATTCTTGATCAGCATCAATAGCCGAGTCGATTGAGCCATGTCTGTCTGTCCGTCTGTCCGTCCCCTTCAGCGCCTAGTGCTCAAAGACTATAAGAGCGAGAGTAACGATGTTTTGGATCCAGACTTCTGTGATATGTCACTGCTACAAGAATATTTCAAAGCTTTGCCCCGCCCACTTCCGCCCCCACAAAGGGCGAAAATCTGTGGCATCCACAATATGAGTTCAAGGATCTCAGAACCTATAAAAGCCAGAGCAACCAAATTTGGTATCCACACTCCTGTGATATCGGACCTTGACCATTTTGTGTCAAAATTTCGCCACACCCCCTTCCGCCCCCGCGAAGGACAAAAATCTGAGGCATCCACAAATCTCAGAGACTATTAAGGCTAGAGTAACCAAATTTGGTACACACACTCCTTTAAGATGTCACTATAAAAGTCAGTATACACAACATATACTTTAGAGTGCAGAAATTACTGAAAGCGATGAGATTGTTGGTCGTTGATCTACCCGGCATAAAACCATGCTGATTTGGGCTAATGTACGACTTCATGAGGAAAGTGATCTTGTGGCAATGATTCGCTCTAGAAGTTTTGAAACATTGCTGAGTTTGGCAATTATTGACACTTTTCTTAAAAATTCGCGTATTTGTGGCCATCTTTCCACATGCCAAAAAACTGACCCGTTAACAGCGAATTTGTGAAGAGAATTTTGAGAGGTTGACAGAACGAAAGCAGGTAGGCAGAAATGGCATAGTCGGGTTTATTAGAATTGTCAAACTCATCAATTGCCTCCAATATGACCACCTCTGATACATCAAGTGTGCCAATATTGACCACCAAGGGATGGTGAAAAAGTTGAGCTAAAAAAGGAAGCAAAAAGGTATTTGAGCTTAAGCTACCAAGGTTCATAACTGATGGAAGAGAGCTCGAAGACCTTTTGGAATTTATGAAACGCCAAAATGACCTGGGATTGATTTTAAGTCCCCTTTCAACGTCACTAATTTACTGATTATATAATAATTTGTTTATAAAAGCAAACTCACGCTTATGCTGCACATACCTCACTCAATTAACAGGGTCACGGGTCTTACCAAATCGTTTAAAATACTTTTACAGTGGCGAGCACGTGGGGATACATGTTTATCTTTTTTCATTTTAAACGCCTGTAAAATCTTTTAAAACGAATCAATCCTTGTGATTTTTTTTTAATAGATTCTTTAATTTAGTGAGAAAGAAAAAAAAACAATAATTTCAATTCAAAGAGATCCTTTTCCTTAAGAGATTTTAATTTCTTCAAAAAAAGTGCATGTATCCACATTTGCACGTTTCAAATTTTGTCACCTTAATAATTTTTTAAAAATATTTGTTCCACAGGGCCTTAGGTTTTATCATATTCCAAATAAGTTTTGGCATACTCTCGACTAAATTTAGTAAGTGCTTGCAAGGTATCATGCGCCACTCCGACTTCACGCGCTCCCAAAGACTCACCCAATCCGTTTGGTAACAGACTCGTACTTTTCCAATGTTTTTTACTTTCATATTTTTGCCATACCTTGCTTCATGAAGAATAAAGTTGCCATCTACATTTTGGACTCGTTCGATTCTTTTGGCGATTTCCCGCTGATTTAGGCCAGAATTTATATAACCTTTTTTTACCTATATTATATATATATATATATACATATTTAAGAAGGCTGTACGCTCGCGTCCCCTATCCCCCTAGCCGTCGTCTTAATCAGTCGTCTAATCAGTTGTCCGTCGCTAAAGTCATATTCAAACAATTAACATTAAAAACCACCCCAGAACTATTATAAAACTTCAACCCAATATCAACAAACGTTATTTTAATTAACATTCCTACATTTGGGGGCTCGTCCAGTCTTGAATGCGCGGAGTTTTCGCATAGCAGAGCAATCTCGGTCGCCTAAAGTGGATGGTGTATTTATACCCGATACTCAAAATGAGTATTGGGGTATATTAGAATTGTGGTAAAAGTGGATGTGTGTAACGTCCAGAAGGAATCGTTTTCGACCCCATAAAGTATATATATTCTTGATCAGAATTAATAGCCGAGTCGATTGAGCCATGTCTGTCTGTCCGTCTGTCCGTCCCCTTCAGCGCCTAGTGCCCAAAGACTATAAGAGCGAGAGTAACGATGTTTTGGATCCAGACTTCTGGAATATGTCACTGCTACAAGAATATTTCAAAGCTTTGCCCCGCCCACTTCCGCCCCCACAAAGGGCAAAAATCTGTGGCATCCACAATTTCGACGATACGAGAAAACTAAAAAGCAGAATCGTAGAAGATGACTATATCTTCTAGAGTGCAAAATCTGAACCAGATCGTATAATTATTATAGCCAGAATCAAGAAAACAATTTCATTCTTTCTCGCTCTGTCTCTCTCTAACACACAGGTTTCATGGTCGGTTTTGCCAATTGCAAAATATGAGTTCAAGGATCTCAGAACCCATAAGAGCTAGAGCAACCAAATTTGGTATCCACACTCCTGTGATATCGGACCTTGACCGTTTTGTGTCAAAATTTCGCCACACCCCCTTCCGCCACGCAAAGGACGAAAATCTGGGGCATCCACAAATCTCAGAGACTATTAACGCTAGAGTAACCAAATTCAGTATCCGCACTACTGTTAGATCTCACTATAAAACGTATATCTCAAAATTTCGCCCCACCCCCTACCGCTCACACAAAGGACGAAAATCTGTTGCATCCACAATATTGCAGATTCGAGAAAACTAAAAACGCAGAATCATAGATAACGACCATATCTATCAGATTGCTGAATCTGGATCAGATCAGATCATTTTTATAGCCAAAAGAAACAAATCAATTTGCACTGGCTACGCAGCGTCCGACGTCACGCTCAGACAGATTTTCTGTCTCTCTCGCACGCACTCTTTGTCGTGTCGTTTAATATTAGCGGCGTCTGCCGGAGGAGAGCCATACTGACTTAGTATCGGGTATAACTGTAGAGTTGCGGTGTCCGCAGCAACTCACAACGTTCCCCCCCCGTTTGTTTTGGCGTTGGCGCGAAATCCACACACGAACATAACAACGAAAAGGAAGATGCCAAAAACCAAACGTACGCCGGCAAAGAAGGGAAAAGAAGTAGAGAACTGGGAAAAAGAAAATTTGTTGCTGTGGGATGAAGATTTGTCGGATTTGGAAGAAGATTGCAAAATTGGATTAATACAACAAGAAAAAAAGGTAGAAATGGCTGAAGAAAGACTGGCAAACATGAACGCCAAGATGCATCAAATGATGAAGCTGTTAGCCCTCAAAATAGTGGTGGACGAACGCAGGGTCAATCAAATGAAAATATCGGCTGATAATTTCGTGAAGATTTTGAGCAATACAAATAGCGCGGGTATCCTCCAATCGTAAAATGCAGAGATCGGAAACATTTTACGAGTATTTGCTTAGCAAAAGAAGAAGAAGCAGCAGTATTGCGGTATTTCGTAAACGGGATGCAAATGCTATTTACGAACTGGTTCAAGATAAACTCAGCAGTGACAAAAAAAATTGTTTTAATTTCGGTTTGCCGGATCATAAAAGAATGTCGTGTACAGCTGATACGAAATTCTTTAGTTGCAACATATCTCCCGTAATTATCCAAAGAAGGCTGGAAGAGTGAATATAATCATGGATCGCAGTCGTTTTAAGACAGTCCTCGTAAATGGTATTGAAGTTCAGTGCCTAGTTGACACGGGATCAGACGTAACCTTGGTGAAGGAAGGAGTGTTTGAAAAGTTGAACGATGTCGAAATGCTGGAAAGTGCAACAACTTTGAGGGGCCTAGGAAACAAGAACACGAAACTGATTGGATTTTTTCATGCCGACATAGAAGTAGATCAGCTGCGAACTGAACACAAGTTCCTGGTGGTTCCAAACAATTCAGTGGAAAGTGATGGACTATTGGGCTACGATTTTATAAAGAAGTTCACGCTTATTGCTAATGCGAACGGGGTCTCTTTTCTAAGCATGGAAAAGCAGAAAAAGTCGAAAGAAGAGTATAACATGGTTTACAATGTGATCGAAACTCCAGGTAATTTTGTGGCTCCACCCCAATAGCAGAAGAACATCGAGCAGCTAGTGGAAAGCAGTTACAAGTCAGCCAAAGTGCCTATATAATGTCAAATTGAGCTTAAGATCATTCCAGATGGAGTAATAAAACCTTTTTGTCAGTCGCCAAGCCGTTTGTCTGGAGATGAAGCTGCAGCTATAAAAAAGAAGATTGATGAGTGGCTCGATCAGGGTATTGTACGCAAATCAACTTCTCAAGTAGCGAGCAGAATTGTGATAGTCAGAATGAAAGATCAAGCGTTGAGAGTCTGCGTTGACTATCGAGAACTAAATATTATGGTGTTGAAAGATCGTTTTCCCGTTGCAATGAAGGCACAGCAGAGCGACGATGGTATAAAAGCAATGGTTCGAGCTCTACAACACGGTGTAAGTCTCCACCATATTTTTACCATATTCGCTTTTTGAGGTTAGAAAAAACCCGACATGATGGAGAAAATCTGTCCTTGGACTCGTGTTCAGCGAGACAAAATATATAGGGATATGTCAGCCGGTCATATACCAGCTGGTCAGCCGCGCACGACACCTTTTTTTGTGGGGCTGTGTAATTCATAAAAGAAAAGGAAAACGAGTCAAATACATAACGAAAACGTTTATAAAATAAAATATAATTCTACTACCTCCTGGCTACTGTACTTGCTGTGATACATATCCTACCAATCTCTCTCCTCCTTCGCTCAAGCAAATAAGCCTCCGGCATGCTGCTTCAAAATCTATGTCGACACAAGTTTTGCGAATAGCAATGGCATATGGAAATAGCGCCAGTGAGTACAGACTGCATATGCATTGCGTATTCATAACTATGTCCATTAGGGTGAATGGAAATTTGTGAAAAATGTTACCTTTATAAAAAAATATCTTAAGGCTCCTCATTAGACTGTTGTTTTTAAAACAACTCAGTTGGAGACACAACAGTAAAAATGTTCTTCATGTATTTATAATTATTATTTGTATTTATCTTAATATTATTAATATTAAATTCTAACTAAAAATTAATTTAGAGTACGGAATATACAATATTTTGGTTGAAAAATTTAGATTTTGTATCAAACAGTGGTCTTTCGTTAGTTCCTTTTATTCGGGAACAAATTAATCCATTCCTAGCTTCTGTTCCACAGACAGACAATAAAGACTCTAAGGGCTCGCGAACACTGTAGCTGAAATCGGAGCTGAACTCGGCGAGGAGCGAGGTGCCCAGCAGACCGAGGGCCAGAGTGTGGGTGCCGGCTACCTTTAAGGAGCCAGAGCACATCCTCAAGACGCTGCAGAGGTGCAACTCAAGCCTACCGACCTCGGATTGGAAGGTAGCCAAAGTAGAGACGACACAAGGGCCTACTAACCAGGCAGTGCTCGTCCTCAACGAAGAGTCTCTGGCCCCGATAGAGGCAGCTAAAGGCGAGCTGAATTTTGGCTTTAGCTCGGTCACCATCAAGGTCTACAAGTCGGATTCAGCGGCCGCGGCACGTCCTGTCGACAACCCAGTTGAGCAGGACGTCGCTGCGGAGATCGAAGCGCCTGACGACGAGCTGGAGCCATACTAAGAAGGCTTCGGCTTCTCTTCGGAGACGAAGCTGATGCTCGACTTCGAATCGATGTGCCAAGGATTCTTCAAATCAATCTCCACCACTCTAAGGCAGCATCGGCTGCCCTCATACTCCGCTTGGACGCGAGCGGAGCCGACGTAGTCCTAATCGAAGAGCCTTGGGTGGTAGGAAACAAGGTCTGTGGATTAAGGACGAAGGAATACAAGATTATTGTATACCAAAATGAAGGTACCTGCATACTTGCGAGAAAGCACCTAAATATCTTTCTGCTCCATAATTATAGAGATGACGACAACACGGCGGCAAGCCTAGAGATAAAAGGGACTCATCTCAGGGTGGTGTCGTCCTATATGGCCCATGAGGAAAATGATCCTCCCAACGACCTTGTTTGCAAACTAGCCAGCGATAGCGAAAGGTCGAACAGAGACCTGCTAATATGTTGCGATGCCACACCCAATGGGGGAGCCCGGACACAAATGTAAGGGGTGAGTCACTTTTCAGCTTCATCCTGGACTCAAACTTATTTATTTGTAACGGGGGCAACGACCTCACTTTTATATTTAAAAATCGACAGGAGGTTATTGACCCCACGTTAGTGTCAAACAAACTGTTAGACACAGTCAAGTTTTAGAGGATCATTCTTTCTCGGATGATACATCCCACCGACTATATAACCCCAGAAAAGCCAACTGGGAAATATATAGCACATCCCTGGAGAAACTACTCCTCCTAATGCCCCTATATGCTAGAGCACGAAAGACGACCTAAGCCGTTTTGTGAACAGGTTCACGGAAGCCTGCAATATAGCCTTCAAGGCAGCATGCCTTCCTAACAGACCAAGGGGAAAAAATAAGCCCCTTGGTGATTAGTACAACAACAATTAGACATCCTTCGCAGAAGCTGCAGGACTCTCTTCAATAGAGCCACAAGAGTTTACGAGGATACTCACTGGACTAACTATTAAACCAGTCTAGCACTAGGACCAACTCCAGTGAGGAGTCCCTACACATTCTACTTGACACGCATTTCCCCGGATGCACAACCACCGCGCCGACAGACCCCTCAGGGGAGAGATCAGTAAAATTTATGGATCACATCCTTACAAAACAGAACATATGTAAGCTGGGCAGTAAACAGCTTCAACCCGTTTAAATCGCCAGGCCCGGACCATTAAATGGCTAAAATGTATCTTCAGGAAGATACTGGCGGTATGTACAATAACACAAGCTCGGCTTATGGCTAGGATAGTTTTCATCCCTAAAGCAGATAAAGCCTCAAACTCAACCCCGAAAGACTTTAGACCAATCAGTTTATCGTCTTTCCTACTCAAAACCTTTGAGAGACGTATCAGGTTACAACTACGGACAACCATAAGTCCTCAGCTGAATCTCAAAGAGTACGCACTTAGAGCCTTTCTCGATATTGAGGGAGCCTTCAACAATGTTGCACTGGGAGCCATCACGGAAGCCCTGACTGACCTGATGGTGGACTGCCACTTGGTGATGCTCATTGATCAATTGCTCATATGCAGGACAGTGACATCATTGATGGGATCGTCCGCCCAGAGAAGGTATGTGAACAGAGGCACTCCACAAGGTGGGGTCCTGTCGCCTCTTCTGTGGAACATGGCAGTCAATAAGATTCTATGCGACCTGGAAAAGGAGGGGGCTGTAAAGTAGTGGCATACCCCCCAAACACTCTGCGACTTAATGACCGCAAAGCTTGCTCGATTGTCCGGATGGACAGAATCGCGCGGATTGGGATTAGATCCCACGAAAACGGAACTTTTTCGCCCGTCAAGGTCAAGGTCCCGCCCCTCAACCGCCCAATACTAAATGGATACAGGCTCTTCTTCAGCGATAGTGCCAGTTACTTAGGGTTGGTAATTGACAAAAAGCTTAATTGAAACCTGAATGTCAAGGATAGAGTGAAGAAGGCAACGACAGCACTCTACACTTGCAATAAAGCTTGAACAATAAGGCATGAACTCAAGCATAGTCCAATGGATATATCTGACAATAGTCAGACCTATATTACTCTACAAAGTTACTGTGTGGTGGCCTGCCCTATCAAAAAGGACAATCACCAATCAGCTGGGCAAAGTTCAGCGAACTGCCGCCCTTTGCATTAGTGGAGCTCTTCGCACCACACCAAATGATGCGCTAAACGCCTCCAGAGCCTTGACCTTGCTGGAAAAGAGAAGGCAGAAATGGCAGCAATACGTCTTAGGTACCTCAGGACATAGGTCACCCATTTATACTTAATAACAACAACATTGTCCCAACAAGAACGTACTATCTAGTTCCAGGGGAGTACACAAATAATCCCTTCAACACTATCATCCCTCATAGAGACGAATGGCTCGAGGACTCCCAGGCCCAGATGGGGCCATAAGCATCTTCATGGATGGCTCGAAGCTGGACGGCAGGGCCGGAGGAGGAATCTACTCTGAACAGCTAAACATAAAGCACTCCTTAAGGATTCCGGATCACTGTAGCGTCTTCCAATCGGAAGTTACAGCTATCAGGGAGGCTATGAACCGCCTTCAAACGGTAACCCGCGGCAACCCAGCTTAACATCTATAGCGATAGCCAAGATGAGATCAAATCACTTAATCCGATCTCCTCGAACTCGGCTACAACGGCAAAATGCCGCAAACCTCTTCACGAGATGACTCAGCAATTTGCTATCAGCCTTATATGGGTCCCGGGCCATCGGGACATTTAGGGCATCTGTATAGCGGACGAGCTGGCCTGATCTGGTACTACATCCCCCCTTTCACAATATAAGGAGGATATTTGTAGCCTATGGCCACCAAGCTTATCATAAAGGAGATATACAAGCGAGCAGCTCGGCTAACATGGCCGACCATAGATAAGAAACGCACCTCTGAGTTCTGCAAACTAGGTAGGAAAAGGTGCAACGCAGTCATACGTTCCCTCACAGGATATTGGCTAATAGGCACTCACGCTCACAGGCTGGGTGACGCACATAATAATTTTAGCCGCAGCTGCAGAGACGAGGACGAGGAGGAGACAGTGAAACACCTGTTCTGCTCCTGTCCAGCTCTCAGCAGGAGGAGGCTACAACACTTAGGCTCTGCCGTTCTGAACGCCATCTCGGAGATGCCTACATTATGTCCCAGAAAGATCGCAAACTTTATAAGAGCATCTGGCTGGGACAATTGCTCACATGAAGTCTCACTTTTGCAGGGAGGGAATTATCCCAAACGGTATCACAATGGGCCGAAACCGGCCTAAGTGTGGCGGGCTCCGAGCGATACTGGCAACAGCCTCTACCTAACCTAACCTACTAAACGCATTAAGCATGCGTTCTGAATATAAATATAACTAGAATCACTATTTACGAGAAAGGTATGTCAGTATTAACAATTTAAGAAGAGGAAGGGAAGTAGTCATGGTTATAATATGGTAGAGGGAATTATAATCCGAGCATAGGACCCTTAACGGTTCATGCAAGGAATAATTCGATCTATAAAGGGAAACGGTTGTTTCTAGTGGATCTAATGGGAATCGTGAAGTTTATGCGTTTATTCAAGTTTTATGGTACCTTTAGTGTTTAAAACAAAATTTCTTGTGGTATATTTTGTTTGTCAATGTGTGACAAAAAAAATGAAACAGGCGAACCGAGGAATAACAGGAATCAATATAATATGCACAATGTCACTTCATTTTCACTATCAAGTGAATAATTTGGAAATTCTTGGCTTTTTGGCCATTAAACATCCATTTAGCTACAGTCTAAATATAAACAAATAATTATTTTTTTCTTACAAGAATGGGCCGAAAGTCTTATTTTACAGAGGAAGAAGCCCGATTGGATCTTATTCTGAAAAAAGAATTCAAATCTCTTCGGGCCATTGCCAAATTAATGAAAAAATCTCATAATTTTGTTTAGATGTTTAAAAAATTAAAACCTTGTCAGGAAATTCGCCGAAAGCCACAGAAAAAAACATAGCAATTGATCACTACATACTTTTTTTTTTATGAAAAAGGACCCATTTAAGTCGTCAAAGGCTACTGCAGCAGAAATTGGACTAGAAGTTAGTGCTCCAACGACCCGTAGACGGCTAAAACAAGCCAACTTTCCATGGAGAATAGAAAAAAAGGTCCCACTTACGCGTCAAAAAAATATAGCCTTGGGGCAAAATTTTGCTAAAGATCATAAAGACCTGGCAAGATGCGCCGGAGAGAAAAAGTGGAAAAACCTTTTATGGAGCGACGAAACTAAAATAAATTTATTAAGGAATGAATGTTAAAGCAAGGTAGGAAGCCCTAAAGGAAAGGAATTTGATCCATTTTTCACAAAAAACTGTCAAACACGGAGTTGGCAATTAGTTATAAGGGGCTGCTCATCCTGGTACTGCGTAGATCCACTTTTCCTGACAACGAACATAATGAACGCTGAGCAATACGGGTCCATATTGGAGAATGTTATGCTACCTTATGCTGAAGAAAACATGAATTTCCATTGGGTATTTAAGTAATATAACGACCCAAAGCACACATCAATGCTTTGACCAAATTTTTCAAGATCGAAAAATTGACGTTTTAAAGTGGCCTATTCAATTTTCCTACTTAAATCGTTAAATTAAATTAAATAAGCTGAGTTTACATTTTCAAATAATCATAAATTATGAGAGGGCGTTCAAAAATTGTGGTATGAGACACCTATAGAAACCTGCCAGAAGCTTATGAAAAGTATGCCAAAAATAGTTACACCGGATATTAACTAGTAAACTCTAATAAGGCAAAAAAAAAAAAAAATAAATAAAAAAATTAAATAATAATCAACTTTTACATAACTATACCTGAAGTTTACCTATTATTTTGATCAGCCTGACATTGACTTTAAAGTACAAATTGATCTATTTTCTTTTATAACAATATCCTATAATATAATCAAGTTTATCTTATTGAAAAAAAATACTTAAAGAATAAGTGCGAACTAATTTTAGGTTTAAAATATTGAATAAACACGTTTTCTGTTACGTTAAAGTTTCCGTAGATGCGTGTATCTATTAATATTATCATGAGTGTACGTGACCCTTGACCAAGTTGTGCAGAAAAAGCACACCAAGCATTTTTTTAACGATTAACTAAGGATGGAAGGTTTAATAAAAGAAATCTACTAGGAAAAGATGGCAATCTTACACTTGCATCCCAACTTCTGTACAGTCCTGGTAACATTTTGTACTAAGTGCACCATAAACAAGAGCCGTACTCCCAAATCGGACGAATTATTCAGCTATAACGAGTCTTCGTTATATAGGGGTTATCAAATTACTTTGACTACCTCTTTATAAACCCAAGCACGCCCACTTGGGGTCTAATATAGCACCAAGCTTATACACCAAAGTAATTCTCTGAAGAAAACCACCGCATAGGGTGTAGGGAACCAACAAGAGACTAGAACGATGAAATGTCATTCTTTAACATTTTGAGACATTAATGTGCAACAACTTTCCACAAAACCAGGACTGAAAGCTTAACATCATCTGCATACATGAGTACTCCAGATTTTGTTAATGCCGAGGGCAGGTTTTAATAAAGAATGTAAAAAGAAAGGAGCCTAGATGGCTGCCCTGCGTTACTTCAGAAGTAACCTTGACAGTTGAAGAGACGGAGACTTTAAAAAGGACTCTTTGAGACCTGGAATAAAGGTAGCTAGAAATCCATCTCAGGAGGTTGAGCAGAAACTCTAAAAGGCCACGTTTTTGTGCTAGAAGGGAGTGGTTCACAGAGTCGAATAATTTACTAAAATCTGTGTAAATAACATTCATCTGTCATCCAGTCTCAGTCTATACTCCGTCAAGTAAAGACGCGCCAAATCTAACCAGCATCGAGCACACCGAAATCCAAAACACAAAACCTAACACAAAAACATTCAAGTGCACAAAGCAAACTCCCAAAAAAACCAAAAACAAACACACCTAACGAACAGTTAGAACATTAAGTGCAGCGGGCGTCAGCCTTAGCCTACCTGAAATGTCGCGACCACCAGACCCCAAATTCCACGCACCGTGGGACAAATCATCGTTTCTCGAACCCAAATATATTACAATAATCAGAACAGACAATAAAACCTTCGAAAACGTGTCCTTCATTATTAAAAAAGTCATAGACTTTCAATGTGGAGGTGAAGTAGACTCAGTCAAAAAAATCAGGGACGGTTCACTGCTCATTAAAACAAAAAGAACAACCCAGGCATCAAAGCTCCTGAAAATCCACGATTTTCATGTGAAAGCATCTGATCACTAAACCCCATAGCTCGCAAACGACGGTCAACACTTTTTCCCTTTGCTGTCTCGTCACTGACAAAACCGAAAAAGACCACGCAGAAGCGGTCTCTCACTGAGCAGAACACTTTTTGTCTCTTCGCTTGTGTTATGTGTTTCGTCTTTGGGGTGGAGCCCGACACACGATCGTGTCTCACAATAACAACTTAGAGAGACACTTTGGTCAAGCGCTCACAGCAAAAGTGTCTTTAGATGAGCAGAACCCAAAAAGTGTCTGAGTAAAGTGTTTTTAGTTTTTTTTTTTTTCGTGTTTATGTTTATTTATTCATGTTTTTCGCATCTTTTTGGTTATGTTATTGTAATATTTATACTTATTTGCGAATTTTCCGCAAACTGAAGAGACATGGATATGGATGTATGTATATATGTATATATTTTGTATTAATACGAATTTAGCTTAACCACTAACAATGAGTTAATATTTTCCGCACTTAAAGAGCAACGTTTTTCATTCAAAATATAATGAAGTGCTGAAAAGGCTCTTTCGACCGATACCTGAGTGGCCGGTGTAGCCAGCACCACCTGTGCGAGCGAATTCAAGTGTGGTGATCTTAGCTTCATGTCGTTAAAAAGCTGCAATATATCGGCATTTAATGGTAAACGGCCATTGTTCATAGCAAAGTTCTCCACATCAGTAAAAATTTTGGAAAGTTGTTCAGGAACAGGCTCATTTTGGGTTTGGGACAGTGTCTGACACAATTCACGAAGGCAAGTGATCGTTGCCACAGCCACCACACGTACAAGCACGCATACATACGCAAAAGACACTTTTTTCGTTCGCTCGCGACAAGATGCTCAGTGAAAAACAGGAACAAAAGAGAAGTGAAAAAATCGGTCTTTGCTTGAGCGAAGAGCGAGTTGAGCAAAAACAGATTTGATCGGGTCTTTTCAGTCCCTTTTCTCAATGTGTTCGTCAATGAGAGGTTTTTATCAGACACGCCGAAAGTGTCAACAGTTATTTGCGAGCTATGCTAAACCCTTATCTTTTCAAAAGGTGTCATCTACTCCAACGATTACGCAACATAGAAGAAGGCAAAATAGAAGGCATCAAAAGCGAACTCAAAACACAAAAGGTCATTGACGCAACTAAAATTCACAAACACAAAGACGGCTTACTCCAAGAAACCGATCTGATCATCCTCACATTCGATACACCAACACTCCCCCAGCATATCATGATAAGATACGAACGAGTAAACGTTCGCCCCCAAACGCCTCGCCCCCTCAAATGCAATAATTGCGAGAAATTCGGTCACCCAACCAAATGCTGCAGAACCCCCAAAATCTGCAAAAACTGCTCCGAAGTACACCTCGCCGACGACGATCTATGCTCCAAGCCCAAATCTACAACGAAGAAGATCTCTAAATAATAACAATAGTATTAACATTCATTTCAAGCCCCTTAGAAGTAAATACAATCACTAGTATGCAACTTAAAATAATACAATGGAACATACACGGCTACAAAAACAACTACATTGAATTACAAAGTCTCATGAAAGCATATAACCCCCTAATTGTTGCCCTACAAGAAACCCACATATCCAACCCCAACTATCTCCCTATCCCAACCAACTAAGTAATTGTAGTGGTATTTGTATTTTGATTTTGATTAGCGTTTGTCTGGCACACTGGTTTGATAGCCATTTATTTTGAAATATTATTTGATTCTAATTTTGTTCAATTTCTTATTATGGAGTTTTCTGTTGTATGTGCCAAAAAATCATGCAATAAGCAGATCACCCACGATCAGCCGATTATCCCCTGCTGGCTCTGCGACAGCGTAGTGCACGCAAAACGTGCTGGATTTTCTGGCCTTGTGAGTGATGCCATTTCAAAGCGTAATGGATTGCGGAAGGGCTTTAAGGAGCTGACCGTTGGCTTTAAAAAGCAGTACGATCGGCTCCTAGCCATGGAGTCTCAATTTGGCAGTCTGCAACTGCTGAATGAGTCTCCGAGGCGTAAAAGGGTCACTCTGCGGGATCTGCAAGTGCCAACCGTCACTCAGCCGTTCGCCGCCGAAAAACTGACTCCGACCACTCCAAGTGTGCAGCAGTTTGATCTCGTTTGCCACTCCAAGGGCAACGACAGCTGCTGGCGATGCAGATCCGGTAGCCGAATTCATCGCTTCGGAGAACGTGCAGCCAAGTACGTCTGCAGCGTCCGTGTCCGTGGTGTCCCCAAGCTCGCTAGCTGTCCCGTCTATTCCGATCCCACCAGTGATCAGAAGTTCCGGACCTCTGAATATTGCCACCACAGGTCCTAGGCCTGTGGTGCCTAAACCACTGCTGGGAGTCCCACCAAAACGACAAGTTTTTGTCTCACGGCTTGCCCCTGACCTCACATCTAATGATGTAATTGCTTTTATTCAAAGCAGAATAAAAGCCGTGGGTTTAAAGGTGGAAAAGTTTAATTTCTCTTATGCCAGGGAGATATCTTCGATCAAGATAAGTGTCTCCCCAACTCACTTTGACACCATTTGCTCTGCCAAATTTTGGCCAGAGCATTTGGTGGTGAAGGACTGGTGAAGGACTGGTGAAGGACTTCAAGGCTAAGAAGAAAAATAGGCCCCCCATAACACTTACAAATCATCCCAATGCGCCATCCTCATCTTCCCGCCCTGCTTCCACCCTTCCAAAATACTAACTTATCTTAGTAACCTCTTAGTAACCTATCAGAATGTAAGAGGCTTGCGTAGTAAGCTCAGCATTCTTTTCCGGGATAGTGTTGTATTTGCTTCCCACGTTATTGTGTTTACTGAAACCTGGTTAAAGCCGGACATTCTTAGTTCCGAGGTTTTGGCAGGTCGGTACACAACTTTTAGAAAGGACCGTTCGTCTCGACGTGCAGGGGGGGTTCTAATTGCAGTGGACTCTTACTTCACGTCGGAACACTTCACACTCCAAGTTCAATAGGAACTGGAATTCCTGTGTGTAAAACTGATTCTTCCCGCTTTCGCTATAATCATTACTTGCTGGTATATCCCACCTTCTTCGGATATTTCAATTTATGAGCAGCACTTGTCCGCTTTAACCGCTGTTTCTTCCTCGCTTTCTGATAAAGATCGTATGATAGTTCTTGGTGACTTCAACTTGCCAGGAACTGTTTGGTCTTCGGTAAACGAGTCTAATATTCTAGTGCCCAAGTCACGACATGACTTTGTTGACGGCTTGCTTGACCTGTCCCTGTCTCAAGTCAATCATGTGAAAAATTCCTTGGGTCGATTGCTTGATCTGTGCTTTGTATCGGATCCGACCATAGTGTTGTTAACCCAAGCCCTTCCGCTCACTATACCTGAAGACGCCTACCACCCTACTTTCGAGGTGTCGCTAGATATAGGACCAACTGTATTGGATCGGTCGAGTAGGCTACCTGAACGTGACCGCTTCTTTCGTAAAGCCGAGTTTGCGAAGCTTAATAGCCTCATTAGGGATTTTGATTGGTCCGCTTTGTACTTGTGCACTGATGTCATAAAAGGCACAAATGCTCTTACAATGCTCTTGGCACATTTTTTGATTCTTGTGTCCCGCTTTCTTGTCCGACTAGATCTGGAAAACCCCCTTGGTTTACCAAAGAGTTATCCAGTCTAAAAAACTTAAAATCAAGACTTTATAAAAAATTTCAAGAAGTGGGTTCTCCTACTTCTCACTCTCGCTATGTAATAGCTCGGTCAAACTTTTCAGTTCTTAATGCTCAATGCTATATGAACTACCTATCTCGATGCAGGATACGTTTTTCTCAGGACCCTAAACAGTTTTACTGCTTCGTAAACAGTAAGCGTAGAACGTCCGCACACCCATCCTCGCTATCATTTTGTAATACGTCGGCAAATAATGATCAGGCAATTGCCGATCTTTTTGCCCAATTTTTCCAAACCACCATTTTACGGTTTACCGAGGTCGAACGGCATTTTCAGTCCCTTGTTAAATAAATGTTCTTTACTTCATGATCTTCGACTAGTTAAGCCAGTGTTTTCACCGGGTCCAGACGGGGTTCCAGGTTGTGTACTCAGGTACTGCGCCGAGGCTCTGTGTGGACCTTTGCTTAAACTATTCACCCTGTCCATTGATTATTTTTGCTTCCCCCCGATCTGGAAGGAATCGTTTATAATTCCTCTGCATAAAAAAGGTAGCAAGTCTGACGCAAAAAATTATAGCGGTACAGCAAAGATATGCGCTATTCCCAAAATGTTTGAGAAGGTTTTAACTCCGCACTTGCAACATCTCTGCAAGTCACTTATATCTCCAACTCAGCATGGATTTATAAGGCGGCGATCAACCACCACGAACTTGTTAGAGTTTACCTCTTTCATTATTAAAGGCTTTCAAGGTAACTTACAGACGGATGTTATTAACACCGACTTTAGTAAAGCATTCGAATCTGTAAACCATTCCCTTTTAGCGCATAAACTTGACCTTTTAGGGTTTCCGCCCAACCTCCTGAGATGGATTTCTAGCTATCTTTGTTCCAGGTCTCAAAGAGTCCTCTTCAAAAACTCCCTCTCTTTACCAGTAAAGGTTTCTTCGGGAGTACCACAAGGCAGCCATCTAGGCCCCTTACTCTTCACACTCTTTATTAATGACTTGCCTTCAGTATTAACATACTCTCGAGTACTTATGTATGCGGATGATGTTAAACTCTGTGTCCAGTACAAGGACATTTCATTTCATTCTCGCTTGCAATCCGATCTCAATAACTTTCAGTCATGGTGTTGTGCAAACTTGTTACACCTTAATGCCTCGAAATGCAAAGTTATGACGTTTCATCGTTCTAGCCCTTTGTTGGCTCCCTATACCCTATTTGGTGGTTCTCTTGAGAGAATTACCCTGGTGGATGATCTGGGTGTTATGTTAGACCCCAAGTTAAAGTTTTCCGAACTCATTTCTACCATGGTAAATAAGGCCATGGGCGTGCTTGGGTTTATAAAGAGGTGGTCAAAGGAATTTGACGACCCCTATATAACAAAGACTCTCTATACCTCGCTTGTTCGTCCGATCTTAGAATACGGCTCCTGTGTATGGTGCCCTCAGTACAAAGTACACCAGGACCGTATAGAATCAGTACAGAAAAACTTTTTACTCTTTGCTCTGCGGGGCCTTAACTGGGATGCGGGTGTAAGTCTCCCATCTTACTCTAGTAGACTACTATTAGTAAACCTCCCATCCTTAGTTAACCGTAGAAAAATGCTTGGTGTGATATTTATGCACAACTTGAACAGGGGTGACATAGACAGCCCTGATCTGTTGAGCCGCCTAAACTTCACGATTCCTATTAGACTGACTAGAAATTTTATACCGTTGTTCCTTCCACTTTGTAGATCGAATTATTCCTTGCATGAGCCGCTTAGGGTCTTATGCTCGGATTATAATTCCCTCTACCATATTATATCCACCACTAATTCTCTTCCTCTAGTAATTAGTAATTGTAGTGGTATTTGTATTTTGATTGCATGCTTAGTTTCTTAGTAAGTTTAGTGCCAATTTTCCTCGAATGTTAGTCTAATAGCTATCTTTCTTGCATGTTCGCGTTCGGTTCGACTACGCACCGTGCGTCATGCGGCAGCGCCCCTCGGTCGGTTGGCCGGGAGGAGGGCTGCGTTTTGCCTGGGATCCGCGCGTAACAGCCTTCTGCTGGTTTCACACGGGCCACTTGACGGTGCAGTAACTGCATCGCCTCTTGAAAGATGCAGTCATTGCATGTCAACGTCCAAGAAAAAAAAAAAAAAAAAAAAAAAAACTATTCAACATACTGCAGCTATAACCAGCTTAATGCTTTTGGAGGCACAGACATCCTCATACACAACTCTATATCCCACACCCAAATCCCTCTCAACTCTGACTTTGACGCAGTAGGTGTCAACATCAAATCAAAAACCAAAGTCAACATCATATCCTCATACATCTCCCCTAACAAACCCTTCAACTCCCGCAATCTACATAACGTCCTAACCCTAACCACAAACGACCCCACTCTAGTCCTAGGAGACTTTAACAGCTGGCACCCCTACTGGGGCTCACCTACGGCCAACCTAAGAAGGAAAACTTTAGCCTCCTTCCTAGACCATTCTAACCACATCCTCCTAAACGACAAATCCCCCACCCACTTCTCAACACACAAGACATTCACCCACATTGACCTCTAGCATCAGCAACTATTGCTCCAGAACTCCTTTGGGAAGTAATAGACGACCTCCACGGCAGCGACCACTTCCCCATACTTATCTCTCTTTTCAACAATCCTTCCCTTCCAAAATTTACCTCAAAACCGTCCTTCAATCTGAAAAGAGCCGACTGGGACCTCTACCAAAAACACATCCATAAACTCAACTCCACTACCCAAACAAGCGACAACGTCAACAGGGAAAACGCTCTTATTAAGAAAATAATAATCCAAAGCGCCCATCTTTCCATCCCCCAAAACACCACTTTCTCCCTCCCCCGTACCGTTCCCTGGTGGAACAAAGAACTAACAATCCTTAAAAGTTTAAAAACCACTAAATGGAATAAACTCAAACGAGACATAAACAACACCACCACAACCAACCAAACCGAAATAGCCAACTCCTTCGCCCACACATGGTCAGAAGAAGCTCACGATCGTAATTTCTCCCCAACATTCCGTACAAACAAATCCCACACGGACTCCCTTATTAACTACACCCCAACTCCACCAGCACTAGAAATAGAAAAGGACATTACACTCATAGAATTCTCATCAGCACTGTACTCCCTGAAAGGAAACACCCCCGGCCTCGACCGCATCTCTTACTCAATGATAAAAAACGCACCCCCCCACCCCTAAAACCAGAATAATAAACCACTTTAACAAAATACTCGACTCATACATCCCACAATCGCTCAAACTCAGCCTAGTCCTCCCGATTCTAAAACCACAAAAACCACTAACAGCCATAAAATCCTACAGACCCATATCACTTAATTCATGCCTAGCCAAAACGCTCGATAAGATAGTGACAGAGAGGTTATGGTTTGTTTTGAACTAGATAGTCTATTCTACGTAGACCACCTAGCTACCAAAGCCATTGCCCTAAAAAAACATCTAACCTTAATATCCCTTGACTTCACCAAAGCTTTCGACAAAATAGGAATCCACTCCATCGTTCAACAACTAAAAAAAATGGAAAGTAGGTCCACGAATGTTACAATATGTCATAAACTTTATGTCAAACAGGAAAATCCTCGTGAAAAGTGGTCCGAACCTCTCGAACACCGTACCACTCCCCAACGGCATACCCCAAGGCTCCCCCATCTCAGTTGTCCTTTTTCTTATAGCGTACAACCCACTCTCCGAAATCTTATCCTTTCACAAGCAGATTAAATTCAGTGCATACGCCGACGACTTCCTCCTTATCATCCAACACAGCAAAAGGAAAAGCCCCACAACCGACATCCAAACAATCCTCAACCAAATAAACAACTGGTGCACTCAGTCAGGAGCAGACCTCTCCAAAGACAAAAGCTAACTCCTACACATATGTCGCAAACATAACTGCAAACCAAAATTCCTTACTGTCAACACATCCATCAACCAAAACAGCTCACTCAGACTACTAGGCCTCACACTCAAATCCAGATACAACTGGAATTCGCACATCAATAAACTCAAAATAGACCTTGCCAAGCCACTGGGCATTATCTCTAATCATATCCAGAGTAGACTTCTGCCTCCCTATACACGGTTACGCACCAAAAAGCCAGCTTAACCGCCTGAAAACTACGATTAATGCAGCAACAAGAGCCGCCCTGGGTGCATTCCGCACCACACCCACTAACAACCTTCTATCCGAAGCCAACTTACACACCTTGGAAAACAAGCGAGATTTTCTAACAGGCAAAATATTCAAAAACCTCATCCACGCTAAAGACACCCCACTAAACTCACTCCCAAAAAACCTAAAAAAAAAAACACAGACTGCTAAGCACGATTGACAGAGCCAAACAAATTTCCCAGAATAACCTCATACCGTTCTCCCCGATTAAAACCTCCAACACCAATAAATTCAACCGGACTACTTCCACAGTATTCCTCAGTCCTTTCCAGCGAAATTATAGCTATCCACGAAGCCATTTTATTAAGCCGCAACAAACGCGGAAGATACGCTATCTGCACAGATTCACTCTCCTCTATTTCCGCAATCACCAATCCCAACAATTCCTCGATCTACCCCACCACAATCCGTAACCTCGTCACCAAACTATTCCCAAAAATAACAATTATCTGGATACCTAGCCACATTGGCATAAAAGGGAATGAAATTGCTGACACCGCAGCCAAAACTACCTCCAGACAACCCCTCATATATACCCCCAATCATAATTCTAACGACATCTCACTATTCCTTAAGAAAATCCTCCTATCGAAACAAACAGACCTCCTCACTAAGACTTCCCCCTGGTACCAACAAGTTATCAATCTATCTTCCACTCATCCTCCCCCCAAAAACATAAACAACCTTAACAGAAGACACCAAGTCATCCTAAACAGACTGAGACTAGGGCACACAAATTCACCAATGCCCACTACATGGATAATACATCCTCCAACGCATGCCCACCGTGCCACAACCCAACCATAGACATAAGACACATACTATACACATGCCCCGCCCTCTCTCTTCAAAGATCCTCAATATTCCATTCCAAAATAATCCTCAACTACCTAGTTCAATCAATAGTATACTAGATAATAATTCCTTCACAACATATAATAACGTATAAAACCAACCCTGTACATATGTACATAAGTTCATACATACTCAAGTGTTTAATTATAACATAGCGAGCTTAAGGCCTCAGTAGCTATAGCCCCATACCTTGCTAATACCTAGTTGGAACTATCTATTAGCTTTATATAATAATAATACGAAATAAACCTTCATCTGTAAGTGTTCTTGAAAGCCTTTAATGATGGCAGTTGATCGCGCCCTGTAAATCCATGCTGAGCTGATTTGAGTGATTTGCTGAGATTTTGCAGGTGCGCAGCTAAAATTTTCTCAAACAGCAATAGGTATAACAGATAAATTGGATGTACTTGTAATTCTTTGCGTCGGACTTATAGAGAGGAGAAATAAACAATTTCTTCTAGATCAGTAGGAAGCAACATTCAAAACCATTAATGAGGTTATTAAAGTTCGCAAACTGGGATTTGCAAAAGCAACGGCGACACGTTCAGATAGCCTACCCGACCTATCCAATACAGTTGGTCCCAGATCGAGCGACACTTCGAAAGTGGGATGGTAGGCGTCTTCAGGTGTAGTGAGCGGAAGGTCTCGGGTTAATAACACTATGGTCGGAACCTATACAAAGCAAGCCGTAAAAAGTCATGTCGTGACATGGACAATAAATTATTAGGACTCGCTAACCGAAGACCAAACAGTTCATGGCAAGTTTAAGTACCCACGTCTTTATCTGATAGCGAGGAAGAAACAGTTTTTATAGCAGACAGGGGCTGCTCGTATTAGGGCCTGTTTTGATACCGTCCACGGTAATAAACAAATGGCGAAGTGCTAATTCATACGCATTCAATAAGCGAACAAAGGTCGTTTAAGGTTTCTTTTCAATAAGCATATATGTTAGTTCGTTTTTATGTCCAGTGTTTACAGCAGTTCTATCACATCCAATTGTTACAAGAGAAGGATATTCATATGATTTTTCTAAAACCTAGACAATATTATTTTAATTGTGTGCTGCTTTTCCCGAATTGAAATAAGACCGATGTATTCTGAGCCCGGTTCAGATATTAATGAGCTATTTTTTTTCGGTGATAGTTTTTCGCGCTAAAACAGTACATAAATACATTTTTGTCTTTACGACCGTCAAAATAAATAGCCATCATAGGTTTAATTCGTTGAACAAATCTTCGCGAACTTTCTCAAGCTGTCGACGAATATTATGAGATTATTCAGGCAGGCTCCGTTTTTCATTTATCATTCATTCATTCATTTTTCGTTATCCATTTCAGCCAAAACGTTTCGTTTTAAGGTTCTCCAGTTTTCACATATTTTTTTTTATCGATATATTTCATTTTTCATCGTTTCTGGCGAAAAAAAAACCAGCTGACCTGGCTGCTTTGTAGAAATAATGCGTGATTAAAATGCATTTTATTTTTTCAATTGCTTGTTTTGAAGGAAGACGACGGCAGAAATTACGTGATCTAAGAAGATCTAGACATCTTAGATGCCACACTTGTGTATTTAACATGGCTGACGAACTGTGAGTAACAGCATGAAAATTGAAAATTAAATTGCTAATGGTCAAGCTTTCAGAATTGTAAAGTCATTTCGGATCGACAAACAAACTTTCAAAATCATTTTGAAGAAAGTTCAACTCCAGGAACTCCTGGGTGTTACCAGGAAGTTATCTCCTTCTACGCAATTGGCTTCAGTAACGCGATATCTCGCCACTGTCTGCTACCAGTGGGCAGTTGCCAAAGACCACCATATAAACATTGGTCGCAGTACATTTTGAAAGATTCTTCACAAACTTATTCCGCTGATGGACAGACTGTTATGTGCTGAGTTCATTTCGTTGCAGATGAATAATTATCAATTGAACTTCACAAATACTTTTGCAAGTCTGGGTTGTCTTTCATAAAACCCACCAGGATTTCATCTTGAAGAGATGATTTATGCTTTCCCCTGGATTTTTAAGAACAAAGCGGTAATTAAAAAGAAAATAAATTAATTTGCTGCACTTCCATATTGAAGTCCGAATCATATAAGGCGGGAAACAGCTGTGCTCACCCATATGTTCTCTTGAGCGCATGTTACAAGCACAGTCTGAGCTGTTTCATGCACATTTGTGCTGTTATGCGCAAAAATGTATTTCTTGCCAACGTTCCTATAACCAAATCGGACTGCGTCAGCTGTTTGCACCAAAATGAAAATTGTTGGTGCCCTGGCCAATTTTTTCCGAGCCAAATTTGTTGTTGGGTTAAAATAAAATGATTTATAAAAAAACAAAAGTTAAATTACCCTGATATACAGTGAAGAGCACATGTGGATACATGTTTATCACTTTTCACTTTAAGCGCCTGTATAATCTTTAAAAATGAATCAATCCTTGTGATTTTTTTTTTTAAGATTCTTTAATTTAGTGAGAATGAAAAAAGACAATAATTTCAATTCAAAGAGATCATTTTCCCTAAGAGATTTTAATTTGTTCAAAAAAAGAGCATGTATCCACTTTTGCATGTTTCAAACTTTTACTTTAATAATTTTTTAAAATATTTGTTCAAAATAAGAGCATGTATAAACTGTTGCACGTTTCAAATTTTTTTGCTTTAATTTTTTTTAAAAAATATTTGTTCTAAAGGGCCTTAGCTTTTATCATATTCCGAATAAGTATTTGCATACTCTCGACTAAATTTAGTAGGTGCTGGCAAGGTATCATGCGCCACTCCGACCTCACGCTCTCCCAAAGACTCACCCAATCCCTTTGGTGCAGACTCGTACTTTTTCAATGTTTTTTAAACAGAGCCCATCGATTTTCAGTGTGATTTAGATCTGGGCTATTGAGCAGGCCACTGGATTAAGTGAAAACTCGAATTATTGGGACGATTTTTCACGAACTTAGCCGTGTGCGTCGGGCTACCGTCTTGCTGGAAAGTGATCTCGGATATGGGGAAGACAAATTTGTCTATACAATTTGACAAAATGGGTTCCTAAATATGAAGATAATATTCTTTCTTCATTATTCCATCGATTTTAACCAATTGGAGAACGTCCCATCCCGGATTCGGGGTGGGTGGTGAATTGGCTCCCAAAACCGATACCTTGGCAGAGTGGCTATGCAATCCTGCGGCTGCTCTGCTTGCTGGTAAAGTGGCGGGTGATGAGTTACCATCTACTAGTGTCCAAGCCAAGCCATTTACATATGCCGACAGAAGGAGTGCTGGCAATATACTCCGTCGGCAGAACGCAAGCCAGATGTCCAGCCCAACGGACAAATGGTTAAAGAAGGTTGAGTGGGCCTCGAAGGTGCTGCCGAACTTTGGCAAGGAAGCACCGAAGAAGGAAGCCCCTCAGCCAAAGAGGCAGCGCTCGCTGATTGGCGTCCTGGACAAAGGCAGCGTGGACTCACGAATCCCCAAGAATCAGTGGAAGTGGCTGGAAGCGGCACTGGCCGACCGCTGCTTCGAGCTGCTGGAAAAGCAGCCTGGACCCCCTCCCGTCTGCAAAGACATGGGCTGGTACCAGGGCTGCATAAAAATCGTAGCCTGTGAAGACGAGCGCTCCGTACAGCTGTACAAAGCAGGGGTAGCGCAAGTCGGGGAAGTCTACCCAGGGGCGAAGCTCGTCGCTGTAGACTGGAGCGAAGTGCCCAGTAGACCAAGGGCGAGAGTCTGGGTGCCCGCCTCCATGAAGGAGCCGGAACGCATCCTTAAAATGCTGCAAAGATGCAACCCCCACCTCCCAACATCGGACTGGAAGGTGGTCAAAGTTGAGACGACACAGGGCCCCACAAACCAGGCGGTGGTCGTCTTCAACAAAGAGTCGCTGGCCCCGATTGAGGCTGCCAAAGGCGAGCTCAATTTTGGGTTCAGCTCGGTGACCGTAAAGGTCTACAAGTCGGATGCAGCGGCCGGGGCGCGTCCTGTTGACAAGCCAATCGAGCAGGACGCTGCCTCGGAAATCGAAGCACCCGACGATCACACAGAGACAGACCCAGAGGGCTACTCCACCGATGGCACGCTGAGATGCGACTTCGAGGCGATGTGTTGCCACGAAGAAGTCGAGGACGATCCAGATGCCGATATTACAGTGGTGGAGAACACTAAGGACGTCCTTGAGGCTCCTTCAGATCAGTCTCCACCACTGTAAAGCAGCATCCGCTGCTCTTATACTCCGCCTCGAAGAGAGCGGAGCAGACGTAGCCCTAATCCAGGAACCTTGGATAGTGGGAGACAAGGTTTGTGGACTAGGGTCGAAGGAGTACAAGATAATTGTAGCTCAACATGAAGGTAAAACCCGCACCTGCATTCTCGCCAGAAAGCACCTTAATATCTTTCTGCTCCATAATTATAGCGATAGCGACAACACGGCGGCAAGCCTAGAGCTGAAAGGGACACATCTAAGGCTGATGTCGTCATACATGGCCCATGAGGAAAACGATCCTCCCAACGACCTTGTTCGCAAGCTAGCCAGCGACAGCGAGAGGTCAGACATAGACCTACTAATAGGTTGCGATGCCAACGCTCGCAAGCTAGCCAGCGACAGCGAGAGGTCAGACATAGACCTACTAATAGGTTGCGATGCCAACGCTCCACACTCAATGGGGGAACTCGAACACAAATGTAAGGGGTGAGTCACTTTTCAGCTTCATCCTTAACTCTAATCTATTTATTTGTAATCGGGGCAACTTTTATAATTACAAATCGACAGGTTATTGACCTCACCTTAGTGTCTCACAAACTGTTAGACATAGTCAAGAGTAGGCAAGTCCTTGAGGACCACTCTTTCTCTGACCACAGATACATCGAGAACACAATATCCCTCGAGTGTCCGAAACCTAAGGACTATATTAATCCCAGGAAAGCCAACAACTAACCCCTCGATAGGGTATCTTAAAAGGAATGACGGCACGTGGACCAACTCCAGTGAGGAGTCCCTGCACGTTCTACTAGACACGCATTTCCCAGGGTGCACAACCATCGAGACGGTACATCTCCCAGGAGAGGGACCGGTAAACTCGATGGATCACATCCTCACAAAACGTAACATAAGCTGGGCAATAAGCAGCTTCAACTCGTTCAAATCGCCAGGCCCCGACCAGGTAATTCCGGCCTAACTTCAGAAGGCCGGGGATACGGCCATCAACTGGCTACAAGGTATCTTCAGGAAGATACTGGCTGTGGGTACAATACCGCGAGCATGGCTTAAGGCAAAGATAGTCCACATTCCCAAAGCAGGGAAAGCCTCGCACTCAACTGCAAAGGACTTTAGACCAATCAGCCTTTCGTCCTTCCTCCTCAAAACCTTTGAGACTCGTCGGGCTGCAACTGAGGACAACTATACACCCTCAGTTGCTGTCAGGCGCACAGCATGCCTACCGGAAAGGAAAATCCACGGAAACGGCTCTTCATGAAGTGATCTCAGCGGTAGAGAAATCTCTACATTTCAAAGAGTACACACTTAGAGCCTTTCTCGATATTGAGGGAGCTTTCAACAACGTTGTACCGGGCGCCATTACAGAAGCCCTGACTGACCTGGGGGTGGACCGTCACTTGGCGATGCTCATTGATCAATTGCTCATATGCAGGACGGTGACATCATTAATGGGATCGTCCGCCCAGTCAAGGTATGTCAACAGAGGCACCCCGCAAGGTGGTGTCCTGTCTCCTCTTCTGTGGAACATGGCAGTCAATAAGATTCTATACGACCTGGAAAAGGAGGGGGCTGTAAAGTAGTGGCATACGCGGACGACGTCAATTATCTTCGCGGGAAAATACCCCCCAAACACTCTGCGACTTAATGACCGCAAAGCTTGCTCGATTGTCCGGATGTACAGAATCGCGCGGATTGGGATTAGATCCCACGAAAACGGAACTTTTTCGCCCGTCAAGGTCAAGGTCCCGGCCCTCAACCGCCCAATACTAAATGGATACAGGCTCTTCTTCAGCGATAGTGCCAGTTACTTAGGGTTGGTAATTGACAAAAAGCTTAATTGAAACCTGAATGTCAAGGATAGAGTGAAGAAGGCAACGACAGCACTCTACACTTGCAATAAAGCTTGAACAATAAGGCATGAACTCAAGCATAGTCCAATGGATATATCTGACAATAGTCAGACCTATATTACTCTACAAAGTTACTGTGTGGTGGCCTGCCCTATCAAAAAGGACAATCACCAATCAGCTGGGCAAAGTTCAGCGAACTGCCGCCCTTTGCATTAGTGGAGCTCTTCGCACCACACCAAATGATGCGCTAAATGCCATCCTATGCCTACAGAGCCTTGACTTCGCAGGAAAAGAACGCGCAGAAGCAGCAGCAATACGTCTAAGAGACTCAAATCAATGGGTGACACAGTGCATAGTTCACTCAGCCATATTAAATAATAGCAATACCGTCCCTTCAAAAACAGACTACCAAGTTCCAAGAGAGTACACAGTTACTCCCTTCAACACAATCATCCCTCACAGAGACGAATGGCTCGAGGGACTCCCAGGCCCAGATGGGGCCATAAACATCTTCACAGATGGATCAAAGCTGGACGACAGAGTCGGAGGGGGAATCTACTCTGAACAGCTAAACATAAGGCATTCCTTCAGGCTCCCAGATCACTGCAGCGTCTTTCAAGCGGAAGTCATAGCAATCAGGGAGGCTCTAGACTGCCTACAAGCGGTTGCCGTTACGGCAACCAAGCTTAACATTTATAGCGATAGCCAGGCTGCGATAAAATCGCTAAGTGCGATTTCCTCGAGCTCGGCCACCGTGGCATACTGCCGCAAATCTCTGCACGAGATGGCTCAGCAATTTGCTATTAGCCTGATTTGGGTCCCGGGCCACCGGGACATCGAGGGCAACTGTATGGCGGACGAGCTGGCCAGATCTGGCACTACAATCCCCCTTCTCCAAGACAAGGAGGATATCTGTATGCCAATGGCTACCTGTAAGCTTATTATAAAAGAGCAATACAAGCGACTAACAAACGATAAGTGGCAAATAGTGCCACGATGTCGCATAACTCGGCAAACACGGCCGACCATGGACAAGAAGCGCACCTCCAAAACAATATCAATTAAGTGGCCGCCTCTATTAGCAATTACAAATTGCGTTTTTTTTCTGCGTTTGCCATTACCTTACGATATCGGTGGATGTTGGCTCATTATATCTGCCCGCAAATGCGAAATAATTGTCTAAACGGTTACTGGTATCAACAAGACGGTGCGCCATGCCCCACTGCCAATGAAACAATTCAGCTTCTGCAACGAAAATTCCCAGGACGTCTGCTGTCAAAAAGAGGCGATATTGACTGGCCACCCAAATCGCCTGACTTAACCCCCCCGGACTTCTTTTTGTAGGGCTTTCTAAAAAGTAAGGTTTACGCCAACAAGCCTCAGACTATAGACCAGCTTAAGGCAAACATTCGTTCCGAAATCAACGCTATAACACCAGAGATGCTCGAAAAGGTAATGGCAAACGCAGAAAAAAGAGCGCAATTTGTAATTGCTAATAGAGGCGGCCACTTAATTGATATTGTTTTCAAAACATATTCTAAATATATTTTAAAGAACCAAACCAAATAAAAATACCTTATTGAAATCGGTTGTTTTTTAAAAAGTTATTCGATGTTTCCATACCGTACTAAAAGATGGCGCACCTTGTATTTCGCCATTTATCTTCTTTTTTCAGCACAATTATGAATACATTCCGGGCTGCTTTCATAAAATTTTTTGTTTTTATTGGTAAAATATAAAAACCGTGTAACCGTGGAGTATATACACCAAGGTCACACTCACCGCTAGCAATATGACAATGTTCGGCAGCAAACTATTTTTTTGATTTTAGTACTAAAAAGACTATAAAACCAAAATATTGCATTAGCAACCAATTCCATTTCAATTTTCGTTTAATGTTTCGCGGTACGAGCTCGTGGGGTCCTGGTACTTAAATTCTTTCTTGTGTTATCCTTCGTCTCTAAACGCAACGTTGCTCTACGTGTTTTCTTTTACTTTTCTTGAGATCGACATTTGCGTGTCACTGTTGTTCGATTTTTCAGACTGAAAAGTAATTTTTTGTGCGTATTTATTGTTGTTTGGCTCTGGGACCGACTCAGCTGCCCAAGTCATTGACAAACAAACGAAGTCGAGTTGACAGCGGGACCGAGGTCAGAGACAAGGCATAAGTAAAAAGATCAATGAAGCCCCACTCGTGCCCTCTGTCTACTGGGTGTCAAGAAAAGCCCCTCCACAGAATGGTCACTCATTCTTTTGTATAGTCTTTGGTACTAGTAGGCTATGATATGCCAAGTTTAAAAAAACTTCCAAGTTCTGAAAAGATATTAAAGCTATCAATCTACCCTCAAAACTATAAAGATTGCCGCCTGGGAAATTTTTAAGCTTTCATATTAAGATTTAAGTCAAAATTTCGCAGAAAAAAAAACCGCCAAAAATGATCTATTTTGCATTTGAATTTTGCGCACCTCTAAAATACATTAAAAATATACAATTTCCTTTAAATAATAAACTTATTTAATTTAAATAAAATAAAATCACATGGAACTTACTAGTTTTTATTAAAAAAGTTTAAACTTACCATTTAGCAAATGAGGTCCCTCAAACTCATCCTGATCCAATTCCTGCGCCAAATCAGTCAAATCAATTCCACCACCAGCCACCATGACACCAATACCAGCAATCGCTGCCATGTTACAGTCATCAGAGCAGCCCGTTGGTGATCCGAGTTTTTCTTTCTGAATAACAACATCCACATTACTCAAACGCATAAGATCTGCCATGTTGAGTCTAACTTCTGGTTAAGAAATGATATTGCAGGCTTATGTTTCGGTATGCGTTGGAGACAAGCTGTTATTATAATGAACTCAACGAGCATTAATACTAGTTGAGTGTTATAGATGATTTTCCACAAGTAAAAGATAACATAAAAAGATTAGATAGATCAGCATTAATGGAATGAGTGAGCATTAGTCTTTTGTATGATTGAGATAACGTGTAACGAGTAACGTGTGTTTACAAGCATGACAAGCTTCTTTATAGTTTTTTTGATTGCAATGATTTTTCTTGTGAGTGCGACTGGTCAAAGGATCTTTCTCCGAAATATCTCGCATTACGAGCCACGAGTATGTACAGTGTATATGTGTGTAATCACAACAGCTGATTGATGCAGAATCGATAAATTGATCGTGAAAAACGACACATTTTTTTAACAGGTGAACACCAATACAAGTACGCATCAATATGATTATTAAAAAAAACTTCATAAAATGAAGAGTCACATCTTCTGAGCCGCCATTTAAAAATAGAACACGTTCACGTTTACGACAGTGAATATGTACATATGTACATACATATGTAGGTAATTACACTACAACATAGTCTGCATGCAGTACATGTATTCAGCTATAGGGCGTTAAAGTAGAAAAGTTTAGATTTAGTATTTATAACCACATATCTTTGACTAATCCCCTTTAAAGCTCAAGTACATTTTGGTGGGAACTAATCGGTTTTGCATGCGCAACCGTCATTTACACACTCCACCACTTTTTATATATGGTAACCCTAACAAAATAGGTATGTACGTAATTACTTTAGACACATAAGCAGCGCAAAAGGAAGAATATAGAATTTTCTACACTTACAATTTTCATCTGTTTTGTTTAAGAACCAGTACGCATTAATGGCATATTTGTATTACTAAATGTTTGTCAGGTAAAACATTTAATTTGTTTTCAAAACTGTTTGTCCATTGTCCGCGTCGAATTCTCGTTTCTGGGTGCAGACGCTTGGGGCTGCAGTGTGACCGCAGACGTATCCATAAAATATACCGTTTGATTCTCAAAATATACGATAAACATACCATGATTTCCATTTATTATTTTATTTTTTATCCAACTACACTTTAATTAAATAAAAACCTTATGAGACAAGCATGTAGTGAGAGTGAGAAGAATTCATGAATAATTTGTATTGAAGTGGTGGTAGCGCAGCAGCAGAAAACTATTTATTCATACTCTAAAAAAAAATAATGATATTAAGACCGGGTTTTCGATGTCGGGTTAACATATATCAAAACATTGAAGTCTCATGAGAGAGCTAACTTCTAACCGGCTGCAGTTAAGAATTTTTTGGCTTTATAAAATGATGAAGACGAAGAGATTATTGACAGCTGATTTCAGAAAATTAGTGAACATTTTCATGTTTTCCTTACTCAAGCCTTTCATTTAAGCGGCAACTTCCTTATTACGGCAAAAAACAAAGAATTCATTTTCCAAATTTTACATCAGAAACGAAAGTAAGCAAATCATAAACAGTTGATGCAATAATCAAAGCATCAATTGCTTTGTACAGCACATTTGTGCGCTCAACACCCATTTGTGCGTTTAACAACACCCTTTTATTCTTTTTCGTTACGTTTCGAGAAAACCGAAATGTTTTCTGTTTATCTGGTGACCTTTATCCTAACGACAAATAACCGGCACCTGAACTCGAAGTCGAGAAACCGGCCATAAGCTTTGCCAACTTTGCTTGTGGTACAGAAGTCTCATAAACCAAATGAGTGGATGCAGAATGAATTATGGTCTTCAAATTTTCAGAATTGAAAGATTGTGTTTGTCCGCGGATGGCGTGGCATAGCATCAACAAAGTTGCGATAAGATTTGAGGTAATAGTTATGTGAGAACACGGACGCATTGTAAAATAAATGTTATATGTTATATGTATATAAATGTTGGTTTTAGAATGATTTTAGCATCAGGCTTTACCGGTAAACATGGATATTAGGAAATTCTTCCGCCAAGAAATTGCGGAAAAATGATGTGAGTCCCATCGCCATATGAAAGGATCTGAAAACCCAGAACATGTCATGTATTATCGATAACAGTGTCCTGGGTGATAGGCACTTTTCCCATGCCTGGGTATCTTCTCCACGATGCTTGGGTGATTTTGTATTCCAATTCGTTGGATAATTCACGTCTAATATTTTTTTGCAATTTAATTGTGTTCCTTTTTTTATTATATTGTGTTCATCATGCCCAGCTAAGTACAGGTACAGTGTAGTTCTGATTTCAAAATTCAAGAAAGAAAAGTTTCGTCGCTTAAATCGATTTAGCAGCCGAACGGCTCGAAATCGCAGAATGCGCTTTTGAATTTAGATTAAGAAATATTCAAAGAATATATGGCCATGAACGGGACAATCGTACACATTGCAAGTGGTAAAATCGACAAAATAAAACGGAGCTTCAAAATTATTTCTCCCCTGGAAAGTAGCTCTTGGTTATGTACTAATTAGAGGGCTAATTTGTGCTGAGGTCTATTTTGGGTAACTTTTGAGATCCTGGCAAAAAATCAAGAGAGTCGCACGGGCGATGAATTAAAATTTAGATATCAGCGAAAGTTGAGGCAATATATTGATGCGAATTTCTGATAATTGTTGGGAATTGATGTCTTATGAAAATGGTTATAAATTTACGCAAATTTGGTTTGTAGTATTATTAAAATTAAATTTAAGCTTCTGTCGCACGGGATACAAATATCTCGGCTTAATAAAATGTAATCTATTTTTATTTAACTAATATTGATAAATTACTATAGCCACCATAGTAGATACCATGTAGCATAGAAACAAACATTGACTTATTAGATTAAGAGAGTAAAAAAACTTGGCTTAAAAAACCAAAATTACCAAGAATCCTATGATTTCAAATAAGCGCTCGCGCAGAGCTATTAGGACATCTGGGTATACCCAGCTGATCATAGCCAGTGTATGCTTAGCGCACCAACCAAAGGTCACACTGCCAGCTGATCATTAAACAACAAAGTAGAAACACGGAAGGGTACTACACATGATTTTTGTGAATAAAAGCGGTTTGCCAGAACCATTGGCGCCATTTTGTCTCCGGACAGTCAAAGTATCAGCATCGACTGCTGAGGGTAACCGATTTTTCTGTGACACCCAACAGCAACAGACGATCACCTTCTTATCGGTCCGTACTATATCCTCCGTATTCCTTTCTCTCTGAGCGTACTCTATCCTCCGTATTCCTTTCCCTCTGAGCGTAGTTTATCGTCCGAATTCCTTCGGTTTTCTCGTACTTTATCCTCCGAATCCCAGTCTTCTTGGAGCGTACTCTATCTTTCATATTCCCTTTCTCTCCTTGTTTCGGAACTTACTTAAGCTTTCGCAACTGCGTTTACCCCCGGTAAGACGACCCACACTGGCCAGCACGTGGTAATGGATGTAGACCCCGACGGAAGGCCCCGAAGTAAGACCATGATACTGTATCAGATTAAACTCTGTACATTTAAAACAATAAATAGAGACTATTCTTGTGCCGCTTAATCCACATCTTATTCTTAAACGACGAGTCTAGATTTCAGCTACCAAATTCAATCACAACTAACAAATTTTTTTAAACACCGGCACGGCGAGCTTACCCCGGCTGAAGTGCCGTCAAAAACATGAAACATAAAAAACAGAAAATACCGATAAAGTGAACTTTTGCTTATTTGAATAGCTGTTCAGACAAAAGTTAATGAAATTATATGGCAATTCGTTATGTTAGTTAAGTTTAAATCAATTTAGAAAATAGTATTGGTAAAAATAAAAATTATAAGTTCTTGGATAAGCAAGGGTCCAGTTCGACAGTGGAGGAGAGTCAGCCAGCGGCGGAAAATGGCCAATTTATGGAGATGATGCAACAAATGATGTCGCAAAAACAACTGATGATGCTGCAGATGAAATGTCATGGTGACCAACAACGACAGATGATGCTGGAGATTAAGGATCAAGGCTAGACGATGAAGGGTCAAGGTCACCTTCCAACAGCAACAGATGATACTGCACGTGAATACACAAACGGAGGTGCAACAGCAACAGATTATGCAAGGTAAGCTGATGAAGGATCAAGGGGATGAACATTCACAAAGATTAGAAGCCATGGCAAAACAGATGGAAGAGAAATGGGCCAACGTTGACGAGAATCCCCACTATAACTCAGAAGCAGTTCAGTGTTTGGATGAAGAGATCAAGATCGACTCGAGGACCGATTCCGTCAATTGGAATTGGGTGTTCCTGTAAACAACATGGCAATAGCCAAACCGAAATTCGCTACACAATATTTCATGATACAAATCGAAATTTCATTGTCGAGGAATAATTGGACAAAAGCTGACCGCGTGGCCGCTTTGGTGCTTTCCGTGAAGGGTCTTGCTGCTGAGGTGCTACAATCGATTCCCAACGCATATAAATTGATTTACGAGGCTGTTAAGCGCATCTCATTCTATAATCAAGAAAGGTATAGCTAAAGGAAATGTGGAGCCTCTCAATGGGATACGTCTGCGAACCGCTACATGTGAAGAGGCGCATATGGAGGTGACCACATGCGGAAAGTTCATCGCTTGGAACTGAAGGGCAAGGTGCAACGTTACGCGGAGTCGGTTCAAGAGTTCTCTCGCCTGGCTTACAATGATGCCCCAATAAATTTTCTGGAGAGATGCAACATCGATGGTTTGATAGTCGGTATCAGGGACTTAGTCACACTCAGCGTAATGGTTCCGAGTATTGACCTGTAAAACATCGTCCATCACAAATAGTGCATTTATTTACAATCAAACGGGACATATGGCGAGACAATGTCGCGATAGACTAGAAAGACCGAGATCCTGGGCCATGGAGAGGAATTTATCACAGGATCAAGGGCATATCAAAAAGTTGGGACTAGAGACCCCGGACTCAGATCTTTGAAACTAGAACGAGTCGACACAGAGGGGCACATACTTCGAACTGCCCCACAATTCTCGTTTCCCAGTTGGAGCGAAACTTGAAGAACCTTACTATCAGAGGCATCTTGGATGAAACCGACTTGTTACTATCTTTGGACACAGGCGCATCTCATTCTATAATCAATAGAGGTATAGCTAAATGCAATGTGGAGCCTCTCAATGGGAGAGGCACATATCAATTTTGAACACGATTTTATCGTTGCTGATATCGTAGAGGACACAATTATCGGAGTGGATTTCATGATCAGCTATGGCTTTACACTGGCCGTCAGTCATCGGGTGCTACAGGGGGATAAACGGATGGCGGCTCGGCTTGCACAACTGTAAGCTCGGAATGAGGCGCAGCCACTCCACCACTGGGGTTGGGCTTCCCCTGTACCCGGGGCGGTTTGTGCCTTACACCCCTAGGATACAGAGGGTTGCGAGCGAACCGTCACCTGCCGTAACTGTACACACCGGTGGAAGTGCGATTATACTCTCCCTAGAAACAGGTCCTGGTACGAGACATGCTTTTCCAGGATGCTGGCGAATGGTAGTCGGGCGGCGAGAAAAAATCTCAGTGAAATTACCCCAATCCAAGGTGACACTGTTATATGCCGAGGGATGCATGGCCGAGGGGTGCTCGGTCGCTAATATGCGGGCTCTGGATACCTGCCGCCCTCCAGTTTGAATTAGGCTTCCCGGGGCAAGCGGGCTATGCCCCTTCGCGCCTACTCGTGGGACCAACTATGCCAAACAAATAAAATATCAAAAACAAAAACACTGCAAAGGAGCTCGGTACTCCGTTTAAAGTACCGGAGGGACATAACCATCCCTTTACATCAACGCCTGGGAAACCAGGTCTAAGGAAGACGGGGTAGGAGACTCAGCCGGTTCACCGTCTTCAATCAGCAGCCGGGAGGGGGGGCCCGAAACACCAATCGGGTTCTTCCAAGTCGGGTGGCTCCAAGGGCGAATCGTGTACCGGGGTGGCTGCTAAGCAGGGCGTAATCGCGGCTGGTAAGCGCTCCGGGACCAAAGAACCCATGGGAGCCCGGCAGGTAGCGTCTCTGCACCACGCAGAGAAAAGCCGTCGTACCAGGACAGGAGACGTGCGGCTTTCATCCTGGCCAACGAAGACCCTAACTACAGGTCGTCAGTCGAAGGGGTTGAGCAGAGGCTGTGGACCGCCTCAATCCTGCCAGAGCCATGGCCCCCAACAAGCGGCAACGCTCAGCGGAGGATCCCGCTAGTCAGCCAGGCCAAGCTCAGCAAGCCAAGCGGGTGAAAACCCACCTCACAAGCCGATCGTTCGCTGAGGTGGCGAGGGGCAAGACCCTGATCGGTGTCCTGGACAAAGGCGCCGAGGACGGCCATATCCCTCGCGACAAGTGGCACCTGGTGGATAACGAGCTCCAGGCCAGTTCCTACAGGAACTGGAGGAGAACGGCGGAACACCGCCAAAGTGTGAAGACGCAGGGTGGAATCAAGGCAAGGTGAAAGCCATCGCCTGCCAAGACGCTCGCTCTGCGGCCCTCTACATGAAGGCGGTGGCTGCTCTAAAAGAGGTCTATCCAGGGGCGGAGGTCGAACCAGAGCCGGAGCTGCCGCAGATTCCAAAAGAGGAGGCCTCGTTTGGATGCTCGGAAGCATGGTCTTCGGTCTGAGGACTCCAGACTATAAGCTAAACGTAGCTGAAACCGCAGGTAAAATTCGTACCTGCATTCTTGCAAGAAGAGAGTTGCACTTATTTCTGCTGCCAAATTTCAGCAATGAAGACCACACCGCAGTTAGACTCGAAGGCCAGGAGCGCTCACTGAGGATCTGCTCCGCATACATGGGTCAGGATCAACCTGACCCCCCTCCACAAGCGCCTCACCGGGCTATAATCTCAGACTGTTCGGCCAAGGACATCGGCATAATTGTGGGGTGCGACGCCAACGCACATCACTGCCAGTGGAGAAGCACTGACATAAACGAATGAGTACCTTTTCAGTTACTTACTGACCATTCAGATGGTCTTATTAAACCGGGGTAGTGACCCCACCTTCAAGAACAGAGGCCGAAAGAAACCTGAGTGGTGAAATCCAAAACTGGGGGAACTCCGGAAAGCCTCCCGGAGACTCTTCAATAAAGCTGAGGCTGAAAACGTTGAGCAAAACTGGGCCGAATACAAGGCCAGTCTGTCAACCTACAACAAAGAACTTAGGAAGGCGAAGCGCGCCTCCTGGCGTAAGTTCTGCAGCGAAATCGAGAACAACTCAGAAGCTTCGTGCTTGCGCAGAGTTCTCTCGAAGACAACACCCACTTGGGCTACTTGAAGAACACCGACCAATCGTGGACTACGTCCAGCGATGAGTCGCTTAATCTTCTCCTAAATACTCATTTCCCTGGCTGCGATGAAAACAGACCCAACTACTTTGCGCCTCCTTTTGTCGTCTCAAATGCCATCCTGAGCCTGCTTCGCCAGGAGAACATTTCCTGGGCGATCAGAAGCTTTAAACCCTACAAGTCCGCGGGGCCAGACGGCATTTTTCCTGCCCAACTGATTCACGCGGGACATAAAGCCATTAACTGGCTCAAAATAATTTACGAGGGAATCTTCTCCCACGGGTGCATTCCTGACACCTGGCTTCAGACCAAAGTCGTATTCATACCCAAGGCAGGCAAGCCCTCGCACACTGCCCCAAAAGATTTCAGACCCATAAGTCTATCGTCTTTTCTTCTAAAGGCGATGGAGCGGCTCCTGGGGCTGCATCTAACGGCGTGCATTCCGTCCAGTCTGATCTCAGACTCCCAGCATGCCTATCGGAAGGGAAGATCCACCGAAACGGCCCTACACTCGATCACATCGATCATCGAAGCGTCCCTTAACTTTAAGGAGTACACCCTGGTAGCCTTCCTCGACATAAAAGGCTCCTTTAATAATATCCTTCCGACCGCCATCACGGGCGCACTGACGGATCTGGGGGTTGACTCCAGGACGGTGAGTCTGTAACGTGCAACGAGTCCTTGTTTGAAAACGGGCGTTGCGATTTGAGAGAGCTGGGCACGCTATTAATTATCCGGCTCTAGCTCGTCGGCTTGGCGGTGGAGTTGTTGCTCCCTCAGACTAGAGGCTTCGTTCGTTAATGATATTGCCAGCATATAGCGTGCTGCGACTTGTTGCTAGTACGGTAGATTTGACGACAAGACGGAAAGAAGGCGAAGGAGGGGGAGGAGATAGGGAACAGGAAGTGAGATGGTAATGAAAGGAAAGAGGGATAAAGAGGAAAGGAGAGCAGGAGCCGAGGAAAACGGAGAGATATCGGTGCATATGTCCGCCGATGTTGTGCGGAGTCTGAACCCGCCCTGCCTATGGTCACCATCACGGGACAGCCCGATCTTCGATGACCCCTTTTTTTGACCTACGAAAACGCGCGTTCTAGCATTGAGTCCATTATTTTTCATCTTTATCTAAACTTCAACATCATTCCTTAAAGCAAAATTAAATCCGAAATGTCAACATAGTATATGATCCTAATAACTACTAAAAATAGGTTATTCGTAATGGTCGTATATATATACGGATATTTGATTATGTCGCGATGATATATAATAAACAGTAATATTCGGGTTAAATTCTGGTTAAATTCGTAATTTGCGCTTTTCGCACAATGGTTGGAAAAACATTAAATACTTTTAAATTCAGGATGAATCAAAATCGAAGAGGCGATCTGGCTGACAAAACCAGCCAACGAGCGGATCAACGAGCAAAAAACACAGGCTCAGCCTTGAAAGGCGTGGGTCCAAGGTTTCAGAATCGCGAGGTTGGGCAAGGATTGGTTTAATTTGAAAACTACGTACATTTCATTTTTCTTTTGGGTTGGTTTACTCACTCGCAGTACAATTTCCAACGACGAAAGATCGATCTTCCGGCGCAGGCTGAAAAACAAACGTTAATTCGGAAAGGTTTACAGTACCGAGACTCTATCTCTTGCCTCAACTCAGAATTCCCACCTCGATCTACACTCCTTGAGTCACAAAACTTTTGGGGAAATTTTCCCCGTACAAATTCAATCCGAGTTCAACGGATACAAACGCAATATACAAATTTTATAATATCCTTAAACTTATTCGGCCTCAATGGACGTTACTTTAAACATCAGGATGGTAAAAAGCGAGGCTAGCATCCGCGAAACCCTACGAAGTGGTAAACTGGGCTCCCTGTAGCTGCCGGAAGAGGAATCCTTGCGGAGTCTGGGTGGAGGGGACAGCCGACGCGTAGAATTCTGCCTCTGACTGGCCGAAGATCCGGCAATCAAGAAAACGTTGGCCGCAGGTGGCTTTATCACTGCAGCATGGTCTGCGCTCGGCAGCCAGGAAAACGTTGGCCGCAGGTGTCTTTTTGTAGGCGACGGATTCCTAGCGGGAAGGCGGTTTCTTACTCCAGCCCCCGGCTGGCTGCGCTCTGCGGCTTACTTAGCCTGCGACTGGAAAATGGGGTGCGTTTAAATAGCGTGGGCCGCTGCCCCACACGATAAGCGAAAGACCGTCCGGTCTCCGAAGCTATCGCGTCTTTTCCTCCGAGCGGAATCTCCTGCGGGACTCCCGTGGCCCGCCACTCTACTTGTGCAAGCAAGGGAATCAGCGGGTGCGTGAGCTGCAGAGAATCCAATAAAAACCCGTTCTGCGGACTTTTTAATCGCACTCACCCAAAATATAGCGAGCGAACGGAAGATAAGTCTTTTCCCTACGGTGTCGACTTGTTCCGCAACGGAATTTTCCTCGGATGGAACTTTTTCACAGAAATCGGTTGCACGCGCACAACTGGACTCGGCAAGAGTTTGACCGGAAAAGGAATTTGACAAGACCTGTCAGTCCAACATTGTCCTTGCCTGTTAGATGTCTAAAGCATCTCTGCGCGTTAACAGGTCAAAGTAACCCTGCGCGTTAACAGGTCAAAGCAACCCTGCGCATTTTAACAGGTCAATATGTATCCCTGGCCCCGAGATCGATATCATGGTTTTTCAAATCTTAACCGATTGATCCGACCCTCCAAACCTATCGACTTCGTTTTAAGTCGCTTCAGGCCCGCTACAAAGCCCCCCACAAAATCAGACTAGGGGTATCCACTAGGCTGATACAGCATTAAGCGATTTTCATTGTCGAATGTCCTTAGCATGATAGTTGCCCAAAGATCGTCCTTGTAAATCTTCAAATTCGTAATAGGAACCGCCCAACTTCCTTCGAACTCGAGCCTTGACAAACGCTTGTCCGAGTTTGGCACTATACCCGGCTTGGAAGCAGCTTTGCTTGAAGTTCCTCCGAAACACTTCCTATCCCACGGAGAAATCTACTTGTCTTGCGCGCAGATTGTATCGCTTCTCGTTTTGCTCATGCATCTTCTGCATTTGTGCACAGGCGTCCTGGCGTATGATTTCAGGCGAGTCGGGTCTGTTGAACACCAAGGATCGATCGTATAGTAACTTTAATTTCCTGAGTAGAGAATATGTCGACCCGGCAGTGACCATATGCTGGCCGAACGCCATGTAGTATGGGGTAGTCCCAATACTAGCATGGGACGCAGATCTTAGCGCACATGAAATGCGGCTCAGGTGCTCGTCCCAATCCTTTTGATCGCTTCGTAAGTACGCCCTGATCCCACTAATCACTGACCGGTTCACACGCTCAGAGGCATTCGCTTGAGGTGAATGCACGACCGTTAATGTGTGTGTTATTTCAAAATGGCCTAAAAGCTTTCGAAACGATTCGGATCGAAACTGGGACCCGTTATCAGATACGATAGTTTCGGGAACCCCAAACGTCATAAACAATTCATTTTCGAGATACTTAACCACCACGTCTGCGTTTATTTTATTGACTGGCTTCAGGAAGACGTATTTCGAGAAGTGGTCCAGTACAATAAAAATGCCTATGTTTCCGCCTCTCGACCTGGGGTATGGTCCCAGAAAATCTACGAACAGTCTTTGGAAGAACCGCCGACTCTCCGGCGCTTTCCCTAAGGGAGGTCGGAGAAAACTTTGGTCGTCTTACAAACGGGACAAGCATTGATGTAAGCTTTTACGTCGGATACTAGACCAGGCCAGAAATAATGTCGCTTTATACGTTCAATGGTCTTGTGGATTCCTCCGTGTGACGCTAACGAATTGTCATGGGCGCGCGCAAGCACGTCGGGAACCATTATTTTTGGTATCCACAGCTTCCAAGCGTATTCATCGTGAACTTGTTCTCCGGTCAGATGTTCAGCACGACGGTACACAAATCCCTTATTCGTTCTTAAGTAGTAGCTTGTCCTGGTTAGCCTGAACTTTCTGTGCTAAGTCCGTATATTCGGACGATAAGAAGTGTTTAGAGGACAAATCGACCAACGACCCATCAGGTGAATCCAAGGCGGCTACTTCATCTTCGTTGACCCGAGACAACACATCGGGGACTACGCTCTGCGTACCTTTACGATGTTCGATTTTGAATCGATACCTCTGCAGAGCAAGGGCCGTCGAGCTAAACGAGAACTCAGATCTGTGTTGGACATAAGCCATTTCAACGAGGCGTGATCGGTTATGATCGTGAAATCATTACCTTCTACGTATGCTCTGAAGTTCTTCAAACATACTATTGCCGCCAAGCATTCCTGTTCTGTCACGGTATAATTACGTTGCGCTCTGTTCAGCTTCTTTGAAACGAAGGCGATAGGGCATTCGTCTCCCTCTTTGGACATTTGTACTAGTACTCCTCCTACTCCCGTTTTGCTGGCGTCGCAATGAATGTAGAAAGGACTTGCAAAATCTGGACTTCTGAGTACCGGGGCCTCACAGAGACATTTCTTTAAGGCGTCAAAAGCTTTTACTGCTTCATCCGTCAGATCGAATTGCCGTTTAGTGGTGATGACGTCAGTCAATGGAGTAGAGATCGAAGCGAAATTTGGTACGAATTTCGCTACCATCCGCATAAACCCATAAAACTTCTTAATCCCTTTAGATTTTTGGGTAAGGGAAAACTGGTGATCGCTTTGATCTTCTCGGGATCTGTCCGGATACCTCCATCTCCTATGATATGTCCTAGGTAACGCACTCGTCGCATGCAGAAATGACTTTTGATAATATTGATCGTCAATCCTGCTTGCTTCAGATGCCTAGATAAAACCCCTAGGTGCTTTTTAAAATCCGAAGAAACGACTAATAGATCGTCTAAATAAACGAATACTTCGTTCCGCAACCGGGCTGGAACTACTTTATCCAGAGACATGGTGCTGGTGGCATTACACAATCCAAACGGCATTACCTTGAATTGGTACAGAGGGCTACCCGGAACCGTAAACGCGGTCTTATCAAGAGACTTTAACTGTAACGGTATTTGCCAGTAGGCGTCTTTCAAATCGAGACTCGTGATATATTCTGGTTTCGGCAATCGGCTAAGAATGCCACTAATCTGAGGCAAAGGATACGCGTCCTTTTCTGTGAAACTGTTTACCTTTCGGCAATCTAGACAAATCCGAACCTTTCCGGGCTTAGTAACCATTTCTATTGGTGAAGACCACGCACTGTCCGATTCTTCGATCACACCTAACTGTAACATCCGGTCTATGTCAGTGTACATAGCTTTTTCAACGGCTGGAGAAACAGGAAAATGCCTTTGTTTCACTGGTTTGGCATTTCCTACGTCGATCACGTGTGTGATTAGGTTCGTTTTACCTAAGCCGTTTATAGCAAACAAAGGATAACCGTTTATGACCTTGGACAATTGGTCCTTTTGGATTCTGGTTAACGAATGTTGTTCTTCACTATCCTTTGCTCGCGGAGCCTCTATTTCTGATACCCGCAACCTGCTAGACAGTAAATCGTATAACTTCCAGAAATCAATTCCGAAATAAAGGTCTTGTTTCAACGAAGGAATCAAATAAATCTCTAGAGACTTTTTCTCCTCTCCATATTCGATGTCTATCCTCATTTTCCCTGCTATCCGTTGTGCTCTTCCATCAGCGGTTTTAACATTCTCCTTGATTCGCTTGTAAGGTACGTTTCCGCACATCACTTCACTCGCCAAGTTACCTCCTATAAAGCTGATAGACGCTCCTGAATCCAGCAAACCGTATACTGTGCAGTCTAACAGATGAATCGGTAAGAACGGACGAGGATCTCTAGCCATTTCAGAGAGCGCTCTTAAATAAGCCACCCCTGATTTACTCTTCTTTACTTCCCGCCAGAAACGAGCCATGCGCTTCTTTCCCCGAGATTTATTCTTCCCCACGGTCTCTGGTGAATCACAGCCAGTAAAATTTTGTTCTAATATGGGCTTGCAATACAACGCGAAATCGTTGTTGCTTTTTTAAAAGTCCGGTGTAATCAGTGATGTCACTGTTGTTAGCTACGAAGTTAATCGGTGTTCGTGCCTTGATAGCAAAGCACTCTCGAAGTTTTCGGTCTGTACGGCAACTTCGGCGTGCTGGCCTTGGAGTTTTTTGTGCACTTTTTGCAACTTGGTTTATAAGTGTTAGCGGCTCCACAGCCGTAACAAAAAACTGTTCTTTCTGAAACGCAATCTTGATATCTGTGACCGGCCTGATGACAGTTCCAACAGATTAACGAGATGGCTTCTACCTCCAACTCCCTCTCGGTGTCTGAGTCTTCTCGTAGCTCCCGATCTAACCGTAGTTCTGACACTTCTCGTCGAAAGGGAACAGCTTTGGTGTACCCATGCGTACCTTTTACGTCTTCTAAAAACATCTCACGCCTGCGGCACACTTCCCTGAGCTCCTGTACACTCCTGAAATCAATATTCAACAGCTCATGCCGTATCTCCGGCCTTTAGTTATTCCGGAGCACCCGTACAAGCTTGCGAACCGGCCACTGCACTTCCAATTGATCCGTCAGAGTAGATATCCCATCGTAGAACGTATCAAAGGACTCGTTTGTTCTTTGTTTCCTGTTTCGAAATAATTCCTCGAGGTCTACGTCATCCTTTTCTTGACGGAACTGTAACCGCAAAGCTATACAAAGACTATCCCAGCGGACCACTGCGACAGACTTGTGATGCCGCCAGTAGAACTCATTGGCTTTCCCCTCAAAGAGAACACTGGCATTTCGGCACAACAAAGAGAAATGCCTTCACCCTTCTAACGTCTGGTGAGTTAATGCTTCGACTCGGTAGATAAAGTTATCAATTGATACGCCGACCCCCGAAAACTTGATCTTCCACCCATTTAGAATGTGAACTACTTTGTCTGGCCTCTGACCCAGATCAACTGACCCACTTCGCTGCGGCGATGGAAAACCTGCGTCCTGCAGTGCATTTCTGGGACTATAACAGGTTTCCGGTTCCTGTCTTGTTGTTCTAGCAGGCTCTTCGGGAGGCGTTGGTGACCGGGTTGCTATTGTGGCAGCCTCGGCAACACTTGGCCGTAAAATCATGCGTTGAACTGTAATATGTCACTACTTTAATTAGAACGCTGGCACGTCAGTGCCGTTTGACTTCGGTTTTTAGAATATCTTTATTGAATTTATTCTTATAACTCAGACCGCATAGCTGCGCTGCCGGTTACGCCAACAGCGGAGCGGCTTCATACATATTTGTCTTGTCAGCATAATCGAGAGGGCAAGAGCCGTATGTACATATGTGTATATATATATATGCTTCAAGTGGTCAGCGTGGGAATGCTGACTTAGCTTAGCGCATAAGCGGCGATCATATTGCACGCTCACTTGAAATGGTTTTGTTTGTGTACTGCAACAATGTGTTGCTGATATATTTATTGTTAGCCGTTGGGTACAGTGTACACTCAATATATGCACATACTACAGAACAGTTTCGGTCACAGAACTTTGAATTAGGTCCGACAGCCTATTGGACAACGAGTTGAACAACTTACGCTCTAACGAGGCTAATTCTATGCTTTTAGAGGTACTAGGCTCCTCTTCTCCCCTTAGACGCTCTTTCGACTGCGAGCGAGTACTTTTCGCTATTGTCTTAGGGATGGCGCCTCCAGCGATTCTATCCTTCGACTTGCATTCTGGACAAGAGTCACTCGTCTTCAAACGTGTTGTCATGCAAACTATGTGAGATTCGTGCCCACACGCGGTTGGGTAAACCTCGTTGGGAGACAGTATCGCCTCCTTGCACAGCGCACACACCTTACTAGTGTTGCCCCCAGCCTCCGAGGATTCCCTTTCGGGTGACCGATCTAATCCCATACTGAGATGCTTCCTCCTATTATGCACTACTTCCTTGCCTCGTGTACCCGTCTTTCAGACAACGATAAAACTTTTTCCGGAGCCTGATAACCTCTTCCAATCAGTTCTCCGCGCTTACGATTGCACCAACCAACAATTTCCAAACGAAATTCGTTTCTAATCTTTTATCCGCAATAGCCCAAACTTTTGAACTAAATCTCAACTAACTTGAACGCACCTAAAATAACTTAAACTCAATGCAGCCACGCCGCGAATCGTAAGGTCCTATTCTTAGAACCGATATCTCCCTTGCCAAGGAAAAGATTAGCGTTAATACTCTCAAGTAAATTGCTTAGTCGTGGGCAGTCAGGAATCTCCAGACTTCTTCCTCACAACGAACATGTCACTTGATAGTAGGTCACATCGAAGCGGACAGACAACTGTTCAACAACGGTTTATCGATTTCCCAGCTTTCGATGGCTACCTCTAATGCTTCTTAACAAAATTCAGACGAAGATTTCCCTCCGCGACCGTGGATAAAGAGACTCTCGAAAGCTGTCTATTTATGTTCCGAGGCGGCAGCGTAAAAGAACCCATCTAAAATTAAGCAGTAATAAGCCGATGACGCGGTACTCTCTACAGGGTCAGGTGTTCAACCGGAGTTGATCTCATCCTGCAATTCCTCTGCTTAAAGATGCTTAACGTCGCTGGCCTATTTGAGAAAAAAAAATCGTCACCATACTAGTAATCCGCGGTCAGAAGAGAATACGGGTATTCTCACTATCTGTCTTCCAAGCGGACTCCAATACGGCAATGACTCCTCCAGAAAATGAAAACGGAAAATGTAAAAGGAGAAAATGACAGAATCTATCTAATCATCCAGGAGTTCCCATTGAATATTTCGAACTACTCACTGGGGCCCCACGTTGGGCGCCACTTTTAATATCATTAATAATCATAACTGTAACGTGCAACGAGTCCTTGTTTGAAAACGGGCGTTGCGATTTGAGTTGTTGCTCCCTCAGACCAACCCAGACTCGAGGCTTCGATCGTTAATGATATTGCCAGAATATAGCGTGCTGCGAAAGAAGGCGAAGGAGGGGGAGGAGATAGGGAACAGGAAGTGAGATGGTAATGAAAGGAAAGAGGGATAAAGAGGAAAGGAGAGCAGGAGCCGAGGAAAACGGAGAGATATCGGTGCATATGTCCGCCGATGTTGTGCGGAGTCTGAATCCATTATTTTTCTTCTTTATCTAAACTTCAACATCATTCCTTAAAGCAAAATTAAATCCGAAATGTCAACATAGTATATGATCTTAATAACTACTAAAGATAGGTGATTCGTAATGGCCGTATATATATACGGATATTTGAGGGTGCGCGAGCTGCAGAGAATCCGATAGAAACCCGTTCTGCGGACTTTTTAATCGCACTCACCCAAAATATAGCGAGCGAACGGAAGATCAGTCTTTTCCTTACGGTGTCGACTTGTTCCGCAACGGAATTTTCCTCGGATGGCACTTTTTCACAGAAATCGGTTGCACGCGCACAACTGGACTCGGCAAGAGTTTGACCGGAAAAGGAATTTGACAAGACCTGTGTCCAACATTGCCCCTGCCTGTAAAATGTCCAAAGCATCAGATTTGTCAACAGAGGCACACCGCAGGGCGGAGTCCTCTCGCCCCTCCTTTGGAACGTGGCAGTGAACGCACTGCTGCGGGAGATAGAGGGGGGTGGCTGCCGTGTGGTGGCGTATACGGACGATGTTGCTATAGCACTCTCCGGAAAATTTCCGCAGGCGTTGTGTGAGTGCATGACAAGTACTCTCGCGGAACTTGTTCTTTTCACCCCAAAACTCTGTGGGGAGGCGCTAGTTTTTAGCAATAATGCCAAGTATCTTGGCCTAATCCTCGACAGAAATCCTCGAAAGCAGGAAAGCAATTGGACAAAGATGGGGAATGACCCCGTATATAGTTCGGTGGCTATACACCGCCAACATACGACCAATCATGCTCTATGGAGTGGTAGTATGGTGGCCAGCCTTAGACAAAAGTAATTGTCTTAACAGACTCAGTAGAGTTCAACGCATGGCAGCGCTATGCATAACTGGCGGGTTTCGCACTACTCCTGGGGAAGCCCTGGATACCGTGCTGAACCTCCTCCCTGTAGATCTCATGGGTAAGAAGGTGGCAACACTTTCTGCACTTAGAATGAGAGAAAACAAACTGTGGAAAGCGTCCGTGGTTGGGCACTCGGGAAACCTGATGAGACTCCCGCAATCACCAGAGAGGACAGATTACTGTATTCCTAGTGATCACATCTCGACGCCCTTCCAGGTATCAATCCCACCTAGAGAGGACTGGGAGATGGGCGAACCAGGACCTGCAAATGCGGTTAACTTCTACACTGATGGCTCAAAGTTAGACAGTCATTACTTTAGGCTCCCGGATCGCTGTAGTGTGTTCCAAGCGGAGGTTGAAGCCATCAAGGAGGCCATTTCTATCGTCTCCAAACTACTTCTAGACACGCACTTAGTGTGCGTCTTCTCGGACAGCCAAGCAGCTATTAAAACTCTAGGCTCAATATCGTCGAACTCAGCGACTATAAATGACTGCCGCAGGTCTCTGCACGAGATCGCAGAGCAGCTAGATCTCTTCCTTATATGGGTCCCCGGCCACAGGGACGTCGAGGGGAACGACGCCGCCGACGAGCTAGCCAGGCAGAATACTACGATTCATCTCCTATCGGAGAGGGAGCAAGTAGCGATGCCTTTAGCTACGTGCAGGCTCCTAACGCACGAATGGTTCGAGCAAAATGCCAATAGGAGATGGCAGCAAACCGTTTCCTGCAAAGTCTCAAGATTTATATGGCCAACGAGAAGGGACACATGCGGCAACACAATGGACCTCGTATAGGTCCATGTGAGCTTGACGGGCGGGAGGCTATTATCCCCCCTCCCAGGCTACCGCCTTAACCCAACCTAACCTAACCTATGGCTTTACACTGGATTTACAAAAACAAAATTCTGAATTATGGAATTATTGAATTTCATAAGTGGAGGAGAGACGACGGCTATGTGATAAATATAGATGCATCGCACAAAGTCGTAGGTCCACCCAATATGGGATTAGTGTGTAATAAGCTATGTCGTAAGGATGGAAATGAGAAATTATTTGTTGACGAGCCCGTTGGAGAGGAATCCAAAAACATTTTAGTAGGCAAAAGGGAGAACTAATTGGACAGTATCAAAAGATTACAAAAAATTTGACAGCGAAACAAATCATTCTCAGATGAATAGCTACAGTACCAAGAGGAAAGAAGCAAGAGAATTAATATCAGAAATGGAACGTAATGGAATAATAGAGCCGTCCATGGAGTTCTCCAGTAGTACTTTTTTTTTTATATATCTCTTGGACGTTGACATGCAATGACTGCATCTTACAAGAGGCGATGCAATTACTGCACCGTCAAGTGGCCCGTCTGAAACCAGCAGAGGGCGATTACGCGCGGATCCCAGCAAACGCAGCCCTCCTCCCGCCCAACCGACCGAGGGACGCTGCCGCATGACGCGCCTCGCGTAGCCGAACCGAACGCGAGCATGCAGGAAAGATAGCTGTTAGACTAATATTCGAGGAAAATTAGCACTAAACTTACTAAGAGAACTAAGCATGCATTCAAAATACAAATACCACTACAATTACTAATTACTAGAAAGGTGTGTAAGGATTAGTAATTTAATAAGAGGAAGAGAATAAGTGGTGGACATAATATGGTACAGCGAATTATAATCCGAGCATAAGACCCTGAACGGTTCATGCAAGGAATAATTCGATCTACAAAGTGGAAGGAACAACGATATAAAATTTGTAGTAAGTCTAAGTTTAAGTCGTGAAGTTTATGCGGCTCAACAGATCTGGGCTGTCTATGTCACCCCTGATCAAGTTGTGCATAAAAATCACACCAAGCATTTTTCTACGGTTAACTAAGGATAGGAGGTTTACTAATAGCAGTCTACTAGAGTAAGATGGGAGTCTCACACCCGCATCCCAGTTAAGGCCCCGCAGAGCAAAGAGTAAAAAGTTTTTCTGTACTGTTTCTATACGGTCCTGGTGCACTTTGTACTGAGGGCACCATACACAGGAGCCGTATTCTAAGATCGGACGAACAATCGAGGTATAGAGGGTCTTTGTTATATAGGGGTCGTCAAATTCCTTTGACCACCTCTTTATAAACCCAAGCACGCCCATGGCCTTATTTACCATGGTAGAAATGTGTTCGGAAAACTATAACTTGGGGTCTAACATAACACCAAGATCATCCACCAGGGTAATTCTCTCAGGAGCCAACAAGGGGCTAGAACGATGAAATGTCATAACTTTGCATTTCGAAGCATTAAGGTGTAACAAGTTTGCACAACACCATGGCTGAAAGTTATTGAGATCGGATTGCTAGCGAAAATAAAATGAAATGTCCTTGTACTGGACAAAGAGTTTTACATCATCCGCATACATAAGTACTCGAGAGTATGTTAATACCTAAGGCAAGTCATTAATAAAGAGTGTGAAGAGTAAGGGGCCTAGATGGCTGCCTTGTGGTACTCCCGAAGAAACCTTTACTGGTAAAGAGAGGGAGTTTTTGAAGAGGACTCTTTGAGACCTGGAACAAAGATAGCTAGAAATCCATCTCAGGAGGTTGGGCGGAAACCCTAAAAGGTCAAGTTTATGCGCTAGAAGGGAATGGTTTACAGACCCGAATGCTTTACTAAAGTCGGTGTGAATAACATCCGTCTGTAAGTTACCTTGAAAGCCTTTAATAACGAAAGAGGTAAACTCTAACAAGTTCGTGGTGGTTGATCGCCGACTTATAAATCCATGCTGAGTTGGAGATATAAGTGACTTGCAGAGATGTTGCAAGTGCGGAGTTAAAACCTTCTCAAACATTTTGGGAATAGCGGATATCTTTGCTGTACCACTATAATTTTTTGCTTCAGACTTGCTACCTTTTTTATGAACAGGAATTATAAACGATTCCTTTCAGATCGGGGGGAAGCCAGAAGAATCAATGGACAGGGTGAATAGTTTAAGTAAGGGTCCACACAGTGCCTCGGCGCAGTACCTGAGTGCACAACCTGGAACCCCGTCTGGACCCGGTGAAAAAACCGGCTTAGCTAGTCGAAGATCATGAAGTAGAGAACATTTATTTAACAAGGGACTGAAAATGCCGTTCGACCTCGGTTAACCGTATGGGTACGGATGACCAGAGTAGCTTTCCTCAGAATAGGTGGTTTGGAAAAATTGGGCAAAAAGATCGGCCATTGCCTGATCATTATTTGCCGACGTATTACAAAATGATAGCGAGGATGGGTGTGCGGACGTTCTACGCTTACTGTTTACGAAGCAGTAAAACTGTTTAGGGTCCTGAGAAAAACGTATCCTGCATCGAGATAGGTAGTTATTATAGCATTGAGCATTAAGAACTGAAAAGTTTGACCGTGCTATTACATAGCGAGAGTGAGAGGGACACAAGAATCAAAAAATGTGCCAAGAGCATTGTAAAAAATGTTTGTGCCTTTTATGACATCAGTGCACAAGTACAAAGCTGACCAATGAAAATCCCTAATGAGGCTATTAAGCTTCTCAAACTCGGCCGATCCATTACAGTTGGTCCTATATCTAACGACACTTCGAAAGTAGGATGGTAAGCATCTTCAGGTATAGTGAGCGGAAGGGCTCGGGTTAACAACACTCTGGTCCGAATTTTTCACATGATTGACTTGAGACAGGGACAGGTCAAGCAAGCCGTCAACAAAGTAATGTCGTGACATGGGCACTAGGATACTAGACTCGTTTACCGAAGACCAAGCAGTTCCTGGCAAGTTGAAGTCACCAAAAACTATCATACGATCTTTATCTGATAGCGAGGAAGAAACGGTGGTTAAAGCGGACAAGTGCTGCTCATAAATAGAGATATCCGAAGAAGGTGGAATATACGAGCAGGTAATGAAAATAGTGAAAGCGGGAAGAATCAGTTTTACACAGGAATTCCAATTCCTGTTGAACTGGGACTGTGAAGTGTTCCGACGTGAAGTTAGAGTCCACTGCAATCAGAACCCCTCCTGCACGTCGAGACGAACGGTCCTTTCTAAAAGTTGTGTACCGACCTGCCAAAACCTCGGAACTAAGAATGTCCGGCCTTAACCATGTTTCAGTAAACAAAATAACGTGGGAAGCAAATGCAACACTTTCCCGGAAAAGAATGCTGAGCTTACTACGTAAGCCTCTAACATTCTGAAAGGTTGAAAGGACTAAAAGAGAAGTTAGTTTTTTGGAAGGGTGGAAGCAGGACGGAAAGATGAGGAAGATGAGGATGGCACATTGGGATGATTTGTAAGAGTTATGGGAGACCTATTCTTCTTCTTCGCCTTTAGCTCTTTCACCACCAAATGCTCTGGCTAAAATTTGGCAGAGCAAATGGTGCTAAAATCAGTTGGGGAGACACTTATTTTGAATGAAGCTATCTTTCTGGCATAAGAGAAATTAAACTTTTCCACTTTTTTGCTTTGCATAAAAGCAATTACATCATTAGATGTGAGGTCAGGGGCCAGCCGTGAGACAAAAACTTGTCGTTTTGGTGGGATCCCCACCAGTGGTTTAGGCACCACAGGCCTAGTATCTGTGGTGGCAATATCCGGAGGTCCGAAACGTCTATTTACTGGTCGGATCGGAATAGACGGGACAACTAGCGAGCTTGTGGACACCGCGGACACGGACGCTGCAGACGTTCTCCAAAGTGATGAATTCGGCTACCGAATCTGCCTTGCCAGCAGCTGTCGTTGCTCTTGGAGTGGCCAACGAGATCAACTGCTGCACACTTGGAGTGGTCGGAGTCAATTATCGGCCGCGAGCGGCTGAATGACGGTTGGCACTTGCAGATCCCGCGGAGTGACCTCGGAGACTCATTCAGTAGTTCCAGACTGCCATATTGAGACTCCATGGCTAAGAGCCGATCATACTGCTTTTAAAGCCAACGGTCAGCTCCTTAAAGCCCTTTCGCGTCTGCCTCATACATATGACATCTCAACCGCACGGCATGTCTGACAACTGTAGTGCAAGCAATTACGTTTTGATATGGCATCGCCCACGAGGCCCGTAAACCCAGCGCATTTTGCGTGAACTACGCTATCGCAGAGCCAGCAGGGGGTACTCGGCTGATCATGGGTGATCTCTTTCCGATAGGATTTTCTGGCACATACAACAGAAAACTCCATAATAAAAAATTTGAACAAAATTAAAATCAAATAATATTTCAAAACAAATGGCTATCAAACCAGTGTGCCGGACAAACTCTAATAGGAGGTGTTCAGGCCAGCAGGAGATGATTGCCGCGCACTGTGCCAACTTCGTGCGCTCCGGTCCCAACTCGCTCTCGCGCGCTCGGAGGGGCGTTCGGGAGATTTTACGATCCACGATCCACCCGGCGCTCAAGCCATCATAGAGCATAGATCATAAGGCTTAGCTTAGTTACGTTTCCACCCCCGATTCAAACGGCCGAACTACCGCGCCCCAAAACCAAATACACACCTACATATTACGAAACACAGCTGCTTTTCATTTCTCGCGACGGCTTCTAGGAGGTTCACTGGATCAACGATTTTGACGTTTGGAGAATTGATCTTCGATCCGCCCCACTAAAAACAGGAGGAGAGGAGAACAGTTGCAGCAGCAGCTAATGAGAGAGAGAGCTACTCAACAGAAAGTTACGAGAGCGGGAGAGAAAGAACAGTAATTGAAGTTTAGGTGATAGGGAGAGAGTGATAATACAACAAAAGCTACAAGACGAGAGCTGTAATGCAATGTAATGCGTACTCACGGCAACAACAAACAATAATGTTTTAACACACATCAAAAGGAACTCGCGGAATAGAATAGATTTTCAGATTGTAGGCTGGTTAGGAAGTTAATTTAAGCTTATTTACGAAAACACCGGCTGTTTATGCAAAACAAAAGGAAAAAATGCGGAGCGCAAAACAAAAACGCGTTTGATCTACGAAAGAGAATGAACGAATACTTGTAAGAAAGAAAGATGGCAGAACTCGATTTTGCGTAGATAATCGGAGGAAAAATAATTTAACCAAAAAGGATAGTTAGCCTTTTCCAAAAATATACGATTCTCTGGATTCCCTCCTATTTGGGACTTTGGACTTACGAGGCGGATATTGGCAAGTGGAGATGGATAACGATGATAAAGAAAAAACTGCGTTCACTGATGGTGATGGACTGGCAAGAAGGTTTCAACACTTCCGCCCTCGGGAATCCTGACGAGATTCCGCACCTACCGGAAAGGACTGATTATTGTATCCCTAGTGATCACATCTCGACGCCTTTCCAGGTATCAATCCCACCTAGGGAGGACTGGGAGATGGGCGGACAAGGACCTGCAAATGCGGTCCACTTCTACACTGATGGCTCAAATGACTGCCGCAGGTCTCTGCATGAGATCGCAGAGCAGTTAGATATCTTCCTTACATGTGTCCCCGTACATAGGGACATCGAGCGGAATGATGCCGCCGTCGAGCTAGCCAGGCAGGGCACTACAATTCCTCTCTTATCATAGAGGGAGCAGGTAGCGGTGCCTTTGGCTACGTGTAGGCATCTTACGCACAAAATATTCGAGCAAAAGGCCAACGGGAGATGGCAGCAAACCATCTCCTGTAAAGTCTCGAGATTGATATGACTTCTTAATGACTTCTGCAGGACTTGTCGCGACGGAAAGAGGAGAAATCAGTCCCCCACTTCTTCTGCCATTGCCGTCGTCTTCGGCTTCTCGGGGCCGCTTTCCTCACGGCTATTTCGGACTTGTCCGACATCAGACAAGGGACCTTGTCCAAATTCATCCAAGCCTCCGGATGGGACTGCATTTAACCTGCAGTAGTCTGCTCTCACGGTTCAGGCAACGAGAAGGGGCACATGCCCATGCGGCAACACAATGAGCCTCTTATAGGTCCAAGTGAGATTGGTGGGGCGGGGGCTTTTATTACCCCTCCCAGGCTACCGCCTTAACCCAACCTAACCTAACCTATGGCTTTACACTGAATTTACAAAAACAAAATTCTGAATTATGGAAATATTGAATTTCATAAGTGGAGGAGAGACGACGGCTATGTGACGAATATAGATGCATCGCACAAAGTCGTAGGTCCACCCAATATGGGATTAGTGTGTTATAAGCTATGTCGTAAGGATGGAAATCAGAAATTATTGGCTGTCGAGCCCGTTGGAGAGGAATCCAAAAACATTTTAGTAGGCAAAAGGGAGAACTAATTGGACAGTATCAAAAGATTACAAAAAATTTGACAGCGAAACAAATCATTCTCAGATGAATAGCTACAGTACCAAGAGGAAAGAAGCAAGAGAATTAATATCAGAAATGGAACGTTATGGAATAATAGAGCCGTCCATGGAGTTCTCCAGTAGTACTTTTTTTTATATATATCTCTTGGACGTTGACATGCAATGACTGCATCTTACAAGAGGCGATGCAATTACTGCACCGTCAAGTGGCCCGTCTGAAACCAGCAGAAGGCGATTACGCGCGGATCCCAGGCAAAACGCAGCCCTCCTCCCGCCCAACCGACCGAGGGACGCTGCCGCATGACGCGCCTCGCCTAGCCGAACCGAACGCGAGCATGCAGGAAAGATAGCTGTTAGACTAATATTCGAGGAAAATTAGCACTAAACTTACTAAGAGAACTAAGCATGCATTCAAAATACAAATACCACTACAATTACTAATTACTAGAAAGGTGTGTAAGGACTATTAATTTAATAAGAGGAAGAGAATAAGTGGTGGATATAATATGGTACAGCGAATTATAATCCGAGCATAAGACCCTAAACGGTTCATGCAAGGAATAATTCGATCTACAAAGTGGAAGGAACAACGATATAAAATTTGTAGTAAGTCTAAGTTTAAGTCGTGAAGTTTATGCGGCTCAACAGATCTGGGCTGTCTATGTCACCCCTGATCAAGTTGTGCATAAAAATCACACCAAGCATTTTTCTACGGTTAACTAAGGATAGGAGGTTTACTAATAGCAGTCTACTAGAGTAAGATGGGAGTCTCACACCCGCATCCCAGTTAAGGCCCCGCAGAGCAAAGAGTAAAAAGTTTTTCTGTACTGTTTCTATACGGTCCTGGTGCACTTTGTACTGAGGGCACCATACACAGGAGCCGTATTCTAAGATCGGACGAACAATCGAGGTATAGAGGGTCTTTGTTATATAGGGGTCGTCAAATTCCTTTGACCACCTCTTTATAAACCCAAGCACGCCCATGGCCTTATTTACCATGGTAGAAATGTGTTCGGAAAACTATAACTTGGGGTCTAACATAACACCAAGATCATCCACCAGGGTAATTCTCTCAGGAGCCAACAAGGGGCTAGAACGATGAAATGTCATAACTTTGCATTTCGAAGCATTAAGGTGTAACAAGTTTGCACAACACCATGGCTGAAAGTTATTGAGATCGGATTGCAAGCGAAAATAAAATGAAATGTCCTTGTACTGCACAAAGAGTTTTACATCATCCGCATACATAAGTACTCGAGAGTATGTTAATACCTAAGGCAAGTCATTAATAAAGAGTGTGAAGAGTAAGGGGCCTAGATGGCTGCCTTGTGGTACTCCCAAAGAAACCTTTACTGGTAAAGAGAGGGAGTTTTTGAAGAGGACTCTTTGAGACCTGGAACAAAGATAGCTAGAAATCCATCTCAGGAGGTTGGGCGGAAACCCTAAAAGGTCAAGTTTATGCGCTAGAAGGGAATGGTTTACAGACCCGAATGCTTTACTAAAGTCGGTGTGAATAACATCCGTCTGTAAGTTACCTTGAAAGCCTTTAATAACGAAAGAGGTAAACTCTAACAAGTTCGTGGTGGTTGATCGCCGCCTTATAAATCCATGCTGAGTTGGAGATATAAGTGACTTGCAGAGATGTTGCAAGTGCGGAGTTAAAACCTTCTCAAACATTTTGGGAATAGCGGATATCTTTGCTGTACCGCTATAATTTTTTGCTTCAGACTTGCTACCTTTTTTATGAACAGGAATTATAAACGATTCTTTTCAGATCGGGGGGAAGCCAGAAGAATCAATGGACAGGGTGAATAGTTTAAGTAAGGGTCCACACAGTGCCTCGGCGCAGTACCTGAGTGCACAACCTGGAACCCCGTCTGGACCCGGTGAAAAAACCGGCTTAGCTAGTCGAAGATCATGAGGTAGAGAACATTTATTTAACAAGGGACTGAAAATGCCGTTCGACCTCGGTTAACCGTATGGGTACGGATGACCAGAGTAGCTTTCCTCAGAATAGGTGGTTTGGAAAAATTGGGCAAAAAGATCGGCCATTGCCTGATCATTATTTGCCGACGTATTACAAAATGATAGCGAGGATGGGTGTGCGGACGTTCTACGCTTACTGTTTACGAAGCAGTAAAACTGTTTAGGGTCCTGAGAAAAACGTATCCTGCATCGAGATAGGTAGTTATTATAGCATTGAGCATTAAGAACTGAAAAGTTTGACCGTGCTATTACATAGCGAGAGTGAGAGGGACACAAGAATCAAAAAATGTGCCAAGAGCATTGTAAAAAATGTTTGTGCCTTTTATGACATCAGTGCACAAGTACAAAGCTGACCAATGAAAATCCCTAATGAGGTTATTAAGCTTCTCAAACTCGGCCGATCCATTACAGTTGGTCCTATATCTAACGACACTTCGAAAGTAGGATGGTAAGCATCTTCAGGTATAGTGAGCGGAAGGGCTCGGGTTAACAACACTCTGGTCCGAATTTTTCACATGATTGACTTGAGACAGGGACAGGTCAAGCAAGCCGTCAACAAAGTAATGTCGTGACATGGGCACTAGGATACTAGACTCGTTTACCGAAGACCAAGCAGTTCCTGGCAAGTTGAAGTCACCAAAAACTATCATACGATCTTTATCTGATAGCGAGGAAGAAACGGCGGTTAAAGCAGACAAGTGCTGCTCATAAATAGAGATATCCGAAGAAGGTGGAATATACGAGCAGGTAATGAAAATAGTGAAAGCGGGAAGAATCAGTTTTACACAGGAATTCCAATTCCTGTTGAACTGGGACTGTGAAGTGTTCCGACGTGAAGTTAGAGTCCACTGCAATCAGAACCCCTCCTGCACGTCGAGACGAACGGTCCTTTCTAAAAGTTGTGTACCGACCTGCCAAAACCTCGGAACTAAGAATGTCCGGCCTTAACCATGTTTCAGTAAACAAAATAACGTGGGAAGCAAATGCAACACTTTCCCGGAAAAGAATGCTGAGCTTACTACGTAAGCCTCTAACATTCTGAAAGGTTGAAAGGACTAAAAGAGAAGTTAGTTTTTTGGAAGGGTGGAAGCAGGACGGAAAGATGAGGAAGATGAGGATGGCACATTGGGATGATTTGTAAGAGTTATGGGAGACCTATTCTTCTTCTTCGCCTTTAGCTCTTTCACCACCAAATGCTCTGGCCAAAATTTGGCAGAGCAAATGGTGCTAAAATCAGTTGGGGAGACACTTATTTTGAATGAAGCTATCTTTCTGGCATAAGAGAAATTAAACTTTTCCACCTTTTTGCTTTGCATAAAAGCAATTACATCATTAGATGTGAGGTCAGGGGCCAGCCGTGAGACAAAAACTTGTCGTTTTGGTGGGATCCCCACCAGTGGTTTAGGCACCACAGGCCTAGTATCTGTGGTGGCAATATCCGGAGGTCCGAAACGTCTATTTACTGGTCGGATCGGAATAGACGGGACAACTAGCGAGCTTGTGGACACCGCGGACACGGACGCTGCAGACGTTCTCCAAAGTGATGAATTCGGCTACCGAATCTGCCTTGCCAGCAGCTGTCGTTGCTCTTGGAGTGGCCAACGAGATCAACTGCTGCACACTTGGAGTGGTCGGAGTCAATTATCGGCCGCGAGCGGCTGAATGACGGTTGGCACTTGCAGATCCCGCGGAGTGACCTCGGAGACTCATTCAGTAGTTCCAGACTGCCATATTGAGACTCCATGGCTAAGATCCGATCATACTGCTTTTAAAGCCAACGGTCAGCTCCTTAAAGCCCTTCCGCGTCTGCCTCATACATATGACATCTCAACCGCACGGCATGTCTCACAACTGTAGTGCAAGCAATTACGTTTTGATATGGCATCGCCCACGAGGCCCGTAAACCCAGCGCATTTTGCGTGAACTACGCTATCGCAGAGCCAGCAGGGGGTACTCGGCTGATCATGGGTGATCTCTTTCCGATAGGATTTTCTGGCACATACAACAGAAAACTCCATAATAAAAAATTTGAACAAAATTAAAATCAAATAATATTTCAAAACAAATGGCTATCAAACCAGTGTGCCGGACAAACTCTAATAGGAGGTGTTCAGGCCAGCAGGAGATGATTGCCGCGCACTGTGCCAACTTCGTGCGCTCCGGTCCCAACTCGCTCTCGCGCGCTCGGAGGGGCGTTCGGGAGATTTTACGATCCACGATCCACCCGGCGCTCAAGCCATCATAGAGCATAGATCATAAGGCTTAGCTTAGTTACGTTTCCACCCCCGATTCAAACGGCCGAACTACCGCGCCCCAAAACCAAATACACACCTACATATTACGAAACACAGCTGCTTTTCATTTCTCGCGACGGCTTCTAGGAGGTTCACTGGATCAACGATTTTGACGTTTGGAGAATTGATCTTCGATCCGCCCCACTAAAAACAGGAGGAGAGGAGAACAGTTGCAGCAGCAGCTAATGAGAGAGAGAGCTACTCAACAGAAAGTTACGAGAGCGGGAGAGAAAGAACAGTAATTGAAGTTTAGGTGATAGGGAGAGAGTGATAATACAACAAAAGCTACAAGACGAGAGCTGTAATGCAATGTAATGCGTACTCACGGCAACAACAAACAATAATGTTTTAACACAAATCAAAAGGCACTCGCGGAATAGAATAGATTTTCAGATTGTAGGCTGGTTAGGAAGTTAATTAAAGCTTATTTACGAAAACACCGGCTGTTTATGCAAAACAAAAGGAAAAAAATGCGGAGTGCAAAACAAAAACGCGTTTGATCTACGAAAGAGAATGAACGAATACTTGTAAGAAAGAAAGATGGCAGAACTCGATTTTGCGTAGATAATCTGGATTCCCTCCTATTTGGGACTTTGGACTTACGAGGCGGATATTGGCAAGTGGAGATGGATAACGATGATAAAGAAAAAACTGCGTTCACTATTGGTGATGGACTGGCAAGAAGGTTTCAACACTTCCGCCCTCGGGAATCCTGACGAGATTCCGCACCTACCGGAAAGGACTGTTTATTGTATCCCTAGTGATCACATCTCGACGCCTTTCCAGGTATCAATCCCACCTAGGGAGGACTGGGAGATGGGCGGACAAGGACCTGCAAATGCGGTCCACTTCTACACTGATGGCTCAAATGACTGCCGCAGGTCTCTGCATGAGATCGCAGAGCAGTTAGATATCTTCCTTACATGTGTCCCCGTACCTAGGGACATCGAGCGGAATGATGCCGCCGTCGAGCTAGCCAGGCAGGGCACTACAATTCCTCTCTTATCATAGAGGGAGCAGGTAGCGGTGCCTTTGGCTACGTGTAGGCATCTTACGCACGAAATATTCGAGCAAAAGGCCAACGGGAGATGGCAGCAAACCATCTCCTGTAAAGTCTCGAGATTGATATGACTTCTTAATGACTTCTGCAGGACTTGTCGCGACGGAAAGAGGAGAAATCAGTCCCCCACTTCTTCTGCCATTGCCGTCGTCTTCGGCTTCTCGGGGCCGCTTTCCTCACGGCTATTTCGGACTTGTCCGACATCAGACAAGGGACCTTGTCCAAATTCATCCAAGCCTCCGGATGGGACTGCATTTAACCTGCAGTAGTCTGCTCTCACGGTTCAGGCAACGAGAAGGGGCACATGCCCATGCGGCAACACAATGAGCCTCTTATAGGTCCAAGTGAGATTGGTGGGGCGGGGGCTTTTATCACCCCTCCCAGGCTACCGCCTTAACCCAACCTAACCTAACCTATGGCTTTACACTGAATTTACAAAAACAAAATTCTGAATTATGGAAATATTGAATTTCATAAGTGGAGGAGAGACGACGGCTATGTGACGAATATAGATGCATCGCACAAAGTCGTAGGTCCACCCAATATGGGATTAGTGTGTTATAAGCTATGTCGTAAGGATGGAAATCAGAAATTATTGGCTGTCGAGCCCGTTGGAGAGGAATCCAAAAACATTTTAGTAGGCAAAAGGGAGAACTAATTGGACAGTATCAAAAGATTACAAAAATTTGACAGCGAAACAAATCATTCTCAGATGAATAGCTACAGTACCAAGAGGAAAGAACAAGAGAATTAATATCAGAAATGGAACGTAATGGAATAATAGAGCCGTCCATGGAGTTCTCCAGTAGTACTTTTTTTTTTATATATCTCTTGGACGTTGACATGCAATGACTGCATCTTACAAGAGGCGATGCAATTACTGCACCGTCAAGTGGCCCGTCTGAAACCAGCAGAAGGCGATTACGCGCGGATCCCAGGCAAAACGCAGCCCTCCTCCCGCCCAACCGACCGAGGGACGCTGCCGCATGACGCGCCTCGCCTAGCCGAACCGAACGCGAGCATGCAGGAAAGATAGCTGTTAGACTAATATTCGAGGAAAATTAGCACTAAACTTACTAAGAGAACTAAGCATGCATTCAAAATACAAATACCACTACAATTACTAATTACTAGAAAGGTGTGTAAAGATTAGTAATTTAATAAGAGGAAGAGAATAAGTGGTGGATATAATATGGTACAGCGAATTATAATCCGAGCATAAGACCCTGAACGGTTCATGCAAGGAATAATTCGATCTACAAAGTGGAAGGAACAACGATATAAAATTTCTAGTAAGTCTAAGTTTAAGTCGTGCAGTTTATGCGGCTCAACAGATCAGGGCTGTCTATGTCACCCCTGATCAAGTTGTGCATAAAAATCACACCAAGCATTTTTCTACGGTTAACTAAGGATGGGAGGTTTACTTTGTACTGAGGGCACCATACACAGGAGCCGTATTCTAAGATCGGACGAACAATCGAGGTATAGAGGGTCTTCGTCGAGGTCGTTCCTTTGACCACCTCTTTATAAACCCAAGCATGCCCATGGCCTTATTTACCATGGTAGAAATGTGTTTAACTTTAACTTGAGGTCTAACATAACACCAAGATCATCCACCAGGGTAATTCTCTCAAGAGAACCACCACATAGGGTATAGGGAGCCAACAAGGGGCTAGAACGATGACTGGTGAAGAGAGGGAGTTTTTGAAGAGGACTCTTTGAGACCTGGAACAAAGATAGCTAGAAATCCATCTCAGGAGGTTGGGCGGAAACCCTAAAAGGTCAAGCTTATGCGCTAGAAGGGAATGGTTTACAGACCCGAATGCTTTACTAAAGTCGGTGTGAATAACATCCGTCTGTAAGTTACCTTGAAAGCCTTTAATAACGAAAGCGGTAAACTCTAACAAGTTCGTGGTGGTTGATCGCCGCCTTATAAATCCATGCTGAGTTGGAGATATAAGTGACTTGCAGAGATGTTGCAATTGCGGAGTTAAAACCTTCTCAAACATTTTGGGAATAGCGGATATCTTTGCTGTACCACTATAATTTTTTGCTTCAGACTTGCTACCTTTTTTATGGAGAGGAATTATAAACGATTCCTTCCAGATCGGCGGGAAGCAAGAAGAATCAATGGACAGGGTGTTTAGTTTAAGTAAGGGTCCACACAGTGCCTCGGCGCAGTACCTGACTTGAGATGTCATATGTATGAGGCAGACGCGGAAGGGCTTTAAGCAGCTGACCGTTGGCTTTAAAAGCAGTATGATCGGCTCTTAGCCATGGAGTCTCAATATGGCAGTCTGGAACTACTGAATGAGTCTCCGAGGTCACTCCGCGGGATCTGCAAGTGCCAACCGTCATTCAGCCGCTCGCGGCCGATAATTGACTCCGACCACTCCAAGTGTGCAGCAGTTGGCCGTTCATCACTTTGGAGAACGTCTGCAGCGTCCGTGTCCGCGGTGTCCGCAAGCTCGCTAGTTGTCCCGTCTATTCCGATCCGACCAGTAAATAGACGTTTCGGACCTCCGGATATTGCCACCACAGATACTAGGCCTGTGGTGCCTAAACCGCTGGTGGGGATCCGACCAAAACGACAAGTTTTTGTCTTACGGCTGGCCCCTGACCTCACATCTAATGATGTAATTGCTTTTATGCAAAGCAAAAAATGTAGAAGTTTAATTTCTCTTATGCCAGGAAGATAGCTTCATTCAAAATAAGTGTCTCCCCAACTGATTTTAGCACCATTTGCTCTGCCAAATTTTGGCCAGAGCGAGGCCCGTAAACCCAGCGCATTTTGCGTGAACTACGCTATCGCAGAGCCAGCAGGGGGTACTCGGCTGATCATGGGTGATCTCTTTCCGATAGGATTTTCTGGCACATACAACAGAAAACTCCATAATAAAAAATTTGAACAAAATTAAAATCAAATAATATTTCAAAACAAATGGCTATCAAACCAGTGTGCCGGACAAACTCTAATAGGAGGTGTTCAGGCCAGCAGGAGATGATTGCCGCGCACTGTGCCAACTTCGTGCGCTCCGGTCCCAACTCGCTCTCGCGCGCTCGGAGGGGCGTTTGGGAGATTTTACGATCCACGATCCACCCGGCGCTCAAGCCATCATAGAGCATAGATCATAAGGCTTAGCTTAGTTACGTTTCCACCCCCGATTCAAACGGCCGAACTACCGCGCCCCAGAACCAAAATTTCTCGCGACGGCTTCTAGGAGGTTCACTGGATCAACGATTTTGACGTTTGGAGAATTGATCTTCGATCCGCCCCACTAAAAACAGGAGGAGAGGAGAACAGTTGCAGCAGCAGCTAATGAGAGAGAGAGCTACTCAACAGAAAGTTACGAGAGCGGGAGAGAAAGAACAGTAATTGAAGTTTAGGTGATAGGGAGAGAGTGATAATACAACAAAAGCTACAAGACGAGAGCTGTAATGCAATGTAATGCGTACTCACGGCAACAACAAACAATAATGTTTTAACACAAATCAAAAGGCACTCGCGGAATAGAATAGATTTTCAGATTGTAGGCTGGTTAGGAAGTTAATTAAAGCTTATTTACGAAAACACCGGCTGTTTATGCAAAACAAAAGGAAAAAAATGCGGAGTGCAAAACAAAAACGCGTTTGATCTACGAAAGAGAATGAACGAATACTTGTAAGAAAGAAAGATGGCAGAACTCGATTTTGCGTAGATAATCGGAGGAAAAATAATTTAACCAAAAAGGATAGTTAGCCTTTTCCAAAAATATACGATTCTCTGGATTCCCTCCTATTTGGGACTTTGGACTTACGAGGCGGATATTGGCAAGTGGAGATGGATAACGATGATAAAGAAAAAACTGCGTTCACTATTGGTGATGGACTGGCAAGAAGGTTTCAACACTTCCGCCCTCGGGAATCCTGACGAGATTCCGCACATACCGGAAAGGACTGATTATTGTATCCCTAGTGATCACATCTCGACGCCTTTCCAGGTATCAATCCCACCTAGGGAGGACTGGGAGATGGGCGGACAAGGACCTGCAAATGCGGTCCACTTCTACACTGATGGCTCAAAGGTTGACGGCCGCGTGGGAGGCGGAGTCTACTGTATCGAGCTGAACATCAGTCATTGCTTCAGGCTCCCGAATCACTGAAGTGTGTTCCAAGCGGAGGTTATGGCCATCAAGGAGGCCATCTCTATTGTCTCCAAACTACTTCTAGACACGCACTTCTCGGACAGCCTAGCAGCTATTAAAGCTTTAGGCTTGATATCGTCGAACTCAGCGACTGTAAATGACTGCCGCAGGTCTCTGCATGAGATCGCAGAGCAGTTAGATATCTTCCTTACATGTGTCCCCGTACATAGGGACATCGAGCGGAATGATGCCGCCGTCGAGCTAGCCAGGCAGGGCACTACAATTCCTCTCTTATCATAGAGGGAGCAGGTAGCGGTGCCTTTGGCTACGTGTAGGCATCTTACGCACGAAATATTCGAGCAAAAGGCCAACGGGAGATGGCAGCAAACCATCTCCTGTAAAGTCTCGAGATTGATATGACTTCTTAATGACTTCTGCAGGACTTGTCGCGACGGAAAGAGGAGAAATCAGTCCCCCACTTCTTCTGCCATTGCCGTCGTCTTCGGCTTCTCGGGGCCGCTTTCCTCACGGCTATTTCGGACTTGTCCGACATCAGACAAGGGACCTTGTCCAAATTCATCCAAGCCTCCGGATGGGACTGCATTTAACCTGCAGTAGTCTGCTCTCACGGTTCAGGCAACGAGAAGGGGCACATGCCCATGCGGCAACACAATGAGCCTCTTATAGGTCCAAGTGAGATTGGTGGGGCGGGGGCTTTTATCACCCCTCCCAGGCTACCGCCTTAACCCAACCTAACCTAACCTATGGCTTTACACTGAATTTACAAAAACAAAATTCTGAATTATGGAAATATTGAATTTCATAAGTGGAGGAGAGACGACGGCTATGTGACGAATATAGATGCATCGCACAAAGTCGTAGGTCCACCCAATATGGGATTAGTGTGTTATAAGCTATGTCGTAAGGATGGAAAGGAAAAATTATTGGCTGTCGAGCCCGTTGGAGAGGAATCCAAAAACATTTTAGTAGGCAAAAGGGAGAACTAATTGGACAGTATCAAAAGATTACAAAAAATTTGACAGCGAAACAAATCATTCTCAGATGAATAGCTACAGTACCAAGAGGAAAGAAGCAAGAGAATTAATATCAGAAATGAAACGTAATGGAATAATAGAGCCGTCCATGGAGTTCTCTTGGACGTTGACATGCAATGACTGCATCTTACAAGAGGCGATGCAATTACTGCACCGTCAAGTGGCCCGTCTGAAACCAGCAGAAGGCGATTACGCGCGGATCCCAGGCAAACGCAGCCCTCCTCCCGCCCAACCGACCGAGGGACGCTGCCGCATGACGCGCCTCGCGTAGCCGAACCGAACGCGAGCATGCAGGAAAGATAGCTGTTAGACTAATATTCGAGGAAAATTAGCACTAAACTTACTAAGAGAACTAAGCATGCATTCAAAATACAAATACCACTACAATTACTAATTACTAGAAAGGTGTGTAGGGACTATTAATTTAATAAGAGGAAGAGAATAAGTGGTGGATATAATATGGTACAGCGAATTATAATCCGAGCATAAGACCCTAAACGGTTCATGCAAGGAATAATTCGATCTACAAAGTGGAAGGAACAACGATATAAAATTTCTAGTAAGTCTAAGTTTAAGTCGTGAAGTTTATGCGGCTCAACAGATCAGGGCTGTCTATGTCACCCCTGATCAAGTTGTGCATAAAAATCACACCAAGCATTTTTCTACGGTTAACTAAGGATGGGAGGTTTACTAATAGCAGTCTGCTATAGTAAGATGGGAGTCTCACACCCGCATCCCAGTTAAGTCCCCGCAGAGCAAAGAGTAATAAGTTTTTCTGTACTGATTCTATACGGTCCTGGTGTACTTTGTACTGAGGGCACCATACACAGGAGCCGTATTTTAAGATCGGACGAACAATCGAGGTATAGAGGGTCTTTGTCGAGGTCGTTCCTTTGACCACCTCTTTATAAACCCAAGCACGCCCATGGCCTTATTTACCATGATAGAAATGTGTTCGGAAAACTTTAACTTGGGGTCTAACATAACACCAAGATCATCCACCAGGGTAATTCTCTCAGGAGAACCACCACATAGGGTATAGGGAGCCAACAAGGGGCTAGAACGATGAAATGTCATAACTTTGCATTTCGAAGCATTAAGGTGTAACAAGTTTGCACAACACCATGACTGAAAGTTATTGAGATCGGATTGCAAGCGAGAATGAAATGAAATGTCCTTGCACTGGACACAGAGTTTAACATCATCCGCATACATAAGTACTCGAGAGTATGTTAATACCTAAGGCAAGTCATTAATAAAGAGTGTGAAGAGTAAGGGGCCTAGATGGCTGCCTTGTGGTACTCCCGAAGAAACCTTTACTGGTAAAGAGAGGGAGTTTTTGAAGAGGACTCTTTGAGACCTGGAACAAAGATAGCTAGAAATCCATCTCAGGAGGTTGGGCGGAAACCCTAAAAGGTCAAGTTTATGCGCTAGAAGGGAATGGTTTACAGACCCGAATGCTTTACTAAAGTCGGTGTGAATAACATCCGTCTGTAAGTTACCTTGAAAGCCTTTAATAACGAAAGCGGTAAACTCTAGCAAGTTCGTGGTGGTTGATCGCCGCCTTATAAATCCATGCTGAGTTGCGGAGTTAAAACCTTCTCAAACATTTTGGACATTTTAGCGGATATCTTTGCTGTACCGCTATAATTTTTTGCTTCAGACTTGCTACCTTTTTTATGGAGAGGAATTATAAACGATTCCTTCCAGATCGGGGGGAAGCAAGAAGAATCAATGGACAGGGTGAATAGTTTAAGTAAGGGTCCACACAGTGCCTATGCGCAGTACCTGAGTACACAACCTGGAACCCCGTCTGGACCCGGTGAAAAAACCGGCTTAGCTAGTCGAAGATCATGAAGTAGAGAGTATTAATTTAACAAGGGACTGAAAATGCCGTTCGACCTCGGTTAACTGTATGGGTACGGATGACCAGAGTAGCTTTCCTCAGAATAGGTGGTTTGGAAAAATTGGGCAAAAAGATCGGCAATTGCCTGATCATTATTTGCCGACGTATTACAAAATGATAGCAAGGATGGGTGTGCGGACGTTCTACGCTTACTGTTTACGAAGCAGTAAAACTGTTTAGGGTCCTTAGAAAAACGTATCCTGCATCGAGATAGGTAGTTCTTATAGCATTGAGCATTAAGAACTGAAAAGTTTGACCGAGGTATGCCTTTTATGACATCAGTGCACAAGTACAAGGCTGACCAATGAAAATCCCTAATGAGGTTATTAAGCTTCTCAAACTCGGCCGATCCATTACAGTTGGTCCTATATCTAACGACACTTCGAAAGTAGGATGGTAAGCATCTTCAGGTATAGTGAGCGGAAGGGCTCGGGTTAACAACACTCTGGTCCGAATTTTTCACATGATTGACTTGAGACAGGGACAGGTCAAGCAAGCCGTCAACAAAGTCATGTCGTGACATGGGCACTAGGATACTAGACTCGTTTACCGAAGACCAAGCAGTTCCTGGCAAGTTGAAGTCACCAAAAACTATCATACGATCTTTATCTGATAGCGAGGAAGAAACGGCGGTTAAAGCAGACAAGTGCTGCTCATAAATAGAGATATCCGAAGAAGGTAGAATATTCGAGCAGGTAATGAAAATAGTGAAAGCGGGAAGAATCAGTTTTACACAGGAATTCCAATTCCTGTTGAACTGGGACTGTGAAGTGTTCCGACGTGAAGTTAGAGTCCACTGCAATCAGAACCCCTCCTGCACGTCGAGACGAACGGTCCTTTCTAAAAGTTGTGTACCGACCTGCCAAAACCTCGGAACTAAGAATGTCCGGCCTTAACCATGTTTCAGTAAACAAAATAACGTGGGAAGCAAATGCAACACTATCCCGGAAAAGAATGCTGAGCTTACTACGTAAGCCTCTAACATTCTGAAAGGTTGAAAGGACTAAAAGAGAAGTTAGTTTTTTGGAAGGGTGGAAGCAGGACGGAAAGATGATGAAGATCAGGATGGCACATTGGGATGATTTGTAAGAGTTATGGGAGACCTATTCTTCTTCTTCGCCTTTAGCTCTTTCACCACCAAATGCTCTGGCCAAAATTTGGCAGAGCAAATGGTGCTAAAATCAGTTGGGGAGACACTTATTTTGAATGAAGCTATCTTTCTGGCATAAGAGAAATTAAACTTTTCCACTTTTTTGCTTTGCATAAAAGCAATTACATCATTAGATGTGAGGTCAGGGGCCAGCCGTGAGACAAAAACTTATCGTTTTGGTGGGATCCCAACCAGTGGTTTAGGCACCACAGGCCTAGTACCTGTTGTGGCAATATCCGGAGGTCCGGAACGTCTATTTACTGGTGGGATCGGAATAGACGGGAGAACTAGCGAGCTTGCGGACACGGACGCTGCAGACGTTCTCCAAAGTGATGAATTCGGCTACCGAATCTGCCTTGCCAGAAGCTGTCGTTGCTCTTGGAGTGGCAAACGAGATCAACTGCTGCACACTTGGAGTGGTCGGAGTCAATTATCGGCCGCGAGCGGCTGAATGACGGTTGGCACTTGCAGATCCCGCGGAGTGACCCTATTACGCCTCGGAGACTCATTCAGTAGTTCCAGACTCCATGGCTAAGAGCCGATCGTACTGCTTTTAAAGCCAACGGTCAGCTCCTTAAAGCCCTTCCGCGTCTGCCTCATACATATGACATCTCAACCGCACGGAATGTCTCACAACTGTAGTGCAAGCTATTACGTTTTGATATGGCATCGCCCACGAGGCCCGTAAACCCAGCGCATTTTGCGTGAACTACGCTATCGCAGAGCCAGCAGGGGGTACTCGTCTGATCATGGGTGATCTCAAACCAGAGTGCCAGACAAACGCCAATAGGAGGAGAGGAGAACAGTTGCAGCAGCAGCTAATGAGAGAGAGAGCTACTCAACAGAAAGTTACGAGAGCGGGAGAGAAAGAACAGTAATTGAAGTTTAGGTGATAGGGAGAGAGTGATAATACAACAAAAGCTACAAGACGAGAGCTGTAATGCAATGTAATGCGTACTCACGGCAACAACAAACAATAATGTTTTAACACAAATCAAAAGGCACTCGCGGAATAGAATAGATTTTCAGATTGTAGGCTGGTTAGGAAGTTAATTAAAGCTTATTTACGAAAACACCGGCTGTTTATGCAAAACAAAAGGAAAAAAATGCAGAGTGCAAAACAAAAACGCGTTTGATCTACGAAAGAGAATGAACGAATACTTGTAAGAAAGAAAGATGGCAGAACTCGATTTTGCGTAGATAATCGGAGGAAAAATAATTTAACCAAAAAGGATAGTTAGCCTTTTCCAAAAATATACGATTCTCTGGATTCCCTCCTATTTGGGACTTTGGACTTACGAGGCGGATATTGGCAAGTGGAGATGGATAACGATGATAAAGAAAAAACTGCGTTCACTATTGGTGATGGACTGGCAAGAAGGTTTCAACACTTCCGCCCTCGGGAATCCTGACGAGATTCCGCACATACCGGAAAGGACTGATTATTGTATCCCTAGTGATCACATCTCGACGCCTTTCCAGGTATCAATCCCACCTAGGGAGGACTGGGAGATGGGCGGACAAGGACCTGCAAATGCGGTCCACTTCTACACTGATGGCTCAAAGGTTGACGGCCGCGTGGGAGGCGGAGTCTACTGTATCGAGCTGAACATCAGTCATTGCTTCAGGCTCCCGAATCACTGAAGTGTGTTCCAAGCGGAGGTTATGGCCATCAAGGAGGCCATCTCTATTGTCTCCAAACTACTTCTAGACACGCACTTCTCGGACAGCCTAGCAGCTATTAAAGCTTTAGGCTTGATATCGTCGAACTCAGCGACTGTAAATGACTGCCGCAGGTCTCTGCATGAGATCGCAGAGCAGTTAGATATCTTCCTTACATGTGTCCCCGTACATAGGGACATCGAGCGGAATGATGCCGCCGTCAAGCTAGCCAGGCAGGGCACTACAATTCCTCTCTTATCATAGAGGGAGCAGGTAGCGGTGCCTTTGGCTACGTGTAGGCATCTTACGCACGAAATATTCGAATAAAAGGCCAACGGGAGATGGCAGCAAACCATCTCCTGTAAAGTCTCGAGATTGATATGACTTCTTAATGACTTCTGCAGGACTTGTCGCGACGGAAAGAGGAGAAATCAGTCCCCCACTTCTTCTGCCATTGCCGTCGTCTTCGGCTTCTCGGGGCCGCTTTCCTCACGGCTATTTCGGACTTGTCCGACATCAGACAAGGGACCTTGTCCAAATTCATCCAAGCCTCCGGATGGGACTGCATTTAACCTGCAGTAGTCTGCTCTCACGGTTCAGGCAACGAGAAGGGGCACATGCCCATGCGGCAACACAATGAGCCTCTTATAGGTCCAAGTGAGATTGGTGGGGCGGGGGCTTTTATCACCCCTCCCAGGCTACCGCCTTAACCCAACCTAACCTAACCTATGGCTTTACACTGAATTTACAAAAACAAAATTCTGAATTATGGAAATGTTGAATTTCATGTAAGTGGAGGAGAGACGACGGCTATGTGACGAATATAGATGCATCGCACAAAGTCGTAGGTCCACCCAATATGGGATTAGTGTGTTATAAACTATGTCGTAAGGATGGAAATGAGAAATTATTGGCTGTCGAGCCCGTTGGAGAGGAATCCAAAAACATTTTAGTAGGCAAAAGGGAGAACTAATTGGACAGTATCAAAAGATTACAAAAATTTGACAGCGAAACAAATCATTCTCAGATGAATAGCTACAGTACCAAGAGGAAAGAACAAGAGAATTAATATCAGAAATGGAACGTAATGGAATAATAGAGCCGTCCATGGAGTTCTCCAGTAGTACTTTTTTTTTTATATATCTCTTGGACGTTGACATGCAATGACTGCATCTTACAAGAGGCGATGCAATTACTGCACCGTCAAGTGGCCCGTCTGAAACCAGCAGAAGGCGGTTACGCGTGGATCCCAGGCAAAACGCAGCCCTCCTTCCGCCCAACGGACCGAGGGACGCTGTCGAATGGCGCGCGGCGCGTAGCCGAACCGAACGCGAGCATGCAGGAAAGATAGCTGTTAGACTAATATTCGAGGAAAATTAGCACTAAACTTACTAAGAGAACTAAGCATGCATTCAAAATACAAATACCACTACAATTACTAATTACTAGAAAGGTGTGTAGGGACTATTAATTTAATAAGAGGAAGAGAATAAGTGGTGGATATAATATGGTACAGCGAATTATAATCCGAGCATAAGACCCTAAACGGTTCATGCAAGGAATAATTCGATCTACAAAGTGGAAGGAACAACGATATAAAATTTCTAGTAAGTCTAAGTTTAAGTCGTGAAGTTTATGCGGCTCAACAGATCAGGGCTGTCTATGTCACCCCTGATCAAGTTGTGCATAAAAATCACACCAAGCATTTTTCTACGGTTAACTAAGGATGGGAGGTTTACTAATAGCAGTCTGCTATAGTAAGATGGGAGTCTCACACCCGCATCCCAGTTAAGTCCCCGCAGAGCAAAGAGTAATAAGTTTTTCTGTACTGATTCTATACGGTCCTGGTGTACTTTGTACTGAGGGCACCATACACAGGAGCCGTATTCTAAGATCGGACGAACAATCGAGGTATAGAGGGTCTTTGTCGAGGTCGTTCCTTTGACCACCTCTTTATAAACCCAAGCACGCCCATGGCCTTATTGACCATGATAGAATTGTGTTCAGAAAACTTTAACTTGAGGTCTAACATAACACCAAGATCATCCACCAGGGTAATTCTCTCAGGAGAACCACCACATAGGGTATAGGGAGCCAACAAGGGGCTAGAACGATGAAATGTCATAACTTTGCATTTCGAAGCATTAAGGTGTAACAAGTTTGCACAACACCATGACTGAAAGTTATTGAGATCGGATTGCAAGCGAGAATGAAATGAAATGTCCTTGTACTGGACAAAGAGTTTAACATCATCCGTATACATAAGTACTCGAGAGTATGTTAATACCTAAGGCAAGTCATTAATAAAGAGTGTGAAGAGTAAGGGGCCTAGATGGCTGCCCTGTGGTACTCCCGAAGAAACCTTGACTGGTGAAGAGAGGGAGTTTTTGACGAGGACTCTTTGAGACCTGGAACAAAGATAGCTAGAAATCCAGAGTCCAGAGGATCGGCTTGAGGTGCTTCTTCGGAGGTTTCGGGAGGTAGAAAATTGCATCGAACCAATAATAAAGTCTACCAAAGAAGAGCTAGATTGTGAAGCACACTTTGTTCGCTTCGTAGATTCCTGACCCTTGAGAGAAAGTTAGATCGTCGCCCTGATGTTAAATCTCAGTATGCAGCATTTATAAAGGAGTACCTTGATTTAGGCCATATGTCTCAGGTTCCTACCCAGTCAATCAGCAACTGCCGATATTTTTGGCTTACCATTGCATCATGAAGGAAGATAGTTCTACGACCAAGCTTCGCGTCGTTTTTGATGGATCCGCTTCAACCTCATCTGGATATTCCCTGAACGACGTTTTAATGGCTGGTCCCGTAATCCAACCCAAACTGTTTCATATTCTTGCTCGATTTCGGTCATACGCCGTTGCGATTACGGGAGATATCTGTAAGATGTATCGTTGTGTAAGAGTCTCGACCGAGGATAGCAACTTGAAGTGTATTCTGTGGAAAAACTCCAGGGAAGAAGACTTGCGTGTGCTTATGTGACGAAGCCTGCCTCCTATTTATCTGTGCGAGCGATGCATCAGTTGGCAATGGACGAGCAGATGGCGTTTCCAGTTGGAGCTGAAATCCTTCGCCGTGACTTCTACGTGGATGACTTGATATCTGGAGCCAGCTCTCAGGAAGAGGCTATCCGAATTCGGAAGCAAACTACTGGAATTTTGTCTAGAGGTCAGTTCAGATTGAGGAAATGGTGTTCGAACGTCCCTGCTGTGCTGTATGGAGTTCCGGAAGAGGACAATTAAACATTTTTGAAGTTCGACGATGGCAGCCATGTGACTAAAACCTTAGGACTTGCGTGGGATCCGGTTTCTGATCTACTATTATTTTCGTTCTCGGCCCTTCAATCTTCTTTGAATTCCTGCAGGCGCTCTGTTTTGTCATCCATAGCGCGATTCTACGATCCTCTCGGACTAGCTGGTCCCGTAATTACTAAATCCAAAATCTTTCTCCAGCGCTTGTGCCAAGAAAAGTTGTCCTGGGATGAAAGCCTTCCAGTCGCACTGAATACCGAGTGGCAGGAAATATGCACCAGCTTTGGTCAGATTCGTCGACTTGAATTTCCTCGGCTTGTACTCCTTCCAGACTCTACGCTGGAAATTCACGGATTTTGCGATGCCAGCATCGAGGCTTATGGTGCATGCATTTATGTCGTGTCCAAGGGTCAGCATTCCAGCAGTCACTTACTTTGTGCCAAATCTCGTGTGGCTCCTTTGAAGACACTTAGAGTACCAAAGTTGGAGCTTTGTGGAGCGGAGTTGCTGGCTAGGCTCATATCTGAGATAGCTGGAATGAATGTACTCAAGGGAAGGTGTTACTGTTGGTGTGATTCTGCCGTTGCGCTCTCATGGATTCGGGACGAGCCGTCAAGATTTAATATTTTTGTTGCAAATAGAGTGTCAACGATTCAGGAAATGACCGAAAAAATGGAATGGCGCTATGTTCCCACAGCTTTAAACCCAGCCGACATTCTGTCTCGAGGGGCTCATCCGACTGAGCTGAATGAGTTACCTCTTTGGGCTCATGGTCCTCCATTTCTTTGCGGCTCCTCAGATGACTGGCCACCCACTGTGCTACCTGATAAGCCAGCCCATGAACTTCGTCGGAAGGCTCTTCTGGTTAAATCGCCCCACATGGACATTATTGCTGATTTCAACTGTGCGAATTCATTTGCTTCTTTGCAACGCGTTTTCGGATACATTCACAAGTTTTGCAACCGGATTCGGCGCCCCGGACTCACTGTCTCAGACATTGAACATGGAACCCAGGTATTGCTACGACTAGTCCAGCGTACTCAGCTATGGGAGGACATGAAGTCACTGCGGGCAAGGGGAGCAGTCTCCTCATCGAGCTCAATTGCATCGTTGTCGCCATTCATGGATCAGTTTGGACCTCTCAGGGTAGATGGTCGACTGAAAAACTCTTCGTTGGATTTTGATGGCCGTCATCCAATCATCTTGCCCAGCAGCCATCCACTGACTCTTGCAATAATCTCCCATTTTCATGAGTGGAATCTGCACGCTGATCCTCGAGCTTTTCTTGGACTAATTAGATCCCAATATTGGCCTATTGGGGGGAGGAAGACGGTAAACAAGGCAGTAAACAAGTACATAAAATACTTTCGACTGAAGCCCAGGGGATTTGAAGCATATTATGGCGGATCTTCTAAAGGAGCGGCTCGATGGTTCTCATGCCTTTGAGATCACAGGCGTAGACTTTTGTGGGCCGTTTTTCTACAAACCGGAGGCACGCAACAAGGCTCCAATCAAGTGCTACGTCTGCGTCTTCATTTGTTTCGCTACCAAGGCTGTTCATCTGGAGCTTATAAAAGACTTATCCACAGTTTCTTTTCTTCATGGACTAAAGCGCTTCATATGTACCATACGAAAGCAGCGGCAAATTTGGTCAGACAACGTAACAAATTTTGTCGGTGCTAAAAATGAGCTGATGGAATTAAAGCGCCTGGTCCTCAGCGATGACCATCAGAAGGCGCTGCTGGATTTTTGCTTGGTCGAAGCTATGGACTGGCATTTCATTCCTCCGCGCTCCCCTCATTTTGGTGGTCTATGGGAGGCTGCAGTGAAGACGGCCAAGTACCACTTCTACCGTGCGATAGGCAACTCGGTGCTTGGATTTGACGAGCTGCGGATGCTGTTGTGCCACATTACGGCAGTAATTAATTCAAGACCTCTAGTTTCAATTTCAGAGAGCCCTGCCGATCTAGATGTTCGCTGAGCCTGACGTCACGCAGCTAAACTTCGATCGCCTGGACGGCTGGCAGCGCGTGTCGTACCTGCAGCAGCTCTTTTGGTCCCGGTGGAAGGAGGAGTACATAACGTCACTGCAGCAGCGCTCAAAGTGGCGCACTTCGAAGCCTAGTTTAGCAGTCGCAGATTTGGTTCTTGTCAAGAATGAGAATCTTCCTCCCATGAAGTGGCCACTGGCGAGAGTGGTCGAGCTTTTGCCTGGACGAGATGGCGTTTCCCGAGTTGCTGTGCTGAAGACGTCATCTGGAATCACCAAGCGCGCCATCAACAAGCTGTGCCTGCTGCCCCTTAAAGATGCTGTTGAAAGTCAGGCTTCCAACGGGGGGAGTATGTCGGGTCAAGCAGCTTAAATATTTTAAATTATTGCCAGTGGTGCGGCCCAAAGGAAATGCATTTTGGTGTTGTCGTTTCCAATGCCCCCACTGCAAAGATCATTTGCTACCGCATATGCGCATGCAGCGGAATTCTTTCGTCTCCTTATGTCGCAATCTCTCGTAATCGGCTTAACAGCGTCCCCGAGCAGCTCTTACGCTCTCGGGCTATCATACGCTCTCGCTCGCGTCTAAGCTTGCTGCATAGGGCCCGGCAGATTGGCCCGTCAGCCCTTGCATGAGCAGTCTTGAGCTAATCGTCGCAGCTATTAGATTAACATCCTCGCATCAATCGTTCTCCCCATATGTACATACGCGATAAGTTGGCTTACATGTGCAAATAAATTGTGAATTTTATAAACCCTCTCGACTTTCATTAAATTAAATATTGCAACAGTTATTAAAAACGCTAAATAGCTTAACAGCTTATTTACGAAAACACCGGCTGTTTATGCAAAACAAAAGGAAAAAAATGCGGAGCGCAAAACAAAAACGCGTTTAAACTACGATATAGAATGAACGAATACTTGTAAGAAAGAAAGATGGCAGAACTTGATTTTGCGTAGATAATCGGAGGAAAAATAATTTAACCAAAAAGGATAGTTAGCCTTTTCCAAAAATATACGATTCTCTGGATTCCCTCCTATTTGGGACTTTGGACTTACGAAGCGGATATTGACAAGGGGAGATGGATAACGATGATAAAGAAAAAACTGCGTTCACTATTGGTGATGGACTGGCAAGAAGGTTTCAACACTTCCGCCCTCGGGAATCCTGACGAGACTTCCGCACCTACCGGAAAGGACTGATTATTGTATCCCTAGTGATCACATCTCGACGCCTTCCAGGTATCAATCCCACCTAGGGAGGACTGGGAGATGGGCGGACAAGGACCTGCAAATGCGGTCCACTTCTACACTGATGGCTCGAAGGCTGACGGCCGCGTGGGAGGCGGAGTCTACTGTATCGAGCTGAACATCAGTCATTGCTTCAGGCTCCCGAATCACTGAAGTGTGTTCCAAGCGGAGGTTATGGCCATCAAGGGGCCATTTCTATTGTCTCCAAACTACTTCTAGATACGCACTTAGTGTGCGTTGTCTCAGACAGCCTAGCAGCTATTTAAGCTTTAGGCTTGATATCGTCGAACTCAGCGACTGTCTGCCGCAGGTCTCTGCATGAGATCGCAGAGCAGTTAGATATATTCCTTACATGTGTCGCCGGACATAGGGACATCGAGCGGAATGATGCCGCCGTCGAGCTAGCCAGGCAGGGCACTACAATTCCTCTCTTATCATAGAAGGAGCAGGTAGCGGTGCCTTTGGCTACGTGTAGGCATCTTACGCACGAAATATTCGAGTAAAAGGCCAACGGGAGATGGCAGCAAACCATCTCCTGTAAAGTCTCGAGATTGATATGACCTCATCGATCGAAAAAGCGCTCGGCGGAGCTATCACCCGAGCAATCACGGGATACTGGCAGATAGGCAGTCATGCCTCTAGACTGTCAAAACCTCATAATGACTTCTACAGGACTTGTCGCTACGAGGAAGAGGAGGTCCCTACCTTGTCCAAATACATCCAAGCCTCCGTATGGGACTGCATTTAACCTGCAGTAGTCTGCTCTCACGGTTCAGGCAACGAGAAGGGGCACATGCCCATGCGGCAACACAACGAGCCTCTTATAGGACCAAGTGAGTTTGGAGGGGCGGGGGCTTTTACCCCCCCTCCCAGGCTACCGCCTTAACCCTTAACCTAACCTAACCTATGGCTTTACACTGGATTTACAAAAACAAAATTCTGAATTATGGAAATGTTGAATTTCATGTAAGTGGAGGAGAGACGACGGCTATGTGACGAATATAGATGCATCGCACAAAGTCGTAGGGCCACCCAATATGGGATTAGTGTGTTACAAGCTATGTCGTAAGGATGGAAATGAGAAATTATTGGTTGTCGAGCCCGTTGGAGAGGAATCCAAAAACATTTTAGTAGGCAAAAGGGAGAACTAATTGGACAGTATCAAAAGATTACAACAAATTTGACAGCGAAACAAATCATTCTCAGATGAATAGCTACAGTACCAAGAGGAAAGAAGCAAGAGAATTAATATCAGAAATGGAACGTAATGGAGTAATAGAGCCGTCCATTAGTCCATGGAGCTCTCCAGTAGTAATTTTTTGTTCATATATCTCTTGGACGTTGACATGCAATGACTGCATCTTACAAGAGGCGATGCAATTACTGCACCGTCAAGTGGCCCGTCTGAAACCAGCAGAAGGCGGTTACGCGTGGATCCCAGGCAAAACGCAGCCCTCCTCCCGCCCAACCGACCGAGGGACGCTGCCGCATGACGCGCCTCGCGTAGCCGAACCGAACGCGAGCATGCAGGAAAGATAGCTGTTAGACTAATATTCGAGGAAAATTAGCACTAAACTTACTAAGAGAACTAAGCATGTATTCAAAATACAAATACCACTAAAATTACTAATTACTAGAAAGGTGTGTAAGGATTAGTGATTTAATAAGAGGAAGAGAATTAGTGGTGGATATAATATGGTAGAGGGAATTATAATCCGATAAGACCCTAAACGGTTCATGCAAGGAATAATTCGATCTACAAAGTGGAAGGAACAACGGTATAAAATTTCTAGTTAGTCTTATAGGAATCGTGAAGTTTATGCAGCTCAACAGATCAGGGCTGTCTATGTCACCCCTGATCAAGTTGTGCATAAAAGTCACAACAAGCATTTTTCTACGGTTAACTAAGGATGGGAGGTTTACTAATAGCAGTCTACTATAGTAAGATGGGAGTCTCACACCCGCATCCGGAGACACTTATTTTGAATGTAGCTATCTTCCTGGCATAAGAGAAATTAAACTTTTCCACTTTTTTGCTTTGCATAAAAGCAATTACATCATTAGATGTGAGGTCAGGGGCCAGCCGTGAGACAAAAACTTATCGTTTTGGTGGGATCCCCACCAGTGGTTTAGGCACCACAGGCCTTTTACCTGTGGTGGCAATATCCGGAGGTCCGGAACGTCTATTTACTGGTGGGATCGGAATAGACGGGAAAACTAGCGAGCTTGCGGACACCGTGGACACGGACGCTGCAGACGTTCTCCAAAGTGATGAGTTCGGCTACCGAATCTGCCTTGCCAGCAGCTGTCGTTGCTCTTGGAGTGGCAAACGAGATCAACTGCTGCACACTTGGAGTGGTCGGAGTCAATTATCGGCCGCGAGCGGCTGAATGACGGTTGGCACTTGCAGATCCCGCGGAGTGACCCTTTTACGCCTCGGAGACTCATTCAGTAGTTCCAGACTCCATGGCTAAGAGCCGATCGTACTGCTTTTAAAGCCAACGGTCAGCTCCTTAAAGCCCTTCCGCGTCTGCCTCATACACATGACATCTCAACCGCACGGAATGTCTCACAACTGTAGTGCAAGCTATTACGTTTTGATATGGCATCGCCCACGAGGCCCGTAAACCCAGCGCATTTTGCGTGCACGACGCTATCGCAGAGCCAGCAGGGGATACTCGGCTGATCATGGGTGATCTCTTTCCGATAGGATTTTCTGGCACATACAACAGAAAACTCCATAATAAAAAATTTGAACAAAATTAAAATCGAATAATATTTCAAAACAAATGGCTATCAAACCAGAGTGCCAGACAAACACTAATAGGACGAGAGGAGAACAGTTGCAGCAGCTGCTAATGGGAGAGAGAGCTACTGAACAGAAAGTTACGAGAGCGAGAGAGAAAGAACAGTTATTGAAGTTCAGGTGATAGGGAGAAAGTGATAATACAAAAAAAGCTACAAGACGAGAGCTGTTATGCAATGTAATGCGTACTCACGGCAACAACACAAACACGACAAGCCGACGCCGAAAAATTGGAAGTTAAATAAATAATTTTTTAACACAAATCAAAAGGCACTCGCGGAATAGAATAGATTTTCAGTTTGTAGGCTGGTTAGGAAGTTAATTAAAGCTTATTTACGAAAACACCGGCTGTTTATGCAAAACAAAAGGAAAAAAATGCAGAGTGCAAAAAAAACACGCGTTTGATCTACGAAAGAGAACGAACAAATGCTTGTAAAAAAGAAAGATGGCAGTACTCGATTTTGCATAGATAGTCGGAGGAAAAATAATTTAACCAAAAAGGACAGTTAGCCTTTTCCAAAAATATACGATTCTCTGGATTCCCTATTTGGGACTTTGGACTTACGAAGCGGATATTGGCAAGTGGAGATGGATAACGATGATAAAGAAAAAACTGCGTTCACTGTTGGTGATGGACTGGCGATGGAAATTCTCAGTAATGCCTTTCGGCCTCTGTAATGCTCCGGCTACATTTAAACGATTGATGGAACTTGTAATATATGCTAACAAATGCAAAGAAATGCTAATATTTCCAAACACAAGTTAAAGTTTTGGGCCATGAAGTAACTAGAGAGGGAGTCTACACTGATAAAGATAATGTAGCGGCAGTACAAAATTTGTTTTAGAAGTTTCTTGGGACTGTGCACCTATTAAGGCAGATTTGTTCCTGGGTTCGCCAATGTGGAATGCAGCCTATATGAACTGACAGGAAAAAGTCAATGCTACAAATGGACAGAGGAAGAGGAGAAAGCTTTTCAAAAAATTTAAGTTCTGGATACAGATGCGAATGGCAAAAGAATTGGAGTGTCGTAATTAATAATTAATAATTCCAGGTAATTGAGGACAAGAGAGAGTGATAACCTATGACAGCAAAGTTTTATCGAAGCCAGAAAGAAACTTTTGTATCACGAGAAGAGAACTAATTTCGTCAGAGACTTCCACAAGTAGTATTTGTATTTCATATGTAAATATCACACAGCACAAAGCTCGCCCGATGGATAGAGCGGTTGCAAAACTACTACGGCAGAACGTTTCAACAGAGCATTAGAAGAATATCTTAGGAACGACACATATCAGAATAAATGAGATTCGGAAAGCATGATACCACAGCGACCACGCTGGCGACTTTAATATTTAAGAACGATTTAAGGCTTCCGGCTGTTGTGAAATTCGGTGTAACCACAACTTTTAATGGAACTATCAATGATGTGATAGAAGGGACGAGATTCACAAATTTATAAGAAGTCGCATCCAATTCAAGAGGGACAGAAAAAAGTCCCGGTATGATCTGAAAGCGAACACTGAAGAGTTTCAGGATGGCGACTTGGTGCTGTTTTATAATCCACAAAGGAAGAAAGGATCATCCTCAAAGCTACAGACAAATTGGGAGGGTCCTTATACAATCGTAAAACAATCGAAAGACAACCGAAGACCGAAACTAAATGTATAATATCTCGAGAGACTAGCACGTTATTATGGAGGCTGACTATTGTTGTTGTTAAGCTATTAAGCGTTTTTAATAACTGTTGCAATTTGAAGTTAATGAAAGTCGAGAGGCTGTTTATAATTCACAATTTATTTGCATATGTAAACCAACTTATCGCGTATGTACATATGGGGAGAACGATTGATGCGAGGATGTTAATCTAATAGCTGCGACGATTAGCTCAAGACTGCTCATGCAAGGGCTGACGGGCCAATCTGCCGGGCCCTATGCAGCAAGCTTAGACGCGAGCGAGAGCGTATGATAGCCCGAGAGCGTAAGAGCTGCTCGGGGACGCTGTTAAGCCGATTACGAGAGATTGCGACATAAGGAGACGAAAGAATTCCGCTGCATGCGCATATGCGGTAGCAAATGATCTTTGCAGTGGGGGCATTGGAAACGACAACACCAAAATGCATTTCCTTTGGGCCGCACCACTGGCAATAATTTAAAATATTTAAGCTGCTTGACCCGACATACTCCCCCCGTTGGAAGCCTGACTTTCAACAGCATCTTTAAGGGGCAGCAGGCACAGCTTGTTGAGGGCGCGCTTGGTGATTCCAGATGACGTCTTCAGCACAGCAACTCGGGAAACGCCATCTCGTCCAGGCAAAAGCTCGACCACTCTCGCCAGTGGCCACTTCATGGGAGGAAGATTCTCATTCTTGACAAGTACCAAATCTGCGACTGCTAAACTAGGCTTCGAAGTGCGCCACTTTGAGCGCTGCTGCAGTGACGTTATGTACTCCTCCTTCCACCGGGACCAAAAGAGCTGCTGCAGGTACGAAACGCGCTGCCAGCCGTCCAGGCGATCGAAGTTTAGCTGCGTGACGTCAGGCTCAGCGAACATCTAGATCGGCAGGGCTCTCTGAAATTGAAACTAGAGGTCTTGAATTAATTACTGCCGTAATGTGGCACAACAGCATCCGCAGCTCGTCAAATCCAAGAACCGAGTTGCCTATCGCACGGTAGAAGTGGTACTTGGCCGTCTTCACTGCAGCCTCCCATAGACCACCAAAATGAGGGGAGCGCGGAGGAATGAAATGCCAGTCCATAGCCTCGACCAAGCAAAAATCCAGCAGCGCCTTCTGATGGTCATCGCTGAGGACCAGGCGCTTTAATTCCATCAGCTCATTTTTAGCACCGACAAAATTTGTTACGTTGTCTGACCAAATTTGCCGCTGGTACGTATGGTACATATGAAGCGCTTTAGTCCATGAAGAAAAGAAACTGTGGATAAGTCTTTTATAAGCTCCAGATGAACAGCCTTGGTAGCGAAACAAATGAAGACGCAGACGTAGCACTTGATTGGAGCCTTGTTGCGTGCCTCCGGTTTGTAGAAAAACGGCCCACAAAAGTCTACGCCTGTGATCTCAAAGGCATGAGAACCATCGAGCCGCTCCTTTGGAAGATCCGCCATAATATGCTCCAATACACTGGCCTTCAGTCGAAAGTATTTTATGTACTTGTTTACTGCCTTGCTTACCGTCTTCCTCCCCCCAATAGGCCAATATTGGGATCTAATTAGTCCAAGAAAAGCTCGAGGATCAGCGTGCAGATTCTACTCAAGAAAATGGGAGATTATTGCAAGAGTCAGTGGATGGCTGCTGGGCAAGATGATTGGATGACGGCCATCAAAATCCAACGAAGAGTTTTTCAGTCGACCATCTACCCTGAGAGGTCCAAACTGATTCATGAATGGCGACAACGATGCAATTGAGCTCGATGAGGAGACTGCTCCCCTTGCCCGCAGTGACTTCATGTCCTCCCATAGCTGAGTACGCTGGACTAGTCGTAGCAATACTTGGGTTCCATGTTCAATGTCTGAGACAGTGAGTCCGGGGCGCCGAATTCGGTTGCAAAACTTGTGAATGTATCCGAAAACGCGTTGCAAAGAAGCCAATGAATTCGTATGTGGGGCGGTTTGACCAGAAGAGCCTTCCGACGAAGTTCAAGGGCTGGCTTATCAGGTAGCACAGTGGGTGGCCAGTCATCTGAGGAGCCGCAAAGAAATGGAGGACCATGAGCCCAAAGAGGTTACTCATTCAGCTCAGTCGGATGAGCCCCTTGAGACAGAATGTCGGCTGGGTTTAAAGCTGTGGGAACATAGCGCCATTCCATTTTTTCGGTCATTTCCTGAATCGTTGACACTCTATTTGCAACAAAAATATTAAATCTTGACGGCTCGTCCCGAATCCAAGAGAGCGCAACGGCAGAATCACACCAACAGTAACACCTTCCCTTGAGTACATTCATTCCAGCTATCTCAGATATGAGCCTAGCCAGCAACTCCGCTCCACAAAGCTCCAACTTTGGTACTCTAAGTGTCTTCAAAGGAGCCACACGAGATTTGGCACAAAGTAAGTGACTGCTGGAATGCTGACCCTTGGACACGACATAAATGCATGCACCATAAGCCTCGATGCTGGCATCGCAAAATCCGTGAATTTCCAGCGTAGAGTTTGGAAGGAGTACAAGCCGAGGAAATTCAAGTCGACGAAACTGACCAAAACTGGTGCATATTTCCTGCCACTCGGTGTTCAGTGCGACTGGAAGGCTTTCATCCCAGGACAACTTCTCTTGGCACAAACGCTGGAGAAAGATTTTGGATTTAGTAATTACGGGACCAGCTAGTCCGAGAGGATCGTAGAATCGCGCTATGGATGACAAAACAGAGCGCCTGCAGGAATTCAAAGAAGATTGAAGGGCCGAGAACGAAAATAATAGTAGATCAGAAACCGGATCCCACGCAAGTCCTAAAGTTTTAGTCACATGGCTGCCATCGTCGAACTTCAAAAAGGTTTCCTTGTCCTCTTCCGGAACTCCATCCAGCACAGCAGGGACGTTCGAACACCATTTCCTCAATCTGAACTGACCTCTAGCCAAAATTCCAGTAGTTTGCTCCCGAATTTGGATAGCCTCCTCCTGCGAGCTGGCTCCAGATATCAAGTCATCCACGTAGAAGTCACGGCGAAGGATTTCAGCTCCAACTGGAAACGCCATCTGCTCGTCAATTGCCAACTGATGCATCGCTCGCACAGATAGATAGGAGGCAGGCTTCGTCCCATAAGTAACGGTGTCCAATTGAAACACACGCAAGTCTTCTTCCCTGGAGTTTTTCCACAGAATACACTTCAAGTTGCTATCCTCGGTCGAGACTCTTACACAACGATACATCTTAAAGATATCTCCCGTAATCGCAACGGCGTATGACCGAAATCGAGCAAGAATATGAAACAGTTTGGGTTGAATTACGGGACCAGCCATTAAAACGTCGTTCAGGGAATATCCAGATGAGGTTGAAGCGGATCCATCAAAAACGACGCGAAGCTTGGTCGTAGAACTATCTTCCTTCATGACGCAATGGTGAGGCAAAAAATATCGGCAGTTGCTGATTGACTGGGTAGGAACCTGAGACATATGGCCTAAATCAAGGTACTCCTTTATAAATGCTGCATACTGAGATTTAACATCAGGGTGACGATCTAACTTTCTCTCAAGGGTCAGGAATCTACGAAGCGCTTGATTGTAAGATTCTCCAAGGAGATCCAAATTATATTTTGCTGGCAGCCGAACACAATAATCGCCTTTATGTAGTCGACGGAAATGCTGCACAAAGTGTGCTTCACAATCTAGCTCTTCTTTGGTAGACTTTATTATTGGTTCGATGCAATTTTCTACCTCCCGAAACCTCCGAAGAAGCACCTCAAGCCGATCCTCTGGACTATTATCCTCAGCAGCTACGGCCCGAGCGCGAGAGACGATCAACGAGGAACCTTTTAAACGCGAACAACCTCCAGACACGACCCATCCCAAGCGCGTTTTCTAAATTGAAAGCAATCCTGGCAGTAGCTTGACCTGACCAACATACAGGAGCTCGAAAAACAGACTTGCGCCAATTAGCAGATCGATGCGCTGCGGCTTATAAAACTCCGGATCAGCTAGTGGTATGTTAGATGGAATGTTCCAGTTTTGAGTGTCAATTCCAAAGCTTGGCTGTCGATCGGTTATGCTATAGGCTACAATGGCAGTGATGAGAGTTGAGTAATCCGATGAGCGAGAGTGCAGGCTAACGTTGACCGAAAATCCATCCGTGACGAAGCTAGAGTCGCCTATTCCCGAGACTGCAGTAGCTGATTCGCGAAACGAGAAGTTATTAGATGCAACTGGGAGCCGGAATCAAGCAACGCTCGGCAGGGAACTAAAACTCCGGAACGATTTTTGACTAAGACCGTGGCCGTGGCAAGTAGAACAGCACCATTCCTGAGATCTTGGGCAATAAGGGCAGACGAGGTAGCCGCTGAAGTAGAGGGCTCAGTGGTATGCTCAGACGGCGTAGACTCAGACAGCGCAGACTGAGATGGAGTATACGGCGCTGATTTCGTTGTTGCTCGAGGTGCACTGAAGTAATCGATGCCCTGTTCTGAGACAATTTATACACAACGAAAGCCGCTTGGCTTCTTTATGGCGATTTGTGGGGGACAGCGCTTTAAACTTCTGACAGTGCTGGACCTCGTGAGCACCATCGTTTCACAGCGCGCAGCGTGCTACGGTTTGGTTCGTTGTAACCAATGTGGACCTAGAATTATTATGCTTTCTACTTCTGCCCACCTGATTGCTCAACGCATAGCTTGCCATAGAAAAGTCCATCGTCTCCAATGATCTGCATCGCTGCTCCAAGAACGAGGCCATAGATTCCCACGACGGAATTAATTTGGCGAATGCGGGGTCGTTGAATCGTTCCTCCCACTTCTCTTGGCTCGCTGGATCCAGTTTTCGGAGAAGCTCCTGCACGATGATGCATCCTGCGATCTGCTCAGTGGTGCCCAAACCCTGGAGCGCGCGCATATGTGAATTAAACTTGTCTGAAAGCTCCCGAAGCATGACCACTGACCCAGGTTCCACAGCCTGAAGCGCCAAGATCTCATTGATGTGTGCCTGAAAAACCAATCGCCGATTATTGAATCTGTTTTCCAACAAATCTAATGCCACAGCATAATTGCCATCTGAGATTTCCAGCGACCGAACAGTCTCCAATGCCGAATCCCGCAGACAGGAACGCAAATGCTGGAGCTTTTCTATGTTTGTTAAGTCCGGATGGCTGTCGATGATGGTGGCAAACATTGAATAAAAGTCCGTCCAGTTCGCATACCCGCCGCTAAACGTCGGCAATTGTATAGGAGGCAGGGATGGTACTTGTCTACGGTGTGGTAGAAATTGCGAGCCGGCAAAATCAACCGTAGTGTTTCCTCCAGCCAAAGTAGAATGGAACGGCATGTGGCCGCTACTCTTAGCCATTTCCCTCATAATCGCCGACTTCAGCGAGCTTGCAAGTGACTCAAAAATGTCACACAAACCACTGTGAATTTCGCTTCGATCCAATTCCTCAAGCTCGCCGTGAAACATCTCAAATTTGCCAATCAACTTCTCGACTTGCTCTTGCTTTACCACGAGCATGTAGTAGTCACAGTCCGACGACTCATTCTGCCAAGCGGTAGCTAACCTTTTCATTTTCTCGCATAATTCCGTTGACTTAAGCGTCAAAAAAGACACCCTGTTTTGCTCACTGGTCATTGGAATTTCGTTAGCAGCATTAATTTCCATGGTAGCGGCAGCGTTAGCAGAAAGACCAACGTCTCTAGCGGGAAGATGATCGCAAAGAGTAACACGATCAATAGACGACAAGAACCGAGCCCAGCAAGCGAACAGCTATGTATGAACTGTATATACAAAGGTGGCCGGTGTAAGAAACGTTTCTTGCGGGAAGATAACCGAAAAGAGAAGCGCAAGCCAACAGCTATGTACGTGCACTACCGAATATGCAGGGGAGGCCGGTGTATATATGTGTGGATAACTTATGTGGTCGATGACACTGGTTGAGATGGCAATTAGTTTAGATCTTTGAATGCTATATTAGTTTGTGATTGCACTGATGGATTATTTATTGCACAATCACGTCGGGGTCACCAAATGTTAAGCTATTAAGCGTTTTTAATAACTGTTGCAATTTGAAGTTAATGAAAGTCGAGAGGCTGTTTATAATTCACAATTTATTTGCATATGTAAACCAACTTATCGCGTATGTACATATGGGGATGATTGGCCGAACGATTGATGCGAGGATGTTAATCTAATAGCTGCGACGATTAGCTCAGGACTGCTCATGCAAGGGCTGACGGGCCAATCTGCCGGGCCCTATGCAGCAAGCTTAGATATTTAAGCTTAGATTTAAAATATTTAAGCTGCTTGACCCGACAGTTGTCTTGCCGGATTACACTAGTATAGTATGAGTTTTTTTTTAGTATTTATAGTATTTATTTTATAGTATGAGTACTTTTATTGAGTATTGATAAAAATAAGTTCCCCTTCGCTTTTATTTCACCTGAACGATGCAGTATGTGACTATTAGTGCTGGGCGGGGAGGTCTCATCGCCGGACAAGTTAAAGACTGCGCAAGTTTATTAGGATGGGCCTGAAGCTTGACCTGATACTTATCTTTTACCGTGGCGATTTCATTTTTGACAGATGCTATATCTAATAGGCTCTGCACACTGAGCCCATCCCGGGGGAGTGGCGGTATTTTTTGACAGATGTGAAACTCCGATTCACATTGGCACCATCCACCATCCGTCAAAAATAGCTGATGACAGATATAGCAATTATATATATATATTTATATATATATTATAATATTGTGCATTACTGTGGTGTATTTTACACAATATATCAAATATGCAAAATAACGCGATTAATGAAAATTGGGAGCTTGCAACAAATGCGCAGCGCGAACAGCACGATAGCAGAAACAGTTCTGCGGACTTTATTCAGTCAGCAGAACAGATACGATCTTCAAGTCGTGCTTTTCCATCTTTCTGTGGTGGCCCTTCTGTTCTTCGAGTCGGTCTCTGGCAGATACAAAATGTCATCCTTTTTGGTTTTCTTTCGAGCAGATTTTTGTTTGATTAGGAGCTCCAAGCGGAGATTTTGATTGCGGATAGGTCCCTGTATCGTTTTTTGTATTGCTACCATTGTAGCATGTGTACCATGTGTATTTGTTATAGTTACTAGGAAATGGATTTGCAAGGGTACGTTGGCTAGTGATTTCTTTGCCCATGTTGCGATGCCTGATGCTGCATTATTCCTGTAGTGGTTTGTTGAAGTTTCGGTTTTGACTACTGAGGTAGAAGAAGAACGTGCAGAAAGGCAGCGGCGAAAAGTTACAACTGGTTTCTTATCTAATGCCCCTGCCCCATCTTTTGTAACTGAAAAAATTTGAAACTAGCAGTGAATATACACTACACATAAAATCTGAAGAAGGCTAAACTTGAAGTACAAAACGTGTTCCAGTCCCACCTGAACGACAGATGACCAGGGCCGAGGGCGACGCGCCATCTAGCGGAAGTCCAGGGAGGCTCGATGGTGTATGGGGACATCGGGGGGAGCTAAAGCCGGTACTGGGGATGTAAGAATCCAGGTTCCATCGACGAAGAAGAAGGGGCAGCAGCGGTAACAGATGAGGCGCCTGGTACGAAATTGGAATAACCAATTGTTACTTAATGCAAGTACTGGACAATGTCTTGCCGCCAAGTGCGCGAGTGGCCAGCCGGCTAGGACAGAGGCCGTCGAGCCAGATAAGAATGGATTCGGCTCCAAGTACTGCATGGGCCTGGTAGAGAAATATGACTATGAAAATTATTTGAACTGCGTCGAGCCGCCTTTGCCCTGCGTGCCTTTAACGTTGAGGTTTCTCGGTCAGTCAGCGGACACCAAATAGAGCCGCAAATTGCAAAGCTGCGTCTCAAGTTCTGGTACGATTCCATAGACAAAAGCTTCGAGCTGGACTCCCAGCAGTCTTACGTGAAGGACCAGCCAGTTCTGCGGGAATTGAAGCACGCCGTAGGGACCCGCAAGCTCAACAAAATCTATCTGCGTCGCCTGGTCACGGCCCGCGAGCGTCCGCCCAATCAGGCGTTCGAATCGATGCGGGAACTGGAAGAATACGCTGAGCAGGCGTTTTCTTCCCTGCTGCATCTGCTGGTGGAGGTGAGCGGCTCTAAAGACCTGCAAGTCGATCATGCTGCCTCCCATCTGGGCAAGGCTCAAGGCATAGCCACACTGTTGAGGGCCATACCACATCCGGGACGCCAGCAGGCAGTCTGTGTGCCCCTCGAAGTGCTGGTGCGGCACGGGGTCAGCCAGGAGCGCATATTGCGCAGCAAGAGTGACGACAAGGGCGTAGAGGAATGCATCTTCGAGGTGGCCAGTGCGGCCAATACACATTTGAAGTTGGCCCGGCAGCTGCACGATCAAGTGCCGCGTCCGGTGCGCAAGATCTTTCTGTCCGCCGTGGCCACCGGTGGTTACCTGGAGCGACTGCGACGCGCTGACTTTCTGCTTACCCACAAAGGTTGTGTGGGACGTGACACCATGCTGCCGGCCCGCCTCTTCTGGAATAGCCTGTTGAATCGATACTGATTATACCCCTTAGCCTCTGTCAGGAGTTAGTTATAGTTTAAATAACCCTGAAGCCAAATTGTTAAACTACCTAAATTTGCTATTTTGCAGCAGAAGGAGGTACTAAAAGTTCACAAAAAAGGTTAATAATAAATGAATGATTGTAAAAGGAAAAGAAAGAAAATAGGATTAGTTAGATGTATTAGTGAGGATAAAAGGGGATAAATAGGAGTGAAAAGAATTAGAAAACGTGGAGTGGATTATGAAATTCGTAGAGTGTGGACGGAAGAGAAACGTCGACCCAGCACCGTTGAAATTTTGTGCGTAAAATATAAAGTTTGAAGTAAGTACAGAAAAAAGGCTGGTGAGCAAATAGATGTTAATGCAGCAAATTTTACTCATAGCCGGCACGGAATATAGCCACCAGAACCGGACCAAAATTTTTCCTGGATAGGAACACGGGAGGTCGAGAGTCGGCTGCAGAGTAGAAGTCTCAGTAGGAACCTGAGTGAGTTCGTTCCAAGGGTCGTGTGTGTGAGCCGAAAAGCGCGGGACGTGAGAAGGGGGGGTGGGGAGAAAGAGGGCGACGTTCGTGCCAGGGCGATCGTAGCCAAATCGCATGTTCGTTGCAGCGCCTTCCAGTACGTGCCACACATTTGGTCTCGTGCATCACAAAAAACCCCGGAACCTTCGTCAGGAGTAGGGGCGACCGCATCCAGTGAGCAGCATCAACGGGGTGGGCATCAAGCGCGGAATTGGCGTAACCCGATAATACTCAGACACTCGGGTCAGGGTCGTGGCGAGAGTAGGAGAGCTGGTGGGATTCCTCGAGAAAATCCGCAACCAAATCCGCCGGGCTATAGACCTTGGCCACCGTGGGGACGAGTCGAAAAATGGGATGAGACGTTCGACGGAGACAGACAAAATGACGGTCGAGGATTTCGTGTTTCCACGCTGTCCGTGGGATGAAGTTCTAAAGGGATTTCATCACCTGGTTACAAGAAACGCGTGGGAATGGTACTGGCAGTACATCCACGATCATGGCGGTAGTGTTTGGCAGGAGCTAAAAGACGACTTAATCGCACGTTTCCGAGGCACGGCGTCCGAGCTCGATCGCATGAGAGAACTACTGGTAAGAATGCAGCGGTCAAACGAGAGTGTGGAAGACTTTTTCCATGTCATGAGAAAGCTCGCTTCGAGGTTGGAGACGCCACCACCTGAAAAGAAGATGGTAAAAATCGTCAAAAAGGCACTCACAGATGAGATAGCAAGTTTCGTCTACGGCTTACGGGTTTATTCCTTAGACCAACTGCGGGATGAATGCGTGGAAATAAAGGCACATCTGAAGAGGAAGACTCGATCTTCGTGGCGAGGAGCACCAATAGCCACAAGCTATGGCCGCGGGGCAAATGCGAACGTCAGCGAGGTCGCGCAGGATCGGGCGCAAGTGACACAGCGTGTTCCACAGAAGTTAATTTGCTGGAACTGCGGGCAGACCGATCATGGCTTTAAGGATTGTATGGCATCGGAGAGGCGAACTTTCTGCTACCGGTGTGGAAAGCCCGATGCATATTGTCCGACCTGCCCGAATTGCGCGGGAAACGCGATGAGGAGTGCGATCCAAGCAGGCGAATCACGCTCACAGAGGGGGCCTGCGCAGAGAAAGTAGAAGAGAAGAAAAATTAATGACATAGACGTAATTTGCATGCTAGATTAAGGAACTTATCATATGAAGAGCGGTTAAGAAATTATTTAGAAACCCGAAATAGGATATTTTCTGAACTACGAGTGGATGGTATGCGAGCACTGTCGGTGCGGATGAAAAAGGCGAGATCCCGGTTTAAGCAAAGGCGAACTATGAGGATGCAGCTGATTGCTTCAGTAAAACGCTGTTGCAAGAAAGACCCGAGAGTTTTCGCAGAAATCTCTATAATGGGCAAGTCCGTGCGAGGCCTGTTGGATTCAGGCGCTACACACAGCATGCTGGGGAAAAATGGTCAGGAATTCCTGGAGAAGCTGGTCGTAGAGGCTCGGCGATATTCCTCAATAGTAAAGGTAGCGAATGGGGAAGATCACGCAATCGTTGGACGAGTGGAATTACCGGTGAAATACAAGGGAGAGTTAAAAAGATTAACGTTTTTCATATGCCCTTCCTTGGAACAGGAAATTTACTTGGGGGTAGACTTTTGGCGGGTATTCTCATTGGCTCCTGAGGTGATGGGAGAAGGTCCAGCAGGGGCATCTCAAAGATTAGTGGAAGAAGTGCTGGCTGATCAAGTCGCTCACTATGTGGAAGGCCCAGAGAAGGAGACAGTGCAGGAAGAATGGGAGTTGTCAGAAGAGCAGAAGGCAGCCTTGGATCAGGTGAAGGCAGAATTTCGGACTTTCGAAACCGTAGGCTTGTGAGGACGTTGAGAGAGACTCATAAAATTCACTTAGTGGAGAAGGCCGAGCCTGTAAAGGATCGACATTACCCGCTGACGGCAGCGATGCTGGAAGTAGTGTGTGGGGAGGTGGACAAAATGTTGGCTTTGGGAGTCATCGAGTACGGTGATAGTCTGTGGAGCAAGCGTACAACGGTGGTGCGAAGGCCGGGCAAAAATCGGTTCTGTCTCGATGCTCGAAAGCTCAACAAAGTAACCATCAAGGACGCTTACCCACTGCCTAGCATCGTGGGGATTTTGTCGCGTCTCGACCGCTTTTTGGCAAATCGAGCTGGACGAGCTGAGTCGAGCATATACGGCGTTCATGGTGCCGGGACGGCCTCTTTACCAGTTCCGTATGATGCCCTTTGGCTTCTGCAACGCTGCACAACGCCTATGTAGACTGGTCGACAAGGTCATTCCGGTAGAGATGCGTTCAAACGTCTATGCGTATCTAGACGACTTATTGATTATAGCCGAGGACAGGGAAAAGGGAAACTTAGATTAACGGAAGAGGCAAAACGAGCCATGGGGGAGTGAAAAGCTGCACTCAGCTCAGCACCAGTCCTGGTACACGCAGATTTCAAGCGGCACTTCTATATACAGTGCGACGCTTCACATTATGGGGTAGGAGCCGTACTCTTCAACGGGATGACGAACAGAACGAGAGGCCCATAGCGTTTTTCTCCGCCAAACTAAATTGCCACCAGGAGAACTACTCGGTGACAGACAAGGAGTGTCTGGCAGCTCTCATGGCGATCCTAAAGTTCCGTCCGTACGTGGAGCTTATGCCATTTACAGTCATTACTGACCGCGCCAGTCTCAAATGGCTCATGACCATGAAAAATCTGGATGGTCGCTTAGCTCGGTGGTCCCTTCAGCTGCAGGCCTTCGATTTTGGCATAGAACACGAAAGAAGTGGACAATGTAGTTGCAGATACACTGTCGCGCAGTATTGAAGAGGTGGAAGTGGATCCGAGTGGTATCCTGGCCTTCGAAACAGTGGAGTTTCAATTTGAGGAATATCAGGAGTTAATGAAAACAATAACAGAGAACCAAGAACGCTTACCTGACCTCCAGATTGTTAATGGCATAATATTCAAGCGCATGCGCTTTGAACGATTTGACGATCAACTGGAGGGTTCCGTCTGGAAATTGTGGGTTCCGAGTTCGCTGAGGGCCGCGCTGATAGACAAAGACCATTTGGATGAGAAGACAGCGCACGGAGGAATCGCGAAAACCTTTCATTTATTGCGTAGGCAGTTTTACTGGCCGAACATGGCATTAGAGGTGCGAGATTATATCCGACAGTGTAGCGTGTGCAAGGAGTCGAAGGCGCAGAACTACCGGATGCAGGTCAGGATGGGGCAAGAGGTGGTCACCGAGCGCCCGTTCCAAAAACTATACATTGATTCTTGAGCAAATATCAGAGATCAAAGAACGGGTAGGCGTGGATTTTTATAGTAGTTGACCAGTTCTCGAAGTTCACGTTCCTGAAAACCATGACCAAGGCCACAGCAAAGGAAGTTGTAAGGTTCCTCGTCCACAAGGTATTCTACAAGTTTGGAGTGCGGGAGAATCTTCACTCGGACAATGGGGCTCAGTTCGTCTTGAAAACTTGTAGAGAGATGATAGAAGCATTCGGGGTCACTCATATGAGGACGCCGGTATATTCTCCGCAGAGTAACGCAGCCGAACGCGTGAATCGCATAGTCCTCAACGCGATTCGGGCGTATCTGAATGATGACCACCGGGACTGGGATGTGCATCTGCCGGAGATAGAGCTGGCCATTAGGAACTCGGTTCACGAGGCGACGGGCGTAATGCCATTCTTCGCCGTCTTCGGGCAGCAAATGTACTTGCATGGGTCATGCTACAAGCTGGCAAAGCGACTGCGGTCAATCGGCGAGCAGGACATATCGCTGCTGGAGAGTCAGGACAAGCGACAAATCATCCAAGAGAGGATTCGCACTAGTCTGCATCAGGCATACGAGCGTAGTAGGGTACGGTATAACCAGCGAGATCGGGTGTTCTACGCGAGGCCGGGACAAGAGGTATTCCGCCGAAACTTCGTCCTTAGTGACTTTGGAAAATGCTTTAATGGTGGTCCCGTGGTCATGCCCACGCGTATGTTGTCCCTCCAAGGACTGACGACATACTCGTGGTGGTGTTCCCGTCCCACCTAAACGATAGGTGACCAGGGCCGAGGGCGACGCGCCATCTAGCGGAAGTCCAGGGAGGCTCGATGGTGTATGGGGACATCGGGAAAGCTAAAGCCGGTACTGGGGATGTAAGAAAGAAAATAGGATTAGTATATAGATGTATTGGTGAGGATAAAAGAGGATAAATAGGAGTGAAAAGAATTAGAAAACGTGGAGTGGATTATGAAATTCGTAGAGTGTGGACGGAAGAGAAACGTCGACCCAGCACCGTTGAAATTTTGTGCGTAAAATATAAAGTTTGAAGTAAGTACAGAAAAAAGGCTGGTGAGCAAATAGATGTTAATGCAGCAAATTTTACTCATAGCCGGCACGGAATATAGCCACCAGAACCGGACCAAAATTTTTCCTGGATAGGAACACGGGAGGTCGAGAGTCGGCTGCAGAGTAGAAGTCTCAGTAGGAACCTGAGTGAGTTCGTTCCAAGGGTCGTGTGTGTGAGCCGAAAAGCGCGGGACGTGAGAAGGGGGGGTGGGGAGAAAGAGGGCGACGTTCGTGCCAGGGCGATCGTAGCCAAATCGCATGTTCGTTGCAGCGCCTTCCAGTACGTGCCACACATTTGGTCTCGTGCATCACAAAAAACCCCGGAACCTTCGTCAGGAGTAGGGGCGACCGCATCCAGTGAGCAGCATCAACGGGGTGGGCATCAAGCGCGGAATTGGCGTAACCCGATAATACTCAGACACTCGGGTCAGGGTCGTGGCGAGAGTAGGAGAGCTGGTGGGATTCCTCGAGAAAATCCGCAACCAAATCCGCCGGGCTATAGACCTTGGCCACCGTGGGGACGAGTCGAAAAATGGGATGAGACGTTCGACGGAGACAGACAAAATGACGGTCGAGGATTTCGTGTTTCCACGCTGTCCGTGGGATGAAGTTCTAAAGGGATTTCATCACCTGGTTACAAGAAACGCGTGGGAATGGTACTGGCAGTACATCCACGATCATGGCGGTAGTGTTTGGCAGGAGCTAAAAGACGACTTAATCGCACGTTTCCGAGGCACGGCGTCCGAGCTCGATCGCATGAGAGAACTACTGGTAAGAATGCAGCGGTCAAACGAGAGTGTGGAAGACTTTTTCCATGTCATGAGAAAGCTCGCTTCGAGGTTGGAGACGCCACCACCTGAAAAGAAGATGGTAAAAATCGTCAAAAAGGCACTCACAGATGAGATAGCAAGTTTCGTCTACGGCTTACGGGTTTATTCCTTAGACCAACTGCGGGATGAATGCGTGGAAATAAAGGCACATCTGAAGAGGAAGACTCGATCTTCGTGGCGAGGAGCACCAATAGCCACAAGCTATGACCGCGGGGCAAATGCGAACGTCAGCGAGGTCGCGCAAGATCGGGCGCAAGTGACACAGCGTGTTCCACAGAAGTTATTTTGTTGGAACTGCGGGCAGACCGATCATGGCCTTAGGGATTGTATGGCATCGGGAAACGTGATGAGGAGTGCGATCCAAGCAGGCGAATCACGCTCACAGAGGGGGCCTGCGCAGAGGAAGTAGAAGAGAAGAAAAATGAATGAGATAGACGTAATTTGCATGCTAGATTAAGGAACTTATCATATGAAGAGCGGTTAAGAAATTATTTATAAACCCGAAATAGGATATTTTCTGAACTACTGGTGGATGGTATGCGAGCACTGTCGGTGCGGATGAAAAAGGCGAGATCCCGGTTCAAGCAAAGGCGAACTATGAGGATCCAGGTGATTGCTTCAGTAAAACGCTGTTGCAAGAAAGACCCGAGAGTTTTCGCAGAAATCTCTATAATGGGCGAGTCCGTGCGAGGCCTGTTGGATTCAGGCGCTACACACAGCATGCTGGGGAAAAATAGTCAGGAATTCCTGGAGAAGCTGGTCGTAGAGGCTCGGCGATATTCCTCAATAGTAAAGGTAGCGAATGGGGAAGATCGCGCAATCGTTGGACGAGTGGAATTACCGGTGAAATACAAGGGAGAGGTAAAAAGAATAACGTTTTTCATATGCCCTTCCTTGGAACAGGAAATTTACTTGGGGGTAGACTTTTGGCGGGTATTCTCATTGGCTCCTGAGGTGATGGGAGAAGGTCCAGCAGGGGCATCTCAAAGATTAGTGGAAGAAGTGCTGGCTGATCAAGTCGCTCACTATGTGGAAGGCCCAGAGAAGGAGACAGTGCAGGAAGAATGGGACTTGTCAGAAGAGCAGAAGGCAGCCTTGGATCAGGTGAAGGCAGAGTTTCTGACTTTCGAAACCGTAGGCTTGGGGAGGACGTCGAGAGAGACTCATAAAATTCACTTAGTGGAGAAGGCCGAACCTGTAAAGGATCGACATTACCCGCTGACGCCAGCGATGCTGGAAGTAGTGTGTGGGGAGGTGGACAAAATGTTGGCTTTGGGAGTCATCGAGTCCGTGGAGCAAGCGTACAACGGTGGTGCGAAGGCCGGGCAAAAATCGGTTCTGTCTCGATGCTCGAAAGCTCAACAAAGTAACCATCAAGGACGCTTACCCACTGCCTAGCATCGTTGGGATTTTGTCGCGTCTCGACCGCTTTTTGGCAAATCGAGCTGGACGAGCTGAGTCGAGCATATACGGCGTTCATGGTGCCGGGACGGCCTCTTTACCAATTCCGTATGATGCCCTTTGGCTTCTGCAACGCTGCACAACGCCTATGTAGACTGGTCGACAAGGTCATTCCGGTAGAGATGCGTTCAAACGTCTATGCGTATCTAGACGACTTATTGATTATAGCCGAGGACAGGGAAAAGGGAAATGTAGATTAACGGAATGAATGAGATAGACGTAATTTGCATGCTAGATTAAGGAATTTATCATATGAAGAGCGGTTAAGAAATTATTTAGAAACCCGAAATAGGATATTTTCTGAACTACGAGTGGATGGTATGCGAGCACTGTCGGTGCGGATGAAAGAGACAAGATCCCGGTTTAAGCAAAGGCGAACTATGAGGATGCAGGTGATTGCTTCAGTAAAACGCTGTTGCAAGAAAGACCCGAGAGTTTTCGCAGAAATCTCTATAGAGGCTCGGCAATATTCCTCAATAGTAAAGGTAGCGAATGGGGAAGATCGCGCAATCGTTGGACGAGTGGAATTACCGGTGGAATACAAGGGAGAGGTAAAAAGATTAACGTTTTTCATATGCCCTTCCTTGGAACAGGAAATTTACTTGGGGGTAGACTTTTGGCGGGTATTCTCATTGGCTCCTGAGGTGATGGGAGAAGGTCCAGCAGGGGCATCTCACAGATTAGTGGAAGAAGTGCTGGCTGATCAAGTCGTTCACTATGTGGAAGGCCCAGAGAAGGAGACAGTGCAGGAAGAATGGAAGTTGTCAGAAGAGCAGAAGGCAGCCTTGGATCAGGTGAAGGCAGAGTTTCTGACTTTCGAAACCGTAGGCTTGGGGAGGACGTCGAGAGAGACTCATAAAATTCACTTAGTGAGAAGGCCGAACCTGTAAAGGATCGACATTACCCGCTGACGCCAGCGATGCTGGAAGTAGTGTGTGGGGAGGTGGACAAAATGTTGGCTTTGGGAGTCATCGAGTACGGTGATAGTCCGTGGAGCAAGCGTACAACGGTGGTGCGAAGGCCGGGCAAAAATCGGTTCTGTCTCGATGCTCGAAAGCTCAACAAAGTAACCATCAAGGACGCTTACCCACTGCCTAGCATCGTGGGGATTTTGTCGCGTCTCGACCGCTTTTTGGCAAATCGAGCTGGACGAGCTGAGTCGAGCATATACGGCGTTCATGGTGCCGGGACGGCCTCTTTACCAATTCCGTATGATGCCCTTTGGCTTCTGCAACGCTGCACAACGCCTATGTAGACTGGTCGACAAGGTCATTCCGGTAGAGATGCGTTCAAACGTCTATGCGTATCTAGACGACTTATTGATTATAGCCGAGGACAGGGAAAAGGGAAATGTAGATTAACGGAATGAATGAGATAGACGTAATTTGCATGCTAGATTAAGGAACTTATCATATGAAGAGCGGTTAAGAAATTATTTAGAAACCCGAAATAGGATATTTTCTGAACTACGAGTGGATGGTATGCGAGCACTGTCGGTGCGGATGAAAGAGACAAGATCCCGGTTTAAGCAAAGGCGAACTATGAGGATGCAGGTGATTGCTTCAGTAAAACGCTGTTGCAAGAAAGACCCGAGAGTTTTCGCAGAAATCTCTATAGAGGCTCGGCAATATTCCTCAATAGTAAAGGTAGCGAATGGGGAAGATCGCGCAATCGTTGGACGAGTGGAATTACCGGTGGAATACAAGGGAGAGGTAAAAAGATTAACGTTTTTCATATGCCCTTCCTTGGAACAGGAAATTTACTTGGGGGTAGACTTTTGGCGGGTATTCTCATTGGCTCCTGAGGTGATGGGAGAAGGTCCAGCAGGGGCATCTCACAGATTAGTGGAAGAAGTGCTGGCTGATCAAGTCGTTCACTATGTGGAAGGCCCAGAGAAGGAGACAGTGCAGGAAGAATGGAAGTTGTCAGAAGAGCAGAAGGCAGCCTTGGATCAGGTGAAGGCAGAGTTTCTGACTTTCGAAACCGTAGGCTTGTGAGGACGTTGAGAGAGACTCATAAAATTCACTTAGTGGAGAAGGCCGAGCCTGTAAAGGATCGACATTACCCGCTGACGGCAGCGATGCTGGAAGTAGTGTGTGGGGAGGTGGACAAAATGTTGGCTTTGGGAGTCATCGAGTACGGTGATAGTCCGTGGAGCAAGCGTACAACGGTGGTGCGAAGGCCGGGCAAAAATCGGTTCTGTCTCGATGCTCGAAAGCTCAACAAAGTAACCATCAAGGACGCTTACCCACTGCCTAGCATCGTGGGGATTTTGTCGCGTCTCGACCGCTTTTTGGCAAATCGAGCTGGACGAGCTGAGTCGAGCATATACGGCGTTCACGGTGCCGGGACGGCCTCTTTACCAGTTCCGTATGGTGCCCTTTGGCTTCTGCAACGCTGCACAACGCCTATGTAGACTGGTCGACAAGGTCATTCCGGTAGAGATGCGTTCAAACGTCTATGCGTATCTAGACGACTTATTGATTATAGCCGAGGACAGGGAAAAGGGAAACTTAGATTAACGGAAGAGGCAAAACGAGCCATGGGGGAGTTAAAAGCTGCACTCAGCTTGCACTTCAACGGGATGACGAACAGAACGAGAGGACCATAGCGTTTTTCTCCGCCAAACTAAATTGCCACCAGGAGAACTACTCGGTGACAGACAAGGAGTGTCTCATGGCGATCCTAAAGTTCCGTCCGTACGTGGAGCTTATGCCATTTACAGTCATTACTGACCACGCCAGTCTCAAATGGTTCATGACCATGAAAAACCTGGATGGTCACTTAGCTCGGTGGTCCCTTCAGCTGCAGGCCTTCGATTTCGGCATAGAACACGGGAAAGGAGTGGACAATGTAGTTGCAGATACACTGTCGCGCAGTATTGAAGAGGTGGAAGTGGATCCGAGTGGTATCCTGGCCTTCGAAACAGTGGAGTTTCAATCTGAGGAATATCAGGAGTTAAAGAAGACAATCACAGATAACCAAGAACGCTTTCCTGACCTCCAGATTGTTAATGGCATGATATTCAAGCGCATGCGCTTTGAACGATTTGGCGATCAACTGGAGGGATCCGTCTGGAAATTGTGGGTTCCGAGTTCGCTGAGGGCCGCGCTGATAGACAAAGACCATTTGGATGAGAAGACAGCGCACGGAGGAATCGCGAAAACCTTTCATTTATTGCGTAGGCAGTTTTACTGGCCGAACATGGCATTAGAGGTGTGAGATTATATCCGACAGTGTACCGTGTGCAAGGAGTCGAAGGCGCAGAACTACCGGATGCAGGTCAGGATGGGGCAAGAGGTGGTCACCGAGCGCCCGTTCCAAAAACTGTACATTGATTCTTGAGCAAATATCAGAGATCAAAGAACGGGCAGGCGTGGATTTTTATAGTAGTTGACCAGTTCTCGAAGTTCACGTTCCTGAAGACCATGACCAAGGCCACAGCAAAGGAAGTTGTAAGGTTCCTCGTCCACGTGGTATTCTACAAGTTTGGAGTGCCGGAGAATCTTCACTCGGACAATGGGGCTCAGTTCGTCTCGAAAACTTGTAGAGAGATGATAGAAGCATTCGGGGTCTCATATGAGGACGCCGGTATATTCTCCGCAGAGTAACGCAGCCGAACGCGTGAATCGCACAGTCCTCAACGCTATTCGGGCGTATCTGAATGACGACCACCGGGACTGGGATGCGCATCTGCCGGAGATAGAGCTGGCCATTAGGAACTCGGTTCACGAGGCGACGGGCGTAATGCCATTCTTCGCAGTCTTCGGGCAGCAAATGTACTTGCATGGGTCATGCTACAAGCTGGCAAAGCGACTGCGGTCAATCGGCGAGCAGGACATATCGCTGCTGGAGAGTCAGGACAAGCGACAAATCATCCAAGAGAGGATTCGCGCTAGTCTGCATCAGGCATACGAGCGTAGTAGGGTACGGTATAACCAGCGAGCTCGGGTGTTCTACGCGAGGCCGGGACATGAGGTATTCCGCCGAAATTTCGTTCTTAGTAACTTTGGCAAATGCTTTAATGCCAAGTTCGCGCGCAAGTTCATCCGATGCCGTGTAGTGAAGCCAGTAGGAGAGAACGCGTATGCTCTGGAGGACCTTAACGGCCTTCCCATAGGAGTATACCATGCCAAAGACCTAAGACTGTAGTGAGAAGTCGGTGTGGCCTACGTTGGGCGCGGCAGAAGAATGTAGGGCGCGCCGGCATGTGCTCTAGAGTGTTCCTGAATCCGGTGATCATGCCCACGCGTATGTTGTCCCTCCAAGGACTGACGACATACTCGTGGTGGTGTTCCCGTCCCACCTAAACGATAGGTGACCAGGGTCGAGGGCGACGCGCCATCTAGCGGAAGTCCAGGGAGGCTCGATGGTGTATGGGGACATCGGGGGGAGCTAAAGCCGGTACTGGGGATGTAAGAAAGAAAATAGGATTAGTTAGATGTATTAGTGAGGATAAAAGAGGATAAATAGGAGTGAAAAGAATTAGAAAACGTGGAGTGGATTATGAAATTCGTAGAGTGTGGACGGAAGAGAAACGTCGACCCAGCACCGTTGAAATTTTGTGCGTAAAATATAAAGTTTGAAGTGAGTACAGAAAAAAGGCGGGTGAGCAAATAGATGTTAATGCAGGAAATTTTACTCCTAGCCGACACGGAATATAGCCACCAGAACCGGACCAAAAGGTTTCCTGGATAGGAACACGGGAGGTCGAGAGTCGGCTGCAGAGTAGAAGTCTCAGTAGGAACCTGAGTGAGTTCGTTCCAAGGATCGTGTGTGTGAGCCGAAAAGCGCGGGACGTGAGAAGGGGGGTGGGGAGAAAGAGGGCGACGTTCGTGCCAAGGCGATCGTATCAAATCGCATGTTCGTTGCAGCGCCTTCCAGTACGTGCCACACATTTGGTCTCGTGCATCACAAAAAACCCCGGAACCTTCGTCAGGAGTAGGGGCGACCGCATCCAGTGAGCAGAATCAACGGGGTGGGCATCAAGCGCGGGATTGGCGTAACCCGATAATACTCAGACACTCGGGTCAGGGTCGTGGCGAGAGTAGGACAGCTGGTGGGATTCCTCGAGAAAATCCGCATCCAAATCCGCCGGGATATAGACTTTGGCCACGGTGGGGACGAGTCGAAAAATGGGACGAGACGTTCGACGGAGACAGTAACAAAATGACGGTTGAGGATTTCGTGTTCCCACGCTGTCCGTGGGATGAAGTTATAAAGGGATTTCATCACCTGGTTACAAGAAACGCGCGGGAATGGTACTGGCAGTACATCCACGATCATGGCGGTAGTTTTTGGCAGGAACTAAAAGACGACTTAATCGCACGTTTCCGAGGCACGGCGTCCGAGCTCGACCGCATGAGAGAGCTACGGGAAAGAATGCAGCGGTCAAACGGGAGTGTGGAAGACTTTTTCCATGTCATGAGAAAGCTCGCTTCGAGTTTGGAGACGCCACCACCTGAAAAGAAGATGGTAAAAATCGTCAAAAAGGCACTCACAGATGAGATAGCTACGGCTTACGGGTTTATTCGTTAGACCAACTGCGGGATGAATGCGTGGAAATAGAGGCACATCTGAAGAGGAAGACTCGATCTTCGTGGCGAGGAGCACCAATAGCCACAAGCTATGGCCGCAGGGCAAATGCGAACGTCAGCGAGGTCGCGCAAGATCGGGCGCAAGTGACACAGCGTGTTCCACAGAAGTTAATTTGCTGGAACTGCGGGCAGACCGATCATGGCTTTAGGGATTGTATGGCATCGGAGAGGCGAACTTTCTGCTACCGGTGTGGAAAGCCCGATGCATATTGTCCGACCTGCCCGAATTGCGCGGGAAACGCGATGAGGAGTGCGATCCAAGCAGGCGAATCACGCTCACAGAGGGGGCCTGCGCAGAGGAAGAAGAAGAGAAGAAAAATTAATGACATAGACGTAATTTGCATGCTAGATTAAGGAACTTATCATATAAAGAGCGGTTAAGAAATTATTTATAAACCCGAAATAGGATATTTTCTGAACTACGAGTGGATGGTATGCGAGCACTGTCGGTGCGGATGAACAGGCGAGATCCCGGTTCAAGCAAAGGCGAACTATGAGGATGCAGGTGATTGCTTCAGTAAAACGCTGTTGCAAGAAAGACCCGAGAGTTTTCGCAGAAATCTCTATAATGGGCGAGTCCGTGCGAGGCCTGTTGGATTCAGGTGCTACACACAGCATGCTGGGGCAAAATGGTCAGGAATTCCTGGAGAAGCTGGTCGTAGAGGCTCGGCGATATTCCTCAATAGTAAAGGTAGTGAATGGGGAAGATCGCGCAATCGTTGGACGAGTGGAATTACCGGTGGAATACAAGGGAGAGGTAAAAAGATTAACGTTTTTCGTATGCCCTTCCTTGGAACAGGAAATTTACTTGGGGGTAGTCTTTTGGCGGGTATTCTCATTGGCTCCTGAGGTGATGGGAGAAGGTCCAGCAGGGGCATCTCAAAGATTAGTGGAAGAAGTGCTGGCTGATCAAGTCGCTCACTATGTGGAAGGCCCAGAGAAGGAGACAGTGCAGGAAGAATGGGACTTGTCAGAAGAGCAGAAGGCAGCCTTGGACCAGGTGAAGGCAGAGTTTCTGACTTTCGAAACCGTAGGCTTGGGGAGGACGTCGAGAGAGACTCATAAAATTCACTTAGTGGAGAAGGCCGAACCTGTAAAGGATCGACATTACCCGCTGACACCAGCGATGCTGGAAGTAGTGTGTGGGGAGGTGGACAAAATGTTGGCTTTGGGAGTCATCGAGTACGGTGATAGTCCGTGGAGCAAGCGTACAACGGTGGTGCGAAGGCCGGGCAAAAATCGGTTCTGTCTCGATGCTCGAAAGCTCAACAAAGTAACCATCAAGGACGCTTACCCACTGCCTAGCATCGTGGGGATTTTGTCGCGTCTCGACCAGACGATATACATCTCCAGCGTCGATTTAAAATTCACTTTTTGGAAAATCGAGCTGGACGAGCTGAGTCGAGCATATACGGCGTTCACGGTGCCGGGACGGCCTCTTTACCAGTTCCGTATGGTGCCCTTTGGCTTCTGCAACGCTGCACAACGCCTATGTAGACTGGTCGACAAGGTCATTCCGGTAGAGATGCGTTCAAACGTCTATGCGTATCTAGACGACTTATTGATTATAGCCGAGGACAGGGAAAAGGGAAACTTAGATTAACGGAAGAGGCAAAACGAGCCATGGGGGAGTTAAAAGCTGCACTCAGCTCAGCACCAGTCCTGGTACACGCAGATTTCAAGCGGCACTTCTATATACAGTGCGACGCTTCACATTATGGGGTAGGAGCCGTACTCTTCAACGGGATGACGAACAGAACGAGAGGCCCATAGCGTTTTTCTCCGCCAAACTAAATTGCCACCAGGAGAACTACTCGGTGACAGACAAGGAGTGTCTGGCAGCTCTCATGGCGATCCTAAAGTTCCGTCCGTACGTGGAGCTTATGCCATTTACAGTCATTACTGACCGCGCCAGTCTCAAATGGCTCATGACCATGAAAAATCTGGATGGTCGCTTAGCTCGGTGGTCCCTTCAGCTGCAGGCCTTCGATTTCGGCATAGAACACGGGAAAGGAGTGGACAATGTAGTTGCAGATACAATCTGAGGAATATCAGGGGTTAAAGAAGACAATCACAGAGAACCAAGAACGCTTTCCTGACCTCCAGATTGTTAATGGCATGATATTCAAGCGCATGCGCTTTGAACGATTTGGCGATCAACTGGAGGGATCCGTCTGGAAATTGTGGGTTCCGAGTTCGCTGAGGGCCGCGCTGATAGACAAAGACCATTTGGATGAGAAGACAGCGCACGGAGGAATCGCGAAAACCTTTCATTTATTGCGTAGGCAGTTTTACTGGCCGAACATGGCATTAGAGGTGTGAGATTATATCCGACAGTGTACCGTGTGCAAGGAGTCGAAGGCGCAGAACTACCGGATGCAGGTCAGGATGGGGCAAGAGGTGGTCACCGAGCGCCCGTTCCAAAAACTGTACATTGATTCTTGAGCAAATATCAGAGATCAAAGAACGGGCAGGCGTGGATTTTTATAGTAGTTGACCAGTTCTCGAAGTTCACGTTCCTGAAAACCATGATCAAAGCCACAGCAAAGGAAGTTGTAAGGTTCCTCGTCCACGTGGTATACTACAAGTTTGGAGTGCCGGAGAATCTTCACTCGGACAATGGGGCTCAGTTCGTCTCGAAAACTTGTAGAGAGATGATAGAAGCATTCGGGGTCTCATATGAGGACGCCGGTATATTCTCCGCAGAGTAACGCAGCCGAACGCGTGAATCGCACAGTCCTCAACGCTATTCGGGCGTATCTGAATGACGACCACCGGGACTGGGATGCGCATCTGCCGGAGATAGAGCTGGCCATTAGGAACTCGGTTCACGAGGCGACGGGCGTAATGCCATTCTTCGCAGTCTTCGGGCAGCAAATGTACTTGCATGGGTCATGCTACAAGCTGGCAAAGCGACTGCGGTCAATCGGCGAGCAGGACATATCGCTGCTGGAGAGTCAGGACAAGCGACAAATCATCCAAGAGAGGATTCGCGCTAGTCTGCATCAGGCATACGAGCGTAGTAGGGTACGGTATAACCAGCGAGCTCGGGTGTTCTACGCGAGGCCGGGACATGAGGTATTCCGCCGAAATTTCGTTCTTAGTAACTTTGGCAAATGCTTTAATGCCAAGTTCGCGCGCAAGTTCATCCGATGCCGTGTAGTGAAGCCAGTAGGAGAGAACGCGTATGCTCTGGAGGACCTTAACGGCCTTCCCATAGGAGTATACCATGCCAAAGACCTAAGACTGTAGTGAGAAGTCGGTGTGGCCTACGTTGGGCGCGGCAGAAGAATGTAGGGCGCGCCGGCATGTGCTCTAGAGTGTTCCTGAATCCGGTGATCATGCCCACGCGTATGTTGTCCCTCCAAGGACTGACGACATACTCGTGGTGGTGTTCCCGTCCCACCTAAACGATAGGTGACCAGGGTCGAGGGCGACGCGCCATCTAGCGGAAGTCCAGGGAGGCTCGATGGTGTATGGGGACATCGGGGGGAGCTAAAGCCGGTACTGGGGATGTAAGAAAGAAAATAGGATTAGTTAGATGTATTAGTGAGGATAAAAGAGGATAAATAGGAGTGAAAAGAATTAGAAAACGTGGAGTGGATTATGAAATTCGTAGAGTGTGGACGGAAGAGAAACGTCGACCCAGCACCGTTGAAATTTTGTGCGTAAAATATAAAGTTTGAAGTGAGTACAGAAAAAAGGCGGGTGAGCAAATATATGTTAATGCAGGAAATTTTACTCCTAGCCGACACGGAATATAGCCACCAGAACCGGACCAAAAGGTTTCCTGGATAGGAACACGGGAGGTCGAGAGTCGGCTGCAGAGTAGAAGTCTCAGTAGGAACCTGAGTGAGTTCGTTCCAAGGGTCGTGTGTGTGAGCCGAAAAGCGCGGGACGTGAGAAGGGGGGGTGGGGAGAAAGAGGGCGACGTTCGTGCCAGGGCGATCGTAGCCAAATCGCATGTTCGTTGCAGCGCCTTCCAGTACGTGCCACACATTTGGTCTCGTGCATCACAAAAAACCCCGGAACCTTCGTCAGGAGTAGGGGCGACCGCATCCAGTGAGCAGAATCAACGGGGTGGGCATCAAGCGCGGGATTGGCGTAACCCGATAATACTCAGACACTCGGGTCAGGGTCGTGGCGAGAGTAGGACAGCTGGTGGGATTCCTCGAGAAAATCCGCATCCAAATCCGCCGGGATATAGACCTTGGCCACGGTGGGGACGAGTCGAAAAATGGGACGAGACGTTCGACGGAGACAGTAACAAAATGACGGTTGAGGATTTCGTGTTCCCACGCTGTCCGTGGGATGAAGTTATAAAGGGATTTCATCACCTGGTTACAAGAAACGCGCGGGAATGGTACTGGCAGTACATCCACGATCATGGCGGTAGTTTTTGGCAGGAACTAAAAGACGACTTAATCGCACGTTTCCGAGGCACGGCGTCCGAGCTCGACCGCATGAGAGAGCTACGGGAAAGAATGCAGCGGTCAAACGGGAGTGTGGAAGACTTTTTCCATGTCATGAGAAAGCTCGCTTCGAGTTTGGAGACGCCACCACCTGAAAAGAAGATGGTAAAAATCGTCAAAAAGGCACTCACAGATGAGATAGCTACGGCTTACGGGTTTATTCGTTAGACCAACTGCGGGATGAATGCGTGGAAATAGAGGCACATCTGAAGAGGAAGACTCGATCTTCGTGGCGAGGAGCACCAATAGCCACAAGCTATGGCCGCAGGGCAAATGCGAACGTCAGCGAGGTCGCGCAAGATCGGGCGCAAGTGACACAGCGTGTTCCACAGAAGTTAATTTGCTGGAACTGCGGGCAGACCGATCATGGCTTTAGGGATTGTATGGCATCGGAGAGGCGAACTTTCTGCTACCGGTGTGGAAAGCCCAATGCATATTGTCCGACCTGCCCGAATTGCGCGGGAAACGCGATGAGGAGTGCGATCCAAGCAGGCGAATCACGCTCACAGAGGGGGCCTGCGCAGAGGAAGAAGAAGAGAAGAAAAATTAATGACATAGACGTAATTTGCATGCTAGATTAAGGAACTTATCATATAAAGAGCGGTTAAGAAATTATTTAGAAACCCGAAATAGGATATTGTGAGGAACCGTGGTTCCCACAGGCCGAATTCGACCAAAGCATAGCCGGATAAAGGCGGTGGGACGGTCGGATAAAGGCTGATGGCTGGCTGGATAAGGCGAAGGTCAGCCCAGATACCCACGGATAGCCGGTTGCGGCGAAGAGGCCAAGGGTCCCGAGAGGAGAAGTGTCCCGCTCTCGGAGCAAGAGAAACGCGAGAGGCAGAGGAGACGGCGGGATCGGGCCGGCAGCGATCCGACGCATGACCAAATAGGGGCATGGGATCACGCCACCGGCCAGGCCCCGTTACGAAGGCCGTGGAAACCAGGAGACGGCGATGGAAAACTACCAACGCCGAGCCGGGGCCCGTCAAGGGGCTATAAAAGGAGGCTGCGGCAACGAAGCGGCTCTCTTTTTCCGTGGAGAAGTGATCGCGCGCGCACGTTGAAACCCCGCCGAAACGTGAGAGTAATACCCGGTACGGTTCGAAGAAGTGCAGTGAAGTGAATAACAACAGGAAGACAGGCCCCGCCTGCCCCCAGAGTGAGTCTAAGTTAAGAGGTGATCCACAGTTGCCGGCGGAAGCTAAGAGGGGAGTGCGAGACGTAGAGTGCGGATTTGCGTGGCGGGCCAAAGCAATAGCGGAGGTCAAACTGCCCCAATCAACAGCCTCAACGCTGCCACACCCGACGAGAGCCCACGCGTGGTGGAGATCCATAGATAAGCTGAATTGTAGCATCTAGCCCTAAGTCCTAGTATAAGTACGAATAAAGAGAGATTCGATTAAAGAAAAGGAAGGTCTAATCATTTGTCGTTGGGGGCAACAATAAAAATACGTTGCGACGAATCGGCCGACCGCTGAGCGAGCCCAGCGAACTCAAGCGAACCAAGAAGCAGGTCCGTTACAACTGGCGCCCAACGTGGGGCCTACAACGACAAATAGTAGGACAAAGGGAGGAGAAATATAGATGAGAGAATGGGGAAGGGACAATGGATCCACCGGTTGAGAAAGGAGGAGCTTGTCCAATGCGGCCACGCCTTCGGCGTGCGGCTGGAGGGCACAGTGGACGAAATGAGAAGAACATTTAAGGAGTGGATGAGGGAACACGAAGATGAGTCGGAGTGGGCCGATCTGATTGAGGTATGGGAGTGTCGGGCGGACAGGTCCTCGCCGACACCCCGGGCGGACGACAAACAAGCCGCGTACGAGCACCTGGCACCCCCACCCGGCGCAACCGCGGCGACGCTGTGGAGGTCCCAAGTCGACATACAGAAAGAATTGATAGCGAGTCTCTCAGTGCCAATACCGGAACGCTCGCACACGGGGACGCCTAGCAGGCCCCGCCCCCAAGGAAGGGATCGAAGCCGAGAGACCGAAAGAGGGAGAACCGAACCAGCCACAATACGGCCAGCACACCTGGACTACGCTAGAGTGGCGAAACAGGTGAGAGAGTGGTCGTTCCGGTTCGACGGGACGACGAAGCCTCTCGAGTTCTTGGAGCAGGTCGAGTGGTCCGCCGAGACGTACGGTCTGGATCCGGATCTGATCCCAAGGGCGATGCCGGAGCTGCTAAAAGGGCGGGCGCTGATGTGGTTCGTGGCAAACACAATCGACAGTGGAGAACGTGGAAAGAGTTCTCGTCGAGCTTCCAGGCTTACTTTCTGCCGCGGGGATACTTTGAGAAGTTGCTGCAGGAAGTGAGGATGCGGAAACAGAAATGGGGCGAGCCATTCAAAGAGTATATGGTAGAGATGCAGACACTTATGCGACCCCTGAAATGTCCCCAAGAGGAGCAGACGGAGCTGATTCGTGAGAATAGCATGCCCGATCTGAGAGCGTATATGAGGCCGCACCGGTGCAAGGACCTCGACACCATGATGGAACTGGCAGACGAGTTCGAGGCGTTGGAGAGGGACCGCCTAGAGTTCCAACGGGAGAATCCAACCGTGAAAGCCCGGGCAGCGAATCCCTTCCACAAGCCAGCCGAGACGACGGCATGTCGGCGATGCAAGGACGGCCCGCTGGACGGAGCAGCACGGGAGGAGAGGGGAGAGCGTGTCATTATGCCGACACCGACCAACGGCAATATCGAGAACGGATATGTCAAGAATCCGGCCCAGGCGTGCCGAAGGTGTGGGAGCGCGGATCATTGGAGCCGGGAGTGCAACGGCCGACCTCTCACCTACTGCTGGAGATGCGGAAAAGTGGGCATCTCGGCATGGCAATGCTGCAGGAAGACGGGAAACGCCCCGCGACCCACGCCGCGGAGGGCCGTGCCAGGGTCGCAAGAAACGGTCCCTCAAGCCTAGTCGGCAGGCTGACCAGCGAGGAGGAACAGTTATCCGCAGTAGTGGAGGTCGCGGGCATGGAGCTGCAAGCCACGGTGGATACAGGAGCTACCAGCAGTTTCGTGAGCCGCGAGCTGGCGGACCGACTAAAGGGTGAAGGCCGGGAGGCGGCGGCAAGGAAAAGGGTGAGGTTGGCGGATGGCCATAGCCAGGAGGTCACGTGCCAGATTGAAACGAAGGTATGCTTTGGGAACAAGGAGATCCCAATGGTGCTACTCGTATTGCCGGGTGTGATTGATGAGTTAGTGTTGGGATGGGATTTTCTCCGCGCGGTCGGGGCAGTGGTGACCTGTGCAGGGCACAGGGTGGTGATCCCTGCCCAAGATCGGGAACGAGGAGACCAGGAGGAAAGACTGTCCGTGGCGAAGGCCGAAGCTGGAGACACGGCTCCGGAGTCCGACAACGAAACGGACACGACCCTAAGAATGGCCGCCAGAGGGGTGTCAGCGGGCATGAGGCAGAATAAGGGGGCGAGGGAAGAGCCAGTGGAGGAATTCTTAGCCCGAGAGTTAGAGGCATTTTCCAAGATCGAGGGGGTGTCTAATGTGGCGGTGCACACAATCACCATGAGTGACCCGCAACCGATTAAGCAAAGATATTACCCGAAGAACCCCAAAATGCAGGCCGAGATTAACCAGAAAGTGGACGAACTAGTAGAAATGGGATGCATAGAGCCGTCAAAGAGCCCCTACAGTTCGCCTATAGTGATGGTAAAGAAGAAAAATGGCAAATGGAGATTGTGCGTGGACTTTCGTCAAGTTAACGCGAGATCAGTAAAGGACGCGTACCCAATGCCCAGGATCGATTACATCCTCGATCAACTGCGGGAAGCGAAATTCATAAGTAGCCTAGATCTGAAGGATGGATATTGGCAGATCCCCCTGGCCGAGAGCAGCCGGCCGATCACGGCGTTCACGGTGCCCGGAAAGGGGCTATACCAATGGAAGGTGATGCCGTTTGGGTTACACTCCGCGTCGGCCACCTTCCAACGGGCGTTAGACCAAGTGATTGGGCCAGAAATGATGCCGCACGCGTTCGCATACCAGGATGACATAGTGGTCATCGGGCGAACAGAGGAAGAACACCGAAGAAACCTGAAAGAGGTGTTTCGACGGCTGCGCTTGGCGAACCTGCGGCTGAACGCAGACAAGTGCGAGTTCTTTAGGAAAGAGCTGCGGTATCTAGGCCACAAGGTGACCGGTGAGGGGATATGTACAGACCCCGAGAAAGTCGCAGCCATAGCCGAATTGAAACCGCCGACAAATGTCAAGGAGCTGAGACAGTACTTGGGAGTGGCCTCATGGTACCGGAGGTTCGTGCCCGACTTCGCCACCCTCGTGCAGCCCCTGTCCGGGCTCCTCAAGAAGAAGACGGAATGGGTCTGGACACAAGAACGGCAAGAAGCGTTCGAGGAGGTGAAAAGACGACTAGTGGCGGACCCCGTGCTGGCGTGCCCCGACTTCTCGAAGAAGTTCATTCTGCAGACAGACGCCAGTGATTACGGAGACGGAAAGGGGCGAACGGGTAATATCATATGCTAGCAGGACGCTAAATGGACCCGAAAGGAACTATTCGGCGACCGAGAAAGAATGTCTGGCCATTGTGTGGGCCATCCGCCGGTTGAGGCCATACTTGGAAGGATATCGCTTCAAGGTGGTCACGGACCACATGGCTCTGAAATGGCTAAATAGCATAGAAAGTCCGTCGGGAAGAGTGGCGAGATGGGCATTAGAGCTACAGCAGTACGACTTTGAAGTCGCGTACAGGAAAGGACAGCTCAACGTGGTAGCCGACGCACTCTCCCGACAACCGGTGGAGGAGCGAGGCCGTCGGATAAGAAGTGAGGAGGGAACACAACCAGTAGGCGAGCTGCCCTGCAAGTGGTTAGAGGGCATGGTAGAAAAGATCAGAAAAGAATCCCCGAAGTACCCCGACTATGTGGAGAAGGGGGGAAACTTGTACCGGCACATTCCTCACCGGGCAGGGAGCGAAGAAGTCGCCTCGTGGAAGTTATGTGTGCCGAAATATGCCCGAGAAAGGGTCTTAAAGGAAAGCCACGATAGTCCGGAAGCAGGCCACGCCGGCGGAAGGAGAACCGCGGCACGGGTGGCGGCAAGATATTACTGGCCAGGGATGTACAGGGACGTGAGGGCCTACGTGCGGAAGTGCGAACTATGTCTTCGCTATAAGCCAAGTCAGCTACAAGCGGCAGGAGAAATGTTGACACAGGTGCCGGAAGAACCATGGGCAACGGTATGCGCGGACTTTGTGGGTCCTCCGCCGAGGTCGAAACATGGGAACTCGATGTTGTTGGTGCTGGTGGATCGATTCTCCAAGTGGACCGAGTTGGTGCCGCTGAGGAAGGCCACAGCAGAGGCACTAATAAAGGCCTGTCGGGAGCGCATAATAGCCCGTTTTGGCACGCCCAAAGTCTTCATTACGGACAATGGGGTGCAGTTTGCAAGCAGGGCATTTACAAGATTCCTGGAGCAGCTAGGAGTTCGTCACCAGTTTACGGCGCCATACACGCCGCAAGAGAATCCGACAGAGCGAACGAACAGAACGGTAAAGACCATGATAGCTCAGTTTACCGAGGGTGATCAAAGGTGTTGGGATGAAAAATGGCCGGAGCTGATGCTGGCCATGAATTCGGGAGTGTCGGATACAACGGGATATTCACCGGCGTTCGTGGTGCAAGGAAGGGAACCCCGGCTGCCAAAGGCCCTATATGACGAGGAGACGGTAGGCACGGGACAAGGCACAGAGACGCCGGATGAAAATGCGAAGAAATTAAAGGAGCTGTTTCAGTTGGTTCGACGCAACTTGGAAAGGGCAGCCCAGGATCAGGCCAGGCATTACAACCTGAGAAGAAGACCGTGGAGACCCAAAGTGGGAGAGGTCGTGTGGGCCAAACAGCACCACCTTTCCAATGCAGCGGAGGGATTCGCCGCGAAGCTGGCACCAAGGTACGATGGGCCATACCAGATAGAGGACTTTATATCCCCGGTTATCTGCAACCTAAGAAAGGAGGGCGACAGGAAGAAGAGAACGGCACACATACGAGATCTGAAACCCCAACCCGAGGAGCGAGAGACACAGGGGTGAAGGAGAATGGCTGTAATAGGTCGCCCTAAAGGGTCACGCAGGACCAGGAACGGTAGAGTGCCACGCAGGACACTGGGGAAGGGTGCCGCGCAGGACACGCACGAGACTCGTCAGCACGCAGGGTGATGGACTTGTGCACTTAGATTTAAAAAAAAAAAAAAAGGCGAACAGGAAGACTGTGGTTGGAGAAATCTGAAAAAAAGCGAAAATTAGTAAAAAGAAAGGAAAATAAAACGAGAAGAGGAAAAGCTCAGCAAACCTGAACAGGAAACGCGTCACCCAAAGCTGGGAGGCGGATCCAGGGTCGGGGAGTGTAATCTCAGACAGCGGATGACCAGGAAAAACCCAGGGGCCAGGTTCACGCCTCTACGCGGACTCACGGGGCAACTACGAGCATCGGGCCGGAACGACGGGTGCCGCTCATGCGTGGACTACCGGGCGAGGAGTCGGATGATCCTCGGGTCCGAGCCACTGTGTGAGGGAGACACCTGTCAAAAGAGTCCGGCCGGTGGCGCATAGGAGTTGCCCTGGGATGTGAGCCCAAGATTCCAGCCCGGGCGGAGGGTCGGATGACCCATTGTTCACGAGCGGAATCGCGGCAAGCGGCCCGCATTGAGGGCAGAGGGCGAGCTGGAAAGGGAGAAAGGATGGAGTAAAAGTCATCCGGGTCGGGAGAACTCACTCAGGCCAAGGAGGGTCCGAGCAGCACGGGATGAAGAAGACAGGTCGGCAGTGGCATGTAAGAATAAATAGCAATTTTTTTATAACAATTAAAAGTAAATAATTAGCAATCCATCAATCCATTAAACAGCAATTAAAATAAACAAGAATAAAGGGCTAAATAAAAGTTGTGAATAAGCAAAAATAAAATGGGGGAATAAAAAGCAAAATAATCATGAACGGGAAGGGGGTGGGTCCATCCAAGATGGAAAAGTTTTATCCATGAGCCAACAGAGAAACGCGGCGAGAACACAACAGTATCCAAAAAAAGAAGGGATAAGGCGAAATCGGATAGAGAGCGGAGAGCGCGACGGCACTCGCACAACCAGGGGAAAGATGCCGTTAGAGAGCGCGGCCGGCAGAGAGACGAGGCTGAGGGCCATGAGTACAAACGCAACAACCGTTAGAACCAGGCGGGAGAGACCGAGACACGGAGCACCGGCACCGGTAGAGGGAACGATTGGCAATGCAACGCGTGTATATAGGCGGGTGGAAAACGGAACAGCGAACACTTGAAGGTAATTATCACCAGAAAGAACGCAAGAAAAGCAGCAAGAAAAAAAATGGAGATGAAACGCGGGCTCAACCACGAGGATGGCAGGAAGAAGATGGATGATATGAGGGCCTTCCTGGAGGAGCAACAGGCGATCGTGGGAGGAGGGGGCTATCGCGCCGGTACTTCTCGTCAGCGACGGGCGTCTCTGCTCTCGCGTAGCGACGAGGAGGATTGGTGCGATGGCTCCCAGTTCCTTCAACTGCTGGCCTCGCCGACGGTGTCATCGGATGAGGAGGAGGAGGAAGACGACGAGGTCATATGCACCGACGGCCCGCGCGCGCCAACCGCTCAGGAGAAGGCCAGATGGAGACGGCAGCAAAGGGCGGAGCCGGAGACGAGGAATGGAAGGCCGCTGACCCTGCGCGACAAAATTGAGGCGGTGAGGCGGAGGTTTCGGGAGGCGACGCCGGAGGAGAAGCGCCGGATGCACCAAGTGCTGGAGAGGGCGCGGGCGATCAGGCGGCGGAGGGACGAGCGGATGGAGGCGCGGCGGCGACAGGCGGAAAGAGCCGCCAGTACGGAGGAGCACGGCCAAGAGAGCGACGAGGCGCCGCCACCCCCACCATTCCGGGTGGTGCTGCCGCCGATGCAGCCCCGGACCGACGAGGCGGAGACCGAGGGAACGCCGCCCCAGGCCACGGGCAAGCAGGCTACGAACCCAGAGGCCGAGTGGCAGCGGCGGCTGCAGCAGGCCGAGGAGGAGGAAGGCGAGCTGTGGCAACCTACGCCACCGGCCGAGGATGACGAGGGCTCCGAGAGGCGGCAGCCGCAGGCCGAGGAGGAGCAGCACCAGCACGAGCACCAGCACCAGCAGCAGCAGCAGCAGCACCAGCAGCACTAGCAGCACCGGCAGCAGCAGCACCAGCAGCAGCAGCACCAGCAGCAGCAGCAACGGCAGCACCAGCAGCAGCAGCACCAGCAGCAGCAACAGCAGCACCAGCAGCAGCAGCACCAGCAGCACCAGCAGCCGCATCACCAGCAGCAGGGGCAGGAGCAGTGGCAGCAGCAACCACAGTGGAGGGGACCGGAGGCGGCCGTAATGGGTCCGTATGTATCGCAGGAGGTGCGGACCGCCGTGCGCCAGGGGATGGTGTGGCACCACCAGACCCTGCACATCACGTGGGCCTCGGGGCCCGCCCCGAGCGAAGCCCAGCCAGAGGCCGGCGCCCGGGTGTGGGAGGAGAGTCCACGCGGCAGCAACAACAGGGACCCGCGGAGGAGGGACCCCGGACCCGCCCCCACGACCTCAGCGGCAGCAATGGCGACGGCGGAGGCAGCGATGCGGACTGCAGAAGCGGCGAAGGTGACAGCAGAGACGCAGGCCGCGGAAATGGCGACGGCGGCCCAGCCGGCGACGGCCGAAGCAGCGGCAGCCGCGGCGACGGCGGAGGCGTCGATGCGAACGGCAGTGGTGGCGACGACGTCAGCAGGGACGCATACCGCGGAAATGGCGACGGCGGTCCAGACAGCGACGGCCGAGACAGCGGCAGAGGCGGCGACGGCGGCAGCAGAGACGCAGACCGCGGAAACGGCGACGGCGGCCCAGACGGCGACGGCGGCCCAGACGGCGACGGCCGAGGCAGCGGCAGAAGCCGAGACGCGGGCCGCGGAAACGGCGACGGCGGCGACAGCACCGACGGAGGTGGAACTCGAGGCGTGGGAGCGCGGACCGTGGGTGTGGCCCGCACCGGAGAGGTCGACGGCGGCCGAGCGCCCGGCTCTGAAGCGGCAGGCCTCCTGCCCGGAGCCCTGTGCAGGACCGAAGCGACCGGCCCTGCAACGGCAGAGCTCGGCTAGAGCAGCCACGGTCCACTGGACGGCGATCCCGCGGGAGGAGTGGCCGGCGGCGGTGGTCCGCGCGCAGACCCAGATTCGCTCCGTGGGTAGGAGGGTGAAGAAGCTGGTGAGCGAGCGGGGTACCCGGTACCGCATTGCGATGTCGGCCACACGCACGGAGGTGTTCCGCGAGCAAAAGTAAGGAAAAAAAAGGGGAAAGGAAAAAAAAAGAGCAAAAGAAAAAAAAAGAAAGAAAAAATCAAGGGCGAAACACGCGGGAAGAAAATGAATAAAGAGAGAAGAAAAAGAGAAAAGTGGAATACTTACGGGGGAGAGATATCGAGTGGATCGCCTAAACGCCCCTACACCTTATCGATAGGTGGGGATTCGGCCCCAGCCAGAAAATTGCAAGGGCTGGCAGCGCCGCCCGAGCAAAGGCGCCAGAGGGCGCCAGGGCGCCCGTGATCCCAGATGCCGTAAGGAGCGCGCGTAAAATGGGGCCGTTTGAATGAGGAAAGCACACTCCGTCGCAAGGTCGCGGAAAACGGGAGTATTCCGCTGCGGGAAGAAAGAGGGGGTGTGAGGAACCGTGGTTCCCACAGGCCGAATTCGACCAAAGCATAGCCGGATAAAGGCGGTGGGACGGTCGGATAAAGGCTGATGGCTGGCTGGATAAGGCGAAGGTCAGCCCAGATACCCACGGATAGCCGGATGCGGCGAAGAGGCCAAGGGCCCCGAGAGGAGAAGTGTCCCGCTCTCGGAGCAAGAGAAACGCGAGAGGCAGAGGAGACGGCGGGATCGGGCCGGCAGCGATCCGACGCATGACCAAATAGGGGCATGGGATCACGCCACCGGCCAGGCCCCGTTACGAAGGCCGTGGAAACCAGGAGACGGCGATGGAAAACTACCAACGCCGAGCCGGGGCCCGTCAAGGGGCTATAAAAGGAGGCTGCGGCAACGAAGCGGCTCTCTTTTTCCGTGGAGAAGTGATCGCGCGCGCACGTTGAAACCCCGCCGAAACGTGAGAGTAATACCCGGTACGGTTCGAAGAAGTGCAGTGAAGTGAATAACAACAGGAAGACAGGCCCCGCCTGCCCCCAGAGTGAGTCTAAGTTAAGAGGTGATCCACAGTTGCCGGCGGAAGCTAAGAGTGGAGTGCGAGACGTAGAGTGCGGATTTGCGTGGCGGGCCAAAGCAATAGCGGAGGTCAAACTGCCCCAATCAACAGCCTCAACGCTGCCACACCCGACGAGAGCCCACGCGTGGTGGAGATCCATAGATAAGCTGAATTGTAGCATCTAGCCCTAAGTCCTAGTATAAGTACGAATAAAGAGAGATTCGATTAAAGAAAAGGAAGGTCTAATCATTTGTCGTTGGGGGCAACAATAAAAATACGTTGCGACGAATCGGCCGACCGCTGAGCGAGCCCAGCGAACTCAAGCGAACCAAGAAGCAGGTCCGTTACAATATTTTCTGAGTTACGAGTGGATGGTATGCGAGCACTGTCGGTGCGGGTAAAAAAGGCGAGATCCCGGTTTAAGCAAGGGCGAACTATGAGGATGCAGGTGATTGCTTCAGTAAAACGCTGTTGCAAGAAAGACCCGAGAGTTTTCGCAGAAATCTCTATAATGGGCGAGTCCGTGCGAGGCCTGTTGGATTTAGGTGCTACACACAGCATGCTGGGGCAAAATGGTCAGGAATTCCTGGAGAAGTTGGTCGTAGAGGCTCGGCGATATTCCTCAATAGTAAAGGTAGTGAATGGGGAAGATCGCGCAATCGTTGGACGAGTGGAATTACCGGTGGAATACAAGGGAGAGGTAAAAAGATTAACGTTTTTCATATGCCCTTCCTTGGAACAGGAAATTTACTTGGGGGTAGACTTTTGGCGGGTATTCTCATTGGCTCCTGAGGTGATGGGAGAAGGTCCAGCAGGGGCATCTCAAAGATTAGTGGAAGAAGTGCTGGCTGATCAAGTCGCTCACTATGTGGAAGGCCCAGAGAAGGAGACAGTGCAGGAAGAATGGGACTTGTCAGAAGAGCAGAAGGCAGCCTTGGATCAGGTGAAGGCAGAGTTTCTGACTTTCGAAACCGTAGGCTTGGGGAGGACGTCGAGAGAGACTCATAAAATTCACTTAGTGGAGAAGGCCGAACCTGTAAAGGATCGACATTACCCGCTGACGCCAGCGATGCTGGAAGTAGTGTGTGGGGAGGTGGACAAAATGTTGGCTTTGGGAGTCATCGAGTACGGTGATAGTCCGTGGAGCAAGCGTACAACGGTGGTGCGAAGGCCGGGCAAAAATCGGTTCTGTCTCGATGCTCGAAAGCTCAACAAAGTAACCATCAAGGACGCTTACCCACTGCCTAGCATCGTGGGGATTTTGTCGCGTCTCGACCGCTTTTTGGCAAATCGAGCTGGACGAGCTGAGTCGAGCATATACGGCGTTCACGGTGCCGGGACGGCCTCTTTACCAGTTCCGTATGGTGCCCTTTGGCTTCTGCAACGCTGCACAACGCCTATGTAGACTGGTCGACAAGGTCATTCCGGTAGAGATGCGTTCAAACGTCTATGCGTATCTAGACGACTTATTGATTATAGCCGAGGACAGGGAAAAGGGAAATTTAGATTAACGGAAGAGGCAAAACGAGCCATGGGGGAGTTAAAAGCTGCACTCAGCTCGGCACCCGTCCTTGTACACGCAGATTTCAAGCGACGCTTCACATTATGGGGTAGGAGCCGTACTCTTCCAACGGGATGACGAACGAGAGGCCCATAGCGTTTTTCTCCGCCAAACTAAATTGCCACCAGGAGAACTACTCGGTGACAGACAAGGAGTGTCTGGCAGCTCTCATGGTGATCCTAAAGTTCCGTCCGTACGTGGAGCTTATGCCATTTAGTCATTACTGACCACGCCAGTCTCAAATGGTTCATGACCATGAAAAACCATAGCTCGGTGGTCGCATAGCTCGGTGGTCCCTTCAGCTGCAGGCCTTCGATTTCGGCATAGAACACGGGAAAAGAGTGGACAATGTAGTTGCAGATACACTGTCGCGCAGTATTGAAGAGGTGGAAGTGGATCCGAGTGGTATCCTGGCCTTCGAAACAGTGGAGTTTCAATCTGAGGAATATCAGGAGTTAAAGAAGACAATCACAGAGAACCAAGAACGCTTACCTGACCTCCAGATTGTTAATGGCATGATATTCAAGCGCATGCGCTTTGAACGATTTGGCGATCAACTGGAGGGCTCCGTCTGGAAATTGTGGGTTCCGAGTTCGCTGAGGGCCGCGCTGATAGACAAAGACCATTTGGATGAGAAGACAGCGCACGAAGGAATCGCGAAAACCTTTCATTTATTGCGTAGGCAGTTTTACTGGCCGAACATGGCATTAGAGGTGTGAGATTATATCCGACAGTGTACCGTGTGCAAGGAGTCGAAGGCGCAGAACTACCGGATGCAGGTCAGGATGGGGCAAGAGGTGGTCACCGAGCGCCCGTTCCAAAAACTATACATTGATTCTTGAGCAAATATCCGAGATCAAAGAACGGGCAGGCGTGAATTTGTATAGTAGTTGACCAGTTCTCGAAGTTTTCGTTCCTGAAGACCATGACCAAGGCCACAGCAAAGGAAGCTCGGTGGTCCCTTCAGCTGCAGGCCTTCGATTTCGGCATAGAACACGGGAAAGGAGTGGACAATGTAGTTGCAGATACACTGTCGCGCAGTATTGAAGAGGTGGAAGTGGATCCGAGTGGTATCCTGGCCTTCGAAACAGTGGAGTTTCAATTTATTTATTTATTTATTAAATTAACAAATTATCTTTTAATAATGGTACTTAGTTACTAAAGGCGGAAAAAGATAAGTTAAAAGTTAGCTAAATTTAAATGATTATAAATATTGCATGCAATTAGTTTAAGAGACAGTTCAGGGGATAGGGTTTGACAGATGGAGTTATAATTATGGCATAAAACCCTATAAGGTTCATGATCAGCATAATTAGACCTACATATGGGTAGACGGATAGGCCTAAAAGTACGGGTAGGTCTGGATGGAACGGCCAAGTCAATCTGACCCAAGAGAGTTTGGGAGTCAACAGTCCCAAGAAGGAGCTTGTGCACGAACATTACGCCATTGCATATTCTGCGATGGTGCAACGACGGCAGGTCAATAAGATTTAGCCTAGACCGGTAGGGTGGCAAGATTCTACCCGAGTCCCAGTTAAAGTTCCGAAGGGCAAAAATTAAAAATTGCTTTTGCACGGATTCAATAACAGCCTGCTGCTCTTTATACTGCGGGCTCCACACACAAGAACAATACTCCAATATAGGACGTACTAACGAGATGTACAGTTGTTTCGTAACGTACGGGTCGTCAAACTCCTTGGACCAACGCTTGATGAACGCTAAAACACCCTTAGCTTTATTTACAGTTGCAGCTATATGGGTGTTGAAACACATCTTATGATCAAAAAGGACTCCGAGGTCATTTGAACTCGAAATTCGCTCAAGGACATGATTTCCTAGAACATATGAGACAAAATGAGGAGCGCGACGGTAAAATGTCATAAGTTTGCATTTGGAAAGGTTCAGAAAAAGAAGATTAGTTGAACACCACAATAGTAGTTCACTTAGATCCAGTTGAAGGCGTGTGTGCAAATACCAATCAGAGTGAGAAAGACAGATTTTAACATCATCAGCATACATTAGTGTAGTAGAGTATGTTATAACTTGAGGAAGGTCGTTCACAAATAAAATAAACAGAAGCGGGCCCAGATGACTTCCCTGTGGCACACCTGAAGTAACATTAACAGTATTTGACAACACGTTAGAAAACAAAACACGTTGAGTACGGTTAGAGAGATAGGACAAAATCCAATCTAGAAGATTCGTTGGGAACCCTAATAAAGAGAGCTTTTGAATAAGCAGAGCATGGTTCACAGAATCGAATGCCTTGCTGAAGTCCGTAAAAACTACATCCGTCTGCAAACCAATTTGAAAACCCCGGTGGATTAGGTTAGAAAACTCAAGAAGGTTAGTCGATGTTGAACGATGTCTGAAAAAACCGTGTTGCGACGGAGATATCAAGCTGCAACAAAGATGTTGCAGTTGCCGGGTGACCAGGAACTCAAGAAGCTTCGGGATGGCGGAAAGCTTTGCGATACCACGATAGTTTTCAATGGTTGATCTTGAACCTTTTTTGTGAAGCGGAATGATGTAGGACTCATTCCAAATTACTGGGAGACAAGACTGTTCCAAGGAGAGGTTGAAGAGAAAGGTCAAGGGTTTGCAAAGGGACTGGGCACAGTGTTTTAAGATGCAACTTGGTACCTTATCTGGACCCGCAGAAAACGATATGTCCATAGATGACAAACCTTCCAGAACAACGCTTTCCTCGAAAAAGGGCAGAAAAATGCTGTTAGCTTGAGGTAGCTGGTACGGATACGGAGTGGATGCGTTGTAAATATGAGACGAGTACGTTGTTTGGAAAAAGTTAGCGAATAAATTTGCAATACCAACAGCAGAAGCTTCTGTTTTGTTCTGGTAATGAAGGGACGGAGGAAAAACGTTTGACTTGCGCTTAGAATTAACGAACGAATAGAATTTTTTAGGATCACTGCGAAAGTTACTACTACATTGTGAAAGGTAATGATTATAACACTGACTATTGACGGCAAGGAACAGAGAGCGAGCGGAAGAGTATAGAGCTAAGGCCAACGTGGAGCCCGACTTCTGGTACTTTTTATAGAGCCGGGATTTATTATTTTTTAAGTATGACAAATACTTGGAGAACCAGGGAGGCTTGGACGATACAGGTACAGTGATATCTGGAACAAACGTATTAAGGGCGGAGTAAATAGAACTATAAAACGAGTTAACAGTTGCATCTATGTTCGGTAATGAATAAAGAAACGACCAATCAACACGCGAGAGATGTAGATCTAAATCAATAAAGTTTGTTTTGCGAAAACACTTTATGTGACAAGGAGCCATGGAACTGTCAGCACCTCCAGATTGTGTACACTCCAGTGATATCGACAAAGTTGGATGGTAAGGATCTTCAGGGAGAGATATTGGGCTTGCTCTAGATACAGTAGCAAGAGAACCATCGTTAACAAAAACGAGGTCAAGAAGTCTGTCCCTAATGTTTTTAACGGCATTAATTTGGACAAGGGAAATATCCGTTAGCCCATTGATAAAGTCATTATGGCAATTGGGAAACAACAGGTTAGCGTCATTACAAGGCAGCCAAGAAAGAAATGGGAGGTTAAAGTCCCCCATGACAATAATTCGATCATTGCACCCTAATGTAGAAACAACAGTATTAATTGCTGAAAGGTGGTGTAAGTAAAGCTCAGCATCAGAGCTGGGAGGAATGTAAGAGCAGGTTAAATAGAAAAATGCGGAGCCAACACGAACTTTGACTGCAACAAATTCAATTCCATGAATGTTATTGAATGGGAATAACTCAGATGAGAAAACAATCTGAGGAATATCAGGAGTTAAAGAAGACAATCACAGAGAACCAAGAACGCTTACCTGACCTCCAGATTGTTAATGGCATGATATTCAAGCGCATGCGCTTTGAACGATTTGACGATCAACTGGAGGGCTCCGTCTGGAAATTGTGGGTTCCGAGTTCGCTGAGGGCCGCGCTGATAGACAAAGACCATTTGGATGAGAAGACAGCGCACGGAGGAATCGCGAAAACCTTTCATTTATGGCGTAAGCAGTTTTACTGGCCGAACATGGCATTAGAGGTGCGAGATTATATCCGATAGTGTACCGTGTGCAAGGAGTCGAAGGTGCAGAACTACCGGATGCAGGTCAGGATGGGGCAAGAGGTGGTCACCGAGCGCCCGTTCCAAAAACTATACATTGATTCTTGAGCAAATATCCGAGATCAAAGAACGGGCAGGCGTGGATTTTTATAGTAGTTGACCAGTTCTCGAAGTTCACGTTCCTGAAGACCATGACCAAGGCCACAGCAAAGGAAGTTGTAAGGTTCCTCGTCCACGAGGTATTCTACAAGTTTGGAGTGCCGGAGAATCTTCACTCGGACAATGGGGCTCAGCTCGTCTCGAAAACTTGTAGAGAGATGATAGAAGCATTCGGGGTCACTCATATGAGGACGCCGGTATGTTCTCCGCAGAGTAAGCTTTTCACTCCCCCATGGCTCGTTTTGCCTCTTCCGTTAATCTTAATTTCCCTTTTCCCTGTCCTCGGCTATAATCAATAAGTCGTCTAGATACGCATAGACGGCATAGTCTCTACCGGAATGACCTTGTCGACCAGTCTACATAGGCGTTGTGCAGCGTTGCAGAAGCCAAAGGGCACCATACGGAACTGGTAAGGAGGCCGTCCCGGCACCGTGAACGCCGTATATGCTCGACTCAGCTCGTCCAGCTCGATTTGCCAAAAAGCGAATTTTAAATCGACGCTGGAGATGTATATCGTCTGGTCGAGACGCGACAAAATCCCCACGATGCTAGGCAGTGGGTAAGCGTTCTTGATGGTTACTTTGTTGAGCTTTCGAGCATCGAGACAGAACCGATTTTTGCCCGGCCTTCGCACCACCGTTGTACGCTTGCTCCACGGACTGTCACCGTACTCGATGACTCCCAAAGCCAACATTTTGTCCACCTCCCCAGACACTACTTCCAGCATCGCTGCCGTCAGCGGGTAATGTCGATCCTTTACTCGGCCTTCTCCACTAAGTGAATTTTATGAGTCTTTCTCGACGTCCTCCCCAAGCCTACGGTTTCGAAAGTCAGAAACTCTGCCTTCACCTGATCCAAGGCTGCCTTGTGCTCTTCTGACAACTCCCATTCTTCCTGCACTGTCTCCTTCTCTGGGCCTTCCACATAGTAAGCGACTTGATCCTCATATGAGGACGCCGGTATATTCTCCGCAGAGTAACGCAGCCGAACGCGTGAATCGCACAGTCCTCAACGCTATTCGGGCGTATCTGAATGACGACCACCGGGACTGGGATGCGCATCTGCCGGAGATAGAGCTGGCCATTAGGAACTCGGTTCACGAGGCGACGGGCGTAATGCCATTCTTCGCAGTCTTCGGGCAGCAAATGTACTTGCATGGGTCATGCTACAAGCTGGCAAAGCGACTGCGGTCAATCGGCGAGCAGGACATATCGCTGCTGGAGAGTCAGGACAAGCGACAAATCATCCAAGAGAGGATTCGCGCTAGTCTGCATCAGGCATACGAGCGTAGTAGGGTACGGTATAACCAGCGAGCTCGGGTGTTCTACGCGAGGCCGGGACAAGAGCTATTCCGCCGAAAATTTGTCCTTAGTGACTTTGGAAAATGCTTTAATGGTGGTCCCGTGGTCATGCCCACGCGTATGTTGTCCCTCCAAGGACTGACGACATACCCGTGGTGGTGTTCCCGTCCCTCCTGAACGATAGGTGACCAGGGCCAAGGGCGACGCGCCATCTAGCGGAAGTCCAGGGAGGCTCGATGGTGTATGGGGACATCGGGGGGAGCTAAAGCCGGGGATGTAAGTAAGAAAATAGGATAAGTTAGATGTATTAGTGAGGATAAAAGAGGATATTTAGGAGTGAAAAGAATTAGAAAACGTGGAGTCGATTATGAAATTCGTAGAGTGTGGACGGAAGAGAAACGTCGACCCAGCATCGTTTAAATTTTGTGCGTAAAATATAAAGTTTGAAGTGAGTACAGAAAAAAGGCGGGTGAGCAAATAGATGTTAATGCAGGAAATTTTACTCATAGCCGGCACGGAATATAGCCACCAGACCCGGACCAAAAGGTTTCCTGGATAGGAACACGGGAGCTCGAGAGTCGGCTGCAGAGTAGAAGTCTCCGTAGGAACCTGAGTGAGTTCGTTCCAAGAGTCGTGTGTGTGAGCCGAAAAGCGCGGGACGTGAGAAGGGGGGGTGGGGAGAAAGAGGGCGACGTTCGTGCCAGGGCGATCGTAGCCAAATCGCATGTTCGTTGCAGCGCCTTCCAGTACGTGCCACACATTTGGTCTCGTGCATCACAAAAAACCCCGGAACCTTCGTCAGGAGTAGGGGCGACCGCATCCAGTGAGCAGAATCAACGGGGTGGGCATCAAGCGCGGGATTGGCGTAACCCGATAATACTCAGACACTCGGGTCAGGGTCGTGGCGAGAGTAGGACAGCTGGTGGGATTCCTCGAGAAAATCCGCATCCAAATCCGCCGGGATATAGACCTTGGCCACGGTGGGGACGAGTCGAAAAATGGGACGAGACGTTCGACGGAGACAGTAACAAAATGACGGTTGAGGATTTCGTGTTCCCACGCTGTCCGTGGGATAAAGTTATAAAGGGATTTCATCACCTGGTTACAAGAAACGTGCGGGAATGGTACTGGCAGTACATCCACGATCATGGCGGTAGTGTTTGGCAGGAACTAAAAGACGACTTAATCGAAATTTTCCGAGGCACGGCGTCCGAGCTCGACCGCATGAGAGAACTACGGGAAAGAATGCAGCGGTCAAACGAGAGTGTGGAAGACTTTTTCCATGTCATGAGAAAGCTCGCTTCGAGTTTGGAGACGCCACCACCTGAAAAGAAGATGGTAAAAATCGTCAAAAAGGCACTCACAGATGAGATAGCAAGTTTCGTCTACGGCTTACGGGTTTATTCCTTAGACCAACTGCGGGATGAATGCGTGGAAAAAGAGGCACATCTGAAGAGGAAGACTCGATCTTCGTGGCGAGGAGCACCAATAGCCACAAGCTATGGCCGCGGGGCAAATGCGAACGTCAGCGAGGTCGCGCAGGATCGGGCGCAAGTGACACAGCGTGTTCCACAGAAGTTATTTTGTTGGAACTGCGGGCAGACCGATCATGGCCTTAGGGATTGTATGGCATCGGGAAACGTGATGAGGAGTGCGATCCAAGCAGGCGAATCACGCTCACAGAGGGGGCCTGCGCAGAGGAAGTAGAAGAGAAGAAAAATGAATGAGATAGACGTAATTTGCATGCTAGATTAAGGAACTTATCATATGAAGAGCGGTTAAGAAATTATTTATAAACCCGAAATAGGATATTTTCTGAACTACGAGTGGATGGTATGCGAGCACTGTCGGTGCGGATGAACAGGCGAGATCCCGGTTCAAGCAAAGGCGAACTATGAGGATGCAGGTGATTGCTTCAGTAAAACGCTGTTGCAAGAAAGACCCGAGAGTTTTCGCAGAAATCTCTATAATGGGCGAGTCCGTGCGAGGCCTGTTGGATTCAGGCGCTACACACAGCATGCTGGGGCAAAATGGTCAGGAATTCCTGGAGAGGCTGGTCGTAGAGGCTCGGCGATATTCCTCAATAGTAAAGGTAGCGAATGGGGAAGATCGCGCAATCGTTGGACGAGTGGAATTACCGGTGGAGTACAAGGGAGAGGTAAAAAGATTAACGTTTTTCGTATGCCCTTCCTTGGAACAGGAAATTTACTTGGGGGTAGACTTTTGGCGGGTATTCTCATTGGCTCCTGAGGTGATGGGAGAAGGTCCAGCAGGGGCATCTCAACGATTAGTGGAAGAAGTGCTGGCTGATCAAGTCGCTCACTATGTGGAAGGCCCAGAGAAGGAGACAGTGCAGGAAGAATGGGAGTTGTCAGAAGAGCAGAAGGCAGCCTTGGATCAGGTGAAGGCAGAGTTTCTGACTTTCGAAACCGTAGGCCTGGGGAGGACGTCGAGAGAGACTCATAAAATTCACTAAGTGGAGAAGGCCGAACCTGTAAAGGATCGACATTACCCGCTGACGCCAGCGATGCTGGAAGTAGTGTGTGAGGAGGTGGACAAAATATTGGCTTTGGGAGTCATCGAGTACAGTGATAGTCCGTGGAGCAACCGCACAACGGTGGTGCGAAGGCCGGGCAAAAATCGGTTCTGTCTCGATGCTCAACAAAGTAACCATCAAGGACGCTCCCCCACTGCCTATCATCGAGGGGATTTTGTCGCGTCTCGACCAGACGATATACATCTCCAGCGTCGATTTAAAATTCGCTTTTTGGCAAATCGAGCTGGACGAGCTGAGTCGAGCATATACGGCGTTCACGGTGCCGGGACGGCCTCTTTACCAGTTCCGTATGGTGCCCTTTGGCTTCTGCAACGCTGCACAACGCCTATGTAGACTGGTCGACAAGGTCATTCCGGTAGAGATGCGTTCAAACGTCTATGCGTATCTAGACGACTTATTGATTATAGCTGAGGACAGGGAAAAGGGAAACTTTGTGAGGGAGCGTACGCTCCACCCACATTTTTCCGCCCATCAACTCGCCGGCATTTTCCCATTGGAGGGACCCGGACCTACGTTATTTGAATTAAGATTTTGACTTTTCTTCGTTTTCTAGGTTAAAGCATTGACTTTTCAGCTTTAGGTTAAGGGGGGAAGGGGGAAGGCCACGAAGTCTACATGGTATTAATTTTATATATTATACGGCCCGAGGGGTCTCTAAGCCCCACGTAGCTTATTATCTTCTTTAAAGGGGGGGGGCAAGTCGCGATCACGGCGGACGCCACTGGCTTTTCAGAACAAAACCCAACAACAACGACGCAGCAGCAGCCAAAGAGAGAGAGGAATACACCAAGGACCGAAAACCAACGGCATCGACGCAGCAACGGCGAGGAATACACCGAGAAAGCAGAAACGCAACGACAACGACGCAGTAGCAGCCAAAGAGGGAGAGGAATACACCAAAAATCGAAATCCAACGGCACCGACACAGCAACGGGGAGGAATACACCAAGAACCGAAACCTAACGGCACCGACACCGAAACGGGGAGGAATACACCAAGAAACAAAACCCAACAACAACAACGCAGCGGAAGCCAAAGAGAGAGAGGAATACACCAAGAGTCGAAACGGCAGCCAACAGCATCAATTCAGCGACGGCCGAAGACGAGAAGCGCCGAAAAGATAAGCCGCCAGCGTCGACGCAGCAACGAAGCGGCGAAACAGTAAGCCCACAGCAGCAACGGCAGAAGAGAAACGCGGAAAACTAAAGCGAAGTAACGACGCGCCAGTAGCGAAAAAGAGAGACAGAAGTCACCGGCGCAGCATAGACGCCGAACGACGGCGCCAGCCCTCTGCCGCCACGAGAATGACGACGCTGGCCGCCCACGCTGGCGCTGGATCGGGAGAGTTCTGAGGCTGAAGAAGAAAAACGTAAATTTAAAGTCGATTGGGAGCAGTCGTAGGAGTCGGACGTGTTCACGGAAAAATTAGAGTGGCTTGGAAAAAGTAAAAACACGTGGCGGCCCGGATCCACGCCAACGCTATCAGTGACACGTGGAAGATCCGGCATCGACGCTGCGCTTACGGGGAAAAGACCCTCCATCAATACTACACTTACGGAGAGGAGATCCTGCATCTACGCTGCACCCACGGGGAAGAGGAGGCTTTCGACGAGTACAAGCGTGGGAGTTCAGGGGTAAGCTAGTCTCTAGACGTGTATACGGTCTGCTGAGCGGTGCGATAGGTACGGAACCAAGAGAGAACAAAGTGAAATGTAACGAATATAACAGAAACATAGCCCGACCACCAACAATCTATACACTAGGGAACCTGGAGGCCCCGGTCATCTTCTCTGCCCTTCCTCCCGCCCCCTGCCCGAGCCTGCGTGCTTCCATCCAGTAGTTCGTAGCCCGACAGGATCCTGAGGCCGCTGTCCGGCAATTGCCTAGGCGTTCTCGGTGACACCTGTCGGCGTTCCCTCCGCATGATTCCCTCCCGTAGTTTGTGACCTCGCAGGGTCCCGAGGCCGCTATCCGACGATCGTCTAAGCGCCCCCGGTGACGCCTGTTGGTGTCTCGCCTGATCCCCGTAGTCCCCTGGGTCCCGAAGGGGCTGTCCGGCGATTGCCTAAGCGCTCTCGGCGATACGCGTCGGTATACTCGTACTCGTAGTAATTCTTAGTTCGGCGGTGTCCCGTAAGTGCTATCCGGCGATTGCCTAGGCACTCTCGGCGATGCTTGCCGGTATCCCCGACCCTCGTAGTAATTCTTAGTTCGACAGCGTCCCGTAAGTGCTATCCGGCGATTGCCTAGGCATTCTCGGCCATGCCTGTCGATATCCCCGACCCCCGTAGTAATTCTTAGGCCGACAGGGTCCCGTAAGTACCGTCCGGCGATAGCCTAGGTACCCTCGGCGATACTTGTCGGGATTTCCACATAGCAAAGTCCCCCTTCCGCGTCGTAGTAATTCTTAGGCCGACAGGGTCCCGTAAGTACCGTCCGGCGATAGCCTAGGTACTCTCGGCGATACTTGTCGGTATTTCCGCATAGCATAGTCCCCCTTTCCGCTTCGTAGTAACTCTCAGGCCGGCGGGGTCCCAGAAGTACTGTCCAGCGATAGCCTAGGTACTCTCGGCGACACCTGTCGGTATTATCGCATAGTAAAGACCTCCGTATTGATTCTGAGTTCGGTGGGGTCCTGAAGGCGCTATTCGGCGATAACCGGAGTGCTCTCGGTGAAACCAACGGCCCCGTCCCACGCTACGATCGCTCCCGTCCGCGGGACTGCTGCCCCGTCCCCCATCGTCGGTCCGAAATACGGAGTCCCGGCAAATTATAAATATTACTGTAATTTCGACCCTGGAGTAGACTGAGATATGTACCCCAGCCCAGGATCGCTTCCTTAAAACTTAGATTAACGGAAGAGGCAAAACGAGCCATGGGGGAGTTAAAACCTGCACTCAGCTCGGCACCAGTCCTGGTACACGCAGATTTCAAGCGGCACTTCTATATACAGTGCGACGCTTCACATTATGGGGTAGGAGCCGTACTCTTCAACGGGATGACGAACAGAACAGGCCCATAGCGTTTTTCTCCGCCAAACTAAATTGCCACCAGGAGAACTACTCGGTGACAGACAAGGAGTGTCCGGCAGCTCTCATGGCGATCCTAAAGTTCCGTCCGTACGTGGAGCTTATGCCATTTACAGTCATTACTGACCACGCCAGTCTCAAATGGCTCATGACCATGAAAAACCTGGATGGTTGCTTAGCTCGGTGGTTCCCTAATGGCATGATATTCAAGCGCATGCGCTTTGAACGATTTGACGATCAACTGGAGGGCTCCGTCTGGAAATTGTGGGTTCCGAGTTCGCTGAGGGCCGCGCTGATAGACAAAGACCATTTGGATGAGAAGACAGCGCACGGAGGAATCGCGAAAACCTTTCATTTATGGCGTAAGCAGTTTTACTGGCCGAACATGGCATTAGAGGTGCGAGATTATATCCGATAGTGTACCGTGTGCAAGGAGTCGAAGGTGCAGAACTACCGGATGCAGGTCAGGATGGGGCAAGAGGTGGTCACCGAGCGCCCGTTCCAAAAACTATACATTGATTCTTGAGCAAATATCCGAGATCAAAGAACGGGCAGGCGTGAATTTGTATAGTAATTGACCAGTTCTCGAAGTTTTCGTTCCTGAAGACCATGACCAAGGCCACAGCAAAGGAAGCTCGGTGGTCCCTTCAGCTGCAGGCCTTCGATTTCGGCATAGAACATGGGAAAGAAGTGGACAATGTAGTTGCAGATACACTGTCGCGCAGTATTGAAGAGGTGGAAGTGGATCCGAGTGGTATCCTGGCCTTCGAAACAGTGGAGTTTCAATCTGAGGAATATCAGGAGTTAAAGAAGACAATCACAGAGAACCAAGAACGCTTACCTGACCTCCAGATTGTTAATGGCATGATATTCAAGCGCATGCGCTTTGAACGATTTGACGATCAACTGGAGGGCTCCGTCTGGAAATTGTGGGTTCCGAGTTCGCTGAGGGCCGCGCTGATAGACAAAGACCATTTGGATGAGAAGACAGCGCAGGGAGGAATCGCGAAAACCTTTCATTTATGGCGTAAGCAGTTTTACTGGCCGAACATGGCATTAGAGGTGCGAGATTATATCCGATAGTGTACCGTGTGCAAGGAGTCGAAGGTGCAGAACTACCGGATGCAGGTCAGGATGGGGCAAGAGGTGGTCACCGAGCGCCCGTTCAATCTGAGGAATATCAGGAGTTAAAGAAGACAATCACAGAGAACCAAGAACGCTTACCTGACCTCCAGATTGTTAATGGCATGATATTCAAGCGCATGCGCTTTGAACGATTTGACGATCAACTGGAGGGCTCCGTCTGGAAATTGTGGGTTCCGAGTTCGCTGAGGGCCGCGCTGATAGACAAAGACCATTTGGATGAGAAGACAGCGCACGGAGGAATCGCGAAAACCTTTCATTTATGGCTTAAGCATTTTTACTGGCCGAACATGGCATTAGAGGTCCGAGATTATATCCGATAGTGTACCGTGTGCAAGGAGTCGAAGGTGCAGAACTACCGGATGCAGGTCAGGATGGGGCAAGAGGTGGTCACCGAGCGCCCGTTCCAAAAACTATACATTGATTCTTGAGCAAATATCCGAGATCAAAGAACGGGCAGGCGTGAATTTGTATAGTAGTTGACCAGTTCTCGAAGTTTTCGTTCCTGAAGACCATGACCAAGGCCACAGCAAAGGAAGCTCGGTGGTCCCTTCAGCTGCAGGCCTTCGATTTCGGCATAGAACACGGGAAAGGAGTGGACAATGTAGTTGCAGATACACTGTCGCGCAGTATTGAAGAGGTGGAAGTGGATCCGAGTGGTATCCTGGCCTTCGAAACAGTGGAGTTTCAATCTGAGGAATATCAGGAGTTAAAGAAGACAATCACAGAGAACCAAGAACGCTTACCTGACCTCCAGATTGTTAATGGCATGATATTCAAGCGCATGCGCTTTGAACGATTTGACGATCAACTGGAGGGCTCCGTCTGGAAATTGTGGGTTCCGAGTTCGCTGAGGGCCGCGCTGATAGACAAAGACCATTTGGATGAGAAGACAGCGCACGGAGGAATCGCGAAAACCTTTCATTTATGGCGTAAGCAGTTTTACTGGCCGAACATGGCATTAGAGGTGCGAGATTATATCCGACAGTGTACCGTGTGCAAGGAGTCGAAGGTGCAGAACTACCGGATGCAGGTCAGGATGGGGCAAGAGGTGGTCACCGAGCGCCCGTTCCAAAAACTATACATTGATTCTTGAGCAAATATCCGAGATCAAAGAACGGGCAGGCGTGAATTTGTATAGTAGTTGACCAGTTCTCGAAGTTTTCGTTCCTGAAGACCATGACCAAGGCCACAGCAAAGGAAGCTCGGTGGTCCCTTCAGCTGCAGGCCTTCGATTTCGGCATAGAACACGGGAAAGGAGTGGACAATGTAGTTGCAGATACACTGTCGCGCAGTATTGAAGAGGTGGAAGTAGATCCGAGTGGTATCCTGGCCTTCGAAACAGTGGAGTTTCAATCTGAGGAATATCAGGAGTTAAAGAAGACAATCACAGAGAACCAAGAACGCTTACCTGACCTCCAGATTGTTAATGGCATGATATTCAAGCGCATGCGCTTTGAACGATTTGACGATCAACTGGAGGGCTCCGTCTGGAAATTGTGGGTTCCGAGTTCGCTGAGGGCCGCGCTGATAGACAAAGACCATTTGGATGAGAAGACAGCGCACGGAGGAATCGCGAAAACCTTTCATTTATGGCGTAAGCAGTTTTACTGGCCGAACATGGCATTAGAGGTGCGAGATTATATCCGACAGTGTACCGTGTGCAAGGAGTCGAAGGTGCAGAACTACCGGATGCAGGTCAGGATGGGGCAAGAGGTGGTCACCGAGCGCCCGTTCCAAAAACTATACATTGATTCTTGAGCAAATATCCGAGATCAAAGAACGGGCAGGCGTGAATTTGTATAGTAGTTGACCAGTTCTCGAAGTTTTCGTTCCTGAAGACCATGACCAAGGCCACAGCAAAGGAAGCTCGGTGGTCCCTTCAGCTGCAGGCCTTCGATTTCGGCATAGAACACGGGAAAGGAGTGGACAATGTAGTTGCAGATACACTGTCGCGCAGTATTGAAGAGGTGGAAGTGGATCCGAGTGGTATCCTGGCCTTCGAAACAGTGGAGTTTCAATCTGAGGAATATCAGGAGTTAAAGAAGACAATCACAGAGAACCAAGAACGCTTACCTGACCTCCAGATTGTTAATGGCATGATATTCAAGCGCATGCGCTTTGAACGATTTGACGATCAACTGGAGGGCTCCGTCTGGAAATTGTGGGTTCCGAGTTCGCTGAGGGCCGCGCTGATAGACAAAGACCATTTGGATGAGAAGACAGCGCACGGAGGAATCGCGAAAACCTTTCATTTATGGCGTAAGCAGTTTTACTGGCCGAACATGGCATTAAGGTGCGAGATTATATCCGATAGTGTACCGTGTGCAAGGAGTCGAAGGTGCAGAACTACCGGATGCAGGTCAGGATGGGGCAAGAGGTGGTCACTGAGCGCCCGTTCCAAAAACTATACATTGATTCTTGAGCAAATATCCGAGATCAAAGAACGGGCAGGCGTGAATTTGTATAGTAGTTGACCAGTTCTCGAAGTTTTCGTTCCTGAAGACCATGACCAAGGCCACAGCAAAGGAAGCTCGGTGGTCCCTTCAGCTGCAGGCCTTCGATTTCGGCATAGAACATGGGAAAGGAGTGGACAATGTAGTTGCAGATACACTGTCGCGCAGTATTGAAGAGGTGGAAGTGGATCCGAGTGGTATCCTGGCCTTCGAAACAGTGGAGTATCAATCTGAGGAATATCAGGAGTTAAAGAAGACAATCACAGAGAACCAAGAACGCTTACCTGACCTCCAGATTGTTAATGGCATGATATTCAAGCGCATGCGCTTTGAACGATTTGACGATCAACTGGAGGGCTCCGTCTGGAAATTGTGGGTTCCGAGTTCGCTGAGGGCCGCGCTGATAGACAAAGACCATTTGGATGAGAAGACAGCGCACGGAGGAATCGCGAAAACCTTTCATTTATGGCGTAAGCAGTTTTACTGGCCGAACATGGCATTAGAGGTGCGAGATTATATCCGATAGTGTACCGTGTGCAAGGAGTCGAAGGTGCAGAACTACCGGATGCAGGTCAGGATGGGGCAAGAGGTGGTCACCGAGCGCCCGTTCCAAAAACTATACATTGATTCTTGAGCAAATATCCGAGATCAAAGAACGGGCAGGCGTGAATTTGTATAGTAGTTGACCAGTTCTCGAAGTTTTCGTTCCTGAAGACCATGACCAAGGCCACAGCAAAGGAAGCTCGGTGGTCCCTTCAGCTGCAGGCCTTCGATTTCGGCATAGAACATGGGAAAGGAGTGGACAATGTAGTTTTAGATACACTGTCGCGCAGTATTGAAGAGGTGGAAGTGGATCCGAGTGGTATCCTGGCCTTCGAAACAGTGGAGTTTCAATCTGAGGAATATCAGGAGTTAAAGAAGACAATCACAGAGAACCAAGAACGCTTACCTGACCTCCAGATTGTTAATGGCATGATATTCAAGCGCATGCGCTTTGAACGATTTGACGATCAACTGGAGGGCTCCGTCTGGAAATTGTGGGTTCCGAGTTCGCTGAGGGCCGCGCTGATAGACAAAGACCATTTGGATGAGAAGACAGCGCACGGAGGAATCGCGAAAACCTTTCATTTATTACGTAGGCAGTTTTACTGGCCGAACATGGCATTAGAGGTGCGAGATTATATCCGATAGTGTACCGTGTGCAAGGAGTCGAAGGTGCAGAACTACCGGATGCAGGTCAGGATGGGGCAAGAGGTGGTCACCGAGCGCCCGTTCCAAAAACTATACATTGATTCTTGAGCAAATATCCGAGATCAAAGAACGGGCAGGCGTGAATTTGTATAGTAGTTGACCAGTTCTCGAAGTTTTCGTTCCTGAAGACCATGACCAAGGCCACAGCAAAGGAAGCTCGGTGGTCCCTTCAGCTGCAGGCCTTCGATTTCGGCATAGAACACGGGAAAGGAGTGGACAATGTAGTTGCAGATACACTGTCGCGCAGTATTGAAGAGGTGGAAGTGGATCCGAGTGGTATCCTGGCCTTCGAAACAGTGGAGTTTCAATCTGAGGAATATCAGGAGTTAAAGAAGACAATCACAGAGAACCAAGAACGCTTACCTGACCTCCAGATTGTTAATGGCATGATATTCAAGCGCATGCGCTTTGAACGATTTGACGATCAACTGGAGGGCTCCGTCTGGAAATTGTGGGTTCCGAGTTCGCTGAGGGCCGCGCTGATAGACAAAGACCATTTGGATGAGAAGACAGCGCACGGAGGAATCGCGAAAACCTTTCATTTATGGCGTAAGCAGTTTTACTGGCCGAACATGGCATTAGAGGTGCGAGATTATATCCGATAGTGTACCGTGTGCAAGGAGTCGAAGGTGCAGAACTACCGGATGCAGGTCAGGATGGGGCAAGAGGTGGTCACCGAGCGCCCGTTCAATCTGAGGAATATCAGGAGTTAAAGAAGACAATCACAGAGAACCAAGAACGCTTTCCTGACCTCCAGATTGTTAATGGCATGATATTCAAGCGCATGCGCTTTGAACGATTTGACGATCAACTGGAGGGCTCCGTCTGGAAATTGTGGGTTCCGAGTTCGCTGAGGGCCGCGCTGATAGACAAAGACCATTTGGATGAGAAGACAGCGCACGGAGGAATCGCGAAAACCTTTCATTTATGGCTTAAGCAGTTTTACTGGCCGAACATGGCATTAGAGGTGCGAGATTATATCCGACAGTGTACCGTGTGCAAGGAGTCGAAGGTGCAGAACTACCGGATGCAGGTCAGGATGGGGCAAGAGGTGGTCACCGAGCGCCCGTTCCAAAAACTATACATTGATTCTTGAGCAAATATCCGAGATCAAAGAACGGGCAGGCGTGAATTTGTATAGTAGTTGACCAGTTCTCGAAGTTTTCGTTCCTGAAGACCATGACCAAGGCCACAGCAAAGGAAGCTCGGTGGTCCCTTCAGCTGCAGGCCTTCGATTTCGGCATAGAACACGGGAAAGGAGTGGACAATGTAGTTGCAGATACACTGTCGCGCAGTATTGAAGAGGTGGAAGTGGATCCGAGTGGTATCCTGGCCTTCGAAACAGTGGAGTTTCAATCTGAGGAATATCAGGAGTTAAAGAAGACAATCACAGAGAACCAAGAACGCTTACCTGACCTCCAGATTGTTAATGGCATGATATTCAAGCGCATGCGCTTTGAACGATTTGACGATCAACTGGAGGGCTCCGTCTGGAAATTGTGGGTTCCGAGTTCGCTGAGGGCCGCGCTGATAGACAAAGACCATTTGGATGAGAAGACAGCGCACGGAGGAATCGCGAAAACCTTTCATTTATGGCTTAAGCAGTTTTACTGGCCGAACATGGCATTAGAGGTGCGAGATTATATCCGACAGTGTACCGTGTGCAAGGAGTCGAAGGTGCAGAACTACCGGATGCAGGTCAGGATGGGGCAAGAGGTGGTCACCGAGCGCCCGTTCCAAAAACTATACATTGATTCTTGAGCAAATATCCGAGATCAAAGAACGGGCAGGCGTGAATTTGTATAGTAGTTGACCAGTTCTCGAAGTTTTCGTTCCTGAAGACCATGACCAAGGCCACAGCAAAGGAAGCTCGGTGGTCCCTTCAGCTGCAGGCCTTCGATTTCGGCATAGAACACGGGAAAGGAGTGGACAATGTAGTTGCAGATACACTGTCGCGCAGTATTGAAGAGGTGGAAGTGGATCCGAGTGGTATCCTGGCCTTCGAAACAGTGGAGTTTCAATCTGAGGAATATCAGGAGTTAAAGAAGACAATCACAGAGAACCAAGAACGCTTACCTGACCTCCAGATTGTTAATGGCATGATATTCAAGCGCATGCGCTTTGAACGATTTGACGATCAACTGGAGGGCTCCGTCTGGAAATTGTGGGTTCCGAGTTCGCTGAGGGCCGCGCTGATAGACAAAGACCATTTGGATGAGAAGACAGCGCACGGAGGAATCGCGAAAACCTTTCATTTATGGCTTAAGCAGTTTTACTGGCCGAACATGGCATTAGAGGTGCGAGATTATATCCGACAGTGTACCGTGTGCAAGGAGTCGAAGGTGCAGAACTACCGGATGCAGGTCAGGATGGGGCAAGAGGTGGTCACCGAGCGCCCGTTCCAAAAACTATACATTGATTCTTGAGCAAATATCCGAGATCAAAGAACGGGCAGGCGTGAATTTGTATAGTAGTTGACCAGTTCTCGAAGTTTTCGTTCCTGAAGACCATGACCAAGGCCACAGCAAAGGAAGCTCGGTGGTCCCTTCAGCTGCAGGCCTTCGATTTCGGCATAGAACACGGGAAAGGAGTGGACAATGTAGTTGCAGATACACTGTCGCGCAGTATTGAAGAGGTGGAAGTGGATCCGAGTGGTATCCTGGCCTTCGAAACAGTGGAGTTTCAATCTGAGGAATATCAGGAGTTAAAGAAGACAATCACAGAGAACCAAGAACGCTTACCTGACCTCCAGATTGTTAATGGCATGATATTCAAGCGCATGCGCTTTGAACGATTTGACGATCAACTGGAGGGCTCCGTCTGGAAATTGTGGGTTCCGAGTTCGCTGAGGGCCGCGCTGATAGACAAAGACCATTTGGATGAGAAGACAGCGCACGGAGGAATCGCGAAAATCTTTCATTTATGGCTTAAGCAGTTTTACTGGCCGAACATGGCATTAGAGGTGCGAGATTATATCCGACAGTGTACCGTGTGCAAGGAGTCGAAGGTGCAGAACTACCGGATGCAGGTCAGGATGGGGCAAGAGGTGGTCACCGAGCGCCCGTTCCAAAAACTATACATTGATTCTTGAGCAAATATCCGAGATCAAAGAACGGGCAGGCGTGAATTTGTATAGTAGTTGACCAGTTCTCGAAGTTTTCGTTCCTGAAGACCATGACCAAGGCCACAGCAAAGGAAGCTCGGTGGTCCCTTCAGCTGCAGGCCTTCGATTTCGGCATAGAACATGGGAAAGGAGTGGACAATGTAGTTGCAGATACACTGTCGCGCAGTATTGAAGAGGTGGAAGTGGATCCGAGTGGTATCCTGGCCTTCGAAACAGTGGAGTATCAATCTGAGGAATATCAGGAGTTAAAGAAGACAATCACAGAGAACCAAGAACGCTTACCTGACCTCCAGATTGTTAATGGCATGATATTCAAGCGCATGCGCTTTGAACGATTTGACGATCAACTGGAGGGCTCCGTCTGGAAATTGTGGGTTCCGAGTTCGCTGAGGGCCGCGCTGATAGACAAAGACCATTTGGATGAGAAGACAGCGCACGGAGGAATCGCGAAAACCTTTCATTTATGGCGTAAGCAGTTTTACTGGCCGAACATGGCATTAGAGGTGCGAGATTATATCCGATAGTGTACCGTGTGCAAGGAGTCGAAGGTGCAGAACTACCGGATGCAGGTCAGGATGGGGCAAGAGGTGGTCACCGAGCGCCCGTTCCAAAAACTATACATTGATTCTTGAGCAAATATCCGAGATCAAAGAACGGGCAGGCGTGAATTTGTATAGTAGTTGACCAGTTCTCGAAGTTTTCGTTCCTGAAGACCATGACCAAGGCCACAGCAAAGGAAGCTCGGTGGTCCCTTCAGCTGCAGGCCTTCGATTTCGGCATAGAACACGGGAAAGGAGTGGACAATGTAGTTGCAGATACACTGTCGCGCAGTATTGAAGAGGTGGAAGTGGATCCGAGTGGTATCCTGGCCTTCGAAACAGTGGAGTTTCAATCTGAGGAATATCAGGAGTTAAAGAAGACAATCACAGAGAACCAAGAACGCTTACCTGACCTCCAGATTGTTAATGGCATGATATTCAAGCGCATGCGCTTTGAACGATTTGACGATCAACTGGAGGGCTCCGTCTGGAAATTGTGGGTTCCGAGTTCGCTGAGGGCCGCGCTGATAGACAAAGACCATTTGGATGAGAAGACAGCGCACGGAGGAATCGCGAAAACCTTTCATTTATGGCGTAAGCAGTTTTACTGGCCGAACATGGCATTAGAGGTGCGAGATTATATCCGATAGTGTACCGTGTGCAAGGAGTCGAAGGTGCAGAACTACCGGATGCAGGTCAGGATGGGGCAAGAGGTGGTCACCGAGCGCCCGTTCCAAAAACTATACATTGATTCTTGAGCAAATATCCGAGATCAAAGAACGGGCAGGCGTGAATTTGTATAGTAGTTGACCAGTTCTTGAAGTTTTCGTTCCTGAAGACCATGACCAAGGCCACAGCAAAGGAAGCTCGGTGGTCCCTTCAGCTGCAGGCCTTCGATTTCGGCATAGAACATGGGAAAGGAGTGGACAATGTAGTTGCAGATACACTGTCGCGCAGTATTGAAGAGGTGGAAGTGGATCCGAGTGGTATCCTGGCCTTCGAAACAGTGGAGTTTCAATCTGAGGAATATCAGGAGTTAAAGAAGACAATCACAGAGAACCAAGAACGCTTACCTGACCTCCAGATTGTTAATGGCATGATATTCAAGCGCATGCGCTTTGAACGATTTGACGATCAACTGGAGGGCTCCGTCTGGAAATTGTGGGTTCCGAGTTCGCTGAGGGCCGCGCTGATAGACAAAGACCATTTGGATGAGAAGACAGCGCACGGAGGAATCGCGAAAACCTTTCATTTATGGCGTAAGCAGTTTTACTGGCCGAACATGGCATTAGAGGTGCGAGATTATATCCGATAGTGTACCGTGTGCAAGGAGTCGAAGGTGCAGAACTACCGGATGCAGGTCAGGATGGGGCAAGAGGTGGTCACCGAGCGCCCGTTCCAAAAACTATACATTGATTCTTGAGCAAATATCCGAGATCAAAGAACGGGCAGGCGTGAATTTGTATAGTAGTTGACCAGTTCTCGAAGTTTTCGTTCCTGAAGACCATGACCAAGGCCACAGCAAAGGAAGCTCGGTGGTCCCTTCAGCTGCAGGCCTTCGATTTCGGCATAGAACACGGGAAAGGAGTGGACAATGTAGTTGCAGATACACTGTCGCGCAGTATTGAAGAGGTGGAAGTGGATCCGAGTGGTATCCTGGCCTTCGAAACAGTGGAGTTTCAATCTGAGGAATATCAGGAGTTAAAGAAGACAATCACAGAGAACCAAGAACGCTTACCTGACCTCCAGATTGTTAATGGCATGATATTCAAGCGCATGCGCTTTGAACGATTTGACGATCAACTGGAGGGCTCCGTCTGGAAATTGTGGGTTCCGAGTTCGCTGAGGGCCGCGCTGATAGACAAAGACCATTTGGATGAGAAGACAGCGCACGGAGGAATCGCGAAAACCTTTCATTTATGGCGTAAGCAGTTTTACTGGCCGAACATGGCATTAGAGGTGCGAGATTATATCCGACAGTGTACCGTGTGCAAGGAGTCGAAGGTGCAGAACTACCGGATGCAGGTCAGGATGGGGCAAGAGGTGGTCACCGAGCGCCCGTTCCAAAAACTATACATTGATTCTTGAGCAAATATCCGAGATCAAAGAACGGGCAGGCGTGAATTTGTATAGTAGTTGACCAGTTCTCGAAGTTTTCGTTCCTGAAGACCATGACCAAGGCCACAGCAAAGGAAGCTCGGTGGTCCCTTCAGCTGCAGGCCTTCGATTTCGGCATAGAACACGGGAAAGGAGTGGACAATGTAGTTGCAGATACACTGTCGCGCAGTATTGAAGAGGTGGAAGTGGATCCGAGTGGTATCCTGGCCTTCGAAACAGTGGAGTTTCAATCTGAGGAATATCAGGAGTTAAAGAAGACAATCACAGAGAACCAAGAACGCTTACCTGACCTCCAGATTGTTAATGGCATGATATTCAAGCGCATGCGCTTTGAACGATTTGACGATCAACTGGAGGGCTCCGTCTGGAAATTGTGGGTTCCGAGTTCGCTGAGGGCCGCGCTGATAGACAAAGACCATTTGGATGAGAAGACAGCGCACGGAGGAATCGCGAAAACCTTTCATTTATGGCGTAAGCAGTTTTACTGGCCGAACATGGCATTAGAGGTGCGAGATTATATCCGACAGTGTACCGTGTGCAAGGAGTCGAAGGTGCAGAACTACCGGATGCAGGTCAGGATGGGGCAAGAGGTGGTCACCGAGCGCCCGTTCCAAAAACTATACATTGATTCTTGAGCAAATATCCGAGATCAAAGAACGGGCAGGCGTGAATTTGTATAGTAGTTGACCAGTTCTCGAAGTTTTCGTTCCTGAAGACCATGACCAAGGCCACAGCAAAGGAAGCTCGGTGGTCCCTTCAGCTGCAGGCCTTCGATTTCGGCATAGAACACGGGAAAGGAGTGGACAATGTAGTTGCAGATACACTGTCGCGCAGTATTGAAGAGGTGGAAGTGGATCCGAGTGGTATCCTGGCCTTCGAAACAGTGGAGTTTCAATCTGAGGAATATCAGGAGTTAAAGAAGACAATCACAGAGAACCAAGAACGCTTACCTGACCTCCAGATTGTTAATGGCATGATATTCAAGCGCATGCGCTTTGAACGATTTGACGATCAACTGGAGGGCTCCGTCTGGAAATTGTGGGTTCCGAGTTCGCTGAGGGCCGCGCTGATAGACAAAGACCATTTGGATGAGAAGACAGCGCACGGAGGAATCGCGAAAACCTTTCATTTATGGCTTAAGCAGTTTTACTGGCCGAACATGGCATTAGAGGTGCGAGATTATATCCGACAGTGTACCGTGTGCAAGGAGTCGAAGGTGCAGAACTACCGGATGCAGGTCAGGATGGGGCAAGAGGTGGTCACCGAGCGCCCGTTCCAAAAACTATACATTGATTCTTGAGCAAATATCCGAGATCAAAGAACGGGCAGGCGTGAATTTGTATAGTAGTTGACCAGTTCTCGAAGTTTTCGTTCCTGAAGACCATGACCAAGGCCACATCAAAGGAAGCTCGGTGGTCCCTTCAGCTGCAGGCCTTCGATTTCGGCATAGAACACGGGAAAGGAGTGGACAATGTAGTTGCAGATACACTGTCGCGCAGTATTGAAGAGGTGGAAGTGGATCCGAGTGGTATCCTGGCCTTCAAAACAGTGGAGTTTCCATCTGAGGAATATCAGGAGTTAAAGAAGACAATCACAGAGAACCAAGAACGCTTACCTGACCACCAGATTGTTAATGGCATGATATTCAAGCGCATGCGCTTTGAACGATTTGACGATCAACTGGAGGGCTCCGTCTGGAAATTGTGGGTTCCGAGTTCGCTGAGGGCCGCGCTGATAGACAAAGACCATTTGGATGAGAAGACAGCGCACGGAGGAATCGCGAAAACCTTTCATTTACGGCGTAAGCAGTTTTACTGGCCGAACATGGCATTAGAGGTGCGAGATTATATCCGACAGTGTACCGTGTGCAAGGAGTCGAAGGTGCAGAACTACCGGATGCAGGTCAGGATGGGGCAAGAGGTGGTCACCGAGCGCCCGTTCCAAAAACTATACATTGATTCTTGAGCAAATATCCGAGATCAAAGAACGGGCAGGCGTGAATTTGTATAGTAGTTGACCAGTTCTCGAAGTTTTCGTTCCTAAAGACCATAACCAAGGCCACAGCAAAGGAAGCTCGGTGGTCCCTTCAGCTGCAGGCCTTCGATTTCGGCATAGAACACGGGAAAGGAGTGGACAATGTAGTTGCAGATACACTGTCGCGCAGTATTGAAGAGGTGGAAGTGGATCCGAGTGGTATCCTGGCCTTCGAAACAGTGGAGTTTCAATCTGAGGAATATCAGGAGTTAAAGAAGACAATCACAGAGAACCAAGAACGCTTACCTGACCTCCAGATTGTTAATGGCATGATATTCAAGCGCATGCGCTTTGAACGATTTGACGATCAACTGGAGGGCTCCGTCTGGAAATTGTGGGTTCCGAGTTCGCTGAGGGCCGCGCTGATAGACAAAGACCATTTGGATGAGAAGACAGCGCACGGAGGAATCGCGAAAACCTTTCATTTACGGCGTAAGCAGTTTTACTGGCCGAACATGGCATTAGAGGTGCGAGATTATATCCGACAGTGTACCGTGTGCAAGGAGTCGAAGGTGCAGAACTACCGGATGCAGGTCAGGATGGGGCAAGAGGTGGTCACCGAGCGCCCGTTCCAAAAACTATACATTGATTCTTGAGCAAATATCCGAGATCAAAGAACGGGCAGGCGTGAATTTGTATAGTAGTTGACCAGTTCTCGAAGTTTTCGTTCCTGAAGACCATGACCAAGGCCACAGCAAAGAAAGCTCGGTGGTCCCTTCAGCTGCAGGCCTTCGATTTCGGCATAGAACACGGGAAAGGAGTGGACAATGTAGTTGCAGATACACTGTCGCGCAGTATTGAAGAGGTGGAAGTGGATCCGAGTGGTATCCTGGCCTTCGAAACAGTGGAGTTTCAATCTGAGGAATATCAGGAGTTAAAGAAGACAATCACAGAGAACCAAGAACGCTTACCTGACCTCCAGATTGTTAATGGCATGATATTCAAGCGCATGCGCTTTGAACGATTTGACGATCAACTGGAGGGCTCCGTCTGGAAATTGTGGGTTCCGAGTTCGCTGAGGGCCGCGCTGATAGACAAAGACCATTTGGATGAGAAGACAGCGCACGGAGGAATCGCGAAAACCTTTCATTTATGGCTTAAGCAGTTTTACTGGCCGAACATGGCATTAGAGGTGCGAGATTATATCCGACAGTGTACCGTGTGCAAGGAGTCGAAGGTGCAGAACTACCGGATGCAGGTCAGGATGGGGCAAGAGGTGGTCACCGAGCGCCCGTTCCAAAAACTATACATTGATTCTTGAGCAAATATCCGAGATCAAAGAACGGGCAGGCGTGAATTTGTATAGTAGTTGACCAGTTCTCGAAGTTTTCGTTCCTGAAGACCATGACCAAGGCCACAGCAAAGGAAGCTCGGTGGTCCCTTCAGCTGCAGGCCTTCGATTTCGGCATAGAACACGGGAAAGGAGTGGACAATGTAGTTGCAGATACACTGTCGCGCAGTATTGAAGAGGTGGAAGTGGATCCGAGTGGTATCCTGGCCTTCGAAACAGTGGAGTTTCAATCTGAGGAATATCAGGAGTTAAAGAAGACAATCACAGAGAACCAAGAACGCTTACCTGACCTCCAGATTGTTAATGGCATGATATTCAAGCGCATGCGCTTTGAACGATTTGACGATCAACTGGAGGGCTCCGTCTGGAAATTGTGGGTTCCGAGTTCGCTGAGGGCCGCGCTGATAGACAAAGACCATTTGGATGAGAAGACAGCGCACGGAGGAATCGCGAAAACCTTTCATTTATGGCTTAAGCAGTTTTACTGGCCGAACATGGCATTAGAGGTGCGAGATTATATCCGACAGTGTACCGTGTGCAAGGAGTCGAAGGTGCAGAACTACCGGATGCAGGTCAGGATGGGGCAAGAGGTGGTCACCGAGCGCCCGTTCCAAAAACTATACATTGATTCTTGAGCAAATATCCGAGATCAAAGAACGGGCAGGCGTGAATTTGTATAGTAGTTGACCAGTTCTCGAAGTTTTCGTTCCTGAAGACCATGACCAAGGCCACATCAAAGGAAGCTCGGTGGTCCCTTCAGCTGCAGGCCTTCGATTTCGGCATAGAACACGGGAAAGGAGTGGACAATGTAGTTGCAGATACACTGTCGCGCAGTATTGAAGAGGTGGAAGTGGATCCGAGTGGTATCCTGGCCTTCGAAACAGTGGAGTTTCAATCTGAGGAATATCAGGAGTTAAAGAAGACAATCACAGAGAACCAAGAACGCTTACCTGACCACCAGATTGTTAATGGCATGATATTCAAGCGCATGCGCTTTGAACGATTTGACGATCAACTGGAGGGCTCCGTCTGGAAATTGTGGGTTCCGAGTTCGCTGAGGGCCGCGCTGATAGACAAAGACCATTTGGATGAGAAGACAGCGCACGGAGGAATCGCGAAAACCTTTCATTTATGGCGTAAGCAGTTTTACTGGCCGAACATGGCATTAGAGGTGCGAGATTATATCCGACAGTGTACCGTGTGCAAGGAGTCGAAGGTGCAGAACTACCGGATGCAGGTCAGGATGGGGCAAGAGGTGGTCACCGAGCGCCCGTTCCAAAAACTATACATTGATTCTTGAGCAAATATCCGAGATCAAAGAACGGGCAGGCGTGAATTTGTATAGTAGTTGACCAGTTCTCGAAGTTTTCGTTCCTAAAGACCATAACCAAGGCCACAGCAAAGGAAGCTCGGTGGTCCCTTCAGCTGCAGGCCTTCGATTTCGGCATAGAACACGGGAAAGGAGTGGACAATGTAGTTGCAGATACACTGTCGCGCAGTATTGAAGAGGTGGAAGTGGATCCGAGTGGTATCCTGGCCTTCGAAACAGTGGAGTTTCAATCTGAGGAATATCAGGAGTTAAAGAAGACAATCACAGAGAACCAAGAACGCTTACCTGACCTCCAGATTGTTAATGGCATGATATTCAAGCGCATGCGCTTTGAACGATTTGACGATCAACTGGAGGGCTCCGTCTGGAAATTGTGGGTTCCGAGTTCGCTGAGGGCCGCGCTGATAGACAAAGACCATTTGGATGAGAAGACAGCGCACGGAGGAATCGCGAAAACCTTTCATTTACGGCGTAAGCAGTTTTACTGGCCGAACATGGCATTAGAGGTGCGAGATTATATCCGACAGTGTACCGTGTGCAAGGAGTCGAAGGTGCAGAACTACCGGATGCAGGTCAGGATGGGGCAAGAGGTGGTCACCGAGCGCCCGTTCCAAAAACTATACATTGATTCTTGAGCAAATATCCGAGATCAAAGAACGGGCAGGCGTGAATTTGTATAGTAGTTGACCAGTTCTCGAAGTTTTCGTTCCTGAAGACCATGACCAAGGCCACAGCAAAGAAAGCTCGGTGGTCCCTTCAGCTGCAGGCCTTCGATTTCGGCATAGAACACGGGAAAGGAGTGGACAATGTAGTTGCAGATACACTGTCGCGCAGTATTGAAGAGGTGGAAGTGGATCCGAGTGGTATCCTGGCCTTCGAAACAGTGGAGTTTCAATCTGAGGAATATCAGGAGTTAAAGAAGACAATCACAGAGAACCAAGAACGCTTACCTGACCTCCAGATTGTTAATGGCATGATATTCAAGCGCATGCGCTTTGAACGATTTGACGATCAACTGGAGGGCTCCGTCTGGAAATTGTGGGTTCCGAGTTCGCTGAGGGCCGCGCTGATAGACAAAGACCATTTGGATGAGAAGACAGCGCACGGAGGAATCGCGAAAACCTTTCATTTATGGCTTAAGCAGTTTTACTGGCCGAACATGGCATTAGAGGTGCGAGATTATATCCGACAGTGTACCGTGTGCAAGGAGTCGAAGGTGCAGAACTACCGGATGCAGGTCAGGATGGGGCAAGAGGTGGTCACCGAGCGCCCGTTCCAAAAACTATACATTGATTCTTGAGCAAATATCCGAGATCAAAGAACGGGCAGGCGTGAATTTGTATAGTAGTTGACCAGTTCTCGAAGTTTTCGTTCCTGAAGACCATGACCAAGGCCACAGCAAAGGAAGCTCGGTGGTCCCTTCAGCTGCAGGCCTTCGATTTCGGCATAGAACACGGGAAAGGAGTGGACAATGTAGTTGCAGATACACTGTCGCGCAGTATTGAAGAGGTGGAAGTGGATCCGAGTGGTATCCTGGCCTTCGAAACAGTGGAGTTTCAATCTGAGGAATATCAGGAGTTAAAGAAGACAATCACAGAGAACCAAGAACGCTTACCTGACCTCCAGATTGTTAATGGCATGATATTCAAGCGCATGCGCTTTGAACGATTTGACGATCAACTGGAGGGCTCCGTCTGGAAATTGTGGGTTCCGAGTTCGCTGAGGGCCGCGCTGATAGACAAAGACCATTTGGATGAGAAGACAGCGCACGGAGGAATCGCGAAAACCTTTCATTTATGGCTTAAGCAGTTTTACTGGCCGAACATGGCATTAGAGGTGCGAGATTATATCCGACAGTGTACCGTGTGCAAGGAGTCGAAGGTGCAGAACTACCGGATGCAGGTCAGGATGGGGCAAGAGGTGGTCACCGAGCGCCCGTTCCAAAAACTATACATTGATTCTTGAGCAAATATCCGAGATCAAAGAACGGGCAGGCGTGAATTTGTATAGTAGTTGACCAGTTCTCGAAGTTTTCGTTCCTGAAGACCATGACCAAGGCCACATCAAAGGAAGCTCGGTGGTCCCTTCAGCTGCAGGCCTTCGATTTCGGCATAGAACACGGGAAAGGAGTGGACAATGTAGTTGCAGATACACTGTCGCGCAGTATTGAAGAGGTGGAAGTGGATCCGAGTGGTATCCTGGCCTTCGAAACAGTGGAGTTTCAATCTGAGGAATATCAGGAGTTAAAGAAGACAATCACAGAGAACCAAGAACGCTTACCTGACCTCCAGATTGTTAATGGCATGATATTCAAGCGCATGCGCTTTGAACGATTTGACGATCAACTGGAGGGCTCCGTCTGGAAATTGTGGGTTCCGAGTTCGCTGAGGGCCGCGCTGATAGACAAAGACCATTTGGATGAGAAGACAGCGCACGGAGGAATCGCGAAAACCTTTCATTTATGGCGTAAGCAGTTTTACTGGCCGAACATGGCATTAGAGGTGCGAGATTATATCCAACAGTGTACCGTGTGCAAGGAGTCGAAGGTGCAGAACTACCGGATGCAGGTCAGGATGGGGCAAGAGGTGGTCACCGAGCGCCCGTTCCAAAAACTATACATTGATTCTTGAGCAAATATCCGAGATCAAAGAACGGGCAGGCGTGAATTTGTATAGTAGTTGACCAGTTCTCGAAGTTTTCGTTCCTGAAGACCATGACCAAGACCACAGCAAAGGAAGCTCGGTGGTCCCTTCAGCTGCAGGCCTTCGATTTCGGCATAGAACAAGGGAAAGGAGTGGACAATGTAGTTGCAGATACACTGTCGCGCAGTATTGAAGAGGTGGAAGTGGATCCGAGTGGTATCCTGGCCTTCGAAACAGTGGAGTTTCAATCTGAGGAATATCAGGAGTTAAAGAAGACAATCACAGAGAACCAAGAACGCTTACCTGACCTCCAGATTGTTAATGGCATGATATTCAAGCGCATGCGCTTTGAACGATTTGACGATCAACTGGAGGGCTCCGTCTGGAAATTGTGGGTTCCGAGTTCGCTGAGGGCCGCGCTGATAGACAAAGACCATTTGGATGAGAAGACAGCGCACGGAGGAATCGCGAAAACCTTTCATTTACGGCGTAAGCAGTTTTACTGGCCGAACATGGCATTAGAGGTGCGAGATTATATCCGACAGTGTACCGTGTGCAAGGAGTCGAAGGTGCAGAACTACCGGATGCAGGTCAGGATGGGGCAAGAGGTGGTCACCGAGCGCCCGTTCCAAAAACTATACATTGATTCTTGAGCAAATATCCGAGATCAAAGAACGGGCAGGCGTGAATTTGTATAGTAGTTGACCAGTTCTCGAAGTTTTCGTTCCTGAAGACCATGACCAAGGCCACAGCAAAGAAAGCTCGGTGGTCCCTTCAGCTGCAGGCCTTCGATTTCGGCATAGAACACGGGAAAGGAGTGGACAATGTAGTTGCAGATACACTGTCGCGCAGTATTGAAGAGGTGGAAGTGGATCCGAGTGGTATCCTGGCCTTCGAAACAGTGGAGTTTCAATCTGAGGAATATCAGGAGTTAAAGAAGACAATCACAGAGAACCAAGAACGCTTACCTGACCTCCAGATTGTTAATGGCATGATATTCAAGCGCATGCGCTTTGAACGATTTGACGATCAACTGGAGGGCTCCGTCTGGAAATTGTGGGTTCCGAGTTCGCTGAGGGCCGCGCTGATAGACAAAGACCATTTGGATGAGAAGACAGCGCACGGAGGAATCGCGAAAACCTTTCATTTATGGCTTAAGCAGTTTTACTGGCCGAACATGGCATTAGAGGTGCGAGATTATATCCGACAGTGTACCGTGTGCAAGGAGTCGAAGGTGCAGAACTACCGGATGCAGGTCAGGATGGGGCAAGAGGTGGTCACCGAGCGCCCGTTCCAAAAACTATACATTGATTCTTGAGCAAATATCCGAGATCAAAGAACGGGCAGGCGTGAATTTGTATAGTAGTTGACCAGTTCTCGAAGTTTTCGTTCCTGAAGACCATGACCAAGGCCACAGCAAAGGAAGCTCGGTGGTCCCTTCAGCTGCAGGCCTTCGATTTCGGCATAGAACACGGGAAAGGAGTGGACAATGTAGTTGCAGATACACTGTCGCGCAGTATTGAAGAGGTGGAAGTGGATCCGAGTGGTATCCTGGCCTTCGAAACAGTGGAGTTTCAATCTGAGGAATATCAGGAGTTAAAGAAGACAATCACAGAGAACCAAGAACGCTTACCTGACCTCCAGATTGTTAATGGCATGATATTCAAGCGCATGCGCTTTGAACGATTTGACGATCAACTGGAGGGCTCCGTCTGGAAATTGTGGGTTCCGAGTTCGCTGAGGGCCGCGCTGATAGACAAAGACCATTTGGATGAGAAGACAGCGCACGGAGGAATCGCGAAAACCTTTCATTTATGGCTTAAGCAGTTTTACTGGCCGAACATGGCATTAGAGGTGCGAGATTATATCCGACAGTGTACCGTGTGCAAGGAGTCGAAGGTGCAGAACTACCGGATGCAGGTCAGGATGGGGCAAGAGGTGGTCACCGAGCGCCCGTTCCAAAAACTATACATTGATTCTTGAGCAAATATCCGAGATCAAAGAACGGGCAGGCGTGAATTTGTATAGTAGTTGACCAGTTCTCGAAGTTTTCGTTCCTGAAGACCATGACCAAGGCCACATCAAAGGAAGCTCGGTGGTCCCTTCAGCTGCAGGCCTTCGATTTCGGCATAGAACACGGGAAAGGAGTGGACAATGTAGTTGCAGATACACTGTCGCGCAGTATTGAAGAGGTGGAAGTGGATCCGAGTGGTATCCTGGCCTTCGAAACAGTGGAGTTTCAATCTGAGGAATATCAGGAGTTAAAGAAGACAATCACAGAGAACCAAGAACGCTTACCTGACCTCCAGATTGTTAATGGCATGATATTCAAGCGCATGCGCTTTGAACGATTTGACGATCAACTGGAGGGCTCCGTCTGGAAATTGTGGGTTCCGAGTTCGCTGAGGGCCGCGCTGATAGACAAAGACCATTTGGATGAGAAGACAGCGCACGGAGGAATCGCGAAAACCTTTCATTTATGGCGTAAGCAGTTTTACTGGCCGAACATGGCATTAGAGGTGCGAGATTATATCCAACAGTGTACCGTGTGCAAGGAGTCGAAGGTGCAGAACTACCGGATGCAGGTCAGGATGGGGCAAGAGGTGGTCACCGAGCGCCCGTTCCAAAAACTATACATTGATTCTTGAGCAAATATCCGAGATCAAAGAACGGGCAGGCGTGAATTTGTATAGTAGTTGACCAGTTCTCGAAGTTTTCGTTCCTGAAGACCATGACCAAGACCACAGCAAAGGAAGCTCGGTGGTCCCTTCAGCTGCAGGCCTTCGATTTCGGCATAGAACAAGGGAAAGGAGTGGACAATGTAGTTGCAGATACACTGTCGCGCAGTATTGAAGAGGTGGAAGTGGATCCGAGTGGTATCCTGGCCTTCGAAACAGTGGAGTTTCAATCTGAGGAATATCAGGAGTTAAAGAAGACAATCACAGAGAACCAAGAACGCTTACCTGACCTCCAGATTGTTAATGGCATGATATTCAAGCGCATGCGCTTTGAACGATTTGACGATCAACTGGAGGGCTCCGTCTGGAAATTGTGGGTTCCGAGTTCGCTGAGGGCCGCGCTGATAGACAAAGACCATTTGGATGAGAAGACAGCGCACGGAGGAATCGCGAAAACCTTTCATTTATGGCTTAAGCAGTTTTACTGGCCGAACATGGCATTAGAGGTGCGAGATTATATCCGACAGTGTACCGTGTGCAAGGAGTCGAAGGTGCAGAACTACCGGATGCAGGTCAGGATGGGGCAAGAGGTGGTCACCGAGCGCCCGTTCCAAAAACTATACATTGATTCTTGAGCAAATATCCGAGATCAAAGAACGGGCAGGCGTGAATTTGTATAGTAGTTGACCAGTTCTCGAAGTTTTCGTTCCTGAAGACCATGACCAAGGCCACATCAAAGGAAGCTCGGTGGTCCCTTCAGCTGCAGGCCTTCGATTTCGGCATAGAACACGGGAAAGGAGTGGACAATGTAGTTGCAGATACACTGTCGCGCAGTATTGAAGAGGTGGAAGTGGATCCGAGTGGTATCCTGGCCTTCGAAACAGTGGAGTTTCAATCTGAGGAATATCAGGAGTTAAAGAAGACAATCACAGAGAACCAAGAACGCTTACCTGACCTCCAGATTGTTAATGGCATGATATTCAAGCGCATGCGCTTTGAACGATTTGACGATCAACTGGAGGGCTCCGTCTGGAAATTGTGGGTTCCGAGTTCGCTGAGGGCCGCGCTGATAGACAAAGACCATTTGGATGAGAAGACAGCGCACGGAGGAATCGCGAAAACCTTTCATTTATGGCGTAAGCAGTTTTACTGGCCGAACATGGCATTAGAGGTGCGAGATTATATCCAACAGTGTACCGTGTGCAAGGAGTCGAAGGTGCAGAACTACCGGATGCAGGTCAGGATGGGGCAAGAGGTGGTCACCGAGCGCCCGTTCCAAAAACTATACATTGATTCTTGAGCAAATATCCGAGATCAAAGAACGGGCAGGCGTGAATTTGTATAGTAGTTGACCAGTTCTCGAAGTTTTCGTTCCTGAAGACCATGACCAAGGCCACATCAAAGGAAGCTCGGTGGTCCCTTCAGCTGCAGGCCTTCGATTTCGGCATAGAACACGGGAAAGGAGTGGACAATGTAGTTGCAGATACACTGTCGCGCAGTATTGAAGAGGTGGAAGTGGATCCGAGTGGTATCCTGGCCTTCGAAACAGTGGAGTTTCAATCTGAGGAATATCAGGAGTTAAAGAAGACAATCACAGAGAACCAAGAACGCTTACCTGACCTCCAGATTGTTAATGGCATGATATTCAAGCGCATGCGCTTTGAACGATTTGACGATCAACTGGAGGGCTCCGTCTGGAAATTGTGGGTTCCGAGTTCGCTGAGGGCCGCGCTGATAGACAAAGACCATTTGGATGAGAAGACAGCGCACGGAGGAATCGCGAAAACCTTTCATTTATGGCGTAAGCAGTTTTACTGGCCGAACATGGCATTAGAGGTGCGAGATTATATCCAACAGTGTACCGTGTGCAAGGAGTCGAAGGTGCAGAACTACCGGATGCAGGTCAGGATGGGGCAAGAGGTGGTCACCGAGCGCCCGTTCCAAAAACTATACATTGATTCTTGAGCAAATATCCGAGATCAAAGAACGGGCAGGCGTGAATTTGTATAGTAGTTGACCAGTTCTCGAAGTTTTCGTTCCTGAAGACCATGACCAAGACCACAGCAAAGGAAGCTCGGTGGTCCCTTCAGCTGCAGGCCTTCGATTTCGGCATAGAACAAGGGAAAGGAGTGGACAATGTAGTTGCAGATACACTGTCGCGCAGTATTGAAGAGGTGGAAGTGGATCCGAGTGGTATCCTGGCCTTCGAAACAGTGGAGTTTCAATCTGAGGAATATCAGGAGTTAAAGAAGACAATCACAGAGAACCAAGAACGCTTACCTGACCTCCAGATTGTTAATGGCATGATATTCAAGCGCATGCGCTTTGAACGATTTGACGATCAACTGGAGGGCTCCGTCTGGAAATTGTGGGTTCCGAGTTCGCTGAGGGCCGCGCTGATAGACAAAGACCATTTGGATGAGAAGACAGCGCACGGAGGAATCGCGAAAACCTTTCATTTATGGCTTAAGCAGTTTTACTGGCCGAACATGGCATTAGAGGTGCGAGATTATATCCGACAGTGTACCGTGTGCAAGGAGTCGAAGGTGCAGAACTACCGGATGCAGGTCAGGATGGGGCAAGAGGTGGTCACCGAGCGCCCGTTCCAAAAACTATACATTGATTCTTGAGCAAATATCCGAGATCAAAGAACGGGCAGGCGTGAATTTGTATAGTAGTTGACCAGTTCTCGAAGTTTTCGTTCCTGAAGACCATGACCAAGGCCACAGCAAAGGAAGCTCGGTGGTCCCTTCAGCTGCAGGCCTTCGATTTCGGCATAGAACACGGGAAAGGAGTGGACAATGTAGTTGCAGATACACTGTCGCGCAGTATTGAAGAGGTGGAAGTGGATCCGAGTGGTATCCTGGCCTTCGAAACAGTGGAGTTTCAATCTGAGGAATATCAGGAGTTAAAGAAGACAATCACAGAGAACCAAGAACGCTTACCTGACCTCCAGATTGTTAATGGCATGATATTCAAGCGCATGCGCTTTGAACGATTTGACGATCAACTGGAGGGCTCCGTCTGGAAATTGTGGGTTCCGAGTTCGCTGAGGGCCGCGCTGATAGACAAAGACCATTTGGATGAGAAGACAGCGCACGGAGGAATCGCGAAAACCTTTCATTTATGGCGTAAGCAGTTTTACTGGCCGAACATGGCATTAGAGGTGCGAGATTATATCCGACAGTGTACCGTGTGCAAGGAGTCGAAGGTGCAGAACTACCGGATGCAGGTCAGGATGGGGCAAGAGGTGGTCACCGAGCGCCCGTTCCAAAAACTATACATTGATTCTTGAGCAAATATCCGAGATCAAAGAACGGGCAGGCGTGAATTTGTATAGTAGTTGACCAGTTCTCGAAGTTTTCGTTCCTGAAGACCATGACCAAGGCCACAGCAAAGGAAGCTCGGTGGTCCCTTCAGCTGCAGGCCTTCGATTTCGGCATAGAACACGGGAAAGGAGTGGACAATGTAGTTGCAGATACACTGTCGCGCAGTATTGAAGAGGTGGAAGTGGATCCGAGTGGTATCCTGGCCTTCGAAACAGTGGAGTTTCAATCTGAGGAATATCAGGAGTTAAAGAAGACAATCACAGAGAACCAAGAACGCTTACCTGACCTCCAGATTGTTAATGGCATGATATTCAAGCGCATGCGCTTTGAACGATTTGACGATCAACTGGAGGGCTCCGTCTGGAAATTGTGGGTTCCGAGTTCGCTGAGGGCCGCGCTGATAGACAAAGACCATTTGGATGAGAAGACAGCGCACGGAGGAATCGCGAAAACCTTTCATTTATGGCTTAAGCAGTTTTACTGGCCGAACATGGCATTAGAGGTGCGAGATTATATCCGACAGTGTACCGTGTGCAAGGAGTCGAAGGTGCAGAACTACCGGATGCAGGTCAGGATGGGGCAAGAGGTGGTCACCGAGCGCCCGTTCCAAAAACTATACATTGATTCTTGAGCAAATATCCGAGATCAAAGAACGGGCAGGCGTGAATTTGTATAGTAGTTGACCAGTTCTCGAAGTTTTCGTTCCTGAAGACCATGACCAAGGCCACAGCAAAGGAAGCTCGGTGGTCCCTTCAGCTGCAGGCCTTCGATTTCGGCATAGAACACGGGAAAGGAGTGGACAATGTAGTTGCAGATACACTGTCGCGCAGTATTGAAGAGGTGGAAGTGGATCCGAGTGGTATCCTGGCCTTCGAAACAGTGGAGTTTCAATCTGAGGAATATCAGGAGTTAAAGAAGACAATCACAGAGAACCAAGAACGCTTACCTGACCTCCAGATTGTTAATGGCATGATATTCAAGCGCATGCGCTTTGAACGATTTGACGATCAACTAGAGGGCTCCGTCTGGAAATTGTGGGTTCCGAGTTCGCTGAGGGCCGCGCTGATAGACAAAGACCATTTGGATGAGAAGACAGCGCACGGAGGAATCGCGAAAACCTTTCATTTATGGCGTAAGCAGTTTTACTGGCCGAACATGGCATTAGAGGTGCGAGATTATATCCGACAGTGTACCGTGTGCAAGGAGTCGAAGGTGCAGAACTACCGGATGCAGGTCAGGATGGGGCAAGAGGTGGTCACCGAGCGCCCGTTCCAAAAACTATACATTGATTCTTGAGCAAATATCCGAGATCAAAGAACGGGCAGGCGTGAATTTGTATAGTAGTTGACCAGTTCTCGAAGTTTTCGTTCCTGAAGACCATGACCAAGGCCACAGCAAAGGAAGCTCGGTGGTCCCTTCAGCTGCAGGCCTTCGATTTCGGCATAGAACACGGGAAAGGAGTGGACAATGTAGTTGCAGATACACTGTCGCGCAGTATTGAAGAGGTGGAAGTGGATCCGAGTGGTATCCTGGCCTTCGAAACAGTGGAGTTTCAATCTGAGGAATATCAGGAGTTAAAGAAGACAATCACAGAGAACCAAGAACGCTTACCTGACCTCCAGATTGTTAATGGCATGATATTCAAGCGCATGCGCTTTGAACGATTTGACGATCAACTGGAGGGCTCCGTCTGGAAATTGTGGGTTCCGAGTTCGCTGAGGGCCGCGCTGATAGACAAAGACCATTTGGATGAGAAGACAGCGCACGGAGGAATCGCGAAAACCTTTCATTTATGGCTTAAGCAGTTTTACTGGCCGAACATGGCATTAGAGGTGCGAGATTATATCCGACAGTGTACCGTGTGCAAGGAGTCGAAGGTGCAGAACTACCGGATGCAGGTCAGGATGGGGCAAGAGGTGGTCACCGAGCGCCCGTTCCAAAAACTATACATTGATTCTTGAGCAAATATCCGAGATCAAAGAACGGGCAGGCGTGAATTTGTATAGTAGTTGACCAGTTCTCGAAGTTTTCGTTCCTGAAGACCATGACCAAGGCCACAGCAAAGGAAGCTCGGTGGTCCCTTCAGCTGCAGGCCTTCGATTTCGGCATAGAACACGGGAAAGGAGTGGACAATGTAGTTGCAGATACACTGTCGCGCAGTATTGAAGAGGTGGAAGTGGATCCGAGTGGTATCCTGGCCTTCGAAACAGTGGAGTTTCAATCTGAGGAATATCAGGAGTTAAAGAAGACAATCACAGAGAACCAAGAACGCTTACCTGACCTCCAGATTGTTAATGGCATGATATTCAAGCGCATGCGCTTTGAACGATTTGACGATCAACTGGAGGGCTCCGTCTGGAAATTGTGGGTTCCGAGTTCGCTGAGGGCCGCGCTGATAGACAAAGACCATTTGGATGAGAAGACAGCGCACGGAGGAATCGCGAAAACCTTTCATTTATTGCGTAGGCAGTTTTACTGGCCGAACATGGCATTAGAGGTGCGAGATTATATCCAACAGTGTAGCGTGTGCAAGGAGTCGAAGGCGCAGAACTACCGGATGCAGGTCAGGATGGGGCAAGAGGTGGTCACCGAGCGCCCGTTCCAAAAACTGTACATTGATTCTTGAGCAAATATCAGAGATCAAAGAACGGGCAGGCGTGGATTTTTGTAGTAGTTGACCAGTTCTCGAAGTTCACGTTCCTGAAGACCATGACCAAGGCCACAGCAAAGGAAGTTGTAAGGTTCCTCGCTACGAGGTATTCTACAAGTTTGGAGTGCCAGAGAATCTTCACTCGGACAATGGGGCTCAGTTCGTCTCGAAAACTTGTAGGGAGATGATAGAAGCATTCGGGGTCACTCATATGAGGACGCCGGTATATTCTCCGCAGAGTAACGCAGCCGAACGCGTGAATCGCACAGTCCTCAACGCGGTTCGGGCGTATCTGAATGACGACCACCGGGACTGGGATGCACATCTACCGGAGATAGAGCTGGCCATTAGGAACTCGGTTCACGAGGCGACGGGCGTAATGCCATTCTTCGCAGTCTTCGGGCAGCAAATGTACTTGCATGGGTCATGCTACAAGCTGGCAAAGCGACTGCGGTCAATCGGCGAGCAGGACATATCGCTGCTGGAGAGTCAGGACAAGCGACAAATCATCCAAGAGAGGATTCGCGCTAGTCTGCATCAGGCATACGAGCGTAGTAGGGTACGGTATAACCAGCGAGCTCGGGTGTTCTACGCGAGGCCGGGACAAGAGGTATTCCGCCGAAACTTCGTCCTTAGTGACTTTGGCAAATGCTTTAATGGTGGTCCCGTGGTCATGCCCACGCGTATGTTGTCCCTCCAAGGACTGACGACATACCCGTGGTGGTGTTCCCGTCCCACCTGAACGATAGGTGACCAGGGCCGAGGGCGACGCGCCATCTAGCGGAAGTCCAGGGAGGCTCGATGGTGTATGGGGACATCGGGAAAGCTAAAGCCGGTACTGGGGATGTAAGAAAGAAAATAGGATTAGTATATAGATGTATTGGTGAGGATAAAAGAGGATAAATAGGAGTGAAAAGAATTAGAAAACGTGGAGTGGAAGAGAAACGTCGACCCAGCACCGTAGAAATTTTGTGCGTAAAATATAAAGTTTGAAGTGAGTACAGAAAAAAGGCGAGTGAGCAAATAGATGTTAATGCAGGAAATTTTACTCATAGCCGACACGGAATATAGCCACCAGAACCGGACCAAAAGGTTTCCTGGATAGGAACACGGGAGGTCGAGAGTCGGCTGCAGAGTAGAAGTCTCCGTAGGAACCTGAGTGAGTTCGTTCCAAGAGTCGTGTGTGTGAGCCGAAAAGCACGGGACGTGAGAAGGCGGAGGTGGGGAGAAAGAGGACGACGTTCGTGCCAGGGCGATCGTAGCCAAATCGCATGTTCGTTGCAGCGCCTTCCAGTACGTGCCACACATTTGGTCTCGTGCATCACAAAAAACCCCGGAACCTTCGTCAGGAGTAGGGGCGACCGCATCCAGTGAGCAGCATCAAGCGCGGGATTGGCGTAACCCGATAATACTCAGACACTCGGGTCAGGGTCGTGGCGAGAGTAGGAGAGCTGGTGGGATTCCTCGAGAAAATCCGCATCCAAATCCGCCGGGATATAGACCTTGGCCACGGTGGGGACGAGTCGAAAAATGGGACGAGACGTTCGACGGAGACAGTAACAAAATGACGGTTGAGGATTTCGTGTTCCCACGCTGTCCGTGGGATGAAGTTCTAAAGGGATTTCATCACCTGGTTACAGGAAACGCGCGGGAACGGTACTGGCAGTACATCCGCGATCATGGCGGTGGTGTTTGGCAGGAACTAAGGGACGACTTAATCGCACGTTTCCGAGGCACGGCGTCCGAGTTCGACCGCATGAGAGAGCTACGGGAAATAATGCAGCGGTCAAACGAGAGTGTGGAAGACTTTTTCCATGTCATGAGAAAGCTCGCTTCGAGGCTGGAGACGCCACCACCTGAAAAGAAGATGGTAAAAATCGTCAAAAAGGCACTCACAGATGAGATAGCAAGTTTCGTCTACGGCTTACGGGTTTATTCCTTAGACCAACTGCGGGATGAATGCGTGGAAATAGAGGCACATCTGAAGAGGAAGACTCGATCTTCGTGGCGAGGAGCACCAAAAGCCACAAGCTATGGCCGCGGGGCGAATGCGAACGTCATTGAGGTCGCGCAGGATTGGTCGATTGAGGCAGAAGAGGCAGAAGTTATTGAGGAAGCGCAAGTGACACAGCGTGTTCCACAGAAGATAATTTTCTGGAACTGCGGGCAGACCGATCATGGCTTTAGGGATTGTATGGCCTCGGAGAGGCGAATTTTCTGCTACCGGTGTGAAAAGCACGATGCATATTGTCCGACCACATTGCGCGGGAAACGCGATAAGGAGTGCGATCCAAGCAGGCGAATCACGCTCACAGAGGGGGCCTGCGCAAAGGAAGTAGAAGAGAAGAAAAATGAATGAGATAGACGTAATTTGCATGCTAGATTAAGGAACTTATCATATGAAGAGCGGTTAAGAAATTATTTAGAAACCACCCGAAATAGGATATTTTCTGAGTTACGAGTGGATGGTATGCGAGCACTGTCGGTGCGGATGAAAAAGGCGAGATCCCGGTTTAAGCAAAGGCGAACTATGAGGATGCAGGTGATTGCTTCAGTAAAACGCTGTTGCAAGAAAGACCCGAGACTTTTCGCAGAAATCTCTATAATGGGCGAGTCCGTGCGAGGCCTGTTGGATTCAGGCGCTACACACAGCATGCTTGGGCAAAATGGTCAGGAATTCCTGGAGAAGCTGGTCGTAGAGGCTCGGCGATATTCCTCAATAGTTAAGGTAGCGAATGGGGAAGATCGCGCAATCGTTGGACGAGTGGAATTACCGGTGGAATACAAGGGAGAGGTAAAAAGATTAAAGTTTTTCGTATGCCCTTCCTTGGAACAGGAAATTTACTTGGGGGTAGACTTTTGGCGGGTATTCTCATTGGCTCCTGAGGTGATGGGAGAAGGTCCAGCAGGGGCATCTCACAGATTAGTGGAAGAAGTGCTGGCTGATCAAGTCGCTCACTATGTGGAAGGCCCAGAGAAGGAGACAGTGCAGGAAGAATGGGAGTTGTCAGAAGAGCAGAAGGCAGCCTTGGATCAGGTGAAGGCAGAGTTTCTGACTTTCAAAACCGTAGGCCTGGCGAGGACGTCGAGAGAGACTCATAAAATTCACTTAGTGGAGAAGGCCGAACCTGTAAAGGATCGACATTACCCGCTGACGCCAGCGATGCTGGAAGTAGTGTGTGAGGAGGTGGACAAAATATTGGCTTTGGGAGTCATCGAGTACAGTGATAGTCCGTGGAGCAACCGCACAACGGTGGTGCGAAGGCCGGGCAAAAATCGGTTCTGTCTCGATGCTCGAAAGCTCAACAAAGTAACCATCAAGGACGCTCCCCCACTGCCTAGCATCGAGGGGAAATTGGGCGAAATACATCTCCAGCGTCGATTTAAAATTCGCTTTTTGGCAAATCGAGCTCGACGAGCTGAGCCAAGCATATACGGCGTTCACGGTGCCGGGACTGCCTCTTTACCAGTTCCGTTTGATGCCCTTTGGCTTCTGCAACGCTGCACAACGCCTATGTAGACTGGTCGACAAGGTCATTCCGGTAGAGATGCGTTCAAACGTCTATGCGTATCTAGACGACTTATTGATTATAGCCGAGGACAGGGAAAAGGGAAACTTAGATTAACGGAAGAGGCAAAACGAGCCATGGGGGAGTTAAAAGCTGCACTCAGCTCGGCACCAGTCCTGGTACACGCAGATTTCAAGCGGCACTTCTATATACAGTGCGACGCTTCACATTATGGGGTAGGAGCCGTACTCTTCCAACGGGATGACGAACAGAACGAGAGGCCCATAGCGTTTTTCTCCGCCAAACTAAATTGCCACCAGGAGAACTGCTCGGTGACAGACAAGGAGTGTATGGCAGCTCTCATGGCGATCCTAAAGTTCCGTCCGTACGTAGAGCTTATGCCATTTACAGTCATTACTGACCACGCCAGTCTCTAATGGCTCATGACCATGAAAAACCTGGATGGTCGCATAGCTCGGTGGTCCCTTCAGCTGCAGGCCTTCGATTTCGGCATAGAGCACGGGAAAGGAGTGGACAATGTAGTGGCAGATACACTGTCGCGCAGTATTGAAGAGGTGGAAGTGGATACGAGTGGTATCCTGGCCTTCGAAACAGTGGAGTTTCAATCTGAGGAATATCAGGAGTTAAAGAAGACAATCACAGAGAACCAAGAACGCTTACCTGACCTCCAGATTGTTAATGGCATGATATTCAAGCGCATGCGCTTTGAACGATTTGACGATCAACTGGAGGGCTCCGTCTGGAAATTGTGGAATCCGAGTTCGCTGAGGGCCGCGCTGATAGACAAAGACCATTTGGATGAGAAGACAGCGCACGGAGGAATCGCGAAAACCTTTCATTTATTACGTAGGCAGTTTTACTGGCCGAACATGGCATTAGAGGTGCGAGATTATATCCGACAGTTTACTGTGTGCAAGGAGTCGAAGGCGCAGAACTACCGGATGCAGGTCAGGATGGGGCAAGAGGTGGTCACCGAGCGCCCGTTCCAAAAACTGTACATTGATTCTTGAGCAAATATCCGAGATCAAAGAACGGGCAGGCGTGAATTTGTATAGTAGTTGACCAGTTCTCGAAGTTTTCGTTCCTGAAGACCATGACCAAGGCCACAGCAAAGGAAGCTCGGTGGTCCCTTCAGCTGCAGGCCTTCGATTTCGGCATAGAACACGGGAAAGGAGTGGACAATGTAGTTGCAGATACACTGTCGCGCAGTATTGAAGAGGTGGAAGTGGATCCGAGTGGTATCCTGGCCTTCGAAACAGTGGAGTTTCAATCTGAGGAATATCAGGAGTTAAAGAAGACAATCACAGAGAACCAAGAACGCTTACCTGACCTCCAGATTGTTAATGGCATGATATTCAAGCGCATGCGCTTTGAACGATTTGACGATCAACTGGAGGGCTCCGTCTGGAAATTGTGGAATCCGAGTTCGCTGAGGGCCGCGCTGATAGACAAAGACCATTTGGATGAGAAGACAGCGCACGGAGGAATCGCGAAAACCTTTCATTTATGGCGTAAGCAGTTTTACTGGCCGAACATGGCATTAGAGGTGCGAGATTATATTCGACAGTTTACTGTGTGCAAGGAGTCGAAGGCGCAGAACTACCGGATGCAGGTCAGGATGGGGCAAGAGGTGGTCACCGAGTGCCCGTTCCAAAAACTGTACATTGATTCTTGAGCAAATATCCGAGATCAAAGAACGGGCAGGCGTGAATTTGTATAGTAGTTGACCAGTTCTCGAAGTTTTCGTTCCTGAAGACCATGACCAAGGCCACAGCAAAGGAAGCTCGGTGGTCCCTTCAGCTGCAGGCCTTCGATTTCGGCATAGAACACGGGAAAGGAGTGGACAATGTAGTTGCAGATACACTGTCGCGCAGTATTGAAGAGGTGGAAGTGGATCCGAGTGGTATCCTGGCCTTCGAAACAGTGGAGTTTCAATCTGAGGAATATCAGGAGTTAAAGAAGACAATCACAGAGCCAAGCATATACGGCGTTCACGGTGCCGGGACTGCCTCTTTACCAGTTCCGTTTGATGCCCTTTGGCTTCTGCAACGCTGCACAACGCCTATGTAGACTGGTCGACAAGGTCATTCCGGTAGAGATGCGTTCAAACGTCTATGCGTATCTAGACGACTTATTGATTATAGCCGAGGACAGGGAAAAGGGAAACTTAGATTAACGGAAGAGGAAAAACGAGCCATGGGGGAGTTAAAAGCTGCACTCAGCTCGGCACCAGTCCTGGTACACGCAGATTTCAAGCGGCACTTCTATATACAGTGCGACGCTTCACATTATGGGGTAGGAGCCGTACTCTTCCAACGGGATGACGAACAGAACGAGAGGCCCATAGCGTTTTTCTCCGCCAAACTAAATTGCCACCAGGAGAACTGCTCGGTGACAGACAAGGAGTGTCTGGCAGCTCTCATGGCGATCCTAAAGTTCCGTCCGTACGTGGAGCTTATGCCATTTACAGTCATTACTGACCACGCCAGTCTCTAATGGCTCATGACCATGAAAAACCTGGATGGTCGCATAGCTCGGTGGTCCCTTCAGCTGCAGGCCTTCGATTTCGGCTTAGAACACGGGAAAGGAGTGGACAATGTAGTGGCAGATACACTGTCGCGCAGTATTGAAGAGGTGGAAGTGGATCCGAGTGGTATCCTGGCCTTCGAAACAGTGGAGTTTCAATCTGAGGAATATCAGGAGTTAAAGAAGACAATCACAGAGAACCAAGAACGCTTACCTGACCTCCAGATTGTTAATGGCATGATATTCAAGCGCATGCGCTTTGAACGATTTGACGATCAACTGGAGGGCTCCGTCTGGAAATTTTGGGTTCCGAGTTCGCTGAGGGCCGCGCTGATAGACAAAGACCATTTGGATGAGAAGACAGCGCACGGAGGAATCGCGAAAACCTTTCATTTATTGCGTAGGCAGTTTTACTGGCCGAACATGGCATTAGAGGTGCGAGATTATATCCGACAGTGTAGCGTGTGCAAGGAGTCGAAGGCGCAGAACTACCGGATGCAGGTCAGGATGGGGCAAGAGATGGTCAGCGAGCGCCCGTTCCAAAAACTGTACATTGATTCTTGAGCAAATATCCGAGGTCAAAGAACGGGCAGGCGTGAATTTGTATAGTAGTTGACCAGTTCTCGAAGTTTTCGTTCCTGAAGACCATGACCAAGGCCACAGCAAAGGAAGCTCGGTGGTCCCTTCAGCTGCAGGCCTTCGATTTCGGCATAGAACACGGGAAAGGAGTGAACAATGTAGTTGCAGATACACTGTCGCGCAGTATTGAAGAGGTGGAAGTGGATCCGAGTGGTATCCTGGCCTTCGAAACAGTGGAGTTTCAATCTGAGGAATATCAGGAGTTAAAGAAGACAATCACAGAGAACCAAGAACGCTTACCTAACCTCCAGATTGTTGATGGCATGATATTCAAGCGCATGCGCTTTGAAAGGTTTTACGATCAACTGGAGGGCTCCGTCTGGAAATTGTGTGTTCCGAGTTCGCTGAGGGCCGCGCTGATAGACAAAGACCATTTGGATGAGAAGACAGCGCACGGAGGAATCGCGAAAACCTTTCATTTATTACGTAGGCAGTTTTACTGGCCGAACATGGCATTAGAGGTGCGAGATTATATCAGTCGAAGGCTGTGCCTACCGGATGCAGGTCAGGATGGGGCAAGAGGTGGTCACCGAGCGCCCGTTCCAAAAACTATACATTGATTCTTGAGCAAATATCAGAGAGGTTCATTCCTTGCCCTGGATCCAAGGCGGCTGTGCTCCGCGTCATAGGATACAGGTGGGCACGAGCGAACCGGCACCCGCCGTAACTGTACACACCGGCGGAAGTGCGACTATACTCTCCCCGTGAGGGCGGCTGGAAGCAGGTCCTGGTACGGTCATGTCTCTGCCAGGATGCTGGCTAATTGTAGTCGGGCGGAGAGAAGAAAACTCTCAGTGAAATAACCCCAATCCAAGGTGACACTGTCATATGCCGAGGGATGCATGGCCGAGGGGGTGCTCGGTCGCTTATATGCGGACTCTGGATACCTGCCGACCTCCAGTTTTAATAAGGCTTCCCGGGGCACGCGGGCTATGCCCCGGGCGACTAACCCCTTCCCGCCTACTCGTGGGATCAAATATGCCAAATTTAAATTTTAAAACAATAAACACCGCAAAGGAGCACGGCACTCCTCCTAAAGTGCCGGAGGGAAAAGACCATCCCTCTACAAACGCATCTGGGAAACCAGTGCCCAAAAAGACGGGGAAGGAGACTAAGTCGGTCCACCGTCTCGAGGCAGCAGGCGCTGTGAGGAGAGGACCGAAAAGCCAATCGGGCCAATCCACGTCGGGGGCCCCAAGGGCGACCCGGTTACCGGGGGGGCGACCATGCAGAGCGATATCGCGGCTGCCGGACCCCTTGGGACCGGGGACCCCTTGACAACCCCGGCAGGCGGCGCCTCTGCCTCGAAAGATAGGCCCAAGTTCCAAGACAAAAGACGTGCGGCCTTCATCCTGGGCAACGACGACCCGGTGTTCCTGGCGTCTGCCCAGGGAATCGAAACTCGGCGATGGGCCAAGAGAGTCCTGCCCGACTACCAGCCAGCCAAAGCTGCCAAGGCCACAGCCAAGGCCCCAAGCAAGCGGCAACGCTCGGCGGAGGACACCGCCACACAAGTCCAACAGGCCAAGAGGACGAAGACACTGAGCAACCGCTCGTTTGCCGAGGTGGCGAGGGGAAAAACCCTGATTGGAGTCCTAGATAGGGGCTCTAAAGACGGGCAGATCCCTAGGGACAAGTGGCACCTCGTGGAAAACGAGCTCCAAGACCGTTTCCTCCAGGAGTTGGAGGAGAATGGAGGACCACCGCCCAAGTGTGGGGACGCCGGGTGGCACCAAGGCAGGGTGAAAGACATCGCCTGCCAAGATGCTCGCTCGGCGGCCCTCTACGTGAAGACGGTGGCATCGCTCAAGGAGGTCTACCCAGGAGCCCAGCTGGAGGTCGTGAAGTGGGAGGACATCCCCAGCAAGCCGAGGGCCAGAGCGTGGGTCTCGGCGAAGCCTACAGAGCCGGATAAGATTCTCCGGATTCTGCAGGTCTGCAACCCCCACCTTCCCACAGCCGATTGGAAGGTGCCCAAGGTAGAGGAGAGCAACGGGCAGAGGCGCCAAATCATCCTCGTCCCGAACGAGGAGTCGGTCAGACTTCTCCACGACACGGAGGGCGCTGTGGACTACGGCTACAAGAAGGTAGTCGTAGTACCGTACAAGTCCGACTCCAAAGGCATGCAACCTACGGTCGAGCCAGACCTGGAGCCCCCGGAGATCCCTAGCATGGAGATCAAGCCTGCGGTGTCAGACGTGGCATCAGTGGTGTCGGATGACATCCTAGATGGTTACGTGTCAGACGTGAGCGATCTCACTAGGGATCTCAAGCACATCGGGGTCGCGGAGGAGTTGGACTCTTCGGAGAGCGACCACGACAGGACAATGGTGGAGGTGAAGCTCAGGAATGTCACTGATACTCCTGCAGATAAACCTCCACCACTGTAAGGCAGCATGCGCTGCTCTCTTGCTCCACCTAGCCAAGGGTGGAGCCGACATAGTCCTCATTCAGGAGCCCTGGATCCTCGGAAACAGGGTCTCCGGTCTGAGGACTCCTGACTATAAGCTATACGTAGCTGACTCCACAGGTAAAACTCGCACCTGCATCCTTGCAAAAAGAGATTTGCACTTATTTTTGCTCCCAAATTTCAGCAATGAAGACCAAACAGCAGTGAGCCTCGAAGGCCAGGGGTGCTCACTAAGAATCTGCTCCACGTACATGGGTCACGACCAACCAGACCCCCCTCCACAGGCGCTCAGGGCGCTAATCACAGACTGCGAGGCCAAGGAAACCGGCCTAATCGTAGGGTGCGACGCCAATGCACACCACTGCCAGTGGGGAAGCACTGACACCAACGAAAGGGGTGAGTACCTTTTCAACTATTTACTGACCACTCAGATGGTCCTTTTAAATAGGGGGAGTGATCCCACCTTCATTATTAAAAACCGCAAGGAGGTCCTGGACCTCACACTTGCCTCTCATGAGTTACACGGGAACATCGTATCCTGGAGGGTCCTGGAAGAGCACTCCTTCCCGGACCACAGGTACGTGGAAACCCTATTCTCTTTTTCACTACCGAGACCAGCTCAATTTCGGAACCTTAGGCGGACAAACTGGGCTCGGTACTCAGACCACCTCTGTCGTGTTCTCCCTGAGACTCCACCTGAGGAGGAGACTTCCAGGGAAGCCACGACTCATCTTGTTAAACTATTTACCGACGCCTGCAATGAGGCGCTCGATAAATCCTGCCCCTCTAGCAAGAGCAGAGGCCGGAAGAAACCTGAATGGTGGAATCCGAAACTGAGGGAACTCCGGAAAGCCTCCCGAAGACTCTTCAATAAAGCTAAGGCTGAAAACGCTGAGCAGAACTGGGCCGATTACAAGGCCAGTCTGTCAGTTTACGATAAAGAACTGAGGAAAGCCAAACGCGCCTCATGGCGTAAGTTCTGTAGCGACATTGAGAATAACTCGGAAGCCTCGCGCTTGCGCAAAGTTCTCTCGAAGACTACACCCACTCTGGGCTACCTGAAGAACGCCGACCAATCATGGACAACGTCCAGCAATGAGTCGCTAAATCTTCTCCTTAACACCCACTTTCCCGGCTGCGATGAAAACAGACCACACTACATCGCGGCTCCCTCCGTTGCCTCAAGTGTTATCATGAACCTGCTAAGCCAGGAGAACATTTCCTGGGCAATAAAAAGCTTCAAACCATACAAGTCTGCGGGACCAGATGGCATCATCCCTGCCCAACTGATTCACGCTGGACAAAAAGCCACTAATTGGCTCAAAAGGATATACGAGGGAATCTTCTCCCATGGATATATCCCGGAAACATTGCTTCATACCAAAGTCGTCTTCATCCCCAAGGCAGGCAAGCCCTCGCACACTGCCCCCAAAGATTTCAGACCCATAAGTCTATCGTCCTTCCTTCTGAAGGGAGACGGCTTTTGGGGATGCATCTCACGGTAAATATTCCGCCTAGTCTATTCTCAGACTCCCAGCATGCCTATCGGAAAGGAAGATCCACCGAAACGGCCCTACACACGATCACATCGATCATAGAAGCGTCCCTCAACTGTAAGGAGTACACCCTGGTAGCCTTCCTCGACATAGAAGGCGCCTTTAATAACATCCTCCCGACCACCATCACGGGTGCACTGACGGACCTGGGGGTTGACTCCCGGACGGTGAGCCTGATCGATCAGATGCTACAATGCTGGACGGTTGAGGCATCACTGGGGACGTCAGCGTCCACCAGATTTGTCAGTAGAGGCACCCCGCAGGGCGGAGTCCTCTCGCCCCTCCTATGGAACGTGGCAGTGAACGAACTGCTGCGGTAGATAGAGGGGGGTGGCTGCCGCGTGGTGGCGTATGCGGACGATGTTGCTATAGCATTCTCGGGTTAATTCTCGCAGACGCTGTGTGAGTGCCTTCAGCAACAACGCCAAGTATCTTGGTCTAATCCTCGATAGAAAGCTCGATTGGAAATTGAGCATAGAGGATAGAGTAAAGAAGGCCACAGTAGCCCTCTATACTTGCAGGAAAGCCATCGGACTAAGATGGGGAATGACCCCCTATATAGTTCGGTGGCTTTACACCACCATCATACGACCGATCATGCTCTATGCAGCGGTAGTATGGTGGCCAGCCTTAGACAAAAGGACATGCCTCAATAAACTCAGGAGAGTTCAACGCATGGCAGAGCTATGCATAACTGGTGGGCTGCGCACTACTCCAGGGGAAGCCCTGGATACTATGCTGGACGTGGACCATGGATAGATCTCATGGGAAAGAAAGTGGCAACACTTTCCGCACTCAGAATGAGAGAAGCCAGACTGTGGAAAGCGTCCGCGGTTGGGCACTCGGGAATTCTGACGAGACACCCGCAATTACCAGAGAGGACAGATTATTGTGTCCCTAGTGATCACCTCTCGACGCCTTTCCAGGTATCAATCCCACTTAGGGAGGACTGGGAGATGGGCGAACCAGGACCCGCAAATGCGGTTCACTTCTACACTGATGGCTCAAAGTTAGACGGCCGCGTGGGAGGCGGAGTCTACTGCAGCGAGCTGAACATCAGTCATTGCTCCAGGCTCCCGGACCACTGCAGTGTGTTCCAAGCGGAGGTTGAAGCCATCAAGGAGGCCATTTCCATCGTCTCCAAACTACTTCTAGACACGCACTTAGTGTGCGTTTTCTCGGACAGCCAAGCAGCTATTAAAGCTCTAGGCTCAATATCGTCGAACTCAGCGACTGTAAATGACTGCCGGTCTCTGCACGAGATCGCAGATCAGTTAGATCTCTTCCTTATATGGGTCCCAGGCCACAGGGACATCGAGGGGAACGACGCCGCCGACGAGCTAGCAAGGCAGGGTACTACAATTCCTCTCCTTATGGAGAGGGAGCAGGTAGCGATGCCTCTGGCTACGTGCAGGCTCCTCACGCACGAATTGTTCGAGCAAAATGCCAATAGGAGATGGCAGCAAACCGTTTCCTGTAAAATCTCAAGATTGATATGGCCATATCGATCGAAGAAGCGCTGAGCCGAGCTGTATAGGCTCAGCAGAGCACAGTGCTCTGCAGTTACTCGAGCCATTACGGGACACTGGCAGATCGGCACTCATGCCTCTAGACTGTCAATCCCTCATAACGACTTCTGCAGGAGTTGTCGCGACGAGGAAGAGGAGGAATCGGTCCCCCACTTCTTCTGCCACTGCCCGGCCCTTTGAAATCGTCGTCTTCGTATTCTCGGGGCCGCTTTCCTCACAGACATTTCGGACCTGTCCGAAATCAAACCGGGGACCTTGTCCAGATTCATCCAAGCCTCCGGATGGGACTGCCCTTAATTTGCAACAGCCTGTTTCTCCACGGTTTTTAGGCACTGGGAAGGAGCACACGCCCATGCGGCACCACAACGGACCTTCTACAGGTCCAAGTGAGCTTGGGAGGGTTTCATCACTCCCCCAGGCTACCGCCTGAACCTAACCTAACCTAAACGCAGCCGAACTCGTGAATCGCACAGCCCTCAACGCGAATGTCTGAATGACGACCGCCGAGACTGGGATGCGCATCTACCGGAGATAGAGCTGGCCATTAGGAACTCGGTTCCCGAGGCGACGGGCGTAATGCCATTCTTCGCAGTCTTCGGGCAGCAAATGTACTTGCATGGGTCATGCTACAAGCTGGCAAAGCGACTGCGGTCAATCGGCGAGCAGGACATATCGCTGCTGGAGAGTCAGGACAAGCGACAAATCATCCAAGAGAGGATTCGCGCTAGTCTGCATCAGGCATACGAGCGTAGTAGGGTACGGTATAACCAGCGAGCTCGGGTGTTCTACGCGAGGCCGGGACAAGAGCTATTCCGCCGAAAATTCGTCCTTTGTGACTTTGGCAAATGCTTTAATGGTGGTCCGGTGGTCATGCCCACGCGTATGTTGTCCCTCCAAGGACTGACGACAAACTCGTGGTGGTGTTCCCGCCCCACCTGAACGACAGGTGACCAGGGCCGAGGGCGACGCGCCATCTAGCGGAAGTCCAGGGAGGCTCGATGGTGTATGGGGACATCGGGGGGAGCTAAAGCCGGGGATGTAAGCAAGAAAATAGGATTAGTTAGATATATTAGTGAGGATAAAAGAGTATAAATTGGAGTGAAAAGAATTAAAAAACGTGGAGTGGATTATGAAATTCGTAGAGTGTGGACGGAAGAGAAACGTCGACCCAGCACCGTTGAAATTTTGTGCGTAAAATATAAGGTTTGAAGTGAGTACAGAAAAAAGGCGGGTGAGCAAATAGATGTTAATGCAGGAAATTTTACTCATAGCCGGCACGGAATATAGCCACCAGGACCGAACCGAAAGGTTTCCTGGAAAGGAACACGGGAGGTCGAGAGGTCGTTCCAAGTTTCGTGTGTGTGAGCCGAAAAGTGCCTGTCGTGAGAAGGGGGGAGTGGGGAGAAAGAGGACGACGTTCGTGCCAGGGCGATCGTGGCCAAATCGCATGTTCGTTGCAGCGCCTTCCAGTACGTGCCACACATTTGGTCTCTCAACCCCGGAACCTTCGTCAGGAGTAGGGGCGACCGCATCTAGTGAGCAGCATCAACGGGGTGGGCATCAAGCGCGGAATTGGCGTAACCCGATAATACTCAGACACTCGGGTCAGGGTCGTGGCGAAAGTAGGAGAGCTGGTGGGATTCCTCGAGAAAATCCGCATCCAAATCCGCCAGGATATAGACCTTGGCCACGGTGGGGACGAGTCGAAAAATGGGACGAGAAGTTCGACGGAGACAGTAACAAAATGACGGTCGAGGATTTCGTGTTCCAACGCTGTCCGAGGGATGAAGTTCTAAAGGGATTTCATCACCTGGTTACAGGAAACGCGCGGGAATGGTACTGGCAGTACATCCGCGATCATGGCGGTGGTGTTTGGCAGGAACTAAGGGACGACTTAATCGCACGTTTCCGAGGAACGGCGTCCGAGTTCGACCGCATGAGAGAACTACCTGAAAGAATGCAGCGGTCAAACGAGAGTGTGGAAGACTTTTTCCATGTCATGAGAAAGCTCGCTTCGAGGTTGGAGACGCCACCACCTGAAAAGAAGATGGTAAAAATCGTCAAAAAGGCACTCACAGATGAGATAGCAAGTTTCGTCTACGGCTTACGGGTTTATTCCTTAGACCAACTGCGGGATGAATGCGTGGAAATAGAGGCACATCTGAAGAGGAAGACTCGATCTTCGTGGCGAGGAGCACCGAAAGCCACAAGCTATGGCCGCGGGGCGAATGCGAACGTCATTGAGGTCGCGCAGGATTGGTCGATTGAGGCAGAAGAGGCAGAAGTTATTGAGGAAGCGCAAGTGACACAGCGTGTTCCACAGAAGATAATTTTCTGGAACTGCGGGCAGACCGATCATGGCTTTAGGGATTGTATGGCATCGGAGAGGCGAACTTTCTGCTACCGGTGTGAAAAGCCCGATGCATATTGTCCGACCACATTGCGCGGGAAACGCGATAAGGAGTGCGATCCAAGCAGGCGAATCACGCTCACAGAGGGGGCCTGCGCAAAGGAAGTAGAAGAGAAGAAAAATGAATGAGATAGACGTAATTTGCATGCTAGATTAAGGAACTTATCATATGAAGAGCGGTTAAGAAATTATTTAGAAACCCGAAATAGGATATTTTCTGAGTTACGAGTGGATGGTATGCGAGCACTGTCGGTGCGGGTGAAAAAGGAGAGATCCCGGTTTAAGCAAGGGCGAACTATGAGGATGCAGGTGATTGCTTCAGTAAAACGCTGTTGCAAGAAAGACCCGAGACTTTTCGCAGAAATCTCTATAATGGGCGAGTCCGTGCGAGGCCTGTTGGATTCAGGCGCTACACACAGCATGCTGCGGCAAAATGGTCAGGAATTCCTGGAGAAGCTGGTCGTAGAGGCTCGGCGATATTCCTCAATAGTTAAGGTAGCGAATGGGGAAGATCGCGCAATCGTTGGACGAGTGGAATTACCGGTGGAATACAAGGGAGAGGTAAAAAGATTAACGTTTTTCGTATGCCCTTCCTTGGAACAGGAAATTTACTTGGGGGTAGACTTTTGGCGGGTATTCTCATTGGCTCCTGAGGTGATAAGAAAAGGTCCGGCAGGGGCATCTCACAGATTAGTGGAAGAAGTGCTGGCTGATCAAGTCGCTCACTATGTGGAAGGCCCAGAGAAGGAGACAGTGCAGGAAGAATGGGAGTTGTCAGAAGAGCAGAAGGCAGCCTTGGATCAGGTGAAGGCAGAGTTTCTGACTTTCGAAACCGTAGGCTTGGGGAGGACGTCGAGAGAGACTCATAAAATACACTTAGTGGAGAAGGCCGAACCTGTAAAGGATCGACATACCCGCTGACGCCAGCGATGCTGGAAGTAGTGTGTGGGGAGGTGGACAAAATGTTGGTTTTGGAGTCATCGAGTACGGTGATAGTCCGTGGAGCAACCGTACAACGGTGGTGCGAAGGCCGGGCAAAAATCGGTTCTGTCTCGATGCTCGAAAGCTCAACAAAGTAACCATCAAGGACGCTCCCCCACTGCCTATTATCGAGGGGATTTTGTCGCGTGTCGACCAGACGATATACATCTCCAGCGTCGATTTAAAATTCGCTTTTTGGCAAATCGAACTGGACGAGCTGAGTCGAGCATATACGGCGTTCACGGTGCCGGGACTGCCTCTTTACCAGTTCCGTTTGATGCCCTTTGGCTTCTGCAACGCTGCACAACGCCTATGTAGACTGGTCGACAAGGTCATTCCGGTAGAGATGCGTTCAAACGTCTATGCGTATCTAGACGACTTATTGATTATAGCCGAGGACAGGGAAAAGGGAAACTTAGATTAACGGAAGAGGCAAAACGAGCCATGGGGGAGTTAAAAGCTGCACTCAGCTCGGCACCAGTCCTGGTACACGCAGATTTCAAGCGGCACTTCTATATACAGTGCGACGCTTCACATTATGGGGTAGGAGCCGTACTCTTCCAACGGGATGACGAACAGAACGAGAGGCCCATAGCGTTTTTCTCCGCCAAACTAAATTGCCACCAGGAGAACTACTCGGTGACAGAGAAGGAGTGTCTGGCAGCTCTCATGGCGATTCTAAAGTTCCGTCCGTACGTGGAGCTTATGCCATTTACAGTCATTACTGACCACGCCAGTCTCAAATGGCTCATGACCATGAAAAACCTGGATGGTCGCATAGCTCGGTGGTCCCTTCAGCTGCAGGCCTTCGATTTCGGCATAGAACACGAAAGAAGTGGACAATGTAGTTGCAGATACACTGTCGCGCAGTATTGAAGAGGTGGAAGTGGATCCGAGTGGTATCCTGGCCTTCGAAACAGTGGAGTTTCAATCTGAGGAATATCAGGAGTTAATGAAGACAATAACAGAGAACCAAGAACGCTTACCTGACCTCCAGATTGTTAATGGCATAATTTTCAAGCGCATGCGCTTTGAACGATTTGACGATCAACTGGAGGGCTCCGTCTGGAAATTGTGGGTTCCGAGTTCGCTGAGGGCCGCGCTGATAGACAAAGACCATTTGGATGAGAAGACAGCGCACGGAGGAATCGCGAAAACCTTTCATTTATTGCGTAGGCAGTTTTACCGGCCGAACATGGCATTAGAGGTGCGAGATTATATCCGACAGTGTAGCGTGTGCAAGGAGTCGAAGGCGCAGAACTACCGGATGCAGGTCAGGATGGGGCAAGAGGTGGTCACCGAGCGCCCGTTCCAAAAACTATACATTGATTCTTGAGCAAATATCAGAGATCAAAGAACGGGAAGGCGTGGATTTTTATAGTAGTTGACCAGTTCTCGAAGTTCACGTTCCTGAAGACCATGACCAAGGCCACAGCAAAGGAAGTTGTAAGGTTCCTCGTTCACGAGGTATCCTACAAGTTTGGAGTGCCGGAGAATCTTCACTCGGACAATGGGGCTCAGTTCGTCTCGAAAACTTGTAGAGAGATGATAGAAGCATTCGGGGTCACTCATATGAGGACGCCGGTATATTCTCCGCAGAGTAACGCAGCCGAACTCGTGAATCGCACAGTCCTTAACGCGAATGTCTGAATGACGACCGCCGAGACTGGGATGCGCATCTACCGGAGATAGAGCTGGCCATTAGGAACTCGGTTCCCGAGGCGACGGGCGTAATGCCATTCTTCGCAGTCTTCGGGCAGCAAATGTACTTGCATGGGTCATGCTACAAGCTGGCAAAGTGACTGCAGTCAATCGGCCAGCAGGACATATCGCTGCTGGAGAGTCAGGACAAGCGACAAATCATCCAAGAGAGGATTCGCGCTAGTCTGCATCAGGCATACGAGCGTAGTAGGGTACGGTATAACCAGCGAGCTCGGGTGTTCTACGCGAGGCCGGGACAAGAGGTATTCCGCCGAAACTTCGTCTTAGTAACTTTGGCAAATGCTTTAATGCCAAGTTCGCGCAAGTTCATCCGATGCCGTGTAGTGAAGCAAGTAGGAGAGAACGCGTATGCTCTGGAGGACCTAAACGGCCTTCCCATAGGAGTCTACCATGCCAAAGACCTAAGACTGTAGTGAGAAGTCGGTGTGGCCTTCGTGTGGCGCGGCAGAAGAATGTAGGGCGCGCCGGCATGTGCTCTAGAGTGTTCCTGAATCCGGTGGTCATGCCCACGCGTATGTTGTCCCTCCAAGGACTGACGACATACTCGTGGTGGTGTTCCCTTCCCACCTAAACGATAGGTGACCAGGGCCGAGGGCGACGCGCCATCTAGCGGAAGTCCAGGGAGGCTCGATGGTGTATGGGGACATCGGGAAAGCTAAAGCCGGTACTGGGGATGTAAGAAAGAAAATAGGATTAGTATATAGATGTATTGGTGAGGATAAAAGAGGATAAATAGGAGTGAAAAGAATTAGAAAACGTGGAGTGGAAGAGAAACGTCGACCCAGCACCGTAGAAATTTTGTGCGTAAAATATAAAGTTTGAAGTGAGTACAGAAAAAAGGCGAGTGAGCAAATATATGTTAATGCAGGAAATTTTACTCATAGCCGACACGGAATATAGCCACCAGAACCGGACCAAAAGGTTTCCTGGATGGGAACACGGGAGGTCGAGAGTCGGCTGCAGAGTAGAAGTCTCCGTAGGAACCTGAGTGAGTTCGTTCCAAGAGTCGTGTGTGTAAGCCGGAAAGCGCGGGACGTGTGAAGGCGGGGGTGGGGAGAAAGAGGGCGACGTTCGTGCCAGTGCGATCGTATCCAAATCGCATGTTCGTAGCAGCGCCTTCCAGTACGTGCCACACATTTGGTCTCGTGCATCACAAAAAATCCCCGAAACCCTACACACACGAATACTAAGAGCCAAAACTGCCGGACCTAAATGGAATGATGACCACCTGGATGTGGAAACCCTCACGGAATATCTGCGCAACGCCATCTGGAGCCCAGCGCGAGAAACGGCAAAGGGCCTGGTTCAGAAACTGGCAAACCTCATGGAGGAGGTATGTGATGCGGCAATGCCAAGAAAAAAGCCTTGCAGAAGAGGAGCGCCCTGCTACTGGTGGAACACGGAGGTTAACCAGCTAAGGAAAACCTGCCTACGAGCAAGAAGGTGCTACCAGAGAGCACGAGGTCGCCCTTAGTTCGACACCAGGGCGAAGGAACTCGGAGCAGCGAAACGAGCCCTTCAACGGGGCATAAAGGACAGCAAGTCAGCCTGCTTCAAGCAGATATGCGAGGAGGTTGACGTCAACCCTTGGGGGACGGCATATAAGGTCGTCACCAAGAGGATAAGGAGCCAGTCAACGCCGGAAGTGACCTGCCCGATCCTGCTTTGTAGAATCGTGGAGGCCCTATTCCCACAGCAACCGTATCGGGAGGAGAGCTTCTCGCGCCAAAATTTCGAACTGTGGCAACAGATTTCCGTAGAGGAGGTGATAGCGGCCACCAGAAGAATTGGAGATAAAAAGGCACCAGGACCGGACGGAATTCCAAACAAGGCCTTGAAGCTTGGAGCAACCACCAGACCAGACGTATTTGTTGACACGTTCAACAAATGCATACGGGAAGGAGTCTTTCCAGAGCAGTGGAAAAAGCAGTGGCTAATCCTTAGGCCCAAATGAAATAAGCCCCCGGAGGAACCATCAGGATACCAGCCAATATGTTTGTTGGATACTGTCGGCAAAACCCTGGAGAGAATCGTTTACAACCGACTGCAAGCTGTGATCCAGGAGAAAGAGGTCTATCGGAGTCCCAGTACGGATTCCGGAAGGCCAAATCAACGGTCGACGCCATCAAAGCAGTCACCGACATCGCAACCAGAGCGATCGAGGGAACAAGTTGGAGATTTGGCACAAAGAAGTACTGCGCAGTGGTGACCCTGGATATTCGTAACGCATTCAACTCAGCGAACTGGAATCGGATAAAGGGGGAGAATTGGAATTCCCACCTACCTGCTTCGGATATTAGCCAGTTATCTGTCGGGTAGAATACTGAGGTATGAGACGGAGGAGGGACCAGCCGGAGTTCCACAGGGATCAGTCTTAGGACCTCTACTGTGGAAAATAATGTACGACGACGTCCTGAGACTCCAGCTCCCGCAGGGATGCACGCTAGTCGGTTTCGCTGACGACCTCGCCCTGGTCGTGATAGAAAAAGAGCTCCGAGATACCGAGGCGACGGCCAACGAGGCAATTCGGATCGTATCCAACTGGACGGTAAGCGCGGGATTGGACCTGGCTGGCCACAAAACGGAGGCTGTACTTAACATGAGTCGAAAGAAGAAGGAGTTTGCGACGTTTCGTGTGGGTAATGCGACGATCAAGTCGCAGGAGTCAATACGGTACCTAGGCGTGATGCTGGACAACCGATTGAACTACTGGGCCCATATCGAGTCAAGAAGCCTCCCGGATGCAGGCAGCCCTCGCAAGGATGCTCCCAAATATTGGTGGACCCAAGGCAGGACCCATGCTTACTCCTGGCGAGGGTAGTGGCCTCGATTATACTGTACGCTGCGCCGGTGTGGTCTTTAACCCTATCCGGCAACATGAGTCTTAGAAGAAAGATGTCAGTGCCATATCGGCTCTGCGCTCTTCGAGTAGTGTCTGGATATATGACGGTGTCGGATAACGCAGCCCTGGTCCTTGCGACCATGATTCCGGTGGATATACTAGCGCTCGAGATGACGCAGGTATATCCGAACAAATGCATAGCTAGAGACCATCCGTGCGTCGGAAAGGCGGGCGTCAGTAGAAAAATGGCAGGCAAGGTGGGACACGGCCATAAACGGACGGTGGACCCATAGAATAATCCTGGACATTGAGTCATGGATAGGGCGGAGAAGCGGAGAGATGTTACAGGTTACAGGAAGTACCTGCATAGGTTCAAACACGAGGATACTCCCGAGTGTCCTGAGTGTTCGAATGCGAGCGAAGATTCAGAGCATGTGATCTACCACTGCACGAGGTACCGCTCAAGTGCAGAGTATATTCCACGACCAGAGGAGCTGATGGCGTTCATGACGGAGTCCGACGAGAACTGGCAGCGCGCTAGCAACACCCTTATAGCCATCCAGAGCGATCTGAGAATTCGGCATATAGTATTAATCGGAAAAGGTCTTGATAGCCAACATAATATTGTGCATTATTTGGTGTATTTTACACAATATATTAAATATGCAAAACAGCGCGATTAATGAAAATTGGGAGCTTGCAACAAATGAGCATCGCGAACAGCACGATAGCAGAACAGATACGATCTTCAAGTCGTGCTCTTCCATCTTTCTGTGGTGGCCCTTCTGTTCTTCGAGTCGGTCTCTGGCAGATACAAAATGTCATCCTTTTTGGTTTTCTTTCGAGCAGATTTTTGTTTGATTAGGAGCTCCAAGCGGAGATTTTGATTGCGGATAGGTCCCTGTATCGTTTTTTGTATTGCTACCATTGTATTTGTTATAGTTACTAGGCAATGGATTTGCAAGGGTACGTTCGCTAGTGATGCTTTGCCATGTTGCGATGCCTGGATACTGCAATATTCCTGTAGTGGTTTGTTGAAGTTTTGGTTTTGAGACTGAGGCGTACGACTCGGTGGTGTAACTTAACTTAACTTAGCGCTTTTGCAAAAAAAAAATCGGCTTGTGTCGTAATTGATGGTATATACGGCAAGTTTGGTCGGATGACTGGTGTTACGGCAGAAACCGCAGTGGCTGCACAAAATAGCGTTACGCCTAACAGCACAGACATTAACAGCAATCAGAAAAGGGTCAATCACATAAGAAAGATAAGGTAGACAACATAGGCGGCTCTCTCTGCTCATACAATAATAATGTTAAAGTTACGGTTATTCTTCAGCGGCTGGCCCGAACATACTCCCCCCGTTGGGAGCTAGTCTCTCAACAGATTCCTTAAGGGGCAGCAAACATAGCCGAGTGACGGCCCTCCTGATGTTTCCTGAGGATGTCTTCAGGTCAGCGACGCGACACACTCCGTCCTTGCCCAAAACGACATCGACCACTCTAGCCAGTGGCCAACGCATTGGAGGAAGATTTTCGTCCTTCACCAGAACGAGGTCGTTCTTGCAGATGTTTTGCGCGGGGGTACGCCACTTCGCGCGCTCTTGCAAAAGAGTGAGATACTCTTCGCGCCAACGGCTCCAAAATATTTGCTGTAGTTGGGTGACCCGCTGCCAGCCATCCAGACGATTGTAGTTCAGCTTCGTTAGGTCAGGCTCGAGGATTTGCTCATGGGGGCCGCCTAAAAGCAGATGAGCAGGAGTCAAAACGTCTAAATCATCAGGATTTTCTGAAAGCGAGAGCAAAGGGCGAGAGTTAACAATTGCAGTGATCTGACAGATCAGAGTGCGCAGCTCGTCGAAGCTAAGCACAGATGGTCCAACTGAGCGGTACAGGTGATATTTTGCGGTCTTCACGGCCGCTTCCCACAACCCGCCAAAATGCGGAGAGCGAGGTGGGATGAAACGCCCGTCGATCGAGTCAGCCAAGCAGGATTCGTGGACCTCCTTCATATGCGGTTCGCTCAGACAAAGCTTCTTTAGCTCCAGAAGCTCGTTCTTGGCCCCAACGAAGTTTGTCGCATTGTCCGACCAAATTTGACTTGGCCTTCCTCGAGTGGAAGTAAAACGCTTTAGTGCGCATAGAAACGATGCGGTGGTCAAATCCTTTACGAGCTCCATGTGTATAGCCTTAGAAGTGAAACTGTAGCACTTGATCGGAGGCCTCGTGCGGATTTCTGATCAGTAGAAAAAAGGTCCACAGTAATCTACTCCAGTGACTTCAAAAGCTCGAGATCCTTCCAAACGTTCCTTAGATAGGTCTCCCATGATGTGTTCGACCATGCGCGGCCTAGTCCTGAAGCATCTCACACATCTGCTGACGACCCTTGACACTGCCTTAACACCTCCAATGGGCCGAATTTTGGATAGCAAGGCGCGAGGTCCGGCATGGAGGTTTCTTTCATGATAATATCTTATCAGCGCAAAGGTAATGGAATGTCCCTTTGGCAGAATGAGCGGGTGCTGAGCGTCAAATCCTAGCGATGAGTTGCCAAGACGACCTCCAACTCTAAGTAGTCCAGAATGATCGATGAACGGGTTGAGCGAACTAATAAAACTGGATTTCATGACTTGACCATTGCGCCGAATCTCCTTTATGTCCATCCACAAATTTGCCAGCTGAATGTGTCGAATTAGAAGATGCGTTCCTTGCCGAATATCAGAAACGGTGAGTCCTGGATTCCTAAGACGATGTATAAATTTATGCATGTAGGCGAATGTGCGCTGCATGCGAAAGAATGAATTCGCAAATTTGCATTCGGACGTGAGATCGGCATGTGGAGACGTGATTAGCAATCCTCTCTTGCAAAGCTCCAAAGTTGCTATGTTGTTAGATGGAGATACAGGCCACTTATCCTTGGAGCCTAGCAAAAAGGATGGGCCGTGAAACCATAGCTCTGACTGGATAAGATGGTTGGGAAGCGAGCCTCTCGAGAGAATATCAGCAGGATTTAAAGATGTGGGAACATAGCGCCATTCCATGGCTGCCGTCAACTCCTGAATTGATGCCACTCGATTTGCCACGAAAACTTGAAATTTAGCTGGCTCGTCCCTAATCCAAGATAATGCTGTTGACGAATCCGACCAGCAATAGAACCGACCTGTAAAGATTCCCATGTCCTTTACATTCTGCATGATTTTCGCAAGCAAATGGGCTCCACTTAATTCCAGCTTAGGAATCGATATAGTCTTTAGCGGCGCCACTCGCGACTTTGAGCACAAAACGTGGCTCGAAGACTGGGCTTCCCTGGACACGACATACACGCAAGCGCCATATGCTTCTAAGCTGGCATCACAGAATCCGTGAACTTCTGTAGCCACACTAGAACGAAGAACCAAGCGAGAAAATCAGATCCGAGAAATGCTTGCCAAACTATTTCTCAAGTCCATCCAAGTTGAATGCAACGCTGAGGGTAGGCTTTCATCCCAATCCAAATTTTCTCTCCAAAGCTGCTGAAGGAAGATTTTGCACCTGACAATGACTGGATTAACAATCAAAGAGGGTCGTAGAACCGCGCAATCGTAGATAAAACCGACCGCTTTGATGGCTTTGAGTTTGTGTCCAGTGCGGACAAGGCAAAAAGCAGCTGATCCGAAGCAGGGTCCCACGCTAAGCCGAGAGTTTTGGCTATGTCGCTTCCATCATTAAACTTTAGGAACTTCTCTATGTCATCTTCAGGGGTTCCCTCAAGTACTTCCTGGTGACTGGAGCACCATTTCCTAAGTCTAAAATTACCACGGGACAGTAAAGCTGATGTTTGGTGCATCTTGTCCATGACCTGTGCGACCGAATTACCGCCCGAAATAAGGTCATCCACGTAAAATTCCTGACGCAGAGCAGCTGAGCCAAGAGGGTAAGACTCACCCTCGTCGATGGCCAGCTGGTGCATTGCGCGGACCGCTAAAAATGATGCAGCCCTCGTCCCGTATGTGACGGTGTCTAATGTGTAGACTTGAACTTCGGACTCGATGGAATCTCGCCATAGGATGCACTGATACAAATTGTCGGGTGGAGACACTCGTACGCAGCGGTACATTTTACAAATGTCCCCAGTGAGAGCGACTGGATATGTTCGAAAGCGAATCAATATGTTAAACAATGCAGGCTGAATAACAGGGCCCGTCATCATCACATCATTTAGAGAATATCCAGTTGATGTAGCTGCGGATCCATCGAAAACGACACGGAGTTTTGTCGTCGTACTGTCCTCCTTTAGGACACAGTGATGAGGCAAGAAATATTTGCAGAGACTACGGGAATCAGGGTTGACTTGGTGCATATGATGCAAATCAATGTACTCCCTCATAAAGGCGGAATACCGCTCCTTGAGTGTAGGATTACGCTCCAGTTTTCGCTCCAGACTGATGAACCGTCGATAAGCCTGAGCATAAGATTCTCCTAAACGATCAGTATTGTTATTTAGCGGCAGACGAACTGCATACTCCCCGGATGGCAACCGTGAAAGGTGGCTTACGAAATGTGCTTCACAATCGTCTTCTTCTTTGGTATTCAACCCAGCCTCCACACAATTCTCGACTTCCCAAAACATACGAAGAGTTTTATCCAACCTTGCTTCCATCTCAGCTATCGAATCTGGACAATTGTGCGTAGCCAAAAGCGCCGAGCTTGATACCTTCTGTCCACCGCCAGATACGATCCACCCAAGCCGGGTCTTCTGCAGAAGAGGCAGTCCATCGGTGAGTTTGATTTGCCCTACGCAGAGGAGATCATAAAAAACGCTCGCACCAATGAGAAGATCAACCCGTTGAGGATTGAAAAATGCAGGATCAGCGAGCTGAATGTTAGATGGAATACGCCAATCGGATACATTTACTGTCATACTTGGTTGAGAATCGGTAATCGTGGGGGCGATGAGAGCAGTAAGTGTAGTTGTGTAAGCAGAGGTGCGAGAATGCATACAAATGCTTATGGTGGATCCCTCAGTAGAAACGCTGGTATCGCCCAGCCCAGACACAAGTGCAGACGATTGAGTTCTCCTAAGCTGAAGCTGCTGGGCGAACCTGGATGTGACGAGATGCAGCTGCGATCCTGAATCTAAGATGGCACGACAAGGAACTAAAACGCCAGACCGATTCTTTACGAGAACCACGGCTGTAGCCAGAAGCACGACATCAGAGTGAAGACCTTGGGCAGCAAGAGAGGTAGACGAAGGTAGAGACGAGCTGCTAGCAGAATTTTGAGCAACGGAAAGTTGCTCTGTCCGGTTGAACGGCCAGATCGGGAGGAGTAATACCTGGGCAGCCTTGTGTTGTGGGCTGTATACTATCGAAGTGCAACAAACTATGATGCCTACCGCCGCATACTCGACATTTTCCACTATTGCATGCGCGGGTCCGGTGCCCCGGCTTTAGGCAATTGAAGCATAGGGAAAGCTTCTTCACTTCTTTGTGGCGCAGCAACGGTGAGAGATTTCCGAATATCTTGCACGAGTATATTCCATGGCCCGCTGAGTGGCAAAAGACGCATACAGACGGGTCGGCGGAAGAGTTGGAAGCTACAAACGTTTTCTTAACCTGCGTATAGGAATGGTTTTTTCCCACCTGATCGCTACTAGCGTGTGTCGCTGTAGCATATTCCAACCGCTCCATTTTCTGGCAGCGTTGCTGCAAGAATTCGAAGAATTCCTCTGCGGTAGGTATAGCATCCGACGATGTGTGCTCCTCCCATTTGGTTTGCGTCTTCGAATCCAACTTCTGCAGCAGCATGTTGATGACCATGAATCCTGAAATCTCCTCAGCAGTTCCCAATGTCTGCAACGCTCGCATGTGTAAATTGACTGCATCCGAAAACTCCCGAAGCCTTTTAGCAGAAGGCGAGTCTACCCTCTTTAGCCCAAGAATCTTCTTGATGTGTGCCTGGAAAACAAGTCTTTTGTTATTAAAGCGTTTATTAAGTATATCCAGAGCCGCACGATAATTGGCACTGGAGAGCTCTAACGAACGAAGGTGCTGGAATTTCTCGATTTCACTGAGATCCGCATCCGCTTCAATCACCGATTTGAACATTGCCATAAAATCCGAGAACTCGACGTATCCACCAGAAAACTTAGGCACCTTCAGCTCAGGAAGTCGCTGCTTGTGAGCCATGATGATGGTACTATGTCCGGAATGGCTTGGCAGAGTCGTAGAATGGGCAGCGGCGTGTGACTGGCTTACTTCAACAGCAGCCAGCAACTCAGCTTTCAACGATATGAAAAGAGTATCGAAGATTTCGCGCAGCTCACTCCCAATCTCGTTTTGATCGAGAGCCTTCAACTCATTATGGGCCTTACTAAATTCCTCTCGAATTTCTGCCAACATATCAAGGCGCACCTCGACTTCCGCGGCGGTCAGCTTATCGATTTTATTCCCCGCGAAGGATTCGCCAAGCCTGTGCAATCGATCATATAATGACTGACTTTTAAGCTTATACAGACTCAGTCTGGAATCAGCCACCACAATATTTCCGCCCGCGCCTGTATTCGGATCGTTGTCCATGTTAACCGTTGTGCAATTCGACACAACAACGGAAAATGAAATACCGCTTAAGCGACGATGTATAGACGCGAGAGCGAGAATGCAAGACACGAAAAGTCAAGAACCGCGGCTGCAGCTGCGCAGAGAATGAGAGATTCGACGCTTAAAGTACCGGAATTTGTCTATAAATATTCCAGCCGCACTCTCACTGAATTTGCACTTTAAACTGTTTTTCAACGTGCACCCAAATGTATTTGTTGGTAGTTAAACTACCCAACAACAAAATATTGTATAAATAATAAGTGTTTTAACGGAACGCGATTAAGCAATGGTTTTATATCACGTCGGGGTCACCAATGTTTGAGATGCCAAGCTTTTTTGGCACCTTCGTGTTTCAAAATGAAAAGACATTTTGGGTTAAACTTTATAATTCGTATTTAATATTGGTGGCTTAGCGGAAGCCGATTGCTTGCTATTGCCAGATAAACTTTATGCGAGATCGATATGCAACCAATGCGCAGAGGGGTTAGCATAGAACTAAACTATAGACGACGGCGTTAGATCAAAGTGATTGCCGAAGTGGCGGCAGCAGATCAAAGTAGTTGCCGAAGTGGCGGCGGCAGAGAGCCCCTTTAGCGGGAGAGCGCAGCAGCTCTGCAGAACGTCAACGTTTTACAACATAGGCGGCTCTCTCTGCTCATACAATAATAATGTTAAAGTTACGGTTATTCTTCAGCGGCTGGCCCGAACAGGCACCATACACAGGAGCCGTATTCTTAAAAAGGGTCATTGTTATATAGGGGTCGTTCCTTTGACCACCTCTTTATAAACCCAAGCATGCCCATGGCCTTATTTACCATGGTAGAAATGTGTTCAATAAACTTTAACTTGGGGTCTAACATAACACCGAGATCATCCCCCAGGGTAATTCTCTCAATAGAACCACCACATATGGTATATGGAGCCAACAAGGGTCTAGAACGATGAAATGTCATTACTTTGCATTTCGAGGCATTAAGGTGTAAAAACTTTGCAGAACACATTGACTGAAAATGATTGAGATCGGATTGCAAGCGAGAATGAAATGAAATGTCCTTATACTGGACATCATCCGCATACATAAGTACTCGAGAGTATGTTAATACCGAAGGAAAGTCATTAATAAAGAGTGTGAAGATTAAGGGGCCTAGATGGCTGCCCTTTGGTACTCCCGAAGAAACCTTGACTGGTGAAGAGAGGGAGTTTTTGAAGAGGACTGGAGCAAAGTTAGCTAGAAATCCATCTAAGGAGGTAAACTCTAACAAGTTAGTGGTGGTTGATCGCCGCCTTATAAATCCATGCTGAGTTGGAGATATAAGTGACTTGCAGAGATGTTGCAAGTGCAAAGTTAAAACCTTCTCAAACATTTTGGGAATAGCGGATATCTTTTCTGTACTACTATAATTTTTTGCTTCAGACTTGCTACCTTTTTTATGGAGAGGAATTATAAACGATTTCTTCCACATCGGGGGGGACGCGAGAAGAATCAATGGACAGGGACAAGAACAGTTTAAGCAAAGTTCCACACAGTGCCTCTACGCAGTACCTGAGCCGGTGAAATCACCGGCATATCTAGTCGAAGATCATGAAGTAGGGAACATTCATTTAACAAGGGACTGAAAATGCCGTTTAGACAGGGACAGGTCAAGCAAGCCGTCAACAAAGTCATGTCGTGACATGGGCACTAGGATACTAGACTCGTTAACCGAAGACCAAACAGTTCCTGGCAAGTTGAAGTCAACAAGAACTATCATACGATCTTTATCTGATAGCGAGGAAGAAACAGCGGTTAAAGTGGACAAATGCTGATCATAAATTGAGATTTCCGAAGAAGGTGAAATATACGAGCAAATAATGAATATAGTGATAGCGGGATGAATCAGTTTTACACACAGGAGCACGTCGAGACGAACAGTCCTTTTTAAAAGTTGTGTACCGACCTGCCAAAACCTCGGAACTAAGAATGTCCGGCTTTAACCAGGTTTCAGTAAACACAATAACGTGGGAAGCAAATGCAACACTATCCCGCAACACTACGTAAGCCTCTAACATTTTGATACGTTACTAAAAGAGAAGTTTGCTTTTTGGAAGGGTGGAAGTAGGACGGGAAGATGAGGAAGATGAGGATGGCACTTTGGGATGATTTGTGAGAGTTATGGCGGGCCTATTCTTCTTCTTAGCCTTGAACTCCTTCACCACCAAATCCTCTGGCCAAAATTTGGCAGAGCAAATGGTGTTAAAATCAGTTGGGGAGACACTTATTTTGAATGAATGGCATAAGAGAAATTAAACTTCTCCTTTTAGTTTGCTTTGCATAAAAGCAATTACATCATTAGATGTGAGGTCAGGGGCCAGCCGTAAGACAAAAACTTGTCGTTTTGGAGGGACTCCCACCAGTGGTTTAGGCACCACAGGCCTAGTACCTGTGGTTGCAATAACCGGAGGTCCGGAACGTCTATTTACTGGTGGGATCGGGATAGACGGGACAACTAGCGAACTTGCGGACACCACGGACACGGACGCTGCAGACGTACTTGGCTGCACATTCTCCGAGGCGATGAATTCGGCTACCGAATCTGCATCGCCAGCAGCTGTCGTTGCCCTTGGAGTGGAAAACGAGATCAACTGCTGCACACTCGGAGTGGTCGGAGTCAATGTCAGTCTCAACCGCATGCCTCACAACTATAGTGCAAGCTATTACGTTTTGATATGGCATCGCCCACGAGGCCCGTAAACCCAGCGCATTCTGCGTGCACTACGCAATCGCAGAGCCAGCAGGGGATACTCGGCGATCTCTTTCCGATAGGATTTTCTGGCACATACAACAGAAAACTACATAATAAAAAATTAAAATCAAATAATATTTCAAAACAAATGGCTATCAAACCAGTGGGCCAGACAATCACTAATGGGAGGAGAGGAGAACAGTTGCAGCAGCAGCTAATGAGAGAGAGAGCTACTGAACAGAAAGTTACGAGAGCGAGAGAGAAAGAACAGTTATTGAAGTTGCGGTGATAGGGAGAGAGTGATAATACAGCAAAAGCTACAAGACGAGAACTGTAATGCAATGTAATGCGTTCTCACGGCAACAACAAACAATAATGTTTTAACACAAATCAAAAGGCAGAAAAAATAAAAAAAAAAAGGCAAAACAGGGGCAGCAAACATAGCCGAGTGACGGCCCTCCTGATGTTTCCTGAGGATGTCTTCAGATCAGCGACGCGACACACTCCGTCCTTGCCCATAACGACAGTGACCACTCTAGCCAGTGGCCAACGCCATTGGAGGAAGATTTTCGTCCTTCACCAGAACGAGATCGTTCTTGCAAAAGAGTGAGATACTCTTCGCGCCAACAGCTCCAAAATATTTCTTGTAAATGGGTGACCCGCTGCCAGCCATACAGACGATTGTAGTTCAGCTTCGTTAGGTCAGGCTCGAGGATTTGCTTATGGGGGCCGCCTAGAAACAGATGAGCAGGAGTCAAAACGTCTAAATCAGACAGATAAGAGTGCGCAGCTCTTCGAAGCTAAGCACAGATGGTCCAACTGAGCGGTACAGGTGATATTTTGCGGTCTTCACGGCCGCTTCCCACAACCCGCCAAAATGCGGAGAGCGAGGTGGGATGAAACGCCAGTCGATCGAGTCAGCCAAGCAGGATTCGGGGACCTCCTTCATATGCGGTTCGCTCAGACAAAGCTTCTTTAGCTCCAGAAGCTCGTTCTTGGCCCCAACGAAGTTTGTCGCATTGTCCGACCAAATTTGACTTGGCCTTCCTCGAGTGGAAGTAAAACGCTTTAGTGCGCATAGAAACGATGCGGTGGTCAAATCCTTTACGAGCTCCATGTGTATAGCCTTAGAAGTGAAACAGATGATACGCTAATGTAGCACTTGATCGGAGGCCTCGTGCGGATTTCTGATCAGTAGAAAAAAGGTCCACAGTAATCTACTCCAGTGACTTCAAAAGCTCGAGATCCTTCCAAACGTTCCTTAGATAGGTCTCCCATGATGTGTTCGACCATGCGCGGCCTAGTCCTGAAGCATCTCACACATCTGCTGACGACCCTTGACACTGCCTTAACACCTCCAATGGGCCGAATTTTGGATAGCAAGGCGCGAGGTCCGGCATGGAGGTTTCTTTCATGATAATATCTTATCAGCGCAAAGGTAATGGAATGTCCCTTTGGCAGAATGAGCGGGTGCTGAGCGTCAAATCCTAGCGATGAGTTGCCAAGACGACCTCCAACTCTAAGTAGTCCAGAATGATCGATGAACGGGTTGAGCGAACTAATAAAACTGGATTTCATGACTTGACCATTGCGCCGAATCTCCTTTATGTCCATCCACAAATTTGCCAGCTGAATGTGTCGAATTAGAAGATGCGTTCCTTACCGAATATCAGAAACGGTGAGTCCTGGATTCCTAAGACGATGTATAAATTTATGCATGTAGGCGAATGTGCGCTGCATGCGAAAGAATGAATTCGCAAATTTGCATTCGGACGTGAGATCGGCATGTGGAGACGTGATTAGCAATCCTCTCTTGCAAAGCTCCAAAGTTGCTATGTTGTTAGATGGAGATACAGGCCACTTATCCTTGGAGCCTAGCAAAAAGGATGGGCCGTGAAACCATAGCTCTGACTGGATAAGATGGTTGGGAAGCGAGCCTCTCGAGAGAATATCAGCAGGATTTAAAGATGTGGGAACATAGCGCCATTCCATGGCTGCCGTCAACTCCTGAATTGATGCCACTCGATTTGCCACGAAAACTTGAAATTTAGCTGGCTCGTCCCTAATCCAAGATAATGCTGTTGACGAATCCGACCAGCAATAGAACCGACCTGTAAAGATTCCCATGTCCTTTACATTCTGCATGATTTTCGCAAGCAAATGGGCTCCACTTAATTCCAGCTTAGGAATCGATATAGTCTTTAGCGGCGCCACTCGCGACTTTGAGCACAAAACGTGGCTCGAAGACTGGGCTTCCCTGGACACGACATACACGCAAGCGCCATATGCTTCTAAGCTGGCATCACAGAATCCGTGAACTTCTGTAGCCACACTAGAACGAAGAACCAAGCGAGAAAATCAGATCCGAGAAATGCTTGCCAAACTATTTCTCAAGTCCATCCAAGTTGAATGCAACGCTGAGGGTAGGCTTTCATCCCAATCCAAATTTTCTCTCCAAAGCTGCTGAAGGAAGATTTTGCACCTGACAATGACTGGATTAACAATCAAAGAGGGTCGTAGAACCGCGCAATCGTAGATAAAACCGACCGCTTTGATGGCTTTGAGTTTGTGTCCAGTGCGGACAAGGCAAAAAGCAGCTGATCCGAAGCAGGGTCCCACGCTAAGCCGAGAGTTTTGGCTATGTCGCTTCCATCATTAAACTTTAGGAACTTCTCTATGTCATCTTCAGGGGTTCCCTCAAGTACTTCCTGGTGACTGGAGCACCATTTCCTAAGTCTAAAATTCCACGGGACAGTAAAGCTGATGTCTGGTGCATCTTGTCCATGACCTGTGCGACCGAATTACCGCCCGAAATAAGGTCATCCACGTAAAACTCCTGACGCAGAGCAGCTGAGCCAAGAGGGTAGGACTCACCCTCGTCGATGGCCAGCTGGTGCATTGCGCGGACCGCTAAAAATGATGCAGCCATCACCATGGAATATCAGAGAATATATCAGAATATCACCAACATCAGAGTGAAGACCTTGGGCAGCAAGAGAGGTAGACGAATGTAGAGGCGAGCTGCTAGCAGAATTATGAGCAACGGAAAGAGTTTCTGGTTGAACGGCCAGATCGGGAGGAGTAATACCTGGGCAACTTTGTGTTGTGGGCTGTATATTATCGAAGTGCAGCAAACTATGATGCCTACCGCCTATTCCAAACGCTCCATTTTCTGGCAGCATTGCTGCAAGAATTCGTAGAATTCCCCTGCGGTAGGTATAGCATCCGACGATGTGTGCTCCTCCCACTTGGTTTGCGTCTTCAAATCCAACTTCTGCAGCAGCATGTTGATGACCATGAATCCTGAAATCTCCTCAGCAGTTCCCAATATCTGCAACGCTCGCATGTGTAAATTGACTGCATCCGAAAACTCCTGAAGCCTTTTAGCAGAAGGCGAGTCTACCCTCTTTAGCCCAAGAATCTTCTTGATTTGTGCCTGGAAAACAAGTCTTTTGATATTAAAGCGTTTATTAAGTATATCCAGAGCCGCACGATAATTGGCACTGAAGAGCAACAACGATCGAACCGAATCCAAAGCCGTTGAATGATATGGCAGAGCCGTTGAATTGGCAGCGGCGTGTGACTGGCTTACTTCAACAGCAGCCAGCAACTCAGCTTTTAATGATATGAAAAAGGTATCGAAGTTTTCGCGCACCTCACTCCCAATCTCGTTTTGATCGAGAGCCTCCAATTCGTTATTCTTCGGCGGCTGGTCCGAACAATGGCAGTACTCGATTTTGCGTAGATAATCGGAGGAAAAATAATTTAACCAAAAAGGACAGTTGGCCTTTTCCAAAAATATATGATTCTCTGGATTCCCTATTTGGGACTTTGGACTTACGAAGCGGATATTGGCAAGTTGAGATGGATAACGATGATAAAGAAAAAACTGCGTTCACTATTGGTGATGGACTGTCGATGGAAATTCTCAGTAATGCTTTTCGGCCTCTGTAATGCTCCGGCTACTTTTGAACGATTGATGGAACGTGTAATATATGCTAATAAATGCAAAGAAATGATAATATATCCAAACACATGTTAAAGTTTTGGGCCATGAAGTAACTAGAGAGGGAGTCTACACTGATAAAGATAAAGTGGCGGCAGTACAAAATTTGCCTCGTCCACATATCTTACAAGAGCTCAGAAGTTTCTTGGGACTGTAATGGCTTATATAATGTTTTTCACCGACTGTTTAAAATCAGCAGAAGTGTTGCTCCGATCCGGCTGTTCTGTTATAGGTTTCGCATCTGTCAAAAAATCCCATCGTTCCCTGTAGATGTGTTGTGTTGGAAAGGCTATTAACCGCAGGTTTCTATGCGATGTTTGGTTGATAGTTTTCAAATGCAACCCTTACACTGAACACTGAGCACATCCCGGGGGAGTGGTGGAAGTATGTCTAAGAGCGAACTATTTTGTATCATTGTTTTGAAGGGTTGCATTTTATTTACCGCCACAAAATCCCATCGCAAGAGTCTTAACTCAGATTCAACGTCCGTGTATGCGAACTAAAGTCACCTACACACACTCCGATAATGTGATACGGGCAGTAAAAAGCGCTGGTATCCCTTGAAGAATAATAGTGCTGTCTGCTGTAGCGGTATTCAGCAACCGAGCTTTGTATTTCAAGGCTCTTCATTTGGAAAGTTTTCCCCGTATACCAAAAAGCACAACACCCGTCGTATATCCGTGTTAAACAAGTCGTTCATGACAAAAATCACAGACATGTTATCCACTGGAGCGGCAGTCCAATCGATTGTAGGACTAGGCCTGCATATTACCCGTGTGAAGATTTCAAGTGACTTCTCCCATATCAATGTATATTGGCTGGGCCGCACAGATGAACAAGAAGGAGGTGCTCCCGAAACAGAGCTGTGGCACTAAGCAGTCAACTCCAACATGAGCTCACACAACTGCGTCTTATGGGTAAAATAACCCGTATAAAATGTATCCGCGACAAGACGTGTGGTATTGGATATGTTCAGACGCTCGAAAGTACCATCAGTTCGTTGCGCTCCGAAAAGGAGAGATCCTGGAAAACTCGGACTTATCAGAATGGACATGGGTTCCATCCGCTCTGAACGTAGCAGATGATGGAGCAAAGTGCCCCAAAGAATCGAGTTTCCAACCAGACGCGAGATGGTTCCCCGGTCCGCCGGTTCCTATTTGATAAAGAAGAATACTAGCCAACTGCACAGCTCAACTCGAGTAATCTTTTGCAACATGAAAGATGTCAACATCGTTATATACCGGATGGTCCAAGAAGAGGCCTACTCTGAAGAAATGGCTCTTCTACGACAAGGAAGCATCGTGAGTAAGAAAAGTTTGATCTACAAATTATCGCGAATCTCGATGAAACATTTGTGCCGAGAACACGCGGCCGCATAGATAAGTCGATCGGCATAACATGGAACCTGAAACGGCCTGTAATTCTACCCGGCGGACATAACGTCACTAATCTTATTATTGATTATTTTGATCGGAAGTTTCAGCATCAGCTCACTGAGATCGTCGACAACGAGATGAGACAATTGTACTACATATCAGGACTGCGAGCAGGAGTTCGCGACATAGCGAAAACCTGCCAAAGATGTCGCAATAAAGGAGGGCTTCCAGAGGCACCGGAGATGGGAAGCTTACCACCAGAGAGGCTGACAATCAACGAATTGCCATTCACAAACAGAGGTATCGACTTATTTGGACCACTGAAGGTAAACGTAGGAAGATGACGCGAGCAACGATGGGGGGTACTATTCACGTGCCTCACCGTGCGAGCAGTACACATCGAACTGACAAACCCCCTGTCAACAGACGCCTTCATGCTCACATTTGAAATGTTCGTAGCCCGTCGAGGAGTCCCTAAGAGAATCGTGTCGGACAAAGGGACAAACTTCCGAGGAGCCAGCCGATTACTACGAGAAGAAATCGAAAGAGTCCTACCGAACGAACTGAAAACCAAGTACCCTCAAATGAAATCCATACTAGCCGAATACAAAGGGCGACAGCAGCGCAATAAGAGTTATGCTTGGTAAGAGTTTTCGCATTGCAGGGCAGATCGTGGACAGCTTCAGAAAACGATGGCTAAAGGAATACCTACCGTGCCTTACGCCACGAACCAAGTGGTATGGACCTCCAACTAACCCCATCCAACTCGGAGTCGTCGTGGTTCTAGCAGACGAAACAAGCCACAAGGTGCAGTTACCTTCAAGTAGCCAAGGACAGGATCGCTCGCATCGCGGTGAACCGCACTGCATCTAGACTGCTAAGTCAGCCAATAGTTAAGCCAAGTTAGCAGTGAAGACAACGAATCCAACCATGGACCAAGACGTAACCAGAAGCTTGGCACACATCACGACAAGCGACGAAGTTTGTGAAAGAGGGAATGTTACGGCAGAAACCGCAGTGGCAGTAAAAAATATTCCTAAATACCTAAAATGTACCCAATAGCACAAACATTAACAGGAAGAAGAAGAACATGAAGGAAGGCAGCGGTGAAAAGTTAAAACTGAAGCGGTACAAGTTTTTTAGCCCCTCTAATATTTAATACCCCTGCACCATCTTTTGTAACGTTTGTATTTACGTTTCCTAATTATTCCACGATCCATATGGGATGTTATTTATAGCTTATTCCCACAGGCGACCATCCACCATCCATTTCTGGAATGGTCCGTAAGGTTAGGCCGTTCCAAAGTTTGACTGGTTAGCTCTATGCGATATTTAGCCGATGGTTTTCACATGCAACTCAGAATAATTCACATAGACGAATAAAAGATATTAAATGCGAAAAAGTATAAATTGTTTGTGACAAAATGAACAAAAATACAACAACAAAAGCACTAAGTTATGTGTGTACAGTGTATGTACAGAAAGATAACAATGTTTTCGTACGGCTTAGGTAATTTTGTAATGGCTTATATAATACTTTCCACCGACTGTTTAAAATCAGCAGAAGTGTTGCTCCGATCCGGCTGTTCTGTTATAGGTTTCGCATCTGTCAAAAAATCCCACCGCTCCCTTTAGATGTGTTGTGTTGGAAAGGCTATTAACCGCAGGTTTCTATGCGATGTTTGGTTGATAGTTTTCAAATGCAACCCTTACACTGAACACTGAGCACATCCCGGGGGAGTGGTGGAAGTATGTCTAAGAGCGAACTATTTTGTATCATTGTTTTGAAGGGTTGCATTTTATTTACCGCCACAAAATCCCATCGCAAGAGTCTTAACTCAGATTCAACGTCCGTGTATGCGAACTAAAGTCACCTACACACACTCCGATAATGTGATACGGGCAGTAAAAAGCGCTGGTATCCCTTGAAGAATAATAGTGCTGTCTGCTGTAGCGGTATTCAGCAACCGAGCTTTGTATTTCAAGGCTCTTCATTTGGAAAGTTTTCCCCGTATACCAAAAAGCACAACACCCGTCGTATATCCGTGTTAAACAAGTCGTTCATGACAAAAATCACAGACATGTTATCCACTGGAGCGGCAGTCCAATCGATTGTAGGACTAGGCCTGCATATTACCCGTGTGAAGATTTCAAGTGACTTCTCCCATATCAATGTATATTGGCTGGGCCGCACAGATGAACAAGAAGGAGGTGCTCCCGAAACAGAGCTGTGGCACTATAGCAGTCAACGCCAACATGAGCTCACACAACTGCGTCTTATGGGTAAAATACCCCGTATAAAATTTATCCGCGACAAGACGTGCGGTATTGGATATGTTCAGACGCTCGAAAGTACCATCAGCTCGTTGCGCTCCGAAAACGAGAGATCCTGGAAAACTCGGACTTATCAGAGTGGACATGGGTTCCATCCGCTCTGAACGTAGCAGATGATGGAGCAAAGTGCACCAAAGAATCGAGTTTCCAACCAGACGCGAGATGGTTCCCCGGTCCTCCGGTTCCTATTTGATGAAGAAGAATACTAGCCAACTGCACAGCTCAACTCGAGTAATCTTTTGCAACATGGAAGATGTCAACATCGTTATATACCGGATGGTCCAAGAAGAGGCTTACTCTGAAGAAATGGCTCTTCTACGACAAGGAAGCATCGTGAGTAAGAAAAGTTTGATCTACAAATTATCGCGTATCTCGATGAGACAGGTGTGCCGAGAATACGCGGCCGCATAGATAAGTCGATCGGCACAACAAGGAACCTGAAACGGCCTGTAATTCTACCCGGCGGTCATAACGTCACTAATCTTATTATTGATTATTTTCATCGGAAGTTTCAGCATCAGCTTACTGAGATCGTCGACAACGAGATGAGACAATTGTACCACATATCAGGACTGCGAGCAGGAGTTCGCGACATAGCGAAAACCTGCCAAAGATGTCGCAATAAAGGAGGGCTTCCAGAGGCACCGGAGATGGGAAGCTACCACCAGAGAGGCTGGCAATCAACGAATTGCCATTCACAAACAGAGGTATCGACTAATTTGGACCACTGGAAGTAAACGTAGGAAGATGACGCGAGCAAAAATGGGGGGTACTATTCACGTGCCTCACCGTGCGAGCAGTACACATCGAACTGACAAACTCCCAGTCAACAGACGCATTCATGCTCACATTTGAAATGTTCGTAGCCCGTCGAGGAGTCCCTAAGAGAATCGTGTCAGACAAAGGGACAAACTTCCGAGGAGCCAGCCGATTACTACGAGAAGAAATCGAAAGAGTCCTACCGAACGAACTGGAAACCAAGTACCCTCAAATAGAATGATCCTTCATACCCCCAGGAGGACCCCATATGAGAGGTGCGTGGGAAAGGATGATTAGATCGGTGAAATCCATACTAGCCGAATACAAAGGGCGACAGCAGCGCAATAAGAGTTATGCTTGGTAAGAGTTTTCGCAATGCAGGGCAGATCGTGGACAGCTTCAGAAAACGATGGCTGAAGGAATACCTACCGTGCCTTACGCCACGAACCAAGTGGCATGGACCTCCAACTAACCCCATCCAACTCGGAGACGTCGTGGTTCTAGCAGACGAAACAAGCCTCAAGGTGCAGTTACCTTCAAGTAGCCAAGGACGGGATCGCTCGCAGCGCGGTGAACCGCACTGCATCTAGACTGCTAAGTCAGCCAATAGTTAAGCCAAGTTAGAAGTGAAGACAACGAATCGAACCATGGACCAAGACGTAACCAGAAGCTTGGCACACATCACGACAAGCGACGAAGTTTGTGAAAGAGGGAATGTTACGGCAGAAACCGCAGTGGCAGTAAAAAATATTCCTAAATACCTAAAATGTACCCAATAGCACAAACATTAACAGGAAGAAGAAGAACATGAAGGAAGGAAAGTTAAAACTGAAGCGGTACAAGTTTTTTAGCCCCTCTAATATTTAATACCCCTGCACCATCTTTTGTAACTTAAAGCATTATAAACTAGCAGTGAAAATACACCACACATAACATCTGAATAAAGCAAAACTTGAACTACAAAACAACAAACGCAGCGACAACACGGCGCGGCAATAGCTGGGTTTTGAGCTGCGGTGTTTATTCGTCAGTCTAGGCGATTTTTTAAGTCTCTTTATAGACAAGGCAACCTCTACAGGTTTCCCCCACAGTTGCTATATATTTTGGAACATAGGTTCGTAACGTTTTGCCGTTCCGAAAACTTCCTAATTATTCCACGATCCATATGGGATGTTATTTATAGCTTATTCCCACAGGCGACCATCCAACATCCATTTCTGGAATGGTCCGTAAGGTTAGGCCGTTCCGAAGTTTGACCGGTTAGCTCTATGCGATATTTAGCGGATGGTTTTCACATGCAACTCAGAATAATTCACATAGACGAATAAAAGATATTAAATGCGAAAATGTATGAATTGTCTGTGACAAAATGAACAAAAATACAACAACAAAAGCACTAAGGTATGTGTGTACAGTGTATGCACAGAAAGATAACAATGTTTTCAAAATTTGTTTATTTCGTACGGCTTAGGCAATTTTCTAATGGCATATATAATCGTTTCCACCGACTGTTTAAAATCAGCAGAAGTGTTGCTCCGATCCGGCTGTTCTGTTATAGGTTTCGCATCTGTCAAAAAATCCCACCGTTCCCTGTAGATGTGTTGCGTTGGAAAGGCTATGCGATGTTTGGTTGATAGTTTTCAAATGCAACCCTTACACTGAACACTGATCACTTCCCGGGGGAGTCGTGGATTTTTTTGACAGATGTGAAACCTCGATTCCCACACTTCAATTTGGAAAATTTTAACAATTGTAGATTATTAAATTGGCTATATTATTGGCTATAATAAAGCAATCCATATATGTACAACAAACGTTACTCTTTGGACTGTACAAAGAGGGTTCAAATATAACTTGAACAGAGAAAAACACTTCTGTTCGTTTGGTTTTGGTAGGAATGAATCCAATTTATTCTTCATAAATTTCCTTAGCCTAAAAGTACATAATATTCTGTCGCTAAGAGCAGCGGCAGAACGGGATCATGTAGCATGCCATATGTATGTGTATATTTATGTTTGTAAGAATGTATATGCAGAAGGCATATACATTGGAATGCTCATTTGGCCACTTGGAATATATTGCCGACACTGCAGTTCTCACGCTGCAGGCCAGTCCACATACAAGGGACTGATCGTATTACAGCTTTTGAGTGCGGCTGTGTTACGTAAACATTGCGACAAAGTGTCTTTATGTTTATGAGCGTGATACTCTACATTAACTTTGGGCATATGACCACTTGACATATTGTATACACTACAATGCTGTGGGCATACAACATACTACACTTCCCTTTTTAGAGAAATAACGTAATATAATTATGTAGTTATTTTTATTGGTATTATTTTTATTTTTATATCTTTATATACCATGTTGTATTAAAAAAATTTTGGTATTTTGATATATATATATATATTCTGTTTTTTTCTTTTATTTATTAATTTTTTTAGCCTATCCTTATGAACTTTTTGTTCCTTATCTTTCTTATTCCTTATAATTATATTATTTTTGTTTTCTATACCAACGACCTCAAAAGGTCCTATATAAGAGGGTTCTAATTTATGACCTGTTTCATTTTTTAAGTAAACTTGCTCTCCTATTTCTATTTTAAAATATGATACTTTCTAATCATTTTTTTTTTTTTTGATTAATTTTATGTTTTTCTAAAAGTATTCGCGCTCTTTTATACGCGTTTTCTAGTCTAAACTTAACTTCCTTAGAATAATCTTCTATATTATATATAGGCTCTATGATATCTACGCTGTTAAATTGTATTGGTAAGTTATTTTGCCTTCCAAATACTAGTTCATATGGACAATAATTATGAGTTACTGATGGTGTTGTGTTAAAACAATACACGAAATATTGTAACCATACGTCCCAGTCAGTTTTATCTATAATAATTGAAAAATGCAACGAATCTTTTAGCGCTGTCTGCGTCCGTAGGGACAGGATAATTATTGATGACGTCAAATTTTTTGTCATCTGGTAAGATTCCTTTATCTGTGCATCTGTGACCTAGAAACGTCACCTCGTGCATAAAAAATGAACATTTTTCTGGATGTAATTTCAGATTATGTTTTCTACAAAGTTTGAAAACATCTGTTAAATTTTTAATCATATGTTGTTCAGAACAACTAATAACGATTAAATCATCCATGTAAAGGAAAGCTTGTGTAGGCTCAAGGCCTGAGAAAGCTATTGTCATTATTCTCTGAAATGAATTAAGCGCTTTTTTTAGACCAAATGGTAATCGCGTGAAGCGATATGAACCATTGCTTGTTGAAAAAGACGTTATATTTCTTGAGTTTTCCTCAAGTTCGATTTGGTGGAAGCCTGACATTAGATCAAGGCATGAAAAATATTTAGCTCGACCCAATTGATCAAGAATATCCTCAATTCTGGGGAGTGGAAATTTATCGGACAGCAATTTTTTATTTATTTGGCGATAGTCAATAGGTTAGGTTAGGTTAGGTTAACCCGGACGGCCCTCAGCGGGGCCACGCATAGGCCAATCTGGCCCTTAGTTATCCGGATAGGGGGGTGTATGAACCGCCGCGGGAGTGTTTATGTGGTTTTAAAGTCCCCGAGAATCGAGGTGTTTTTAGCATAGGCCAGCAGTTCTTGTGGCGTCCTTTTGGAGGCGTCTTCCAGTGATGCCAGCACTGGGGCGCCCAGGTATCTCCTCCTTGCCCTTGAGAGAGCCGGACTGTAGCAGATGAGATGTTCCAGGGTTTCGATAGCCCCAGGTTCCTCACATTTCCTACAACTGTCTCTGTTGGTGATGCCTAGCTTTGCTGCATGTGCAGCAGCCAGACAGTGACCTGTTAGTATCACCACTAGCAATCTACAGTCCTTTCGTGGTAGGTGCAGTAGGTAGTGGCTAAGTTTCTCGTTGCGCACCTTGCACATTGTCTTCGAGGTTCTGCAGGTGGTGGTACTCCTCCACCTGCAATCAGTCTGTGCTCTAGCCTGCTTCTCTAGATCGCCTTGCAGCGTTCTGAGGGAGACAGGCACGTTCTCGGTTCTCCTATTCTCCAGCCCGACGCCTTCCTTAGCTAGTACGTCCGCCGCTTCGTTTCCTTCGATGCCCTGGTGGCTGGGAGCCCAATAGATCCGCACTGTCTTTGTCGTGCTTAGGATGTCTAATGCCTCCCTGCTCGCCAAGACACTTCTGGAACTGACCGCGGAGGACGGCATGGATCTTATCGCCGCTTGGCTGTCGACGAATAGGTTGACCGCATCGTGTGCTCGTTCTGTGAGGAGAGCGAGCTCCGCTGCTTTCCCGATGGCAAAAACTTCTGCCTGGAATATGCTGCATTGGTCCGGTAGCTTATACGACAGCCTTATCTCAGGGTCTGTACAGTATAGGCCTGCTCCTACTCCTCCGTCCATCTTGGAGCCGTCTGTGTATATATTGAGGTGCTCAGTTTGGTCCCTTCCAATTTTCCAGTCTTCAGGTCCCAAAGATGTGGTTGTTTTGACGTCAAGGCAAGTTTGGGGGGTCATGTAATCAGTTGATCTGGTCATGTCCCTGCCAATTGAACTGTGCCCGTATCCTTGTGGCGATAGATTTCCTGATGCTATAAGGCGTTGTGCTGCCTTTCCCGCAATCAGGCGAGCGTGAATGTCCAGGGGGTCGATTCCGAGTACAATTTCGAGTGCTTTTGTTGGGGTTGACCTCAGCGCCCCTGTAATACAGAGCAGAGCCTGTCGCTGAGTCTTTTCCATAAGCTTATGGTATGTCTTCTTTTCAATAGCCTGCCACCACACTAAGGCTCCATACAGCAGAGTTGGTCGCACCACCGAGATGTAGATCCAGTGCATTAGAGCAGGTGACAGGCCCCATGTGCTGCTGAGCATCTTCTTGGATGCATAAAGCGCAATGGTAGCCTTCTTCACCCTTTCCACTACATTGGGCCTCCATGCCAGCTTGCTGTCCAGTACTGTGCCTAGGTATTTCATCTGTGATTTTGGAGTCAGCCTAGTTTGGTCAATTTTCGGGGGGGTCCGTATCGGTACCTTGTACCTCTTGGCAAAGAGGATGAGGTCCGTCTTGTCCGCGTTGATACTGAGTCCTACCTCTTCCGCCCACTCACGTATCTCCCTGAGTGTACGTTCCATTATGGAGCTGAGGGTCGATGGACATACACCCGTAATAAGTATGCTTATGTCATCTGCATAGGCTGTTATTTTTGGGGCCTTCCTTTCAAATCTCTTAATGAGGTCGTCGACCACCAAATTCCACAGTAGTGGCGACAGGACTCCACCCTGGGGTGTGCCTCTGTGTGCCCCCTTTACCATGGAAGCAGTGCCCCACTCCGATTGCACCCGTCTACAATTTAGGAGGTTTTTGATCCAGACATTGTATGCCCAGGGTGTATGTTATTCGCTTCTAGGCGACTTGTTATTGCGGTTGTGGCCAAGTTGTTGAATGCTCCTGAGATGTCCACAAATGCTCCCAAAGCATACTTTTTGTTGTGAAGGGTTCTCTCGATGGTGGCTACTAGCGAGTGTAGTGCCGTCTCCACTGATTTCCCCTTGGTGTAGGCGTGTTGGTTTGTTGACATCAGTCCTCCTACCTCATTCCTGATGTGTAAATCCAACAGCTTTTCTAGTGTTTTTAGTAGAAAGGAGGTAAGGCTTATCGGTCTGTAATCCTTGGGACTCGCGTGGCTGCACTTTCCTGCCTTAGGGAGGAAGACAACTCTCGAGGTTCTCCATTGGATGGGGATATAGCCCGTACTTAGGCATGCTGAGTATATTGCGAAGAGCCATGGGGTAATAACATCTTTGGTCAACTGCATCATGGCTGGGAATATCCCGTCCAGTCCTGGTGCTTTTATGCCCGCGAAGGAGTCTATGGCCCAGTGGATTCTCTTAGTGGTTAACAGACCTATTGGGGGCGCTGTTCCTCAGTTGCTAGGTACTGATGCTCCTTGGCGTCAGTGACCTCGGTGCATCCAGGGAAGTGCGCCTCCATTTGTGCTGTTAGGGCTTCTTTACTGCCCTCTGTCCACTGTCCGTTGTCTAGTTTTAGTTGGCTCTGTACTGTGGGCTGCTTTGAAGGCAGCTTCCGGAGCCTAGCGGTTTCGGGCACTTTCTCGATGTTGGAGCAGAAGTTTCTCCACGAGTTCCTTTGTGCCTTTCGAGGACTCTCCAGTCAGATACCAAGGTACTCTTTCCCGTGACAAGAGTTAGGTCTAGCACGTTTGACGAGGTGGGACCCACGAAGGTGTGTTCCTCCCCCACGTTTGCTACGTCTAAGTTAGTGGATAGCCTGTCGTGTGCCATGTAGCAGGAAGCTGCCATTAGGCGCTTTTCCTCGCTCTCCAGCATCACCACCGTCAGGTCATCCGTGCTGTAATGAGACATAAGATGAGCATGGATTCCCTTCCGTACGAGTACGGCGGTTCTGTTCCTGCTTACCGATGTTGAGTAGAGAAGGCTGTAATTTGAGGACTTTAGTCCGGCCACAGAGTTGCCTGACGCAATCCACGGCTCCTGGACTAAAGCTATGTCGGCGGGCCCTTGCTCCATGGCAATGAGGAGCTCCGCCGACGCTACCTTGCTTTTATGGAGATTGAGTTGCAGCACCCTTAGTGTCATGGGTGGCTAACTCAACCTCGCACGACGGGTTGACTATGATTGTCAGGTCACCGTCCTCCTCCTCTTCCGAGTCGTCCAGCGCAAGACCCTGGGCGGCCTCCACTATGGTCTCCAGACCTAGGTCCTTCTCGACCTCGCCTGCCTGGAGGGTGTGCGCATCTTTGTCCTCGGGGTGTCGCTTTTTCAGCCGTAGGTATACGCTACCTACGCCCCACGCCATCTTCCCGAACTTGGGATACAAGATGTCCTCCGCGTCCTTGCTGATCTGGAGGATCACGTGCTGGCCCCCCTCGTTGGGTAGTGGGCTACCGGCGTGCAGAGCCTTCCAGTCAGCCGTTGGCACGTCCGGATTTTGCCTCTGCAGCAGCTTCAGTGCTCGCTCCCCCTGGACAGCAATGGGGAAGAGCACCTTCGCCTTTGGTATGGACGGGATCAGCTCCCTGTCTACCACCTCCAGCTTGGCCGCCTCCCACAGAGCTTCCAGTAGGGGCACCTTCTGCACCAGCCACTGCCGCGTTGGGTCGTAATTACACTTGAGGATTTTGACCCCGTTCAGCCATCCCGCTCCATCGAACGTGGGCATGGGAGCGCTATGGTCCTCCTCCATTCGCGAGAACAGTGCCTCGACGAGCTGCGCGTGGACTAACTTCCACTGCGCCGCCGTCATCTTCCCGTTCTCATCGCTGCGATCGATCAAGGCCACAATGAGATGTCTCTTGGACACCTCGCTCATGGCCTTCTGCCTCGGCTTCCTCGTCTTCGGCTGGGGGGTGGCCACCTTGGGCCCGCGTTGCCGCTTGCTCGCCGGAGTGTCTTTGGCAGCACTCTCGATCGAGCGTTGCCTCTTGGTGGCCAACATCTCCTCCACCTTGTTGGCGAATCCACCGTTTGTTGCCTTCATCTGCGGCAGCTGCGCGTAGTATTCGCGGCCCTCCTGTACCCGTTGCTCAGCCCAGGCTAGCTTGGACTTCTCCTCTTGGGAGATATCCGCCTTGCCCCGGAGCCGGCTCAGTAGCTTGAGGGCCGCCTTATACTGAGCTTTTGCCTTCATCCCCTCCCTGGAACGCTTCGGCCCTTCCCTACGCAGGGAGCTGGTACCTGGTTCCGGCGAGCGGAGAAGGCTTTCCTCTTCGGTCTTGCTAAGGGATAGCACGCTCTCCAGGTCCGAGTCTGCATCGACAACGGCACCCGCGCGGCTCACCCTGCAACGCGTCGTTTTTGTGGCAGTAGTATTACAACTGACATGACCTGCTCCCGCCATGCCCGAGGTGTGACCGCTGGCGACACGCAGAGAGGATTGCTCCTCCCCGTGCCCGCCGGTGGTAGCAGTCACGCTTTCCACCGACGTTTGGGTTGACATCCCAACCCGTGTTTGCTCCTTATCTACCTCCATATTTGGCCCGAAGGTCCATACTGGTTAATGTTTTTCGGGGGGACCACCCCCTAGCGTTTTATGCCTGGCCGCCAGGCACCTCTAGCCATGGCCTTGGTTCAGTTCCCCCGACTTTAGATCGGGAAGACGATGGACCATAGCCTTAGCTAGACACTGCATTACCCCGGGCAAGGCAAGCGACAGTGCATTATCCTCGCCCGGGATAATGCAGTGTCCATTGCCCAGCCGGCACCCTCGTGGAGGGCTTAGCTAGAGGGTTTTTGCCAGCCCATAGTCAATTACTAATCGCCATTTTTTCTCTGTTGAACCCGGAAGGGCTTTCTTTGGGACTAATAAAAGTGGGCTATTATAGGGTGAAACAGACGTTTCAACAATATTTTGTTCAATTAACTTTCCAACTTGATGCTGGATTTCTTCTATTTGGCTTTGCGGGCATCGATAATTTTTTACATATACTGGTTCATCATCATTAAGTCTCAGTTTTTGCTTATAGAAATTGTTCGTTGTGATTGGTTCGCTTTCAAGTCCGAACACATCGCTATACTGGGTGCATATTTCTTCCAGTTGTTTCTTAAACAAAGTTGGAAAATTTTTCTTTAATGTATTAATTACAGACTCTTTTCTATTGTCTTTGAGATTTTGAACTACCTCGTAGTTAGGTTAGGTTAACCCGGACGGCCCTCAGCGGGGCCACGCATAGGCCAATATGGCCCTTAGTTATCCGGATAGGGGGGTGTATGAACCGCCGCGGGAGTGTTTATGTGGTTTTAAAGTCCCCGAGAATCGAGGTGTTTTTAGCATAGGCCAGCAGTTCTTGTGGCGTCCTTTTGGAGGCGTCTTCCAGTGATGCCAGCACTGGGGCGCCCAGGTATCTCCTCCTTGCCCTTGAGAGAGCCGGACTGTAGCAGATGAGATGTTCCAGGGTTTCGATAGCCCCAGGTTCCTCACATTTCCTACAACTGTCTCTGTTGGTGATGCCTAGCTTTGCTGCATGTGCAGCAGCCAGACAGTGACCTGTTAGTATCACCACTAGCAATCTACAGTCCTTTCGTGGTAGGTGCAGTAGGTAGTGGCTAAGTTTCTCGTTGCGCACCTTGCACATTGTCTTCGAGGTTCTGCAGGTGGTGGTACTCCTCCACCTGCAATCAGTCTGTGCTCTAGCCTGCTTCTCTAGATCGCCTTGCAGCGTTCTGAGGGAGACAGGCACGTTCTCGGTTCTCCTATTCTCCAGCCCGACGCCTTCCTTAGCTAGTACGTCCGCCGCTTCGTTTCCTTCGATGCCCTGGTGGCTGGGAGCCCAATAGATCCGCACTGTCTTTGTCGTGCTTAGGATGTCTAATGCCTCCCTGCTCGCCAAGACACTTCTGGAACTGACCGCGGAGGACGGCATGGATCTTATCGCCGCTTGGCTGTCGACGAATAGGTTGACCGCATCGTGTGCTCGTTCTGTGAGGAGAGCGAGCTCCGCTGCTTTCCCGATGGCAAAAACTTCTGCCTGGAATATGCTGCATTGGTCCGGTAGCTTATACGACAGCCTTATCTCAGGGTCTGTACAGTATAGGCCTGCTCCTACTCCTCCGTCCATCTTGGAGCCGTCTGTGTATATATTGAGGTGCTCAGTTTGGTCCCTTCCAATTTTCCAGTCTTCAGGTCCCAAAGATGTGGTTGTTTTGACGTCAAGGCAAGTTTGGGGGGTCATGTAATCAGTTGATCTGGTCATGTCCCTGCCAATTGAACTGTGCCCGTATCCTTGTGGCGATAGATTTCCTGATGCTATAAGGCGTTGTGCTGCCTTTCCCGCAATCAGGCGAGCGTGAATGTCCAGGGGGTCGATTCCGAGTACAATTTCGAGTGCTTTTGTTGGGGTTGACCTCAGCGCCCCTGTAATACAGAGCAGAGCCTGTCGCTGAGTCTTTTCCATAAGCTTATGGTATGTCTTCTTTTCAATAGCCTGCCACCACACTAAGGCTCCATACAGCAGAGTTGGTCGCACCACCGAGATGTAGATCCAGTGCATTAGAGCAGGTGACAGGCCCCATGTGCTGCTGAGCATCTTCTTGGATGCATAAAGCGCAATGGTAGCCTTCTTCACCCTTTCCACTACATTGGGCCTCCATGCCAGCTTGCTGTCCAGTACTGTGCCTAGGTATTTCATCTGTGATTTTGGAGTCAGCCTAGTTTGGTCAATTTTCGGGGGGGTCCGTATCGGTACCTTGTACCTCTTGGCAAAGAGGATGAGGTCCGTCTTGTCCGCGTTGATACTGAGTCCTACCTCTTCCGCCCACTCACGTATCTCCCTGAGTGTACGTTCCATTATGGAGCTGAGGGTCGATGGACATACACCCGTAATAAGTATGCTTATGTCATCTGCATAGGCTGTTATTTTTGGGGCCTTCCTTTCAAATCTCTTAATGAGGTCGTCGACCACCAAATTCCACAGTAGTGGCGACAGGACTCCACCCTGGGGTGTGCCTCTGTGTGCCCCCTTTACCATGGAAGCAGTGCCCCACTCCGATTGCACCCGTCTACAATTAAGGAGGTTTTTGATCCAGACATTGTATGCCCAGGGTGTATGTTATTCGCTTCTAGGCGACTTGTTATTGCGGTTGTGGCCAAGTTGTTGAATGCTCCTGAGATGTCCACAAATGCTCCCAAAGCATACTTTTTGTTGTGAAGGGTTCTCTCGATGGTGGCTACTAGCGAGTGTAGTGCCGTCTCCACTGATTTCCCCTTGGTGTAGGCGTGTTGGTTTGTTGACATCAGTCCTCCTACCTCATTCCTGATGTGTAAATCCAACAGCTTTTCTAGTGTTTTTAATAGAAAGGAGGTAAGGCTTATCGGTCTGTAATCCTTGGGACTCGCGTGGCTGCACTTTCCTGCCTTAGGGAGGAAGACAACTCTCGAGGTTCTCCATTGGATGGGGATATAGCCCGTACTTAGGCATGCTGAGTATATTGCGAAGAGCCATGGGGTAATAACATCTTTGGTCAACTGCATCATGGCTGGGAATATCCCGTCCAGTCCTGGTGCTTTTATGCCCGCGAAGGAGTCTATGGCCCAGTGGATTCTCTTAGTGGTTAACAGACCTATTGGGGGGCGCTGTTCCTCAGTTGCTAGGTACTGATGCTCCTTGGCGTCAGTGACCTCGGTGCATCCAGGGAAGTGCGCCTCCATTTGTGCTGTTAGGGCTTCTTTACTGCCCTCTGTCCACTGTCCGTTGTCTAGTTTTAGTTGGCTCTGTACTGTGGGCTGCTTTGAAGGCAGCTTCCGGAGCCTAGCGGTTTCGGGCACTTTCTCGATGTTGGAGCAGAAGTTTCTCCACGAGTTCCTTTGTGCCTTTCGAGGACTCTCCAGTCAGATACCAAGGTACTCTTTCCCGTGACAAGAGTTAGGTCTAGCACGTTTGACGAGGTGGGACCCACGAAGGTGTGTTCCTCCCCCACGTTTGCTACGTCTAAGTTAGTGGATAAGATAAAGTCTAGGAGTGACTCACCTCTATCGTTGATGTCAGGGCTTCCCCACACATTGTGATGGGCGTTGGCGTCTGCACCGATGAGGAGTTGGAGATTTTTGGAGCCGGCTTCTGTCACCAGACTCCTAAGTTCTTCCGGTGGGGCGGGCCTGTCGTGTGCCATGTAGCAGGAAGCTGCCATTAGGCGCTTTTCCTCGCTCTCCAGCATCACCACCGTCAGGTCATCCGTGCTGTAATGAGACATAAGATGAGCATGGATTCCCTTCCGTACGAGTACGGCGGTTCTGTTCCTGCTTACCGATGTTGAGTAGAGAAGGCTGTAATTTGAGGACTTTAGTCCGGCCACAGAGTTGCCTGACGCAATCCACGGCTCCTGGACTAAAGCTATGTCGGCGGGCCCTTGCTCCATGGCAATGAGGAGCTCCGCCGACGCTACCTTGCTTTTATGGAGATTGAGTTGCAGCACCCTTAGTGTCATGGGTGGCTAACTCAACCTCGCACGACGGGTTGACTATGATTGTCAGGTCACCGTCCTCCTCCTCTTCCGAGTCGTCCAGCGCAAGACCCTGGGCGGCCTCCACTATGGTCTCCAGACCTAGGTCCTTCTCGACCTCGCCTGCCTGGAGGGTGTGCGCATCTTTGTCCTCGGGGTGTCGCTTTTTCAGCCGTAGGTATACGCTACCTACGCCCCACGCCATCTTCCCGAACTTGGGGTACAAGATGTCCTCCGCGTCCTTGCTGATCTGGAGGATCACGTGCTGGCCCCCCTCGTTGGGTAGTGGGCTACCGGCGTGCAGAGCCTTCCAGTCAGCCGTTGGCACGTCCGGATTTTGCCTCTGCAGCAGCTTCAGTGCTCGCTCCCCCTGGACAGCAATGGGGAAGAGCACCTTCGCCTTTGGTATGGACGGGATCAGCTCCCTGTCTACCACCTCCAGCTTGGCCGCCTCCCACAGAGCTTCCAGTAGGGGCACCTTCTGCCCCAGCCACTGCCGCGTTGGGTCGTAATTACACTTGAGGATTTTGACCCCGTTCAGCCATCCCGCTCCATCGAACGTGGGCATGGGAGCGCTATGGTCCTCCTCCATTCGCGAGAACAGTGCCTCGACGAGCTGCGCGTGGACTAACTTCCACTGCGCCGCCGTCATCTTCCCGTTCTCATCGCTGCGATCGATCAAGGCCACAATGAGATGTCTCTTGGACACCTCGCTCATGGCCTTCTGCCTCGGCTTCCTCGTCTTCGGCTGGGGGGTGGCCACCTTGGGCCCGCGTTGCCGCTTGCTCGCCGGAGTGTCTTTGGCAGCACTCTCGATCGAGCGTTGCCTCTTGGTGGCCAACATCTCCTCCACCTTGTTGGCGAATCCACCGTTTGTTGCCTTCATCTGCGGCAGCTGCGCGTAGTATTCGCGGCCCTCCTGTACCCGTTGCTCAGCCCAGGCTAGCTTGGACTTCTCCTCTTGGGAGATATCCGCCTTGCCCCGGAGCCGGCTCAGTAGCTTGAGGGCCGCCTTATACTGAGCTTTTGCCTTCATCCCCTCCCTGGAACGCTTCGGCCCTTCCCTACGCAGGGAGCTGGTACCTGGTTCCGGCGAGCGGAGAAGGCTTTCCTCTTCGGTCTTGCTAAGGGATAGCACGCTCTCCAGGTCCGAGTCTGCATCGACAACGGCACCCGCGCGGCTCACCCTGCAACGCGTCGTTTTTGTGGCAGTAGTATTACAACTGACATGACCTGCTCCCGCCATGCCCGAGGTGTGACCGCTGGCGACACGCAGAGAGGATTGCTCCTCCCCGTGCCCGCCGGTGGTAGCAGTCACGCTTTCCACCGACGTTTGGGTTGACATCCCAACCCGTGTTTGCTCCTTATCTACCTCCATATTTGGCCCGAAGGTCCATACTGGTTAATGTTTTTCGGGGGACCACCCCCTAGCGTTTTATGCCTGGCCGCCAGGCACCTCTAGCCATGGCCTTGGTTCAGTTCCCCCGACTTTAGATCGGGAAGACGATGGACCATAGCCTTAGCTAGACACTGCATTACCCCGGGCAAGGCAAGCGACAGTGCATTATCCTCGCCCGGGATAATGCAGTGTACATTGCCCAGCCGGCACCCTCGTGGAGGGTTTAGCTAGAGGGTTTTTGCCAGCCCATAGTCAATTACTAATCGCCATTTTTTCTCTGTTGAACCCGGAAGGGCTTTCTTTGGGACTAATAAAAGTGGGCTATTATAGGGTGAAACAGACGTTTCAACAATATTTTGTTCAATTAACTTTCCAACTTGATGCTGGATTTCTTCTATTTGGCTTTGCGGGCATCGATAATTTTTTACATATACTGGTTCATCATCATTAAGTCTCAGTTTTTGCTTATAGAAATTGTTCGTTGTGATTGGTTCGCTTTCAAGTCCGAACACATCGCTATACTGGGTGCATATTTCTTCCAGTTGTTTCTTAAACAAAGTTGGAAAATTTTTCTTTAATGTATTAATTACAGACTCTTTTCTATTGTCTTTGAGATTTTGAACTACCTCGTAGTTAGGTTAGGTTAACCCGGACGGCCCTCAGCGGGGCCACGCATAGGCCAATATGGCCCTTAGTTATCCGGATGGGGGTGTGTATGAACCGTCGCGGGAGTGTTAATGTGGTTCCCCGAGAATCGAGGTGTTTTTAGCATAGGCCAGCAGTTCCTGTGGCGTCCTTTTGGAGGCATCTTCCAGTGATGCCAACACTGGGGCGCCCAGGTATCTCCTCCTTGCCCTTGAGAGAGCCGGACAGTTGCAGATGAGATGTTCCAGGGTTTCGATAGCCCCAGGTTCCTCACATTTCCTACAACTGTCTCTGTTGGTGATGCCTAGCTTTGCTGCATGTGCAGCAGCCAGACAGTGACCTGTTAGTATCACCACTAGCAATCTACAGTCCTTTCGTGGTAGGTGCAGTAGGTGCAGTAGGTAGTGGCTAAGTTTCTCGTTGCGCTCCTTGCACATTATCTTCGAGGTTCTGCAGGTGGTGGTACTCCTCCACCTGCAATCAGTCTGTGCTCTAGCCTGCTTCTCTAGATCGCCTTGCAGCGTTCTGAGGGAGACAGGCACGTTCTCGGTTCTCCTATTCTCCAGCCCGACGCCTTCCTTAGCTAGTACGTCCGCCGCTTCGTTTCCTTCGATGCCCTGGTGGCTGGGTACCCAATAGATCCGCACTGTCTTTGTCGTGCTTAGGATGTCTAATGCCTCCCTGCTCGCCAAGACACTTCTGGAACTGACCGCGGACGACTGCATGGATCTTATCGCCGCTTGGCTGTCGACGAATAGGTTGACCGCATCGTGTGCTCGTTCTGTTAGGAGAGCGACCTCCGCTGCTTTCCCGATTGCAAAAACTTCTGACTGGAATATGCTGCATTGGTCCGGTAGCTTATACGACAGCCTTATCTCAGGGTCTGTACAGTATAGGCCCGCTCCTACTCCTCCTTCCATCTTAGAGCCGTCTGTGTATATGTTGAGGTGCTCAGTTTGGTCCCTTCCAATTTTCCAGTCTTCAGGTCCCAAAGATGTGGTTGTTTTGACGTCAAGGCAAGTTTGGGGGGTCATGTAATCAGTTGATCTGGTCATGTCCCTGCCAATTGAACTGTGCCCGTATCCTTGTATGGATAGGTTTCCTGATGCTATAAGGCGTTGTGCTGCCTTTCCCGCAATCAGGCGAGCGTGAATGTCCAGGGGGTCGATTCCGAGTATAGTTTCGAGTGCTTTTGTTGGGGTTGACCTCAGCGCCCCTGTAATACAGAGCAGAGCCTGTCGCTGAGTCTTTTCCATAAGCTTATGGTATGTCTTCTTTTCAATAGCCTGCCACCACACTAAGGCTCCATACAGCAGAGTTGGTCGCACCACCGAGATGTAGATCCAGTGCATTAGAGCAGGTGACAGGCCCCATGTGCTGCTGAGCATCTTCTTGGATGCATAAAGCGCAATGGTAGCCTTCTTCACCCTTTCCACTAAATTGGGCCTCCATGCCAGCTTGCTGTCCAGTACTGTGCCTAGGTATTTCACCTGTGATTTTGGAGTCAGCCTAGTTTGGTCAATTTTCGGGGGGGTCCATATCGGTACCTTGTACCTCTTGGTAAAGAGGATGAGGTCCGTCTTGTCCGCGTTGATACTGAGTCCTACCTCTTCCGCCCACTCACGTATCTCCCTGAGTGTACGTTCCATTATGGAGCTGAGGGTCGATGGACATACACCCGTAATAAGTATGCTTATGTCATCTGCATTGGCTGTTATTTTTGGGGCCTTCCTTTCAAATCTCTTAATGAGGTCGTCGACCACCAAATTCCACAGTAGTGGCGATAGGACTCCACCTTGAGGTGTGCCTCTGTGTGCCCCCTTTACCATGGAAGCGGTGCCCCACTCCGATTGCACCCGTCTACAACTTAGGAGGTTTTTGATCCAGACGTTGATTGCAGGGTGTATGTTATTCGCTTCTAGGCGACTTGTTATTGCGGTTGTTGCCACGTTGTTGAATGCTCCTGAGATGTCCACAAATGCTCCCAAAGCATACTTTTTGTTGTGAAGGGCGCTCTCGATGGTGGCTACTAGCGAGTGTAGTGCCGTCTCCACTGATTTCCCCTTGGTGTAGGCGTGTTGGTTTATTGACATCAGTCCCCCTACCTCATTCCTGATGTGTAAATCCAACAGCTTTTCTAGTGTTTTTAGTAGAAAGGAGGTAAGGCTTATCGGTCTGTAATCCTTGGGACTCACGTGGCTGCACTTTCCTGCCTTAGGGAGGAAGACAACCCTCGAGGTTCTCCATTGGATGGGGATATAGCCTGTACTTAGGCATGCTGAGTATATTGAGAAGAGCCATGGGGTAATAACCTCTTTGGTCAACTGCATCATGGCTGGGAATATCCCGTCCAGTCCTGGTGCTTTTATGGCCGCGAAGGAGTCTATGGCCCAGTGGATTCTCTTAGTGGTTAACAGACCTATTGGGGGGTGCTGTTCCTCAGTTGCTAGGTCCTGATGCTCCTTGGCGTCAGTGACCTCGGTGCATCCAGGGAAGCGCGCCTCCATTAGTGCTGTTAGGGCTTCTTTACTGCCCTCTGTCCACTGTCCGTTGTCTAGTTTTAGTTGGCTCTGTACTGTGGGCTGCTTTGAGAGCAGCTTCCGGAGCCTAGCGGTTTCGGGCACTTTCTCAATGTTGGAGCAGAAGTTTCTCCACGAGTTCCTTTGTGCCTTACGTATTTCCTTCTTGTAGTTCCTAAGTAGGATTTTATATTCCTCATTGACAATCTCTTCGTTCGCTTGTTTGGCGATCTTGAAGAATTCCTTGAGGTTGTTCCTTTGGAGAGAGATCTCGGTTCCACCAGAGTGGCTTGGACCTCCTCTTCGTTCTCGAGGGTTTGCACGATGCATGGTAGGCGTTCAGTAACTCGTTGGATAGGGTCTTTAGGGACTTCTCTATATCCTCCGCGGATTTCACTGAGCCCGGATTCGCGAGCTTCGAAGTAACAGTCTTTTTAAACTTTACCCAGTTTGTGTTTCGGGGGTTTCTATAGACTGTTATCTTCGAAGAGTGTTTGAATTCGCACTTGAACTGAATGTACTTATGGTCTGAGAAGGATGGTCTTTCGAGGACTCTCCAGTCAGATACCAAGGTACTCTTTCCCGTGACAAGAGTTAGGTCTAGCACGTTTGACGAGGTGGGACCCACGAAGGTGTGTTCCTCCCCACGTTTGCTACATCTAAGTTAGTGGATAAGATAAAGTCTAGGAGTGACTCACCTCTATCGTTGGTGTCAGGGCTTCCCCACACATTGTGATGGGCGTTGGCGTCTGCACCGATGAGGAGTTGGAGATTTTTGGAGCCGGCTTCTGTCACCAGACTCCTAAGTTCTTCCGGCGGGGCGGGCCTGTCGTGAGCCATGTAGCAGGAAGCTGCCATTAGGCGCTTTTCCTCGCTCTCCAGCATCACCACCGTCAGGTCATCCGTGCTGTAATGAGACATAAGATGAGCATGGATTCCCTTCCGTACGAGTACGGCGGTTCTGTTCCTGCTTACCGATGTTGAGTAGAGAAGGCTGTAATTTGAGGACTTTAGTCCGGCCACAGAGTTGCCTGACGCAATCCACGGCTCCTGGACTAAAGCTATGTCGGCGGGCCCTTGCTCCATGGCAATGAGGAGCTCCGCCGACGCTACCTTGCTTTTATGGAGATTGAGTTGCAGCACCCTTAGTGTCATGGGTGGCTAACTCAACCTCGCACGACGGGTTGACTATGATTGTCAGGTCACCGTCACCGTCTTCCTCCTCCTCCGAGTCGTCCAGCGCAAGACCCTGGGCGGCATCCACTATGGTCTCCAGACCTAGGTCCTTCTCGACCTCGCCTGCCTGGAAGGTGTGCGCATCTTTAACCTCGGGGTGGCGCTTTTTCAGCCGTAGGTATACGCTATTGGTATGGACGGGATCAGCTCCCTGTCTACCACCTCCAGCTTGGCCCCCTCCCACAGAGCTTCCAGTAGGGGCACCTTCTGCACCAGCCACTGCCGCGTTGGGTCGTCATTGCACTTGAGGATTTTGACCCCGTTCAGCCATCCCGCTCCATCGAACGTGGGCATGGGAGCGCTATGGTCCTCCTCCATTCGCGAGAACAGTGCCTCGACGAGCTGCGCGTGGACTAACTTCCACTGCGCCGCCGTCATCTTCCCGTTCTCATCGCTGCGATCGATCAAGGCCACAATGAGATGTCTCTTGGACACCTCGCTCATGGCCTTCTGCCTCGGCTTCCTCGTCTTCGGCTGGGGGGTGGCCACCTTGGGCCCGCGTTGCCGCTTGCTCGCCGGAGTGTCTTTGGCAGCACTCTCGATCGAGCGTTGCCTCTTGGTGGCCAACATCTCCTCCACCTTGTTGGCGAATCCACCGTTTGTTGCCTTCATCTGCGGCAGCTGCGCGTAGTATTCGCGGCCCTCCTGTACCCGTTGCTCAGCCCAGGCTAGCTTGGACTTCTCCTCTTGGGAGATATCCGCCTTGCCCCGGAGCCGGCTCAGTAGCTTGAGGGCCGCCTTATACTGAGCTTTTGCCTTCATCCCCTCCCTGGAACGCTTCGGCCCTTCCCTACGCAGGGAGCTGGTACCTGGTTCCGGCGAGCGGAGAAGGCTTTCCTCTTCGGTCTTGCTAAGGGATAGCACGCTCTCCAGGTCCGAGTCTGCATCGACAACGGCACCCGCGCGGCTCACCCTGCAACGCGTCGTTTTTGTGGCAGTAGTATTACAACTGACATGACCTGCTCCCGCCATGCCCGAGGTGTGACCGCTGGCGACACGCAGAGAGGATTGCTCCTCCCCGTGCCCGCCGGTGGTAGCAGTCACGCTTTCCACCGACGTTTGGGTTGACATCCCAACCCGTGTTTGCTCCTTATCTACCTCCATATTTGGCCCGAAGGTCCATACTGGTTAATGTTTTTCGGGGGGACCACCCCCTAGCGTTTTATGCCTGGCCGCCAGGCACCTCTAGCCATGGCCTTGGTTCAGTTCCCCCGACTTTAGATCGGGAAGACGATGGACCATAGCCTTAGCTAGACACTGCATTACCCCGGGCAAGGCAAGCGACAGTGCATTATCCTCGCCCGGGATAATGCAGTGTCCATTGCCCAGCCGGCACCCTCGTGGAGGGTTCAGCTAGAGGGTTTTTGCCAGCCTACCTCGTAGTTCGAAGTTGATTTAAATTTTAAATTATTAATGCTTACTATTTGGCATGTATCTGTTGTATTTAAGAATCGGACGAAGGCATTCTGGGCTGTTGCAATCGTGTTTGCAACATAAACGCACGATTTAATTTCCTGATTGGGAATTCTAATGTTTTTTTCTGCTGAAGACAACTCTATTTTGCGTATCACTTGGGATCTTGCTGGTAGAAGTGCTGAATTAGTACCAGCACTAAATGTAATTGGAACATAGATAGGATACTTTAGGTCTTGAGGTATAATTATAAACCAATCCTCGGAACTATTGTAATATAATTGGCAATTAAATGTTTTTATGAAATCTAATCCTATTATTCCATCGCAAGGGATTGCGAAGTTTGGATGAAGTAGATGAAATTTGTATGGAATAATGTATTTGTCTGTTTGGAGTTCAATTAAGGCTAGTCCTTTGGAGTTTATTACTCCTTCACCTAATCCTCGAATGTCTATAATTCTATTGATTTGGATGTCGTGAAAGACATCAGAATTTTCTTTTATAATTGAAATATCTGCACCTGTATTGATCAAAAAAATTAATTTTTTATTTGTTGCTACATTTTTGAATGATACGAAATTGTTGAGACTTAAGTTAACAGTATATATTTTATTATTTACTCTTGAGTATCTGGAGGTGTCTGGGAGTTTCCCGAACTATTTTGGGCAATTCGAACATTATTGTTGTTGTTATAATTGTTTCTATTTTGGTTATTGCCTCGGTTGTAATTATTCCTACCTCTGTTATAACTTCGTCCACCTCTATAGTTGTTTCTGTTATTGTTGTAATTATTTTTATTGTTATAGGAATTGTAGTTACCGCGGCCATTGCCTCTACCTCTTTGCGGTGGGTAACTACCTCCTCTATTGTTGCGGCCTCGTTGAAATAATATTGCACTAGAACTTCCAGTCATTTCCGTGCTGCAATGGATGTATTTACCCATTACATCATTGAAAGTAACGAAGTTACCTGCTTCGAATATCATTTTCAACTTTTCATGCTCACAATTTCGTGTCATTGCAGTTATTGATTCTTTTGTGGAGAATTTTTCTGCATTTTCTGGGTCTAAGCCATCATCAATATATGATGCTTCCAATTGCTTTTGCAAATTGTCGATTTCCGTTGTATGTTGTGATGCTGTTTTGCCCTTTTGTTTAGTATTTGCCAATTTAGCTTTGAGTACGTCAGAAGATTCTCCTTTTACGTTACTTTTCAGCTTGGTAATGATTCCGGATATAGTAGTTTCGTCTTGTACTTTGTACAAAATTGTGCCGGTTATTTTTGATTTAATAACCTCAACTGCTATATCTTCTTGGTTGCCTTTGGTTCTTTCCACAATGCGCAAAGCAGTTAGAAATCTGTTTAGTAATAGGGTTTTACCATCAAATTCAGGGACGGAAGAGGAAACCTGCTTCACATATTCTCTATCTAAGGTTACTTGGTTAGTCATCGTAATTTCTGTATTTTCCTCGAGCTTTTCAATATCACTATCACTATCTGAATTGATTATTGGTTTAGATTCATCTAAATCTTGTAACTGGTTCTCGTCGAATTCAGCTAGCAGATTTTGATTTTCTGGGATTGTTATTACAATACTCCGTCTAATACCAATGTTATGTAATCTAGTTTTTAAAGACGTTATAAATTTCTGACATTGATTTTTATGCTCCTGTGTCAATTTAGCATTGACTTGGTTTATTGTTATTACTATGTTATTGTATTGAGCTGTATCTGATCTTATTGTTTTGTCAGAATTGATACATTTGTATGATTTCTCGAATTTGTCTTTATAATCATTAATTTTTCTCGCTAATGCATTCCATTCCATTGTTCGATGGATACTGGAGTTTTTAGCGGTGTAAGCGCAGCATCAATATGGTTGTGGTGTACTCAATACCATGGCCTTTTCAGTTTTTGAACAATTGATTAAAGGGCTTGCGATTCGTTGGAAGGTTTCTATATATTCATTCTCGAATTCAACTATTTTGATGAATTCGCGATGTTTTTGCAATATTCGCAATGCATTTACTCTAAAATTTGGTTCGTTATTATAGATTTCATTTATTTTGTCCATAATTTTAAACCATATCTAAATTAACTGCTCTACTTGCATATTTTTTCATTATGCACTTATTGTGCAACTTATATAGCTTAGTTAGTGCATTTGCTAGCAACAAAACAACAATTATTATTAGCATAACTGTTATTACCTTTAAGTCGACTGATGCAGTTTCGACATTGTTAATTACGTTTGCGGTTGAGTCCGCTACTTTAGACTCTTGGTCCAACATCTTTCCTACTTCTGATATATTATCCTCTTTTGAGATAGAATTGGAACGCATTTAATTCTTGTTTTTTTTTTAATGTTTAATGTATTAAATGTTTTTATTTATTATTTTTTTTTTTTTAGAGAAGGAAATATTTTTTTTTTTAATTTTTTTTTTTATTATTAGTAATTACTTAAAAAGTTTTCTTTTCATTTTATATCAGTTTATTCCTATTTGATCAACGCAGTGATCTCCTGTCTAATGTTTCGTATGGCTTCACAGGCCTCACATACTCTATTACGAGCAACGCAATTATCGCTCAGTATTACAAAGGGTTCTTTTACATTTCATTGGTTTTTTTTTGTTACAATTTTTTTTTTGTATTATTATATTTTTAGGTTGCGGGTTCGGAGGTGCTTGTGCCGGTCTTCTTGCAGGCGGTTGGGGCGCCGGTGCTGGTCATCTTACAGGCGGTTGGGGCGCCGGTGCTGGTCTTCTTACAGGCGGTTGGGGCGCCGGTGCTGGTCTCCTTGCAACATGTGTATTTGCAGTGCGCCGACTCCAGTGGTCCAGGGCAGTCTGTTGGGCATCTTGGTTCCGGTTTTGTTATTATGTGCTTCTTCTTTGTGGTCGCTTGGGATACGAATGAGTTTATTATTTGTATTTTATTAGATGTTTCAGTTGTAGAGGTTGAGCTTTTTTTTTGTTCTTGCTGAATCGACTCGATATTGTCCATTTCAGCTTGTATCTTATTGCCTGTCTCCCAACTAATTGTTGTGTTGGGGGCAAATAGCAGTTTTAGTAACTCGGCTTTCCTATTTTTGAGCCGTTTATTTACTCCACTGTGCCTTTTTTTTGGCATTGCTCATTACCTCTACTCACTCAGTACGTATTCCAGGCTTTCCAATTCCGGTCCGTTGCTGCTTATGTTGTTTGCTGCTATCGTTGGTAATTCTCCTGTTAGTCGGACTGCTGGTGCTTCTAGTGGTGCCTGCTGTGGTACTGCTGTTGTTCTCCGCTCTCGTGCCGGCTCATTGTATTTTTATTTTATTTTCAATATATATTTATTTTTTTTTCCGAACATTACATTACATTACATGTTCGTGAGTCCTGTCACGGTCGCCATGTACAAAGAGGGTTCAAATATAACTTGAACAGAGAAAAACACTTCTGTTCTGTCGTTTGGTTTTGGTAGGAATGAATCCAATTTATTCTTCATAAATTTCCTTAGCATAAAAGTACAAAATATTCTGTCGCTAAGAGCAGCGGCAGAACGGGATCATGTAGCATGCCATATGTATGTACATATGTATGTGTATATTTATGTTTGTAAGAATGTACATATATGCAGAAGGCATATATGTACATTGGAATGCTCATTTGGGCACTTGGAATATATTGCCGACACTGCAGTTCTCACGCTGCAGGCCAGTCCACATACAAAGGACTGATCGTATTACAGCTCTTGAGTGCGGCTGTGTTACGTAAACATTGCGACAAAGTGTCTTTATTTTTATGAGCGTGATACTCTACATTAACTTTGGGCATATCATAAAGGAGCAGTACACGCGACTGATAGACAACAAGTGGCAAATAGGGCCACGTTGTCGCACAGCTCGGCAAACATGGCCGACCATAGATAAGAAGCGCACCTCAGAGCTCTGCAAACTAGGCAGGGAAAGGTGCAGCGCAGTCATACGTTCCCTCACAGGACACTGGCTAGTAGGCACCCACGCAAACAGGCTGGGTGCCCCATACAATGATTTCTGCCGCAGCTGCAGAGACGAGGACGAGGAGAAAACAGTGGAACACCTGTTCTGTTCCTGTCCAGCTCTCAGCAGAAGGAGGCTGCATCACTTGGGCTCTGCCTTTCTGAACGACATCTCGGAGATGTCCACGCTATGTCCCAGAAAGATCGTCAACTTTATAAGGGCATCTGGATGGGACAACTGTTGACATGAAGTCTCATCTGCAGGGAGGGAATGATCCCAAGCGGTATCACAACGGGCCGAAACCGGCCTAAGTGTGCTGGGCTCCGAGCGAGCTTGGCGGCCGTCTCTACCTAACCTAACCTAACCTTGGGCATATGACCACTTGACATATTGTATACACTACAATGCTGTGGGCATATCCTTATTTGGCATACGACATACTACAGGACTCCCTTAAAAATTGCAGCAGCTCTGTTTGGAAGTTGGTTTGGCTGCTCGCAATTTTCTGGTGTATCTCTCGCTTTGTTTTTGGTGCTCATCTATTAATCTCCAGAAGATTTTGCAATTAAGTCCGCTTTAGTGCGGCGCCTTGGTTGCAGAAATAATACTAGAGCTGCAGTTCTATCTGTCCAGGTCGACATTAAAGGAGTTATTTCAGGACCCCCGTAAATCCGCAGTGCATTTCGACATGCGTGTATTGTTTTTTATATAATGGCTGCAAACTACTAATCATAAAAAGCAAATACATTCATGTGTACTTTTTACCACCAATTTCGGGTTCCTCCATTTTGTATCGTGTTTGCCATATTTTTTTTTTGTTGTTTAGTCGTTTTAGTCTTGAACGATTTGAAATATGTCTAAGAGCGAACTATTTTGTATCATTGTTTTGAAGGGTTGCATTTTATTTACCGCCACAAAATCCCATCGCAAGAGTCTTAACTCAGATTCAACGTCCGTGTATGCGAACTAAAGTCACCTACACACACTCCGATAATGTGATACGCCAGAGAAAAATTCTTAAAAAATTTTTTGGAAATCGCTTGACGGGCAGTAACGCTGGTATCCCTTGGAGAATAATAATGCTGTCAGCTGTAGCGGTATTCAGCAACCGAGCTTTGTATTTCAAGGCTCTTCATTTGGAAAGTTTTCCCCGTATACCAAAAAGCACAACACCCGTCGTATATCCGTGTTAAACAAGTCGTTCATGACAAAAATCACAGACATGTTATCCACTGGAGCGGCAGTCCAATCGATTGTAGGACTAGGCCTGCATGTTAACCGTGTGAAGATTTCAAGCGACCTCTCCCATATCAATGTATATTGGCTGGGCCGCACAGATGAGCAAGAAGGAGGTGCCCCCGAAACAGAGCTGTGGCACTATAGCAGTCAACTCCAACATGAGCTCACACAACTGCGTCTTATGGGTAAAATACCCCGTATAAATACCCCATCGCTCGCACAGATAAATACGAGGAAGGCTTCGTCCCATAAGTAACGGTGTCCAATTGAAACACACGCAAGTCCTCTTCCCTAGAGTTTCTCCACAGAATACACTGCAAGTTGCTATCCTCGGTCGAGACTCTTGCACATCGATACATCTTACAGATATCTCCCGTAATCGCAACGGCGTATGACCGAAATCCAGCAAGAATATGAAACAGCTTGGGTTGGATTACGGGACCGGCCATTAAAACGTCGTTCAGGGAATATCCAGATGAAGTTGAAGCGGATCCATCAAAAAAGACGCGAAGCTTGGTCGTAGAACTATCTTCCTTCATGACGCAATGGTGAGGCAAAAAATAACGGCAGTTGCTGATTGACTGGGCAGGAACCTGAGACATATGGCCCAAATCAAGGTATTCCTTTATGAATGCTGCATACGGAGATTTAACATCAGGGCGACGATCTAACTTTCTCTCAAGGGTCAGGAATCTACGAAGCGCTTGATTGTAAGATTCTCCCAGGAGATCCAAATTATATTTAGCTGGCAGACGAACACAATAATCGCGAACAAAGTGTGCTTCACAATCTAGCTCTTCTTTGGTAGACTTTACTATTGGTTCGATGCAATTTTCTACCTCCCAAAACCTCCGAAGAAGCACCTCAAGCCGATCCTCTGAACTATTATCCTCAGCTGCTACGGCCAAAGCGCGAAAGACCATCAAAGAAGAACCTTTTAAACGAGAACAACCTCCAGACACGACCCATCCCAAGCGCGTTTTCTGAATTGAAGGCAATCCTGGCAGTAGTTTGACCTGACCAGCGCAAAGGAGTTCGTAAAACAGGCTTGCGCCAATTAACAGATCGACGTGCTGCGGCCTATGAAACTCCGGATCTGCTAATGGTATGTTCAAAGGAATGTTCCAGCTTTGAGTGTCAATTCCAAAGCTTGGCTGACGATCGGTTATGCTAGAGGCTACAATAGCAGTGATGAGAGTTGATTATTGCGATGAGCGAGAGTGCAGGCTAACGTTGGCCGAAGATCCATCCGTGACGAAGCTAGAGTCGCCTATTCCCGAGACTGCCGTCAATGATTTCATTTTTCGAAGCTGATGCTGATTCCCGAAACGGGAAGTTATTAGATGCAACTGGGAGCCGGAATCCAGCAACGCTCGGCAGGGAACTAAAACTCCGGAACGATTTTTGACCAAGGCCGTGGCCGTGGCAAGTAGAACAACATCATTACTGAGATCTTGGGCAATAAGGGCAGACGAGGTAGGTGCTCGAGGTGCACTGAATTAATCGATGCCCTGTTCTTAGACAATTTATACACAGGGAAGCCGCTTGGCTTCTTTATGGCGAACTGCAGTGACGTAATGTACTCCTCCTTCCACCGGGACCAAAAGAGCTGCTGCAGGTACGAAACGCGCTGCCAGCCGTCCAGGCGATCGAAGTTTAGCTGTGTGACGTCAGGCTCAGCGAACGAAGCAGGAGGGCCACCATTCAAGAAATGCGCTGGAGTTAGAACATCTAGTTCGGCAGGGCTCTCCTAAATTGAAACTTGAATTAATTACTGCCGTGATGTGGCACAACAGCATCCGCAGCTCGTCAAATCCAAGCACCGAGCTGCCTATCGCGCGGTAGAAGTGGTACTTGGCCGTCTTCACTGCTGCCTCCCATAGACCACCATAGAATGAAATGCCAGTCCATAGCTTCGACCAAGCAAAAATCCAGCAGCGCCTTCTGATGGTCATCGCTGAGGACCCGGTGCTTTAACTCTATCAGCTCATTCTTAGCGCCGACAAAATTTGTTACGTTGTCTGACCAAATTTGGCGCTGCTTTCGTATGGTACATATGAAGCGCTTTAGTCCATGAAGAAAAGCAACTGTGGATAAGTCTTTTATAAGCTCCAGATGAACAGCCTTGGTAGCGAAACAAATGAAGACGCAGACGTAGCACTTGATTGGAGCCTTGTTGCGTGCCTCCGGTTTGTAGAAAAACGGCCCACAAAAGTCTACGCCTGTGATCTCAATGGCATGAGAACCATCGAGCCGCTCCTTTGGAAGATCCGCCATAATATGCTCCAATACCCTGGGCTTCAGTCGAAAGTATCTTATGTACTTGTTTACTGCCTTGTTTACCGTCTTCCTCCCCCCAATAGGCCAATATTGGGATCTAATTAGTTTAAGAAAAGCTCGAGGACCAGCGTGCAGATTCCGCTCATTAAAATGGATGGCTGCTGGGCAAGATGATTGGATGACGGCCATCAAAATCCAACGAAGAGTTTTTCAGTCGACCATCTACCCTGAGAGGTCCAAACTGATCCATGAATGGCGACAACGATGCAATTGAGCTCGATGAGGAGACTGCTCCCCTTGCCCGCAGTGACTTCATGTCCTCCCATAGCTGGGTACGCTGGACTAGTCGCAGCAATACCTGGGTTCCATGTTCAATGTCTGAGACAGTGAGTCCGGGGCGCCGAATTCGGTTGCAAAACTTGTGAATGTATCCGAAAACGCGTTGCAAAGAAGCAAATGAATTCGCATACTTGGAATCAGGAACAATGTCCATGTAGGGTGATTTAACCAGAACAGCGTTCCGGCGAAGTTCAAGGGCTGGCTTATCAGGTAGCACAGTGGGTGGCCAGTCATCTGAGGAGCCGCAAAGAAATGGAGGACCATGAGCCCAAAGAGGTGACTCATTCAGCTCAGTCGGATGAGCCCCTCGAGACAGAATGTCGGCTGGGTTTAAAGCTGTGGGAACATAGCGCCATTCCATTTTTTCGGTCATTTCCTGAATCGTTGACACTCTATTTGCAACAAATATATTAAATTCTGACGGCTCGTCCTGCAGAATCTGCAGACGGCAGAATCACACCAACAGTAACACCTTCCCTTGAAGACATTCATTCCAGCTATCTCAGATATGAGCCTAGCCAGCAACTCTGCTCCACAAAGCTCCAACTTTGGTACCATGAGTGTCTGCAAAGGAGCCACACGAGATTTTTCACAAAGTAAGTGACTGCTAGAATGACCCTTTGACACGACATAAATGCACCATAAGCCTCGATGCTGGCATCGCAAAATCCGTGAATTTCCAGCGTAGAGTCTGGAAGGAGTACAAGCCGAGGAAATTCAAGTCGACGACCAAAACTGACCAAAACTGGTGCATATTTCCTGCCACTCGGTGTTCAGTGCGACTGGAAGGCTTCATCCCAGGACAACTTCTCTTGGCACAAACGCTGGAGAAAGATTTTGGATTTAGTAATTACGGGACCAGCTAGTCCGAGAAGATCGTAGAATCGCGCTATGGATGACAAAACCTGCAGGAATTCAAAGAAGATTGTAGGGCCGAGAACGAAAATAACAGTTGATCAGAAACCGGATTCCAAGCAAGTCCTAAAGTTTTAGTCACACTGCTGTCATCGTCGAACTTCAAAAATGTTTCCTTGTCCTCTTCCGGAACTCCATCCAGCACAGCAGGCACGTTCGAACACCATTTCCTCAATCTGAACTGACCTCTAGACTAAATTCCAGCAGTTTGCTCCCGAATTCGGACAGCCTCTTCCTGAGACCTGCCTCCAGATATCAAGTCATCCACGTAGAAGTCACGGATTTCAGCTCCAACTGAACACGTCGTCTGCTCGTCCATTGCCAACTGATGCATCGCTCGCACAGATAAATACGAGGCAGGCTTCGTCCCATAAGTAACGGTGTCCAATTGAAACACACGCAAGTACTCTTCCCTAGAGTTTCTCCACAGAATACACTGCAAGTTGCTATCCTCGGTCGAGACTCTTACACATCGATACATCTAACAGATATCTCCCGTAATCGCAACGGCGTATGACCGAAATCGAGCAAGAATATGAAACAGCTTGGGTTGGATTACGGGACCGGCCATTAAAACGTCGTTCAGGGAATATCCAGATGAAGTTGAAGCGGATCCATCAAAAACGACGCGAAGCTTGGTCGTAGAACTATCTTCCTTCATGACGCAATGGTGAGGCAAAAAATAACGGCAGTTGCTGATTGACTGGGCAGGAACCTGAGACATATGGCCCAAATCAAGGTATAGATCTAACTATTCTCAAGGGTCAGGAATCTACGAAGCGCTTGATTGTAAGATTCTCCCAGGAGATCCAAATTATATTTAGCTGGCAGACGAACACAATAATCGCGAAAAAAGTGTGCTTCACAATCTAGCTCTTCTTTGGTAGACTTTACTATTGGTTCGATGCAATTTTCTACCTCCCAAAACCTCCGAAGAAGCACCTCAAGCCGATCCTCTGAACTATTATCCTCAGCTGTTACGGCCCGAGCGCGAGAGACCATCAAAGAAGAACCTTTTAAACGAGAACAACCTCCAGACACGACCCATCCCAAGCGCGTTTTCTGAATTGAAGGCAATCCTGGCAGTAGTTTGACCTGACCAGCGCAAAGAAGTTCGTAAAACAGGCTTGCGCCAATTAACAGATCGACGCGCTGCGGCCTATGAAACTCCGGATCTGCTAATGGTATGTTCGATGGAATTCCAAAGCTTGGCTGACGATCGGTTATGCTAGAGGCTACAATAGCAGTGATGAGAGTTGATTATTGCGATGAGCGAGAGTGCAGGCTAACGTTGACCGAAGATCCATCCGTGACGAAGCTAGAGTCGCCTATTCCCGAGACTGCCGTCAATGATTTCATTTTTCGAAGCTGATGCTGATTCCCGAAACGGGAAGTTATTAGATGCAACTGGGAGCCGGAATCCAGCAACGCTCGGCAGGGAACTAAAACTCCGGAACGATTTTTGACCAAGGCCGTCACATAAATGCACCATAAGCCTCGATGCTGGCATCGCAAAATCCGTGAATTTCCAGCGTCGAGTCTGGAAGGAGTACAAGCCGAGGAAATTCAAGTCGACGACCAAAACTGACCAAAACTGGTGCATATTTCCTGCCACTCGGTGTTCAGTGCGACTGGAAGGCTTCATCCCAGGACAACTTCTCTTGGCACAAACGCTGGAGAAAGATTTTGGATTTAGTAATTACGGGACCAGCTAGTCCGAGAGGATCGTAGAATCGCGCTATGGATGACAAAACAGAGCGCCTGCAGGAATTCAAAGAAGATTGAAGGGCCGAGAACGAAAATAACAGTTGATCAGAAACCGGATCCCAAGCAAGTCCTAAAGTTTTAGTCACATTGCTGTCATCGTCGAACTTCAAAAATGTTTCCTTGTCCTCTTCCGGAACTCCATTCAGCACAGCAGGCACGTTCGAACACCATTTCCTCAATCTGAACTGACCTCTAGACTAAATTCCAGCAGTTTGCTCCCGAATTCGGACAGCCGCTTCCTGAGACCTGCCTCCAGATATCAAGTCATCCACGTAGAAGTCACGGATTTCAGTTCCAACTGGAAACGTCGTCTGCTCGTCCATTGCCAACTGATTTATCGCTCGCACAGATAAATACGAGGCAGGCTTCATCCCATAAGTAACGGTGTCCAATTGAAACACACGCAAGTCCTCTTCCCTGGAGTTTCCCCACAGAATACACTGCAAGTTGCTATCCTCGGTCGAGACTCTTACACATCGATACATCTTACAGATATCTCCCGTAATCGCAACGGCGTATGACCGAAATCGAGCAAGAATATGAAACAGTTTGGGTTGGATTACGGGACCAGCCATTAAAACGTCGTTCAGGGAATATCCAGATGAGGTTGAAGCGGATCCATCAAAAACGACGCGAAGCTTGGTCGTAGAACTATCTTCCTTCATGACGCAATGGTGAGGCAAAAAATATCGGCAGTTGCTGATTGACTGGGTAGGAACCTGAGACATATGGCCCAAATCTAGGTATTCCTTTATGAATGCTGCATACTGAGATTTAACATCAGGGCGACGATCTAACTTTCTCTCAAGGGTCAGGAATCTACGAAGCGCTTGATTGTAAGATTCTCCAAAGAGATCCAAATTATATTTTGCTGGCAGACGAACACAATAATCGCCTTTATGTAGTCGACGGAAATGCTGCACAAAGTGTGCTTCACAATCTAGCTCTTCTTTGGTAGACTTTATTATTGGTTCGATGCAATTTTCTACCTCCCAAAACCTCCGAAGAAGCACCTCAAGCCGATCCTCTGGACTATTATCCTCAGCAGCTACGGCCCGAGCGCGAGAGACCATCAACGAGGAACCTTTTAAACGCGAACAACCTCCAGACACGACCCATCCCAAGCGCGTTTTCTGAATTGAAGGCAATCCTGGCAGTAGTTTGACCTGACCAGCGCAAAGGAGTTCGTAAAACAGGCTTGCCCCAATTAACAGATCGACGCGCAGCGGCCTATGAAACTCCGGATCTGCTAATGGTATGTTCGATGGAATGTCCCAGTTTTGAGTGTCAATTCCAAAGCTTGGCTGACGATCGGTTATGCTAGAGGCTACAATAGCAGTGATGAGAGTTGATTATTGCGATGAGCGAGAGTGCAGGCTAACGTTGGCCGAAGATCCATCCGAGACGAGGCTAGAGTCGCCTATTCCCGAGACTGCCGTCAATGATTTCATTTTTCGAAGCTGAAGCTGATTCGCGAAACGGGAAGTTATTAGATGCAACTGGGAGCCGGAATCCAGCAACGCTCGGCAGGGCACTAAAACTCCGGAACGATTTTTGACCAAGGCCGTGGCCGTGGCAAGTAGAACAACATCATTACTGAGATCTTGGGCAATAAGGGCAGATGAGGTAGGTGCTCGAGGTGCACTGAATTAATCGATGCCCTGTTCTTAGACAATTTATACACAGGGAAGCCGCTTGGCTTCTTTATGGCGAACTGCAGTGACGTAATGTACTCCTCCTTCCACCGGGACCAAAAGAGCTGCTGCAGGTACGAAACGCGCTACCAGCCGTCCAGGCGATCGAAGTTTAGCTGCGTGACGTCAGGCTCAGCGAACGAAGCAGGAGGGCCACCATTCAAGAAATGCGCTGGAGTTAGAACATCTAGATCGGCAGGGCTCTCTGAAATTGAAACTTGAATTAATTACTGCCGTGATGTGGCACAACAGCATCCGCAGCTCGTCAAATCCAAGCACCGAGTTGCATATCGCACGGTAGACGTGGTACTTGGCCGTCTTCACTGCAGCCTCCCATAGACCACCAAAATGCGGGGAGCGCGGAGGAATGAAATGCCAGTCCATAGCTTCGACCAAGTAAAAATCCAGCAGCGCCTTCTGATGGTCATCGCTGAGGACCAGGCGCTTTAACTCTATCAGCTCATTCTTAGTGCCGACAAAATTTGTTACGTTGTCTGACCAAATTTGGCGCTGCTTTCGTATGGTACATATGAAGCGCTTTAGTCCATGAAGAAAAGCAACTGTGGATAAGTCTTTTATAAGCTCCAGATGAACAGCCTTGGTAGCGAAACAAATGAAGACGCAGACGTAGCACTTGATTGGAGCCTTGTTGCGTGCCTCCGGTTTGTAGAAAAACGGCCCACAGAAGTCCACGCCTGTGATCTCAAAGGCATGAGAACCATCGAGCCGCTCCTTTGGAAGATCCGCCATAATATGCTCCAATACCCTGGGCTTCAGTCGAAAGTATCTTATGTACTTGTTTACTGCCTTGTTTACCGTCTTCCTCCCCCCAATAGGCCAATATTGGGATCTAATTAGTTTGAGAAAAGCTCGAGGACCAGCGTGCAGATTCCGCTCATGAAAATGGATGGCTGCTGGGCAAGATGATTGGATGACGGACATCAAAATCCAACGAAGAGTTTTTCAGTCGACCATCTACCCTGAGAAGTCCAAACTGATCCATGAATGGCGATAACGATGCGATTGAGCTCGATGAGGAGACTGCTCCCCTTGCCCGCAGTGACTTCATGTCCTCCCATAGCTGAGTACGCTGGACTAGTCGTAGCAATACCTGGGTTCCATGTTCAATGTCTGACACAGTGAGTCCGGGGCGCCGAATTCGGTTGCAAAACTTGTGAATGTATCCGAAAACGCGTTGCAAAGAAGCAAATGAATTCGCATACTTGGAATCAGGAACAATGTCCATGTAGGGCGATTTAACCAGAAGAGCCTTCCGGCGAAGTTCAAGGGCTGGCTTATCAGGTAGCACAGTGGGTGGCCAGTCATCTGAGGAGCCGCAAAGAAATGGAGGACCATGAGCCCAAAGAGGTGACTCATTCAGCTCAGTCGGATGAGCCCCTCGAGACAGAATGTCGGCTGGGTTTAAAGCTGTGGGAACATAGCGCCATTCCATTTTTTCGGTCATTTCCTGAATCGTTGACACTCTATTTGCAACAAATATATTAAATTCTGCCGGCTCGTCCCGCAGAATCTGCAGACGGCAGAATCACACCAACAGTAACACCTTCCCTTGAAGACATTCATTCCAGCTATCTCAGATATGAGCCTAGCCAGCAACTCTGCTCCACAAAGCTCCAACTTTGGTACCATGAGTGTCTGCAAAGGAGCCACACGAGATTTTTCACAAAGTAAGTGACTGCTAGAATGACCCTTTGACACGACATAAATGCACCATAAGCCTCGATGCTGGCATCGCAAAATCCGTGAATTTCCAGCGTAGAGTCTGGAAGGAGTACAAGCCGAGGAAATTCAAGTCGACGACCAAAACTGACCAAAACTGGTGCATATTTCCTGCCACTCGGTGTTCAGTGCGACTGGAAGGCTTCATCCCAGGACAACTTCTCTTGGCACAAACGCTGGAGAAAGATTTTGGATTTAGTAATTACGGGACCAGCTAGTCCGAGAGGATCGTAGAATCGCGCTATGGATGACAAAACCTGCAGGAATTCAAAGAAGATTGTAGGGCCGAGAACGAAAATAACAGTTGATCAGAAACCGGATCCCAAGCAAGTCCTAAAGTTTTAGTCACATTGCTGTCATCGTCGAACTTCAAAAATGTTTCCTTGTCCTCTTCCGGAACTCCATTCAGCACAGCAGGCACGTTCGAACACCATTTCCTCAATCTGAACTGACCTCTAGACTAAATTCCAGCAGTTTGCTCCCGAATTCGGACAGCCGCTTCCTGAGACCTGCCTCCAGATATCAAGTCATCCACGTAGAAGTCACGGATTTCAGTTCCAACTGGAAACGTCGTCTGCTCGTCCATTGCCAACTGATTTATCGCTCGCACAGATAAATACGAGGCAGGCTTCGTCCCATAAGTAACGGTGTCCAATTGAAACACACGCAAGTCCTCTTCCCTGGAGTTTCCCCACAGAATACACTGCAAGTTGCTATCCTCGGTCGAGACTCTTACACATCGATACATCTTACAGATATCTCCCGTAATCGCAACGGCGTATGACCGAAATCGAGCAAGAATATGAAACAGTTTGGGTTGGATTACGGGACCAGCCATTAAAACGTCGTTCAGGGAATATCCAGATGAGGTTGAAGCGGATCCATCAAAAACGACGCGAAGCTTGGTCGTAGAACTATCTTCCTTCATGACGCAATGGTGAGGCAAAAAATATCGGCAGTTGCTGATTGACTGGGTAGGAACCTGAGACATATGGCCCAAATCTAGGTATTCCTTTATAAATGCTGCATACTGAGATTTAACATCAGGGCGACGATCTAACTTTCTCTCAAGGGTCAGGAATCTACGAAGCGCTTGATTGTAAGATTCTCCAAAGAGATCCAAATTATATTTTGCTGGCAGACGAACACAATAATCGTCTTTATGTAGTCGACGGAAATGCTGCACAAAGTGTGCTTCACAATCTAGCTCTTCTTTGGTAGACTTTATTATTGGTTCGATGCAATTTTCTACCTCCCAAAACCTCCGAAGAAGCACCTCAAGCCGATCCTCTGGACTATTATCCTCAGCAGCTACGGCCCGAGCGCGAGAGACCATCAACGAGGAACCTTTTAAACGCGAACAACCTCCAGACACGACCCATCCCAAGCGCGTTTTCTGAATTGAAGGCAATCCTGGCAGTAGTTTGACCTGACCAGCGCAAAGGAGTTCGTAAAACAGGCTTGCCCCAATTAACAGATCGACGCGCAGCGGCCTATGAAACTCCGGATCTGCTAATGGTATGTTCGATGGAATGTCCCAGTTTTGAGTGTCAATTCCAAAGCTTGGCTGACGATCGGTTATGCTAGAGGCTACAATAGCAGTGATGAGAGTTGATTATTGCGATGAGCGAGAGTGCAGGCTAACGTTGGCCGAAGATCCATCCGTGACGAGGCTAGAGTCGCCTATTCCCGAGACTGCCGTCAATGATTTCATTTTTCGAAGCTGAAGCTGATTCGCGAAACGGGAAGTTATTAGATGCAACTGGGAGCCGGAATCCAGCAACGCTCGGCAGGGCACTAAAACTCCGGAACGATTTTTGACCAAGGCCGTGGCCGTGGCAAGTAGAACAACATCATTACTGAGATCTTGGGCAATAAGGGCAGATGAGGTAGGTGCTCGAGGTGCACTGAATTAATCGATGCCCTGTTCTTAGACAATTTATACACAGGGAAGCCGCTTGGCTTCTTTATGGCGAACTGCAGTGACGTAATGTACTCCTCCTTCCACCGGGACCAAAAGAGCTGCTGCAGGTACGAAACGCGCTACCAGCCGTCCAGGCGATCGAAGTTTAGCTGCGTGACGTCAGGCTCAGCGAACGAAGCAGGAGGGCCACCATTCAAGAAATGCGCTGGAGTTAGAACATCTAGATCGGCAGGGCTCTCTGAAATTGAAACTTGAATTAATTACTGCCGTGATGTGGCACAACAGCATCCGCAGCTCGTCAAATCCAAGCACCGAGTTGCATATCGCACGGTAGACGTGGTACTTGGCCGTCTTCACTGCAGCCTCCCATAGACCACCAAAATGCGGGGAGCGCGGAGGAATGAAATGCCAGTCCATAGCTTCGACCAAGTAAAAATCCAGCAGCGCCTTCTGATGGTCATCGCTGAGGACCAGGCGCTTTAACTCTATCAGCTCATTCTTAGTGCCGACAAAAATTTGTTACGTTGTCTGACCAAATTTGGCGCTGCTTTCGTATGGTACATATGAAGCGCTTTAGTCCATGAAGAAAAGCAACTGTGGATAAGTCTTTTATAAGCTCCAGATGAACAGCCTTGGTAGCGAAACAAATGAAGACGCAGACGTAGCACTTGATTGGAGCCTTGTTGCGTGCCTCCGGTTTGTAGAAAAACGGCCCATAGAAGTCCACGCCTGTGATCTCAAAGGCATGAGAACCATCGAGCCGCTCCTTTGGAAGATCCGCCATAATATGCTCCAATACCCTGGGCTTCAGTCGAAAGTATCTTATGTACTTGTTTACTGCCTTGTTTACCGTCTTCCTAGGCCAATATTGGGATCTAATTAGTTTGAGAAAAGCTCGAGGACCAGCGTGCAGATTCCGCTCATGAAAATGGATGGCTGCTGGGCAAGATGATTGGATGACGGCCATCAAAATCCAACGAAGAGTTTTTCAGTCGACCATCTACCCTGAGAAGTCCAAACTGATCGATGAATGGCGATAACGATGCGATTGAGCTCGATGAGGAGACTGCTCCCCTTGCCCGCATTGACTTCATGTCCTCCCATAGCTGAGTACGCTGGACTAGTCGTAGCAATACCTGGGTTCCATGTTCAATGTCTGACACAGTGAGTCCGGGGCGCCGAATTCGGTTGCAAAACTTGTGAATGTATCCGAAAACGCGTTGCAAAGAAGCAAATGAATTCGCATACTTGGAATCAGGAACAATGTCCATGTAGGGCGATTTAACCAGAAGAGCCTTCCGGCGAAGTTCAAGGGCTGGCTTATCAGGTAGCACAGTGGGTGGCCAGTCATCTGAGGAGCCGCAAAGAAATGGAGGACCATGAGCCCAAAGAGGTGGCTCATTCAGCTCAGTCGGATGAGCCCCTCGAGACAGAATGTCGGCTGGGTTTAAAGCTGTGGGAACATAGCGCCATTCCATTTTTTCGGTCATTTCCTGAATCGTTGACACTCTATTTGCAACAAATATATTAAATTCTGACGGCTCGTCCCGCAGAATCTGCAGACGGCAGAATCACACCAACAGTAACACCTTCCCTTGAAGACATTCATTCCAGCTATCTCAGATATGAGCCTAGCCAGCAACACTGCTCCACAAAGCTCCAACTTTGGTACCATGAGTGTCTGCAAAGGAGCCACACGAGATTTTTCACAAAGTAAGTGACTGCTAGAATGACCCTTTGACACGACATAAATGCACCATAAGCCTCGATGCTGGCATCGCAAAATCCGTGAATTTCCAGCGTAGAGTCTGGAAGGAGTACAAGCCGAGGAAATTCAAGTCGACGACCAAAACTGACCAAAACTGGTGCATATTTCCTGCCACTCGGTGTTCAGTGCGACTGGAAGGCTTCATCCCAGGACAACTTCTCTTGGCACAAACGCTGGAGAAAGATTTTGGATTTAGTAATTACGGGACCAGCTAGTCCGAGAGGATCGTAGAATCGCGCTATGGATGACAAAACAGAGCGCCTGCAGGAATTCAAAGAAGATTGAAGGGCCGAGAACGAAAATAACAGTTGATCAGAAACCGGATCCCAAGCAAGTCCTAAAGTTTTAGTCACATTGCTGTCATCGTCGAACTTCAAAAATGTTTCCTTGTCCTCTTCCGGAACTCCATCCAGCACAGCAGGCACGTTCGAACACCATTTCCTCAATCTGAACTGACCTCTAGACTAAATTCCAGCAGTTTGCTCCCGAATTCGGACAGCCTCTTCCTGAGACCTGCCTCCAGATATCAAGTCATCCACGTAGAAGTCACGGATTTCAGCTCCAACTGAACACGTCGTCTGCTCGTCCATTGCCAACTGATTTATCGCTCGCACAGATAAATACGAGGCAGGCTTCGTCCCATAAGTAACGGTGTCCAATTGAAACACACGCAAGTCCTCTTCCCTGGAGTTTCCCCACAGAATACACTGCAAGTTGCTATCCTCGGTCGAGACTCTTACACATCGATACATCTTACAGATATCTCCCGTAATCGCAACGGCGTATGACCGAAATCGAGCAAGAATATGAAACAGTTTGGGTTGGATTACGGGACCAGCCATTAAAACGTCGTTCAGGGAATATCCAGATGAGGTTGAAGCGGATCCATCAAAAACGACGCGAAGCTTGGTCGTAGAACTATCTTCCTTCATGACGCAATGGTGAGGCAAAAAATATCGGCAGTTGCTGATTGACTGGGTAGGAACCTGAGACATATGGCCCAAATCTAGGTATTCCTTTATGAATGCTGCATACGGAGATTTAACATCAGGGCGACGATCTAACTTTCTCTCAAGGGTCAGGAATCTACGAAGCGCTTGATTGTAAGATTCTCCCAGGAGATCCAAATTATATTTAGCTGGCAGACGAACACAATAATCGCGAACAAAGTGTGCTTCACAATCTAGCTCTTCTTTGGTAGACTTTATTATTGGTTCGATGCAATTTTCTACCTCCCAAAACCTCCGAAGAAGCACCTCAAGCCGATCCTCTGAACTATTATCCTCAGCTGCTACGGCCAAAGCGCGAAAGACCATCAAAGAAGAACCTTTTAAACGAGAACAACCTCCAGACACGACCCATCCCAAGCGCGTTTTCTGAATTGAAGGCAATCCTGGCAGTAGTTTGACCTGACCAGCGCAAAGGAGTTCGTAAAACAGGCCTGCGCCAATTAACAGATCGACGTGCTGCGGCCTATGAAACTCCGGATCTGCTAATGGTATGTTCAAAGGAATGTTCCAGCTTTGAGTGTCAATTCCAAAGCTTGGCTGACGATCGGTTATGCTAGAGGCTACAATAGCAGTGATGAGAGTTGATTATTGCGATGAGCGAGAGTGCAGGCTAACGTTGGCCGAAGATCCATCCGTGACGAAGCTAGAGTCGCCTATTCCCGAGACTGCCGTCAATGATTTCATTTTTCGAAGCTGATGCTGATTCCCGAAACGGGAAGTTATTAGATGCAACTGGGAGCCGGAATCCAGCAACGCTCGGCAGGGCACTAAAACTCCGGAACGATTTTTGACCAAGGCCGTGGCCGTGGCAAGTAGAACAACATCATTACTGAGATCTTGGGCAATAAGGGCAGATGAGGTAGGTGCTCGAGGTGCACTGAATTAATCGATGCCCTGTTCTTAGACAATTTATACACAGGGAAGCCGCTTGGCTTCTTTATGGCGAACTGCAGTGACGTAATGTACTCCTCCTTCCACCGGGACCAAAAGAGCTGCTGCAGGTACGAAACGCGCTACCAGCCGTCCAGGCGATCGAAGTTTAGCTGCGTGACGTCAGGCTCAGCGAACGAAGCAGGAGGGCCACCATTCAAGAAATGCGCTGGAGTTAGAACATCTAGATCGGCAGGGCTCTCTGAAATTGAAACTTGAATTAATTACTGCCGTGATGTGGCACAACAGCATCCGCAGCTCGTCAAATCCAAGCACCGAGTTGCCTATCGCGCGGTAGAAGTGGTACTTGGCCGTCTTCACTGCAGCCTCCCATAGACCACCAAAATGCGGGGAGCGCGGAGGAATGAAATGCCAGTCCATAGCTTCGACCAAGTAAAAATCCAGCAGCGCCTTCTGATGGTCATCGCTGAGGACCAGGCGCTTTAACTCTATCAGCTCATTCTTAGTGCCGACAAAATTTGTTACGTTGTCTGACCAAATTTGGCGCTGCTTTCGTATGGTACAAATGAAGCGCTTTAGTCCATGAAGAAAAGCAACTGTGGATAAGTCTTTTATAAGCTCCAGATGAACAGCCTTGGTAGCGAAACAAATGAAGACGCAGACGTAGCACTTGATTGGAGCCTTGTTGCGTGCCTCCGGTTTGTAGAAAAACGGCCCACAAAAGTCTACGCCTGTGATCTCAAAGGCATGAGAACCATCGAGCCGCTCCTTTGGAAGATCCGCCATAATATGCTCCAATACCCTGGGCTTCAGTCGAAAGTATCTTATGTACTTGTTTACTGCCTTGTTTACCGTCTTCCTCCCCCCAATAGGCCAATATTGGGATCTAATTAGTTTGAGAAAAGTTTGAGGACCAGCGTGCAGATTCCGCTCATGAAAATGGATGGCTGCTGGGCAAGATGATTGGATGACGGCCATCAAAATCCAACGAAGAGTTTTTCAGTCGACCATCTACCCTGAGAGGTCCAAACTGATCTATGAATGGCGACAACGATGCAATTGAGCTCGATGAGGAGACTGCTCCCCTTGCCCGCAGTGACTTCATGTCCTCCCATAGCTGGGTACGCTGGACTAGTCGCAGCAATACCTGGGTTCCATGTTCAATGTCTGAGACAGTGAGTCCGGGGCGCCGAATTCGGTTGCAAAACTTGTGAATGTATCCGAAAACGCGTTGCAAAGAAGCAAATGAATTCGCATACTTGGAATCAGGAACAATGTCCATGTAGGGCGATTTAACCAGAACAGCCTTCCGGCGAAGTTCAAGGGCTGGCTTATCAGGTAGCACAGTGGGTGGCCAGTCATCTGAGGAGCCGCAAAGAAATGGAGGACCATGAACCCAAAAAGGTGACTCATTCAGCTCAGTCGGATGAGCCCCTCGAGACAGAATGTCGGCTGGGTTTAAAGCTGTGAGGACATAACGCCATTCCATTTTTTCGGTAATTTCCTGAATCGTTGCCACTCTATTTGCAACAAATATATTAAATCTTGACGGCTTGTCCTGAATCCAAGAGAGCGCAACGGCAGAATCACACCAACAGTAACACCTTCCCTTGAAGACATTAATTCCAGCTATCTCAGATATGAGCCTAGCCAGCAACTCCGCTCCACAAAGCTCCAACTTTGGTACCGTGAGTGTCTTCAAAGGAGCCACACGAGATTTTTCACAAAGTAAGTGACTGCTAGAATGCTGACCCTTTGACACGACATAAATGCACCATAAGCCTCGATGCTGGCATCGCAAAATCCGTGAATTTCCAGCGTAGAGTCTGGAAGGAGTACAAGCCGAGGAAATTCAAGTCGACGACCAAAACTGACCAAAACTGGTGCATATTTCCTGCCACTCGGTGTTCAGTGCGACTGGAAGGCTTTCATCCCAGGACAACTTCTCGTGGCACAAACGCTGGAGAAAGATTTTGGATTTAGTAATTACGGGACCAGCTAGTCCGAGAGGATCGTAGAATCGCGCTATGGATGACAAAACCTGCAGGAATTCAAAGAAGATTGAAGGGCCGAGAACGAAAATAATAGTAGATCAGAAGCCGGATCCCACGCAAGTCCTAAAGTTTTAGTCACATGGCTGCCATCGTCGAACTTCACAAATGTTTCCTTGTCCTCTTCCGGAACTCCATCCAGCACAGCAGGGACGTTCGAACACCATTTCCTCAATCTGAACTGACCTCTAGACAAAATTCCAGTAGTTTGCTCCCGAATTCGGATAGCCTCTTCCTGAGAGCTGGCTCCAGATATCAAGTCATCCACGTAAAAGTCACGGCGAAGGATTTTAGCTCCAACTGGAAACGCCATCTGCTCGTCCATTGCCAACTGATGCATCGCTCGCACAGATAAATAGGAGGCAGGCTTCGTCCCGGTGTCCAATTGAAACACACGCAAGTCTTCTTACCTGGAGTTTCTCCACAGAATACACTGCAAGTTGCTATCCTCGGTCGAGACTCTTACACATCGATACATCTTAAAGATATCTCCCGTAATCGCAACGGCGTATGACCGAAATCGAGCAAGAATATGAAACAGTTTGGGTTGGATTACGGGACCAGCCGTTAAAACGTCGTTCAGGGAATATCCAGATGAGGTTGAAGCGGATCCATCAAAAACGACGCGAAGCTTGGTCGTAGAACTATCTTCCTTCATGACGCAATGGTGAGGCAAAAAATATCGGCAGTTGCTGATTGACTGAGTAGGAACCTGAGACATATGGCCCAAATCAAGGTATTCCTTTATGAATGCTGCATACTGAGATTTAACATCAGGGCGACGATCTAACTTTCTCTCAAGGGTCAGGAATCTACGAAGCGCTTGATTGTAAGATTCTCCCAGGAGATCCAAATTATATTTAGCTGGCAGACGAACACAATAATCGCGAACAAAGTGTGCTTCACAATCTAGCTCTTCTTTGGTAGACTTTACTATTGGTTCGATGCAATTTTCTACCTCCCAAAACCTCCGAAGAAGCACCTCAAGCCGATCCTCTGAACTATTATCCTCAGTTGCTACGGCCAAAGCGCGAAAGACCATCAAAAAAGAACCTTTTAAACGAGAACAACCTCCAGACACGACCCATCCCAAGCGCGTTTTCTGAATTGAAGGCAATCCTGGCAGTAGTTTGACCTGACAAGCGCAAAGGAGTTCGTAAAACAGGCTTGCGCCAATTAACAGATCGACGTGCTGCGGCCTATGAAACTCCGGATCTGCTAATGGTATGTTCAAAGGAATGTTCCAGCTTTGAGTGTCAATTCCAAAGCTTGGCTGACGATCGGTTATGCTAGAGGCTACAATAGCAGTGATGAGAGTTGATTATTGCGATGAGCGAGAGTGCAGGCTAACGTTGGCCGAAGATCCATCCGTGACGAAGCTAGAGTCGCCTATTCCCGAGACTGCCGTCAATGATTTCATTTTTCGAAGCTGAAGCTGATTCGCGAAACGAGAAGTTATTAGATGCAACTGGGAGCCGGAATCCAGCAACGCTCGGCAGGGAACTAAAACTCCGGAACGATTTTTGACCAAGACCGTGGCCGTGGCAAGTAGAACAACACCATTCCTGAGGTCTTGGGCAATAAGGGCAGACGAGGTAGCCGCTGAAGTAGAGGGCTCAGTGGTATGCTCAGACGGCGTAGACTCAGACAGCGCAGACTGAGATGGAGTATACGGCGCTGATTTCCCTTGGACTGCGGTATCTTCAGGGCTACCAAAATGAAGGAGGGTATGGTGTCTACCTCCGCAGGTACGACAGTTGCTCGACGTGCACTGAAGTAATCGATGCCCTGTTCTGAGACAATTTATACACAACGAAAGCCGCTTGGCTTCTTTATGGCGATTTGTGGGGGACAGCGCCTTAAACTTCTGACAGGGCTGGACCTCGTGAGCACCATCGTTGCACAGCGCGCAGCGTGCTACGGTTTGGTTCGTTGTAACCAATGTGGACCTAGAATTATTATGCTTTCTACTTCTGCCCACCTGATTGCTCAGCGCATAGCTTGCCATAGAAAAGTCCATCGTCTCCAATGATCTGCATCGCTGCTCCAAGGCCATAGAGGCCATACATCCCCACGACGGAATTAAGTGTGCGAATGCGGGGTCGTTGAATCGATCCTCCCACTTCTCTTGGCTCGCTGGATCCAGTTTTCGGAGAAGTTCCTGCACGACGATGCATCCTGCGATCTGCTCAGTGGTGCCCAAACACTGGAGCGCGCGCATATGTGAATTGAACTTGTCTGAAAGCTCCCGAAGCATGACCACTGACCCAGGTTCCACAGCCTGGAGCGCCAAGATCTCATTGATGTGTGCCTGAAAGACCAATCGCCGATTATTGAATCTGTTTTCCAACAAATCTAATGCCACAGCATAATTGCCATCTGAGATTTCCAGCGACCGAACAGTCTCCAATGCCGAATCCCGCAGACAGGAACGCAAATGCTGGAGCTTTTCTATGTTTGTTAAGTCCGGATGGCTGTCGATGATGGTGGCAAACATTGAATAAAAGTCCGTCCAGTTCGCATACCCGCCGCTAAACGTCGGCAATTGTATAGGAGGCAGGGATGGTACTTGTCTACGGTGAGGTAGAAATTGCGAGCCGGCAAACTCAACCGTAGGGTTTCCTCCAGCCAAGGTAGAATGAAGCGGCATGCGGCCGCTACTCTTAGCCATTTCCCTCATAATCGCCGCCTTCAGCGAGCTGGCAAGTGACTCAAAAATGTCACACAATCCACCGTGAATTTCGCTGCGATTCAATTCCTCAAGCTCGCCGTGCAACATCTCAAATTTGCCGATCAACTTCTCGACTTGCTCTTGTTTTACCACGAGCATGTAGTAGTCACAGTCCGACGACTCATTCTGCCCCGGCGGTAACTAACCTTTTCATTTTCACGCATAATTCCGTTGACTTGAGCTTCAAAAAAGACACCCTGTTCTGCTCACTGGTCATTGGAATTTCGTTAGCAGCATTAATTTTCATGGTAGCGGCAGCGTTAGCAGGGAGACCAACGTCTCTAGCGGGAAGATGATCGCAAAGAGTAGCACGAGACGACAATAACCGAGCACAGCAAGCGAACAGCCATGTACCAACCGTATATACAAAGGCAGCCGGTGTAAGAAACGTTTCTTGCGAGAAGATGACCGAAAAGAGAAGCGCAAGCCAAGAGCTACGTGCACTACAGAATATGCAGGGGAGGCCGGTGTATATATGTATGGATAACTTATGTGGTCGATGACACTGGATGAGATGGCAATTAGTTTAGACCTTTGAATGCTATATTAGTTTGTGATTGCACTGATGGATTGTTTATTGCACAATCACGTCGGGGTCACCAAATGTTAAGCTATTAAGCGTTTTTAATAACTGTTGCAATATTTAATTTAATGAAAGTCGAGAGGGCTTATAAAATTCACAATTTATTTGCACATGTAAGCCAACTTATCGCGTATGTACATATGGGTCGAACGATTGATGCAAGGATGTTACTCCAATAGCTGCAACGATTAGCTCAAGACGCCATAATATGCTCCAATACCCTGGGCTTCAGTCGAAAGTATCTTATGTACTTGTTTACTGCCTTGTTTACCGTCTTCCTCCCCCCAATAGGCCAATATTGGGATCTAATTAGTTTGAGAAAAGTTTGAGGACCAGCGTGCAGATTCCGCTCATGAAAATGGATGGCTGCTGGGCAAGATGATTGGATGACGGCCATCAAAATCCAACGAAGAGTTTTTCAGTCGACCATCTACCCTGAGAGGTCCAAACTGATCTATGAATGGCGACAACGATGCAATTGAGCTCGATGAGGAGACTGCTCCCCTTGCCCGCAGTGACTTCATGTCCTCCCATAGCTGGGTACGCTGGACTAGTCGCAGCAATACCTGGGTTCCATGTTCAATGTCTGAGACAGTGAGTCCGGGGCGCCGAATTCGGTTGCAAAACTTGTGAATGTATCCGAAAACGCGTTGCAAAGAAGCAAATGAATTCGCATACTTGGAATCAGGAACAATGTCCATGTAGGGCGATTTAACCAGAACAGCCTTCCGGCGAAGTTCAAGGGCTGGCTTATCAGGTAGCACAGTGGGTGGCCAGTCATCTGAGGAGCCGCAAAGAAATGGAGGACCATGAACCCAAAAAGGTGACTCATTCAGCTCAGTCGGATGAGCCCCTCGAGACAGAATGTCGGCTGGGTTTAAAGCTGTGAGGACATAACGCCATTCCATTTTTTCGGTAATTTCCTGAATCGTTGCCACTCTATTTGCAACAAATATATTAAATCTTGACGGCTTGTCCTGAATCCAAGAGAGCGCAACGGCAGAATCACACCAACAGTAACACCTTCCCTTGAAGACATTAATTCCAGCTATCTCAGATATGAGCCTAGCCAGCAACTCCGCTCCACAAAGCTCCAACTTTGGTACCGTGAGTGTCTTCAAAGGAGCCACACGAGATTTTTCACAAAGTAAGTGACTGCTAGAATGCTGACCCTTTGACACGACATAAATGCACCATAAGCCTCGATGCTGGCATCGCAAAATCCGTGAATTTCCAGCGTAGAGTCTGGAAGGAGTACAAGCCGAGGAAATTCAAGTCGACGACCAAAACTGACCAAAACTGGTGCATATTTCCTGCCACTCGGTGTTCAGTGCGACTGGAAGGCTTTCATCCCAGGACAACTTCTCGTGGCACAAACGCTGGAGAAAGATTTTGGATTTAGTAATTACGGGACCAGCTAGTCCGAGAGGATCGTAGAATCGCGCTATGGATGACAAAACCTGCAGGAATTCAAAGAAGATTGAAGGGCCGAGAACGAAAATAATAGTAGATCAGAAGCCGGATCCCACGCAAGTCCTAAAGTTTTAGTCACATGGCTGCCATCGTCGAACTTCACAAATGTTTCCTTGTCCTCTTCCGGAACTCCATCCAGCACAGCAGGGACGTTCGAACACCATTTCCTCAATCTGAACTGACCTCTAGACAAAATTCCAGTAGTTTGCTCCCGAATTCGGATAGCCTCTTCCTGAGAGCTGGCTCCAGATATCAAGTCATCCACGTAAAAGTCACGGCGAAGGATTTTAGCTCCAACTGGAAACGCCATCTGCTCGTCCATTGCCAACTGATGCATCGCTCGCACAGATAAATAGGAGGCAGGCTTCGTCCCGGTGTCCAATTGAAACACACGCAAGTCTTCTTACCTGGAGTTTCTCCACAGAATACACTGCAAGTTGCTATCCTCGGTCGAGACTCTTACACATCGATACATCTTAAAGATATCTCCCGTAATCGCAACGGCGTATGACCGAAATCGAGCAAGAATATGAAACAGTTTGGGTTGGATTACGGGACCAGCCGTTAAAACGTCGTTCAGGGAATATCCAGATGAGGTTGAAGCGGATCCATCAAAAACGACGCGAAGCTTGGTCGTAGAACTATCTTCCTTCATGACGCAATGGTGAGGCAAAAAATATCGGCAGTTGCTGATTGACTGAGTAGGAACCTGAGACATATGGCCCAAATCAAGGTATTCCTTTATGAATGCTGCATACTGAGATTTAACATCAGGGCGACGATCTAACTTTCTCTCAAGGGTCAGGAATCTACGAAGCGCTTGATTGTAAGATTCTCCCAGGAGATCCAAATTATATTTAGCTGGCAGACGAACACAATAATCGCGAACAAAGTGTGCTTCACAATCTAGCTCTTCTTTGGTAGACTTTACTAAACTTAACTTATGTGGTCGATGACACTGGATGAGATGGCAATTAGTTTAGACCTTTGAATGCTATATTAGTTTGTGATTGCACTGATGGATTGTTTATTGCACAATCACGTCGGGGTCACCAAATGTTAAGCTATTAAGCGTTTTTAATAACTGTTGCAATATTTAATTTAATGAAAGTCGAGAGGGCTTATAAAATTCACAATTTATTTGCACATGTAAGCCAACTTATCGCGTATGTACATATGGGTCGAACGATTGATGCAAGGATGTTACTCCAATAGCTGCAACGATTAGCTCAAGACTGCCCATGCAAGGGCTGACGGGCCAAATTGCCGGGTCCTATGCAGCAAGCTTAGACGCGAGCGAGAGCGTAGGATAGCCCGAGAGCGTTAGAGCTGCTCGGGGACGCTGTTAAACCGAGTTCGAGAGATTGCGATATAAGGAGACGAAAGAATTCCGCTGCATGCGCATATGCGGTAGCAAATGATCTTTGCAGTGGGGGCAATGGAAACGACAACACCAAAATGCATTTCCTTTGGGCCGCACCACTGGCAATAATTTAAAATATTTAAGCTGCTTGACCCGACAACCACCAATTTCGGGTTCCTCCATTTTGTATCGTGTTTGCTTTATTTTTTTTTTTTAGTCGTTTTAGTCTTGAACGATTTGAAATATGTCTAAGAGCGAACTATTTTGTATCATTGTTTTGAAGGGTTGCATTTTATTTGCCGCCACAAAATGCCATCTTAACTCAGATTCAACGTCCGTGTATGCGAACTAAAGTCACCTACACGCACTCCGATAATGTGATACGCCAGAGAAAAATTCTTGAAAAACTTTTTGGAAATCGCTTGACGGGCAGTAAGAAGAGCTGGGGTATCCCTTGGAGAATAATAATGCTGTCAGCTGTAGCGGTATTCAGCAACCGAGATTTGTATTTCAAGGCTCTTCACTTGGAAAGTTTTCTCCGTATACCAAAAAGCACAACACCCGTCGTATATCCGTGTTACACAAGTCATTCGACATGCGTGTTTTTTTTTTTATATAATGACTGCAAACTACTAATCATAAAAAGCAAATACATTCATGTCTACCTATTACCACTGTTAAGCTATTAAGCGTTTTTAATAACTGTTGCAATATTTAATTTAATGAAAGTCGAGAGGGTTTATAAAATTCACAATTTATTTGCACATGTAAGCCAACTTATCGCGTACGTCCATATGGGGGTGATTGGGCGAACGATTGATGCGAGGGTGTTAATCTAATAGCTGTGACGATTAGCTCAAGACTAAAAATGCAAGGGTTGACGGGCCAAATTGCCAGGCCCTATGCAGCAAGCTTAGACGCGAGCGAGAGAGTAGGATAACCCGAGAGCGTTAGAGCTGCTCGGTGCCGCTGCTATGCCGAGTACGAGAGATTGGAGAGACATAAGGAAACGAAAGAATTCTGCTGCATATGCATATGTGGTAACAAATGATCTTTACAGTTGGCGTTGGAAATGACAACAACAACAAAATGCAAAATGCCGCACCACTGGCATTAATTTACAATATTTAAGCTGCTTGACCCGACAGACTATTTAAAATGCTTAATCAATAAAAAAAAAAATTAATTGATTAAAATTAGAAACTAATAATGCATCTGCGAAAAAAAAATAACTTTGAAAATGTATTGTACAGCTTCTAGACATCGTTGCACCATGCATTTAAACAGATTCAATATTGCAAGTTTTTCTTTTAATTGCATTTTGTTTCTTATTTCGTTCAGAAGGTAATATTTTCGAACGCTGAAATGGCAGAAGTCTCCACTGCGCGACGTGGCGAAGATCCAAAATGAAACTGCACCGGAGAGATCTGTTAGGCAAACGAGAAGTAGGCGCCAAAGAGAGTAGGCAGCAGTGCGATGAGCCGGGTGAGCAGCGTACTCGAAGAGTAGAAATGCAAACAACAACAAACGCTGTCTACCACGAAGTGCAGCAAAGGCATACTTTTTTTTGTGTATTGTGTTGCTGTTGATTTCTTTTTTAATATTTATAGGGTTAAAGTCACCGTCTTTATTCTTCATTCAAATGACCGTTCACGACTGGGCATTAAGTAACAAGGAGTCAAAGCTGTTTTCACCCTCCCCACTACATTGCGTCTCCATGTCAACTGTTTGACTTAATTTTATGGGGTCCGCCTAGTTTTTTCAATTTTCGACGAGATGTATATCGGTACCATGTAACCTCTTGGTAAAGAGGATGAGGTCTCCACGACAGGACTCCACCCTCAGGCGTGCCTTTGTGGGCCCTTTTTGACATGGAAGCGGTGCCCCACCCTTTTTACACCAGCCTATACGCGGGTTGTTTTTTTTTTTTTTTTTTTTTTTTTTTATCTTCATTTAATTGCTCGTATTTACAACTTATTTTATACTTAAAGCAAACTATATTAGAAGTTAGGCTATGCAAGCCCAACATGTGTGGTAAAGCCGTGAAGCACTGCTTCACACATGTGCAGGCTTCGTTTAGTCTAACTGGACTCTTGTCTGGCGCTCAACAGCGCGCAGTTCCCTCATAATGGTCGCCGCGAAGTTGCTCGTCGCCTCCCAGTTTTCCGGGGACAGGAGCATGCACGGCACCAAGTTCTGCTTGGATACGGCCCCACCCAGCGCTTCTTCTATCCGCTGGCACTGCGCTGAGAACCTGCCACACGAAAATATTGCATGTTCGGCATCCTCCTCCACGTAGTGCCCACACCAAGAGCATTCTGCGGAGGCCGCATGCCCGAAGCAATGAAGGTAGCTTCGGAAGCAGCCGTGACCGCTGAGGGGCTGAGTCAGGTAAAAGTTGACCTGCCCGTGCTTCCTGTTTACCCACACGGCGATGGACGGGATAAGCTGGTGGGTCCAACGCCCCTTAGTGGTCGTGTCCCAGCGCTGTTGCCACCTTCTGAGGCTCTCCTGTTTGCACGCCATGCGTACCTGCCTTTTCCCAGCCACGTCCATTCCTCTGCCATGCGTTTCCTGGTAGTAGGTGGACCGTTCCTCCGCCAGGAATTCCAGGGGTGCTATACCCGCGATCACGTGTGCTGCCTCGTCCGATAACGTTCCGAAGGCACTGCTGATCCGAATTGAATTGAGGCGGTGCGTGGCTGCCAGACCCCGTGCGTAGCTCGCTGTTTAAAGGGCCTTTGCCCAGATTGGCGCCGCATATAGCATCACCGATCTCGTAACACTCGTTAGCAGTTGTCGCCGCCATTGCTTTGGTCCTTGGATGTTCAGCATTAGCCTCGAGAGCGCACCGTTGGTGGTCGCCGTCTTCGTGCCCATGTAGGCCAAGTGCTCCCGAAAGCAGAGACGTGTGTCCACCAGGACACCAAGGTATTTGATAGCGCGCTTAGACGAAACCAGGGTACCTGCCACTGAGATGTTGGCCGTCTCGACTTTCTTCCGGCTGGATACCAGCACTGCCTCTGTTTTGTGGGGTGCGAGTTCGAGCCCGACCAGGTCCAGCCACTGTTGGATGCGCGCTATCGTCTGGTTGCAGGTCGTTTCCACGACGGACAGGTCTTTTGCCACCACTAGGACTGCCACATCGTCTGCAAAACCCACCATGTGTACTCCGTGGTGGAGGCTGAGTCGCAATATGCCGTCGTACATTGCGTTCCACAGTGTGGGGCCCAGCACTGAACCCTGCGGGACGCCTGACGATACCTCGTATTTCTCCGTGCCAGCCTGCGTGTCGTACAAAAGCAGCCTTCTATCAAAGTAGCTTTGTACCATCCGCTGAAGGTACCTGGGTGTGTCGAAACTCTCTAGTGCCCTTAGGATGCAGCTCCACCTCGCCGTGTTGAACGCATTCTTAATGTCTAGAGTGACCACTAGGCAATACTCTTTCCCGCCGCCTTTCCACCGAGTGCCAGCAATTGCACCGGAGGCAATATCCACCACCTTACGAACGGCGTCTATCGTGGATCGGGTATTGGTGCGGTGAGAGGTCGCCAGCCTCCGCGACGGAGCGTTCCAGCCGCGCGCAAACCACCTTCTCAAGCAGTTTACCCGCGGTGTCGAACAGGCAGATTGGCCTATACGACGACGCTGTCCCCGGCGACTTGCCTGGCTTGGGAATAAGCACCAGCTTCTGGATTTTCCACCTCACAGGGACCACTCCTTTACGAAGGCACTGATTGAGCAGCTTCGCAAAGATGTCCGGACGCGTGGAGAGGGCGAGCAAGAGGGCTCTGTTCGGGATAGAGTCCGGCCCAGGAGCCCTGTTCGGGCTGATGCTCCTGGCTGCGCATGCGACTTCCTCGAGTGACACCTCCTCGATGTGTGCCTGACTGGGCGGTTGCAGTGTGAGGCAACGGACATCCTCGATGTGGTCAGCCCTGTACGGAAAAAGTTCCTCCACGATGGATCTTGTCGTGTCGGGGTCCGATGGGGGTGCCTGCCTCTTGGCGCAAAGTTTGTTCGTCACCAACTTGTACGCCCTTCCCCATGGGTCCTGCTCTGCAGAGTCGCATAACTTGAGGAAGCACTGGCGTTTGCTATCCCTAATGGCCGCCTTGAGAGCCCTTCTGCAGTCCCTGAACGTGGATTGCCATTGCGGAAAGGCAGTGCTTCCGGGCGAGCGCTGGTAGCGGCGTCGGGCTTGGTTGCATTCCCGGCGTAGCGCGGCAATGTCCTCGTTCCACCAGAACACAGGTTGGTGGTGGCGACCGTAGTGCCTCCTCTGCGCCATGGTGGCAGTGCAAGCTGCCTCCAGATGCTCCATGACATGGTTGGCCATGCACTCAGCATTTCCATTCGCCGTGAGGTTGGACATAAGCTCCGTGAACAGGGCCGTATTGAGCGTTTCGGCGCGATAGCATCTCCATCTGGGTACCAATAGTGGCGGTCGCAATTGTCCTGGTGTGCAGCTTCTCGAAATTGTTGACCACCAGGCCCTGCAGGGTTACCACTCTCAGAGCTAAATCTTTCATCACGTTGTCCACGTGCCGCTGGTCGTTCATCCTCTTGACCAGCTCATTGGCCCGAGTACCCAGGTTTTTTAGCAGCTCTAATGGGTCAGAGTGCGGTCGCTCCTTCTCTTTGCCATCCAGACCGGACTTGAACATGCTCGAGCCCTGAGCTTTCGCAGGTGCTGACGGTGGTGGGGATCTGGTAAGGGCGTTGCGCCTACCAAACACTGCTTCCGCAGTCATCTTCTCTATCTGTGTGTTTGGTGTGTGAGGGGTGCTGTCCATGTATAAAGAATCTCCAGTCGAGTTCGTTATTCCTGGCCGCAATTCGTAGTCACCGTGGTGATCCCATGGGTGTCTTTCCATGGAGTGAGGTCCATGCGAGGGTTGACTCTGGGCCTTATGAGCACCAGGGTTCACAGCCAGATCGGTGCTAGTTGGGATATGAATCAACCAAGCCTACGCAACCACCATAGTGGGACGGCCAGAAAGCGTTAAACGAGGCCTGCCAAGGTTTTAACGAGACGGGGCGGTGGAGACATTAACCCATGAGCCATTTCAACAGGGGTTCAGCCTGCCTAATCAGGTCATAGAATGCCGACGGCGTCAGCCCAGAGTCTAATGTACGTAAGGGGGGGTTCCAGTGGGTCGTACGAAACACCTTAGTGGTCTCGGTGTTACGGGTGGTATAGTACCTACCAAGGCGCTCTTTGGTGCCGTTGGCTCTGATGGGTCCACTACAAAGGCTTATCCTGGGCATCTCGCGATGGCCGGGAATTTCATCCAGACGTTGGTCGCTGGGGGTTATACCGCCCCTTCTCGGTCGCCAGCGCCCCGTTAAAGGGTACACCGCCGTAGCGGTGAGGTTGGCAGGAGGTCCAATAGCTGCAACGATTAGCTCAAGACTGCCCATGCAAGGGTTGACGGGCCAAATTGCCGGGCCCTATGCAGCAAGCTTAGACGCGAGCGAGAGCGTAGGATAGCCCGAGAGCGTTAGAGCTGCTCGGGGACGCTGTTAAGCCGAGTACGAGAGATTGCGATATAAGGAGACGAAAGAATTCCGCTGCATGCGCATATGCGGTAGCAAATGATCTTTGCAGTGTGGGCATTGGAAACGACAACACCAAAATGCATTTCCTTTGGGCCGCACCACTGGCAATAATTTAAAATATTTAAGCTGCTTGACCCGACATACTCCCCCCGTTGGAAGCCTGACTTTCAACAGCATCTTTAAGGGGCAGCAGGCACAGCTTGTTGACGGCGCGCTTGGTGATTCCAGATGACGTCTTCAGCACAGCAACTCGGGAAACGCCATCTCGTCCAGGCAAAAGCTCGACCACTCTGGCCAGTGGCCACTTCATGGGAGGAAGATTCTCATCCTTGACAAGAACCAAATCTGCGACTGCTAAACTAGGCTTCGCAGTCCGCCACTTTGAGCGCTGCTGCAGTGACGTTATGTACTCCTCCTTCCACCGGGAAATGCGCTGGAGTTAGAACATCTAGATCGGCAGGGCTCTCTGAAATTGAAACTAGAGGTCTTGAATTAATTACTGCCGTAATGTGGCACAACAGCATCCGCAGCTCGTCAAATCCAAGCACCGAGTTGCCTATCGCACGGTAGAAGTGGTACTTGGCCGTCTTCACTGCAGCCTCCCATAGACCACCAAAATGAGGGGAGCGCGGAGGAATGAAATGCCAGTCCATAGCTTCGACCAAGCAAAAATCCAGCAGCGCCTTCTGATGGTCATCGCTGAGGACCAGGCGCTTTAATTCCATCAGCTCATTCTTAGCGCCGACAAAATTTGTTACGTTGTCTGACCAAATTTGCCGCGGCTTTCGTATGGTACATATGAAGCGCTTTACTCCATGTAGAAAAGCAACTGTGGATAAGTCCTTTATAAGCTCCAGATGAACAGCCTTGGTAGCGAAACAAATGAAGACGCAGACGTAGCACTTGATTGGAGCCTTGTTGCGTTCCTCCGGTTTGTAGAAAAACGGCCCACAAAAGTCCACGCCTGTGATCTCAAAGGCATGAGAACCATCGAGCCGCTCCTTTGGAAGATCCGCCATAATATGCTCCAATACCCTGGGCTTCAGTCGAAAACATCTTACGCACTTGTTTACTGGCTTGTTTACCGTCTTCCTCCCCCCAATAGGCCAATATTGGGATTGAATTAGTCCAAGCAAAGCTCGAGGACCAGCGTGCAGATTCCGCTCATGAAAATGGGAGATTATTGCAAGAATCAGTGGATGGCTGCTGGGCAAGATGATTGGATGACGGCCATCAAAATCCAACGAAGAGTTTTTCAGTCGACCATCTACCCTGAGAAGTCCAAACTGATCCATGAATGGCGATAACGATGCAATTGAGCTCGATGAGGAGACTGCTCCCCTTGCCCGCAGTGACTTCATGTCCTCCCATAGCTGAGTACGCTGGACTAGTCGTAGCAATACCTGGGTTCCATGTTCAATGACTGAGACAGTGAGTCCGGGGCGCCGAAATCGGTTGCAAAACTTGTGAATGTATCCGAAAACGCGTTGCAAAGAAGCAAATGAATTCGCATACTTGGAATCAGCAATAATTTCCATGTAGGGCGATTTAACCAGAAGAGCCTTCCGACGAAGTTCAAGGGCTGGCTTATCAGGTAGCACAGTGGGTGGCCAGTCATCTGAGGAGCCGCAAAGAAATGGAGGACCATGAGCCCAAAGAGGTGACTCATTCAGCTCAGTCGGATGAGCCCCTCGAGACAGAATGTCGGCTGGGTTTAAAGCTGTGGGAACATAGCGCCATTCCATTTTTTCGGTCATTTCCTGAATCGTTGATACTCTATTTGCAACAAATATATTAAATCTTGACGGCTCGTCCTGAATCCAAGAGAGCCCAACGGCAGAATCACACCAACAGTAACACCGTCCCTTGAAGACATTCATTCCAGCTATCTCAGATATGAGCCTAGCCAGCAACTCCGCTCCACAAAGCTCCAACTTTGGTACTGTAAGTGTCTTCAAAGGAGCCACACGAGATTTGGCACAAAGTAAGTGACTGCTGGAATGCTGACCCTTGGACACGACATAAATGCATGCACCATAAGCCTCGATGCTGGCATCGCAAAATCCGTGAATTTCCAGCGTAGAGTCTGGAAGGAGTACAAGCCGAGGAAATTCAAGTCGACGACCAAAACTGACCAAAACTGGTGCATATTTCCTGCCACTCGGTGTTCAGTGCGACTGGAAGGCTTCATCCCAGGACAACTTCTCTTGGCACAAACGCTGGAGAAAGATTTTGGATTTAGTAATTACGGGACCAGCTAGTCCGAGAGGATCGTAGAATCGCGCTATGGATGACAAAACAGAGCGCCTGCAGGAACTCAAAGAAGATTGAAGGGCCGAGAACGAAAATAATAGTAGATCAGAAACCGGATCCCACGCAAGTCCTAAGGTTTTAGTCACATGGCTGCCATCGTCCATCGTCCAAAATTCCAGTAGTTTGCTCCCGAATTCGGATATCCTCTTCCTGAGAGCTGGCTTCAGATATCAAGTCATCCACGTAGAAGTCACGGATTTCAGCTCCAACTGGAAACGCCATCTGCTCGTCTATTGCCAACTGATGCATCGCTCGCACAGATAAATAGGAGGCAGGCTTCGTCCCAGTGTCCAATTGAAACACACGCAAGTCTTCTTCCCTGGAGTTTCTCCACAGAATACACTGCAAGTTGCTATCCTCGGTCGAGACTCTTACACATCGATACATCTTACAGATATCTCCCGTAATCGCAACGGCGTATGACCGAAATCGAGCAAGAATATGAAACAGTTTGGGTTGGATTACGGGACCAGCCGTTAAAACGTCGTTCAGGGAATATCCAGATGAGGTTGAAGCGGATCCATCAAAAACGACGCGAAGCTTGGTCGTAAAACTATCTTCCTTCATGACGCAATGGTGAGGCAAAAAATATCGGCAGTTGCTGATTGACTGGGTAGGAACCTGAGACATATGGCCCAAATCAAGGTATTCCTTTATGAATGCTGCATACGGAGATTTAACATCAGGGCGACGATCTAACTTTCTCTCAAGGGTCAGGAATCTACGAAGCGCTTGATTGTAAGATTCTCCCAGGAGATCCAAATTATATTTAGCTGGCAGACGAACACAATAATCGCGAACAAAGTGTGCTTCACAATCTAGCTCTTCTTTGGTAGACTTTACTATTGGTTCGATGCAATTTTCTACCTCTCAAAACCTCCGAAGAAGCACCTCAAGCCGATCCTCTGAACTATTATCCTCAGCTGCTACGGCCCGAGCGCGAGAGACCATCAAAGAAGAACCTTTTAAACGAGAACAACCTCCAGACACGACCCATCCCAAGCGCGTTTTCTGAATTGAAGGCAATCCTGGCAGTAGTTTGACCTGACCAGCACAAAGGAGTTCGTAAAACAGGCTTGCGCCAATTAACAGATCGACGCGCTGCGGCCTATGAAACTCCGGATCTGCTAATGGTATGTTCGATGGAATGTCCCAGTTTTGAGTGTCAATTCCAAAGCTTGGCTGTCGATCGGTTATGCTAGAGGCTACAATGGCAGTGATGAGAGTTGAGTAATCCGATGAGCGAGAGTGCAGGCTAACGTTGACCGAAAATCCATCCGTGACGAAGCTAGAGTCGCCTATTCCCGAGACTGCCGTCGATGATTTCATTTTTCGAAGCTGAAGCTGATTCGCGAAACGAGAAGTTATTAGATGCAACTGGGAGCCGGAATCCAGCAACGCTCGGCAGGGAACTAAAACTCCGGAACGATTTTTGACCAAGACCGTGGCCGTGGCAAGTAGAACAACACCATTCCTGAGGTCTTGGGCAATAAGGGCAGACGAGGTAGCCGCTGAAGTAGAGGGCTCAGTGGTATGCTCAGACGGCGTAGACTCAGACAGCGCAGACTGAGATGGAGTATACGGCGCTGATTTCCCTTGGACTGCGGTATCTTCAGGGCTACCAAAATGAAGGAGGGTATGGTGTCTACCTTTGCAGGTACGACAGTTGCTCGACGTGCACTGAAGTAATCGATGCCCTGTTCTGAGACAATTTATACACAACGAAAGCCGCTTGGCTTCTTTATGGCGATTTGTGGGGGACAGCGCCTTAAACTTCTGACAGGGCTGGACCTCGTGAGCACCATCGTTGCACAGCGCGCAGCGTGCTACGGTTTGGTTCGTTGTAACCAATGTGGACCTAGAATTATTATGCTTTCTACTTCTGCCCACCTGATTGCTCAGCGCATAGCTTGCCATAGAAAAGTCCAAGCGAACAGCCATGTACCAACCGTATATACAAAGGCGGCCGGTGTAAGAAACGTTTCTTGCGAGAAGATGACCGAAAAGAGAAGCGCAAGCCAACAGCTACGTGCACTACAGAATATGCAGGGGAGGCCGGTGTATATATGTATGGATAACTTATGTGGTCGATGACACTGGTTGAGATGGCAATTAGTTTAGACCTTTGAATGCTATATTAGTTTGTGATTGCACTGATGGATTGTTTATTGCACAATCACGTCGGGGTCACCAAATGTTAAGCTATTAAGCGTTTTTAATAACTGTTGCAATATTTAATTTAATGAAAGTCGAGAGGGCTTATAAAATTCACAATTTATTTGCACATGTAAGCCAACTTATCGCGTATGTACATATGGGTCGAACGATTGATGCAAGGATGTTACTCCAATAGCTGCAACGATTAGCTCAAGACTGCCCATGCAAGGGCTGACGGGCCAAATTGCCGGGTCCTATGCAGCAAGCTTAGACGCGAGCGAGAGCGTAGGATAGCCCGAGAGCGTTAGAGCTGCTCGGGGACGCTGTTAAACCGAGTTCGAGAGATTGCGATATAAGGAGACGAAAGAATTCCGCTGCATGCGCATATGCGGTAGCAAATGATCTTTGCAGTGGGGGCAATGGAAACGACAACACCAAAATGCATTTCCTTTGGGCCGCACCACTGGCAATAATTTAAAATATTTAAGCTGCTTGACCCGACAACCACCAATTTCGGGTTCCTCCATTTTGTATCGTGTTTGCTTTATTTTTTTTTTTTAGTCGTTTTAGTCTTGAACGATTTGAAATATGTCTAAGAGCGAACTATTTTGTATCATTGTTTTGAAGGGTTGCATTTTATTTGCCGCCACAAAATGCCATCTTAACTCAGATTCAACGTCCGTGTATGCGAACTAAAGTCACCTACACGCACTCCGATAATGTGATACGCCAGAGAAAAATTCTTGAAAAACTTTTTGGAAATCGCTTGACGGGCAGTAAGAAGAGCTGGGGTATCCCTTGGAGAATAATAATGCTGTCAGCTGTAGCGGTATTCAGCAACCGAGATTTGTATTTCAAGGCTCTTCACTTGGAAAGTTTTCTCCGTATACCAAAAAGCACAACACCCGTCGTATATCCGTGTTAAACAAGTTGTTCATGACAAAAATCACAGACATGTTATCCACTGGAGCGGCAGTCCAATCGATTGTAGGACTAGGCCTGCATGTTACCCGTGTGAAGATTTCAAGCGACTTCTCCCATATTAATGTATATTGGCTGGGCCGCACAGATGAGAAAGAAGGAGGTGCTCCCGAAACAGAGCTGTGGCACTATAGCAGTCAACGCCAACATGAGCTCACACAACTGCGTCTTATGGGTAAAATACCCCGTATAAAATTTATCCGCGACAAGACGTGCGGTATTGGATATGTTCAGACGCTCGAAAGTACCATCAGCTCGTTGCGCTCCGAAAACGAGAGATCCTGGAAAACTCGGACTTATCAGAGTGGACATGGGTTCCATCCGCTCTGAACGTAGCAGATGATGGAGCAAAGTGCACCAAAGAATCGAGTTTCCAACCAGACGCGAGATGGTTCCCCGGTCCTCCGGTTCCTATTTGATGAAGAAGAATACTAGCCAACTGCACAGCTCAACTCGAGTAATCTTTTGCAACATGGAAGATGTCAACATCGTTATATACCGGATGGTCCAAGAAGAGGCTTACTCTGAAGAAATGGCTCTTCTACGACAAGGAAGCATCGTGAGTAAGAATAGTTTGATCTACAAATTATCGCGTATCTCGATGAAACAGGTGTGCCGAGAATACGCGGCCGCATAGATAAGTCGATCGGCACAACAAGGAACCTGAAACGGCCTGTAATTCTACCCGGCGGTCATAACGTCACTAATCTTATTATTGATTATTTTCATCGGAAGTTTCAGCATCAGCTTACTGAGATCGTCGACAACGAGATGAGACAATTGTACCACATATCAGGACTGCGAGCAGGAGTTCGCGACATAGCGAAAACCTGCCAAAGATGTCGCAATAAAGGAGGGCTTCCAGAGGCACCGGAGATGGGAAGCTACCACCAGAGAGGCTGGCAATCAACGAATTGCCATTCACAAACAGAGGTATCGACTAATTTGGACCACTGGAAGTAAACGTAGGAAGATGACGCGAGCAACAATGGGGGGTACTATTCACGTGCCTCACCGTGCGAGCAGTACACATCGAACTGACAAACTCCCAGTCAACAGACGCATTCATGCTCACATTTGAAATGTTCGTAGCCCGTCGAGGAGTCCCTAAGAGAATCGTGTCAGACAAAGGGACAAACTTCCGAGGAGCCAGCCGATTACTACGAGAAGAAATCGAAAGAGTCCTACCGAACGAACTGGAAACCAAGTACCCTCAAATAGAATGATCCTTCATACCCCCAGGAGGACCCCATATGAGAGGTGCGTGGGAAAGGATGATTAGATCGGTGAAATCTATACTAGCCGAATACAAAGGGCGACAGCAGCGCAATAAGAGTTATGCTTGGTAAGAGTTTTCGCATTGCAGGGCAGATCGTGGACAGCTTCAGAAAACGATGGCTGAAGGAATACCTACCGTGCCTTACGCCACGAACCAAGTGGCATGGACCTCCAACTAACCCCATCCAACTCGGAGACGTCGTGGTTCTAGCAGACGAAACAAGCCTCAAGGTGCAGTTACCTTCAAGTAGCCAAGGACGGGATCGGTCGCAGCGCGGTGAACCGCACTGCATCTAGACTGCTAAGTCAGCCAATAGTTAAGCCAAGTTAGAAGTGAAGACAACGAATCGAACCATGGACCAAGACGTAACCAGAAGCTTGGCACACATCACGACAAGCGACGAAGTTTGTGAAAGAGGGAATGTTACGGCAGAAACCGCAGTGGCAGTAAAAAATATTCCTAAATACCTAAAATGTACCCAATAGCACAAACATTAACAGGAAGAAGAAGAACATGAAGGAAGGCAGCGGTGAAAAGTTAAAACTGAAGCGGTACAAGTTTTTTAGCCCCTCTAATATTTAATACCCCTGCACCATCTTTTGTAACGTTTGTATTTACGTTTCCTAATTATTCCACGATCCATATGGGATGTTATTTATAGCTTATTCCCACAGGCGACCATCCACCATCCATTTCTGGAATGGTCCGTAAGGTTAGGCCATTCCGAAGTTTGACCGGTTAGCTCTATGCGATATTTAGCCGATGGTTTTCACATGCAACTCAGAATAATTCACATAGACGAATAAAAGATATTAAATGCGAAAAAGTATACATTTTTTGTGACAAAATGAACAAAAATACAACAACAAAAGCACTAAGGTATGTGTGTACAGTGTATGTACAGAAAGATAACAATGTTTTAAAAATTTGTTTTTTTCGTACGGCTTAGGCAATTTTGTAATGGCTTATATAATCCTTTCCACCGACTGTTTAAAATCAGCAGAAGTGTTGCTCCGATCCGGCTGTTCTGTTATAGGTTTCGCATCTGTCAAAAAATCCCACCGTTCCCTTTAGATGTGTTGTGTTGGAAAGGCTATTAACCGCAGGTTTCTATGCGATGTTTGGTTGATAGTTTTCAAATGCAACCCTTACACTGAACACTGAGCACATCCCGGGGGAGTGGTGGAAGTTTTTGACAGATGTGAAACCTCGATTCCCACACTTCAATTGGGGCAATGTAAACAATTGTAAATTATTAAATTGGCTATGTTATTGGCTATAATAAAGCAATCCATATATGTACAATAAACGTTACTCTTTGGACTCCCTTAAAAATTGCAGCAGCTCTGATTGGAAGTTGGGTTGGCTGCTAGCAATTTGGTGGTGTATCTCTCGCTTTGTTTTTTGGTGCTCATCCTTTAATCTCCAGAAGATTTTGCAAATAAGTCCGCTTTAGTGCGGCGCCTTGGTTGCAGAAATAATACTAGAGCTGCAGTTCTATCTGTCCTGGTCGACATTAGAGGAGTTATTTCAGGACCCCCATAAATCCGCAGCACTATTATTCCAAATGTTTAGAGCGAGATTTTCCATTTATTCTGTATAATGGCTGCAAACTAATAATCATAAAAAAAAGCATATACATTCATGTGTACTTATTACCACCAATTTCTGGTTCCTCCATTTTGTATCGTGTTTGCTATTTTTTTTTTTTTTTTTTTAGTCGTTTTAGTCTTGAACGATTTGAAAAATGTCTAGGAGCGACCTATTTTGTATCATTGTTTTTTAGTATAGTAGTATTTGAAAACCATCGGCTAAATATCGCATAGAAACGTGCCTTACAGGAACATCCCAGATGGATGATGGAATAACTGGGAAATGTTCGGAACAGCAATACCTTACGGACCATCCCCGAAATGGATGGTGGATGGTCGTCAGTGTGAGCTTATAAAAACTCACGGGAGTACCGTATACAATTTATTGTATTGCATTTATATTTTATTACTTACGATATATTGGTTTCACCGCTCATTGTGAAGTATATACTTTGCTTACGTATTATATAGATACAGTGTATTTATATGTAGATAATACGGTTTTTCAAGATTAAAACTTAGCAAAGCAAGAAATAAATAACATTTTAAATGTTACACTCATTTTATTTACCGCCACAAAATCCCATCGCAAGAGTCTTAACTCAAATTCAACGTCCGTGTATGCGAACTAAAGTCACCTACAAACACAAACACTCTGTGCCTAGGTATTTCACCTGTGATTTTGGAGTCAGCCTAGTTTGGTCAATTTTCGGGGGGGTCCATATCGGTACATTGTACCTCTTGGTAAAGAGGATGAGGTCCGTCTTGTCCGCGTTGATACTGAGTCCTACCTCTTCCGCCCACTCACGTATCTCCCTGAGTGTACGTTCCATTATGGAGCTGAGGGTCGATGGACATACACCCGTAAAAAGTATGCTTATGTCGTCTGCATAAGCTGTTATTTTTGGGGCCTTCCTTTCAAATCTCTTAATGAGGTCGTCGACCACCAAATTCCACAGTAGTGGCGACAGGACTCCACCCTGGGGTGTGCCTCTGTGTGCCCCCTTTACCATGGAAGCAGTGCCCCACTCCGATTGCACCCGTCTACAACTTAGGAGGTTTTTCATCCAGACATTGTATGCCCAGGGTGTATGTTATTCGCTTCTAGGCGACTTGTTATTGCGGTTGTGGCCAAGTTGTTGAATGCTCCTGAGATGTCCACAAATGCTCCCAAAGCATACTTTTTGTTGTGAAGGGTTCTCTCGATGGTGGCTACTAGCGAGTGTAGTGCCGTCTCCACAGATTTCCCCTTGGTGTAGGCGTGCTGGTTTGTTGACATCAGTCCTCCTACCTCATTCCTGATGTGTAAATCCAACAGCTTTTCTAGTGTTTTTAGTAGAAAGGAGGTAAGGCTTATCGGTCTGTAATCCTTGGGACTCGCGTGGCTGCACTTTCCTGCCTTAGGGAGGAAGACAACTCTCGAGGTTCTCCATTGGATGGGGATATAGCCCGTACTTAGGCATGCTGAGTATATTGCGAAGAGCCATGGGGTAATAACATCTTTGGTCAACTGCATCATGGCTGGGAATATCCCGTCCAGTCCTGGTGCTTTTACCAGACCTGTTCCTCAGTTGCTAGGTACTGATGCTCCTTGGCGTCAGTGACCTCGGTGCATCCAGGGAAGTGCGCCTCCATTAGTGCTGTTAGGGCTTCTTTACTGCCCTCTGTCCACTGTCCGTTGTCTAGTTTTAGTTGGCTCTGTACTGTCGGCTGCTTTGAAGGCAGCTTCCGGAGCCTAGCGGTTTCGGGCACTTTCTCGATGTTGGAGCAGAAGTTTCTCCACGAGTTCCTTTGTGCCTTTTGAGGACTCTCCAGTCAGATACCAAGGTACTCTTTCCCGTGACAAGAGTTAGGTCTAGCACGTTTGACGAGGTGGGACCCACGAAGGTGTGTTCCTCCCCCACGTTTGCTACATCTAAGTTAGTGGATAAGATAAAGTCTAGGAGTGACTCACCTCTATCGTTGGTGTCAGGGCTTCCCCACACATTGTGATGGGCGTTGGCGTCTGCACCGATGAGGAGTTGGAGATTTTTGGAGCCGGCTTCTGTCACCAGACTCCTAAGTTCTTCCGGCGGGGCGGGCCTGTCGTGTGCCATGTAGCAGGAAGCTGCCATTAGGCGCTTTTCCTCGCTCTCCAGCATCACCACCGTCAGGTCATCCGTGCTGTAATGAGACATAAGATGAGCATGGATTCCCTTCCGTACGAGTACGGCGGTTCTGTTCCTGCTTACCGATGTTGAGTAGAGAAGGCTGTAATTTGAGGACTTTAGTCCGGCCACAGAGTTGCCTGACGCAATCCACGGCTCCTGGACTAAAGCTATGTCGGCGGGCCCTTGCTCCATGGCAATGAGGAGCTCCGCCGACGCTACCTTGCTTTTATGGAGATTGAGTTGCAGCACCCTTAGTGTCATGGGTGGCTAACTCAACCTCGCACGACGGGTTGACTATGATTGTCAGGTCACCGTCCTCCTCCTCTTCCGAGTCGTCCAGCGCAAGACCCTGGGCGGCCTCCACTATGGTCTCCAGACCTAGGTCCTTCTCGACCTCGCCTGCCTGGAGGGTGTGCGCATCTTTGTCCTCGGGGTGTCGCTTTTTCAGCCGTAGGTATACGCTACCTACGCCCCACGCCATCTTCCCGAACTTGGGATACAAGATGTCCTCCGCGTCCTTGCTGATCTGGAGGATCACGTGCTGGCCCCCCTCGTTGGGTAGTGGGCTACCGGCGTGCAGAGCCTTCCAGTCAGCCGTTGGCACGTCCGGATTTTGCCTCTGCAGCAGCTTCAGTGCTCGCTCCCCCTGGACAGCAATGGGGAAGAGCACCTTCGCCTTTGGTATGGACGGGATCAGCTCCCTGTCTACCACCTCCAGCTTGGCCCCCTCCCACAGAGCTTCCAGTAGGGGCACCTTCTGCACCAGCCACTGCCGCGTTGGGTCGTCATTGCACTTGAGGATTTTGACCCCGTTCAGCCATCCCGCTCCATCGAACGTGGGCATGGGAGCGCTATGGTCCTCCTCCATTCGCGAGAACAGTGCCTCGACGAGCTGCGCGTGGACTAACTTCCACTGCGGCGCCGTCATCTTCCCGTTCTCATCGCTGCGATCGATCAAGGCCACAATGAGATGTCTCTTGGACACCTCGCTCATGGCCTTCTGCCTCGGCTTCCTCGTCTTCGGCTGGGGGGTGTCCACCTTGGGCCCGCGTTGCCGCTTGCTCGCCGGAGTGTCTTTGGCAGCACTCTCGATCGAGCGTTGCCTCTTGGTGGCCAACATCTCCTCCACCTTGTTGGCGAATCCACCGTTTGTTGCCTTCATCTGCGGCAGCTGCGCGTAGTATTCGCGGCCCTCCTGTACCCGTTGCTCAGCCCAGGCTAGCTTGGACTTCTCCTCTTGGGAGATATCCGCCTTGCCCCGGAGCCGGCTCAGTAGCTTGAGGGCCGCCTTATACTGAGCTTTTGCCTTCATCCCCTCCCTGGAACGCTTCGGCCCTTCCCTACGCAGGGAGCTGGTACCTGGTTCCGGCGAGCGGAGAAGGCTTTCCTCTTCGGTCTTGCTAAGGGATAGCACGCTCTCCAGGTCCGAGTCTGCATCGACAACGGCACCCGCGCGGCTCACCCTGCAACGCGTCGTTTTTGTGGCAGTAGTATTACAACTGACATGACCTGCTCCCGCCATGCCCGAGGTGTGACCGCTGGCGACACGCAGAGAGGATTGCTCCTCCCCGTGCCCGCCGGTGGTAGCAGTCACGCTTTCCACCGACGTTTGGGTTGACATCCCAACCCGTGTTTGCTCCTTATCTACCTCCATATTTGGCCCGAAGGTCCATACTGGTTAATGTTTTTCGGGGGGACCACCCCCTAGCGTTTTATGCCTGGCCGCCAGGCACCTCTAGCCATGGCCTTGGTTCAGTTCCCCCGACTTTAGATCGGGAAGACGATGGACCATAGCCTTAGCTAGACACTGCATTACCCCGGGCAAGGCAAGCGACAGTGCATTATCCTCGCCCGGGATAATGCAGTGTCCATTGCCCAGCCGGCACCCTCGTGGAGGGTTCAGCTAGAGGGTTTTTGCCAGCCCATAGTCAATTACTAATCGCCATTTTTTCTCTGTTGAACCCGGAAGGGCTTTCTTTGGGACTAATAAAAGTGGGCTATTATAAGGTGAAACAGACGTTTCAACAATATTTTGTTCAATTAACTTTCCAACTTGATGCTGGATTTCTTCTATTTGGCTTTGCGGGCATCGATAATTTTTTACATATACTGGTTCATCATCATTAAGTCTCAGTTTTTGCTTATAGAAATTGTTCGTTGTGATTGGTTCGCTTTCAAGTCCGAACACATCGCTATACTGGGTGCATATTTCTTCTAGTTGTTTCTTAAACAAAGTTGGAAAATTTTTCTTTAATGTATTAATTACAGACTCTTTTCTATTGTCTTTGAGATTTTGAACTACCTCGTAGTTAGGTTAGGTTAACCCGGACGGCCCTCAGCGGGGCCACGCATAGGCCAATATGGCCCTTAGTTATCCGGATGGGGGTGTGTATGAACCGTCGCGGGAGTGTTAATGTGGTTTTAAAAAGTCCCCGAGAATCGAGGTGTTTTTAGAATAGGCCAGCAGTTCCTGTGGCGTCCTTTTGGAGGCATCTTCCAGTGATGCCAACACTGGGGCGCCCAGGTATCTCCTCCTTGCCCTTGAGAGAGCCGGACAGTTGCAGATGAGATGTTCCAGGGATTCGATAGCCCCAGGTTCCTCACATTTCCTACAACTGTCTCTGTTGGTGATGCCTAGCTTTGCTGCATGTGCAGCAGCCAGACAGTGACCTGTTAGTATCACCACTAGCAATCTACAGTCCTTTCGTGGTAGGTGCAGTAGGTGCAGTAGGTAGTGGCTAAGTTTCTCGTTGCGCTCCTTGCACATTATCTTCGAGGTTCTGCAGGTGGTGGTACTCCTCCACCTGCAATCAGTCTGTGCTCTAGCCTGCTTCTCTAGATCGCCTTGCAGCGTTCTGAGGGAGACAGGCACGTTCTCGGTTCTCCTATTCTCCAGCCCGACGCCTTCCTTAGCTAGTACGTCCGCCGCTTCGTTTCCTTCGATGCCCTGGTGGCTGGGAACCCAATAGATCCGCACTGTCTTTGTCGTGCTTAGGATGTCTAATGCCTCCCTGCTCGCCAAGACACTTCTGGAACTGACCGCGGACGACTGCATGGATCTTATCGCCGCTTGGCTGTCGACGAATAGGTTGACCGCATCGTGTGCTCGTTCTGTTAGGAGAGCGACCTCCGCTGCCTTCCCGATGGCAAAAACTTCTGCCTGGAATATGCTGCATTGGTCCGGTAGCTTATACGACAGCCTTATCTCAGGGTCTGTACAGTATAGGCCCGCTCCTACTCCTCCTTCCATCTTGAAGCCGTCTGTGTATATGTTGAGGTGCTCAGTTTGGTCCCTTCCAATTTTCCAGTCTTCAGGTCCCAAAGATGTGGTTGTTTTGACGTCAAGGCAAGTTTGGGGGGTCATGTAATCAGTTGATCTGGTCATGTCCCTGCCAATTGAACTGTGCCCGTATCCTTGTATGGATAGGTTTCCTGATGCTATAAGGCGTTGTGCTGCCTTTCCCGCAATCAGGCGAGCGTGAATGTCCAGGGGGTCGATTCCGAGTATAGTTTCGAGTGCTTTTGTTGGGGTTGACCTCAGCGCCCCTGTAATACAGAGCAGAGCCTGTCGCTGAGTCTTTTCCATAAGCTTATGGTATGTCTTCTTTTCAATAGCCTGCCACCACACTAAGGCTCCATACAGCAGAGTTGGTCGCACCACCGAGATGTAGATCCAGTGCATTAGAGCATAAAGCGCAATGGTAGCCTTCTTCACCCTTTCCACTAAATTGGGCCTCCATGCCAGCTTGCTGTCCAGTACTGTGCCTAGGTATTTCACCTGTGATTTTGGAGTCAGCCTAGTTTGGTCAATTTTCGGGGGGGTCCATATCGGTACCTTGTACCTCTTGGTAAAGAGGATGAGGTCCGTCTTGTCCGCGTTGATACTGAGTCCTACCTCTTCCGCCCACTCACGTATCTCCCTGAGTGTACGTTCCATTATGGAGCTGAGGGTCGATGGACATACACCCGTAATAAGTATGCTTATGTCATCTGCATTGGCTGTTATTTTTGGGGCCTTCCTTTCAAATCTCTTAATGAGGTCGTCGACCACCAAATTCCACAGTAGTGGCGATAGGACTCCACCTTGAGGTGTGCCTCTGTGTGCCCCCTTTACCATGGAAGCGGTGCCCCACTCCGATTGCACCCGTCTACAACTTAGGAGGTTTTTGATCCAGACGTTGATTGCAGGGTGTATGTTATTCGCTTCTAGGCGACTTGTTATTGCGGTTGTTGCCACGTTGTTGAATGCTCCTGAGATGTCCACAAATGCTCCCAAAGCATACTTTTTGTTGTGAAGGGCGCTCTCGATGGTGGCTACTAGCGAGTGTAGTGCCGTCTCCACTGATTTCCCCTTGGTGTAGGCGTGTTGGTTTATTGACATCAGTCCTCCTACCTCATTCCTGATGTGTAAATCCAACAGCTTTTCTAGTGTTTTTAGTAGAAAGGAGGTAAGGCTTATCGGTCTGTAATCCTTGGGACTCACGTGGCTGCACTTTCCTGCCTTAGGGAGGAAGACAACCCTCGAGGTTCTCCATTGGATGGGGATATAGCCTGTACTTAGGCATGCTGAGTATATTGAGAAGAGCCATGGGGTAATAACCTCTTTGGTCAACTGCATCATGGCTGGGAATATCCCGTCCAGTCCTGGTGCTTTTATGGCCGCGAAGGAGTCTATGGCCCAGTGGATTCTCTTAGTGGTTAACAGACCTATTGGGGGGTGCTGTTCCTCAGTTGCTAGGTCCTGATGCTCCTTGGCGTCAGTGACCTCGGTGCATCCAGGGAAGTGCGCCTCCATTAGTGCTGTTAGGGCTTCTTTACTGCCCTCTGTCCACTGTCCGTTGTCTAGTTTTAGTTGGCTCTGTACTGTCGGCTGCTTTGAGAGCAGCTTCCGGAGCCTAGCGGTTTCGGGCACTTTCTCGATGTTGGAGCAGAAGTTTCTCCACGAGTTCCTTTGTGCCTTACGTATTTCCTTCTTGTAGTTCCTAAGTAGGATTTTATATTCCTCATTGACAATATCTTCGTTCGCTTGTTTGGCGATCTTGAAGAATTCCTTGAGGTTGTTCCTTTGGAGAGAGAGATCTCGGTTCCACCAGAGTGGCTTGGACCTCCTCTTCGTTCTCGAGGGTTTGCACGATGCATGGTAGGCGTTCAGTAACTCGTTGGATAGGGTCTTTAGGGACTTCTCTATATCCTCCGCAGATTTCACTGAGCCCGGACTCGCGAGCTTCGAAGTAACAGTCTTTTTAAGCTTTACCCAGTTTGTGTTTCGGGGGTTTCTATAGACTGTTATCTTCGAAGAGTGTTTGAATTCGCACTTGAACTGAATGTACTTATGGTCTGAGAAGGATGGTCTTTCGAGAACTCTCCAGTCAGATACCAAGGTACTCTTTCCCGTGACAAGAGTTAGGTCTAGCACGTTTGACGAGGTGGGACCCACGAAGGTGTGTTCCTCCCCCACGTTTGCTACATCTAAGTTAGTGGATAAGATAAAGTCTAGGAGTGACTCACCTCTATCGTTGGTGTCAGGGCTTCCCCACACATTGTGATGGGCGTTGGCGTCTGCACCGATGAGGAGTTGGAGATTTTTGGAGCCGGCTTCTGTCACCAGACTCCTAAGTTCTTCCGGCGGGGCGGGCCTGTCGTGTGCCATGTAGCAGGAAGCTGCCATTAGGCGCTTTTCCTCGCTCTCCAGCATCACCACCGTCAGGTCATCCGTGCTGTAATGAGACATAAGATGAGCATGGATTCCCTTCCGTACGAGTACGGCGGTTCTGTTCCTGCTTACCGATGTTGAGTAGAGAAGGCTGTAATTTGAGGACTTTAGTCCGGCCACAGAGTTGCCTGACGCAATCCACGGCTCCTGGACTAAAGCTATGTCGGCGGGCCCTTGCTCCATGGCAATGAGGAGCTCCGCCGACGCTACCTTGCTTTTATGGAGATTGAGTTGCAGCACCCTTAGTGTCATGGGTGGCTAACTCAACCTCGCACGACGGGTTGACTATGATTGTCAGGTCACCGTCACCGTCTTCCTCCTCCTCCGAGTCGTCCAGCGCAAGACCCTGGGCGGCATCCACTATGGTCTCCAGACCTAGGTCCTTCTCGACCTCGCCTGCCTGGAGGGTGTGCGCATCTTTATCCTCGGGGTGGCGCTTTTTCAGCCGTAGGTATACGCTATTGGTATGGACGGGATCAGCTCCCTGTCTACCACCTCCAGCTTGGCCCCCTCCCACAGAGCTTCCAGTAGGGGCACCTTCTGCACCAGCCACTGCCGCGTTGGGTCGTCATTGCACTTGAGGATTTTGACCCCGTTCAGCCATCCCGCTCCATCGAACGTGGGCATGGGAGCGCTATGGTCCTCCTCCATTCGCGAGAACAGTGCCTCGACGAGCTGCGCGTGGACTAACTTCCACTGCGGCGCCGTCATCTTCCCGTTCTCATCGCTGCGATCGATCAAGGCCACAATGAGATGTCTCTTGGACACCTCGCTCATGGCCTTCTGCCTCGGCTTCCTCGTCTTCGGCTGGGGGGTGGCCACCTTGGGCCCGCGTTGCCGCTTGCTCGCCGGAGTGTCTTTGGCAGCACTCTCGATCGAGCGTTGCCTCTTGGTGGCCAACATCTCCTCCACCTTGTTGGCGAATCCACCGTTTGTTGCCTTCATCTGCGGCAGCTGCGCGTAGTATTCGCGGCCCTCCTGTACCCGTTGCTCAGCCCAGGCTAGCTTGGACTTCTCCTCTTGGGAGATATCCGCCTTGCCCCGGAGCCGGCTCAGTAGCTTGAGGGCCGCCTTATACTGAGCTTTTGCCTTCATCCCCTCCCTGGAACGCTTCGGCCCTTCGCTACGCAGGGAGCTGGTACCTGGTTCCGGCGAGCGGAGAAGGCTTTCCTCTTCGGTCTTGCTAAGGGATAGCACGCTCTCCAGGTCCGAGTCTGCATCGACAACGGCACCCGCGCGGCTCACCCTGCAACGCGTCGTTTTTGTGGCAGTAGTATTACAACTGACATGACCTGCTCCCGCCATGCCCGAGGTGTGACCGCTGGCGACACGCAGAGAGGATTGCTCCTCCCCGTGCCCGCCGGTGGTAGCAGTCACGCTTTCCACCGACGTTTGGGTTGACATCCCAACCCGTGTTTGCTCCTTATCTACCTCCATATTTGGCCCGAAGGTCCATACTGGTTAATGTTTTTCGGGGGACCACCCCCTAGCGTTTTATGCCTGGCCGCCAGGCACCTCTAGCCATGGCCTTGGTTCAGTTCCCCCGACTTTAGATCGGGAAGACGATGGACCATAGCCTTAGCTAGACACTGCATTACCCCGGGCAAGGCAAGCGACAGTGCATTATCCTCGCCCGGGATAATGCAGTGTCCATTGCCCAGCCGGCACCCTCGTGGAGGGTTCAGCTAGAGGGTTTTTGCCAGCCTACCTCGTAGTTCGAAGTTGATTTAAATTTTAAATTATTAATGCTTACTATTTGGCATGTATCTGTTGTATTTAAGAATCGGACGAAGGCATTCTGGGCTGTTGCAATCGTGTTTGCAACATAAACGCACGATTTAATTTCCTGATTGGGAATTCTAATGTTTTTTTCTGCTGAAGACAACTCTATTTTGCGTATCACTTGGGATCTTGCTGGTAGAAGTGCTGAATTAGTACCAGCACTAAATGTAATTGGAACATAGATAGGATACTTTAGGTCTTGAGGTATAATTATAAACCAATCCTCGGAACTATTGTAATCTAATTCGCAATTAAATGTTTTTATGAAATCTAATCCTATTATTCCATCGCAAGGGATTGCGAAGTTTGGATGAAGTAGATGAAATTTGTATGGAATAATGTATTTGTCTGTTTGGAGTTCAATTAAGGCTAGTCCTTTGGAGTTTATTACTCCTTCACCTATGCCTCGAATGTCTATAATTCTATTGATTTGGATGTCGTGAAAGACATCAGAATTTTCTTTTATAATTGAAATATCTGCACCTGTATCGATCAAAAAAATTAATTTTTTATTTGTTGCTACATTTTTGAATGATACGAAATTGTTGAGACTTAATTTAACAGTATATATTTTATTATTTACTCTTGAGTATCTGGAGGTGTCTGGGAGTTTCCCGAACTATTTTGGGCAATTCGAACATTATTGTTGTTGTTATAATTGTTTCTATTTTGGTTATTGCCTCGGTTGTAATTATTCCTACCTCTGTTATAACTTCGTCCACCTCTATAGTTGTTTCTGTTATTGTTGTAATTATTGTTATTGTTATAGGAATTGTAGTTACCGCGGCCATTGCCTCTACCTCTTTGCGGTGGGTAACTACCTCCTCTATTGTTGCGGCCTCGTTGAAATAATATTGCACTAGAACTTCCAGTCATTTCCGTGCTGCAATGGATGTATTTTACCCATTACATCATTGAAAGTAACGAAGTTACCTGCTTCGAATATCATTTTCAACTTTTCATGCTCACAATTTCGTGTCATTGCAGTTATTGATTCTTTTGTGGAGAATTTTTCTGCATTTTCTGGGTCTAAGCCATCATCAATATATGATGCTTCCAATTGCTTTCGCAAATTGTCGATTTCCGTTGTATGTTGTGATGCTGTTTTGCCCTTTTGTTTAGTATTTGCCAATTTAGCTTTGAGTACGTCAGAAGATTCTCCTTTTACGTTACTTTTCAGCTTGGTAATGATTCCGGATAAAGTAGTTTCGTCTTGTACTTTGTACAAAATTGTGCCGGTTATTTTTGATTTAATAACCTCAACTGCTATATCTTCTTGGTTGCCTTTGGTTCTTTCCACAATGCGCAAAGCAGTAAGAAATCTGTTTAGTAATAGGGTTTTACCATCAAATTCAGGGACGGAAGAGGAAACCTGCTTCACATATTCCCTATCTAAGGTTACTTGGTTAGTCATCGTAATTTCTGTATTTTCCTCGAGCTTTTCAATATCACTATCACTATCTGAATTGATTATTGGTTTAGATTCATCTAAATCTTGTAACTGGTTCTCGTCGAATTCAGCTAGCAGATTTTGATTTTCTGGGATTGTTATTACAATACTCCGTCTAATACCAATGTTATGTTATCTAGTTTTTAAAGACGTTATAAATTTCTGACATTGATTTTTATGCTCCTGTGTCAATTTAGCATTGACTTGGTTTATTGTTATTACTATGTTATTGTATTGAGCTGTATCTGATCTTATTGTTTTGTCAGAATTGATACATTTGTATGATTTCTCGAATTTGTCTTTATAATCATTAATTTTTCTCGCTAATGCATTCCATTCCATTGTTCGATGGATACTGGAGTTTTTAGCGGTGTAAGCGCAGCATCAATATGGTTGTGGTGTACTCAATACCATGGCCTTTTCAGTTTTTGAACAATTGATTAAAGGGCTTGCGATTCGTTGGAAGGTTTCTATATATTCATTCTCGAATTCCACTATTTTGATGAATTCGCGATGTTTTTGCAATATTCGCAATGCATTTACTCTAAAATTTGGTTCGTTATTATAGATTTCATTTATTTTGTCCATAATTTTAAACCATATCTAAATTAACTGCTCTACTTGCATATTTTTTCATTATGCACTTATTGTGCAACTTATATAGCTTAGTTAGTGCATTTGCTAGCAACAAAACAACAATTATTATTAGCATAACTGTTATTACCTTTAAGTCGACTGATGCAGTTTCGACATTGTTAATTACGTTTGCGGTTGAGTCCGCTACTTTAGACTCTTGGTCCAACATCTTTCCTACTTCTGATATATTATCCTCTTTTGAGATAGAATTGGAACGCATTTAATTCTTGTTTTTTTTTTTTTTTTTTTTAAAAAAAGAATATATATATATATATTGTATTAAATGTTTTTTTTTATTATTTTTTTTTTTTTAGAGAAGGAAATATTTTTTTTTTTTAATTTTTTTTTTTATTATTAGTAATTACTTAAAAAGTTTTCTTTTCATTTTATATCAGTTTATTCCTATTTGATCAACGCAGTGATCTCCTGTCTAATGTTTCGTATGGCTTCACAGGCCTCACATACTCTATTACGAGCAACGCAATTATCGCTCAGTATTACAAAGGGTTCTTTTACATTTCATTGGTTTTTTTTTGTTACAATTTTTTTTTTGTATTATTATATTTTTAGGTTGCGGGTTCGGAGGTGCTTGTCTTCTTGCAGGCGGTTGGGGCGCCGGTGCTGGTCATCTTACAGGCGGTTGGGGCGCCGGTGCTCGTCTTCTTACAGGCGGTTGGGGCGCCGGTGCTGGTCTCCTTGCAACATGTGTATTTGCAGTGCGCCGACTCCAGTGGTCCAGGGCAGTCTGTTGGGCATCTTGGTTCCGGTTTTGTTATTATGTGCTTCTTCTTTGTGGTCGCTTGGGATACGAATGAGTTTATTATTTGTATTTTATTAGATGTTTCAGTTGTAGAGGTTGAGCTTTTTTTTTGTTCTTGCTGAATCGACTCGATATTGTCCATTTCAGCTTGTATCTTATTGCCTGTCTCCCAACTAATTGTTGTGTTGGGGGCAAATAGCAGTTTTAGTAACTCGGCTTTCCTATTTTTGAGCCGTTTATTTACTCCACTGTGCCTTTTTTTTGGCATTGCTCATTACCTCTACTCACTCAGTACGTATTCCAGGCTTTCCAATTCCGGTCCGTTGCTGCTTATGTTGTTTGCTGCTATCGTTGGTAATTCTCCTGTTAGTCGGACTGCTGGTGCTTCTAGTGGTGCCTGCTGTGGTACTGCTGTTGTTCTCCGCTCTCGTGCCGGCTCATTGTATTTTTATTTTATTTTCAATATATATTTTTTTTTTTTTCCGAACATTACATTACATTACATGTTCGTGAGTCCTGTCACGGTCGCCATGTACAAAGAGGGTTCAAATATAACTTGAACAGAGAAAAACACTTCTGTTCTGTCGTTTGGTTTTGGTAGGAATGAATCCAATTTATTCTTCATAAATTTCCTTAGCATAAAAGTACAAAATATTCTGTCGCTAAGAGCAGCGGCAGAACGGGATCATGTAGCATGCCATATGTATGTACATATGTATGTGTATATTTATGTTTGTAAGAATGTACATATATGCCTTCTGCATATGTGTACATTGGAATGCTCATTTGGGCACTTGGAATATATTGCCGACACTGCAGTTCTCACGCTGCAGGCCAGTCCACATACAAAGGACTGATCGTATTACAGCTCTTGAGTGCGGCTGTGTTACGTAAACATTGCGACAAAGTGTCTTTATTTTTATGAGCGTGATACTCTACATTAACTTTGGGCATATCATAAAGGAGCAGTACACGCGACTGATAGACAACAAGTGGCAAATAGGGCCACGTTGTCGCACAGCTCGGCAAACATGGCCGACCATAGATAAGAAGCGCACCTCAGAGCTCTGCAAACTAGGCAGGGAAAGGTGCAGCGCAGTCATACGTTCCCTCACAGGACACTGGCTAGTAGGCACCCACGCAAACAGGCTGGGTGCCCCATACAATGATTTCTGCCGCAGCTGCAGAGACGAGGACGAGGAGAAAACAGTGGAACACCTGTTCTGTTCCTGTCCAGCTCTCAGCAGAAGGAGGCTGCATCACTTGGGCTCTGCCTTTCTGAACGACATCTCGGAGATGTCCACGCTATGTCCCAGAAAGATCGTCAACTTTATAAGGGCATCTGGATGGGACAACTGTTGACATGAAGTCTCATCTGCAGGGAGGGAATGATCCCAAGCGGTATCACAACGGGCCGAAACCGGCCTAAGTGTGCTGGGCTCCGAGCGAGCTTGGCGGCCGTCTCTACCTAACCTAACCTAACCTTGGGCATATGACCACTTGACATATTGTATACACTACAATGCTGTGGGCATATCCTTATTTGGCATACGACATACTACAGGACTCCCTTAAAAATTGCAGCAGCTCTGTTTGGAAGTTGGTTTGGCTGCTCGCAATTTTCTGGTGTATCTCTCGCTTTGTTTTTGGTGCTCATCTATTAATCTCCAGAAGATTTTGCAATTAAGTCCGCTTTAGTGCGGCGCCTTGGTTGCAGAAATAATACTAGAGCTGCAGTTCTATCTGTCCAGGTCGACATAAAAGGAGTTATTTCAGGACCCCCGTAAATCCGCAGTGCATTTCGACATGCGTGTATTGTTTTTTATATAATGGCTGCAAACTACTAATCATAAAAAGCAAATACATTCATGTGTACTTTTTACCACCAATTTCGGGTTCCTCCATTTTGTATCGTGTTTGCCATATTTTTTTTTTGTTGTTTAGTCGTTTTAGTCTTGAACGATTTGAAATATGTCTAAGAGCGAACTATTTTGTATCATTGTTTTGAAGGGTTGCATTTTATTTACCGCCACAAAATCCCATCGCAAGAGTCCTAACTCAGATTCAACGTCCGTGTATGCGAACTAAAGTCACCTACACACACTCCGATAATGTGATACGCCAGAGAAAAATTCTTAAAAAAATTTTTGGAAATCGCTTGACGGGCAGTAAGAAGCGCTGGTATCCCTTGGAGAATAATAATGCTGTCAGCTGTAGCGGTATTCAGCAACAGAGCTTTGTTTTTCAAGGCTCTTCATTTGGAAAGTTTTCCCCGTATACCAAAAAGCACAACACCCGTCGTATATCCGTGTTAAACAAGTCGTTCATGACAAAAATCACAGACATGTTATCCACTGGAGCGGCAGTCCAATCGATTGTAGGACTAGGCCTGCATGTTACCCGTGTGAAGATTTTAAGCGACTTCTCCCATATCAATGTATATTGGCTGGGCCGCACAGATGAACAAGAAGGAGGTGCTCCCGAAACAGAGCTGTGGCACTATAGCAGTCAACTCCAACATGAGCTCACACAACTGCGTCTTATGGGTAAAATACCCCGTATAAAATTTATCCGCGACAAGACGTGCGGTATTGGATATGTTCAGACGCTCGAAAGTACCATCAGTTCGTTGCGCTCCGAAAAGGAGAGATCCTGGAAAACTTGTACTTATCAGAATGGACATGGGTTTCATCCGCTCTGAACGTAGCAGATGATGGAGCAAAGTGCACCAAAGAATCGAGTTTCCAACCAGACGCGAGATGGTTCCCCGGTCCTCCGGTTCCTATTTGATGAAGAAGAATACTAGCCAACTGCACAGCTCAACTCGAGTAATCTTTTGCAACATGAAAGATGTCAACATCGTTATATACCGGATGGTCCAAGAAGAGGCTTACTCTGAAGAAATGGCTCTTCTACGACAAGGAAGCATCGTGAGTAAGAAAAGTTTGATCTACAAATTATCGCGTATCTCGATGAAACAGGTGTGCCGAGAATACGCGGCCGCATAGATAAGTCGATCGGCACAACAAGGAACCTGAAACGGCCTGTAATTCTACCCGGCGGTCATAACGTCACTAATCTTATTATTGATTATTTTCATCGGAAGTTTCAGCATCAGCTTACTGAGATCGTCGAAAACGAGATGAGACAATTGTACCACATATCAGGACTGCGAGCAGGAGTTCGTGACATAGCGAAAACCTGACAAAGATGTCGCAATAAAGGAGGGCTTCCAGAGGCACCGGAGATGGGAAGCTTACCACCAGAGAGGCTGGCAATCAACGAATTGTCATTCACAAACAGAGGTATCGACTAATTTGGACCACTGGAGGTAAACGTAGGAAGATGACGCTGGTAACGATGGGGGGTACTATTCACGTGCCTCACCGTGCGAGCAGTACACATCGAACTGACAAACCCCCTGTCAACAGACGCCTTCATGCTCACATTTGAAATGTTCGTAGCCCGTCGAGGAGTCTCTAAGAGAATCGTGTCGGACAAAGGGACAAACTTCCGAGGAGCCAGCCGATTACTACGAGAAGAAATCGAAAAGTGGCAAAGCGAACCAAGTGGCATGGACCTCCAACTTACCCCATCCAACTCGGAGTCGTCGTGGTTCTAGCAGACGAAACAAGCCACAAGGTGCAGTTACCTTCAAGTAGCCAAGGACAGGATCGCTCGCATCGCGGTGAACCGCACTGCATCTAGACTGCTAAGTCAGCCAATAGTTAAGCCAAGTTAGAAGTGAAGACAACGAATCCAACCATGGACCAAGACGTAACCAGAAGCTTGGCACACATAACGACAAGCGACGAAGTTTGTGAAAGAGGGAATGTTACGGCAGAAACCGCAGTGGCAGTACAAAATATACCTAAATATCTAAAATGTACCCAATAGCACAAACATTAACAGGAAGAAGAAGAGCATGAAGAAAGGCAGCGGTGAAAAGTTAAAACTGAAGCGGTACAAGTTTTTTACCCCCTCTAATATTTAATACCCCTGCCCCATCTTTTGTAACTTAAAGCATTATAAACTAGCAGTGAAAATACACCACACATAACATCTGAATAAAGCAAAACTTAAACTACAAAATAACAAACGCAGCCACAACACGGCGCGGCAATAGCTGGGTTTTGAGCTGCGGTGTTTATTCGTCAGTCTATGCGTAAGGTTAGGCCGTTCCGAAGTTTGACCGGTTAGCTCTCTGCGATATTTAGCGGATGGTTTTCACATGCAACTCAGAATAATTCACATAGACGAATAAAAGATATTAAATGCGAAAATGTATGAATTGTCTGTGACAAAATGAACAAAAATACAAAAACAAAAGCACTAAGGTATGTGTGTACAGTGTATGCACAGAAAGATAACAATGTTTTCAAAATTTGTTTATTTCGTACGGCTTAGGCAATTTTCTAATGGCATATATAATCCTTTCCACCGACTGTTTAAAATCAGCAGAAGTGTTGCTCCGATCCGGCTGTTCTGTTATAGGTTTCGCATCTGTCAAAAAATCCCACCGTTCCCTGTAGATGTGTTGTGTTGGAAAGGCTATTAACCGCAGGATTCTATGCGATGTTTGGTTGATAGTTTTCAAATGCAACCCTTACACTGAACACTGAGCACATCCCGGGGGAGTGGTGGAAGTTTTTGACAGATGTGAAACCTCGATTCCCACACTTCAATTTGGGAAATGTAAACAATTGTAAATTATTAAATCGGCTATGTTATTGGCTATAATAAAGCAATCCATATATGTACAATAAACGTTACTCTTTGGACTCCCTTAAAAATTGCAGCAGCTCTGTTTGAAAGTTGGTTTGGCTGCTCGCAATTTGCTTGTGTATCTCTCGCTATGTTTTTGGTGCTCATCTATTAATCTCCAGAATATTTTGCAATTAAGTCCGCTTTAGTGCGGCGCCTTGGTTGCAGAAATAATACTAGAGCTGCAGTTCTATCTGTCCAGGTCGACATTAAAGGAGTTATTTCAGGACCCCCGTAAATCCGCAGTGCATTTCGACATGCGTGTATTGTTTTTTTATATAATGGCTGCAAACTACTAATCATAAAAAGCAAATACATTCATGTGTACTTATTACCACCAATTTCGGGTTCCTCCATTTTGTATCGTGTTTGCTATATTTTTTGTTTTTGTTTGTTTAGTCGTTTTAGTCTTGAACGATTTGAAATATGTCTAAGAGCGAACTATTTTGTATCATTGTTTTGAAGGGTTGCATTTTATTTACCGCCACAAAATCCCATCGCAAGAGTCTTAACACAGATTCAACGTCCGTGTATGCGAACTAAACACTACACACACTCCGATAATGTGATACGCCAGAGAAAAATTCTTGAAAAACTTTTTGGAAATCGCTTGACGGGCAGTAAGAAGCGCTGGTATCCCTTGGAGAATAATAATGCTGTCAGCTGTAGCGGTATTCAGCAACCGAGCTTTGTTTTTCAAGGCTCTTCATTTGGAAAGTTTTCCCCGTATACCAAAAAGCACAACACCCGTCGTATATCCGTGTTAAACAAGTCGTTCATGACAAAAATCACAGACATGTTATCCACTGGAGCGGCAGTCCAATCGATTGTAGGACTAGGCCTGCATGTTACCCGTGTGAAGATTTTAAGCGACTTCTCCCATATCAATGTATATTGGCTGGGCCGCACAGATGAACAAGAAGGAGGTGCTCCCGAAACAGAGCTGTGGCACTATAGCAGTCAACTCCAACATGAGCTCACACAACTGCGTCTTATGGGTAAAATACCCCGTATAAAATTTATCCGCGACAAGACGTGCGGTATTGGATATGTTCAGACGCTCGAAAGTACCATCAGTTCGTTGCGCTCCGAAAAGGAGAGATCCTGGAAAACTCGGACTTATCAGAGTGGACATGGGTTCCATCCGCTCTGAACGTAGCAGATGATGGAGCAAAGTGCACCAAAGAATCGAGTTTCCAACCAGACGCGAGATGGTTCCCCGGTCCTCCGGTTCCTATTTGATGAAGAAGAATACTAGCCAACTGCACAGCTCAACTCGAGTAATCTTTTGCAACATGAAAGATGTCAACATCGTTATATACCGGATGGTCCAAGAAGAGGCTTACTCTGAAGAAATGGCTCTTCTACGACAAGGAAGCATCGTGAGTAAGAAAAGTTTGATCTACAAATTATCGCGTATCTCGATGAAACAGGTGTGCCGAGAATACGCGGCCGCATAGATAAGTCGATCGGCACAACAAGGAACCTGAAACGGCCTGTAATTCTACCCGGCGGTCATAACGTCACTAATCTTATTATTGATTATTTTCATCGGAAGTTTCAGCATCAGCTTACTGAGATCGTCGAAAACGAGATGAGACAATTGTACCACATATCAGGACTGCGAGCAGGAGTTCGTGACATAGCGAAAACCTGACAAAGATGTCGCAATAAAGGAGGGCTTCCAGAGGCACCGGAGATGGGAAGCTTACCACCAGAGAGGCTGGCAATCAACGAATTGTCATTCACAAACAGAGGTATCGACTAATTTGGACCACTGGAGGTAAACGTAGGAAGATGACGCGGGCAACGATGGGGGGTACTATTCACGTGCCTCACCGTGCGAGCAGTACACATCGAACTGACAAACCCCCTGTCAACAGACGCCTCACATTTGAAATGTTCGTAGCCCGTCGAGGAGTCTCTAAGAGAATCGTGTCGGACAAAGGGACAAACTTCCGAGGAGCCAGCCGATTACTACGAGAAGAAATCGAAAAGTGGCAAAGCGAACCAAGTGGCATGGACCTCCAACTAACCCCATCCAACTCGGAGTCGTCGTGGTTCTAGCAGACGAAACAAGCCACAAGGTGCAGTTACCTTCAAGTAGCCAAGGACAGGATCGCTCGCATCGCGGTGAACCGCACTGCATCTAGACTGCTAAGTCAGCCAATAGTTAAGCCAAGTTAGAAGTGAAGACAACGAATCCAACCATGGACCAAGACGTAACCAGAAGCTTGGCACACATAACGACAAGCGACGAAGTTTGTGAAAGAGGGAATGTTACGGCAGAAACCGCAGTGGCAGTACAAAATATACCTAAATATCTAAAATGTACCCAATAGCACAAACATTAACAGGAAGAAGAAGAGCATGAAGAAAGGCAGCGGTGAAAAGTTAAAACTGAAGCGGTACAAGTTTTTTACCCCCTCTAATATTTAATACCCCTGCCCCATCTTTTGTAACTTAAAGCATTATAAACTAGCAGTGAAAATACACCACACATAACATCTGAATAAAGCAAAACTTAAACTACAAAATAACAAACGCAGCCACAACACGGCGCGGCAATAGCTGGGTTTTGAGCTGCGGTGTTTATTCGTCAGTCTATGCGTAAGGTTAGGCCGTTCCGAAGTTTGACCGGTTAGCTCTCTGCGATATTTAGCGGATGGTTTTCACATGCAACTCAGAATAATTCACATAGACGAATAAAAGATATTAAATGCGAAAATGTATGAATTGTCTGTGACAAAATGAACAAAAATACAAAAACAAAAGCACTAAGGTATGTGTGTACAGTGTATGCACAGAAAGATAACAATGTTTTCAAAATTTGTTTATTTCGTACGGCTTAGGCAATTTTCTAATGGCATATATAATCCTTTCCACCGACTGTTTAAAATCAGCAGAAGTGTTGCTCCGATCCGGCTGTTCTGTTATAGGTTTCGCATCTGTCAAAAAATCCCACCGTTCCCTGTAGATGTGTTGTGTTGGAAAGGCTATTAACCGCAGGATTCTATGCGATGTTTGGTTGATAGTTTTCAAATGCAACCCTTACACTGAACACTGAGCACATCCCGGGGAGTGGTGGAAGTTTTTGACAGATGTGAAACCTCGATTCCCACACTTCAATTTGGGAAATGTAAACAATTGTAAATTATTAAATCGGCTATGTTATTGGCTATAATAAAGCAATCCATATATGTACAATAAACGTTACTCTTTGGACTCCCTTAAAAATTGCAGCAGCTCTGTTTGAAAGTTGGTTTGGCTGCTCGCAATTTGCTTGTGTATCTCTCGCTATGTTTTTGGTGCTCATCTATTAATCTCCAGAATATTTTGCAATTAAGTCCGCTTTAGTGCGGCGCCTTGGTTGCAGAAATAATACTAGAGCTGCAGTTCTATCTGTCCAGGTCGACATTAAAGGAGTTATTTCAGGACCCCCGTAAATCCGCAGTGCATTTCGATATGCGTGTATTGTTTTTTTATATAATGGCTGCAAACTACTAATCATAAAAAGCAAATACATTCATGTGTACTTATTACCACCAATTTCGGGTTCCTCCATTTTGTATCGTGTTTGCTATATTTTTTGTTTTTGTTTGTTTAGTCGTTTTAGTCTTGAACGATTTGAAATATGTCTAAGAGCGAACTATTTTGTATCATTGTTTTGAAGGGTTGCATTTTATTTACCGCCACAAAATCCCATCGCAAGAGTCTTAACACAGATTCAACGTCCGTGTATGCGAACTAAACACTACACACACTCCGATAATGTGATACGCCAGAGAAAAATTCTTGAAAAACTTTTTGGAAATCGCTTGACGGGCAGTAAGAAGCGCTGGTATCCCTTGGAGAATAATAATGCTGTCAGCTGTAGCGGTATTCAGCAACCGAGCTTTGTCTTTCAAGGCTCTTCATTTGGAAAGTTTTCTCCGTATACCAAAAAGCACAACACCCGTCGTATATCCGTGTTAAAAAAGTCGTTCATGACAAAAATCACAGACATGTTATCCACTGGAGCGGCAGTCCAATCGATTGTAGGACTAGGCCTGCATGTTAACCGTGTGAAGATTTCAAGCGACTTCTCCCATATCAATGTATATTGGCTGGGCCGCACAGATGAGCAAGAAGGAGGTGCCCCCGAAACAGAGCTGTGGCACTATAGCAGTCAACTCCAACATGAGCTCACACAACTGCGTCTTATGGGTAAAATACCCCGTATAAATACCCCATCGCTCGCACAGATAAATACGAGGAAGGCTTCGTCCCATAAGTAACGGTGTCCAATTGAAACACACGCAAGTCCTCTTCCCTAGAGTTTCTCCACAGAATACACTGCAAGTTGCTATCCTCGGTCGAGACTCTTACACATCGATACATCTTACAGATATCTCCCGTAATCGCAACGGCGTATGACCGAAATCGGCCATTAAAACGTCGTTCAGGGAATATCCAGATGAAGTTGAAGCGGATCCATCAAAAACGACGCGAAGCTTGGTCGTAGAACTATCTTCCTTCATGACGCAATGGTGAGGCAAAAAATAACGGCAGTTGCTGATTGACTGGGCAGGATCCTGAGACATATGGCCCAAATCAAGGTATTCCTTTATGAATGCTGCATACGGAGATTTAACATCAGGGCGACGATCTAACTTTCTCTCAAGGGTCAGGAATCTACGAAGCGCTTGATTGTAAGATTCTCCCAGGAGATCCAAATTATATTTAGCTGGCAGACGAACACAATAATCGCGAACAAAGTGTGCTTCACAATCTAGCTCTTCTTTGGTAGACTTTACTATTGGTTCGATGCAATTTTCTACCTCCCAAAACCTCCGAAGAAGCACCTCAAGCCGATCCTCTGAACTATTATCCTCAGCTGCTACGGACAAAGCGCGAAAGACCATCAAAGAAGAACCTTTTAAACGAGAACAACCTCCAGACACGACCCATCCCAAGCGCGTTTTCTGAATTGAAGGCAATCCTGGCAGTAGTTTGACCTGACCAGCGCAAAGGAGTTCGTAAAACAGGCTTGCGCCAATTAACAGATCGACGTGCTGCGGCCTATGAAACTCCGGATCTGCTAATGGTATGTTCAAAGGAATGTTCCAGCTTTGAGTGTCAATTCCAAAGCTTGGCTGACGATCGGTTATGCTAGAGGCTACAATAGCAGTGATGAGAGTTGATTATTGCGATGAGCGAGAGTGCAGGCTAACGTTGGCCGAAGATCCATCCGTGACGAAGCTAGAGTCGCCTATTCCCGAGACTGCCGTCAATGATTTCATTTTTCGAAGCTGAAGCTGATTCGCGAAACGGGAAGTTATTAGATGCAACTGGGAGCCGGAATCCAGCAACGCTCGGCAGGGCACTAAAACTCCGGAACGATTTTTGACCAAGGCCGTGGCCGTGGCAAGTAGAACAACATCATTACTGAGATCTTGGGCAATAAGGGCAGACGAGGTAGGTGCTCGAGGTGCACTGAATTAATCGATGCCCTGTTCTTAGACAATTTATACACAGGGAAGCCGCTTGGCTTCTTTATGGCGAACTGCAGTGACGTAATGTACTCCTCCTTCCACCGGGACCAAAAGAGCTGCTGCAGGTACGAAACGCGCTGCCAGCCGTCCAGGAGATCGAAGTTTAGCTGCGTGACGTCAGGCTCAGCGAACGAAGCAGGAGGGCCACCATTCAAGAAATGCGCTGGAGTTAGAACATCTAGTTCGGCAGGGCTCTCTGAAATTGAAACTTGAATTAATTACTGCCGTGATGTGGCACAACAGCATCCGCAGCTCGTCAAATCCAAGCACCGAGCTGCCTATCGCGCGGTAGAAGTGGTACTTGGCCGTCTTCACTGCTGCCTCCCATAGACCACCAAAATGCGGGGAGCGCGGAGGAATGAAATGCCAGTCCATAGCTTCGACCAAGCAAAAATCCAGCAGCGCCTTCTGATGGTCATCGCTGAGGACCAGGCGCTTTAACTCTATCAGCTCATTCTTAGCGCCGACAAAATTTGTTACGTTGTCTGACCAAATTTGCCGCTGCTTTCGTATGGTACATATGAAGCGCTTTAGTCCATGAAGAAAAGCAACTGTGGATAAGTCTTTTATAAGCTCCAGATGAACAGCCTTGGTAGCGAAACAAATGAAGACGCAGACGTAGCACTTGATTGGAGCCTTGTTGCGTGCCTCCGGTTTGTAGAAAAACGGCCCACAAAAGTCTACGCCTGTGATCTCAATGGCATGAGAACCATCGAGCCGCTCCTTTGGAAGATCCGCCATAATATGCTCCAATACCCTGGGCTTCAGTCGAAAGTATCTTATGTACTTGTTTACTGCCTTGTTTACCGTCTTCCTCCCCCCAATAGGCCAATATTGGGATCTAATTAGTTTAAGAAAAGCTCGAGGACCAGCGTGCAAATTCCGCTCATGAAAATGGATGGCTGCTGGGCAAGATGATTGGATGACGGCCCTCAAAATCCAACGAAGAGTTTTTCAGTCGACCATCTACCCTGAGAGGTCCAAACTGATCCATGAATGGCGACAACGATGCAATTGAGCTCGATGAGGAGACTGCTCCCCTCCCCTTGCTGGGTACGCTGGACTAGTCGCAGCAATACCTGGGTTCCATGTTCAATGTCTGAGACAGTGAGTCCGGGGCGCCGAATTCGGTTGCAAAACTTGTGAATGTATCCGAAAACGCGTTGCAAGGAAGCAAATGAATTCGCATACTTGGAATCAGCAGCAATGTCCATGTAGGGCGATTTAACCAGAGAAGCCTTCCGGCGAAGTTCAAGGGCTGGCTTATCAGGTAGCACAGTGGGTGGCCAGTCATCTGAGGAGCCGCAAAGAAATGGAGGACCATGAGCCCAAAGAGGTGACTCATTCAGCTCAGTCGGATGAGCCCCTCGAGACAGAATGTCGGCTGGGTTTAAAGCTGTGGAAACATAGCGCCATTCCATTTTTTCGGTCATTTCCTGAATCGTTGACACTCTATTTGCAACAAATATATTAAATTCTGACGGCTCGTCCTGCAGAATCTGCAGACGGCAGAATCACACCAACAGTAACACCTTCCCTTGAAGACATTCATTCCAGCTATCTCAGATATGAGCCTAGCCAGCAACTCTGCTCCACAAAGCTCCAACTTTGGTACCATGAGTGTCTGCAAAGGAGCCACACGAGATTTTTCACAAAGTAAGTGACTGCTAGAATGACCCTTTGACACGACATAAATGCACCATAAGCCTCGATGCTGGCATCGCAAAATCCGTGAATTTCCAGCGTAGAGTCTGGAAGGAGTACAAGCCGAGGAAATTCAAGTCGACGACCAAAACTGACCAAAACTGGTGCATATTTCCTGCCACTCGGTGTTCAGTGCGACTGGAAGGCTTCATCCCAGGACAACTTCTCTTGGCACAAACGCTGGAGAAAGATTTTGGATTTAGTAATTACGGGACCAGCTAGTCCGAGAGGATCGTAGAATCGCGCTATGGATGACAAAACAGAGCGCCTGCAGGAATTCAAAGAAGATTGAAGGGCCGAGAACGAAAATAACAGTTGATCAGAAACCGATTCCAGCAGTTTGCTCCCGAATTCGGACAGCCTCTTCCTGAGACCTGGCTCCAGATATCAAGTCATCCACGTAGAAGTCACGGATTTCAGCTCCAACTGGAAACGTCGTCTGCTCGTCCATTGCCAACTGATGCATCGCTCGCACAGATAAATACGAGGCAGGCTTCGTCCCATAAGTAACGGTGTCCAATTGAAACACACGCAAGTCCTCTTCCCTAGAGTTTCTCCACAGAATACACTGCAAGTTGCTATCCTCGGTCGAGACTCTTACACATCGATACATCTTACAGATATCTCCCGTAATCGTATGACCGAAATCGAGCAAGAATATGAAACAGCTTGGGTTGGATTACGGGACCGGCCATTAAAACGTCGTTCAGGGAATATCCAGATGAAGTTGAAGCGGATCCATCAAAAACGACGCGAAGCTTGGTCGTAGAACTATCTTCCTTCATGACGCAATGGTGAGGCAAAAAATAACGGCAGTTGCTGATTGACTGGGCAGGAACCTGAGACATATGACCCAAATCAAGGTATTCCTTTATGAATGCTGCATACGGAGATTTAACATCAGGGCGACGATCTAACTTTCTCTCAAGGGTCAGGAATCTACGAAGCGCTTGATTGTAAGATTCTCCCAGGAGATCCAAATTATATTTAGCTGGCAGACGAACACAATAATCGCGAACAAAGTGTGCTTCACAATCTAGCTCTTCTTTGGTAGACTTTACTATTGGTTCGATGCAATTTTCTACCTCCCAAAACCACCGAAGAAGCACCTCAAGCCGATCCTCTGAACTATTATCCTCAGCTGTTACGGCCCGAGCGCGAGAGACCATCAAAGAAGAACCTTTTAAACGAGAACAACCTCCAGACACGACCCATCCCAAGCGCGTTTTCTGAATTGAAGGCAATCCTGGCAGTAGTTTGACCTGACCAGCGCAAAGAAGTTCGTAAAACAGGTTTGCGCCAATTAACAGATCGACGCGCTGCGGCCTATGAAACTCCGGATCTGCTAATGGTATGTTCGATGGAATTCCAAAGCTTGGCTGACGATCGGTTATGCTAGAGGCTACAATGGCAGTGATGAGAGTTGATTATTGCGATGAGCGAGAGTGCAGGCTAACGTTGACCGAAGATCCATCCGTGACGAAGCTAGAGTCGCCTATTCCCGAGACTGCCGTCAATGATTTCATTTTTCGAAGCTGAAGCTGATTCCCGAAACGGGAAGTTATTAGATGCAACTGGGAGCCGGAATCCAGCAACGCTCGGCAGGGAACTAAAACTCCGGAACGATTTTTGACCAAGGCCGTCACATAAATGCACCATAAGCCTCGATGCTGGCATCGGAAAATCCGTGAATTTCCAGCGTAGAGTCTGGAAGGAGTACAAGCCGAGGAAATTCAAGTCGACGACCAAAACTGACCAAAACTGGTGCATATTTCCTGCCACTCGGTGTTCAGTGCGACTGGAAGGCTTCATCCCAGGACAACTTCTCTTGGCACAAACGCTGGAGAAAGATTTTGGATTTAGTAATTACGGGACCAGCTAGTCCGAGAGGATCGTAGAATCGCGCTATGGATGACAAAACAGAGCGCCTGCAGGAATTCAAAGAAGATTGAAGGGCCGAGAACGAAAATAACAGTTGATCAGAAACCGGATCCCAAGCAAGTCCTAAAGTTTTAGTCACATTGCTGTCATCGTCGAACTTCAAAAATGTTTCCTTGTCCTCTTCCGGAACTCCATCCAGCACAGCAGGCACGTTCGAACACCATTTCCTCAATCTGAACTGACCTCTAGACTAAATTCCAGCAGTTTGCTCCCGAATTCGGACAGCCGCTTCCTGAGACCTGCCTCCAGATATCAAGTCATCCACGTAGAAGTCACGGATTTCAGTTCCAACTGGAAACGTCGTCTGCTCGTCCATTGCCAACTGATGTATCGCTCGCACAGATAAATACGAGGCAGGCTTCGTCCCATAAGTAACGGTGTCCAATTGAAACACACGCAAGTCCTCTTCCCTGGAGTTTCCCCACAGAATACACTGCAAGTTGCTATCCTCGGTCGAGACTCGTACACATCGATACATCTTACAGATATCTCCCGTAATTGCAACGGCGTATGACCGAAATCGAGCAAGAATATGAAACAGTTTGGGTTGGATTACGGGACCAGCCATTAAAACGTCGTTCAGGGAATATCCAGATGAGGTTAAAGCGGATCCATCAAAAACGACGCGAAGCTTGGTCGTAGAACTATCTTCCTTCATGACGCAATGGTAAGGCAAAAAATATCGGCAGTTGCTGATTGACTGGGTAGGAACCTGAGACATATGGCCCAAATCTAGGTATTCCTTTATGAATGCTGCATACTGAGATTTAACATCAGGGCGACGATCTAACTTTCTCTCAAGGGTCAGGAATCTACGAAGCGCTTGATTGTAAGATTCTCCAAAGAGATCCAAATTATATTTTGCTGGCAGACGAACACAATAATCGCCTTTATGTAGTCGACGGAAATGCTGCACAAAGTGTGCTTCACAATCTAGCTCTTCTTTGGTAGACTTTATTATTGGTTCGATGCAATTTTCTACCTCCCAAAACCTCCGAAGAAGCACCTCAAGCCGATCCTCTGGACTATTATCCTCAGCAGCTACGGCCCGAGCGCGAGAGACCATCAACGAGGAATCTTTTAAACGCGAACAACCTCCAGACACGACCCATCCCAAGCGCGTTTTCTGAATTGAAGGCAATCCTGGCAGTAGTTTGACCTGACCAGCGCAAAGGAGTTCGTAAAACAGGCTTGCCCCAATTAACAGATCGACGCGCTGCGGCCTATGAAACTCCGGATCTGCTAATGGTATGTTCGATGGAATGTCCCAGTTTTGAGTGTCAATTCCAAAGCTTGGCTGACGATCGGTTATGCTAGAGGCTACAATAGCAGTGATGAGAGTTGATTATTGCGATGAGCGAGAGTGCAGGCTAACGTTGGCCGAAGATCCATCCGTGACGAAGCTAGAGTCGCCTATTCCCGAGACTGCCGTCAATGATTTCATTTTTCGAAGCTGAAGCTGATTCGCGAAACGGGAAGTTATTAGATGCAACTGGGAGCCGGAATCCAGCAACGCTCGGCAGGGCACTAAAACTCCGGAACGATTTTTGACCAAGGCCGTGGCCGTGGCAAGTAGAACAACATCATTACTGAGATCTTGGGCAATAAGGGCAGACGAGGTAGGTGCTCGAGGTGCACTGAATTAATCGATGCCCTGTTCTTAGACAATTTATACACAGGGAAGCCGCTTGGCTTCTTTATGGCGAACTGCAGTGACGTAATGTACTCCTCCTTCCACCGGGACCAAAAGAGCTGCTGCAGGTACGAAACGCGCTGCCAGCCGTCCAGGCGATCGAAGTTTAGCTGCATGACGTCAGGCTCAGCGAACGAAGCAGGAGGGCCACCATTCAAGAAATGCGCTGGAGTTAGAACATCTAGATCGGCAGGGCTCTCTGAAATTGAAACATGAATTAATTACTGCCGTGATGTGGCACAACAGCATCCGCAGCTCGTCAAATCCAAGCACCGAGTTGCATATCGCACGGTAGACGTGGTACTTGGCCGTCTTCACTGCAGCCTCCCATAGACCACCAAAATGCGGGGAGCGCAGAGGAATGAAATGCCAGTCCATAGCTTCGACCAAGTAAAAATCCAGCAGCGCCTTCTGATGGTCATCGCTGAGGACCAGGCGCTTTAACTCTATCAGCTCATTCTTAGTGCCGACAAAATTTGTTACGTTGTCTGACCAAATTTGGCGCTGCTTTCGTATGGTACATATGAAGCGCTTTAGTCCATGAAGAAAAGCAACTGTGGATAAGTCTTTTATAAGCTCCAGATGAACAGCCTTGGTAGCGAAACAAATGAAGACGCAGACGTAGCACTTGATTGGAGCCTTGTTGCGTGCCTCCGGTTTGTAGAAAAACGGCCCACAGAAGTCCACGCCTGTGATCTCAAAGGCATGAGAACCATCGAGCCGCTCCTTTGGAAGATCCGCCATAATATGCTCCAATACCCTGGGCTTCAGTCGAAAGTATCTTATGTACTTGTTTACTGCCTTGTTTACCGTCTTCCTAGGCCAATATTGGGATCTAATTAGTTTGAGAAAAGCTCGAGGACCAGCGTGCAGATTCCGCTCATGAAAATGGATGGCTGCTGGGCAAGATGATTGGATGACGGCCATCAAAATCCAACGAAGAGTTTTTCAGTCGACCATCTACCCTGAGAAGTCCAAACTGATCCATGAATGGCGATAACGATGCGATTGAGCTCGATGAGGAGACTGCTCCCCTTGCCCGCATTGACTTCATGTCTTCCCATAGCTGAATACGCTGGACTAGTCGTAGCAATACCTGGGTTCCATGTTCAATGTCTGAGACAGTGAGTCCGGGGCGCCGAATTCGGTTGCAAAACTTGTGAATGTATCCGAAAACGCGTTGCAAAGAAGCAAATGAATTCGCATACTTGGAATCAGGAACAATGTCCATGTAGGGCGATTTAACCAGAAGAGCCTTCCGGCGAAGTTCAAGGGCTGGCTTATCAGGTAGCACAGTGGGTGGCCAGTCATCTGAGGAGCCGCAAAGAAATGGAGGACCATGAACCCAAAAAGGTGACTCATTCAGCTCAGTCGGATGAGCCCCTCGAGACAGAATGTCGGCTGGGTTTAAAGCTGTGGGAACATAGCGCCATTCCATTTTTTCGGTCATTTCCTGAATCGTTGACACTCTATTTGCAACAAATATATTAAATTCTGACGGCTCGTCCCGCAGAATCTGCAGACGGCAGAATCACACCAACAGTAACACCTTCCCTTGAAGACATTCATTCCAGCTATCTCAGATATGAGCCTAGCCAGCAACTCTGCTCCACAAAGCTCCAACTTTGGTACCATGAGTGTCTGCAAAGGAGCCACACGAGATTTTTCACAAAGTAAGTGACTGCTAGAATGACCCTTTGACACGACATAAATGCACCATAAGCCTCGATGCTGGCATCGCAAAATCCGTGAATCTCCAGCGTAGAGTCTGGAAGGAGTACAAGCCGAGGAAATTCAAGTCGACGACCAAAACTGACCAAAAGTGGTGCATATTTCCTGACACTCGGTGTTCAGTGCGACTGGAAGGCTTCATCCCAGGACAACTTCTCTTGGCACAAACGCTGGAGAAAGATTTTGGATTTAGTAATTACGGGACCAGCTAGTCCGAGAGGATCGTAGAATCGCGCTATGGATGACAAAACAGAGCGCCTGCAGGAACTCAAAGAAGATTGAAGGGCCGAGAACGAAAATAACAGTTGATCAGAAACCGGATCCCAAGCAAGTCCTAAAGTTTTAGTCACATTGCTGTCATCGTCGAACTTCAAAAATGTTTCCTTGTCCTCTTCCGGAACTCCATCCAGCACAGCAGGCACGTTCGAACACCATTTCCTCAATCTGAACTGACCTCTAGACTAAATTCCAGCAGTTTGCTCCCGAGTTCGGACAGCCTCTTCCTGAGACCTGCCTCCAGATATCAAGTCATCCACGTAGAAGTCACGGATTTCAGCTCCAACTGGAAACGTCGTCTGCTCGTCCATTGCCAACTGATGCATCGCTCGCACAGATAAATAGGAGGCAGCCTTCGTCCCGGTGTCCAATTGAAACACACGCAAGTCTTCTTCCCTGGAGTTTCTCCACAGAATACACTGCAAGTTGCTATCCTCGGTCGAGACTCTTACACATCGATACATCTTACAGATATCTCCCGTAATCGCAACGGCGTATGACCGAAATCGAGCAAGAATATGAAACAGTTTGGGTTGGATTACGGGACCAGCCTTTAAAACGTCGTTCAGGGAATATCCAGATGAGGTTGAAGCGGATCCATCAAAAACGACGCGAAGCTTGGTCGTAGAACTATCTTCCTTCATGACGCAATGGTGAGGCAAAAAATATCGGCAGTTGCTGATTGACTGGGTAGGAACCTGAGACATATGGCCCAAATCAAGGTATTCCTTTATGAATGCTGCATACTGAGATTTAACATCAGTGCGACGATCTAACTTTCTCTCAAGGGTCAGGAATCTACGAAGCGCTTGATTGTAAGATTCTCCCAGGAGATCCAAATTATATTTAGCTGGCAGACGAACACAATAATCGCGAACAAAGTGTGCTTCACAATCTAGCTCTTCTTTGGTAGACTTTATTATTGGTTCGATGCAATTTTCTACCTCCCAAAACCTCCGAAGAAGCACCTCAAGCCGATCCTCTGAACTATTATCCTCAGCTGCTACGGCCCGAGCGCGAGAGACCATCAACGAGGAACCTTTTAAACGCGAACAACCTCCAGACACGACCCATCCCAAGCGCGTTTTCTGAATTGAAGGCAATCCTGGCAGTAGTTTGACCTGACCAGCGCAAAGAAGTTCGTAAAACAGGCTTGCGCCAATTAACAGATCGACGCGCTGCGGCCTATGAAACTCCGGATCTGCTAATGGTATGTTCGATGGAATGTTCCAGTTTTGAGTGTCAATTCCAAAGCTTGGCTGTCGATCGGTTATGCTAGAGGCTACAATGGCAGTGATGAGAGTTGAGTAATCCGATGAGCGAGAGTGCAGGCAAACGTTGACCGAAAATCCATCCGTGACGAAGCTAGAGTCGCCTATTCCCGAGACTGCCGTCGATGATTTCATTTTTCGAAGCTGAAGCTGATTCGCGAAACGAGAAGTTATTAGATGCAACTGGGAGCCGGAATCCAGCAACGCTCGGCAGGGAACTAAAACTCCGGAACGATTTTTGACTAAGACCGTGGCCGTGGCAAGTAGAACAACACCATTCCTGAGATCTTGGGCAATAATGGCAGACGAGGTAGCCGCTGAAGTAGAGGGCTTAGTGGTATGCTCAGACGGCGTAGACTCAGACAGCGCAGACTGAGATGGAGTATACGGCGCTGATTTCCCTTGGACTGCGGTATCTTCAGGGCTACCAAAATGAAGGAGGGTATGGTGTCTACCTCCGCAGGTACGACAGTTGCTCGACGTGCACTGAAGTAATCGATGCCCTGTTCTGAGACAATTTATACACAACGAAAGCCGCTTGGCTTCTTTATGGCGATTTGTGGGGGACAGCGCCTTAAACTTCTGACAGGGCTGGACCTCGTGAGCACCATCGTTGCACAGCGCGCAGCGTGCTACGGTTTGGTTCGTTGTAACCAATGTGGACCTAGAATTATTATGCTTTCTACTTCTGCCCACCTGATTGCTCAGCGCATAGCTTGCCATAGAAAAGTCCATCGTCTCCAATGATCTGCATCGCTGCTCCAAGGCCATAGAGGCCATACATCCCCACGACGGAATTAAGTGTGCGAATGCGGGGTCGTTGAATCGATCCTCCCACTTCTCTTGGCTCGCTGGATCCAGTTTTCGGAGAAGTTCCTGCACGACGATGCATCCTGCGATCTGCTCAGTGGTGCCCAAACCCTGGAGCGCGCGCATATGTGAATTGAACTTGTCTGAAAGCTCCCGAAGCATGACCACTGACCCAGGTTCCACAGCCTGGAGCGCCAAGATCTCATTGATGTGTGCCTGAAAGACCAATCGCCGATTATTGAATCTGTTTTCCAACAAATCTAATGCCACAGCATAATTGCCATCTGAGATTTCCAGCGACCGAACAGTCTCCAATGCCGAATCCCGCAGACAGGAACGCAAATGCTGGAGCTTTTCTATGTTTGTTAAGTCCGGATGGCTGTCGATGATGGTGGCAAACATTGAATAAAAGTCCGTCCAGTTCGCATACCCGCCGCTAAACGTCGGCAATTGTATAGGAGGCAGGGATGGTACTTGTCTACGGTGAGGTAGAAATTGCGAGCCGGCAAACTCAACCGTAGGGTTTCCTCCAGCCAAGGTAGAATGAAGCGGCATGCGGCCGCTACTCTTAGCCATTTCCCTCATAATCGCCGCCTTCAGCGAGCTGGCAAGTGACTCAAAAATGTCACACAATCCACCGTGAATTTCGCTGCGATTCAATTCCTCAAGCTCGCCGTGCAACATCTCAAATTTTCCGATCAACTTCTCGACTTGCTCTTGTTTTACCACGAGCATGTAGTAGTCACAGTCCGACGACTCATTCTGCCCGGCGGTAACTAACCTTTTCATTTTCACGCATAATTCCGTTGACTTGAGCTTCAAAAAAGACACCCTGTTTTGCTCACTGGTCATTGGAATTTCGTTAGCAGCATTAATTTTCATAGAAGCGGCAGCGTTACCAGGGAGACCAACGTCTCTAGCGGGAAGATGATCGCAAAGAGTAGCACGAGACGACAATAACCGAGCACAGCAAGCGAACAGCCATGTACCAACCGTATATACAAAGGCAGCCGGTGTAAGAAACGTTTCTTGCGAGAAGATGACCGAAAAGAGAAGCGCAAGCCAAGAGCTACGTGCACTACAGAATATGCAGGGGAGGCCGGTGTATATATGTATGGATAACTTATGTGGTCGATGACACTGGTTGAGATGGCAATTAGTTTAGACCTTTGAATGCTATATTAGTTTGTGATTGCACTGATGGATTATTTATTGCACAATCACGTCGGGGTCACCAAATGTTAAGCTATTAAGCGTTTTTAATAACTGTTGCAATATTTAATTTAATGAAAGTCGAGAGGGCTTATAAAATTCACAATTTATTTGCACATGTAAGCCAACTTATCGCGTATGTACATATGGGTCGAACGATTGATGCGAGGATGTTACTCCAATAGCTGCAACGATTAGCTCAAGACTGCCCATGCAAGGGCTGACGGGCCAAATTGCCGGGTCCTATGCAGCAAGCTTAGACGCGAGCGAGAGCGTAGGATAGCCCGAGAGCGTTAGAGCTGCTCGGGGACGCTGTTAAACCGAGTTCGAGAGATTGCGATATAAGGAGACGAAAGAATTCCGCTGCATGCGCATATGCGGTAGCAAATGATCTTTGCAGTGGGGGCATTGGAAACGACAACACCAAAATGCATTTCCTTTGGGCCGCACCACTGGCAATAATTTAAAATATTTAAGCTGCTTGACCCGACAACCACCAATTTCGGGTTCCTCCATTTTGTATCGTGTTTGCTATATTTTTTTTTTTTAGTCGTTTTAGTCTTGAACGATTTGAAATATGTCTAAGAGCGAACTATTTTGTATCATTGTTTTGAAGGGTTGCATTTTATTTGCCGCCACAAAATGCCATCTTAACTCAGATTCAACGTCCGTGTATGCGAACTAAAGTCACCTACACGCACTCCGATAATGTGATACGCCAGAGAAAAATTCTTGAAAAACTTTTTGGAAATCGCTTGACGGGCAGTAAGAAGAGCTGGGGTATCCCTTGGAGAATAATAATGCTGTCAGCTGTAGCGGTATTCAGCAACCGAGATTTGTATTTCAAGGCTCTTCACTTGGAAAGTTTTCCCCGTATACCAAAAAGCACAACACCCGTCGTATATCCGTGTTAAACAAGTCATTCGACATGCGTGTTTTTTTTTTTATATAATGACTGCAAGCTACTAATCATAAAAAGCAAATACATTCATGTCTACCTATTACCACTGTTAAGCTATTAAGCGTTTTTAACAACTGTTGCAATATTTAATTTAATGAAAGTCGAGAGGGTTTATAAAATTCACAATTTATTTGCACATGTAAGCCAACTTATCGCGTACGTACATATGGTGGTGATTGGGCGAACGATTGATGCGAGGGTGTTAATCTAATAGCTGTGACGATTAGCTCAAGACTAAAAATGCAAGGGTTGACGGGCCAAATTGCCAGGCCCTATGCAGCAAGCTTAGACGCGAGCGAAAGAGTAGGATAACCCGAGAGCGTTAGAGCTGCTCGGTGCCGCTGCTATGCCGAGTACGAGAGATTGGAGAGACATAAGGAAACGAAAGAATTCTGCTGCATATGCATATGTGGTAACAAATGATCTTAACAGTTGGCGTTGGAAATGACAACAACAACAAAATGCAAAATGCCGCACCACTGGCATTAATTTACAATATTTAAGCTGCTTGACCCGACAGACTATTTAAAATGCTTAATCAATAAAAAAAAAAATTAATTGATTAAAATTAGAAACTAATAATGCATCTGCGAAAAAAAAATAACTTTGACAATGTATTGTACAGCTTCTAGACATCGTTGCACCATGCATTTAAACAGATTCAATATTGCAAGTTTTTCTTTTAATTGCATTTTGTTTCTTATTTCGTTCAGAAGGTAATATTTTCGAACGCTGAAATGGCAGAAGTCTCCACTGCGCGACGTGGCGAAGATCCAAAATGAAACTGCACCGGAGAGATCTGTTAGGCAAACGAGAAGTAGGCGCCAAAGAGAGTAGGCAGCAGTGCGATGAGCCGGGTGAGCAGCGTACTCGAAGAGTAGAAATGCAAACAACAACAAACGCTGTCTACCACGAAGTGCAGCAAAGGCATACTTTTTTTTGTGTATTGTGTTGCTGTTGATTTCTTTTTTAATATTTATAGGGTTAAAGTCACCGTCTTTATTCTTCATTCAAGTGACCGTTCACGACTGGGCATTAAGTAACAAGAAGTCAAAGCTGTTTTCACCCTCCCCACTACATTGCGTCTCCATGTCAACTGTTTGACTTAATTTTATGGGGTCCGCCTAGTTTTTTCAATTTTCGACGAGATGTATATCGGTACCATGTAACCTCTTGGTAAAGAGGATGAGGTCTCCACGACAGGACTCCACCCTCAGGCGTGCCTTTGTGGGCCCTTTTTGACATGGAAGCGGTGCCCCACCCTTTTTACACCAGCCTATACGCGGGTTGTTTTTTTTTTTTTTTTTTTTTTTAATTTCATTTAATTGCTCGTATTTACAACTTATTTTATACTTAAAGCAAACTATATTAGAAGTTAGGCTATGCAAGCCCAACATGTGTGGTAAAGCCGTGAAGCACTGCTTCACACATGTGCAGGCTTCGTTTAGTCTAACTGGACTCTTGTCTGGCGCTCAACAGCGCGCAGTTCCCTCATAATGGTCGCCGCGAAGTTGCTCGTCGCCTCCCAGTTTTCCGGGGACAGGAGCATGCACGGCACCAAGTTCTGCTTGGCTACGGCCCCACCCAGCGCTTCTTCTATCCGCTGGCACTGCGCTGAGAACCTGCCACACGAAAATATTGCATGTTCGGCATCCTCCTCCACGTAGTGCCCACACCAAGAGCATTCTGCGGAGTCCGCATGCCCGAAGCAATGAAGGTAGCTTCGGAAGCAGCCGTGACCGCTGAGGGGCTGAGTCAGGTAAAAGTTGACCTGCCCGTGCTTCCTGTTTACCCACACGGCGATGGACGGGATAAGCTGGTGGGTCCAACGCCCCTTAGTGGTCGTGTCCCAGCGCTGTTGCCACCTTCTGAGGCTCTCCTGTTTGCACGCCATGCGTACCTGCCTTTTCCCAGCCACGTCCATTCCTCTGCCATGCGTTTCCTGGTAGTAGGTGGACCGTTCCTCCGCCAGGAATTCCAGGGGTGCTATACCCGCGATCACGTGTGCTGCCTCGTCCGATAACGTTCGGAAGGCACTGCTGATCCGAATCGAATTGAGGCGGTGCGTGGCTGCCAGACCCCGTGCGTAGCTCGCTGTTTAAAGGGCCTTTGCCCAGATTGGCGCCGCATATAGCATCACCGATCTCGTAACACTCGTTAGCAGTTGTCGCCGCCATTGCTTTGGTCCTTGGATGTTCAGCATTAGCCTCGAGAGCGCACCGTTGGTGGTCGCCGTCTTTGTGCCCATGTAGGCCAAGTGCTCCCGAAAGCAGAGACGTGTGTCCACCAGGACACCAAGGTATTTGATAGCGCGCTTAGACGAAACCAGGGTACCTGCCACTGAGATGTTGGCCGTCTCGACTTTCTTCCGGCTGGATACCAGCACTGCCTCTGTTTTGTGGGGTGCGAGTTCGAGCCCGACCAGGTCCAGCCACTGTTGGATGCGCGCCATCGTCTGGTTGCAGGTCGTTTCCACGACGGACAGGTCTTTTGCCACCACTAGGACTGCCACATCGTCTGCAAAACCCACCATGTGTACTCCGTGGTGGAGGCTGAGTCGCAATATGCCGTCGTACATTGCGTTCCACAGTGTGGGGCCCAGCACTGAACCCTGCGGGACGCCTGACGATACCTCGTATTTCTCCGTGCCAGCCTGCGTGTCGTACAAAAGCAGCCTTCTCTCAAAGTAGCTTTGTACCATCCGCTAAAGGGACCTGGGTGTGTCGAAACTCTCTAGCGCCCTTAGGATGCAGCCCCACCTCGCCGTGTTGAACGCATTCTTAATGTCTAGAGTGACCACTAGGCAATACTCTTTCCCGCCGCCTTTCCACCGAGTGCCAGCAATTGCACCGGAGGCAATGTCCACCACCTTACGAACGGCGTCTATCGTGGATCGGGTATTGGTGCGGTGAGAGGTCGCCAGCCTCCGCGACGGAGCGTTCCAGCCGCGCGCAAACCACCTTCTCAAGCAGTTTACCCGCGGTGTCGAACAGGCAGATTGGCCTATACGACGACGCTGTCCCCGGCGACTTGCCTGGCTTGGGAATAAGCACCAGCTTCTGGATTTTCCACCTCACAGGGAACACTCCTTTACGAAGGCACTGATTGAGCAGCTTCGCAAAGATGTCCGGACGCGTGGAGAGGGCGAGCAAGGGGGCTCTGTTCGGGATAGAGTCCGGCCCAGGAGCCTTGTTCGGGCTGATGCTCCTGGCTGCGCATGCGACTTCCTCGAGTGACACCTCCTCGATGTGTGCCTGACTGGGCGGTTGCAGTGTGAGGCAACGGACATCCTCGATGTGGTCAGCCCTGTACGGAAAAAGTTCCTCCACGATGGATCTTGTCGTGTCGGGGTCCGATGGGGGTGCCTGCCTCTTGGCGCAAAGTTTGTTCGTCACCAACTTGTACGCCCTTCCCCATGGGTCCTGCTCTGCAGAGTCGCATAACTTGAGGAAGCACTGGCGTTTGCTATCCCTAATGGCCGCCTTGAGAGCCCTTCTGCAGTCCCTGAACGTGGATTGCCATTGCGGAAAGGCAGTGCTTCCGGGCGAGCGCTGGTAGCGGCGTCGGGCTTGGTTGCATTCCCGGCGTAGCGCGGCAATGTCCTCGTTCCACCAGAACACAGGTTGGTGGTGGCGACCGTAGTGCCTCCTCTGCGCCATGGTGGCAGTGCAAGCTGCCTCCAGATGCTCCATGACATGGTTGGCCATGCACTCAGCATTTCCATTCGCCGTGAGGTTGGACATAAGCTCCGTGAACAGGGCCGTATTGAGCGTTTCGGCGCGATAGCATCTCCATCTGGGTACCAATAGTGGCGATCGCAATTGTCCTGGTGTGCAGCTTCTCGAAATTGTTGACCACCAGGCCCTGCAGGGTTACCACTCTCAGAGCTAAATCTTTCATCACGTTGTCCACGTGCCGCTGGTCGTTCATCCTCTTGACCAGCTCATTGGCCCGAGTACCCAGGTTTTTTAGCAGCTCTAATGGGTCAGAGTGCGGTCGCTCCTTCTCTTTGCCATCCAGACCGGACTTGAACATGCTCGAGCCCTGAGCTTTCGCAGGTGCTGACGGTGGTGGGGATCTGGTAAGGGCGTTGCGCCTACCAAACACTGCTTCCGCAGTCATCTTCTCTATCTGTGTGTTTGGTGTGTGAGGGGTGCTGTCCATGTATAAAGAATCTCCAGTCGAGTTCGTTATTCCTGGCCGCAATTCGTAGTCACCGTGGTGATCCCATGGGTGTCTTTCCATGGAGTAAGGTCCATGCGAGGGTTGACTCTGGGCCTTATGAGCACCAGGGTTCACAGCCAGATCGGTGCTAGTTGGGATATGAATCAACCAAGCCTACGCAACCACCATAGTGGGACGGCCAGAAAGCGTTAAACGAGGCCTGCCAAGGTTTTAACGAGACGGGGGCGGTGGAGACATTAACCCATGAGCCATTTCAACAGGGGTTCAGCCTGCCTAATCAGGTCATAGAATGCCGACGGCGTCAGCCCAGAGTCTAATGTACGTAAGGGGGGGTTCCAGTGGGTCGTACGTAACACCTTAGTGGTCTCGGTGTTACGGGTGGTATAGTACCTACCAAGGCGCTCTTTGGTGCCGTTGGCTCTGATGGGTCCACTACAAAGGCTTATCCTGGGCATCTCGCGATGGCCGGGAATTTCATCCAGACGTTAGTCGCTGGGGGTTATACCGCCCCTTCTCGGTCGCCAGCGCCCCGTTAAGGGTACACCGCCGTAGCGGTGAGGTTGGCAGGAGGTCAGATCCGGGACCCGTTGTGTACCCGATGGCCTCAGAAAGCGCCGATGTGCAGTGTGAGCCTCTAATGATTCCCATCAGTTCCACTTTGCCACATCCTATAGCCCCGTTGTGAGGGGATCGCGAAGTCGTGGCATACTTCTAGGATGTATGATGCAGCGCCATCTGCCGGTGCTCGTCTTCCTCTACGTGCTACGTAGCAGCGCCCTCTGACGGTGGGATGCGCCTGCGATGAGTAGACTATCGCCGTCTTGTAGCCCTGGTCAGCAGCTGCTGCTCTGATCAGGAAAATAAACATACAGAAAAACGTGGAGCTCATCTTAAAGAAGCTGAGACAACTGGTGCATTATGTCGGGCCTTAAAACGGACAACCTACGCATACTAGCGCGGTGCAGGCAACTCAGTTGCGAGACATGGTAACTCCGTCGCCATCCATCTTGAGCCGGTGAGAGGAGGAGAGAAACTCTCCGCGGGAGCTTCATGAGTGTTATGAGTGAGGTGGAGTTTGAGTGACAAACCCCAAATTAATTTAGCCATGGCAGATTGTTTTAAAATCCTGATTGACGACCTTCTTGGGTTTTGAAACGGTCTGCTCGGACCAGGAGCCCGAAGTAAAGCACAGTAGGCATCGCGCCCATAGGGTAAGTATGAGTGGACGTACGCTCGCTTACCGTTGATCACTCTCTCTTTGAGTTTTAGTCACTTCACTCAGTGGCTGCTACCGCCGACGCGGATGAAAAGAACAACCAGCCTGGATCGGAGGCGGGCACAACGAGGAGGAGCTCGACCTGCCCTGATAGCCAGAACGGTACCTCGTCAGCCCAGGGCCTATTCCACCACCGGCAGCTCCGCAGACACACGGAACGCGGCGCAAACACAGGAGCAACGGAGGCGCGCGACCGAACCGGGTTTTTTCACACTCACACTGCATTTATGCAGTCCATTTCGACATGCGTGTTTTTTTTTTTTTTATATAATGACTGCAAACTACTAATCATAAAAAGCAAATACATTCATGTCTACCTATTACCACTGTTAAGCTATTAAGCGTTTTTAATAACTGTTGCAATATTTAATTTAATGAAAGTCGAGAGGGTTTATAAAATTCACAATTTATTTGCACATGTAAGCCAACTTATCGCGTACGTACATATGGGTCGAACGATTGATGCGAGGATGTTACTCCAATAGCTGCAACGATTAGCTCAAGACTGCCCATGCAAGGGCTGACGGGCCAAATTGCCAGGCCCTATGCAGCAAGCTTAGACGCGAGCGAGAGCGTAGGATAGCCCGAGCTGCTCGGGGACGCTGTTAAGCCGAGTACGAGAGATTGCGATATAAGGAGACGAAAGAATTCCGCTGCATGCGCATATGCGGTAGCAAATGATCTTTGCAGTGGGGGCATTGGAAACGACAACACCAAAATGCATTTCCTTTGGGCCGCACCACTGGCAATAATTTAAAATATTTAAGCTGCTTGACCCGACATACTCCCCCCGTTGGAAGCCTGACTTTCAACAGCATCTTTAAGGGGCAGCAGGCACAGCTTGTTGACGGCGCGCTTGGTGATTCCAGATGACGTCTTCAGCACAGCAACTCGGGAAACGCCATCTCGTCCAGGCAAAAGCTCGACCACTCTGGCCAGTGGCCACTTCATGGGAGGAAGATTCTCATCCTTGACAAGAACCAAATCTGCGACTGCTAAACTAGGCTTCGCAGTCCGCCACTTTGAGCGCTGCTGCAGTGACGTTATGTACTCCTCCTTCCACCGGGAAATGCGCTGGAGTTAGAACATCTAGATCGGCAGGGCTCTCTGAAATTGAAACTAGAGGTCTTGATTTAATTACTGCCGTGATGTGGCACAACAGCATCCGCAGCTCGTCAAATCCAAGCACCGAGTTGCATATCGCACGGTAGACGTGGTACTTGGCCGTCTTCACTGCAGCCTCCCATAGACCACCAAAATGCGGGAAGCGCGGAGGAATGAAATGCCAGTCCATAGCTTCGACCAAGCAAAAATCCAGCAGCGCCTTCTGATGGTCATCGCTGAGGACCAGGCGCTTTAATTCCATCAGCTCATTCTTAGCGCCGACAAAATTTGTTACGTTGTCTGACCAAATTTGCCGCGGCTTTCGTCTGGTACATATGAAGCGCTTTACTCCATGTAGAAAAGCAACTGTGGATAAGTCCTTTATAAGCTCCAGATGAACAGTCTTGGTAGCGAAACAAATGAAGACGCAGGCGTAGCACTTGATTGGAGCCTTGTTGCGTGCCTCCGGTTTGTAGAAAAACGGCCCACAGAAGTCCACGCCTGTGATCTCAAAGGCATGAGAACCATCGAGCCGCTCCTTTGGAAGATCCGCCATAATATGCTCCAATACCCTAGGCTTCAGTCGAAAACATCTTACGCACTTGTTTACTGGCTTGTTTACCGTCTTCCTCCCCCCAATAGGCCAATATTGGGATTGAATTAGTCCAAGCAAAGCTCGAGGACCAGCGTGCAGATTCCGCTCATGAAAATGGGAGATTATTGCAAGAGTCAGTGGATGGCTGCTGGGCAAGATGATTGGATGACGGCCATCAAAATCCAACGAAGAGTTTTTCAGTCGACCATCTACCCTGAGAAGTCCAAACTGATCCATGAATGGCGATAACGATGCGATTGAGCTCGATGAGGAGACTGCTCCCCTTGCCCGCAGTGACTTCATGTCCTCCCATAGCTGAGTACGCTGGACTAGTCGTAGCAATACCTGGGTTCCATGTTCAATGTCTGAGACAGTGAGTCCGGGGCGCCGAATTCGGTTGCAAAACTTGTGAATGTATCCGAAAACGCGTTGCAAAGAAGCAAATGAATTCGCATACTTGGAATCAGCAATAATTTCCATGTAGGGCGATTTAACCAGCTTATCGGGTAGCACAGTGGGTGGCCAGTCATCTGAGGAGCCGCAAAGAAATGGAGGACCATGAGCCCAAAGAGGTGACTCATTCAGCTCAGTCGGATGAGCCATAGCCATAGGAACATAGCGCCATTCCATTTTTTCGGTCATTTCCTGAAACGTTGATACTCTATTTGCAACAAATATATTAAATCTTGACGGCTCGTCCTGAATCCAAGAGAGCGCAACGGCAGAATCACACCAACAGTAACACCGTCCCTTGAAGACATTCATTCCAGCTATCTCAGATATGAGCCTAGCCAGCAACTCCGCTCCACAAAGCTCCAACTTTGGTACTGTAAGTGTCTTCAAAGGAGCCACACGAGATTTGGCACAAAGTAAGTGACTGCTGGAATGCTGACCCTTGGACACGACATAAATGCATGCACCATAAGCCTCGATGCTGGCATCGCAAAATCCGTGAATTTCCAGCGTAGAGTCTGGAAGGAGTACAAGCCGAGGAAATTCAAGTCGACGAATCTGACCAAAACTGGTGCATATTTCCTGCCACTCGGTGTTCAGTGCGACTGGAAGGCTTCATCCCAGGACAACTTCTCTTGGCACAAACGCTGGAGAAAAATTTTGGATTTAGTAATTACGGGACCAGCTAGTCCGAGAGGATCGTAGAATCGCGCTATGGATGACAAAACAGAGCGCCTGCAGGAATTCAAAGAAGATTGAAGGGCCGAGAACGAAAATAATAGTAGATCAGAAACCGGATCCCACGCAAGTCCTAAGGTTTTAGTCACATGGCTGCCATCGTCCATCGTCCAAAATTCCAGTAGTTTGCTCCCGAATTCGGATATCCTCTTCCTGAGAGCTGGCTTCAGATATCAAGTCATCCACGTAGAAGTCACGGATTTCAGCTCCAACTGGAAACGCCATCTGCTCGTCTATTGCCAACTGATGCATCGCTCGCACAGATAAATAGGAGGCAGGCTTCGTCCCGGTGTCCAATTGAAACACACGCAAGTCTTCTTCCCTGGAGTTTCTCCACAGAATACACTGCAAGTTGCTATCCTCGGTCGAGACTCTTACACATCGATACATCTTACAGATATCTCCCGTAATCGCAACGGCGTATGACCGAAATCGAGCAAGAATATGAAACAGTTTGGGTTGGATTACGGGACAAGCCGTTAAAACGTCGTTCAGGGAATATCCAGATGAGGTTGAAGCGGATCCATCAAAAACGACGCGAAGCTTGGTCGTAAAACTATCTTCCTTCATGACGCAATGGTGAGGCAAAAAATATCGGCAGTTGCTGATTGACTGGGTAGGAACCTGAGACATATGGCCCAAATCAAGGTATTCCTTTATGAATGCTGCATACTGAGATTTAACATCAGGGCGACGATCTAACTTTCTCTCAAGGGTCAGGAATCTACGAAGCGCTTGATTGTAAGATTCTCCCAGGAGATCCAAATTATATTTAGCTGGCAGACGAACACAATAATCGCGAACAAAGTGTGCTTCACAATCTAGCTCTTCTTTGGTAGACTTTACTATTGGTTCGATGCAATTTTCTACCTCCCAAAACCTCCGAAGAAGCACCTCAAGCCGATCCTCTGAACTATTATCCTCAGCTGCTACGGCCCGAGCGAGAGACCATCAAAGAAGAACCTTTTAAACGAGAACAACCTCCAGACACGACCCATCCCAAGCGCGTTTTCTGAATTGAAGGCAATCCTGGCAGTAGTTTGACCTGACCAGCACAAAGGAGTTCGTAAAACAGGCTTGCGCCAATTAACAGATCGACGCGCTGCGGCCTATGAAACTCCGGATCTGCTAATGGTATGTTCGATGGAATGTCCCAGTTTTGAGTGTCAATTCCAAAGCTTGGCTGTCGATCGGTTATGCTAGAGGCTACAATGGCAGTGATGAGAGTTGAGTAATCCGATGAGCGAGAGTGCAGGCAAACGTTGACCGAAAATCCATCCGTGACGAAGCTAGAGTCGCCTATTCCCGAGACTGCCGTCGATGATTTCATTTTTCGAAGCTGAAGCTGATTCGCGAAACGAGAAGTTATTAGATGCAACTGGGAGCCGGAATCCAGCAACGCTCGGCAGGGAACTAAAACTCCGGAACGATTTTTGACTAAGACCGTGGCCGTGGCAAGTAGAACAACACCATTCCTGAGATCTTGGGCAATAATGGCAGACGAGGTAGCCGCTGAAGTAGAGGGCTTAGTGGTATGCTCAGACGGCGTAGACTCAGACAGCGCAGACTGAGATGGAGTATACGGCGCTGATTTCCCTTGGACTGCGGTATCTTCAGGGCTACCAAAATGAAGGAGGGTATGGTGTCTACCTCCGCAGGTACGACAGTTGCTCGACGTGCACTGAAGTAATCGATGCCCTGTTCTGAGACAATTTATACACAACGAAAGCCGCTTGGCTTCTTTATGGCGATTTGTGGGGGACAGCGCCTTAAACTTCTGACAGGGCTGGACCTCGTGAGCACCATCGTTGCACAGCGCGCAGCGTGCTACGGTTTGGTTCGTTGTAACCAATGTGGACCTAGAATTATTATGCTTTCTACTTCTGCCCACCTGATTGCTCAGCGCATAGCTTGCCATAGAAAAGTCCATCGTCTCCAATGATCTGCATCGCTGCTCCAAGGCCATAGAGGCCATACATCCCCACGACGGAATTAAGTGTGCGAATGCGGGGTCGTTGAATCGATCCTCCCACTTCTCTTGGCTCGCTGGATCCAGTTTTCGGAGAAGTTCCTGCACGACGATGCATCCTGCGATCTGCTCAGTGGTGCCCAAACCCTGGAGCGCGCGCATATGTGAATTGAACTTGTCTGAAAGCTCCCGAAGCATGACCACTGACCCAGGTTCCACAGCCTGGAGCGCCAAGATCTCATTGATGTGTGCCTGAAAGACCAATCGCCGATTATTGAATCTGTTTTCCAACAAATCTAATGCCACAGCATAATTGCCATCTGAGATTTCCAGCGACCGAACAGTCTCCAATGCCGAATCCCGCAGACAGGAACGCAAATGCTGGAGCTTTTCTATGTTTGTTAAGTCCGGATGGCTGTCGATGATGGTGGCAAACATTGAATAAAAGTCCGTCCAGTTCGCATACCCGCCGCTAAACGTCGGCAATTGTATAGGAGGCAGGGATGGTACTTGTCTACGGTGAGGTAGAAATTGCGAGCCGGCAAACTCAACCGTAGGGTTTCCTCCAGCCAAGGTAGAATGAAGCGGCATGCGGCCGCTACTCTTAGCCATTTCCCTCATAATCGCCGCCTTCAGCGAGCTGGCAAGTGACTCAAAAATGTCACACAATCCACTGTGAATTTCGCTGCGATTCAATTCCTCAAGCTCGCCGTGAAACATCTCAAATTTGCCGATCAACTTCTCGACTTGCTCTTGTTTTACCACGAGCATGTAGTAGTCACAGTCCGACGACTCATTCTGCCCCGGCGGTAACTAACCTTTTCATTTTCACGCATAATTCCGTTGACTTGAGCTTCAAAAAAGACACCCTGTTTTGCTCACTGGTCATTGGAATTTCGTTAGCAGCATTAATTTTCATGGTAGCGGCAGCGTTAGCAGGGAGACCAACGTCTCTAGCAGGAAGATGATCGCAAAGAGTAGCACGAGACGACAATAACCGAGCACAGCAAGCGAACAGCCATGTACCAACCGTATATACAAAGGCGGCCGGTGTAAGAAACGTTTCTTGCGAGAAGCGCAAGCCAAGAGCTACGTGCACTACAGAATATGCAGGGGAGGCCGGTGTATATATGTATGGATAACTTATGTGGTCGATGACACTGGTTGAGATGGCAATTAGTTTAGACCTTTGAATGCTATATTAGTTTGTGGTTGCACTGATGGATTATTTATTGCACAATCACGTCGGGGTCACCAAATGTTAAGCTATTAAGCGTTTTTAATAACTGTTGCAATATTTAATTTAATGAAAGTCGAGAGGGCTTATAAAATTCACAATTTATTTGCACATGTAAGCCAACTTATCGCGTATGTACATATGGGTCGAACGATTGATGCGAGGATGTTACTCCAATAGCTGCAACGATTAGCTCAAGACTGCCCATGCAAGGGCTGACGGGCCAAATTGCCGGGTCCTATGCAGCAAGCTTAGACGCGAGCGAGAGCGTAGGATAGCCCGAGAGCGTTAGAGCTGCTCGGGGACGCTGTTAAACCGAGTTCGAGAGATTGCGATATAAGGAGACGAAAGAATTCCGCTGCATGCGCATATACGGTAGCAAATGATCTTTGCAGTGGGGGCATTGGAAACGACAACACCAAAATGCATTTCCTTTGGGCCGCACCACTGGCAATAATTTAAAATATTTAAGCTGCTTGACCCGACAACCACCAATTTCGGGTTCCTCCATTTTGTATCGTGTTTGCTATATTTTTTTTTTTTAGTCGTTTTAGTCTTGAACGATTTGAAATATGTCTAAGAGCGAACTATTTTGTATCATTGTTTTGAAGGGTTGCATTTTATTTGCCGCCACAAAATGCCATCTTAACTCAGATTCAACGTCCGTGTATGCGAACTAAAGTCACCTACACGCACTCCGATAATGTGATACGCCAGAGAAAAATTCTTGAAAAACTTTTTGGAAATCGCTTGACGGGCAGTAAGAAGAGCTGGGGTATCCCTTGGAGAATAATAATGCTGTCAGCTGTAGCGGTATTCAGCAACCGAGATTTGTATTTCAAGGCTCTTCACTTGGAAAGTTTTCCCCGTATACCAAAAAGCACAACACCCGTCGTATATCCGTGTTAAACAAGTCGTTCATGATAAAAATCACAGACATGTTATCCACTGGAGCGGCAGTCCAATCGATTGTAGGACTAGGCCTGCATGTTACCCGTGTGAAAATTTCAAGCGACTTCTCCCATATCAATGTATATTGGCTGGGCCGCACAGATGAACAAGAAGGAGGTGCTCCCGAAACAGAGCTGTGGCACTATAGCAGTCAACGCCAACATGAGCTCACACAACTGCGTCTTATGGGTAAAATACCCCGTATAAAATTTATCCGCGACAAGACGTGCGGTATTGGATATGTTCAGACGCTCGAAAGTACCATCAGTTCGTTGCGCTCCGAAAAGGAGAGATCCTGGAAAACTCAGAATGGACATGGGTTCCATCCGCTCTGAACGTAGCAGATGATGGAGCAAAGTGCACCAAAGAATTGAGTTTCCAACCAGACGCGAGATGGTTCCCCGGTCCGCCGGTTCCTATTTGATGAAGAAGAGTACTGGCCAATTGCACAGCTCAACTCGAGTAATCTTTTGCAACATGGAAGATGTCAACATCGTTATATACCGGATGGTCCAAGAAGAGGCTTACTCTGAAGAAATGGCTCTTCTACGACAAGGAAGCATCGTGAGTAAGAAAAGTTTGATCTACAAATTATCGCGTATCTCGATGAAACAGGTGTGCCGAGAATACGCGGCCGCATAGATAAGTCGATCGGCACAACAAGGAACCTGAAACGGCCTGTAATTCTACCCGCCGGTCATAACTCCACTAATCTTATTATTGATTATTTTCATCGGAAGTTTCAGCATCAGCTTACTGAGATCGTCGACAACGAGATGAGACAATTGTACCACATATCAGGACTGCGAGCAGGAGTTCGCGACATAGCGAAAACCTGCCAAAGATGTCGCAATAAAGGAGGGCTTCCAGAGGCAACGGAGATGGGAAGCTACCACCAGAGAGGCTGGCAATCAACGAATTGCCATTCACAAACAGAGGTATCGACTAATTTGGACCACTGGAAGTAAACGTAGGAAGATGACGCGAGCAACAATGGGGGGTACTATTCACGTGCCTCACCGTGCGAGCAGTACACATCGAACTGACAAACTCCCAGTCAACAGACGCATTCATGCTCACATTTGAAATGTTCGTAGCCCGTCGAGGAGTCCCTAAGAGAATCGTGTCAGACAAAGGGACAAACTTCCGAGGAGCCAGCCGATTACTACGAGAAGAAATCGAAAGAGTCCTACCGAACGAACTGGAAACCAAGTACCCTCAAATAGAATGATCCTTCATACCCCTAGGAGGACCCTATATGAGAGGTGCGTGGAAAAGGATGATTAGATCGGTGAAATCCATACTAGCCGAATACAAAGGGCGACAGCAGCGCAATAAGAGTTATGCTTGGTAAGAGTTTTCGCAATGCAGGGCAGATCGTGGACAGCTTCAGAAAACGATGGCTGAAGGAATACCTACCGTGCCTTACGCCACGAACCAAGTGGCATGGACCTCCAACTAACCCCATCCAACTCGGAGACTTCGTGGTTCTAGCAGACGAAACAAGCCTCAAGGTGCAGTTACCTTCAAGTAGCCAAGGACGGGATCGCTCGCAGCGCGGTGAACCGCACTGCATCTAGACTGCTAGAAGTGAAGACAACGAATCCAACCATGGACCAAGACGTAACCAGAAGCTTGGCACACATCACGACAAGCGACGAAGTTTGTGAAAGAGGGAATGTTACGGCAGAAACCGCAGTGGCAGTAAAAAATATTCCTAAATACCTCAAATGTACCCAATAGCACAAACATTAACAGGAAGAAGAAGAGCATGAAGGAAGGCAGCGGTGAAAAGTTAAAACTGAAGCGGTACAAGTTTTTAGCCCCTCTAATATTTAATACCCCTGCCCCATCTTTTGTAACTTAAAGCATTATAAACTAGCAGTGAAAATACACCACACATAACATCTGAATAGAGAAAACTTGAACTACAAAACAACAAACGCAGTGACAACACTGCGTGGCAATAGCTGGGTTTTGAGCTGCGGTGTTTTTACGGCAGTCCAGGCGATTTTTTAAGTCTCTTTATAGACAAGGCAACCTCTACAGGTTTCCCCCACAATTGCTATATATTTTGGAAGATAGGTCCGTAACGTTTCCTAATTATTCCACGATCCATATGGGATGTTATCCCATCCATTTCTGGAATGGTCCGTAAGGTTAGGCCGTTCCGAAGTTATACCGGCTAGCTCTATGCGATATTTAGCCGATGGTTTTCACATGCAACTCAGAATAATTCACATAGACGAATAAAAGATATTAAATGCGAAAAAGTATAAATTTTTTGTGACAAAATGAACAAAAATACAACAACAAAAGCACTAAGTTATGTGTGTACAGTGTATGTACAGAAAGATAACAATGTTTTCGTACGGCTTAGGTAATTTTGTAATGGCTTATATAATACTTTCCACCGACTGTTTAAAATCAGCAGAAGTGTTTCTCCGATCCGGCTGTTCTGTTATAGGTTTCGCATCTGTCAAAAAATCCCACCGTTCCCTTTAGATGTGTTGTGTTGGAAAGGCTATTAACCGCAGGTTTCTATGCGATGTTTGGTTGATAGTTTTCAAATGCAACCCTTACACTGAACACTGAGCACATCCCGGAGGAGTGGTGGAAGTTTTTGACAGATGTGAAACCTCGATTCCCACACTTCAATTTGGGAAATGTAAACAATTGTAAATTATTAAATTGGCTATGTTATTGGCTATAATAAAGCAATCCATATATGTACAATAAACATTACTCTTTGGACTCCCTTAAAAATTGCAGCAGCTCTGATTGGAAGTTGGTTTGGCTGCTAGCAATTTGGTGGTGTATCTCTCGCTTTGTTTTTTGGTGCTCATCCTTTAATCTCCAGAAGATTTTGCAAATAAGTCCGCTTTAGTGCGGCGCCTTGGTTGCAGAAATAATACTAGAGCTGCAGTTCTATCTGTCCTGGTCGACATTAAATCCGCAGCACTATTATTCCAAATGTTTAGAGCGAGATTTTCCATTTATGCAGTCCATTTCGACATGCGTGTATTGTTTTTTTATATAATGGCTGCAAACTACTAATCATAAAAAGCAAATACATTCATGTGTACTTATTACCACCCATTTCGGGTTCCTCCATTTTGTATCGTGTTTGCTATATTTTTTTTTTTTTGTTTAGTCGTTTTAGTCTTGAACGATTTGAAATATGTCTAAGAGCGAACTATTTTGTATCATTGTTTTGAAGGGTTGCATTTTATTTACCGCCACAAAATCCCATCGCAAGAGTCTTAACTCAGATTCAACGTCCGTGTATGCGAACTAAAGTCACCTACAAACACTCTGATAATGTGATACGCCAGAGAAAAATTCTAGAAAAATTTTTTGGAAATCGCTTGACGGGCAGTAAGAAGAGCTGGGGTATCCCTTGGAGAATAATAATGCTGTCAGCTGTAGCGGTATTCAGCAACCGAGATTTGTATTTCAAGGCTCTTCACTTGGAAAGTTTTCCCCGTATACCAAAAAGCACAACACCCGTCGTATATCCGTGTTAAACAAGTCGTTCATGATAAAAATCACAGACATGTTATCCACTGGAGCGGCAGTCCAATCGATTGTAGGACTAGGCCTGCATGTTACCCGTGTGAAAATTTCAAGCGACTTCTCCCATATCAATGTATATTGGCTGGGCCGCACAGATGAACAAGAAGGAGGTGCTCCCGAAACAGAGCTGTGGCACTATAGCAGTCAACGCCAACATGAGCTCACACAACTGCGTCTTATGGGTAAAATACCCCGTATAAAATTTATCCGCGACAAGACGTGCGGTATTGGATATGTTCAGACGCTCGAAAGTACCATCAGTTCGTTGCGCTCCGAAAAGGAGAGATCCTGGAAAACTCAGAATGGACATGGGTTCCATCCGCTCTGAACGTAGCAGATGATGGAGCAAAGTGCACCAAAGAATCGAGTTTCCAACCAGACGCGAGATGGTTCCCCGGTCCTCCGGTTCCTATTTGATGAAGAAGAATACTAGCCAACTGCACAGCTCAACTCGAGTAATCTTTTGCAACATGGAAGATGTCAACATCGTTATATACCGGATGGTCCAAGAAGAGGCTTACTCTGAAGAAATGGCTCTTCTACGACAAGGAAGCATCGTGAGTAAGAAAAGTTTGATCTACAAATTATCGCGTATCTCGATGAAACAGGTGTGCCGAGAATACGCGGCCGCATAGATAAGTCGATCGGCACAACAATAAGTGAAACGGCCTGTAATTCTACCCGGCGGTCATAACGTCACTAATCTTATTATTGATTATTTTCATCGGAAGTTTCAGCATCAGCTTACTGAGATCGTCGACAACGAGATGAGACAATTGTACCACATATCAGGACTGCGAGCAGGAGTTCGCGACATAGCGAAAAGTTAAAACTGAAGCGGTACAAGTTTTTTAGCCCCTCTAATATTTAATACCCCTGCCCCATCTTTTGTAACTTAAAGCATTATAAACTAGCAGTGAAAATACACCACACATAACATCTGAATAGAGAAAACTTGAACTACAAAACAACAAACGCAGTGACAACACTGCGTGGCAATAGCTGGGTTTTGAGCTGCGGTGTTTTTTCGGCAGTCCAGGCGATTTTTTAAGTCTCTTTATAGACAAGGCAACCTCTACAGGTTTCCCCCACAATTGCTATATATTTTGGAAGATAGGTCCGTACCGTTTCCTAATTATTCCACGATCCATATGGGATGTTATCCCATCCATTTCTGGAATGGTCCGTAAGGTTAGGCCGTTCCGAAGTTTGACCGGCTAGCTCTATGCGATATTTAGCCGATGGTTTTCACATGCAACTCAGAATAATTCACATAGACGAATAAAAGATATTAAATGCGAAAAAGTATAAATTTTTTGTGACAAAATGAACAAAAATACAACAACAAAAGCACTAAGTTATGTGTGTACAGTGTATGTACAGAAAGATAACAATGTTTTCGTACGGCTTAGGTAGTTTTGTAATGGCTTATATAATACTTTCCACCGACTGTTTAAAATCAGCAGAAGTGTTTCTCCGATCCGGCTGTTCTGTTATAGGTTTCGCATCTGTCAAAAAATCCCACCGTTCCCTTTAGATGTGTTGTGTTGGAAAGGCTATTAACCGCAGGTTTCTATGCGATGTTTGGTTGATAGTTTTCAAATGCAACCCTTACACTGAACACTGAGCACATCCCGGGGGAGTGGTGGAAGTTTTTGACAGATGTGAAACCTCGATTCCCACACTTCAATTTGGGAAATGTAAACAATTGTAAATTATTAAATTGGCTATGTTATTGGCTATAATAAAGCAATCCATATATGTACAATAAACGTTACTCTTTGGACTCCCTTTAAAATTGCAGCAGCTCTGATTGGAAGTTGGTTTGGCTGCTAGCAATTTGGTGGTGTATCTCTCGCTTTGTTTTTTGGTGCTCATCCTTTAATCTCCAGAAGATTTTGCAAATAAGTCCGCTTTAGTGCGGCGCCTTGGTTGCAGAAATAATACTAGAGCTGCAGTTCTATCTGTCCTGGTCGACATTAAATCCGCAGCACTATTATTCCAAATGTTTAGAGCGAGATTTTCCATTTATGCAGTCCATTTCGACATGCGTGTATTGTTTTTTTATATAATGGCTGCAAACTACTAATCATAAAAAGCAAATACATTCATGTGTACTTATTACCACCCATTTCGGGTTCCTCCATTTTGTATCGTGTTTGCTATATATTTTTTTTTTTTGTTTAGTCGTTTTAGTCTTGAACGATTTGAAATATGTCTAAGAGCGAACTATTTTGTATCATTGTTTTGAAGGGTTGCATTTTATTTACCGCCACAAAATCCCATCGCAAGAGTCTTAACTCAGATTCAACGTCCGTGTATGCGAACTAAAGTCACCTACAAACACTCTGATAATGTGATACGCCAGAGAAAAATTCTAGAAAAATTTTTTGGAAATCGCTTGACGGGCAGTAAGAAGCGCTGGTATCCCTTGGAGAATAATAATGTTGTCAGCTGTAGCAGTATTCAGCAACCGAGCTTTGTATTTCAAGGCTCTTTATTTGGAAAGTTTTCCCCATATACCAAAAAGCACAACACCCGTCGTATATCCGTGTTAAACAAGTCTTTCATGACAAAAATCACAGACATGTTATCCACTGGAGCGGCAGTCCAATCGATTGTAGGACTAGGCCTGCATGTTACCCGTGTGAAGATTTCAAGCGACTTCTCCCATATTAATGTATATTGGCTGGGCCGCACAGATGAGAAAGAAGGAGGTGCTCCCGAAACAGAGCTGTGGCACTATAGCAGTCAACGCCAACATGAGCTCACACAACTGCGTCTTATGGGTAAAATACCCCGTATAAAATTTATCCGCGACAAGACGTGCGGTATTGGATATGTTCAGACGCTCGAAAGTACCATCAGCTCGTTGCGCTCCGAAAACGAGAGATCCTGGAAAACTCGGACTTATCAGAGTGGACATGGGTTCCATCCGCTCTGAACGTAGCAGATGATGGAGCAAAGTGCACCAAAGAATCGAGTTTCCAGCCAGACGCGAGAGGGTTCCCCGGTCCTCCGGTTCCTATTTGATGAAGAAGAATACTAGCCAACTGCACAGCTCAACTCGAGTAATCTTTTGCAACATGGAAGATGTCAACATCGTTATATACCGGATGGTCCAAGAAGAGGCTTACTCTGAAGAAATGGCTCTTCTACGACAAGGAAGCATCGTGAGTAAGAAAAGTTTGATCTACAGATTATCGCGTATCTCGATGAGACAGGTGTGCCGAGAATACGCGGCCGCATAGATAAGTCGATCGGCACAACAAGGAACCTGAAACGGCCTGTAATTCTACCCGGCGGTCATAACGTCACTAATCTTATTATTGATTATTTTCATCGGAAGTTTCAGCATCAGCTTACTGAGATCGTCGACAACGAGATGAGACAATTGTACCACATATCAGGACTGCGAGCAGGAGTTCGCGACATAGCGAAAACCTGCCAAAGATGTCGCAATAAAGGAGGGCTTCCAGAGGCACCGGAGATGGGAAGCTACCACCAGAGAGGCTGGCAATCAACGAATTGCCATTCACAAACAGAGGTATCGACTAATTTGGACCACTGGAAGTAAACGTAGGAAGATGACGCGAGCAACAATGGGGGGTACTATTCACGTGCCTCACCGTGCGAGCAGTACACATCGAACTGACAAACTCCCAGTCAACAGACGCATTCATGCTCACATTTGAAATGTTCGTAGCCCGTCGAGGAGTCCCTAAGAGAATCGTGTCAGACAAAGGGACAAACTTCCGAGGAGCCAGCCGATTACTACGAGAAGAAATCGAAAGAGTCCTACCGAACGAACTGGAAACCAAGTACCCTCAAATAGAATGATCCTTCATACCCCCAGGAGGACCCCATATGAGAGGTGCGTGGGAAAGGATGATTAGATCGGTGAAATCTATACTAGCCGAATACAAAGGGCGACAGCAGCGCAATAAGAGTTATGCTTGGTAAGAGTTTTCGCAATGCAGGGCAGATCGTGGACAGCTTCAGAAAACGATGGCTGAAGGAATACCTACCGTGCCTTACGCCACGAACCAAGTGGCATGGACCTCCAACTAACCCCATCCAACTCGGAGACGTCGTGGTTCTAGCAGACGAAACAAGCCTCAAGGTGCAGTTACCTTCAAGTAGCCAAGGACGGGATCGCTCGCAGCGCGGTGAACCGCACTGCATCTAGACTGCTAAGTCAGCCAATAGTTAAGCCAAGTTAGAAGTGAAGACAACGAATCGAACCATGGACCAAGACGTAACCAGAAGCTTGGCACACATCACGACAAGCGACGAAGTTTGTGAAAGAGGGAATGTTACGGCAGAAACCGCAGTGGCAGTAAAAAATATTCCTAAATACCTAAAATGTACCCAATAGCACAAACATTAACAGGAAGAAGAAGAACATGAAGGAAGGCAGCGGTGAAAAGTTAAAACTGAAGCGGTACAAGTTTTTTAGCCCCTCTAATATTTAATACCCCTGCACCATCTTTTGTAACTTAAAGCATTATAAACTAGCAGTGAAAATACACCACACATAACATCTGAATAAAGCAAAACTTGAACTACAAAACAACAAACGCAGCGACAACACGGCGCGGCAATAGCTGGGTTTTGAGCTGCGGTGTTTTTTCGTCAGTCTAGGCGATTTTTTAAGTCTCTTTATAGACAAGGCAACCTCTACAGGTTTCCCCCACAATTGCTATATATTTTGGAAGATAGGTCCGTAACGTTTCCTAATTATTCCACGAACCATATGGGATGTTATTTATAGCTTATTCCCACAGGCGACCATCCACCATCCATTTCTGGAATGGTCCGTAAGGTTAGGCCATTCCGAAGTTTGACCGGTTAGCTCTATGCGATATTTAGCCGATGGTTTTCACATGCAACTCAGAATAATTCACATAGACGAATAAAAGATATTAAATGCGAAAAAGTATACATTTTTTGTGACAAAATGAACAAAAATACAACAACAAAAGCACTAAGGTATGTGTGTACAGTGTATGTACAGACAGATAACAATGTTTTAAAAATTTGTTTTTTTCGTACGGCTTAGGCAATTTTGTAATGGCTTATATAATCCTTTCCACCGACTGTTTAAAATCAGCAGAAGTGTTGCTCCGATCCGGCTGTTCTGTTATAGGTTTCGCATCTGTCAAAAAATCCCACCGTTCCCTTTAGATGTGTTGTGTTGGAAGGGCTCTTAACCGCAGGTTTCTATGCGATGTTTGGTTGATAGTTTTCAAATGCAACCCTTACACTGAACACTGAGCACATCCCGGGGGAGTGGTGGAAGTTTTTGACAGATGTGAAACCTCGATTCCCACACTTCAATTTGGGAAATGTAAACAATTGTAAATTATTAAATTGGCTATGTTATTGGCTATAATAAAGCAATCCATATATGTACAATAAACGTTACTCTTTGGACTCCCTTAAAAATTGCAGCAGCTCTGATTGGAAGTTGGGTTGGCTGCTAGCAATTTGGTGGTGTATCTCTCGCTTTGTTTTTTTGGTGCTCATCCTTTAATCTCCAGAAGATTTTGCAAATAAGTCCGCTTTAGTGCGGCGCCTTGGTTGCAGAAATAATACTAGAGCTGCAGTTCTATCTGTCCTGGTCGACATTAAAGGAGTTATTTCAGGACCCCCATAAATCCGCAGCACTATTATTCCAAATGTTTAGAGCGAGATTTTCCATTTATTCTGTATAATGGCTGCAAACTAATAATCATAAAAAAAAGCATATACATTCATGTGTACTTATTACCACCAATTTCTGGTTCCTCCATTTTGTATCGTGTTTGCTATTTTTTTTTTTTTTTTTTTTAGTCGTTTTAGTCTTGAACGATTTGAAAAATGTCTAGGAGCGACCTATTTTGTATCATTGTTTTTTAGTATAGTAGTATTTGAAAACCATCGGCTAAATATCGCATAGAAACGTGCCTTACAGGAACATCCCAGATGGATGATGGAATAACTGGGAAATGTTCGGAACAGCAATACCTTACGGACCATCCCCGAAATGGATGATGGATGGTCGTCAGTGTGAGCTTATAAAAACTCACGGGAGTACCGTATACAATTTATTGTATTGCATTTATATTTTATTACTTACGATATATTGGTTTCACCGCTCATTGTGAAGTATATACTTTGCTTACGTATTATATAGATACAGTGTATTTATATGTAGATAATACGGTTTTTCAAGATTAAAACTTAGCAAAGCAAGAAATAAATAACATTTTAAATGTTACACTCATTTTATTTACCGCCACAAAAGGCCATCGCAAGAGTCTTAACTCTGATTCAATGTCCATGTATGCGAACTAAAGTCACCTACACACACTCCGATAATGTGATACGCCAGAGCAAAATTCTAGAAAAATTTTTTGGAAATCGCTTGACGGGCAGTAAGAACCGCTGGTATTCCTTGGAGAATAATAATGCTGTCAGCTGTAGCGGTATTCAGCAACCGAGCTTTGTTTTTCAAGGCTCTTCATTTGGAAAGTTTTCCCCGTATACCAAAAAGCACAACACCCGTCGTATATCCGTGTTAAACAAGTTGTTCATGACAAAAATCACAGACATGTTATCCACTGGAGCGGCAGTCCAATCGATTGTAGGACTAGGCCTGCATGTTACCCGTGTGAAGATTTCAAGCGACTTCTCCCATATTAATGTATATTGGCTGGGCCGCACAGATGAGAAAGAAGGAGGTGCTCCCGAAACAGAGCTGTGGCACTATAGCAGTCAACGCCAACATGAGCTCACACAACTGCGTCTTATGGGTAAAATACCCCGTATAAAATTTATCCGCGACAAGACGTGCGGTATTGGATATGTTCAGACGCTCGAAAGTACCATCAGCTCGTTGCGCTCCGAAAACGAGAGATCCTGGAAAACTCGGACTTATCAGAGTGGACATGGGTTCCATCCGCTCTGAACGTAGCAGATGATGGAGCAAAGTGCACCAAAGAATCGAGTTTCCAACCAGACGCGAGATGGTTCCCCGGTCCTCCGGTTCCTATTTGATGAAGAAGAATACTAGCCAACTGCACAGCTCAACTCGAGTAATCTTTTGCAACATGGAAGATGTCAACATCGTTATATACCGGATGGTCCAAGAAGAGGCTTACTCTGAAGAAATGGCTCTTCTACGACAAGGAAGCATCGTGAGTAAGAAAAGTTTGATCTACAAATTATCGCGTATCTCGATGAAACAGGTGTGCCGAGAATACGCGGCCGCATAGATAAGTCGATCGGCACAACAAGGAACCTGAAACGGCCTGTAATTCTACCCGGCGGTCATAACGTCACTAATCTTATTATTGATTATTTTCATCGGAAGTTTCAGAATCAGCTTACTGAGATCGTCGACAACGAGATGAGACAATTGTACCACATATCAGGACTGCGAGCAGGAGTTCGCGACATAGCGAAAACCTGCCAAAGATGTCGCAATAAAGGAGGGCTTCCAGAGGCACCGGAGATGGGAAGCTACCACCAGAGAGGCTGGCAATCAACGAATTGCCATTCACAAACAGAGGTATCGACTAATTTGGACCACTGGAAGTAAACGTAGGAAGATGACGCGAGCAAAAATGGGGGGTACTATTCACGTGCCTCACCGTGCGAGCAGTACACATCGAACTGACAAACTCCCAGTCAACAGACGCATTCATGCTCACATTTGAAATGTTCGTAGCCCGTCGAGGAGTCCCTAAGAGAATCGTGTCAGACAAAGGGACAAACTTCCGAGGAGCCAGCCGATTACTACGAGAAGAAATCGAAAGAGTCCTACCGAACGAACTGGAAACCAAGTACCCTCAAATAGAATGATCCTTCATACCCCCAGGAGGACCCCATATGAGAGGTGCGTGGGAAAGGATGATTAGATCGGTGAAATCTATACTAGCCGAATACAAAGGGCGACAGCAGCGCAATAAGAGTTATGCTTGGTAAGAGTTTTCGCATTGCAGGGCAGATCGTGGACAGCTTCAGAAAACGATGGCTGAAGGAATACCTACCGTGCCTTACGCCACGAACCAAGTGGCATGGACCTCCAACTAACCCCATCCAACTCGGAGACGTCGTGGTTCTAGCAGACGAAACAAGCCTCAAGGTGCAGTTACCTTCAAGTAGCCAAGGACGGGATCGCTCGCAGCGCGGTGAACCGCACTGCATCTAGACTGCTAAGTCAGCCAATAGTTAAGCCAAGTTAGAAGTGAAGACAACGAATCCAACCATGGACCAAGACGTAACCAGAAGCTTGGCACACATCACGACAAGCGACGAAGTTTGTGAAAGAGGGAATGTTACGGCAGAAACCGCAGTGGCAGTAAAAAATATTCCTAAATACCTAAAATGTACCCAATAGCACAAACATTAACAGGAAGAAGAAGAACATGAAGGAAGGCAGCGGTGAAAAGTTAAAACTGAAGCGGTACAAGTTTTTTAGCCCCTCTAATATTTAATACCCCTGCACCATCTTTTGTAACGTTTGTATTTACGTTTCCTAATTATTCCACGATCCATATGGGATGTTATTTATAGCTTATTCCCACAGGCGACCATCCACCATCCATTTCTGGAATGGTCCGTAAGGTTAGGCCGTTCCAAAGTTTGACTGGTTAGCTCTATGCGATATTTAGCCGATGGTTTTCACATGCAACTCAGAATAATTCACATAGACGAATAAAAGATATTAAATGCGAAAAAGTATAAATTGTTTGTGACAAAATGAACAAAAATACAACAACAAAAGCACTAAGTTATGTGTGTACAGTGTATGTACAGAAAGATAACAATGTTTTCGTACGGCTTAGGTAATTTTGTAATGGCTTATATAATACTTTCCACCGACTGTTTAAAATCAGCAGAAGTGTTTCTCCGATCCGGCTGTTCTGTTATAGGTTTCGCATCTGTCAAAAAATCCCACCGTTCCCTTTAGATGTGTTGTGTTGGAAAGGCTATTAACCGCAGGTTTCTATGCGATGTTTGGTTGATAGTTTTCAAATGCAACCCTTACACTGAACACTGAGCACATCCCGGGGGAGTGGTGGAAGTTTTTGACAGATGTGAAACCTCGATTCCCACACTTCAATTTGGGAAATGTAAACAATTGTAAATTATTAAATTGGCTATGTTATTGGCTATAATAAAGCAATCCATATATGTACAATAAACGTTACTCTTTGGACTCCCTTTAAAATTGCAGCAGCTCTGATTGGAAGTTGGTTTGGCTGCTAGCAATTTGGTGGTGTATCTCTCGCTTTGTTTTTTGGTGCTCATCCTTTAATCTCCAGAAGATTTTGCAAATAAGTCCGCTTTAGTGCGGCGCCTTGGTTGCAGAAATAATACTAGAGCTGCAGTTCTATCTGTCCTGGTCGACATTAAATCCGCAGCACTATTATTCCAAATGTTTAGAGCGAGATTTTCCATTTATGCAGTCCATTTCGACATGCGTGTATTGTTTTTTTTATATAATGGCTGCAAACTACTAATCATAAAAAGCAAATACATTCATGTGTACTTATTACCACCCATTTCGGGTTCCTCCATTTTGTATCGTGTTTGCTATATTTTTTTTTTTTTTGTTTAGTCGTTTTAGTCTTGAACGATTTGAAATATGTCTAAGAGCGAACTATTTTGTATCATTGTTTTGAAGGGTTGCATTTTATTTACCGCCACAAAATCCCATCGCAAGAGTCTTAACTCAGATTCAACGTCCGTGTATGCGAACTAAAGTCACCTACAAACACTCTGATAATGTGATACGCCAGAGAAAAATTCTAGAAAAATTTTTTGGAAATCGCTTGACGGGCAGTAAGAAGCGCTGGTATCCCTTGGAGAATAATAATGTTGTCAGCTGTAGCAGTATTCAGCAACCGAGCTTTGTATTTCAAGGCTCTTCATTTGGAAAGTTTTCCCCATATACCAAAAAGCACAACACCCGTCGTATATCCGTGTTAAACAAGTCTTTCATGACAAAAATCACAGACATGTTATCCACTGGAGCGGCAGTCCAATCGATTGTAGGACTAGGCCTGCATGTTACCCGTGTGAAGATTTCAAGCGACTTCTCCCATATTAATGTATATTGGCTGGGCCGCACAGATGAGAAAGAAGGAGGTGCTCCCGAAACAGAGCTGTGGCACTATAGCAGTCAACGCCAACATGAGCTCACACAACTGCGTCTTATAGGTAAAATATCCCGTATAAAATTTATCCGCGACAAGACGTGCGGTATTGGATATGTTCAGACGCTCGAAAGTACCATCAGCTCGTTGCGCTCCGAAAACGAGAGATCCTGGAAAACTCGGACTTATCAGAGTGGACATGGGTTCCATCCGCTCTGAACGTAGCAGATGATGGAGCAAAGTGCACCAAAGAATCGAGTTTCCAGCCAGACGCGAGAGGGTTCCCCGGTCCTCCGGTTCCTATTTGATGAAGAAGAATACTAGCCAACTGCACAGCTCAACTCGAGTAATCTTTTGCAACATGGAAGATGTCAACATCGTTATATACCGGATGGTCCAAGAAGAGGCTTACTCTGAAGAAATGGCTCTTCTACGACAAGGAAGCATCGTGAGTAAGAAAAGTTTGATCTACAGATTATCGCGTATCTCGATGAGACAGGTGTGCCGAGAATACGCGGCCGCATAGATAAGTCGATCGGCACAACAAGGAACCTGAAACGGCCTGTAATTCTACCCGGCGGTCATAACGTCACTAATCTTATTATTGATTATTTTCATCGGAAGTTTCAGCATCAGCTTACTGAGATCGTCGACAACGAGATGAGACAATTGTACCACATATCAGGACTGCGAGCAGGAGTTCGCGACATAGCGAAAACCTGCCAAAGATGTCGCAATAAAGGAGGGCTTCCAGAGGCACCGGAGATGGGAAGCTACCACCAGAGAGGCTGGCAATCAACGAATTGCCATTCACAAACAGAGGTGTCGACTAATTTGGACCACTGGAAGTAAACGTAGGAAGATGACGCGAGCAACAATGGGGGGTACTATTCACGTGCCTCACCGTGCGAGCAGTACACATCGAACTGACAAACTCCCAGTCAACAGACGCATTCATGCTCACATTTGAAATGTTCGTAGCCCGTCGAGGAGTCCCTAAGAGAATCGTGTCAGACAAAGGGACAAACTTCCGAGGAGCCAGCCGATTACTACGAGAAGAAATCGAAAGAGTCCTACCGAACGAACTGGAAACCAAGTACCCTCAAATAGAATGATCCTTCATACCCCCAGGAGGACCCCATATGAGAGGTGCGTGGGAAAGGATGATTAGATCGGTGAAATCTATACTAGCCGAATACAAAGGGCGACAGCAGCGCAATAAGAGTTATGCTTGGTAAGAGTTTTCGCATTGCAGGGCAGATCGTGGACAGCTTCAGAAAACGATGGCTGAAGGAATACCTACCGTGCCTTACGCCACGAACCAAGTGGCATGGACCTCCAACTAACCCCATCCAACTCGGAGACGTCGTGGTTCTAGCAGACGAAACAAGCCTCAAGGTGCAGTTACCTTCAAGTAGCCAAGGACGGGATCGCTCGCAGCGCGGTGAACCGCACTGCATCTAGACTGCTAAGTCAGCCAATAGTTAAGCCAAGTTAGAAGTGAAGACAACGAATCCAACCATGGACCAAGACGTAACCAGAAGCTTGGCACACATCACGACAAGCGACGAAGTTTGTGAAAGAGGGAATGTTACGGCAGAAACCGCAGTGGCAGTAAAAAATATTCCTAAATACCTAAAATGTACCCAATAGCACAAACATTAACAGGAAGAAGAAGAACATGAAGGAAGGCAGCGGTGAAAAGTTAAAACTGAAGCGGTACAAGTTTTTTAGCCCCTCTAATATTTAATACCCCTGCACCATCTTTTGTAACGTTTGTATTTACGTTTCCTAATTATTCCACGATCCATATGGGATGTTATTTATAGCTTATTCCCACAGGCGACCATCCACCATCCATTTCTGGAATGGTCCGTAAGGTTAGGCCGTTCCAAAGTTTGACTGGTTAGCTCTATGCGATATTTAGCCGATGGTTTTCACATGCAACTCAGAATAATTCACATAGACGAATAAAAGATATTAAATGCGAAAAAGTATAAATTGTTTGTGACAAAATGAACAAAAATACAACAACAAAAGCACTAAGTTATGTGTGTACAGTGTATGTACAGAAAGATAACAATGTTTTCGTACGGCTTAGGTAATTTTGTAATGGCTTATATAATACTTTCCACCGACTGTTTAAAATCAGCAGAAGTGTTTCTCCGATCCGGCTGTTCTGTTATAGGTTTCGCATCTGTCAAAAAATCCCACCGTTCCCTTTAGATGTGTTGTGTTGGAAAGGCTATTAACCGCAGGTTTCTATGCGATGTTTGGTTGATAGTTTTCAAATGCAACCCTTACACTGAACACTGAGCACATCCCGGGGGAGTGGTGGAAGTTTTTGACAGATGTGAAACCTCGATTCCCACACTTCAATTTGGGAAATGTAAACAATTGTAAATTATTAAATTGGCTATGTTATTGGCTATAATAAAGCAATCCATATATGTACAATAAACGTTACTCTTTGGACTCCCTTAAAAATTGCAGCAGCTCTGATTGGAAGTTGGGTTGGCTGCTAGCAATTTGGTGGTGTATCTCTCGCTTTGTTTTTTGGTGCTCATCCTTTAATCTCCAGAAGATTTTGCAAATAAGTCCGCTTTAGTGCGGTGCCTTGGTTGCAGAAATAATACTAGAGCTGCAGTTCTATCTGTCCTGGTCGACATTAAAGGAGTTATTTCAGGACCCCCATAAATCCGCAGCACTATTATTCCAAATGTTTAGAGCGAGATTTTCCATTTATTCTGTATAATGGCTGCAAACTAATAATCATAAAAAAAAGCATATACATTCATGTGTACTTATTACCACCAATTTCTGGTTCCTCCATTTTGTATCGTGTTTGCTATTTTTTTTTTTTTTTTTTTAGTCGTTTTAGTCTTGAACGATTTGAAAAATGTCTAGGAGCGACCTATTTTGTATCATTGTTTTTTAGTATAGTAGTATTTGAAAACCATCGGCTAAATATCGCATAGAAACGTGCCTTACAGGAACATCCCAGATGGATGATGGAATAACTGGGAAATGTTCGGAACAGCAATACCTTACGGACCATCCCCGAAATGGATGGTGGATGGTCGTCAGTGTGAGCTTATAAAAACTCACGGGAGTACCGTATACAATTTATTGTATTACCGCCACAAAAGGCCATCGCAAGAGTCTTAACTCTGATTCAATGTCCATGTATGCGAACTAAAGTCACCTACACACACTCCGATAATGTGATACGCCAGAGCAAAATTCTAGAAAAATTTTTTGGAAATCGCTTGACGGGCAGTAAGAAGCGCTGGTATCCCTTGGAGAATAATAATGCTGTCAGCTGTAGCGGTATTCAGCAACCGAGCTTTGTTTTTCAAGGCTCTTCATTTGGAAAGTTTTCCCCGTATACCAAAAAGCACAACACCCGTCGTATATCCGTGTTAAACAAGTTGTTCATGACAAAAATCACAGACATGTTATCCACTGGAGCGGCAGTCCAATCGATTGTAGGACTAGGCCTGCATGTTACCCGTGTGAAGATTTCAAGCGACTTCTCCCATATTAATGTATATTGGCTGGGCCGCACAGATGAGAAAGAAGGAGGTGCTCCCGAAACAGAGCTGTGGCACTATAGCAGTCAACGCCAACATGAGCTCACACAACTGCGTCTTATGGGTAAAATACCCCGTATAAAATTTATCCGCGACAAGACGTGCGGTATTGGATATGTTCAGACGCTCGAAAGTACCATCAGCTCGTTGCGCTCCGAAAACGAGAGATCCTGGAAAACTCGGACTTATCAGAGTGGACATGGGTTCCATCCGCTCTGAACGTAGCAGATGATGGAGCAAAGTGCACCAAAGAATCGAGTTTCCAACCAGACGCGAGATGGTTCCCCGGTCCTCCGGTTCCTATTTGATGAAGAAGAATACTAGCCAACTGCACAGCTCAACTCGAGTAATCTTTTGCAACATGGAAGATGTCAACATCGTTATATACCGGATGGTCCAAGAAGAGGCTTACTCTGAAGAAATGGCTCTTCTACGACAAGGAAGCATCGTGAGTAAGAATAGTTTGATCTACAAATTATCGCGTATCTCGATGAAACAGGTGTGCCGAGAATACGCGGCCGCATAGATAAGTCGATCGGCACAACAAGGAACCTGAAACGGCCTGTAATTCTACCCGGCGGTCATAACGTCACTAATCTTATTATTGATTATTTTCATCGGAAGTTTCAGCATCAGCTTACTGAGATCGTCGACAACGAGATGAGACAATTGTACCACATATCAGGACTGCGAGCAGGAGTTCGCGACATAGCGAAAACCTGCCAAAGATGTCGCAATAAAGGAGGGCTTCCAGAGGCACCGGAGATGGGAAGCTACCACCAGAGAGGCTGGCAATCAACGAATTGCCATTCACAAACAGAGGTATCGACTAATTTGGACCACTGGAAGTAAACGTAGGAAGATGACGCGAGCAACAATGGGGGGTACTATTCACGTGCCTCACCGTGCGAGCAGTACACATCGAACTGACAAACTCCCAGTCAACAGACGCATTCATGCTCACATTTGAAATGTTCGTAGCCCGTCGAGGAGTCCCTAAGAGAATCGTGTCAGACAAAGGGACAAACTTCCGAGGAGCCAGCCGATTACTACGAGAAGAAATCGAAAGAGTCCTACCGAACGAACTGGAAACCAAGTACCCTCAAATAGAATGATCCTTCATACCCCCAGGAGGACCCCATATGAGAGGTGCGTGGGAAAGGATGATTAGATCGGTGAAATCTATACTAGCCGAATACAAAGGGCGACAGCAGCGCAATAAGAGTTATGCTTGGTAAGAGTTTTCGCATTGCAGGGCAGATCGTGGACAGCTTCAGAAAACGATGGCTGAAGGAATACCTACCGTGCCTTACGCCACGAACCAAGTGGCATGGACCTCCAACTAACCCCATCCAACTCGGAGACGTCGTGGTTCTAGCAGACGAAACAAGCCTCAAGGTGCAGTTACCTTCAAGTAGCCAAGGACGGGATCGGTCGCAGCGCGGTGAACCGCACTGCATCTAGACTGCTAAGTCAGCCAATAGTTAAGCCAAGTTAGAAGTGAAGACAACGAATCGAACCATGGACCAAGACGTAACCAGAAGCTTGGCACACATCACGACAAGCGACGAAGTTTGTGAAAGAGGGAATGTTACGGCAGAAACCGCAGTGGCAGTAAAAAATATTCCTAAATACCTAAAATGTACCCAATAGCACAAACATTAACAGGAAGAAGAAGAACATGAAGGAAGGCAGCGGTGAAAAGTTAAAACTGAAGCGGTACAAGTTTTTTAGCCCCTCTAATATTTAATACCCCTGCACCATCTTTTGTAACGTTTGTATTTACGTTTCCTAATTATTCCACGATCCATATGGGATGTTATTTATAGCTTATTCCCACAGGCGACCATCCACCATCCATTTCTGGAATGGTCCGTAAGGTTAGGCCATTCCGAAGTTTGACCGGTTAGCTCTATGCGATATTTAGCCGATGGTTTTCACATGCAACTCAGAATAATTCACATAGACGAATAAAAGATATTAAATGCGAAAAAGTATACATTTTTTGTGACAAAATGAACAAAAATACAACAACAAAAGCACTAAGGTATGTGTGTACAGTGTATGTACAGAAAGATAACAATGTTTTAAAAATTTGTTTTTTTCGTACGGCTTAGGCAATTTTGTAATGGCTTATATAATCCTTTCCACCGACTGTTTAAAATCAGCAGAAGTGTTGCTCCGATCCGGCTGTTCTGTTATAGGTTTCGCATCTGTCAAAAAATCCCACCGTTCCCTTTAGATGTGTTGTGTTGGAAAGGCTATTAACCGCAGGTTTCTATGCGATGTTTGGTTGATAGTTTTCAAATGCAACCCTTACACTGAACACTGAGCACATCCCGGGGGAGTGGTGGAAGTTTTTGACAGATGTGAAACCTCGATTCCCACACTTCAATTGGGGCAATGTAAACAATTGTAAATTATTAAATTGGCTATGTTATTGGCTATAATAAAGCAATCCATATATGTACAATAAACGTTACTCTTTGGACTCCCTTAAAAATTGCAGCAGCTCTGATTGGAAGTTGGGTTGGCTGCTAGCAATTTGGTGGTGTATCTCTCGCTTTGTTTTTTGGTGCTCATCCTTTAATCTCCAGAAGATTTTGCAAATAAGTCCGCTTTAGTGCGGCGCCTTGGTTGCAGAAATAATACTAGAGCTGCAGTTCTATCTGTCCTGGTCGACATTAGAGGAGTTATTTCAGGACCCCCATAAATCCGCAGCACTATTATTCCAAATGTTTAGAGCGAGATTTTCCATTTATTCTGTATAATGGCTGCAAACTAATAATCATAAAAAAAAGCATATACATTCATGTGTACTTATTACCACCAATTTCTGGTTCCTCCATTTTGTATCGTGTTTGCTATTTTTTTTTTTTTTTTTTTAGTCGTTTTAGTCTTGAACGATTTGAAAAATGTCTAGGAGCGACCTATTTTGTATCATTGTTTTTTAGTATAGTAGTATTTGAAAACCATCGGCTAAATATCGCATAGAAACGTGCCTTACAGGAACATCCCAGATGGATGATGGAATAACTGGGAAATGTTCGGAACAGCAATACCTTACGGACCATCCCCGAAATGGATGGTGGATGGTCGTCAGTGTGAGCTTATAAAAACTCACGGGAGTACCGTATACAATTTATTGTATTGCATTTATATTTTATTACTTACGATATATTGGTTTCACCGCTCATTGTGAAGTATATACTTTGCTTACGTATTATATAGATACAGTGTATTTATATGTAGATAATACGGTTTTTCAAGATTAAAACTTAGCAAAGCAAGAAATAAATAACATTTTAAATGTTACACTCATTTTATTTACCGCCACAAAAGGCCATCGCAAGAGTCTTAACTCTGATTCAATGTCCATGTATGCGAACTAAAGTCACCTACACACACTCCGATAATGTGATACGCCAGAGCAAAATTCTAGAAAAATTTTTCGGAAATCGCTTGACGGGCAGTAAGAAGCGCTGGTATCCGTTGGAGAATAATAATGCTGTCAGCTGTAGCGGTATTCAGCAACCGAGCTTTGTTTTTCAAGGCTCTTCATTTGGAAAGTTTTCCCCGTATACCAAAAAGCACAACACCCGTCGTATATCCGTGTTAAACAAGTTGTTCATGACAAAAATCACAGACATGTTATCCACTGGAGCGGCAGTCCAATCGATTGTAGGACTAGGTCTGCATGTTACCCGTGTGAAGATTTCAAGCGACTTCTCCCATATTAATGTATATTGGCTGGGCCGCACAGATGAGAATGAAGGAGGTGCTCTCGAAACAGAGCTGTGGCGCTATAGCAGTCAACTCCAACATGAGCTCACACAACTGCGTCTTATGGGTAAAATGCCCCGTATAAAATTTGTTCGCGACAAGACGGCTAACAATCTTTATCAACTGTGCGGTATCCTCTCAAATCTAAACTTAAATACACACTTATTAACAAAAAAGTGTATGGACTATTCGGAGAGACAGAAAGTTTTATCAACGTACATGCCTTGGCCCAAAATGCGCCAAAATGTTCTTGAGCTTAACCATACCCGTATTGTTGACAAGATCATATGCAAAATACGCAAGCTTAAAGAAGCCTGGGTAGATCATCTTCAATATTAATACGCACAAAACGCTGCATGTACATGTTCTTTCAAGGGCGAAGTGCATCATTAATTTTTTTGTATTATTAATTGTTTATTAATTTTTTTCAATTTGTTATCAATAAATAAATCAATTGACTGGATAAAAATAACGGACATCGAATTTATGGGGCTGTCAATATTCCATATACATGTTCTTCTATGTAGAGTATACATTAGCATACTGTTATTACTAAATGCCGTCTTTCGCCATATACATATATCCGCTTTGAAAAGCTCTATATCGACATTAGCAAATATCTAGATATTTTCCGTTTTAAGAAATCAAATATTGGGCAAATAGTGTCTTCGTACTTATATGTACGGGTTAAATCCCAATCAAATTAATACAAAATTCAACAAGAGTTCTTAACATTAATTAATATATCGCATAGATTTTAATATTATGTACATATACATTACAGAACATACATAACTTTACATCTTACTATTTAACCCACTTTAAAAGCTAGAAAAATAAAAAAAAACACGTTGTTTTGTATATAAAGTTTTAACACTTCAGATTTTATTTCACGGAAATAAAGGATGAAATGATTGAGCTATTCAAAATGTTTCTGGGCTATGAAATACATTTTTTAATCGCGAGCTGCAAAGTAAACCTTTATTTCAGATGGCGACTGCTCTGAAACAAAGAAAAAAATGGGTTTAAGAACAGTGTAAAACAAGTAGTTTTTAGCAATAAAACTGTTGAAAGTGGCGGCATATGATCAGTGAAAACTTGTCAAGCATCAATGGTTTTTTCAGTCGAAAGATGGTGAAGTTTATGGTTCATCACACCTATTTACAGCCAGCTTAACAAAACAAAAAATAAATTAATATACGTACCGCAACGCATTTTTATTTTTTGTGATATAACCTCATGATATTGTACGTGTTTTGCTTTATATACGACTTTTCATGAGAATGCCAACAATGTCGGTTTACTCGAAGAGAGCGAAACCCATGTCGTCATCCTCAGACTCGGAATCTTCCTTCTTCTCATCTTTGCTAGCTTCTTTTTTGTCCCCACCAGCTGGAGCTGCTGGAGTGCCAGCGGACGGAGCAGCAGATACAGCCCCGCCGCCGACTGGCATCGAAGACAGCTTGTCACGTCCTTCCTTGATCAGATCTTCAATACTTTTGCCATCGAGTTCCTTAATCACCTTTGAAAGACGTTCAGTATCCACCTCAATACCGACAGAGCTGAGAATTTTCTCAAGGTCTGCATTAGCGGGGGCTTCCTTTCCGCCGATAACAGCCAACAAGTATGCAGCCACGTAACGCATGCTTCAAATAGAAAATATAAGTATTAAATTCAATTTGCGTCAAAATGTTAAATCCAAATAATCCGCAAACATCGAGTGGGCTTCTGATTTGATTATTAATTCAAAAGTTTGCGATTTATTTTCTACTTCTTTTGTAACAAAAATTTCTTTACTTACTTTTAAGTCTTCAGATTTTGACACGAAACGTGAAATGCAAGGAAAAACACAACTGTGGTCTTCAAGTTTTCAATCGAAAAGAACTTTGCTGTCACATAGCTCGAGCAAGTCACTTCCGATTGTTAAAATTGACAGATATCGAGTCAGGTAATCTAAATACACCACTGCTCTGCAGCTGATATGTAGGTGGTGTTTTGTATGCATCAGAGTGGTATTTTCGATAATTCCATAGAAATATATGTAGTTGATAATTACTTTTTGCATCCCTTATTTTAGTTGAAAAAAAATCATTGAACGGCTTGGGCGACGGTCATCAATTCGTAAAGAATTTTATGTTATTCAATTCATTTTTATGGTTTATGTGCAAAAATCCAATATGTTATACCCAATAAATATTTGTTTGCTCAGAATTGTTTCAAACCATTTGCGATTTCTACTTTATCGCTTATTACTTTTAGCTTGCACTTCCACTGAGGTTTTTTTTCTTGTGATAAAATTACATGTACATACATGTGCAAATAAATTTTTATAAATGTGTATTCAAATTTAAGCTTAAGCCTCAATCTTGAAATTTTACGTGTTTATAATTTTCTACTTTTTTCATTATCAAGCTAAAAGACTACCTTTACAATCGTGTTAACGAGTTAACGTGTCATTTTTACGTGAGGATTAATGGCTGTGTATTGTCCAAATATTCCAAGAACAATATTAAGCTCATAAATAATTCATGCTAAAAAAGTTGTTTTCTCTCTCATTAATAATAGCTTACATTTTTCAGTACTGGCAGTGCCTGTTATAGTGAAATAAAAGTATAATATAGTGAGTGGAAAAATAGATAATTCCAGATCTCATTTAAATCAATATTTAAAAACAACAAGAGTCAGCTAGTCTAGAACAGAGGAGAACGGTAATAAAGACAGACGTAGGAGTCTGCGCAGCTACGTAGAAGCTATTAATTTATAAATTGCGACCACGTTATATCGTAATTAAAGCCGATTCCAATAAACAATCAAAGATACCCCACTCTTTTCACTATGGACAACTTGATACCTATTGTTAACAAGCTGCAAGATGCGTTCACATCGCTCGGCGTTCACATGCAATTAGATTTGCCTCAGATAGCCGTTGTTGGTGGCCAATCGGCAGGAAAGAGTTCCGTGCTGGAAAACTTCGTGGGCAAGTAAGTAAACATATACATATTTACACGTATATAAGAAAAATATCAAAAAAGGTTGGGTACTGGACTTTTCAATATCTGCGCAGCTTGATAGATTAAGCTTTATTATATTATGTTGTCTGATGCTCATTAAATTTCCCTGTATCTTAAAAGTCTCGTGACCGATCAATCAATCCTATAGCAGCTTTTTGACAGCCATCACATTCTTGTGGTCCCGGAATGTTTAAATACACATGTGATTATAATGGCTGCATTAACAGATGGTTATGTGAAAATGTTCATTCATACAATTTTATTGCTTATGTACATACATGAATCTCCAAAGCACTTCTTTAAGGTCAAAAACGCCTGAATATTGATTCGTATTCGCAATATACATATATACCGAACGCAGTATTCGATCAAAAAGTTCATCAAAAAGACATATGGCAAGATATATGCGTTCAAAAATTATATTATGCAAAATCACATTTATGTAACTATTAAATAGAATTATAGTATTAATAAATGGTAAAAAATGGTAAACAAAAGTAGACCTAGAGTTAGTTGTTCGACTTATTAAACTCACTATAAAATCACTGTAAAGTTATACAAATGCATGAGATGAAAATGTACATAAGTAGATATATTTATCGTTTTGGAACATTCGGTGAATCAACCAAATCCCAATTAAGCCGTAAGGATAATTATTTGTTTGTTTATTTGTTTTCGTGAGTTGTTCTTTTCGTTCTTACAAATAGATGCAAGTGTGTTGGATGGAATTTGTGTGACATAATTCAGAGTCGTTTAATGGCAAAGAAAATGCCAAAACAGTATAACACTAGCATCAGCCCTGTATGCCCTTTAGTTGCGCCGAATTACTCTTATCTATCGACCTGCGCGCTCTCTCATGTTCTCTGAAAAGTTAGAAACACAATAACATACAACACGCCCCAAAGCTTGTGTTTGGGAAAAATCAATGTTCTTCTGTATTTCCATTTAATAATGTTGTACATACAAATAAATACTTAAATTAGAAATGACATACAAAATAATAGTTTTATAATGACAATTAAGTATGGACATATGTATGTACCTACATATGTCAAATATATAACGGGCTACAAATGAGATACATATGTACATACGTTTATATATACCCACCTACTTTGTATCTACATATGCATTAAAATATATACACTAGAGCATGCATGCTATAAAATAGGTTAACCGAAACATGTTACATCTCTGAATTACGCATGCGCATATGAGTCTATGTGAAAATTCCTGCAACTACATACTATTACATACAACATACCATGAACATACTATGTACATATACATATGTACATACTTATGCAGTGGGGAGCAAAAGTGAGTACATGCTCATATTCATGCATGAATATATACTTCTTTTGTGTCGCTGTAGTTTCATGTGTATATTAATAACTTGATTGTCCAATGTAAATCTGACATGAGATCAATATGCAAAGGTATAAAAAGCTGCGGCCCACGTTGCGAGAAAACAATTTGTTTCTACTTCACATCACTGAATGTTTTATATTTTTCACAGAGATTTTTTACCTCGGGGATCCGGTATTGTTACTCGTAGGCCTTTGATACTACAGCTGATCCACGGAGTTACCGGTAAGAAGTTTGGAAAATCGAATTCTTATTGAATATTTAATGCGTTTCTTCCTTTTTTCGGTGTCTTGATTTCAATCAGAATATGGAGAATTTCTTCATTGTAAGGGTAAAAAGTTTTTGAATTTTGATGAGATTCGAAAAGAAATTGAGGATGAAACGGATCGTGTTACTGGTAGTAATAAAGGCATCTCCAACATTCCCATTAATTTACGCGTTTATTCGCCTCACGTACTCAACCTAACACTTATTGATTTGCCAGGCTTAACAAAAGTAGCAATCGGTGACCAACCTGTGGACATTGAGCAGCAAATTAAGCAGATGATATTTCAGTTTATTCGCAAAGAGACATGTCTAATACTGGCCGTGACACCAGCCAACACCGATCTGGCCAACTCGGATGCTCTTAAGCTGGCCAAAGAGGTTGATCCACAGGGTGTGCGGACCATTGGTGTGATAACAAAACTTGATCTCATGGACGAAGGGACAGATGCGCGGGATATCCTGGAGAATAAGCTGCTTCCCTTGCGGCGCGGCTATATTGGAGTTGTTAATCGTTCACAAAAGGACATAGAGGGGCGCAAAGACATTCACCAAGCGTTGGCCGCTGAGCGCAAGTTTTTTTTAAGCCACTCCTCATATCGTCACATGGCCGATCGACTAGGCACTCCATACTTACAGCGAGTTCTTAATCAGCAGCTAACTAATCATATACGCGACACATTACCTGGCTTGCGTGATAAATTGCAGAAGCAGATGCTAACCCTGGAGAAGGAGGTCGAGGAGTTCAAGCACTTCCAGCCAGGCGATGCCAGCATTAAGACAAAGGCTATGCTACAGTGAGTTTAAAATCATTGTAAAGATAAACGACTCGATTTTACGATCGGTCTTTAGTTGAGAACCCGTAAATTTTGATCTTAAAAAACATAGTCGCACCTTTACACTCTATATCATTATTTAAAAATGAAGAAAAAAGGAAAGAAAAGAATTTAACATTGCCTTTTTTTGATTAGGATCTCAAATATATTGGGTATTGGTATTAAATCACCCTATATCATCGATGAAACGTCATCGGTGAAACACTTTCTTTTATTACGCGATACTGTTTTTTTCCCTTAAAACCCGTAGATTAAATACTGCTTTCATGGGATGAATTAACAGAAGAACTTTCTCTTGTCAATATAGAATGATACAGCAGCTTCAGTCTGACTTCGAACGGACTATTGAAGGCAGTGGATCGGCTTTGGTCAACACAAACGAGCTCTCTGGTGGTGCCAAGATCAATCGCATTTTTCACGAGCGGTAAGCGTCCCCAAATTACTATTATAAATATAACTCTTTTTTCGGTACAGTCTACGCTTCGAGATTGTTAAGATGGCCTGTGATGAGAAAGAATTGCGGCGAGAGATTTCATTCGCCATTCGCAATATTCACGGTATTCGCGTCGGTCTGTTCACCCCGGATATGGCTTTTGAGGCTATTGTGAAGCGACAAATAGCACTGCTAAAGGAACCGGTAATCAAGTGCGTAGATCTAGTTGTTCAGGAACTTTCTGTTGTCGTGCGGATGTGCACCGCTAAAGTAAGTTTATATATATATATGGTTTCAAACTCACTGATATAATATTTGACACAGATGGGTCGGTACCCACGTTTGCGTGAGGAAACAGAACGCATTATTACAACACACGTACGTCAACGCGAGCATAGTTGCAAAGAGCAAATTCTTCTTCTTATCGATTTTGAGCTAGCTTACATGAATACCAATCACGAGGACTTCATTGGTTTTGCTAAGTACGTAAAGCTCATATGTTTAACAAATCTAGATATCTTAAATATTTATACATTTTTTTTTACAGTGCTCAGAATAAATCTGAAAACGCAAATAAGACAGGCACTCGTCAGCTTGGCAACCAAGTTATAAGAAAGGGCCACATGGTGATACAGAACCTTGGCATAATGAAAGGTATGTTTGAACATCTCCGAATCTGAGAGTGATATCACAAGTACTTGCAGAGTGTTATTCACAATGGCGATGACAAAAATATAACTTTTTTTTACCACAGTCTTTGTTTTTTAAAACATGGTCACTATCCAATATTCAAATCAAATTTTTTTTGGATTTTGCTGAAATATAAAGTGGGTTTAAATATCTCCTCTCTGAAATAAGTATTTTTACTCACACAATTCTAACGAAATTACTTTAGTTTACTTTACTTAAGGCAATTTTCCGAAAAACGTCTGAAATTGAATCGATGTAAATAGGAGGCGTTTGATAATGAAGAAGGTGAACTCCAAAAAATGTTTCCAAGAAATAAGTGATTTGCACAGATGTTGCAGGTGCGGAGTTAAGATTTTGTCAAACATTTTAGGAATAGCGGATACCTGGACCTCTATAGTTCTTTGCATCAGATTTGCTTCCTTTCTTATGGCGAGGAATTATAAAAGAATCCTTCTAGATCGGGCGGAAGCATGAAGAATACTAGGCAACAAAATTTAACTTTTTATTCACGCTTCGAACGAAACCGACTTTATCTTATACATAGATTTGGGGCTTTCACAATTTTTAATGAATTATGTTAGTGGTCAGAGGTAGTGCTTATTTTTTGACTTAACTGAACCACTTAACGGACCTGAACACTTTGTAGCTCAAGCTTACCGATTGGGAAATATTAAACTTATCAATGCAAAATTGATAATTTTTTGCGGTTTTTATACCCGATACTCAAAATGAGTATAGGGGTACATATAATATGTGGTGATAATGGATGTTTGTAACGTCCAGAAGGAAGCGTTTCCGACCCCATAAAGTATATATATTTTTGATCAGCATTAATAGCCGAGTCGATAGAGCCATGACTGTTTATCCGACCTTGGCATAATGAAAGGTATGTTTGAACATCTCCGAATCTGAGAGTGATATCACAAGTACTTGCAGAGTGTTATTCACAATGGCGATGACAAAAATATAACTTTTTTTTACCACAGTCTTTGTTTTTTAAAACATGGTCACTATCCAATATTCAAATCAAATTTTTTTTGGATTTTGCTGAAATATAAAGTGGGTTTAAATATCTCCTCTCTGAAATAAGTATTTTTACTCACACAATTCTAACGAAATTACTTTAGTTTACTTTACTTAAGGCAATTTTCCGAAAAACGTCTGAAATTGAATCGATGTAAATAGGAGGCGTTTGATAATGAAGAAGGTGAACTCCAAAAAATGTTTCCAAGAAATAAGTGATTTGCACAGATGTTGCAGGTGCGGAGTTAAGATTTTGTCAAACATTTTAGGAATAGCGGATACCTGGACCTCTATAGTTCTTTGCATCAGATTTGCTTCCTTTCTTATGGCGAGGAATTATAAAAGAATCCTTCTAGATCGGGCGGAAGCATGAAGAATACTAGGCAACAAAATTTAACTTTTTATTCACGCTTCGAACGAAACCGACTTTATCTTATACATAGATTTGGGGCTTTCACAATTTTTAATGAATTATGTTAGTGGTCAGAGGTAGTGCTTATTTTTTGACTTAACTGAACCACTTAACGGACCTGAACACTTTGTAGCTCAAGCTTACCGATTGGGAAATATTAAACTTATCAATGCAAAATTGATAATTTTTTGCGGTTTTTATACCCGATACTCAAAATGAGTATAGGGGTACATATAATATGTGGTGATAATGGATGTTTGTAACGTCCAGAAGGAAGCGTTTCCGACCCCATAAAGTATATATATTTTTGATCAGCATTAATAGCCGAGTCGATAGAGCCATGACTGTTTATCCGACTATCCGCCCGTCCGTCTCTCCGTTCTTATGAGAGCCAAGTGCTCAAAGACTAAAAGAGGTAGAGCAACGACATTTTGTATCCAGACTTCTGTGAGATGTCACTGTTAAAAATTTATTTCAAAACTCCGCCTCGCTCCCTTCTGCCCCCACAAAAGACGAAAATCTGTGGCATCTCCAATTTCAAAGATACGAGAAAGCCAAAATCGTAGAGAATGACAATATCTTCTAGACTGCAGAATCTGAACGAGATCGTATTATTATTATAGCCAGAATGATGAAAAAAATGTCATTCACTATCGCTCTTTCTCTGTCTAATACACACGTTTCATGGTCGGCTTTGCCTATCGCTAAAAGTAAGCGCCTAGATCTCAGAGACTATAAAAGGTAGAGCAACCAAATTTGGTATCCACACTCCTGTGATATCGAACCTGCACAAGTGTATTTCCAAATTTCGCCCCATCCCCTTCCGTCTCGCAAGGGACGAAAGTCTGTGATTATGTATCCACACTTCTGTTAGATGTCAATGTTACAAGTGTATTTCAAAATTTCGCCTCAACCCTTCCGCCTTCAAAATAGAAAAGCGCACAATCACTATAAATCACACTATCTACCAGATTGCCGAATCTGGATCAGATCGTATCATTATTGTAACCAAAAGAAACAAAGACACGTTCTGTCGTTCAATATTAGCGCCGTCTGGTAGAGGAGAGCCATACTGACTATGTATCGGGTATAAATGTAGAGTTGCGGTCGCAGCAGCAACTTACAACGTTCTCCCTCGTTTTTTTATTCTGAAAGTTGGTTGAATTTTTTTTTGTTTCTTCCACTTCCTGTCTGGTGGCAGGAATATCTAATATCTAAGCATTTTTGAAGGATAACTGCTTGCCGATTTATTTTGTGAACTCACATATTTAATGGATTAAATATATCGATCTGAAGAGGCTGCCAACATGTTGAAAGAATTTTGGTTTTGCTTACATATTCATATTCCTGTATTTTTGTAATCTTTGTTTATCTTTTCCCTGGCTTCCTCTGACATCTCCTCAATTGGTATGGTAGGCTTTGATGTTCAATTAAAATGACCATGTGCCATAATTTTATGAAGCGTGGGAGTTAGCTTCTTTTCAGGATATTTTTCCAGTAACAGCTCTGAAGTCTTCGAGGCATATTCATCAAATTTGCGGGTATTTATTTTTTCTTTGCAGTTTAAAATAATCAAAATGACCCCCAATCTTTTAATAATGTAGATATCCAACCCAGTTCTTTCTGCAGCAATTTCACTTTTCTGAAAGAATGTTGGCGATGTGTTTCCATCGCTTGTGTTTCCAAATTCTTGTTTGGGGCAGTCCACCTTCAGTGATAGTTTGTCTAAGAATTTTTCTTGAATCATTTTTTTTCCTAGTCTTTTGTTTTTACTTGGACGTTGACATGCAATGACTGCATCTTTCAAGAGGCGATGCAGTTACTGCACCGTCAAGTGGCCCGTGTGAAACCAGCAGAAGGCTGTTACTCGCGGATCCCAGGCAAAACGCAGCCCTCCTCCCGGCCAACCGACCGAGGGGCGCTGCCGCATGACGCACGGTGCGTAGTCGAACCGAACGCGAACATGCCAGAAAGATAGCTATTAGACTAACATTCGAGGAAAATTAGCACTAAACTTACTAAGAAACTAAGCATGCAATCAAAATACAAATACCACTACAATTACTAATTACTAGAAAGGTGTGTAAGGATGAGTAATTTAATAAGAGGAAGAGAATTAGTAGTGGATATAATATGGTAGAGGGAATTATAATCCGAGCATAAGACCCTAAACGGTTCATGCAAGGAATAATTCGATCTACAAAGTGGAAGGAAAAACGGTATAAAATTTCTAGTCAGTCTAATAGGAATCGTGAAGTTTATGCGGCTCAACAGATCAGGGCTGTCTATGTCACCCCTGATCAAGTTGTGCATAAATATCACACCAAGCATTTTTCTACGGTGAACTAAGGATGGGAGGTTTACTAATAGTAGTCTACTAGAGTAAGATGGGAGTCTTACACCCGCATCCCAGTCCCCGCAGAGCAAAGAGTAAAAAGTTTTTCTGTACTGATTCTATACGGTCCTGGTGTACTTTGTACTGAGGGCACCATACACAGGAGCCGTATCCTAAGATCGGACGAACAAGCGAGGTATAGAGAGTCTTTGTTATATAGGGGTCGTCAAATTCCTTTGACCACCTCTTTATAAACCCAAGCACGCCCATGGCCTTATTTACCATGGTAGAAATGTGTTTGGAAAACTTTAACTTGGGGTCTAACATAACACCCAGATCATCCACCAGGGTAATTCTCTCAAGAGAACCACCAAATAGGGTATAGGGAGCCAACAAAGGGCTAGAACGATGAAACGTCATAACTTTGCATTTCGAGGCATTAAGGTGTAACAAGTTTGCACAACACCATGACTGAAAGTTATTGAGATCGGATTGCAAGCGAGAATGAAATTAAATGTCCTTGTACTGGACACAGAGTTTAACATCATCCGCATACATAAGTACTCGAGAGTATGTTAATACTGAAGGCAAGTCATTAATAAAGAGTGTGAAGAGTATAGGCCCCTTACTTGCCTTGGCTGCCTTGTGGTACTCCCGAAGAAACCTTTACTGGTAAAGAGAGGGAGTTTTTGAAGAGGACTCTTTGAGACCTGGAACAAAGATAGCTAGAAATCCATCTCAGGAGGTTGGGCGGAAACCCTAAAAGGTCAAGTTTATGCGCTAAAAGGGAATGGTTTACAGAGTCGAATGCTTTACTAAAGTCGGTGTTAATAACATCCGTCTGTAAGTTACCTTGAAAGCCTTTAATAACGAAAGAGGTAAACTCTAACAAGTTCGTGGTGGTTGATCGCCGCCTTATAAATCCATGCTGAGTTGCGGAGTTAAAACCTTCTCAAACATTTTGGACATTTTAGCGGATATCTTTGCTGTACCGATTCCTTCCAGATCGGGGGGAAGCAAGAAGAATCAATGGACAGGGTGAATAGTTTAAGTAAGGGTCCACACAGTGCCTATGCGCAGTACCTGAGTACACAACCTGGAACCCCGTCTGGACCCGGTGAAAAAACCGGCTTAACTAGTCGAAGATCATGAAGTAAAGAACATTCATTTAACAAGGGACTGAAAATGCCGTTCGAACTCGGTAAACCGTAAAATGGTGGTTTGGAAAAATTGGGCAAAAAGATCGGCAATTGCCTGATCATTACTTGCCGACGTATTACAAAATGATAGCGAGGATGGGTGTGCGGACGTTCTACGCTTACTGTTTACGAAGCAGTAAAACTGTTTAGGGTCCTGAGAAAAACGTATCCTGCATCGAGACAGGTAGTTCTTATAGCATTGAGCATTAAGAACTGAAAAGTTTGACCGAGCTATTACATAGCGAGAGTGAGAAGTAGGAGAACCCACTTCTTGAAAGTTTTTATAAAGTCTTGATTTTAAGTTTTTTAGCCTGGATAACTCTTTGGTAAACCAAGGGGGTTTTCCAGATCTAGTCGGACAAGAAAGCGGGACACAAGAATCAAAAAAAGTGCCAAGAGCATTGTAAAAAATGTTTGTGCCTTTTATGACATCAGTGCACAAGTACAAAGCGGACCAATCAAAATCCCTAATGAGGCTATTAAGCTTCGCAAACTCGGCTTTACGAAAGAAGCGGTCACGTTCAGGTAGCCTACTCGACCGATCCAATACAGTTGGTCCTATATCTAGCGACACCTCGAAAGTAGGGTGGTAGGCGTCTTCAGGTATAGTGAGCGGAAGGGCTCGGGTTAACAACACTATGGTCGGATCCGATACAAAGCACAGATCAAGCAATCGACCCAAGGAATTTTTCACATGATTGACTTGAAACAGGGACAGGTCAAGCAAGCCGTCAACAAAGTCATGTCGTGACTTGGGCACTAGGATACTAGACTCGTTTACCGAAGACCAAACAGTTCCTGGCAAGTTGAAGTCACCAAGAACTATCATACGATCTTTATCAGATAGCGAGGAAGAAACAGCGGTTAAAGCGGACAAGTGCTGCTCATAAATTGAAATATCCGAAGAAGGTGGGATATACGAGCAAGTAATGATTATAGCGAAAGCGGGAAGAATCAGTTTTACACACAGGAATTCCAGTTCCTGTTGAACTTGGAGTGTGAAGTGTTCCGACGTGAAGTAAGAGTCCACTGCAATTAGAACCCCCCCTGCACGTCGAGACGAACGGTCCTTTCTAAAAGTTGTGTACCGACCTGCCAAAACCTCGGAACTAAGAATGTCCGGCTTTAACCAGGTTTCAGTCAACACAATAACGTGGGAAGCAAATGCAACACTATCCCGGAAAAGAATGCTGAGCTTACTACGCAAGCCTCTTACATTCTGATAGGTTACTTAAAGAGAAGTTAGTTTTTTGGAAAAGTGGAAGCAAGACGGGAAGTTGAGGAAGAGGAAGTTGAGGTTGAGGGTGGCACACTGGAAAGATTTGTAAAGGATATGGGGGGCCTATTCTTCTTCTTAGCCTTAAATTCCTTCACCACCAAATGCTCCGGCCAAAATTTGGCGGAGCAAATGGTGTCAAATTGAGTTGGGGAGATGCTTATCTTAAACGAGGCTATCTCCCTGGCATAAGAGAAGTTGAATTTCTCCACCTTTAAACCCACGGCTTTTATTTTGCTTTGAATGAAAGCAATTACATCATTAGATGTGAGGTCAGCGGCCAGCCGTGAGACAAAAACTTGTCGTTTTGGTGGGACTCCCACCAGTGGTTTGGGCACCACAGGCCTAGTACCCGTGGTGGCAATATCCGGAGGTCCGGAACGTCTGTTTACTGGTGGGATCGGGATGGACGGGACAACTAGCGAACTTGCGGACACCACGGACACGGACGCTGCAGACGTACTTGGCTGCACATTCTCCGAGGCGATGAATTCGGCTACCGAGTCTGCATCGCCAGCAGCTGTCGTTGCCCTTGGAGTGGCAAACAAAGTCGGAGTCAGTTTTTCGGCGGCGCACGGCTGAGTGACGGTTGGCACTTGCAGATCACGCGGAGTGACCTTTTTACGCCTCGGAGACTCATTCAGCAGTTGCAGACTGCCAAATTGAGACTCCATGGCTAGGAGCCGATCGTATTGCTTTTTAAAGCCAACGGTAAGCTCCTTAAAGCCCTTCCGCAATCCATTACGCTTTGAAATGGCATCACTCACAAGGCCAGAAAATCCAGCACATTTTGCGTGCACTACGCTGTCGCAGAGCCAGCAGGGGATAATCGGCTGATCGTGGGTGATCTGCTTATTGCATGATTTTTTGGCACATACAACAGAAAACTCCATAATAAGAAATTGAACAAAATTAGAATCAAATAATATTTCAAAATAAATGGCTATCAAACCAGTGTGCCAGAAAAACGCTAATAGGAGGAGAGGAGAACAGTTGCAGCAGCAGCTAATGAGAGAGAGAGAGCTACTGAACAGAAACTTACGAGAGCGAGAGAGAAAGAACAGTTATTTAAGTTTAGGTGATAGGGAGAGAGTGATAACACAACAAAAGCTACCAGAAGAGAGCGGACTGCAATGCAATGTAATGCGTACTCACTCACTGCAACAACACAAACACGACAAGCCGACGCCGAAAAATAAAAAGTTAAATAATGTTTTAACACAAATCAAAAGGCACGCACTCGCGGAATAGAATAGGTTTCCAGATTGTTGGCTGGTTAGGAAGTTAATTAAAGTTTATTTAGGAAAACACCGGCTGTTTATTCAAAACAAAAGGAAAAAATGCGGAGCGCAAAACAAAAACGCGTCTGATCACTACGAAAGAGAACGAACGAAATTTCCTTGGCGTGCTGTTGTCAAAAGATTCTTCCTATCGCGGAATGGTAAATGCAAGTTTTAAAATGAACTCCATACATCTAATTCGGAGCCGTTCGTTTTCCATACCGACTTACCTGCCACAACCTCGCACGAAAAACGCTCAAAAAACGCCGTTTCATGTCTTTTAAACTAAAACTCCGATTATTTTGAATTTGATTTTCAACAGCTCTGGAAAATTGTCTATTAGATGCGTATATTCATTGTGTCCCAAGCGCTCAAAAAAATCTTCGACTTTTGCCACCTCTTTCGGCTGATTACCCACTTTGCGACGTTCAGTTACTAGCCATTGACAGTAATTTGAAGAGAAAAAGAAAAAAAATTAATTCCTGTGTGCGTTATGCATTTTTTTGCGGAAGAAAACTATCACTAAGCTTGGTAAATACTATGGGAACTCTGCACCTTCAATTTCAATGGTCAAAAAGGAGTTTACTAATTTACTAATTACTAATTAATTTACTAATGTACAAGAACAAACGATACGGAACGCCTAGACGCCCAGTTGAAGACACACAACACAATTGAACAAATTCACGATATGGTGCTGGCCGATGGGAGATTGAAAGTTCAATATATTGTGGAAGCCATAGGCAATTATATGGCACATTGCAAGACGCAACCATTCTTGCAATATGAATTTGAATTATAACTTTTTATTTTTAAAGAATTTAAAAAAAATTGATATGCAAAAACCTTAGCTATTTAATGATTCTTCAAAAGTAGAGAAATTTTGCAAAATAATGTTTTGTAAACAGATTCTTAAAGATTTGTTTAATGAGGTACTTTTTTCTTGGTCACTAGAATAGACACTAAAACTAATTAATTAATTAACTTATATTAAAATTTAATTTTTAGATTGGTAAATCTTTGATTAATTAGAAAAATAAAAAAATAATTTTAGTAATGAGTACTGCCTCCCTTGTTCGAAATAACTTCATATATCCGGTCCTTCATAGAATGTTACAGGGAGTCTACGTAGCTTAGGGAAATCTCGCTCCAAGAACGTTGAATTGCTGCAGTTAGTGTTTCCTTATTTTCTTATTGCTTTCCTCCTTCGTATACTTTCCGCGCAAGCCAGTCCCATACATTTTCAATAACGTTAAGATCTAGAGAATATGGTGGCCAAGTCATGATATTAACGTTTTGACTGGCAATAAACGACTTCACTACTCAAGCATTATGAATCGGGGCATTATCTTGTTGGAAAATCCATGGGATTGGTCCGAAGAGATCATTTAACTTTGGAAATACGTGTTTTGAATCGCTCACCGTTCATTTTCTGATCTATAAAAATCAAATCCATTGTACCATAAAAAGTGATGGCACCCCACACCATGACTCCACTTTCTTATCTCATCCATCAGGTCCGTCAAAATTGAAACGTTTTTCACCAGTAAAGACCACCGAACGCCAATCATTAAATCGAGTGTCAGTTTGAACATTCCACGTTATGTGTTCCTTCGCATATTGAAGCCGTTTTTCTTTGTGTATAAATGCTATAGAGGTGGTTTTTTTTCTTAATTTGTAGACGCTTTAGTTGTTTATCACTTTTGATTGTACGCTGAACTGTTGAAAGGCTTGCGCTTACTCCGGCTAGTTCCTTAATTTTAGCTGCTGACTTAGTCGAATTGGAAGCGATTCGTACTATTTTACGTTCAACTTGTGGAGTAAGTGCCTTTTTTAGTCCTTTAAAATGTTTTCCATATGATTTCGGATGTTTTAAATATCTATCAACAGAACTGGAGCTGCGTTGGCAATAATTCGATTCGATAGACCCCTATTTTTGACGTTCCAGCAAATTGCTTAAAAATAATTGATTTCTTAATTTGTAGTTATTATTTCATCAAAAAAACTGCAGCTCTTACCACAAGACTATCAAATGCGAAGTGCGTCTACTTCAGAGACCAACAATAAATTCACGTGTTTGCATAGCAATTTCTAGAAATGTCGAAAGCACTGTTATGTTAGCGCAAATCCACAAACCATGAGCAAATTTTTTTCGATAAGAAAAATATTTTCGACAACAAATACATCCCCAACAGTGAATAAAACAGATTATTGAAAAAAAATTTGGTTCGTCTAACCTATGACACGAAGTTTTATAAAACAATAAAATATAAAGTTTCAGACCGATTCGACAGCGTTTAGTGGTGCCGACTTGAGGTCAAAGTTCAAAAACACGATAATTTGCCAATGGTTCCTATGCATCGCTTTGAGCAGATTGATTTTTTTTGGGATCTCGAATATTAAAATATAATCCAGACCCTAAAATTACAGCTTTATTGGTTAACATTTAAGCCAAGAATAAATAATTAACCGTCAGCTTTGTTGTTATTTTAAGGCATTTTTATTATTCAGGGGGAATTGACTAGATTATTCTTTTACGACGTTTAGCAAGTTCTGAAACTCATCTATTTTTTGGTTAGTATTTGGTTATAGTCTTAAATAAGTTTAACAGCACGTTCGACTGTATCATCAACCACTTTGCAGAATTAGGTACCACAAAATCAGATAGTCTCTTTGTAATAAACGTTGGAAAATCATTTTCTTTAAAAACTAGACATCATCATGGTCAACCCGAAATGCCATGAGTTGCTTCGCCATTTCTCGTTTCTCCATGAAAGTAACTTTATCGTCAAACAATGCAAGTGCGATATTTTCATCATATAAATGCCACAAATGGCTGGAAGTCTTCTTTAAAACGACTTTTGCAATTTTCGGATTAAATTATTTATAGTTGTTCACTTCGCATATAAATTGAAAGTCCAGATATGGAGCTTCAACAGCTAATGTTGACCGAACCCAATAAAAATATAAACGTCAACCCTTCTCGAGTTGTCAACTTAAACTTCTCTCGAAAAATATACATCCAGCGTGCCTTGGTCCAGGTAGTCGATGAAAACTTTGGGAACCGATCCAAAAAAAAGTGAGTTAACTCTAACAATACAACGCTCTTAAGTTTTCGCAATTAAACTTGACAGAAGTTAATTATTGCATTTCTTCTGTCATTTAAATGCGTTGCAACGTACTGATCAGTCACACCAAACTTAAACTTGCTTTGTTCAATAGTCTTCCAGGAATCTTTAAATCTAGGAATCTTTAATTTTCGTAAAATAAAATCAACTTCAAAATTAAATATAAAATTATTATGTTCAGTGTAACTGACCTTTAAAAGTTTTTTATCGACCATCAAAATATTAAAATGTGCACCGAGGCAACATCTCGAAGGCTGCTGAGAAAAGCCACTAACCATACAGTATACATATATGTAGATGTGTCAGTTCATGCAGCGAGTATGTCGCAAACGAACTTTCTGCAAGCGGCCCCAGGATCTTTGGCTGCGGGGTTTAATGCATTCTGGTGACATCTCGTTCGGCTCATGACACGGCGCGAGCCGATCTTGACAACAACCCATCAGCGCAATTGTAATTATCATGATAAAGAATTTTTTTTTTACATTTTCAGCGCTACGGTTTGTTTTGTTTTTGTTTGTATCTTGTGGTTCCAGTGTATTTTAATGTAGGGCTACACACGCATTCTCACGTACTGTACGTTTGCGTCTCATAAGATTGCCGTCTGTTGTTTCGTTTTTGTTTGGAGTTTTAAGCTTATTGATGAATTGACTTGACTGCCGCAAAATAAATGTAAAATGGACAGGGTGTACGGGACACTTGGGTGTCGAAAATAAAATAAAGGCTGTTGTTTGTTTGATTTATTTGAATACGTAAAATTACATATGTAAATTGTATTACAAAATATAAAAAATTACATTTATAAAATTGCACATTTATATTTTAGATAGGTTTTACATAAATAAATACATATAAGTACATATTGGCTCCCGATTGAAGATCGGTAGCCAAAGCCCACAAGCGATGATTTATAACTGAGATGGGGTTAAAAATTAATCAGACGTTTGAGTCGACTTGATATGACTTAATTTAAAAAATGTTAAATAATTAAGTGGCATCCATGTTCTCGGTTTTTTTAAATCAGTTTTCTTTTAACCGTCAATTGTTAGGACAGCATTGGACTTGGTGTTTGGGGACAGCACTTCTTCACTGTGATCACCACCGATTGACTAATGCGAAGTTTTTTTTTTAGCAATATTATGTACTATCAGTATCAATCCGAATTATGAATTTAAAAAAATTGGATAAATTTGAATAAAAGAAGCTTGGAACCTAACATGAAGACAACTGTAATTTTGAATACCCTCATGCAATATATTAATGTAATAACCGGATATATTTATGTACATATGTATGTACATAAGATGTTTCATAATTGAATTAGAACATTTACGGGTATTGGCCATGAGAGTATTCAAGGTGCGACACGCATCTACATTTTTGCTTTGCACATTCTCGTCGGAAAGCACGCGATTGACAAGGCATTTGAAATGTATGTAAAACTAATTCCAAATAAAAGTATGAATATTTATTTTATTTTATATATATATTTTCTTAGAAATTATATTTAAATATATCATTTATCACAAATATATAATTTTTAGTTAAAATCACTTTTTTTTATATGGGATAAACAAAGAAGTCGAGAACTGACGGACTTTACAACTGACAACCTGTTTAAAATAAGGATATAAATGTGTAATTATATTATTGTAATATTTTATATTTTGTAGTATAAATCAAACAAATAACAGCTTTTATTTTATTTCCCGCGCCCTAGTGTACCATACCCCCACCCCCTGCCCATTCTTAATTTATTTTGTGGCGGTAGGTCAGTTCATCAAAAGACCCAAAACAAGAACCAAACTTAAATTTCAGTTCTAGCGGCCAGCAATACTAAACACACACGCAAAGTACGTGAGAATGCGTGTGAACCCATGCACTCAAATATGCTGGAGGGACAACAGAAATTGAACCAGCAAATACAAATACATATTTTTGTCGAAACATATTGTACTAACACATGCAAAGATGTTCTCTGCGTTCTCTCATGATGACGCGTCAGTACCCGAACGCCAGAGCCGAAGTCTCTGGGGTGCTCAAACTGGCTACGTGTCGTGTGACGCTTTCGTAGTATGAACTGGAACATCTATATACTATATGGTTAGTATATAGTGTGAGTGTGAGTGTGAGTGCATGACATACTCTCATGAAGATGTGAAAATGGGCAGACAAATGCGGGCTAGGCGTTAAACCTTCTAAAACGGAACTTTCTCTGAACGAGATCGCAGAGCAGAAGAAATCTATTCCTTATATGTGAAATTAAAATTTAAAAAATTTTTTTTTCGACGCTGCGAACCAATCTGACTTTTTATACCCGATACTCAAAATGAGTATTGGGTTATATTAGATTTGTGGTGAAAATGGATGTGTGTAACGTCCAGAAGGAATCGTTTCCGACCCCATAAAGTATATATATTCTTGATCAGCATCAATAGCCGAGTCGATTGAGCCATGTCTGTCTGTCCGTCTGTCCGTCCGTCCGTCCGTCCGTCTGTCCGCCTGTCCGTCTGTCCGTCCGTCCGTCTGTCCGCCTGTCCGTCCCCTTCAGCGCCTAGTGCTCAAAGACTATAAGAGCTAGAGCAACGATGTTTTGTATCCAGACTTCTGTGATATGTCACTGCTACAAAAATATTTCAAAGCTTCGCCCCGCCCACTTCCGCCGCCAACAAAGGACGAAAATCTGTGGCATCCACAACTTTAAAGATATGAGAAAACCAAAAACGCAGAATTGTAGAGAATGACCATATCTTTTAGACTGCAGAATCTGAATTTGATCGTATTATTATTATAGCCAGCATCAAGAAAACAATTTCATTTTTTCTCGCCCTGTCTCTCTCTAACACACACGTAGCATAGGCGGCTTTGCTTAGAGTAAAACATTAGCGCCTAGATCTCAGAGACTACAAAAGCTAGAGCAACCAAATTTGGTATCCACACTCCTGTGATATCGGACCTTGACCATTTTGTGTCAAAATTTCGCCACACCCCCTTCCGCCCCCGCAAAGGACGAAAATCTGAGGCATCCACAAATCTCAGAGACTATTAAGGCTAGAGTAACCAAATTTGGTATCCGCACTTCTGTTAGATCTCACTATAAAACGTATATCTCAGAATTTCGCCCCACCCCCTTCCGCCCCCACAAAGGACGAAAATCTGTTGCATCCACAATATTGCAGATTCGAGAAAACTAAAAACGCAGAATCATAGATAATGACCATATCTATCAGACTGCTGAATCTGGATCAGATCGGATTATTTTTATACCCAAAAGGAACAAATCAATTTGCACTGGCTACGCAGCGCCCGACGTCACGCTCAGACTGATTTTCTGTCTCTCTCGCACGCACTCTTTGTCGTGTCGGTTAATATTAGCGGCGTCTGCCGCAGGAGAGCCATACTGACTTAGTATCGGGTATAACCGTAGAGTTGCGGTGTCCGCAGCAACTCACAACGTCTGCTTGAATTGCTATAAATCCTACCCGAACACTTTGTAGCTTAGGCGTATCGTCTGAAAAATATTAAGCTTTCAAATTCAAAATTGAGAATTTTTCCCCAATTTTGACTTTGAAAACTTGGGAAAAGTCGAAATAAATCCTTTTTATACCCGATACTCACAATGAGTATTGGGGTATATTAGATTTGTGGTAAAAGTTGATGTGTGTAACGTCCAGAAGATCAAAGAGACAAAGACAAAGAGTGCGTGCGAGAGAGACAGAAAATCAGTCTGAGCGTGACGTCGGGCGCTGCGTAGCCAGTGCAAATTGATTTGTTCCTTTTGGGTATAAAAATAATCCGATCTGATCCAGATTCAGCAGTCTGATAGATATGGTCATTATCTATGATTCTGCGTTTTTAGTTTTCTCGAATCTGCAATATTGTGGATGCAACAGATTTTCGTCCTTTGTGGGGGCGGAAGGGGGTGGGGCGAAATTCTGAGATATACGTTTTATAGTGAGATCTAACAGAAGTGCGGATACCAAATTTGGTTACTCTAGCCTTAATAGTCTCTGAGATTTGTGGATGCCTCAGATTTTCGTCCTTTGCGGGGGCGGAAGGGGGTGTGGCGAAATTTTGACACAATATGGTCAAGGTCCGATATCACAGGAGTGTGGATACCAAATTTGGTTGCTCTAGCTTTTGTAGTCTCTGAGATCTAGGCGCTAATGTTTTACTCTAAGCAAAGCCGCCTATGCTACGTGTGTGTTAGAGAGAGACAGGGCGAGAAAAAATGAAATTGTTTTCTTGATGCTGGCTATAATAATACTACGATCCAATTCAGATTCCGCAGTCTTAAAGATATGGTCATTCTCTACAATTCTAGGCTTTTGGTTTTCTCATATCTTTAAAATTGGCAAAACCGACCATGAAACCTGTGTGTTAGAGAGAGACAGAGCGAGAAAGAATGAAATTGTTTTCTTGATTCTGGCTATAATAATTATACGATCTGGTTCAGATTTTGCACTCTAGAAGATATAGTCATCTTCTACGATTCTGCGTTTTTCTCGTATCGTCGAAAGTGTGGATGCCACAGATTTTCGCCCTTTGTGGGGGCGGAAGTGGGCGGGGCAAAGTTTTAAAATATTCTTGTAGCAGTGACATATCACAGAAGTCTGGATCCAAAACATCGTTGCTCTCGCTCTTTTAGTCTTTGAGCACTAGGCGCTGAAGGGGACGGACAGACGGACAGACAGACGGACAGACAGACGGACAGACAGACAGACGGACAGACAGACATGGCTCAATCGACTCGGCTATTGATGCTGATCAAGAATATATATACTTTATGGGGTCGGAAACGATTCCTTCTGGACGTTACACACATCCATTTTCACCACAAATCTAATATACCCCAATACTCATTTTGAGTATCGGGTATAATTATGCTTGTGGCCAAATTCACCACACGTTATTAAAGTACAATGCACAAGAAACGCGTTTGGTTAGTTGGTAAGCGAAAACTTTTGGCTCTCCACCAATGAAGAGATAACACCAATTAACTGTAAATGGTCTGCACAAACGATAGCATATGCGGAAAAAAAATTCGTACAGTGTGCCCTGCAATTAATCTGCAATCACAACATAAATCATAAATAAATCACAACGTATGTTATTCATTACTATTTGTTATTTTTAAAAAATTGGTTTTTAATTTTGTAGTAGTTTTTGGTGTTTTGAGTATATATTTGTACAATAAATACTACATTGTATACAGCCAGGCTCCGGTTTTCACTTCCACAAAAGTTTTCCGATTTATCTTTGAATTTACATAAATTGGTGCTCCCTTTTTCACAATCGCAATATTGCTTCGTTTTCAAAACGAAAACATTTTCCTCGACGAAGTGAAAAGTAAACACTTTTTATACAAAAAAACGAATCTTAATTGCAAAAGTAAAAAAAAGAGTTGACTTATTGATGCATTAACATAAATTTGACACCATTACCAAGGCAATTTAGCCCTCCTTATACATAATTTTATTTTAACCCAACCCAAAATTTGGCTCGGAAATAATTGGTCAGAGCAACAATTTTCGTTTTGGTGCAAACAGCCGACGCAGTCCGATTCGGTTATAGGAACGTTGGTATGAAATGAATTTTTGCACATACCAGCACAAATGCTCGCAACATGCACGTAACAGAACATCTGAGTAAGGACAGCTGTTACGCGCCCCATTTAATTATAAATTTATATGCAACAAATTCATTATTTGACCAATAGCCATTTAATTTTCAATATGCATGCTGTACTCACAGTTTGTCAGACATGTTTGTCAGAGGTTGCATATAAGATGTCTTGATCTTCTTAACTTGCGTCGTTTTGCTTCAAAACAACCAATTGAAAAAGAAAGGCATTTTTATCACTCTGTATATTTTTTTAAAACAACCAGGTCAGCTGTTTTTGTTTGCAAGAACCGATGAGAAGATGAAACATATCGATAGCAAAATTTGTAAAAACAAGAGCACCTAAAAACGTCATCCGCAAAAATAAATGAAAACCGGAGTCTGCCTGCAGTATAACTGCAACAGAATGTAGAAGAAAAAAAATTGAATATATTTGAAAATATTATCCTTTATGTCATTCAAGGATATGCAATGCACAAGAACATTTTGAAATTTCTGATGATACACCACTTGGTTCAAAGGGTATTCAATTTAGCTTTTATTTTTGATTTTTTTAAATACGGAATAACTTTTATTTGTAACTTTTACAATAAAAATTGAGTATTATTTTTTATAATAATTTTGTTTTAAATCAAAAATAATTTTTTTTATAATTATTTTGTTTTAAATCAAAAATAATTTTTTATAATAATTTTGTTTTAAATCAAAAATTATTTTGTAAAATAATTTTGTTTTAAGTATAAAAAAAGTATTACTTTTGATTTTTATTGAAAAAATCAACAGTTAGTGCTTGCCTTTGATTTTTATTGAAAAAAAAAAACGATATTTTTGATTTTTATTGAACAAATTATATGGGATTATATTATTATAACATTATAACAATTATAACAGATTTTTTTTTTTTTTTTTTATAAAAATTAAAAATAGTGCTGGTTTGTAACTTTTCAATACAAATTGGGAAATAATTGTTGAATTGCAATTTGTATTTAAAAACTTAAAAACTTACAGTTGCTGTTTTTTTTGTATCTAAAATAATTTTCAACAACGGTGGTTCTAGGACATTGGGCTGGCTGGAAAATGGTCCTGGTGCTAATCCGGTCGAGAATCATTAGCACATCATGAAGGTTTTTATATAAAACAGGGAGGCAAAACTGTATCCGAAATCGAAAAAAAAAAATATTTTAAAATGTGGTTCAGGCTTGTGTAAATGCTCTACCTGTACACACGTACGTTCGCATCGCCACATCACTGCACCAACGTCAAAAAAAGAGATAAATAAATAAAACAAAACATAACAAAATCAAAATTCCAAACACAAAGAGACCATTATCGGTGAGAGACACCGTTATGTCGCCCAAAGTGAAAAAGAAAAGAAAGTCTGTCAAAAACAGACGCTGGGCAGCATTTAGTAGACAGCAGAAACTATTATTCGCCTCTGCAAACACAATCACAGTTACATGAAGACATTGAGATTAGCGATAAGAATGAAGATGAGCTCGAGCAACTCATTTCTAAAAGCAAAGAGTTTGTCCCTCCGATAACAGTGCTTAAATGCACAGTGGAGCAACTACATACTATTTGCAAAGAAATAAATTGCTCAATACTCCATTAAAAAGATTTTAATTGGTATTAAGCTCCACTGTGTGGACTTTAAGGACTATGAAGCCGCTTGTAATGGCAAATTTTAATATTTCTCTTTTGCCTATAAAAAATATAAGCCCTATAAAGCATTGCTATCGGGTTTGGATAAGGTGGATCCCATTTCATTAAAAAATGATCTCATTGGACTTGGACTCAAATGACTGGATGTTAAGCTCGTTCAGCGAAAAGGACAAAATAACTCTGAATTAATATTATATGTGGCCTACTTCACTAATAAAACCGTTTCGCTCAACGAGCTCAAAAGAAACCATTCAGTCATCAACTATGTAAGATTAAAATGGGATTACCAAAAGAGAAACAGGATCCAAATCACCTAGTGCTACAATTGCCAAATGTTTGGACATGGCTCAAACCGCTGCGCCGTCAAATCATACTGTTCAATCTGTGCAGGAAGTCATAAAACCACTGAATGTCCAAGAAAAACAGCCGTTAAATGTGCCAACTGCAACGGTCCACACAAAGCAAACGATTCCAGTTGCCCTAGCAGGATTAGTTATATTAATTTAAGAACTGAATATCAGCCCAACAGAGTAAGACCAAATGCTAACAATGTTTCTAAGCTGGAAAATACTAATACTTTCCCAAATACTCTTAACCAACCAAATTTACATGCAAACGCCACATGGGTAAGACCAGTCAATAGTTATACGCCAAATGGTAATGAAAAGCTATTTTCAATAGAGGAGATAAACACGTTAACGTTTGAACTTATAAGAAATTTAAGAAACTGCAAGTCCAAGTCAGATCAATTTGAAGTGATAACCTCTCTGGCATGCAAGTTTCTTACATAATGTTAAATAATCTCTCAATTGTAACATGGAACGCCAGAGGCGTTAAAAACAAAAAAGACGAGCTCTTCGATGTTCTTAAAAGAAGGGGGAAAACACACAAAAACAAATTTTTTCAAATGATATACGTTTACTAAGTACACTCCCTGGAAACTTTGTGCTAGGTGGTGATTTCAAAAGTCGACATAGATTTTGGGGTTGTAGTCGTACTTGGGGAACACTGCTATACGATTTCTTAATGTCACGTGGCTTGGTAGTCCATTTTCCCGATAAACACTCTTATGTACCAGCTAGAATTAGTTCTAGAATTAAGTCCTCTACATTAGATATCTTTGGAACTAACAAATGCGAGTTACTAAGTGATACAACATTAATCTATGGCCTTGGCTCAGATCATCCCCCAGTCGAAACTTTACTTTATTTAAGTTGGGATGTAATTAAAAGATTCTTCTACGATATCAAAAATGCAAATTGGATCCTATTTGGTAGAGTTATAAACCGATTACTACCAGACTGTGATCTCGTCTTCGCTGATTCACAAGATGACATAGACAAATTAATAGACGATTTTAGCTTGGTAGTTCTCACAGCAAAGGATTGAAGTATCCCAAAGAAAGAAATCCGCCTAACACCAAAAGCCCTGCCGTACACATTTCCTTGATTAAACTTAGAGATCGACACCGTCGAAATTGGTTGAGACACAGAAATAAAGCAGATCTGGTAGTGAGATGGCTCAACCAACTTAAAAACAAAAAATTTCCGAACTTAGAAATGAAAATTGGAATAATTTTATAACCTCGATGACAAAAATTCTTCTCCCTTTTGGAAGCTAACAAAAGTTGTCAAGAAGAAAAATGTAAGCATACCAATTTTAAGGCACAACCAAGAACAGTTCGAAACTGCAGTACAAAAGACCGAATTATTAGCATCAATGTTCGCATTAAATCATTCCCATTCAAGTAACCTTAGTGATCCCTCCACAGTCTCTGAAGTCACAAGCTGTATGGCCTCATTAAACTCTTTGCCAGTAGCCAGTGACGATTCATATATGACTGATATCCAAGATATCTCAGCTGTTCTAAAAGATCTCAAGTTCAAGAAAACTCCTGGCCTTGTTAACATTGAAAATTTGTGCCTAAAAGTACTGCCTCGAAAAAGAGTGAAATTGCTGACATTAATTATAAATGGATATGCCTTCGATTAGCGTATTTTCCACAGAAATGGAAACTCTCCTAAGTCATCCCAATTTTAAAAGCAAACAAGCCTCCTGAGTGTCCTACCTCTTACAGGCCCATCAGCCTGCTCTTTTCAGTAAGTAAAGTTCAAGAGAAAATTATCTTTAGTGAAGATAACGTTGTCCTCCCGCCACAACAATTTGGTTTCCGCCGTGAACATAATAAAGTGCACGCTTTATGTAGAATAAAGAGAATCGTAAAGTCAAACTTCAGTAGATCCAAATCTACGGGTATGGTTCTACTAGACATTAAAGCTGTCTTTGATTCTGTATGGCATGAGAGGCTTGTCTACAAAATGAACCTTTTGCATTTTCCAATTCCAATTATACAAATAATTCAAAGCTTCCTGAGTAACAGGTCTTTTGTTGTTCACATATGCGATGCTCACTCACGTGCAGTCAACATAAATGCAGGATGTCCGCAAGGATCCTGTCTTTCCCAATCCTATACAATATATATACGTCAGATTTTCCTGAATTAAGTGGATGCACTGCATCAATTTTTGCGGACGATACTGCAATCCTTTGTTCTGGGACACTTGCAGATTCTCAGATTCTCTTCAAGAAGCCTTCAACGCCCTTGTTGCATATTTCCATAAATGGAAAATTCTCGCCAATTTCACAAGGAAAAGAAATATGATTTATATTCCATCAAATTGTATTAATCTGATCCAGGTGGACATAAACTGGGAAATTAATGTTAGATATTTGGGGGTCATATTAGACAAAAACTGAATTTCGCAGACCACATTCAACATATAATTTAAAAAAACTGATATTTTAATTTGTATCTTGTATCCATTTATAAATAGGAATTCTCGCCTCAATTTAGAAAATAAAATGTATCTATTAAGGTCAATTTTTCAATCCACAATATATTATGGTGCACCGGTTTGGGTTGATATTGCAAATGTCAATATTAGTAAAATCCAAGTTGCACAAAACAAAATTTTAAAAATGATATATAACCTACCATGGCATTTCTCCACTACCGACTTACACTTTAATGCTAACGTTGAACTAGCCTCAGTGGGAATGGCTAAGCTTCACACCAACTTTATAAATAGATGTACATATGTATATACTCAATTTATCCACACTTAAAAAATATTTGATTTATTTTTTTAGTTTTTTTTTTTTAGTTTTTTTTTAATTTCTAAGTAATTGTGTTTTAAGGGGTATGGGGCATATGGGGTTGTATGGGGGTTTTGTATATATTTATTTTTCCCTTTGTCATTATGTTTAAAATGAACTTTTTTAAAATGAACTGCATTTTTCATAAAATTCATTAAATTTTCTATAAAATTATAAAATAAAATAAAATACCAAAGTGATCAAACTTTTGGTATGTTTCGATAGTCATTTATTCGGTTTTTATACCCGAAACTCAAAATGAGAATATTAGATTTTTGGGGAAAATGGATGTGTGTAACGAACAGAAGGATGCGTGATGCCGAGCCAAGTGAGAGACTTGTTTGACCGTCCGTCTTAGTTTGACACTACGTTTGTTCCAAACTCTTGTGATATCACACCAAGTTTGTTTCAAACTTGCCCTTTGCCCCTTTCCGCCTCACAAAGGACGAAAATCTATGGCATCCAAATTTTTGAAGATACGAGAATGACCATATCTCTGAGACTACCGATCAGATCGGATTATTATTATAGCAAGAAGGAACTAATCAATTTACAGTGGCTACGTAAACACAGCCATGCGCTTACTCATTCTCTCTCTCTCTCTCTGTCTGTCTCTCTCACACACTCTTTGTAGTACAATGTGTGCGTCCTCTGGCGGAAAGGAGCCATACTGACTAAGTATCTGTTATAAATGTAGCAGCAACCCACAACGTTCCCCCGCGTTTTTATTGCTTTTTTCTTGACGCACAGCAAAGCAACAACAATTAAGATTTAATATACTAGAATGTAGTCAAATATGGGGACATTCGAATGAATTCGGAAACAAACTATCACTCTCAATTATTCAATTCGGCCCTCTTCATTTTAATGTAGTGCGTAGAAGTCCCTCAAACTCTATCGGCGTACCATTCGAATTCATTTAATTAATTCTGAGCATTGTTAATTCGAATGTTAATTTCCATTATCAAAACTTCTAGTAAGTGCATATATATTTATATATCGTGTGCAGCCTAATCAAAATTTCAGTCAAATTATTATTATCAATACCATTATTGCTAGTTGTTTTTATTGACTAATGCATTATTATTGACGTGATTATTTGATGAGTATTTATATATTCCTTCTATTTCTACTTATTTGAATAGCTTAATGTTTATGTATATCCTCCTCTTTTTAATTTTTCTATCGGTTTTTGGCAAGCTCCTTTAGATTCAAATATCAACAAAATTTTTATTTATATATTTATTCATATCATCGTGTTTCGGCGCGCCTAGTTTTAATATATGCCTTTAGTTGCTTAAATATTAAGCTTGAAACGGGAATCGTTTCTATTGTTATCAATGCAACTATTGAACAGCGTTGTATACAAAATGATAGTGCCCATAAAGTTGCAAACCGCTGAAAATATCATAATACCCATTGGTGAATTGACTGTTTACATAGTTACATTTTTGCACAACTTGAGACAAAATTAGTTGTTATCCACAATAGACAGGCAAAAAGGTTAAGGTTAAAAAATATAAATCTCGACGCAATTGAAAGACGCGTGTTTTATACTGTGCGTTTAAAACATCTGCATAAGACTAAATTTATTAAGAAATTTAAGAAAGAAATTTATTTTGCATTGTATATAAGTATACCTATAAGTATAAGTATGTTTATATTTCATGCCTAACCAATTGATTAAGCTTTTAATTTCTTTCGCAGGCGGCTCGCGTCCTTACTGGTTTGTGTTAACATCTGAGAGCATCTCCTGGTACAAAGATGAGGATGAAAAAGAAAAGAAATTCATGTTGCCATTGGATGGTTTAAAATTGCGCGATATTGAACAGGGCTTTATGTCAATGTCTAGACGTGTTACCTTTGCTTTATTCAGTCCAGACGGACGCAATGTTTATAAGGTTAGTAATTTTTGTTAGTATACAAAAAAATGAACTCCAAATGATTAATAAGAAAAAAAAAAAACAGAGAAAATACCTAAATCGAAATAAAAAAAACTTTTTTAAGGGGGCACATTTACCCAGAAGCATAAGGGAAGATATTTCTTTATTTTTGTTTTCTGTTTTTGTATTTTTTCATTTATTGTATTATAATGTTTTTTTTTTTTTTTTTTTTAATAAAACTTTAAGAATATGTTACATTTGTTATATACACCTAATTCTGTTTTTACACGGTAGATTGGTTCCTGAAAAAACCGTGTTAAAAAAGACATTGATTTTATGCAAAAATAAGTGATTGGTTCCTTATCTTTAAAGCGTATTAAAATTAAAGAAAAAATTAGGAAAATTAGAAAATAAAATTTTGCATATTAAAAATGTCTACCAAACACGTCTTATTGCATTGATAGCTCACAAAACACTAACAGATTTCTATTGCAAAAATGTAATCCCCTTACATTTCCACAAAAAAGGAATTCCCCCAAATTTTTGCTGACTACAATTGCTCTGACCAGTAAATTTTCTTGTATGTATGTGTACACAAAAAAACGAACGATAAAAAATATCTATGTACATATTCCCTCTTTGCTCTTTCTTGTTTTCGTTTGGTTTCTAGCTGCTTGTGAGCTGTGTGTGTTGTTATCTATTTGTGTTGTGTTATGTCGAACCGTGTTAAATGGAATAAAACCGTGTAAAAAATTTAAAATTTTTGATTTTCAAACCGTGTTATTTCAAAACCGTGTAAAAATAGAATTAGGTGTACTATGGAATATTGGGTAATAACAGCTAATTGCAGTGAACACTGAAACAAAATTCACTTTTTAAAATAACACTGATTTTTATTTCCAAATAGTGCATTTTGGTGTGAAATTATAATTTATTTTGACAGTAAAAAGGTGAAATTTTTATGACAAAAGATACCGATTTATATTGGCCACCGATAGCACTATGTAAAAAATTTATCTTTTATGCTTTACTCTGAATCAGACCTGATAGTTTAGGTTTATAACATTTAAATATTTTTTAATTACAACGTAATTGAACTTAAAAAACTTCTGAAAAAATCCAAAATGCATTTATCAATTAGGGTTTGTTATAATGATTTAGCTGCGCTATTTCACGCGAAATTTTAACCTTAGCAGTAATGAAGATAACTTACATATGTGCTCCACCCAACATATCCAAAGAACAAATCCACAAAGTTGCTATGCCAGCAACACCCAGCGACAAAAAAAAGGCGCACTCTGATATTTTATGCAATTTTAACTTCTCCAGCGTGGGGTTTCTCCAAATCTTATCCGATTCTTCTAATTTAATTTTTTTTGTTTGTTTCAATAATTTAATTCGTATCAAAAGAACATACTAAATTGTTTGATGTCATATTTATATGATTAAAAACAAATATTTTCCCAAATAATACTTTTTTTAACGTTCATTTAGTAATTTGATCAAAAGAAACGTCAAAGAATAACTTACAGGGCGCGCTCCATGACAAGGTGCAGAATCGTCCTGAAAGACGGGATCTTCTTCTCTCTCAGTAACTGATTTCATAATGGACACAGTTTAGGTTAGGTTAACCTGTACGACTTTCAGCGGGGCCACGCATTGGCCAATATGGCCCTTAGTTATCCGGATGGGGGAATGAGTGCTTGTGGGATTTTAAAGTCCTCGAGAATCGAGGTGTTTTTCGCAGAGGCCAGTAGTTCCTGCGGCGTCCTCTTGGAGGCATCTTCCAGTGATGCCAGCACCGGGGCGCCCAGATACACTTCCCGACACTTAAATACGACACACTAAAAATGTACATTTCAGGCACAAGCCAAAGAAAACGTGGAATTTGAATTTTCCTCAAATCTCTAGAATAAATAAAAAAAAAAAATAATAATAATAGCAATAGGTATTAAAGTAGATAAAGGAAAAAAATTGTTCAGTCCTTCCGTGGTAGGTGCGATAGGTAGTGAATGAGTTTTCCAGTGCGTTTTTTGTACATGGTTTTCGTCTGGTGTCTGTAAAGCATGTCTGGCCTGCTTCTCTCGTTTTGGAGCTCTAAGGGAGACAGGACGTCCGCCGCCTCATTTCCTTCGATACCTTAGTGGCTGGGAACCCAATAGATCCACAGTGACTTTGTCGTGCTTAGGATGTCCAGTGCCTCCCTGCTCGCCAAGACACTTCTGAAAATGACCGCGGACGCCTGCATGGATCAATTGCCGCTTTGCTGTCGACGAATAGATTGACTGCATCGTGTGCTTGCTTTATAAGCTTAGCGACCTCTGCTGCTTTCCTGATGGCGCAAACTTCCGCCTGGAATATGCTGCATCGGTCCGGTAGCTTATATGACAGCCTTATCTCCTACTCCTCCGTCCGTCTTGGAGTCTGGTTTATGTTGAGGTGCTCAGTTTGATCCCTTCCGTTTTTCCAGTCATCAGGTCCCAAAGAAGAGGTTTTTTTTTATGTCGAGGCAAGTTTGGGGGTTATGTAATCAGTAGTCATGTTATGTCCCTGCCAATCGAACTATGCCCGTATCCTTGTGGCGACATGTGTCCTGATGCGATGGGGCGCTGTGCTGCCTTTCCTGCAGTCAGACGAGTGTGGATGTCCAGGGGGTCGATTCCAAGTAAGGTTTAATACAGAGCAGAGCTTGTCGCTGAATCTTTTCCATAAGTTTATGGTACGTCATCTTTTTGGTAGCTGCTACCACACTAAGACTCCATACAGGAAAATTGGTCGCACCAACGAGATGTAAATGCAGTTCATTAAAGCAGGAGACAGGTCCCATGTGCTGCTGAGTATTTTTTTTTTTTTTTTTTTTTTTTTTTGTGGATGTTGACATGCAATGACTGCATCTTTCAAGAGGCGATGTAATTACTGCACCGTCAAGTGGCCCGTGTGACATCAGTAGAAGGCTGTTACGCGAGCATGCAGGAAAGATAGCTGTTAGACTAATATTCGAGGAAGATTAGCACGAAAGTTTCTAAGAGAACTAGACATGCATTCAAAATAAACATAAAAATAAAAATACCACTACAATTACTAATTACTAGAAAGGTGTGTAAGGATTAGTAATTTAATAAGAGGAAGAGAATTAGTGGTGGATATGATATGGTAGAGGGATTTATAATTCGAGCTTAAGACCCTAAACGGTTCATGCAAGGAATGATTCGATCTAAAAAGTAGAAGGAACAACGGTATACAATTTCTAGTAAGTCTAATAGGAATCGTAAAGTTTATGCGGCTCAACAGATCAGGGCTGTCTATGTCACCCCTGATCAAGTTGTGCATAAAAATCACACCAAGCATTTTTCTACTGTCAACTAAGGATGGGAGGTTTACTAATAGTAGTCTACTAGAGTAAGATGGGAGTCTTACACCCGCATCCCAGTTAAGGCGCCGCAGAGCAAACAGTAAAAAGTTTTTCTGTACTGATTCTATACGGTCCTGGTGTACTTTGTACTGAGGGCACCATACACAGGAGCCGTATTCTAAGATCGGACGAACAAGCGAGGTATAGAGAGTCTTTGTTATATAGGGGTCGTCAAATTCCTTTGACCACCTCTTTATAAACCCAAGCACGCCCATGGCCTTATTTACCATGGTAGAAATGTGTTCGGAAAACTTTAACTTGGGGTCTAACATAACACCCAGATCATCCACCAGGGTAATTCTCTCAAGAGAACCACCAAATAGGGTATAGGGCTAGAACGATGAAATGTCATAACTTTGCATTTCGAGGCATTAAGGTGTAAAAAGTTTGCACAACACCATGACTGAAAGTTATTGAGATCGGATTGCAAGCGAGAATGGAATGAAATGTCCTTGTACTGGACACAGAGTTTAACATCATCCGCATACATAAGTACTCGAGAGTATGTTAATACTGAAGGCAAGTCATTAATAAAGAGTGTGAAGAGTAAGGGGCCTAGATGGCTGCCGTGTGGTACTCCCGAAGAAACCTTTACTGGTAAAGAGAGGGAGTTTTCGAAGAGGACTCTTTGAGACCTGGAACAAAGATAGCTAGAAATCCATCTCAGGAGGTTGGGCGGAAACCCTAAAAGGTCAAGTTTATGCGCTAAAAGGGAATGGTTTACAGAGTCGAATGCTTTACTAAAGTCGGTGTTAATAACATCCGTCTGTAAGTTACCTTGAAAGCCTTTAATAATGAAAGAGGTAAACTCTTGAATGCGTAAAGCGCAATGGTGTCCTTTTTCACTTTTTCCACTACATTGGGTTTCCATGCCAGTTTGCTGTCCAGTACTGTGCACAGGTATTTGACTTTTGTTTTTGGGGTTAGCCTAGTTGGGTCAATTTTCTGGGGGTACATATTGATACCTTTTACCTCTTGGCAAAGAGGATGAGGTCTGTCTTGTCCGCGTTGATGCTGTGTCCTACCTCTTCCACCCACTCACGTATCTCCCTGAGTGTGCGTTCCATTAAGGAGCTGAAGGTCGATGGACATTCACCCGTAAGAAGTATGCTTATGTCATCTGCATAAGCTGTTATTTTTGGGGCCTTCCTTTCATATTTCTTGATGAGGTCGTCGACCACCAGATTCCACAGGAGGGGCGACAGGACTCCACCCTGAAGTGTGCCTCTTTTACCATGTAAGCAGTGCCACACTCCGATTGCATCCGTCTACAACAAGGAGGTTCTTGATCCAATGGTTGATTGCTGGGTGTATGTTATTCGCTTCTATGCGACTTGTTATTGCGGTTGTGGCTACGTTATTGAATGGTCCGGAGATATCAACAAATGCTCCCAGTGCATAATTTGTATTTTGACGGGCGCTCTCGATGGAGGCTACTAGCCAGTGTAGTGCCGTCTCCACTGATTTTCCTTTGGTATAGGCGTGTTGGTTTGTTGACATCAGTCCCCCTACCTCAATTCTGATGTGTAAAGCAAACAGCGTTTCCAGAAGCAGAAAGTAGGTAAGGCTTATTGGTCATTAATCCTTGCGACTCACATGGCTGCACTTTCCTGCCATTGGGAGGAAGAAAACTCTCGAGGTTCTCCATTGGAGAGGGATAAAGCCCGTACTTAGACATGCTGAGTATATTGCGGAAAGCCATGGGGGTCACCACTTTGGTCACTTGCATCATGGCTGGGAATATTCCGTCTTCCAAGTGCTGTTATGCTCAGTGTTGCACAGATTTACAGCACAGTGCTGTTAACAGATCTGCTGAGGAGTGTTGTTGGCAGCTAGGTCCTGATGCTTTTTGGCATCAGTGACCTCGGGGCATCCAGAGAAATACGCCTCCATTATTGCTGTTAGGGCTTCTTCACTGCCCTCTCTCCACTGTTCGACATCAAGCTTTAATTGACTCTGTATGATGGGCTGCTTTGGCAGAAGTTTCCGGAGTCTTACGGTTTTAGGAACTTTCTCGATGTTGAAGCAGAAAGTCTTCTTTCGTTGTGTGTTACGTATTTCCCTCTTGTAGCTCCTAAGAAGGATTTTGTATTTTGTTTGGCGATCTTAAAGAATTCCTTGAGGTTGTTCCTTTGAGAGAGAGATTCCGGTTCCATGAGAGTGGCTTGGGCCTCTTCTTTGTTCTTGAGGGTTTGCACAGTGCGTGGCACAGGCATCCAGTAATTCCTTGGATCGGGTCTTTGGGTACTTCTCTAAATCCCCCGCAGATTTCACTGAGCCCGGATTCGCGAGCTCAGTAATCATGGGTGCATCATGGGCTCAGTAGCACCTGACGGGTTGACTACCAGCGTCAGGTTACCGTCCTCCTCTTCATCCTCCGAGTCTTCGAGCGCAAGACCCTGGGCGGCCTCCAAGATGGACTCGAGACCTAGATCCTCCACTTCGCCTTCCTGTAGGGTGTGCGTCCTTCTCTTCGGGGCGGTGCTTTTTGAGGCGCAGGTAAACACTGCCCATGCCCCACGCCGTCTTCCCAAATCTGGGGTACAGCAGATCCTCTGCCGCCTTGTTCATCAAAAGGATCACACATTGGCCCCCCTCGTTGGGTAGGGGGCTACCAATGCTGAGGATCCCCCAGTCCGCCGTTGGCACGTCTGTGCTTTTCAGCTAAAGGAGCTTCAGCGCCCGGTCCCCTTAGATTGTGATGGAGCAGAGTACCTTCGCCTTTGGTACGGACGAGATTAGCTCCCCGACCACGACCTCCAGCTTGGCCCCTCCTACATCGCTACCACATCGTTGGGTCATCGTTGCATTTCAAGATTTTGACGTCATTGAGCCACCCAGCACCATCAAAAGTGGGAATAGCGGACACGGGGTCTTCCTGCACCAGCTTCCACTGTGCCGCTGTCATGTTCCCGTTCTCATCGCTACGGTCGATGAGTCCCACGATCAAGTGTCGTTTGGACACGTCAATGACCTTCGCTTTGACCTTTGGTGTTGGCTTCCTGGCCGCTTTAGGTGGAGGGGCTGTACTTTTGGGCCCGCGTTGCCGCTTGCTGGCCGAAGTGTCCTCGATGGCACTCTTAGTCGAGCGCTGCCTCTTGGTGGCCATCATCTCTTCCACCTTATTGGCGAATTCGCAGTTCGACGCCCTCATCTGTGCCATGTGGGCGTAGTGTAGCCCGCCTAGCTTAACTTTCTCCTTCTGGGAGATGTCTGCCTTGCCTTGAAGCCGGCTCTGGATTTTGAGGGCCGCTTTTTATTGAGCTTTAGCCTTCATCCCATCCCTGAAACGCTTTGGCCCTTCCCTACGCAGGGAGCTGGTGCCTGGTTCCGGCGAGTGGAGAAGGCTATCTTCCTCCGTCCTGCTTATTGAGGACACGCTATTTCGAACACGTCATATTTGCGGCTCAGCATGGAGTGATTTGTTGTTGTGGCAGTAACTTTACAACTGACCTGTCCTGCTCCAGTCCAGTCCGAGGTGTGACCGCTGGCGGCACGCAGAGAGGATTGCTCCTCCCCGTGCCCGGCGGTGGTAGCAGTCACGCTTCCCACCGACGTTTGGCGTGACATCCTAACTTTTTGCATTCAACATAGCGATTCAGTTTTATATGTAGATATGCATCACCATATCATTATATATGGCGAATTCTTTACGGTGGCAATGCAGCAATTTTTGGAAAAGCGTTATCCTCTTCTGCGGCGAAATGTGCGCAAGCCATCGGATCCAATAAGATTAAAACTGGACTCATCCGAGAGTATGATTCGTGATATTCACCCCAATTTGATTTTTTGTTTAAATAAATGTAAGCGAGCTTTGTTCATTCGACCATGCAGGAGTTTTTTTTGCCTTGCTATTAAAGACACCTCCTTTGGCTGACGTTGAATAGTTCGAGCCGAAATATCATTTTCAAAACATTGCTGCAGTTCTGATGCTATCTCAGCATAATTTTTAAACCGATCCTGAGGCTTGTTTATTGAAAACAAAATCTTTCTTTGCCCCATTGCTAATTTTTAGCACTTCAAAATATTAATTAATTACTAATTAACAAAATAAAGTCTGAATTTTATTTAATTTGGTATATGTAAGTTTACAAGAAACAAATTGTCTCAGTGGAAAAAATTCAGTTTTGGTTTTAAAATGTTTTTTTTTCTATTTTAATTTAATTTTTGTTTGCGATGGGTCAAAATTAAGGAAAAAGCGTTACAAACGTTTGATTTTAAAAATAAATTGTTTTTAAGTGTATGACTATGATATAAAAACAAATTAGTGTACAATTTTGTTTGAAATTGATTAAGCGACAACAAAAAAATAAAATTAAATTAAAAATTAAATGAATCTAATAACATTTGGGGAACCTCATGTTGTGTATCATGCTATATATTTTACGAACTGGTCAAAATTGAGTTAGCGTTAACACAAATAACACAATACAAAACCACATATCCGCTGTGAACCAAAACGACTTTTATTCGATAGATTTTTCTTGGTTCGGTTTCTGTTTAAAATATTTATTAAAATGGGTATATTTTAAAAAAAAATTTCAGATGTGGTTTTTTTTTCACATAACTTAAGTATCTAAAAACCTCGTTGTATTGAACGTTGCAATTCAGAAAATCTGATAAATGCAGCTATAAATATGAAATAGCTTAAGTTTACCGTCTGGGAAATAATATAAATATATTTTTTGTTTTTCAAAATTTGGACTTTGAAAACTTTGAAATGAATCATTTTTAAAGCCTTAAACCTATCAGAAAAAGTCGGTTTGGTTCACAGCGGAAATAAAAAATTCAATTTTTTTGTCTACTGTGAGCTTTAAAACTGAGACAAGGGTATTTTGTACAATTAGCAAAACGCTAGAATTATAATAATATAGTAACTCAACGGTAAGCAGAAGTAAGAGGTTGTAAGTAAATTGGAGTCCCCCAGTTTGTTACTAATAGATAGATTGATGGAGTAATAATAATAATAATAAAAAATAAAATAATAATAATAAAAAATAAAATAATAATAATAAAAAATAAAATAATCCTAATAAACATAACAAAAATGAGTATAATAATAAAAATACTACAAATATAGTAACAGCATAATCTAATGATTATAAATGTAAGTTTTTCGTCATTCGAAACTGCAAATATTTCCAAATATAAGGTTTATTCTTTTTTATTTTGTTACAAAGTGTAATTAAATCATTTGAGTATTTGGTATTCGATAATATTAAATTTTTTGGGTAGATGTGCTCACTTAAAATTATTTCGGAAAAAACTGCAGAAGTTCATTATTTTCTTTCCTCTGTTCAAAATCGTTATTCAAATTTGATTCTTTTGACCAAATAGCCGGTCAAAGATTTCGAATATTATTTTTTTGTATAAGATAAAAATTACTATGTTTTTATCAACATTTGGGTCAAATCAAAAGCCAAGGAGCTTGCCACGCCTGGAAAACTGCACTTGCAAACTCCTTTCGCATTTTTGATTTGTGATATTAAAACTACAAAACCCTAAGAACAACCTAATCGGCAATTCATCTCACATCCCGCTAGTTGTCCACTGATCTCATGATTTAAATTACATGACTAAAAATTAACCAAAACTAAACCTAATCAAAAATCTACTTCAGCCTCTTGTAAAATGTACATACGTTGTTGTTCCATTGTCCATATTCTTGGCAAAAAACCTATCATCCATTTGTTCTCTGCGCTTGGACGCTTCTTTTTTTTTTTGTTTCTTTACGCACAACACTGTGATTTTTAGGACTACAAACAACTGGAACTGTCTTGCGAAACGGTCGAAGATGTTGAGTCGTGGAAGGCTTCCTTCTTGCGAGCTGGTGTCTATCCCGAGAAACAGGAAACCCAGGAAAATGGAGACGAGGTGCGTATCCGTAAAATATATTTATTTTAATTGGTATCAACAAACTGTAACGCTAATGTGTCCAGATTTGGGTACTTTTTTATGAAAATATTTCGAATCCAAAACATTAAGAGCTAGAGTAACGCAAAGAAAATTTTCAAAATATGAAATGAACAACTGTTAACGAACCCGTTTTTATACGCGTATACTTAAAAAGTATAGAGATCTCTTAGATCTCTACAGATCTACAGAAATTGTATTTCTGTAACACCCAAAATGAAGCGTTTCCGACCCCATAAAGTATATATGTAAATTCTTGATCAGTATCAATAGCCAAGTCAGTATAGCCATGTCTCTCTGTCCGGAGTTGATAATGGTTTGCCTGTCTGTTCGTCCATCTGTACAGCTTTATGACCGTATAGATCTCAGAGACAATAAAAACTAGAGCAAACAAAATTCAGACTCCTGTGGTATCACACTGTTACAAGTGTATGTCGCAATTTTTCCCCGGCCCCACAAAGCACGAAAATCGGTGGCATCAACATTTATGAAGAGAAAACGCAGAGCCATTGAGACCGACCATAAAATCAGCGACAAAAAAAGCCCCACTGAAATTGCATGCATTTTTGACTTCTCCAGCATGAGGTTTCTGTCTCTCTCGCACGCTCTCTTTGTCGTTCATTGTTACGCGCCGTCTGGCGGAGGAGCGCCATACTGATTATGTATCGGGTAAAAATTTAGAGTTGCGGTCGCAGCAGTAACTCACAACGCTCCCCGTCGTTTTTTTTTTGTCGCCTAATCAATTTCAAACAAAATTTTATACTAATTTGTTTTTATATCATAGTCATACACTAAAAAACTAATTATTTTTAAAGTCACACGTTTGTAACGCTTTTTCCTTAATTTTGACCCATCGCAAGCAAAAATTAAATTTAAATTGAAAAGCAACTTTTTACAAGCAAAACTACATTTTTCCAATAATAGTTCCTTGTAAACTTATACCAAATTAAATAAAATTCAGTTTTTTTTAAAATTAGTAATTAATATTTTGTGGTACCAATTTTTGCAATGGGGTAAGGAAAGATCTTGTTTTTAATAAACAAGACTCAGGATCAGCTTAAAAATTATGTTAAGATAGCATCAGAACTGCAGCAACGTTTTGGAAATTATATTTCGGCTCAAACTATTCATCGTGGGCCTAAGGAGGTGTCTTTAAAAGCAAGGAAACCTGGCAAAAAGCCACTTCTGCATAGTCAAATGAACAAAGCTCGCTTAAATTCATAAAAAACGAGGGGGAACGTTGTGAGTTGCTGCGGACACCGCAACTCTACGGTTATACCCGATACTAAGTCAGTATGGCTCTCCTCCGGCAGACGCCGCTAATATTAAACGACACGACAAGGAGTGCGTGCGAGAGAGACAGAAAATCAGTCTGAGCGTGACGTCGGGCGCTGCGTAGCCACTGCAAATTGATTTGTTCCTATTGGCTATAAAAATGATCTGATCTGATCCAGATTCAGCAATCTGATAGATATGGTCATTATCTATGATTCTGCGTTTTTAGTTTTCTCGAATGTGCAATATTGTGGATGCAACAGATTTTCGTCCTTTGTGTGGGCGGAAGGGGGTGGGGCGAAATTTTGAGATACACGTTTTATAGTAAGATCTAACAGGAGTGCGGATACCAAATTTGGTTACTCTAGCCTTAATAGTCTCTGAGATTTTTGAATATCCCCAGATTTTTGTCCTTTGCGGGGGCGGAAGGGGGTGTGGCGAAATTTTGAAACAAACTCGTCTCGGTCCGATATATTAGGAGTGTGGATACCAAATTTGGTTGCTCTAGCTTTTGTAGTCTCTGAGATCTAGGCGCTAATGTTTTACTCTAAGCAAAGCCGCCTATGCTACGTGTGTGTTAGAGAGAGACAGGGCGAGAAAAAATGAAATTGTTTTCTTGATGCTGGCTATAATAATAATACGATCCAATTCAGATTCCGCAGTCTTAAAGATATGGTCATTCTCTACAATTCTACGTTTTTGGTTTTCTCATATCTTTAAAATTGTGGATGCCACAGATTTTCGTCCTTTGTGGGGGCGGAAGTGGGCGGGGCGAAGTTTTGAAATATTTTTGTAGCAGTGACATATCACAGAAGTCTGGATCCAAAACATCGTTGCTCTAGCTCTTATAGTCTTTGAGCACTAGGCGCTGAAGGGGACGGACAGACGGACGGACAGACAGACAGGGCTCAATCGACTCGGCTATTGATGCTGATCAAGAATATATATACTTTATGGGGTCGGAAACGATTCCTTCTGGACGTTACACACATCCACTTTTACCACAAATCTAATATACCCCAATACTCATTTTGAGTATCGGGTATAAAAAAAATTAGATTATGGTGAATCTGAGTGGTCACGGATCAAACTTTCGGATGAGTCCAAGTTTAAATTTGCGCACATTTCGACGCAGAAAAGGAGAACGTTTTTCTGAAAATTGCTGCGTTGTCACGATAAAGCATTCGCCATCATAACATGTATGGGGATACATATCAGTCAGCTCTCACTGCGTTCGGTCGTGTTTTCGCTATGTCGCTTTATTACTGCTCGGAATGCAATCCGGACATCACTGCCGCTCAGCTTCGTTGCTTTGAGGCTGTCCGCTGTTCTTCTTTGTGTCGCCGGGCATTTCATCTGACGTGCATCGATTTGCATGCAGATGCAGTTAAACTCTTAACAAATCTGCCTAATTTTTTGTACCAATGTGATAACTGTGTGGTTGCGCATGACTCGCATTCGAAAATAGACGAGCTTATCGACAAGGTGCCGGAGGCGGAAATTTCTTGTGTGAAATTGGTCAAGCGAGATGCTGATTTATCTGCGTTGAAGTTCGTTAATTTCAATCGTTAATTTAATTCTGGCCAGTATCGGTAAGGGTTTCCCGCTTTGTGCATAGACAGAGGCCGGAAGCTGATTTGACGGCAGTTAATCTGTGTGCAGCTGTGCCATTGCGGACGTCCACGCCGACTCAGAAAGCACCAGTTCCATCCACATCCACGGCGCCTCTGGTTTTATGATCGCCGCTTCTCCACATCATATTCTGCTTGCACTTGTTCGCCTTTTTGCTATGTGCAACAGCCCGTTGTTTCATTTTTGGCAATCCTCTTCCACATAACAAAACATTTTTTTTTCGGTCTGCGCTTTGTGCGATATTCGCTCGGCTGCTGCTGGATCAGATGACGATGCTCTTGCTGGCACTCTCTCTCGGCTACGTGCGCTTCTGACGTTATCATTACAACAACAACAGCTATTGCATTGCTTCGTGTGCTATGCCTGCGCCGTCGCTGCTCTCGACATTTGGGAAGAGTCAGCAGCTCGTCGTGCCCTCTTATGTGGAACACTCTCTTCAGCATCATTACCTAGATTGGCCCTCCCTGCTGCTTCCCTGCCCAATCTTCTGGACGACGATGGTGTGCTGCTGGTTCGGATGGCGGCACTTGGGCAGGTTTTAAGCACGGGTATCAGTACTTTGGCTTAGCGGGATACGCTTGACCTCCTCTGGATCCATCCTCCGTGCCCGCTAATTGGACGGCCCCGCTACTTTCTGCGAACGTGCCGTTGGACGGTGCCAGGTCGATACGAATTTTTTTCCAAAATATAGCGGGCATGCGCACCAAGGCTCAGGCTGTCAGCTTGGCTACGTGTGACTTCGATGTTGTCATTTTGGTTGAAACCTGGCTCATCGCAAACTTCTTCGACAACGAATACTTCATTCCTAACCTTTTCCAGGTGTTTCGTAAGGACAGAGATTGTGCCAAAACGAAGCGCTGCAGAGGTGTGGCGGTGGCTGGCCAGTCAGAGACGCTATTTGTTAGCGTATCGTATATTCCTCCGAATAGCTGCTATGAGATATACAAGGCCCACACTCAAAACATTGCTGAAATATATGGTAGTCTCCGAGATCGTCAGTACCTCTGCGCTTTTGGCGACTTCAATTTGGGTTCGTTCGTATGGTCCGGCGATAAATAATGTTTTTAATAGGCTAAATAAGATTCTAGACTTAATTTTTGTTAGTTCGGATATAGATTGCCACGTTACATGTTGCGAACTCCCCATCGCGGAATGTGACATGCAACCTATGCCGTTGGAATTCTTAGTAAATTTCCATTTTTATTCGCCCTGGGCGGAACCATATTATGAATGCTTCTTTTCTAGTGTAAGCCTGAATGCTATTAGGGATAGTATGTTAAATGTTAATTGGGCTTCTGTTCTCTCGCATCCTAGTGTAGACACGTCCTATAATGTTTTCCTGCATACGTTCCGTCGTATTATTGGTGACAATGCTTCCAAAAGGGTGCATGGCTCCTATAGACTGCCGTGGTATACGAAGGGTCTTATGAAATATAAAAATCTTCGTAATAAGTACTTTAAGCGATTTGGTAAGACCCGGGACCCTGTAGATTGGGCGAGGTATGTGCAGCATAAGAGGGAGTTTGCTTTTTTAAGCAAATTTTTGTATAACCAATGTATTGCCGACGTTGAGAGGGAACTTAAAGTCAATCCCAGGTCTTTTTGGCATTTTATAAAGTCCAAAAGGTCAACGAGCTCTCTTCCTTCCGTTATGAACCTGGGCAGCTTGAGCGCTAATACGGATAATGGTATAGCAAACCTTTTTGTTTCTTTCTTTAGTTCAAATTTTGAGACATACGCAGCTTGGCATAGTTTCGATGTCTTAAGCGCTCTCCCCGCGGTGGTGAATATTGGCACACTTGATGTATCGGAGGTGGATATTTTGGAGGCAATGAATGAGTTTGATTATTCTAATAAACCCGACTGTGATGGCATTTCTGCCTTCCTGCTTCGCCACTGTGATGTTGCCTTTTGTGAACATCTCAAAATTCTCTTCACAAATTCGCTGTGGCAAGTGGAAAGCTGCCACGATTACGCCAATTTTTAAGAAAGGTGCCAAAAATCTCATCTCCAATTACAGACCAATCGCCAAACCCAGCAATGTTTCAAAACTTCTAGAGCGAATCATTGTCAGAAAGATCACTTTCCTCATGAAGTCGTACATTAGCCCAAATCAGCATGGTTTTATGCCGGGTAGATCAACGACCACTAATCTCATCGCTTTCAGTAATTTCTGCACTCGTGTCTTTGAAATTTCACTCTCAAGTAGATGTTGTGTATACAGACTTTGCTAAGGCCTTTGACAAAGTCTCCCACTGTGTCGTAATAGCCAAGCTGCATCGGCTAGGGATTCATTCTATCCTGCTCAGTTGGCTTAGGTCATATCTTGAGTGGCGAGAGTATGTCGTATTGGTAAATGAAAAGACTTCGGACCCATTCTTGGCCACCTCCGGCCTTCCACAGGGAAGTGCACTTGGTCCACTTCTCTTCTCAATTTTTATCAACGACATATCCTCAGCATTCAAGCTTCTGAGCATCTGCTTTATGCTGATGATCTTAAAATCTTCCGATCGATCAAAACCTTAGGCGACAGTATCATTCTTCAGCGCGACCTGGATAGAGTTGCTCGTTGGTGCAGACTTAATTCGCTCCCCCTCAACGTTAGCAAATGTTGCTTTGTTTCCTTTAGCAAGTGTGTCCTCACTGTGCTGGCCTCATATTCTATTGATGGCAATCCTCTCTTAAAGCGGACGGAGATACTTGACCTAGGGGTCTTATTCGACTCAAGATTTCTTTTTGCTGAGCATCTGAATTTTATGTTGCCAAAAGCATATGCCACATAATTAATTATTGTTATTCATTGTTATTATCTTAAGTTAGAAATTAAGTTAGTCTAGCCAGATAAGGATATTTTACTCCGTTGGCGAATAAATAAATAAATTCATATCTTAATTATGATTAACGGTATGAGAATGCAAACAAATTATTCGCAGTGTCATCGAGCGCACTCTGTGAGTGATTCTTTGACGTTTATTTTATATTTAGAAAGCATTCAACTAGTTTCGAATATTTTTCAACGACAAAAAAACATTTTGAGGGTGGAATTGGCCATCTAACAGAATGTCTAGAGCCTTATGACTGCCAAAATAAGAAAGCGGAAGCCAAAAACTATGGTTGAGTTAAGGGAAATTATCGAAGAAGTTTGGTTTGAGGATATAACGGATGAATATCTGAAGGCTTAATACGATTCGATGCCCAACAGCGTCAAATTCGTAATAAAAGCCAGGTACCACAAAATATTAATTAATTTATAATTTGAAAAATTGTATTGTTAGTTTTTAGAAAACAAAATAACCAATAGATAAAATTTTGTTTTTGTTAAAGAAGAAGAAATTGTTTTTATACTTTATAGATTTTGTTTTCCTTCGTTTGATCAAATTACTAAATGGCCGTTAAAAAAAGTGTTATGTGGAAAAATATTTGTTTTTAATTATAGGAATATGACATCAACAAATTTAGTATGCACTCTTGTTAAAAACTAATTTGTTGACACAAAAAAAAAAAAAAAAACGAGGGGGAACGTTGTGAGTTGCTGCGGAGACCACAACTCTACAGTTATACCCGATACTAAGTCAGTATGGCTCTCCTCCGGCAGACGCCGCTAATATTAAACGACACGACAAGGAGTGCGTGCGAGAGAGACAGAAAATCAGTCTGAGCGTGACGTCGGGGGCTGCGTAGCCAGTGCAAATTGATTTGTTCCTTTTGGCTATAAAAATGATCTGATCTGATCCAGATTCAGCAATCAGATATTCAGATATGGTCATTATCTATGATTCTGCGTTTTTAGTTTTCTCGAATGTGCAATATTGTGGATGCAACAGATTTTCGTCCTTTGTGGGGGCGGAAAAGGGTGGGGCGAAATTCTGAGATATACGTTTTATAGTGAGATCTAACAGAAGTGCGGATACCAAATTTGGTTACTCTAGCCTTAATAGTCTCTGAGATTTGTGGATGCCCCAGATTTTCGTCCTTTGCGGCGGCGGAAGGGGGTGTGGCGAAATTTGGACACGAAACGGTCAAGGTCCGATATCACAGGAGTGTGGATACCAAATTTGGTTGCTCTTGCTCTTATAGGTTCTGAGATCCTTGAACTCATATTTTGCAATTGACAAAACCGACCATGAAACCTGTGTGTTAGAGCGAGAAAGAATGAAATTGTTTTCTTGATTCTGGCTATAATCATTATTCGATCTGGTTCAGATTTTGCACTGTAGAAGATATGGTCATCCTCACCGATTCTGCGTTTTTGGTTTTATCGTATCTTTAAAAATGTTGATGCCACAGATTTTCGTCCTTTGTGGGGGCGGAAGTGGGCGGGGCGAAGTTTTGAAATATTTTTGTAGCAGTGACATATCACAGAAGTCTGGATCCAAAACATCGTTGCTCTAGCTCTTATAGTCTTTGAGCACTAGGCGCTGAAGGGGACGGACGGACGGACGGACGGACAGACGGACTGACAGACAGGGCTCAATCGACTCGGCTATTGATGCTGATCAAGAATATATATACTTTATGGGGTCGGAAACGATTCCTTCTGGACGTTACACACATCCACTTTTACCACAAATCTAATATACCCCAATACTCATTTTGAGTATCGGGTATAAAAATCAGAATCTCATAACCTTTGGGGGAACCCCATTCTGGAGATGTCAAAAATGCATGAAATATCAGAGTGCGGACTTTTTTTTTGTCGCTGGGTGTGTCTACTAGATTGCTGAATCAGATTGCTGGATCCGGTCGGATAATTTTTATAGCCAGGATAAAGAAATCAGATGTAGAGGAATAAAAGATCGTATAAGAAAAATGGAGACAAATAATATAACATATCTAGCGGTCGTGATTCTCCTCTTTCTCACCATGTTTTTCCCATCTCTCATGACAAGTTCGAGCAAAATGGAGAGAGATCACGGTCTAACTTGTGATCGAAGCGTAAAGTGTTGATCTTTGGACGTTGACATGCAATGACTGCATCTTTCAAGAGGCGATGCAGTTACTGCACAGTCAAGTGGCCCGTGTGAAACCAGCAGAAGGCTGTTACGCGCGGATCCCAGGCAAAACGCAAACCGACCGAGGGGCGCTGCCGCATGACGCACGGTGCGTAGCCGAACCGAACGCGAACATGCGAGAAAGATAGCTATTAGACTAACATTCGAGGAAAATTAGCACTAAACTTACTAAGAGACTAAGCATGCAATCAAAATACAAATACCACTACAATTACTAATTACTAAAAAGGTGTGTAAGGATTAGTAATTTAATAAGAGGAAGAGAATTAGTGGTGGATATAATATGGTAGAGGGAATTATAATCCGAGCATAAGACCCTAAACGGTTCATGCAAGGAATAATTCGATCTACAAAGTGGAAGGAAAAACGGTATAAAATTTCTAGTCAGTCTAATAGGAATCGTGAAGTTTATGCGGCTCAACAGACCAGAGCTGTCTATGTCACCCCTGACTAAGTTGTGCATAAATATCACACCAAGCATTTTTCTACGGTGAACTAAGGATGGGAGGTTTACTAATAGTAGTCTACTAGAGTAAGATGGGAGTCTTACACCCGCATCCCAGTTAAGGCGCCGCAGAGCAAACAGTAAAAAGTTTTTCTGTACTGATTCTATACGGTCCTGGTGTACTTTGTACTGAGGGCACCATACACAGGAGCCGTATTCTAAGATCGGACGAACAAGCGAGGTATAGAGAGTCTTTGTTATATAGGGGTCGTCAAATTCCTTTGACCACCTCTTTATAAACCCAAGCACGCCCATGGCCTTATTTACCATGGTAGAAATGTGTTCGGAAAACTTTAACTTGGGGTCTAACATAACACCCAGATCATCCACCAGGGTAATTCTCTCAAGAGAACCACCAAATAGGGTATAGGGAGCCAACAAACGGCTAGAACGATGAAATGTCATAACTTTGCATTTCGAGGCATTAAGGTGTAAAAAGTTTGCACAACACCATGACTGAAAGTTATTGAGATCGGATTGCAAGCGAGAATGGAATGAAATGTCCTTGTACTGGACACAGAGTTTAACATCATCCGCATACATAAGTACTCGAGAGTATGTTAATACTGAAGGCAAGTCATTAATAAAGAGTGTGAAGAGTAAGGGGCCTAGATGGCTGCCCTGTGGTACTCCCGAAGAAACCTTTACTGGTAAAGAGAGGGAGTTTTTGAAGAGGACTCTTTGAGACCTAGAACAAAGATAGCTAGAAATCCATCTCAGGAGGTTGGGTTATATTCGATTGTTGCAGATATATGTAACAGCCAGAAGGCAGGGTTAGGTCTCAGAGACTATTAGAGCTACATCAACCATATTTTTTATTAAGACTCCTGTAATATCATTCTGAATCAAGTTTTTTGGAATCTGTGGCAATTGTGAAGATATGAGAAAAATAATATACAAAACGCAGAGTAATAGAAAATAATTAGATCTACTTTGTAAAAAGACCGTCTGATTGGATCTTTATTTAAGCTGTATTAAACTATTATATTTTCTCGTGATTGACCTCGTGACTCGCGCTCGCGGTGATACTATTCCTCGTGCAGTAGGGAGACATAATGGCCGAATCAAAGACAATGTTTTATATTTATATTAATATAAAATCGTTTTAAAATGTTTCGCAGAAGAATCGAATCGAAGCTAATCCCAAGCGAATACCGAATTCCACCGATTAGATTCCGTTGCCTGATCATGCAGGTCTCTACACAGAAATAAATCTGTGCATACAGGACGTTAGTTTTACCTCGCTGTATAAGAGAATCTTTGACATTTGTCGATCCTTATAAAGAGCAGAGCAACTACGAACGAAATTAACATAACATGCCTTCGTAAATATGCGCGACGTCGTCTGCACTTATGTAATAAAATCTATTGACCCTCTAGGAAATTTTCTCTGCCCAAACACAGAGTAGTATCACAGCAGTCTGTATACAAAATTTGGTTGCTCTAGATATATAGTCTCTGAGATCTAGGCGCTCATCGTGACGCACAGACGGATGGAACGACAGACAGACATACATAGCTATATAGACTCGGTTATTGATGCTAATAAAGAATCATTCATGGAAAAATTAATATACTAGAAATATAAATAACAATAATAATAGAACCGGATTTTTTTTATTTTTTTTGTATTTTTTTTTTGTTACAACTACACAACAAACGAGGGGGAACGTTGTGAGTTGCTGCGGACACCGCAACTCTACGGTTATACCCGATACTAAGTCAGTATGGCTCTCCTCCGGCAGACGCCGCTAATATTAAACGACACGACAAAGAGTGCGTGCGAGAGAGACAGAAAATCAGTCTGAGCGTGACGTCGGGCGCTGCGTAGCCACTGCAAATTGATTTGTTCCTATTGGCTATAAAAATGATCTGATCTGATCCAGATTCAGCAATCAGATATTCAGATATGGTCATTATCTATGATTCTGCGTTTTTAGTTTTCTCGAATGTGCAATATTGTGGATGCAACAGATTTTCGTCCTTTGTGTGGGCAGAAGGGGGTGGGGCGAAATTTTGAGATACACGTTTTATAGTAAGATCTAACAGGAGTGCGGATACCAAATTTGGTTACTCTAGCCTTAATAGTCTCTGAGATTTTTGAATATCCCCAGATTTTCGTCCTTTGCGGGGGCGGAAGGGGGTGTGGCGAAATTTTAAAACAAACTCGTCTCGGTCCGATATATTAGGAGTGTGGATACCAAATTTGGTTGCTCTAGCTTTTGTAGTCTCTGAGATCTAGGCGCTAATGTTTTACTCTAAGCAAAGCCGCCTATGCTACGTGTGTGTTAGAGAGAGACAGGGCGAGAAAAAATGAAATTGTTTTCTTGATGCTGGCTATAATAATAATACGATCCAATTCAGATTCCGCAGTCTTAAAGATATGGTCATTCTCTACAATTCTACGTTTTTGGTTTTCTCATATCTTTAAAATTGTGGATGCCACAGATTTTCGTCCTTTGTGGGGCGGAAGTGGGCGGGGCGAAGTTTTGAAATATTTTTGTAGCAGTGACATATCACAGAAGTCTGGATCCAAAACATCGTTGCTCTAGCTCTTATAGTCTTTGAGCACTAGGCGCTGAAGGGGACGGACGGACGGACGGACGGACAGACGGACTGACAGACAGGGCTCAATCGACTCGGCTATTGATGCTGATCAAGAATATATATACTTTATGGGGTCGGAAACGATTCCTTCTGGACGTTACACACATCCACTTTTACCACAAATCTAATATACCCCAATACTCATTTTGAGTATCGGGTATAAAAATCAGAATCTCATAACCTTTGGGGGAACCCCATTCTGGAGATGTCAAAAATGCATGAAATATCAGAGTGCGGACTTTTTTTTTGTCGCTGGGTGAGTCTACTAGATTGCTGAATCAGATTGCTGGATCCGGTCGGATAATTTTTATAGCCAGGATAAAGAAATCAGATGTAGAGGAATAAAAGATCGTATAAGAAAAATGGAGACAAATAATATAACATATCTAGCGGTCGTGATTCTCCTCTTTCTCACCATGTTTTTCCCATCTCTCATGACAAGTTCGAGCAAAATGGAGAGAGATCACGGTCTAACTTGTGATCGAAGCGTAAAGTGTTGATCTTTGGACGTTGACATGCAATGACTGCATCTTTCAAGAGGCGATGCAGTTACTGCACAGTCAAGTGGCCCGTGTGAAACCAGCAGAAGGCTGTTACGCGCGGATCCCAGGCAAAACGCAAACCGACCGAGGGGCGCTGCCGCATGACGCACGGTGCGTAGCCGAACCGAACGCGAACATGCGAGAAAGATAGCTATTAGACTAACATTCGAGGAAAATTAGCACTAAACTTACTAAGAGACTAAGCATGCAATCAAAATACAAATACCACTACAATTACTAATTACTAAAAAGGTGTGTAAGGATTAGTAATTTAATAAGAGGAAGAGAATTAGTGGTGGATATAATATGGTAGAGGGAATTATAATCCGAGCATAAGACCCTAAACGGTTCATGCAAGGAATAATTCGATCTACAAAGTGGAAGGAAAAACGGTATAAAATTTCTAGTCAGTCTAATAGGAATCGTGAAGTTTATGCGGCTCAACAGACCAGAGCTGTCTATGTCACCCCTGACTAAGTTGTGCATAAATATCACACCAAGCATTTTTCTACGGTGAACTAAGGATGGGAGGTTTACTAATAGTAGTCTACTAGAGTAAGATGGGAGTCTTACACCCGCATCCCAGTTAAGGCGCCGCAGAGCAAACAGTAAAAAGTTTTTCTGTACTGATTCTATACGGTCCTGGTGTACTTTGTACTGAGGGCACCATACACAGGAGCCGTATTCTAAGATCGGACGAACAAGCGAGGTATAGAGAGTCTTTGTTATATAGGGGTCGTCAAATTCCTTTGACCACCTCTTTATAAACCCAAGCACGCCCATGGCTTTATTTACCATGGTAGAAATGTGTTCGGAAAACTTTAACTTGGGGTCTAACATAACACCCAGATCATCCACCAGGGTAATTCTCTCAAGAGAACCACCAAATAGGGTATAGGGAGCCAACAAAGGGCTAGAACGATGAAATGTCATAACTTTGCATTTCGAGGCATTAAGGTGTAAAAAGTTTGCACAACACCATGACTGAAAGTTATTGAGATCGGATTGCAAGCGAGAATGGAATGAAATGTCCTTGTACTGGACACAGAGTTTAACATCATCCGCATACATAAGTACTCGAGAGTATGTTAATACTGAAGGCAAGTCATTAATAAAGAGTGTGAAGAGTAAGGGGCCTAGATGGCTGCCCTGTGGTACTCCCGAAGAAACCTTTACTGGTAAAGAGAGGGAGTTTTTGAAGAGGACTCTTTGAGACCTAGAACAAAGATAGCTAGAAATCCATCTCAGGAGGTTGGGTTATATTCGATTGTTGCAGATATATGTAACAGCCAGAAGGCAGGGTTAGGTCTCAGAGACTATTAGAGCTACATCAACCATATTTTTTATTAAGACTCCTGTAATATCATTCTGAATCAAGTTTTTTGGAATCTGTGGCAATTGTGAAGATATGAGAAAAATAATATACAAAACGCAGAGTAATAGAAAATAATTAGATCTACTTTGTAAAAAGACCGTCTGATTGGATCTTTATTTAAGCTGTATTAAACTATTATATTTTCTCGTGATTGACCTCGTGACTCGCGCTCGCGGTGATACTATTCCTCGTGCAGTAGGGAGACATAATGGCCGAATCAAAGACAATGTTTTATATTTATATTAATATAAAATCGTTTTAAAATGTTTCGCAGAAGAATCGAATCGAAGCTAATCCCAAGCGAATACCGAATTCCACCGATTAGATTCCGTTGCCTGATCATGCAGGTCTCTACACAGAAATAAATCTGTGCATACAGGACGTTAGTTTTACCTCGCTGTATAAGAGAATCTTTGACATTTGTCGATCCTTATAAAGAGCAGAGCAACTACGAACGAAATTAACATAACATGCCTTCGTAAATATGCGCGACGTCGTCTGCACTTATGTAATAAAATCTATTGACCCTCTAGGAAATTTTCTCTGCCCAAACACAGAGTAGTATCACAGCAGTCTGTATACAAAATTTGGTTGCTCTAGATATATAGTCTCTGAGATCTAGGCGCTCATCGTGACGCACAGACGGATGGAACGACAGACAGACATACATAGCTATATAGACTCGGTTATTGATGCTAATAAAGAATCATTCATGGAAAAATTAATATACTAGAAATATAAATAACAATAATAATAGAACCGGATTTTTTTTATTTTTTTTGTATTTTTTTTTTGTTACAACTACACAACAAACGAGGGGGAACGTTGTGAGTTGCTGCGGACACCGCAACTCTACGGTTATACCCGATACTAAGTCAGTATGGCTCTCCTCCGGCAGACGCCGCTAATATTAAACGACACGACAAAGAGTGCGTGCGAGAGAGACAGAAAATCAGTCTGAGCGTGACGTCGGGCGCTGCGTAGCCACTGCAAATTGATTTGTTCCTATTGGCTATAAAAATGATCTGATCTGATCCAGATTCAGCAATCAGATATTCAGATATGGTCATTATCTATGATTCTGCGTTTTTAGTTTTCTCGAATGTGCAATATTGTGGATGCAACAGATTTTCGTCCTTTGTGTGGGCAGAAGGGGGTGGGGCGAAATTTTGAGATACACGTTTTATAGTAAGATCTAACAGGAGTGCGGATACCAAATTTGGTTACTCTAGCCTTAATAGTCTCTGAGATTTTTGAATATCCCCAGATTTTCGTCCTTTGCGGGGGCGGAAGGGGGTGTGGCGAAATTTTAAAACAAACTCGTCTCGGTCCGATATATTAGGAGTGTGGATACCAAATTTGGTTGCTCTAGCTTTTGTAGTCTCTGAGATCTAGGCGCTAATGTTTTACTCTAAGCAAAGCCGCCTATGCTACGTGTGTGTTAGAGAGAGACAGGGCGAGAAAAAATGAAATTGTTTTCTTGATGCTGGCTATAATAATAATACGATCCAATTCAGATTCCGCAGTCTTAAAGATATGGTCATTCTCTACAATTCTACGTTTTTGGTTTTCTCATATCTTTAAAATTGTGGATGCCACAGATTTTCGTCCTTTGTGGGGGCGGAAGTGGGCGGGGCGAAGTTTTGAAATATTTTTGTAGCAGTGACATATCACAGAAGTCTGGATCCAAAACATCGTTGCTCTAGCTCTTATAGTCTTTGAGCACTAGGCGCTGAAGGGGACGGACGGACGGACGGACGGACAGACGGACTGACAGACAGGGCTCAATCGACTCGGCTATTGATGCTGATCAAGAATATATATACTTTATGGGGTCGGAAACGATTCCTTCTGGACGTTACACACATCCACTTTTACCACAAATCTAATATACCCCAATACTCATTTTGAGTATCGGGTATAAAAATCAGAATCTCATAACCTTTGGGGGAACCCCATTCTGGAGATGTCAAAAATGCATGAAATATCAGAGTGCGGACTTTTTTTTTGTCGCTGGGTGAGTCTACTAGATTGCTGAATCAGATTGCTGGATCCGGTCGGATAATTTTTATAGCCAGGATAAAGAAATCAGATGTAGATGAATAAAAGATCGTATAAGAAAAATGGAGACAAATAATATAACATATCTAGCGGTCGTGATTCTCCTCTTTCTCACCATGTTTTTCCCATCTCTCATGACAAGTTCGAGCAAAATGGAGAGAGATCACGGTCTAACTTGTGATCGAAGCGTAAAGTGTTGATCTTTGGACGTTGACATGCAATGACTGCATCTTTCAAGAGGCGATGCAGTTACTGCACAGTCAAGTGGCCCGTGTGAAACCAGCAGAAGGCTGTTACGCGCGGATCCCAGGCAAAACGCAAACCGACCGAGGGGCGCTGCCGCATGACGCACGGTGCGTAGCCGAACCGAACGCGAACATGCGAGAAAGATAGCTATTAGACTAACATTCGAGGAAAATTAGCACTAAACTTACTAAGAGACTAAGCATGCAATCAAAATACAAATACCACTACAATTACTAATTACTAAAAAGGTGTGTAAGGATTAGTAATTTAATAAGAGGAAGAGAATTAGTGGTGGATATAATATGGTAGAGGGAATTATAATCCGAGCATAAGACCCTAAACGGTTCATGCAAGGAATAATTCGATCTACAAAGTGGAAGGAAAAACGGTATAAAATTTCTAGTCAGTCTAATAGGAATCGTGAAGTTTATGCGGCTCAACAGACCAGAGCTGTCTATGTCACCCCTGACTAAGTTGTGCATAAATATCACACCAAGCATTTTTCTACGGTGAACTAAGGATGGGAGGTTTACTAATAGTAGTCTACTAGAGTAAGATGGGAGTCTTACACCCGCATCCCAGTTAAGGCGCCGCAGAGCAAACAGTAAAAAGTTTTTCTGTACTGATTCTATACGGTCCTGGTGTACTTTGTACTGAGGGCACCATACACAGGAGCCGTATTCTAAGATCGGACGAACAAGCGAGGTATAGAGAGTCTTTGTTATATAGGGGTCGTCAAATTCCTTTGACCACCTCTTTATAAACCCAAGCACGCCCATGGCCTTATTTACCATGGTAGAAATGTGTTCGGAAAACTTTAACTTGGGGTCTAACATAACACCCAGATCATCCACCAGGGTAATTCTCTCAAGAGAACCACCAAATAGGGTATAGGGAGCCAACAAAGGGCTAGAACGATGAAATGTCATAACTTTGCATTTCGAGGCATTAAGGTGTAAAAAGTTTGCACAACACCATGACTGAAAGTTATTGAGATCGGATTGCAAGCGAGAATGGAATGAAATGTCCTTGTACTGGACACAGAGTTTAACATCATCCGCATACATAAGTACTCGAGAGTATGTTAATACTGAAGGCAAGTCATTAATAAAGAGTGTGAAGAGTAAGGGGCCTAGATGGCTGCCCTGTGGTACTCCCGAAGAAACCTTTACTGGTAAAGAGAGGGAGTTTTTGAAGAGGACTCTTTGAGACCTAGAACAAAGATAGCTAGAAATCCATCTCAGGAGGTTGGGTTATATTCGATTGTTGCAGATATATGTAACATCCAGAAGGCAGGGTTAGGTCTCAGAGACTATTAGAGCTACATCAACCATATTTTTTATTAAGACTCCTGTAATATCATTCTGAATCAAGTTTTTTGGAATCTGTGGCAATTGTGAAGATATGAGAAAAATAATATACAAAACGCAGAGTAATAGAAAATAATTAGATCTACTTTGTAAAAAGACCGTCTAATTGGATCTTTATTTAAGCTGTATTAAACTATTATATTTTCTCGTGATTGATCTCGTGACTCGCGCTCGCGGTGATACTATTCCTCGTGCAGTAGGGAGACATAATGGCCGAATCAAAGACAATGTTTTATATTTATATTAATATAAAATCGTTTTAAAATGTTTCGCAGAAGAATCGAATCGAAGCTAATCCCAAGCGAATACCGAATTCCACCGATTAGATTCCGTTGCCTGATCATGCAGGTCTCTACACAGAAATAAATCTGTGCATACAGGACGTTAGTTTTACCTCGCTGTATAAGAGAATCTTTGACATTTGTCGATCCTTATAAAGAGCAGAGCAACTACGAACGAAATTAACATAACATGCCTTCGTAAATATGCGCGACGTCGTCTGCACTTATGTAATAAAATCTATTGACCCTCTAGGAAATTTTCTCTGCCCAAACACAGAGTAGTATCACAGCAGTCTGTATACAAAATTTGGTTGCTCTAGATATATAGTCTCTGAGATCTAGGCGCTCATCGTGACGCACAGACGGATGGAACGACAGACAGACATACATAGCTATATAGACTCGGTTATTGATGCTAATAAAGAATCATTCATGGAAAAATTAATATACTAGAAATATAAATAACAATAATAATAGAACCGGATTTTTTTTATTTTTTTTGTATTTTTTTTTTGTTACAACTACACAACAAACGAGGGGGAACGTTGTGAGTTGCTGCGGACACCGCAACTCTACGGTTATACCCGATACTAAGTCAGTATGGCTCTCCTCCGGCAGACGCCGCTAATATTAAACGACACGACAAAGAGTGCGTGCGAGAGAGACAGAAAATCAGTCTGAGCGTGACGTCGGGCGCTGCGTAGCCACTGCAAATTGATTTGTTCCTATTGGCTATAAAAATGATCTGATCTGATCCAGATTCAGCAATCAGATATTCAGATATGGTCATTATCTATGATTCTGCGTTTTTAGTTTTCTCGAATGTGCAATATTGTGGATGCAACAGATTTTCGTCCTTTGTGTGGGCAGAAGGGGGTGGGGCGAAATTTTGAGATACACGTTTTATAGTTAGATCTAACAGGAGTGCGGATACCAAATTTGGTTACTCTAGCCTTAATAGTCTCTGAGATTTTTGAATATCCCCAGATTTTCGTCCTTTGCGGGGGCGGAAGGGGGTGTGGCGAAATTTTGAAACAAACTCGTCTCGGTCCGATATATTAGGAGTGTGGATACCAAATTTGGTTGCTCTAGCTTTTGTAGTCTCTGAGATCTAGGCGCTAATGTTTTACTCTAAGCAAAGCCGCCTATGCTACGTGTGTGTTAGAGAGAGACAGGGCGAGAAAAAATGAAATTGTTTTCTTGATGCTGGCTATAATAATTATACGATCTGGTTCAGATTTTGCACTCTAGAAGATATAGTCATCTACGATTCTGCGTTTTTAGTTTTCTCGTATCGTCGAAAGTGTGGATGCCACAGATTTTCGCCCTTTGTGGGGGCGGAAGTGGGCGGGGCAAAGTTTTGAAATATTCCTGTAGCAGTGACATATCACAGAAGTCTGGATCCAAAACATCGTTGCTCTCGCTCTTATAGTCTTTGAGCACTAGGCGCTGAAGGGGACGGACATACGGACAGACGGACGGACGGACAGACAGACGGACAGACAGACGGACAGACAGACATGGCTCAATCGACTCGGCTATTGATGCTGATCAAGAATATATATAATTTATGGGGTCGGAAACGATTCCTTCAGGACGTTACACACATCCACTTTTACCACAAATCTAATATATCCCAATACTCATTTTGAGTATCGGGTATAAAATACAAATGAATGTAATTCGACTTTTCCCAAGTTTTCGAAGTCAAAGTTTTGAAAAAATATCGCAAAAAAATTTTCCAGACGGTAAGCTTAAGTTACAAAGTGTTTGGGTCTAATTTAGAGCTGCACTTACCAGCTTATCAGAATATTCAAGCTTTGAAAAAACAGAAAAAAAGAACTGATTTAAAAAATTAAAAATCAGGTAACAATTTGAAAGCCCCAAATCCGTAAAAATAAGTTGGTTTGATTCACAGAGGAAAACTCATTTATTTTTATTAGCGTACTTTGTCTAACTTTATTTCTAAGAAATAGACTTTGTGATATTTATGGTCTTTTAAATTGACACCTACCACCAGCCTATTTGTTATACTATGGGTATTGACTGTTCATTTGTGCATCTTCCGATAGCCATAATGAATTGGTTTTCGTTTTTTGCGTAGAATGATGTTTAGATCTTTCCCGATGTTCACTGAAGAAAATTTAGAAAAATACAAAACAAATTTGTTGTTTCTATTATTTTTTCTATGACTGTATATGGTTGCGCTTATTAGTAAACGTGTAATTTTAAAAGGTTTTGGGGTCTAAAAATGTTTATTTTGACATAAAACAATAAAATATAAAATCTTATAGAAGACGCACACTAAGTGCGTGTCTAGAAATAGTTTGGAGACGATAGAAATGGCCTCCTTGATGGCTTCAACCTCCGCTTGGAACACACTACAGTGATCCGGGAGCCTGAAGTAATGACTGATGTTCAGCTCGCTGCAGTAGACTCCGCATCCCACGCGGCCGTCTAACTTTGAGCCATCAGTGTAGAAGTGAACCGCATTTGCAGGTCCTGGTTCGCTCATCTCCCAGTTCTCCCTAGGTGGGATTGATACCTGGAAGGGCGTCGAGAGGTGATCACTAGGAATACAGTAATCTGTCCTCTCTGGTAATTGTGGGAGTCACACAAGGACTCCAGAGTGCCCAACCACGGACGCTTTCCACAGTTTGGCTTCTCTCATTCTAAGTGCAGAAAGTGTTGCCACCTTCTTACCCATGAGATCTTCAGGGAGGAGGTTCAGCACTGTATCCAGGGCTTCCACCGGAGTAGTGCGTAGCCCGCCAGTTATGCATAGCTCTGCCATGCGTTGAACTCTACTGAGTCTGTTAAGACAATTAGTTTTGTCTAGGGCTGGCCACCATACTACCACTCCATAAAGCATGATTGGTCGTATGATGGCGGTGTATAGCCACCGAACTATATACGGGGTCACTCCTCATTTTAGTCCAATTGCTTTTCTGCATGTGTGAAGGGCCACTGTGGCCTTCTTTACTCTATCTTCTATGCTCAGTTTCCAATCGAGCTTTCTGTCGAGGATTAGGCCAAGATACTTGGCATTATTGCTAAAAACTAGCGCCTCCCCACAGAGTTTTAAGGGGGTCAGTACCGGATCTTTGTACTTCTTAGTGAAAAGGACAAGTTCCGTTTTAGACGGATTAACTCCTAACCCGAATTTGTCTGCCCATCTCGACATTTTCGTGAGAGTACTTGTCATGCACTCACACAACGTCTGCGGAAATTTTCCGGAGAGTGTTATAGCAACATCACGCCACCACATAAAATATATATATACATATATATAAACTAGCTGACCCGGCGAACTTCGTACCGCCTAACAGTCTATTCTTTAGGAATATTTTTTTGTAATTCAACAATAACATTAAGTATGACAAAAAATAAAAATTAGCAATTGATTTGTATATTATAGATAAGGTTTCATTTTTATTGTAGTACTTTATGGTACACGATATTTTTTGTTTGATTACCTGGCGCGTAAATAAACAGAGCAGATGGTTTTCCAACACGGGAACAGGCAACATAAAATTGACCATGCGGGAAACATGGAAACAGATTAATAGAAACACTTAATTACTGCCCCTGGGATTTGTTTTTAGTCATAGCGAAAGCAAGCCGTACTAGAAACTGCAGTCGTTTAAACTCGAATGGTACGGCAGTCGGAATCATTGGGATGCGGGGTATCACAACTCTTTTATACTTTCCTTTCAATATGATTGCTTCTATTACGTTACACAGTATTTTTTGTTATCACTAACAACCGTTAGTGAGCCGTTACAACCGTTTCGGTTGGTTAATATTTCGTAAAATTATAGTTACAGATCCAACCTTTAAAGGAAGGTTGTGAGACGGCAATCCTGGCAAGTCAAGTGAGTGTAAAAATTCTGGTGGATAGTTCACAACATCATCGTCATAAGTTGCCGTATCAGCTGATTTATATGTCCTAATTTCGCCAGGAATGTCATCTTGAATTTTGAAATTTAATTCAACGATGTACAACAATATCCCGTGCCTCAAAATTTTCTCCAACTACAACAATGGAAACTTTATCGATAGTAGGTGCATTAAAATGACCTGCATGTTGGCCCACAGGAGTTTTATCTGCTCTGATAACAATTTTGTGATCATTAGATGGCATCATTTCCATTGCACTTTTAGGTAATGTAATTGATTACATTGATTGTAATTGATTGTGTTCCTGAAATAAGTTTTGTAATTTTCAACTATTGACCTTTTCACTGAATTGTTATTTGCACAACGTAGATTGATTTCTTATGGATTATTGCCCATAAAATAAATTTGCAAAAACTTGTAGTCGCTATCTGGCACTGGTAGCAAAGAACCAGCTCTGTGATATATTTGACGTTATATCTTTTAAATGTATTGTACAAATTTATATGGGCTATAATAGTTACGATTAATAAACATAAAACTGCAATTACTATTTTAACCTTAAAAGTTGGTATGAAATTTCCCCGAACTACTTTTGTTGCTCCAAATTAAGTCATTTGAAAGCAGTTTTTATATTGTTGAATATTCTTTAAAAAGTGTATGGAATCTGTTCCTATTCCTAAAAGTAATGAGTACAATGGGTTTGGAGGTGGAAGCAATGGTATTAATTTCACCTTTCCATTACAAGCGCAATACAATCCATTGGATTCATTTTTGTATTTCAATGCCTTCAAATATTGGAAAACTGAGCTCATATGTCCAATAGCAACACAGTTATAGGCACTGTAATCAAGTGACATATCGTAACAGAAAGCAGCTCCATTCAATTCATTCATCGATTAATTTTTATATTGTAGATTAAAATATAATTCATCCTCTGAAGTTTCACCTCGATTGGTTAACATTTAAGCCAACAATAAATAGTTAACTTCAACTTTTCAGACTAATGTGCAATTACACGTGCAGTGTATCAAAATATCAAATTTCCACCCTCGTTTGCCCAAAGTGCTTTCAGAATGGAAATGAAATGGGGAATATATATAGCTGCATCCAATTCTGGACGACTCAACCATGCAGACTAAGTTTGGTGTGAGTGATCAGTACGTTGCAACGCATTTAAATGACAGAAGAAATGCAATAATTAACTTCAGTCCAGTTAAATGGAGAAAACTCATCCGAAACTTATTACTTGTTAAAGTTAACTCAAATTTAGTATTGGTTCCGAAAGGTAATTTTTCCGGCTCCCTGGACCAATGCACCATCCACGCTAGATATATAAGGCGACTTATACGTTTAAAAAATATATATTTTTCGAGAGAAGTTTAAGTAGACAACTCGAGAAATCTTTTCGCGACGTTTCTATAGTGCGTTCTTATATAAATTATTGGTTTCGGTCAACATTTTTTAAAAGTCATTTAAAAAAAGACTTGCAGCCATTTGTGGTATATATCTGATGAAAATATCGCTCATGCATTGTTTGACGATAATGTTACTTTCATGGAGAAACGGGAAATGGGGAAGATACTCTTGGCACTTTGTGTTGACGATGATGATGTGGGAATTCTCAAAACGTTGGCTTAAATATTAACAAATCGAGCTGAATTTTTGGGGTTCTGGATTACATTTTAATATTCCAAATCACAAAAAAAAATCAACCCGATCAGAGGGATATATAGTATAGCTGCCATAAGAATCATTTTCCAAATATCGTATGTTTCAGCTTTGAAAAACTTTATATTTTATCGTTTTATACCACATTTTTAGACCCTGAGACCTTTTATTTCGCCACATTTTTTTCGCACATACAAATAAGCGCAACCCTACTGTATATACTTAATGAGGTCTGAAACGCTTCTTTCTGGCTGGTCTTTTAAGCGGAAAAGGAAAAAAACAAGAATAATTGTGCAATATACTGTAGCTCTGTTCAAGACAATCGGAAATATACACTGCCGATCAATAGAATAGACTAGAGGAAATTTCATTTTAAAAATCAAGATACGAATGAATTTGGCAAAAAAATATATTTTTTTTTAAATGCAAGATACCACTCCTTAAAAAAAAAAATAAAAAAATAAAATTTGAGTTATAATTCAAAAGGTATTTTTTTTAATATATTGTTGTTTTGTTGTTGAACCTAAAAAAAAGTTGACATTTTTATCGATCAATGGAGTAGACTCAAGTGCTTAAAATTAATATAAATGAAAAGTTTTTCAGAGTCTTACTGTAAAATTGTTTTTTTATGATATTTAAAGTCTGTTTAATAATGGGTGTAGCCACCTTTTTAGAAATGACTTCGAAAATTCGTTTTGGCATTGAATTATACAGGGACCTCAAATAGTCCAGTGATATTTCGCTAGAGGTGTTTTTGATGGCATGTTTCAATGATGCAACATCTTCAAATTGTTTTCTGGATTCATACACTTAACGCGAAAGCCATCCCCATACGTTCTCTATTATATTTAGATCAGGAGAGTAAGTTAGCCATTCCATTAATGCAAAATTTTGGTCTTTACCACTCTAGCAGTATGGATTGGGGCATTGTCTTGCTGAAAAGTCCAATGTAATGTCTTTAAGATGTTGGAAAAGTAGGGAAATGACATTTGGAGTAGCTCTTTGTAGCGAATGGCATTCATCTTACACGAGACAAACTGGATTTCAAATGTGCCATAATAAGAGATGGCACCCCACACCATTATACCCTCCCCACGACTATAACGACGGGTCAAATGATGTTCTTTCTTTCTTAAATCATGAAAGTAAAAATTAAACCCATCTGGCCCATCCAAACTAAATCGTTTTTCATCAGGAAAAACGGTTCGGTACCATTCGGTTTTCCATGTCATATGATCCCGAGCAAAAAGAGAGCGAGCTTTTTTACGAACGTCAGTAAGTGGTATTTTTTGTATTTTTAATCTCTTTAGATGTTTTGCGTTTTGTATCACTTGGCGCACAGTTGCTATACTAGCTTTAACTTCAAAATTTGATCGAATTTTAACCGCAGAGCACGTTGAGTTTGACGCTGCTCGCAGAATTCTTCGCGTTTCCCAAGGCGTGAGTGCTTTTCTGTTGGGAGCGTTCATATTATTTCCATAATTTGATGGATTTCTTAAGAAATGAGACACAACAGACTGGCTTTTACAAATTTTTTCGGCTATCTGCCTGGTTGTAAGGTTGCTGTCGCGATATGCCAATATTTTAGATTTTTCCTCCGTTGTTAGAGCTTTACCACGACCCATTCTATATTAAAATAATTGAAAAGTGCAAGAGGTATTTAAATGCAACTTTTGACGTTTACAGCTTATCAGTATCTGAATCCGCAGCCTCTGAGTCTATTCTAATGATCGCCTAAAAGTCTCATTTTTCGGTATAGGGTAAAGCGAAATGGAAATAAATCATAACTGTAAAATTTCTGCATTCCACTCTCATTCCCCTATTTTGTCAACTATATTGCTCTAACAAACACAACAAAAATTTCGTCAAGTACCACATGAGGTCAAAATAGTTTGGTTACCATTTCTTATTTGGTAAAGACGTCAGGAGAAATTGTGCAGTTTTGAGAATAAAAATATCTAAAGAACCTAAATGTGAGCCGTAGAACTATTCAAAACATAATTAAGGACGGGAACGTTGTGGGTTGCTGCTGTGACCGCAACTCTACATTTACACCCGATACATAGTCAGTATGGCTACATTGAACGACAAAGAGTGCGTGCGGGAGAGACAGAAAACGTGTCTGAACGTGTAGTCGGGCGCTGCGTAACCACTGCAAATTGATTTGTTGTTTTTGGCTATAAAAGTGATCCGATTTGATCCAGATTTTGCAATTTGTAGTTATGGTTATTACGGTGGCGGAGGGGGTATGGCGAAATTTTGAAATACATTTGTAACAGATAAATATCACAGAAGTCTTTAAATGTCAGAGTTACGAAGAAGAAGCCATTTGATTTTTCAGTGACACGCAAGCTGGCAGTAACTCGAAATTGTTCCTTCTGCAGAGATAACGCAAATCAGAAAAGCATAAGCTTTATGCGGAAAGCATGGTAAACATTCTGTCTCCTGAAGCGCATAAAGGCATTGCAAAAAGCTATCGAGAAAATATTACAAATTTTTAACTAAAGAAAATACTTTAAAAATATACTAAAAGTTACTGGTCACTCTGTATATATAACTATATACATATGTACGTATATATATGCACTAGAAATCTGTGTGGCTTTAGTCACTTACATAAGTCCAATAGAAGGCATGTGGAGATAATGTTTTTTATCCCCAATCGGCCGACTAATTATTTCGAATTAAATCAAATTCGGCGCAGAAATAAAATTACGATATGTTCTTTAATGCGTGACATCCAAATTGCAAGTGTGGCTTGCCTGCCCTTTACATTGCCGCTCCGATCGCTAAGCGCAGCTTCGCTCGGCCGACGTCGGTAGGCAGACGCAAAGCGGAGATAGCGAAGAGCGAGCTGGCAGAGAGCGTTTAGAAGGGCAAGCAAGCGCAGAGCTTTAACAAACAAATGAGTGACATAGTCATAAGTAACAAACAAAATAAGCGGCTGAGGGCCAAGAATTAGGTGCTATTTGGCAAGCAGCTAATCGGCTGGGTTCTGCTCCGAACATTCACCCCCCGTTGGAAGGCAAAGGCTTTCAACAGATCCATCCTGAAGGGGCAGAACCGCTATTTTTCCAACGGCCCTCTTGAAAAAGCCTCTTTGAGTGCGGATGACGGCTACTCTGATAGTTCCATCCTTTCCTGGGATGACGCTCTCAATGCGGCCAAGCGGCCACCTTAATGGTGGCAGCGTTTCCTCCTTGATCATGACGAGCGCTCCTAGCTTGATGTTTGGAGACGATGACCGCCACTTGCTCCGCTCCTGAAGAATCGAAAGATACGCCGTGCTCCATTTTCTCCAAAACGCCTGCTTCATTTGACACAGCCGCTGCCATCGACTAAGTAAATTGACCCGGAGATGCGCCACATCTGGCTCGTCGAATGCAGCTTTCGGGGCTCCATTGAGAAAGTGGTTTGGCGTGAGCACATCTAGATCATCGGGACTTTCTGTAATTGCATAAAGCGGACGGGAATTTAACAAAGCAGAGATTTCACAAGCCAAGGTCTGAATTTCATCAAGAGTAAAAATGTAGGTCCCGACGATGCGATGAAAATGATATTTAGCTGCTTTAACAGCCGCCTCCCACAAACTCCCAAAATGAGGTGAGCGAGGGGGGATGAATTTCCAGTCGATTCCACTAGAAACGCAGAGATGTGACACAGCCGACGTATGAGGATCGCTGAGGACATTTGCCGAAGCTCTAAAAGCTCATTTTTTGCTCCTACAAAATTTGTAGCGTTGTCTGACCAGATGATTCGAGGTTTGGGACGTAGACTTATAAAACGCCTTAATGCTGCCAGAAAGGATTCTGTAGATAGAACCCGAACGACTTCCAAATGAGTTGCTTTGGTGCTAAAGCATACGAAGACAGCGATGTAACATTTGATAGGACATTTGCTTCTGACTTCCGACTTGTGATAAAAGGGTCCGCAAAAATCAACGCCCATTGTGTGGAATGCTGGATTAGTCCTTACGCGATCCGCAGGCAAGTTTCCCATGATATGTTCCCTCAGCACTGGCTTCAAACGAAAGCATCTAACACATTTGCGAATGATTCCCGCAACATATTTGCGTCCACCAATAAGCCAGAATTTTTGCCGAAGCAGTCCGAGCAATCCTTGAGCTCCTGCGTGGAGAAACCTTTCGTGAAAGAAGATAATAATAGAGACAGTGACAGGATGTCCCTTAGGAAGCAGGATCGGGTGCTTCGCGTCGTAGTCCAATTCGGCATTTTGGAGGCAGCCTCCAACCCGCAGCAATCCAAAGCTATCCAGAAATGGATTCAGTGAGGCCATCGTGCTTTTTGGCGGTAGGGCCTGTTTGCTGGCGAGGGCCCTTATCTCTTCGGAAAATTGTTGCTGCTGTATTGCCCTTATGAGCAAATGCGTACCATTTTTGATGTCGATTACGGTAAGTTGACCCTTCGACCGCGCTATGCCTTTGTCCTTGAGAATGTAGAATCGATATATGTAAGCAAAGACGCGCTGCATGGATCCGAATGAGTTTTGAAATTTGCAATCGTACGATACATCCCTTTCGTTTGAAACAACCAATGCTGCATGACGACGTTCTGGTACATCGGTCGGCAATTGCAAGCCTGCAGGCCACTCTGAGCTCTCAAGACGCAAGAATGGTGGTCCAGAGATCCAAAGGCTGCTATCCATTAGTTCAGCGGGCGTGGATCCACGTTATATGATGTCGGCAGGATTCAACTTTGTGGGCACGTGATGCCAAGTCATTCCAGCGGTGAGCTCCTGAATCCGCTGAACTCGATTAAAAACAAATATATTAAAATTCAATGGTGATTCTCGAATCCAGGCAAGGGCTATGGACGAATCCGACCAGCAATGTATTTGGCATGGAGCTGATAATCCCTTAACTATGGTGGACACTAGTTCGGCTAATACGAGGGCAGCGGATAGCTCAAGCTTGGGGATAGTCATACTTTTCAAGGGCGCGACTCTGGATTTAGAGCATAAGAGATGACTTTGCACAATGCCAAGAGCTTCCGAACGCATGTATACACAGGCGCCATATGCTGCTTGGCTCGCATCACAAAACGCGTGCATTTCTAATCTGGCTTGCTGCCGAAGCAGGTAACGTGGAAACTTAAAGTTTTCGACCATCGACAACTGCGAAATCAGCTCAATCCAAGTCGTATGTAGATCCTGGGGCAGGCTTTCGTCCCAATTCAACTTTAGGCTTTCGTTCCATAGCGACTGCATAAATATTTTAGCTTTTGTGATGATGGGAGAGATGACCCCTAGAGGATCGTAGAACCTAGCTAGTGTAGACAGGACCGAACGCTTCGATATTGGGCCTGCAGCGGTTCCGACGTGAGCTAAACAGAAGATTGTCCGTGGTGGGATCCCAAACTAGACCAAGCGCCTTGGTTACTTCAGTCCCGTCATGAAAGGTAAGGAACTTTTCGCGATCCGCCTCCGATACGCCTCCCAAAGCAGCGGGTTCATTGGAACACCATTTACGTATGGGAAAACATCCTTTCGAAAGTAGCTCCTTTACCTGCTGACGAATCTTGATGACAGAATTAATGCTGTCCCCTCCAGATATGAGATCATCGACATAGAAATCTCTTCGAACAACATCAGCGCCAAACGGAAAACGCAACTCTTCATCATTTGCCAATTGATGCATAGCACGAATTGCTAAGAAAGCGGCAGGTTTGGTTCCGTAAGTAACAGTCTCCAACTTGAACACCTGAATCTCCTCCTTCGGGTCATTGCGCCATAGGATGCACTGCACGTGCGTATCGGGATGGGAAACGCGTACACAGCGGTACATTTTGCAGATATCGCCACACAAGGCAACTTTAAAAAAGCGGAAACGAAGCAGAGTTATCAGAATTTTAGGTTGGATAGTGGGTCCAGCCATTAGCGCATCATTCAGTGATACTCCAGACGCTGTTTTGGCAGATCCATCGAACACTACGCGTAATTTGGTGGTTGTACTATCCTGCTTGTGGACGCAATGGTGAGGCAAGAAGTACTGCGGGAGGTCTGACTGCCGCGAAGCTGGCGACATGTGTCCTAAATCACGATACTCCTGGAGAAACTCCATATATTTTGCCTTAAGCTGTGCATTTTTTGCTAGCTTCCTCTCCAAATTGAGAAATCTACGCAGCGCCTGCTGATACGATTCTCCTAGTTCCTCTAGACTGAATTTAGTTGGCAAACGCACGGAGTAAGCTCCGGAATCTAGGCGAACGCAGTTTGTGACGAAATGCTGTTCGCAATGAACATCTTCCTCCGAAATTGATGAGGGCGAATAATCTCCATCGACTTCCCAAAACCGCCTTACAATATCGCACAAATTAGTCTCGCAAGCGGAGATGACAGGGAGATCTTCAACGGCTGCTAGCGCCGCACGGGTTTTCTCAGAGTTTTTAATACTTCCTGACACTGTCCAGCCAAGTTTCGTCTTCTGCAATATTGGCAATTGGTCTGACAGTCGAATCTGTCCAACGCACATTAATTCGAAGAACAAACCAGCACCTATCAACAGATCGACACGCTGGGGCGTGGAGAAATTAGGATCAGCTAGTTTTAGATTATTTGGCATTGGCCAATCCTTTGCGTCTAGGCCGAAGTTAGGCTGCATTCCTGTGATTGAGGCAGTGATAATTGCAGAGAGGAAACCGTGATAGCTTTCGTCTTGAGATTGCAGGACGATGTCTACAGCCTTGCTGGACGGTAGAATTGACTCTCCAATACCGGCGATTTGAACGTGAGACGGGTGAGGATCTAACTGCAGCTGATTGGCGAGTCTCGATGTTATAAAGTTAACCTGAGAAGCGGAATCTAAAATGGCGCGACATGGAATAAGCGATCCAAAACGGCCCCTGACATATACGATTGCGGTAGCTAGCAGCACGTTTTGGCTAGGCATAGATTTCTGACTCGAGGGGGGAGGGCTAGTTTATTTGCTTGCTACTAGGGCACTCGCAGGATCATGCTGGGTCGATTCCGTGCTCGGCGACGGCAACTCAGCGCCAGCGCCCGACTGCATGTGGAGCAGTGTGTGATGCTTGGCTTGGCAATTTCTACATGCCCCTGACTTGCAGCGTTGCAATGAATGGCCTTTGTTGAGGCAGTTTAGACATAAATGGCGCTTCTTCTCCTCCTTGTATCGAGAAAAAACAGGGAGATCTAGAAATGCCTGGCATCGGGATATGTAGTGATCGGAGGATTTGCAATACTTGCATGTTGAGCTATTATGATCGTTAATGGAGGTGATTAGGGTGCTAGGTTTACTTTCTCCCACCTGCTGGCTAGGAATTATTACCATGGCCGATCCCAAATTTTCCAGCATCCGACATCTTGCTTCCAAGAATGAGGCCATGCTTGACCACCGAGGCAATCCTTACGTCGGCAAGTTCTCTTCCCATTTCTCCTTGGTCTTGTGGTCCAATTTCGTGCCTATGATGAAGATCACCCATCGGAAATCTCCTGTGGGGTCGCCAAGGTCTGAAGTGCACGCAAGTGCGAATTTTTCGATGATTGGTATACGATGGTCTTTGTGCACCATTGTCGAGAACATCGAGTGGAATTCTGGCCAATCCATGTAGCTCCCACCGAATCGCGGAAGCTGCAACTCGGGCATTCGAGAACGGCCTATACTATTATAGGCGAACAACGAGGAATTCCCCTCGAAAGTATGCCGAGCCGTTGAATAGGCAACATTTACCGTGCGAGCAGCCATCAACTCCCGCGACAGCCTGGACCTAACCTTCACATAAACATTCGAAAAGTCCAGTCGGGCATCATGGGCTAACTGCAGGAAATCCAGCCTTCAAGGCTCGTTTGAGCGGCATCGAAATCCGCATTCATTCGCTCGATTTGCTCTAAGCGAGCTTGAAGTTCTGCCTCATCTAACTCGGCAAGCTCTTCCTTGGTGAGAAAGCGATCCATGGCCTTTAATTGGCGCGCGATGGACTCAGCCTTGTGCTTGTAGAAATCTATATCACTCGGCATTGCTGCGTTCGCGACATTGGTAGGCTCAGGTGCTGCCATGTTGAGGTTTTAAAAGAGTCACTCAGCACGACCGAAAAAGACACCCTGTATACGTATAAACGTGGGAACCGAAAGCAAAGGGATTACAGCTAATGCCTTTAGCTGTGCGGCTGTGCGAGCTGTCCGATTCCGCTTTGTACTCCGCTTGTGTGTATTAGTGAGTTCGCTGCACTGCCTACCGCACTGCACTGACCGAATTGTCGCGACAGAGAAGTTAATAGCCCGCAATGCGTGTATTTAGGTGTATGTAAGTATGTTTTAGCACCGAATTGTGCTTAACCGCCGAAAATTTGCTAAGGCTAACGAATGTCGATCGCGAACGATTATTAATTGACACTGCAACTCAGAGATCACGTCGGGGTCACCAAATTTTATGTGGAGATAATGTTTTTTATCCCCAATCGGCCGACTAATTATTTCGAATTAAATCAAATTCGGCGCAGAAATAAAATTACGATATGTTCTTTAATGCGTGACATCCAAATTGCAAGTGTGGCTTGCCTGCCCTTTACATTGCCGCTCCGATCGCTAAGCGCAGCTTCGCTCGGCCGACGTCGGTAGGCAGGCGCAAAGCGGAGATAGCGAAGAGCGAGCTGGCAGAGAGCGTTTAGCAGGGCAAGCACGCGCAAAGCTTTAACAAACAAATGAGTGACATAGACATAAGTAACAAACAAAATAAGCGACTGAGGGCCAAGAAGGCTGGGTTCTGCTCCGAACAAGGCATTTGAATTGAATTGAGTTGAGTGAATGCGACACGAATGTGTGTTGTGTTTCAACGCATTCATCATTCAGTTATAGGAGTTAGAATAAGGGAGTACGCAGAACGAAAATGAAGAAAACATAGTCGAAGACAGTCGAACTAACCGAATTTTTGCATGCAAACATGTGTATTCATTTATTGCTTACGCAGAGCAAAGCAACAGCAATTATAACACAATTTTTTCGGTTTCTGCTCATATGTACATTAGGATTGGCTTTATATGTATGGGCGAATAAAAATGTGTAGCAATATAAGGTCTTAGAGTCTTAAAATGTTTCTTTTGGTATAAAAAAACAAAATACAAAGTTATACAACTTTAAATGTTCAGCTCAAAGATGAAAATTACGATATTTGGGCGATAGTTTCTATGGCAGCTATGCATACCATATATCGCTCTAATCGGATTGCGTTTTTTTTTTATATTTTCAAATATGAAAATATAATCTCGTCCCGAAAATATCGATAGGTTTTGTTATTATTCAATGGACTACAATAAGCAGCTTATTTCTCAACAGGAACCTTAGGCCAACTATCGTATTTTTCAGATTTGAGCTTAAGTCTGCACCTCTAAATGTTGTCTAATCGTGTTATAACTTTTTTTTTTATTGTTTCATACCAAAAGGAATATTTTTAGAACCAGAGACCTTTGAAAACCACAATTTTGTAGACGAGTACAGTTCTGAACTACCGCAACCTTCTTTTTATCAATGGGGTTTCCTCTCCTAACCATCGCGCACCTCATAGTGTATCCTGGGAATCGTCGATTCTTTGTAGGGGTAAGTTGTTAGTGATGTCATTGAACATCCGATAGCACAGTCCCACAAAAAAACGAGTTGGAACGTTTTGAGTTGCTGCGAAGACCGAAACTCTACATTTATACCCGATACTTAGTCAGTGTGGCTCTCCTCCGGCAGACGCCGCTAATATTAAACGACACGACAAAAAGTGTCGACAGATACGAAGCAGATAACACAAGTGAAGAGACAAAAATGTGCGGACCGTTATTTGCGAGTGACTTGCGAGCTCTGCTATTAAGTTAATTTTTTTTTATATTTGGTTCAATTATTTCTCCAGGTTTCTAAAGTAGAGGTCCTCTTAGATTACCTGACCGCCGGTATTTGGTTCTCGTAAACGCCTCGCCAATACATTAGGCTGTCTTTTGAGCTTACAAATATGGATCTTTGCTTGATTGTTAATAACATCACCAACAAGTGGTGCGTTAAGGTCCTTTTCGATGTCCCTATTACGGATATACCACTCAGCTCCGGAGATCCTACGCAGAAATTCACTCTGGAATGTCATGATCCTCGCAAGGTTAGTCTTGGCGGCAATCCCATATATCTGAACGACGTACTTCCAGGCAGGGGCTAGTATGGCTTTTTAGATCATGACTTTGTTTTTTAAACTGAGCTTGTTGCTTTGTTTTAATATCCAGAAAATTTTCTGGGCCTTACCCACCAACTTGATCTTCACGCTACGGATGTAAGTATCGAAGGTTAAACGTGCATCCAGTGTAACTCCGAGGTATGTGTGATTCCTACGATGCTCCACGAGTTTCCCAATATGGAAGACGCCAGGGCTGAGCCCATTCTTAAAGTATGCGTCATCACTTCACATTTATCAGGGTTTATGGAGATGTTACATCGGCAGGCCCTGTTTTCAAACAGCTTGAGATATTGCTGTAGATTTTCTGTGGCATTATAGACACAGCTAGCCCCCGAGAATACTGCTGTGTCGCCAGCAAATGTTGCTATCTTGAGGGTCTGCCCTGGTTGCCTTCGGACCGTAGAGGGATTTGGCATGTCGTGGGTGAATAAGCAGTACAGTGTCCCAAGCACGCTGCCTTGCGGTACTCTTGCCTTAATGGTCTTGGTCAAAGAAGGTGCACCATCCTGAACTACGCAGAAGGTCCTCTCCGTCAAAAAGCTTTTGATATCTTCATACTGCTGAGGGTTGAGCATAACTTTGATCTTGGCGAGCAGTCCCTCGTGCCACACCCGATCGAAAGCCTGCGAAATATCCAGGTATGCAGCCACAGTGTACTGCTTGTATTGAAAGCCGTCTAGTATGTGTTCCACTACCCTGTGCAGTTGTTCGGGTGTTCCGTGCTTAAGCCTGAACCCACATTTGTAGTTTGACATGTAGCTTTTTTGACCAGCAACGACTCCAGTACCCTTCGAAGAATTCAGCGCTCAAACATTTTGTCAAAAGCCGACAAGAGACTAATTGGTCAATGGTTGTTGCGGTCTTCCGGTGGGTTTCTTGGCTTTGGCAACATGGTTATGTGGGCACATCTCCCGGCTTTGGGATATAGTAATTTAGTTTTAAATGCATATATATGTATGTAACAAAATCACACTACAAAATTTATTGTAATAAAACTTCAGTTAAATATAAAAATATGGTTTCTTATTTTTGTTGTGTAAGCAATACATTTTTTTTTACGAAGCTAAGATGAATTTTTAAGAAAAACATAAATTAATGGTGAATTTGTTTTTTTTTTATGTATGTCTTGGTGTTTGACATTTCGTTTGCGCGTTACGACATGATGCTTGTGTCTAATCTTCAAACAGGAAGGACAAGAGGTTTGTTTATTATCATTTATGGTATTTAATGTTCATGCTAATATTTAAAATCGATTATAAAAATGCATTATTAATAATACAATATAGATTATAATTTATTGCCCAATCGAGTAACTTTTTATACCCGGTACTCAAGGATTATATCGGTATTTTAAATTCGTGTAGATGTGTGTAACAGCCAGAAGAAAGCGTTTCCGACCGCAAAAAATATATATATATGTATATATAATAAATAAATATGTATGTACATATACATATGTATACGATCAGCAGCAATAGCCGAGTTTATATGTCCGTTTGTTGGTTCCGTTTGAAGCCTAGTTCACATAGACTATGAGAGCGAGAGAAACCTCTGTGTACCTGTAGTAACGACATTTCAAATAAACTTTGTTTAAAGTTTTTGACTTGCCTGCCGTGTTGTCAACAGTTAAAACATACGAGAAAAACAAAAAAGTGGTAAGTTTTCTGTACTCAAGAGAGCACAAAAATTGGTGGCTGTGATCATATAGCTAATGAATTTAGTGTCGGTTAAGATAAGTTTTACTCTATCGATATTCACCTTTAAAACTAGAAACCTATGTTGTTACTGGACTTTAGGACTTACAGTGGCGAGCACATGTGGATACATGTTTATCACTTTTCACTTTAAGTGCCTGTAAAATCTTTAAAAACGAATCAATCCTTGTGACTTTTTTTTTAAGATTCTTTAATTTAGTGAGAATGAAAAAAGACAATAATTTCAATTCAAAGAGATCCTTTTCCTTAAGAGATTTTAATTTGTTCAAAAAAAGAGCATGTATCCACTTTTGCACGTTTCAAATTTTTTGACTTTAATAATTTTGTAAAATTATTTGTTCCAAAGGGCCTTAGCTTTTATCATATTCCGAATAAGTATTGGCATACTCGAGTTTTTGGCTTATTGCTTTTCGTAAATGTTCTTTGTTAATAAAAATGAATAATGGAATATTCTGTTGTTTGTGCCAATAAAACCTACAAGAAGCAGATCACTCTTGGATGATGCCATTTCGAAATGTAATGTTCTGCATTATAGTTTTGATGCATGCTGACCGGTTGAGAATGAAATGGTAATTTTTCTGAGGCAGACGCGGATAGGCTTTAAGGAGCTGATCGTTGCCTATAAAAAGTTGACTTCGTTTGTCGTTTGCAACGACAACAGCTGGTGACGTAGATTCGGTAGCCGAATTAATTACATGCAGACAGAAACGTCGATAGCGTCAATTATACGCCGAATCCGTACTGCCTATACTTACCACCAGTAAATCGATGTTTTAGACCACCGGATATTGCCATCACAGGTACCACGTCTGTGTTGCTAAAGTAACTGGTGGCGGTCCCACCAAAAAGGAACGTTTTTGTCTTAAGGCTAGCCTCGGACCTCTCATCAAATGATATAACTGATTTAGGTTACGTTAGGTTAAGGCGGTAGCCGGGGAGGGGGGGGGGGGGGATAGTCTTATTAGGATTCCCGAGTGCCCAAACGCGGATGCTTTCCATAGTTTGGCTTCGCTCATTCTGAAGGCGGAAAGTGTTGCGACCTTCTTACCCATGAGGTCTACGGGGTAGCGCGTAGCCCGCCACTTGTGCATAGCTCTGCCATACATTGAACTCAGCTGAGTTTGTTAAGACATGTTCTTTTGTCTAAGGCTTGCCACCATACCAACACTCCATAGAGCATGATTGGTCGTATGATGGCGGTGTATAGCCACCGAACTATATACGGGTACATTCCCCATTTTAGTCCGATTGCTTTCCTGCATGTGTAAAGGGCCACTGTGGCCTTCTTTACTCTATCCTATAAGCTCAGTTTCCAATCGACCTTTCTATCGAGGATTAGGCCAAGATACTTGGCATTGTTGCTAAAGGCTAGCGTTTCCCCACAGAGTTTTGGGGGAGTCAGGAAGTTTTTACTTCTTAATGAAAAGCACAAGTTCCGTTTTAGACCGGTTGACTCCTAACCTGCATTTGTCTGCCCATCTCGACATCTTCGTGAGAGTACTTGTCATGCACTCACACGACTGCGGAAATTTACCGGAGAATGCTATAGCAACATCTTCCGCATACGCCATCACGCGGCAGTAAGAGGGGCGAGAGGACTCCGCCCTGTGGTGTTGCTCTGCTGAAAAATCTGGTGGATGTTAACGTCCTCAGTGATGCCTCAACCGTCCTGCATTGTAGCGTCTGATCGATTAGGATCACCGTCCGAGAGTCAACCCCCAGGTCCATCAGTGCGACCGTGATGGCGGCCGGAAGGAAGTTATTAAAAGCGCCTTCTATGTCGAGGAAGACTACCAGGGTGTACTCCTTGAAGTTAAGGGACGCTTTGATGATCGATATCGAGTATAGGGCCATTTCGGTGGCATCTTCCCTTCCGATAGGCATGCTGGGGGATCAGAATGGGCGGAATACACATACAGAAAAGACGATAGACTAATGAAATCTTTTGGGGCAATGTGCGAGGGTTTGCCTGCCTTGGCAATAAAAATGACTTTGGTCTGAAGCTAGGTGTCAGGGATGCACCCGTGGGAGAAGAGAGAGTCTTCTCGTAAATTATTTTGAGCCAAATAATGGCTTTTTTGTCCCGCGTGAATCAGTTGGGCAGGGATATTGCCGTCTGGCCCCGCAGGCTTGTATGATTTAAAGCTTTTGATCGCCCAGGAAATGTTCTCCTGGCTTAGCAGGTTCAGGATGGCGTTTGAGACGACAGAAAGAGGTGCGAAGTAGTTGGGTCTGTTTTCATCGCAGCCAGGGAAGTGGGTATTAAGGAGAGCATTTAGCGACACATCGCTGGACGTAGTCCAAGACTGGTCGGCGTTCTTCAAGTAGCTCATGGTGGGTGCTGTCTTCGAGAGAACTCTGAGTTCTGAGTTGTTCTAGATTTCGCTACAGAATTTAAGCCAAGAGGTGCGTTTGGCTTTCCTAAGTTCTTTGTTGTAGGTTGACAGACTGGCCTTGTACTCGGCCCAGTTTTGCTCAACGTTTTCAGCCTTAGCTTTATTGAAGAGTTTTCGGGAGGCTTTCTGGAGTTTCCCTAGTTTCGGATTCCACCACTCAGTTTTCTTCCGGCCTCTGTTCTTGAAGGTGGGGTCACTACCCCGGTTTAATAAGACCATTTGAGTGGTCAGTAAGTAACTTAAAAGGTACTCATTCGTTTATGTCAGTGCTTCTCCACTGGCAATGATGTTCGTTGGCGTCGCACCCCACAATTAGGCCGATGTCCTTGGCCGATCAGTCTGCGATTATAGCCCGTAGAGGCGCTTTTGGAGGGGGGTCAGGTTGATTATGACCCATGTATGCAGAGCAGATCCTCAGTGAGCGCTTCTGGCCTTCGAGTCTAACTGCGGTGTGGTCTTCATTGCTGAAATTTGGCAGCAGAAATAAGTGCAACTCTCTTCTTGCAAGAATGCAGGTACGAACCGGAGACCGGAGACCCTGTTTCCGAGGATCCAGGGCTCCTGAATGAGTACTATGTCGGCTCCACCCTTGGCCAGATGGGGCAGTAGAGCATCGCGTGCTGCCTTACAATGGTGGAGGCTTATCTGCAGGAGCGTCAGTGACATTCCTGAGGCTCACCTCCACCATTGTTGTTTCTAGGTCGCTGTCGTGTGACTCCGGCTCCTCCCCGACAACGATTTGGCTGAGACCCCTGGCTAGGTCGCTCTCCTCGGAACCGTAGTCGGCCAAGATGTCGTCCGACACCATGCACGCCGCATCCGACGCCTGGTTGGCCTCCTCAAACGAGGCCTCCTCTTTCGGAATCTGCGGCAGCTCCGGGTCTGGCCCGACCTCCGCCCCTGGATAGACCTCTTAGAGGGCCGCCACTGCCTTCATGTAGAGGGCCGCAGATCGAGCGTCTTGGCAGGCGATGGCTTTCACCTTGCCTTGATTCCACCCTGCGTCCTCACACTTTGGAGGTGGTCCGCCATTCTCCTCCAGTTCTAGTAGGAACCGGTCCTGGAGCGCGTTCTCCACCAGATGCCACTTGTCCCGAGGGACATGGCCGTCTTCGGCGCCCCTGTCCAGGATGCCCCTCGCCAACTCAGCGAACGATCGGTTTGTGAGGTGGGTTTTCACCCGCTTGGATTGCTGGGCTTGGCCTGGCTGACTAGCGGGATCCTCCGCTGAGCGTTGCCGCTTGTTGGGGGTCTTGACTGCTCCCTTTCCGGCTTTGGCTGGCTGGAAATGTGGCAGGTTGAGCCTCTACTCAACTCCTTCGGCTCCAGGGGTCCTAGTTGGCCAGGATAAAAGCCGCTCGTCTCCAGTCCTGGCACGACGGCTTTCCTCCCCGTAGTGCAGACACGCTGCCCGCCGGGGCTCCCATGGTTCTTCGATCCCGGTGCGCTTACCAGCCGCGATAACGCTCTGTTTAGCAGCCACCCCGGTACCCGGACTCGCCCTTGTAGCCACCCGACTTGTAAGGAACCGATTGGCTTTTCGGGCCCCCCTCGCTGCGGCTGCTGCTTGAAGACGGTGGACCGGCTGATTCTCCTACCCCGTCTTCCTTAGACCTGGTTTCCTAGGCGTTGATGTAGAGGGATGGTCTTGTCTCTCCGGTACTTTAAAAGGAGTACCGAGCACCTTTGTATATTTTTTTTTGTATATTTAATATGTTTGTCATAGTTGGTCTCGGGATGGGGTTGGTCACCCGAGGCATAGCCCGCTTGTCCCGGGAAGCCTAATTTAAACTGGAGGGCGGCAGGTATCCAGAGTCCGCATATTAGCGACCGAACACCCCCTCGGCCATGCATCCCTGGATTAGGGTAATTTCACTGAGTGTTTTCTTCTCTCCGCCCGACTACCATTCGCCAGCATCCTGGCAGAGACATGACCGTAGCAGGACCTGTTTCCAGACGCCCTCACGGGGAGAGTATAATTGCACTTCCACCAGTGTGTACAGTTACGGCGGGTGACGGTTCGCTCGCAACCCTCTGTATCCTAGGGGTGTAGGGCACAAAACCCGGAGTGGATGCGCCTCATTCCGAGTTTACATTTGTGCAAACCGAGCCGCCACCCGTTTATCCCCCTGTAGCACCCAATGGCTGACTAAATAAAAACCGTCGACTCAAAGGTCTAGAAGTTTAATTTCTGTTATTCCGGTCGAATAGCTAACGACAGCTAGCGAAATTAGTTTCGATTCACTTCGGAACTATTTGGTCTGCCCAATTTTGTCCGGATAAAATGGTCGTGAAAGAGTATAAGGATAAGAAGAAGAATTTTGATTGGTCCGCTTTCTACTCGGGTACTGACGTTATGAAAGTCACAAAAACATCTGCAATGTACTTGACCCTTTTTTTATACTCGATACTCAAAGAGTATAGGGGTATATTAGATTTCTAATGAAAGTGTGTAACACCCAGAAGAAAGCGTTACCGATCCCATAACGATCCAATAGCCGAGTCGATATAGGCATGTCGGTCTGTCAGTCTGTCTTCATGAGCGCCTAGAGCTCGGAGACTATTAGAGCTAAAGCAACAAATGTATCCAGACTTCTGTGATATCGCACTGTTACAAGTGTAATTCAAAACTTCGCCTCGCCATTTCACAGAAGTCTAGATACAAAATGTCGTTGCTCTAGCTCTTATAGTCTTTGAGCACTAGGCGCTCATAGGAACGGACAGACGCACGGACGGACGGACAGACAGGGCCCTATCGACTCGGCCATTGATGCTGATAAAGAATATATATACTTTATGGGGTCGGAAACGATTCCTTCTGGACGTGTAACCTCCATTTTCACCACAAATCAAATATACCCTTATACTCATTTTGAGTATCGGGTACAAAAAAAAGTTTTTTGTATTGTTTGAAAAAAAAAAATTCGTGCAGAAATTAGAATCTTTTGAGTATTAGAACCACGTAATTTACAAAGTGATTCTAATTTCCGAGTGTTTACTGTATCTAAAAATCCAAAAAATCTTGCTCATGACTGAGACTTTGCTTAGGCCACAGTCTGTGGGTTAAAAACTCTTTAGACAATCGCTAAAAGTCTGTTAAATAAATTATTATTAAATAGCAATTTTTATTTATTTTTTATTTGTATCTTCATTGGAATTTTCGTGTTCTATTCTACAGTTTTTCTTATATGTATTACATGTATATCCTTTGCAAAATTTCGCTGAAAACGATTTTTCCTTTTTTGCGGAAAAACAACTATTGTATAAAGCTGTGTAAAATTTGACTCCCTAAGTTGGTAACCATTTGTAGGATTGCTTAAATTTCTACATCTTGTGGCCGCTGAAGAACTAATTCCACGGAATAATTACGAAGTTGAAGTCAGTTTTCATAAGTTTAATATGGCGGATTCAAGATGGCCGGATTCACTTTAATCTAAGAACTGACCTTGCTACATCTACATCTTCTTTCTTTAAATAGATCTTTTGAAGAGACATGAACTCGATGCATCTCGAAACAGGAAAGTTGACTTCAAATTTGTAATCAGCTACTCAAAAAACCTTCAAGCACCATGTTTTAAGCAAATACGATGCATTTTTCAAATAAGTTACTTATTTTCTGTCTCTCTCTCTTACACACTCTTCGTCGTGTAATATGTGCTCTCTCTCGTAGAGAGGACCATTCTAACTGAGTATCGGGTATAAATGTAGAGTCGCGGCCGTAGAAGCGACTTTATGAGACTTCCCCCTCGTTTTTGTAAAGAATACTCAAGCTAGAATGCCTAGAAATGTAAGCTCATTATTTGGCATCAAAGAACTATCAGAAAAAAAAGGGGTTAACACTGAGAAATGTATAGCTGTTACATAGAGTAGTGACAATTTTGAAATGTCTGTACTTTCTTAACACACATAAATCAAATATATATTATTTTTGACTTAACAACTTTTTATTAATTGTTTTCCTCTATCTTTTCGCCCACCTATCAAATAAAAATAATATAATATTTATGTAATAATAAAACTATAATACTTTCGAAAACTACTAAATACTCAACAATCTAAACCGTTCGTTGACAGCAAAAAGTATGTTTATTTGATAATATAAAGTTTTATTTTGTATATTTTCGAAAGCACCCACGTATTTATATATTTCATTGTTATATACATTTTAGTAGTCATCCCTATGGGGTATACCTTTGCGCGGATCTTATTTTATTCTGGGAATTGACAATTAATGCAGATTGATAACATAGTCTTCTGTATTTGTAGGGACATGGGTAACACTAGGAAACAAAATTTTGTATTTAAGCTTCGAACTAAACTGACTTTTTCAGATAGATTTGGGGCTTTAAAAATGTTTAATGAATTATTGTATTTTTTCACAACATTTTGCTTTTTCTTTTAAAAAATTAAAAAAAATAAATGGTATTTTTATGGTTTATTCAGAGGTTTTCACATGAGTCAAGTATCTTACATCTGGTTGTATTGAACTTTGCAATTCTGAAAAGGCGATACTTAAGTTATGTGAAAAAGAACAACACTAACTCTGATAAAAACATACAAAAAAATAACTGCTTTGAAAAATATTTTAAAATGAAACCAAACCATAAAAAAAAACAATTCATTCAACATTTTTAAAGCATATAATCTATTAGAAAAGGTCGGTTTGGTTCGAAACGTTTGTACGTACATATTTACATATATAGATTTCTTTGAGATTGGGCCTAAATGTAGAGTATACCCAGTACTCACCTCAAGGATGTATGTATTTATGCACATATGTACATTAATCATTAATGGACTACGAAAAATCCAACCGAAGGCTAAACACAATTTGTACGCTGTTGCATAAATCAGCCAGGAAGGATGTTATAGCCATTTTGGTAGTAATTAAGGTGATTTGGGGTTTTCACTACCATAGCGATTTACATCTCGCATATTTTATTTATTTATTTATTTTCATGATTTATCCTAGCGCTAAAAGTTTAAACTTATGTTTATTGCGCTAGTCATATTACGAATCTGTGTAGAGAGTTATTTACTTAAATCTAATAAATATCATTTAACATTTTTAGAAAAGCTTATACTTAAAATTGGTTTTACAAAATTTTTTATTACTTTTTAAATTTTATTTTTATTTTTTTTCTACTATTTTTATTTTTATTTATTTTTTCTATTATTTTTATTTATTTTCTTTCTTTTTAATGAATTTGTTAATTTAATTCTATTGATTTATTGATTATAGATCATGAAAAATTTTAAGAAATGTACCGCGAATAATGCAATTTTTTTTTTCCTACACTGCATAATTTTATTTCTACATGCTTATTTCTTAAGCATTAAAAAAACCGTTTTGATGAAAATAAACATAAATCTCCGACTGCTATTCCTTGTGTACCCGACGTAACAATAATGCAAATTTTTCATTTACTGTTCTTCCCCTTTCGAAGTAACCAATAAATAATATTTGTTTGAGAATAGCTCTCCTTTCTAAATAAATTCTATGGTTGTATACAAAAGTACCAACAGCACTTACATACATAACATACAGATAAATGCAGTTGTCTACTTAATAGGGTTGGAAATGCTTCATTCTGTGGAATCTTAAATTGTAATACCATACGCAAGGGTATAATACCATGGGCCTATGAAAATAAAAGAACAAAAAAGTCCCATTTACATTTTCAATAAAAAGTAATATATTTTGTTACCCTGATTGGAATTCTATAACGATTTAACATACACCAGTTTTTATTTTCTTATTTTTTCTTTAAATTTCATTTTGTCTGTCGCTAATGAACCAAAAATTAACATTTAAATGAAAATTGTTATCAAAAACAACGAATGTCCTACACTAAACACAAAATGTATACAAACAACAGTCGACCAGTGAGGAAAGTTCCTCGGATCCACAGTTGGAACGTCAGGTCGAAACCATACGTAATCTAGTTGATTCGTATATGAAGATCGTTACAAAGACAACGCGGGACATGGTACCCAAGGCAATTATGATGCTCATCATTAATAATGCCAAGGACTTTATCAATGGAGAGCTTTTAGCTCATCTTTATGCGTCTGGGGATCAGGTACACTTAGTATAAACAAACCTTATATATTACGTCTCCTATTGCCTTGATAAATAATATTTTGTAGGCACAAATGATGGAAGAGTCAGCTGAATCGGCAACAAGACGTGAAGAAATGTTACGCATGTATCGTGCCTGTAAAGATGCATTGCAAATTATAGGTAAGTATAAATATTTTAATAAAATTTGATTATATTGAATTTTATTTTATTGAATGAAGGTGACGTTTCAATGGCAACTGTGTCATCTCCATTGCCTCCCCCGGTTAAAAATGATTGGTTGCCAAGTGGATTGGATAATCCCCGTTTGTCCCCACCAAGTCCGGGTGGTCCCCGTAAGCCAGCACCCACCGTACAGGTAAAATGTTTATTCATTGTCAAAAAGTTACCAAGTTACTGTGAACATTTTTGCATTCAGGGCTCGTTGGGTGGGCGGAATCCCCCATTACCACCGGCAACTGGGCGCCCAGCACCAGCTATTCCCAATCGCCCAGGAGGTGGTGCACCACCACTACCTGGTGGTCGACCAGGAGGCGCATTGCCTCCTCCAATGCTACCTTCGTAAGTACTCTTAGTAAGAATATATTCATTGCTTAGTTTAAAGCTGAATGAGTTGTATTTTTAATTATACAGAATACTTAAATATTTTATTTATATTTGCCCCATCACCGATTGAGACCTCTTTTTATGTATAAAATACACAATTGACAACTCCTTTATTTATACCGCTTTACTGCCTTTGTTATTATGGCGCCACATATTATTCGATGTTTTATTATTTCTGTTATCCGTAATTGAATGAATTACGGTATGAATTACACAGGTTTGGCACATTTCATTTGTATGCCTTGTACTTGTAGAGTACCTATGTACATTAGGGTTCCACTTATTTATAAAAGTTTAATTTTCAAAGGTTTCAGCGTCTAAAAGTATTCCTTTTGTTATAAAATAATTAAATATAAAGTTTTCAGCTTCGACAACGTTTAGAGGTGCCAACTTGAGGTTATATGTTGTAAAGGAATTATTATCTAGTATACTAGTTGTGTATATGTATATGTAGTTTATGAGTTTATATGTAGTGAATGATTTTGGATTGAACTAGGTAGTTGAGGATTATTTTTGAGTTATTGTTGTTAGGGTTGGAGATGTATTGCATGGGGTCGGTGTTATGGAATATTGAGGATCTTTGTAGAAAGAGGGCGGGGCATGTGTATAGTCTTATGTCTATGGTTGGGTTGTGGCACAGTGGGCATGCGTTGGAGGATGTTTTATCCATGTAGTGGGCATTGGTGAATCCTGTGTGCCCTAGTCTCAGTCTGTTTAGGATGACTTGGTGTCTTCTGTTAAGGTTGTTTATTTTTTTGGGGGGAGGATGAGTGGAAGATAGATTGATAACTTGTTGGTACCAGGGGGAAGTCTTAGTGAGGAGGTCTGTTTGTTTCGATAGGAGGATTTTCTTAAGGAATAGTGAGATGTCGTTAAAATTATGATTGGGGGTATATATGAGGGGTTATCTGGAGGTAGTTTTGGCTGCGGTGTCAGCAATTTCATTCCCTTTTATGCCAATGTGGCTAGGTATCCAGATAATTGTTATTTTTGGGAATAGTTTGGTGACGAGGTTACGGATTGTGGTGGGGTAGTACGAGGAATTGTTGGGATTGGTTATTGCGGAAATAGAGGAGAGTGAATCTGTGCAGATAGCGTATCTTCCGCGTTTGTTGCGGCTTAATAAAATGGCTTCGTGGATAGCTATAATTTCGCTGGAAAGGACTGAGGAATACTGTGGAAGTAGTCCGGTTGAATTTATTGGTGTTGGAGGTTTTAATCGGGGAGAACGGTATGAGGTTATTCTGGGAAATTTGTTTGGCTCTGTCAATCGTGCTTAGCAGTCTGTGTTTTTTTTTTTTAGGTTTTTTGGGAGTGAGTTTAGTGGGGTGTCTTTAGCGTGGATGAGGTTTTTGAATATTTTGCCTGTTAGAAAATCTCGCTTGTTTTCCAAGGTGTGTAAGTTGGCTTCGGATAGAAGGTTGTTAGTGGGTGTGGTGCGGAATGCACCCAGGGCGGCTCTTGTTGCTGCATTAATCGTAGTTTTCAGGCGGTTAAGCTGGCTTTTTGGTGCGTAACCTTGTATGGGGAGGCAGAAGTCTACTCTGGATATGATTAGAGATTTCATAATTTGTACAAGTGTTGAGGTGTGGCAGTTGTATTTTAAGGACGAGAGGTGTTTGATAATGCCCAGTGGCTTGGCAAGGTCTATTTTGAGTTTATTGATGTGCGAATTCCAGTTGTATCTGGATTTGAGTGTGAGGCCTAGTAGTCTGAGTGAGCTGTTTTGGTTGATGGATGTGTTGACAGTAAGGAATTTTGGTTTGCAGTTATGTTTGCGACATATGTGTAGGAGTTGGCTTTTATCTTTGGAGAGGTCTGCTCCTGACTGAGTGCACCAGTTGTTTATTTGGTTAAGGATTGTTTGGAATGTCGGTTGTGGGGTTTTTCCTTTTGCTTTGTTGGATGATAAGGAGGAAGTCGTCAGCGTATGCACTGAATTTGATCTGCTTGTGAAAGGATAAGATTTCGGAGAGTGGGTTGTACGCTATAAGAAAAAGGACAACTGAGATGGGGGAGGCTTGGGGTATGCCGTTGGGGAGTGGGAAGGTGTTCGAGAGGTTAGAGCCACTTTTGACGAGAATTTTCCTGTTTGACATGAAGTTTATGACATATTGTAACATTCGTGGACCTACTTTCCATTATTTTAGTTGTTGAATGATGGAGTGGATTCCTATTTTGTCGAAAGCTTTGGTGAAGTCAAGGGATATTAAGGTTAGATGTTTTTTTTGGGCAATGGCTTTGGTAGCTAGGTGGTCTACGTAGAGTAAACTGTCTAGTACCGACTTGCCTCTTTTAAAGCCTAGTTGGCTGTTGTGAATTATTTTGTTGTTCAAAACAAACCACCATAACCTTTTTGCCACTATCTTATCGAGCGTTTTGGGTAGGCATGAATTAAGTGATATAGGTCTGTAGGATTTTATGTCTGTTAGTGGTTTTTGTGGTTTTAGAATCGGGAGGACTAGGCTGAGTTTGTGCGATTGTGGGATGTATGAGTCGAGTATTTCGTTAAAGTGGTTTATTATTCTGGTTTTAAGGGAGAGGGGTGCGTTTTTTATCATTGAGTAGGAGATGCGGTCGAGGCCGGGGGTGTTTCCTTTCAGGGAGTATAGTGCTGATGAGAATTCTATGAGTGTAATGTCCTTTTCGATTTCTAATGCTGGTGGAGTTGGGGTGTAGTTTATAAGGGAGTCTGTGTGGGATTTGTTCGTCCGGAATGTTGCGGAGAAATTACGATCGTGAGCTTCTTCTGACCACGTGTGGGCGAAGGAGTTGGCTATTTCGGTTTGGTTGGTTGTGTTTGTTTGGGTGTGTGGGTTAAAGATATTGTGAATGTTTTTGACAGGGTAAAGTCCGCATAGTCGTCTGATGTTAGACCATGTTGAGGATGTGTCTGAGTTGGGGTGTATTTGGGTTGTGAAATCAAGAATCGATTTCTGTTTAGCCTCCCTGATTGCTCTTTTGAATTTGGCATTTGCTTTTTTATATTCTATGTAGGTGGTGTTGTTTATGTCTCGTTTGAGTTTATTCCATTTAGTGGTTTTTAAACTTTTAAGGATTGTTAGTTCTTTGTTCCACCAGGGAACGGTACGGGGGAGGGAGAAAGTGGTGTTTTGGGGGATGGAAAGATGGGCGCTTTGGATTATTATTTTCTTAATAAGAGCGTTTTCCCTGTTGACGTTGTCGCTTGTTTGGGTAGTGGAGTTGAGTTTATGGATGTGTTTTTGGTAGAGGTCCCAGTCGGCTCTTTTCAGTTTGAAGGACGGTTTGGAGGTAAATTTTGGGAGGGATGGGTTGTTGAAAAGGGAGATTAGTATGGGGAAGTGGTCGCTACCGTAGAGGTCGTCTATTAGGTTAGGTTAGGTTGAGGCGGCTGCCGGGCTCGCTCGGAACCCGTCACACTTAGGCCGGTTTCGGCCCGTTGTGATGGGGAGGTCGTCTATTACTTCCCAGAGAAGTTCTGGAGCAATAGTTGCTGATGCTAGGGAGAGGTCAATGTGGGTGAATGTCTTGTGTGTTGAGAAGTGGGTGGGGGATTTGTCGTTTAGGGTGATGTAGTTGGAATGGGCTAGAAAGGAGGCTAAAGTTTTCCCTCTTAGGTTGGCTTTAGGTGAGCCCCAGTAGGGGTGCCAGCTGTTAAAGTCTAGGACTAGAGTGGGGTCGTTTGTGGTTAGGGTTAGGACGTTATGTAGATTGCGGGAGTTGAAGGGTTTGTTAGGGGAGATGTATGAGGATATGATGTTGACTTTGGATTTTGATTTGATGTTGACACCCACAGCGTCAAAGTCGGAGTTGAGAGGGATTTGGGTGTGGGATATGGAGTTGTGTATGAGGATGGCTGTGCCACCAAAAGCATTAAGCTGATTATAGCTGCGGTATATTGAATAGTTGGTTGGGATAGGGAGATAGTTGGGGTTAGATATGTGGGTTTCTTGTAGGGCAACAATTAGGGGGTTATATGCTTTCATGAGACTTTGTACTTCAATGTATTTTTTTTTTTTAGCCGTGTATGTTCCATTGCATTATTTTAAGTTGCATACTAGTGATTGTATTTACTTCTAAGGGGCTTGAAATGAATGTTAATACTATTGTTATTATTTAGAGATCTTCTTCGTTGTAGATTTGGCTAGAAAGGGTGTTGTTTGATAGTGACGCTAGGTTTGTAGTTTTTGTTTTTTCGGATTTATCTTTTGCCTTGAGTGGCTTGGTGACTAGGTTGAGTTTGTCCTTTTCTTTAGTCCAGCTTCGGAGTTTGCGGTCGGTATCTGGGATGGTATTGGTGTTTTTGGTTTTAGTTATTGCCTCGAGGTCTGTGTCCATGGCCATTTCTTCTTGGGTGGGTTGCTGGATTGATTTGGATGGGTGTGTGTTTGAGTCTGAGATGTCTGTGTAGTTTGTAATTGGCCTTTTGTGTTGTGTGGTCTGAGTGTTGTGTGATGATGAAGGATGATTGGGGGTCGTTTGTGTTTTTGCAGCTATCTCGGCGTATGGTGTGGATTGGTGCGTGTTGCGTTGAAAATATATTTTTTTGCGGTTAAGAAGTCTACTTTCTCGGAGGATTTGATATTTGCAATCTATTTTTGCTTGAGGAATTCCGCGCATTTGGGGTCTAGTGGGCTGTGGTTGTTTTGGATGTTGGTGTTATGTTTGCAGTTGCTGCAGAATTTGGGCTTGGAGCATAGCTCGTCGTCGGCGGGGTGTACTTCGGATATTGGGGGTTGTGCAGTATTTGGTTGGGTGACCGAATTTCTGGCAATTATTGCATTTGAGGGGGCGAGGCGTTTGGGGGCGAACGTTTACTCGTTCGTATCTTATCATGATGTGTTGGGGGAGTGTTGGTGTATCGAATGTGAGGATGATCATACCGGTTTCTTGGAGTAAGCCGTCTTTGTGTTTGTGAATTTTAGTTGCGTCAATGACCTTTTGTGTTTTGAGTTCGCTTTTGATGACTTCTATTTCTATGTTGCGTAAATCGTTGGAGTAGATGACACCTTTGGAGGAGTTAAGGGTTTTGTGATCAGATGCTTTCACAGGAAAATCGTGGAATTTTACGATTTTCAGGAGCTTTGATGCCTGTGTTCCTTTTGTTTTAATGAGCAGTGAACCGTCCCTGATTTTTTTGACTGAGTCTACTTCACCTCCACATTGAAAGTCTATGACTTTTTTAATAATGAAGGGGGACACGTTTTCGAAGGTTTTATTGTCTGTTCTGATTTTTGTAATATATTTGGGTTCGAGAAACGATGATTTGTCCCACGGTGCGTGGAATTTGGGGTCTGGTGGTCGCGACATTTCAGGTAGGCTAGGGCTGACGCCCGCTGCACTTAATGTTCTAACTGTTCGTTAGGTGTGTTTGTTTTTGGTTTTTTTGGGAGTTTGCTTTGTGCACTTGAATGTTTTTGTGTTAGGTTTTGTGTGTTGGATTTCGGTGTGCTTGCTGCTGGTTAGATTTCGCGCGTCTTTACTTGACGGAGTATAGACTGAGACTGATATGGCAGCTATACTATATATCGCTCTGATCAAATTGATTTTTTTTTTATCTTGAATATTAAAATATAATCTGTCCCATAAAAATTCAGCTTGATTAGTTAACTTTTAAGCCAACAATAAATAGTTAACTGTCAGAAGACTCTATTCAAGAGATATTGACTAGCATATTCTTTTACGACGTTTAGCAGCTTCTGAAACTCGTATATTTTTTGGTTAGTATTTGGTTATAGTCTTTCATAACTTTAACAGCACGCTCGTCTGTATCATTAACCACTTTTAAATGTTTTAATATATTTAAAGCATTTTGAAAATCTTCATTACTAATCCATTCTGAAGAATCTTAAAAAATTTAATTTGGGAATATTAAACCGATCAAAAAATTAAATAGTCTGTTTGTAATAAACGTTGGAAAATTATTTTCTTTAAAAATTTGTCGTTTTGCAGAAGTTTTGACATCATCATGGTCAACACAAAGTGTCATTTCTCGTGTCTCCATGAAAGTGCAATGCAAGTGCGTTATTTTCATCAGATAAATACCACAAATAAATAAATTTTTTGGATCAATTTCGTTATAGTTGTACATTTTGCATATAAATTAAATGTTCAGCATTGGAGCTTCAAAAGCTAATGTTGACCGAAACCAATAATTTATAAAAGATCGCGCTATAAAAATAGAAACGTCGCGCAAATATTTTCCTTCTCGAGTTGTCAACTTAAACTTCTCTCGAAAAGAATATATTTTAAAGATATATATACAGTATGTCAAGAAACTCTTTACACACTGAAAATAAATTAAATTTTTTGACTTTGGATAAGAAAATAATGGCCTTTGGTTCAAATTTATCAAATTTTTTTAATTCATAACCATTCAGGGATTAATTATAAAGTAGTCAGTGAAAAAAAAATAACAAAACTATAAATAGGTAACTTACAAAACAACAAAAACAATGATTACTCATTTTTGACACTGTCAAGAAACTCTTTACACATTTCGTTTTCGAGCTCTGTTTTGATCTCGTTCTTAGAAAAAACGGGACTTTACCGTAATCTATGCTTTTGGCGTTGCTCAGTGATGCTCTATTTTTGCATTGACTTTGATTTTGTTGCGAAATTTTGACCGGTGCACATCTACAGACTAACTTTCTGAAATTTTTAAAATGCCTGGCAAAAGACTAAGCTTTGACGTTGTCCAGTTGATTTACTATAATCACCAGTTGGGCAAATCTGTTGCAGACATGGTAGACATGTTTTCAGTATCAAGGAAAACAATTTACAATGTCCTAAGTCGCGCGAAGAACGAAGGGAGACTGGAAACCAAATCTGGAGGTGGCCGTAAAAGGAAGATAGACAAACGGGCAGACCGCATAATCATGAGGAAAATTAATCAGAATCCGCAAATATCGGTCAGGACTCTGGCCAAGGAACTTGACGAAGAACTTGACTTGGTTGTTTCACACGAAACAGTACGCCAGGTTATTCTACGCCATAAATACTCTTCCAGAGTGGCACGAAATAAACCGCTGCTTTCGTCGGTCAATGTGGAAAAGCGCTTCACTTTCGCTGTTAGCATGATCAGTAAGCCGGCAGAGTATTGGGATGACCCCATATTTTGCGACGAAACAAAAATGATGCTATATTACAATGATGGTCCACCCAGAGTATGGCGCAAGCCGTTAACAGCTTTAGATAACCGAAACATCATTCCGACTGTAAAGTTTGGAAAACTTTCGGTTATGATTTGGGGGTGCATCTCTAGCCGAGGAGTGGGAAATATTGAATTTATTGAGAACACAATGGATGCCAAACAGTACCTCCAAATTTTAAAAACAAATTTAAAAAGCAGTGCGGAGAAATTTGGTCTCATTACGGACAATAGGGCCAAATTAAAGTTTTATCAAGACAATGATCCCAAACATAGAGAGTCCAATGTGAGAGCTTGGCTGCTTTACAACTGTGGAAAAGTTATTGATACACCACCCCAGAGTCCCGATCTTAACCCCATTGAAAATTTGTGGGCCTATTTGAAGAAGAAAGTGGGAAAAAGACAGCCCAAAAACCGCAATCAGCTCAAAGAATTCATATTGGAAGAGTGGCAAAAGATTCCCTTTGAGTATGACCTACAAAAATTGATAAATTCGATGAAAAAACGGCTCCAGCATGTAGTCAATGCTAAGGGTGGACATACCAAATATTAAAATAAGTTAAATATATTAAATAATTACGAAGAATTTACGAAGACTTTCTTGACAGTGTCAAAAATGAGTAATCATTGTTTTTGTTATTTTTTAAGTTACCTATTTATAGTTTTGTTATTTTTTTTTCACTAACTACTTTATAATTAATCCCTGAATGGTTATGAACTAAAAAAATTTGATAAATTTGAACCAAAGGCCATTATTTTCTTATCCAAAGTCAAAAAATTTAATTTATTTTCAGTGTGTAAAGAGTTTCTTGACATACTGTATATCGCCTTATACATTCAGCGTGGTTGGTGCATTGCTCCAGAGAGTCAGAAAAATTACCTTTCGGAACCAATCCTAAAAAAATTGGAGTTAACTTTAACAATTCAACGTAATCAGTACGCGCATGAGTTTTCTCAATTCAACTTGACAGAAGTTAATTATTGCATTTATTCTGTCATTTAAATGCGTTGCAACGTACAGATCAGTCACACCAAATTTAAACTTGATTTGTTCAATAGTCTTCCAGGAATCTTTAAACCTGGCAAAGAGTGCAACGTTTGTACCTGATGTAGCTTCGGCACATGACTCAAATGCTGCCCGCAAATGTATTTCACTGGTGTGATGTCTGCATGGTATAAGGTATAAGAGTCTTTTTTCTAATAGTTTCTCTAGGCGAAAAGTAGCGCCGTTAAGTTGCCCAGAATTGGACACAGTTGTATCAAAACATTATTTTTTAATTTGATTAACTACTCCCAATTTTATTGTTTTATAGCAAACGGAAAATTTTTAGACCCTGAGACTTTTGATTCCGACACATTTTTTTTCGCCCTGTGATGGACCTATTTCAGGCTGAGGTAAGCTCAGTCACGTCCAGGGGTCAATCCACAAGAAATTTGTAGAATTAGATGGAACTTCGAGGGAGACGTCGGGGTTGGCCTATCTTAGAGAGGGTGGATCGGGGCTGGGGCGAGCGCTGCTCGTCGTGTATATTAAACGGTGTGCGTGGACTTGGGGTGGGGTAGTGTCGGTGCCTCGGCTAGTTGGAATGAACTTACGCAATTGGATATTGTTCTGATGATTAGACACTATTTTAGAATTTAATTACGATTATTTTAGCACTTTTTAATTCTTAGATTAGTACGATGGGCTTTTGGTACAACGGCTGTACTCGGGGCCGGTTTTCTGCGTAAGATCTTCTAGTTCTGGCCGGCGTCTATTTATACGCCTGTTGCTGCTGTGTCAGCGGGTTCAAAAGTGCACTTCTACGTCGGAGTGCACTTCGCCGTTTTGGCGATCGTGGGTTGACCTGGTTCTGTCTCTTCGCGTTTTTGGCGAGCTGGCGGGTTTGCCGTTGGGTGCTTGTCGTAGGCTTCCGCGGTGTCATCTTTTTGTAGTCGATGAACCCGGAAGACTGCGCCTGGCCAGTTGCTTGGTCTGGAGTGGGGGAAGTCCGCGTGACCTGGTGTGTTTGGTCAGCTTTATGAAGTCGGCGCGTGTCAATCGGTGGCTATGTGTGGAGGGGGGTGTTCGTGTAGTAAATAATGCATGCGTTCAATTTACGTTGGACGAGGTGCTGCAATTTAGTAGCAGGTTTTATGTTTATAGTACGTTGGGGGAAGGATTGTATCGAACCCTTTTAGGTTTGTTACAGCTTATACAAATTAACGCAAGCCTAATGTACATATGTCGGGAAATATGATATAATAATCATATTTTGGTATAATGCGAATATAAAGTTTTGGGAACAAAACATTAGATTCCTTGCATATAGTACTTATAATGATTAGGCAAAGTCCTCAGTAGTCATGGCTCAAAAAGAACCTGTGTTGGCCTGTATTTTGCAAATATAAGGCAAATTTCTCAAATAAATAAATAGAGTATCTAAAATGTATTATAATACATATGTACTAAAGATGGCTTTGCTAATTTTGATAGATTTGGGGTTTCTAGTGTCGAAAATAATTATTTTGTTTCTTTGTATACTTACATATAAGGGAATATTTGTTGATGAATTGAAATCTCTAATATTAAAATGAGTGAAGCTAATTTTAATTAATTAATATACTTTTTTTTTTTATTGAATTATATATTTATTTATTTATTGCATCTCTAAATAATGGTCTAGTAGTAAGTCATAAAATCGTATTCTTATTTTAAAAATAGTTAGTAAATTGTATTAATGTTAAACGGCTCAAAAAAAAGTCAGTTGCTGGGCTTTCTGCTCGTTTCGATGCAGACTCGGAGTAGCGATCTTGCAAGGGGATTTGGATGAGAGGCATGATTTACTTGATATTTGGCTTTTTGTTCTAGTATCTCATCATTGACGAGTTTGATGTTCAAGTCTCTCTGGATATTCTCGTTCCGGAGGTAGCATGGTAGCCGAGTGATGGTAGTTGGGATTTGCTTCTGCCTGCTTTGCCCAATAACTCGAAGCCATAAGTCCAGATAGGTTTCAGCACGTAGTTGTACAGGAGGACTTTATAGTCCTAGCTAAGAGGAGAGCGAGCTCTTCTAAGACAGGTGACTAGTTGGGCAGTTGCTTTTACTAGGCATCTGGAGAAACTAAGAACCGCGGTATCATCATCACACGTCGAGATAATTTTTGGGGATATCTGCCGTGTATAAACGTAGAAGATTGGTCCGAGAACTTCGCCTTAGGGCACGCCAGCATCGGCTATGTATCTTGCGGGGTGCTTGCGTTAAATCTCACGGCAAAGATTCGTTTGTAGAAATACAAATCGAGCAATTTATGTGTGTTTTGTGGCAGCAGCTTTTTTATTTTGTACACAAATCCGTCTATCTAGACTCGGTCGAATGCCTGGGCGACGTCTAGGAATAGTGCCGTACAATATTCTCGTATTGTATATACACTTATGTTTTGGTGAGACCTCCACAGTGGTCTGTGCTCAATGTGCAAAATGTTCTGATATTGTTGGTTTTCAAAGGCATGCCATGTGGTGTAACGAGTACAGATCCCATTCTGCGGGGTTGGCTCAATTAGTAGAATAGTCGAGTGATCGTATGGTACTTTCGACAGTGATTTGGCCGTATAGGATGTTCTTTGTCACTGCACAGTCTACAAAATCTGATATCTTTGTTGGTCAATACGTGGGTCTACCCGGGGAAACATAGTAGAATCTGTTTTTTTACTTTGATAATTCCGTTGCTTTTCTTTGGGAGCTCCAAGGCGAGATTTCCAGTGCGTGTGGTTGGCATTGTAGTCTTCTGCTGCTATAATAAAATTTTAGAAGTCCATGAACTAACCTTCAGTCTTTGTAAAGCGAGGCGGACAGTAGACAACGGCAATGGTAAGATTACAATTACCCGATGGTACATTTACAGATGTTGATTGCACATACAATTTTTGGAAACCTTTTATGAAGGGTGTGTTTGATGCGGTTTCTAATTAAGATGTCTGTTCCACCGTGTGCATTTCCATCCGGATGAAACATATCACAGAACGAAAAACCCCTTTTTTGAAATTTGTGTTTGCTTTTGTGGAGCGTCTCTGAAAAACGCATTACATCAATGTGTGTCGTACAGGAATTGGGCTAATTCAAGTTTATGTTGTGAAACGCCGTTGGCATTCGACAGAGATATTCTTGGGGAAGCTATTGATAATTTGTATTGTAGAAATACAAGTATCTGAATCAGTGTTGATCGATTCCGCTGTATAACAAGAACTGCAGTTTGTAGATTGGGTGAATTTAATCTTTCTTCAAAGTCCTAATTTCTGGCACGAGCTCGACCTTGAAGAGTTGTTGCTTCTTCTTGCTTAAGGAGTTACGTTTGTTCATATGTCTTTAAGTTTTATTTGCAGGCTCTTGCTGCTTTTTAGTTTGGTTTAGATATGGGTATTTTCGTGGAAATGTCAACCGAGGCCAACAAAAGTCAATAAACACACATTATTTACTGAACTTACAGTTACATTTAACCAATTGTTATATATATATAACTTCATTAACTTTGATCTGAAAACCTATTAAAAGAACCATGAGATCACTTTTTCGTTATTTTTTTAGTCATGTTTTTCTTTACCATTTTCTCATATAAGATAGATGATTCTTGATAAAAGTTTTTCCTCAGTCTCTCTAAAAAGCCAACTAAGTTGTTTGTTTGAAGTGATTTATTGGAGAAAAAAACACATGAAAAAATCGTACGTTTACCAATAGAGATAATTTATCGTTTAAATGCTCGATATAAACCTGCAAGATTTTTTTTTTATTTCAAAAATAAAAATTTAAGACCATCTGAGTGGTCAGTAGATAACTGAAGAGCCACTCACCCATTTCTTTTTATCAGTGCTTCCCCACTGGCAGTGATGTGCGTTGGCGTCAAACCATACAATTAGGCCTTGGCCTGGCAGTCTGCTATTAGCGCCAGGAATGTGGAGCAGATCCTCAGTGAGCGCCTGCCCTTCGAGGATCACTGCTGTATGATCTTCATTGTTGAAATTTGGGAGCAGAAATAGGTGTAACTGTTTTTTTGTAAGAATGTAGGCACGTTCTTTACCTGTGGTATCAGCTACATATAGCTTACAGTCTTGAGTCCTTAAAGAGATCCAGGGCTCCTGAATGAGGACTATGTTGGGTCCACCCTTGGCTAGGGGAACAAGAGAGCAGCGCATGCTGCCTTAAAATGGTGGCAGTCATTGTTTTATCATGGTCGATGAGCCTAAGACCCCTTGCTAGGTCGCTTTCGTCAGGCACCTAGCCGTCGAGGGTGTCGTCCGACACCACAGATAAGTCTGATTTGTGCGGGACTATGGCTACCCTTTTGTAGCCATAGTCCACAATACTTTCCTTGCTGTTAAGGAGCCTTACTGACTCCTCGTTTAAGACGAGGATGATCTGGCGTCTCTGTCCATTGCTCTCTTCTACCTTGGCCACCTTCCAATCGGCTGTAGGACGGTGCGGGTTGCAGACCTGCAGAATCCGGATCATAGATCCTGGCTCTGCAGGCTTCGCCGAGAACCATGCTCTGCCCCTTGGTTTGCAGGGGATGTCTTCCCATCTAACGGCCTCCAGCTTGGCTCCTGGGTAGACCTCGTTGAGTGATGCGGCCGCCTTCGTGTAGAGGGCCACCAATCGAACATCTTGGCAGACAATGGCTTAAACTTTGCCCCGTTGCCACCTAGCGTCCTCACACTTGGGCGGTGGGCCTCCGTTGTCTTCCAACTCCTGAAGAAAGCGTTGCTAGAGCTTGTTTTCCACGAGGTGCCACTTGTCCCGAGGAATCTTCCCGCCCTTGGAGCCCCTGTCTAGGATGCCAATGAGAGTTTTTCCTCTCGCCACCTCGGCAAACGAGCGGTTGCTCAACTGGGTTTTCGTCTTTTTGGCCTGCTGGACTTGTGTGGTGGTGTCTTCCGCCGAGCGTTGCCGCTTGCTTGTGGCCTTGGGTGCGCCACTACCAGCATTTGGCTACCTGGAAGTCTGGCAGAACCGTTTTGGCCCATCGCCTCGATTTGATGCCTTGGGCGGATGCCAGAAACACCGGATCATCATTACCCAGGATGAAGACCGCACGATTCTTGTCTTGAAACCTCAGCTTCTCTTTACCTGCCGTGATATCGCTCATTTTAGGCACTGGTTTCCCAGATGCAGATGTAGAGGGTTGGTATTTTCCCTACGACATTTAAAGATAAGTTCCGAGCTCCTTTAAGGTGATTTTTAATATATCCGAATTTTTCGTATTTTGACCCACGAGTAAGCCGAGGCATAGCCCGCTTGCCTGGGAACTGAAGGTCGGCAGGTGTCCAGAGTTCGGATATTAGCGACCGAGCACACCCTCGGCCATGCATCCCTGGGCATATGACGGTGTCATCTTTGGATTGGTGTGATTTCACTTAGAGCCCGACTACAATTAGACAGCATCCTGGCAGAAACATGACCGTACCAGGACCAGCTGTGGCGTATATAGTTGGCACAATTTTCATAGAAGACTGCGCATGTTCTGGTACTGAAAAGAAAAATAGTTATATTGTTTTTATACCCGATACTCAAAATGAGTATTGGGGTATTTTAGATTTGTGGTGAAAATGGATGTGTGTAACGTCCAGAAGGAAGGTTGCCGACGCCATAAAGTATATATATTCTTGATCAGCATCAATAGCCGAGTCGATTGAGCCCTGTCTGTCTGTCCGTCCGTCCGTCTGTCCGTCCCTATTAGCGCCTAGTGCTCAAAGACTATAAGAATTAGACCGGACTGTAGAGCTATCACTGTTACAAAACTTTTTGTAATTTTTCACTGTAGAACTCACTGTTACAAGAGTATTTTTTTTTTGCTCACTGTAGAGAGCTCACTGCTACTAGTGTGTTTCAAAATTTCGCCCCACCCCCTTCCGCCCACACAAAGGATGAAAATCTGTGGCAACCACAATTTTGAAGATAGGAGAAAATTTAAAACGCACAATTATAGAGAATGGCCATATCTACCAGATTGCCGAATCTTGCCGAATCCGAATCAGGTCGGACTATTATTATAGCCAAAAGTAACAAATCAATTTTCAGTGGCTACGCAGCGGCCGTCGACACGTTCTGAATGATTTTCTGTCTCTCTCGCACGCACGTTTAATGTAGCCATACTGACTATGTATCGGGTATAAATGTAGAGTTGCGGTCGCCGCAGCAACTCACAACTTTCCCCCTCGTTTTTTTTTAATATTATGGTCGGTACTTTTGGAACTCTGTTTTGAATCTTTATGGCCAGCTATACTATCGGTTCTTTAGATAGAAGAGAGTCGGTGAAAAAAAGTTGAACGAAGATGTTACACTTATGTGTAAAATTAAGTTTAGTTATGATTAGGGCCTCGGGCGAGGCTTTAAGTCAGGTATAAGACGGGAGACAACGATTGATTTGCGAAAAATTTCCCTCAGTGGCTTAGAGCATAGATGTTGTTTAAAATCCTCCGTTGTGGCTTCATTTATAAGACGGGAGACCATAATTGCTTTGCGATCCGCAGCCCTGAGTAGAAATCCAGAAAATCGAAATGGTGGTGCCACTCTTCAAAGTCTCAAAGCAGGGAACTAGTAGAGACGGCGGATCTATCTGCTAGTGATACAACAGGAATATGGACGAATTTCCATTAACGAGCACACCCACACTAGAAGCACTTTTAATGGTACCATCGTCAGTCAGGGTTCGAGGACAGAGAATTATTGTTAGGTGTGAAAAGAACCAGAGAATATGAGAATATATGACTATTTTACACTTAGTGATTCCCTAAAGTTTGACGCCAAGAAACTGCCATTCCAGGGTAAGGAATTTCTCGTCAAGTGAATTGAATGGTTTCCGAACATCCTGGAAACCATTCCGAGATTGCTTCACGAAGGTACGTATATACTCGTCAATCTTCTGGCAAGTCGAACATTACCAAGAACAGACACATTCGTTTTGAAAAAAGATCGCTTAGACGACCATAATGCCCACCTTCCGCACATTTTAAACATATGCACGGCAGAGTGAAAGCGACATTGAGTTGTGAGAGTTATTAAACAAATTTGTTTTTAATAATAATAAAAAAAAGAATGCAACCAATTATTACCGAAGACTAGGAACAAGATATAAAATGTTGTTCAGTATCATATTCTGGTTAGAGGGTTCTATATTAGCATCCGAAGGCAGACTAACAATTTCTTGATTCTAGAAAAAAGTGAACGTTTTGTGCCAAATATTCAAACAAAAAATTTAATTAAAAAAAAAAAAAATAATGGATTTTTCCTTCTTAATAATCAGATTGAACCAAATCATCGACTAAAAGTTTACACATTTTTACATAAAGTCTACAAAAGAATACCTAAAACTGTAAACGTACGAAATATTTAAAGTTATGTTCTAAATTGCTGTTTTGCAAAAACAACAACAAACAAACAACCCCTATTTTACAATACGAAATTTCAAGCATTTTTAACTTCGGTGACTTTCCTGTGGGAGAGCCATCAAGTCCAATGTGATTAAATTTGGAATCAACCGAGAATATAATGCAGGACCTCTCAGAATCAACACAATTTGATTATTCCTTCTGACCTTGCCAAAAAAAAAAACATCTTTGGCCGACGTTGAATAGTTCGAACCGAAAAATCATTTGTAAAATATGCGGCACCCCAGATGCTATCTTAACCGGATTTACAACCGATCCTGAAGATCGTTTAATTATTTATATTATAAACCCCCTTACCCCATTGCCAAGATTGGCAAAAAATTAATTCCTAATTAAACGAGGGGGAACGTTGTGTGTTGCTGCGGCGACCGCAACTCTACATTTATACCCGATACATAGTCAGTATGGCTACATTGAGCGACAATGTGTGCGTGCGGGAGAGACAGAAAACGTGTCTGAACATGTCCTCGGGCGCTGCGTAGCCACTGCAAATTAATTTGTTCCTTTTGGCTATACAAATTATCCGATCTGATCCAGATTCAGCAATCTCATAGATACGGTCATTTTCTATGATTGTGCGTTTTTAGTTTTCTCGTATTTTCAATATTGTGGATGCCACAGATTTTCGTCCTTTGCGGTGGCGGAAGGGGGTGTGGCGAAATTTTGAAACAAACTCGTCTCGGTCCGATATCTCAGGAGTGTGGATACCAAATTTGGTTGCTCTAGCTTTTATAGTCTCTGAGATCTAGGCGCTAATGTTTTACTCTAAGCAAAGCCGGCTATGCTACGTGTGTGTTAGAGAGAGACAGGGCGAGAAAAAAGAAATGGTTTTCTTTATTCTGGCTATAATAATGATACGATCCAATCTAGAAGAATCAGATTCTACAGTCTAGAAGATATGGTCATTCTTTACGATTCTGCGTTTTTGGTTTTCTCGTATCTTTAAAATTGTGGATGCCACAGATTTTCGTCCTTTGTGAGGGCGGAAGTGGGCGGGGCGAAGTTTTGAAATATTCTTGTAACAGTGACATCACAGAAGTCCGGATATAAAACGTCGTTGCTCTAGCTCTTATAGTCTTTGAGCACTAGGCGCTAATAGGGACGGACAGACGGACGGACGGATAGACAGACAGGGCTCAATCGACTCGGCTATTGATGCTTATCAAGAATATATACACTTTATGGCGTCGGAAACGTCATACTCATACTCTTTTTGAGTATCGAGTATAGAAATGGCTTTTTGTAAAGGTAGAGGTGAACCCAGCGACAAACTAAGCTTTTTTCAATAAGTTAATTTGATTCCTGTAAACTAATACCAAATTCAATATAATTTAGAATTTGATTTTTATACCCGATACTCAAAATGAGTATTGGGGTATATTAGATTTGTGGTAAAAGTGGATGTGTGTAACGTCCAGAAGGAATCGTTTCCGACCCCATAAAGTATATATATTCTTGATCAGCATCAATAGACGAGTCGATTGAGCCATGTCTGTCTGTCCGTCTGTCCGTCTGTCCGTCCGTCCGTCCGTCTGTTCGTCTGTCCGTCCCCTTCAGCGCCTAGTGCTCAAAGACTATAAGAGCTAGGGCAACGATGTTTTGGATCCAGACTTCTGTGATATGTCACTGCTACAAAAATATTTCAAAACTTCGCCCCGCCCACTTCCGCCCCCACAAAGGACGAAAATCTGTGGCATCCACATTTTTAAAGATACGATAAAGCCAAAAACGCAGAATCGTAGAGGATGACTATATGTTCTAGAGTGTAAAATCTCAACCAGATCGTATAATTATTATAGCCAGAATCAAGAAAACAATTTCATTCTTTCTCGCTCTGTCTCTCTCTAACACACAGGTTTCATGGTCGGTTTTGCCAATTGCAAAATATGAGTTCAAGGATCTCAGAACCTATAAGAGCCTGAGCAACCAAATTTGGTATCCACACTCCTGTGATATCGGACCTTGACCGTTTCGTGTCCAAATTTCGCCACACCCCCTTCCGCCGCCGCAAAGGACGAAAATCTGGGGCATCCACAAATCTCAGAGACTATTAAGGCTAGAGTAACCAAATTTGGTATCCGCACTTCTGTTAGATCTCACTATAAAACGTATATCTCAGAATTTCGCCCCACCCCCTTCCGCCCACACAAAGGACGAAAATCTGTTGCATCAACAATATTGCAGATTCGAAAAAACTAAAAACGCAGAATCATAGATAACGACCATATCTATCAGATTGCTGAATCTGGATCAGATCGGATCATTTTTGTGGGCAAAAGCAAGAAATCAATTTGCAGTGGCCGCGCAGCGCCCGACGTCACGCTCAGACTGATTTTCTGTCTCTCTCGCACGCACTCTTTGTCGTGTCGTTTAATATTAGCGCCGTCTGCCGGAGGGGAGCTATACTGACTTAGTATCGGGTATAACTGTAGAGTTGCGGTGTCCGCAGCAACTCACAACGTTCCCCCTCGTTTTTATTTATATATTTATATATATATATATTATATATATTATTTGTATATATATATATGTATATAAATCAATAATTAAAAATAAATATTTTTTTTGTATTATTATTATGAATGGTTGATCAGACCATTTCATGAGGTATTTCAAATTTTATACCTGTATTTTTAGCCCATCTTTATGAACTGTTTGTCTCTTATTTTTACTATCTTTAATTGTAATGTTATCTTTATCATGTATGCATATGACCTCAAATGGTCCTATATACCTAGGTTCTAACTTGTGTCCTACCTCGTTTTTTAATAGTACTTTGTTTCCTATTTCTATGCTTACTTCTGATGTTTTGTTATCATAATATTTCTTATTTCTGGCTTTATTATTTTCTAGCGATAGTCTAGCTCTTTGATATGCTATTTCTAGTCTAAACTTTATTTCTTTTGCATAGTCATCTATTTTATATAATGGATCTATTCTAGTTACTTTATTAAAATCTATGAACTGTCTTGGTAATCTGCCAAAGACTAGTTCATATGGACAATATTCATGCGATGCCGAGGGTGTTGTGTTGAAACAATAAGTAAAATATTGTATCCAAACATCCCAATCGGTTTTGTCCGCAGATATGTATGAACGAACGTATTCATTGAATGTTCTATGACTTCGTTCCTAAGGTCTGGTGGTGGTGTGCAGTGGACGTTATGTTGTCTATCTTAAGATATTTGCACATATCATTTATGATTGAATTCTTATATTCTGTTCCCATGTCCGTAATGAACGTCTTCATCGGACCGTACTTCAGAATAAAGTTTTCAAATATTGCTTTGGCAACGGTTGTTGCGCTTTTATTTGGAATTGGTATGAATACTAAATACTTTGTTAAATCGCATATTAGCGTAACTGCATACTCATTGCCATTTTCTGAGCATGGTAGTGGACCTATAGTATCCACTATCACTCTATCAAAAGCCATGGTTGGTGTTTCCGTTAGTGTCATTGGGGTCCTAATATGAGTTGTTATTTTAGATTTTTGGCATTTTTGACATTTACGTATGTACGTATTACGTATTTGATATGACGAGTAATGTTTTTCCAATAGTAATGTCTTTTTATTTTCGCTAGCGTTTTCGAAATGCCATTATGACCTCCTTGAGTTGGATCGTCGTGAAATTTAGACAGTATCGCTTCTTGATCTTTTTCATTTTCTATTTGGGACATCGGCTTGAGTAGCGCTACTCGTAATGATTTTAATATTTTATTGCCCATGTTCTTAAAAGAGTCAATTGAACTTAATTCAAAGATCTTTTCGCTCGGTGCCATTTTGAGCTGGCTGATCGCAAGTATACCGGCGTGCATTTCAAGCCTTTGGAAGAACTGACCTAAGTCAAGTGTTCCATTGGTATACAGATCGCTAACATCAATTCTTGCTACAACTTTTCTTCCATGTTTCAAAAAACATATCTGATTTTGTATGTGCAAGGCCACTACTTTTCGTACTTCGTCATTACAAATGACTTCATATACGTTGGGCTTAGAAGCGTTGTCAAGAGTTTGCATAGGCAAATCTTCTTGTACATTTCCTGCGCAGGAATTTTTCTGTCTATTTTGTTGCCTGGTAGTGACTTTCAGGACTTTGTTGTGCATGTCTTTTAGGTCGGATATTGTAATCCTGGATAGGGCGTCTGCCACGAAATTGTCTTTACCCTTGAGATATTCGACTGTGAAATCATATTCTTCTAGATCTAATCTCATTCTGGTTAGTTTTGAACTTGGATTTGTCATTGAAAACAAATAAGTTAGTGGTCTGTGGTCTGTCTTTACTGTAAAATGTTTTCCATAAATATATGGTCTGTAATGTGTAATTGCCCAGTGAATTGCTGCTAACTCTTGTTCTGTAGTAGTTTTGTTGCTTTCACCTTTGGTGAATAAGCGTGAAGCATATGCAACTGGGAGATGTTTATCTCCGTATTTTTGTGCTAGAACAGCTCCACATGCGTGTTTACTTGCATCTGTAATTATGCAAAATTCTTTATTGAAATCTGGATATTTCAATAATGTGGGTTTAATTAAAGCCTTTTTTAAGTAATCGAATGCATTTTGTCATCTGTCCATTGAAAGGTGACATTCTTCCTACATAATCGAGTTATGTGCCGTGAATAGTCGGCGAAATTTTTTATGAAACGTCTATAGTAATTGCAAAATGCAACGAATCTTCTAGCGCTATCTGCGTCTGTAGGGACTGGATATTTTTCGATGACGTCATATTTTTTATCGTCGTGCAAAGTGCCTTGATCAGTGCACTTGTGGCCTAGAAAAGTCACTTCGTCCATGAAGAAAGCACATTTTTCTGGATGTAGCTTAAGGTTGTTTTTCCTACACAAATCAAAAACGTCTGTTAAGTTTTTGATCATGTGGTTTTCGGAACAACCGATGACTATTAAGTCATCCATATACAAGAATGCTTGTGAAGTATTAAGTCCTGAAAAAGCAATTGTCATCATTCTTTGAAAGGAATTTGGCGCTATTTTAAGACCATAAGGTAGTGTAATGAATTGGTATGAGCCATTGCTTGTTGAAAAGGATGTTAAATCTCTAGAGTGTTGCTTCAGCTTTATTTGATGAAATCCAGACATTAAGTCTAGACATGAAAAATATTTGGCTCTACCCAACTGATCAAGAATATCATCTATTCTTGGAAGTGGAAATTTATCGGACAATAATTTTTTGTTTATTTGACGATAGTCAATGACTAAACGCCATCTTTTATTTTCAGATCCTGGGAGACCTTTTTTGGGTACAAGTAGTATTGGACTATTGTACTCAGAAACTGATGGTTCTACTATTTTGTCCAGAATGAGTTTTTCTACCTGTTTATTGATTTCGTCTTTGTGTTCATGTGGAATTCTATAATTTTTTGTGTATACCGGGTTGTTATCCTTCAATCTTAGCTCTTGCCTATAAAAATTATTAGCTGTTATCGATTCGGTTTCAAGTCCGAATATGTCTGTATACTGTGTGCATAAATCTTTCAGTTTTGTTTTAAATAGAGGCGGAAAGTTTTTAGTTAGCTTTTTCATGACATCTTCGTGTCTATCTTTGCTAATTTCTTGGACTATATCATAGTCACTTAGCATTACGGTTTTTATTTTATTAATATTTAGGATTTTGGTTGGATTTCTTGTATTCAACACTCGGAAAAAAATGTTGTTTTTATTGGAAATTGTATTTCCAATGAATATTCCGTCCTCAATTTCTTGGTTCGGGATTAGAACAGTATGTTCTGTTGACGCTAATTTAATTTGTCGGACAACTTCAGCGCGTGCTGGATTGTGGCAATATTATCACAAGTATGTGTGATAGGTATGTTTATTGGGAAGTTAAGATTTTTTGGCCGTAGTATTAGAGTGTCACTAGTATGTGTGCAATCTAATAGGCAATTGAATTTTTTAATGAAGTCTATACCTATAATTCTACGAATGCTAAACCTTTTGAAAAAACTGAACCTTCGCCGATTCCTGATATTTTGGTTGATATGTTATCATTAACATTATCAAAAATATCGACATTTTCTTTTAGTATTGAAATGTCTGCACCAGTATCTATTAATAAGGTAAATGTATTACCTGTTTTAAAATTTTTAAGCTTTATAAATATTCCTGAACTAAGATTGATGTTGTATACTATCGCACAATTTGAATATCTTAAGGGGTTTATTGGGTACATTTACATTGTTGGCATTGTTTTGGCCTCTGTTTGAGTTGCCCTGACCTCTAGAGTTTCCTCTATTTTGGCCCCTATAATTGCCTCTGTAATTATTTTGGTTATTGTTACTATGGTAATTACCTCTGTTTTGGTAATTACCTCTGTTCGATCTATTATTGCCGCGGTTATTGTAACTTCTTCGATAACCGCGACCACTGTTGCCTCTGAAATGAAATACTGTGCTGGCATTTCCAGGTCTTTCTGTGCTGAAATGGATGTATTTACCCATTGCATCGTTGAAAGTATTGAAGTTGCCTGCTTCAAGTATTAGGCGCAGCTTGTCATGCTCACAATTGCGAGTCATGGCTGCTATGGACTCTTTGGTCGAAAATTTGTCGGCGTTATCTGGGTCTAGCCCTTCATCAATATATGATGCTTCGTGCTGCTTGCGAAGATTGTCAATATCGTTGGTATATTGAGATGCCGTTTTTCCTTTTTGTTTAATATTCGATATTTTTGCTTTAATAACGTCAGAGGATTCTCCCTTGACGTTATCATTAAGCTTTTGGATTATGCCATTGATCGTTTGTTCACTTTGGACTTTATAAAGGATAGAGCCCGTTATCTTTGATTTGATAACTTCAATGGCTAGATCTTCTTGATCTCCTTTGGTCCTATCCGTGATTTTTAACGCTGTTAAGAAACGTTGAAGAGACTGTTTACTGCCGTCAAACTCTGGGATAGAGGATGAGACTTGTCTCACGTACTGCCGATCTTTTTATACTTGGTTCATTTTGTCTGATATTGCTATTTCAGTTTTTAGTTCCGAGTCGCTTTCGACGTCGGTATCTATTATATATTTGCAAAGGTCTATACTTTCTAATTGGGGATTTATTTCTGTGTCGCTTTCGACTTCAGTGTCTATTATCGGCTTTGATTCATCTATATTGTCTAGTTGACTTTCATCAAAATGTGCTAACGAACCTGGACTTTTTGGGACATGTATCTCAATACCTCTTCTTTCTGCAATGGTTGTCAACCTTGTATTCAAGGATCGTAATAGCCTTTGGCATTGATGCTGGTTTTCACTAGTTAGCTTGTTATCTCGAGAACTTACTAATTGTGTGATTCTATTATATTGTGCTACTATGTTATTGACATGGTGTATTAGCGTTTCTGTTTTTATAACTGTATTCTTGTTGATACATTTATACGACTTTTCGAAAAGTTGTTTACTTTCTATAAGTTTTTTCGCTAGTACTGGCCATTCCATAATATTTTATTCTTTTTCTGAGTACAATAAACAAAGTAAGTGAATTTTAATGCTGAGAAATTTTTTTTTTGTTTTTATATGGGTCGATTAATGTGACAAAAAAAACCTCTTTTTTTTCTAAGCTTTATCAAGGTCCATAGCCCTACTAAGGTACCTCTTTTTCAAGGTCTTTTTATATTATTTATATTGTTTTTATATTTATATTTTTATATTTATTTATTTATTATTATATTATTGTTAGAATGGTCAGAAGTACTATTTGGGATTTTAGATGTGGTGTGTTGTCTACTACATCGAAAACATTGATCACATTGGCTGTGCTATCCTGAACTTTAGAGTCATGGTTACCCATCTTGATATCTAAATTGAAATCTACTCATGAAATGGATCTGTTTGGTTCTTTCTTTATTATTTTTTTTTCGCATGTATGTATATATACAACAAATTTTTTTTTTTTTTTTTTTATTGTAAGGATTTGTTACACTATTCTGAGAAATGAAATGTGAGTAGTTTTAGTGAACGGCTGTTACATAATTGTTTACAATCTTTTTAAAAAAAATGCTAACAGCATGTTTGTTAGTTAAAGCCTAACAGAATTAGTATTTCGCAAGCTGCATTTTCATGCATCAGCTTGCTTTGTGGTAGAACTTATAGTAAGGCAAGTTAAGGCTTGCGCATTTCCGCGGGCCCTTTGCGTTTCTTCGCTCTTTGGCGAAGTGTTGCCTTGATATTTGCAATACGCTCTATGCAGCGTTGTCGGTCCTCTTCTTCAGTTAATGATTTCAGGATGTCCTCTTCTAAATGTTTCTGGGTTAGAAGCTTTCTTACTTCTCCTCCTCGTTGGGTTTTGTGTTTCAGCTTCTTTTGCTGGCGAGCCCTGTACTCAGCTATTGTGAGTGGGCGAGGTCCCGCGGTTGGATCCACCTCCAGGTACTCCTGAAGAGAGCGTGGATCCCTTTGCACAATAGGAGCAGAATCGTTTATTAGTTGGCTTGGTCCAGCTTGATGCATTGGCCGTGGCCGGTGCTGGTCCGCTGCCAGGCCTGCTGGTTTTTCCTCGATGTTGCTGCTCTGCATTCGGCTCGTTCTTAGTTGACGTTTATCATTGTGTTATCTGCGCTGCTGCTCTGCATTCGGCTCGTTCTTAGTTTACGTATATCATGTTTTTCTTAGATGTTTGATATTTTCACAAAAGTTGCCTCTATTTTCACAAAATTTTTCCACATTGAATATTAGATTTAATTATTATCTTGTTTGTACAAGCTATGTGCATGGACAAAGTCACATGTCACGGTCGCCATGTAGAAAGAGAATTGAAATATAATTTAAACAGAGAAAACACTTCTGTTCAGTCGTTTGGTTTTGGTAGGAATGAATCCAATTTATTCTTCATAAACTTCTTTAGCCTAAAAGTACATAATATTCTTGGTTGAGTTCTGTCGCTAAGAGCAGCGACAGAACGGGATCATGTAGCATGCCATATGTATGTGTATATTTATGTTTGTAAGAATGTATATGCAGAAGGCATATACATTGGAATGCTCATTTGGCCACTTGGAATATATTGCCGACACTGCAGTTCTCACGCTGCAGGCCAGTCCACATATAAGGGACTGATCGTATTACGGCTCTTGAGTGTGGCTGTGTTACGTAAACATTGCGACAAAGTGTCTTTATGTTTATGAGCGTGATACTCTACATTAACTTTGGGCATATGACCACTTGACATATTGTATACACTACAATACGGTGAGCATATGCTTGTTTGGCATACAACATACTACAATACAGCTCTATAAATATGGATTTTAAAAATAAACAAAAAATTTTGATAAGGTCTATCGATCGAATAATTCGAAAATATTAAAAAAAAAAGGATTTCGGAAAAAGTATTTTGAAAATGGAATTAATATATTAGATTGGCCGTTTCCCGCACCGCTCCAGTTTATATGTATTTTCCATACTTGGAAATTTAAAATATAATTTCTTTTTATACTCAGAAGGAAGCGTTTACGACCCAATATATTCTTGATCAGCATCAAAAGCCGAGTCTTTCCGTCTGTCCGTCCGTTTTGTTTCATGCCTAGTTCTCAGAGACTATAAGAGCTAGAGCAACGAAATTTTGTATCCAGACTGTGATAACACACTGAATAAAGTTTTTTTCAAAAGTTTGCAATGCCCCTTTCCGCCCCAAAAAGAACGAAAATCTGTGGCATCCACAATTTTAAAGATACGAGAAAACCAAAAACGCAGAATCGTAAAAAATTACCATTTCTGCTAAACTACCGAATATGGATCAGATCGGATTATTATTTTAGCAAAAAGGATAAATCAATTTGTAGTGTATACGAAAACCAAGCCACGCGCTTACTCATTGTTCCTCTCTCTTCGTAGAGAGAACAAATTTAGTTTTGATTGTAAAAAGTTGTTTTTCTATTTTAATTTAATTTTTGCTTCCGTTGGGTAAAAATGACCGGAAAAGCGTTAAAAACATGTAGTTTTCAAAATTATTTTTTTTGCTAAGTATATGACTATGATGTAAAAAAAATTAGTATACAATTTGGTTTTCTATTTGTTAAAGCGACAACAAAAAATAAAAATTAATGAAATCGGATAACATTTGGGAAAACTTCATGCTGGAGAAATCAAACATGCATGAAATTTTACAGTGCGGCTTTTTTTTTGTCGCTGGTTGTATTATCGCCTAAAAACTAACACGAAAATATAAATAAACTGTTATTTTTGTTGTATGTAGGTAGATATTGTCTCTGAATGATCGTCTCCGCTGTTGTAGCTGGAGCTAAAAAAAATGATACATTTTTAATTTTAATGTTTAGCATTTCCCAGACTGTAAGTTTAAGTTGTTGAGAGCTGATTGATAGCTGCATTTTCAGAATGGGAAAGTTGTTAACTAAACTTCCTGTAGAACACTCAAGTTATACGGAAAAGTTACACATTATCTTTAAGAAGAAATTGGTTTTTGTTTTATTTTAAGCGCATAATTATAATTATACCCGATACCCGAATACTTTAGAGATAGATGCGTGTAACACATATATTTTTGATCAGGATCAATAACCACCCGTCCGTCCGTCCCTATGATCGCCTAAATCTCATAGACTAAGAACTATTATAACCTAATTTGTAATCCAGACTCGTGTCAGGCTCGGTATATACATACATATACATATATATAAGCACAATGTTCGAAATCCGAAAAACGATATTTTTTGTATCTATTCGAATTATAATACATCATAGACCTTATCAATACAATTTTTATATTTTTATCATAGATATTTATAAAGTTATACGCTCTCAAAGTACAAAAAAGTTTTTGCTGGCCCATCAAAGAATTTTGGTGCCAAAACAAGGCTATAAGTAGTATTAGTTGATAATTTTCTCCGTTTTGATTATATAGTAAAATACCATTTTCCTTTTTTTTGCGTTGTTTTTAAAACTAATTTTAGTAGTTTCATTGTTTGCTTCAAAAAATTAACTTTTTCCCAGAATTCAGAAATTTTAAGTCTGCTTTATTTCTATTTCATATTTTTTTTTACTAGCTCTGCTACTATTAGAGAACAATTTGAAGCATTCATTTTTTTTTAATTAAAAAAAAAAAATCATATAAATTTAAAAAAATGTTGTATTAAACAAATTCTAAGATTTACATATTACACTTAGGAAAACCACGAAGACGATATCTATGTTTCTTTCGACGATGTTACTTTATATAATGTAGATGGGTCGTTTGACTCACTGTGCGTTGTGGAACCACTTGGGGATCCTCTTCCCTCTTCTACATCGTAAGACACGATGTCAGCAGCTTTCCCATCCGGATGCTCTTATGAAGTTTGCTATCCTTCTGGGGGCACCCCGCCGGTTTGCATGGGTACCTATAAGCCATTGTCCTGTGAGGGCAGTATGACTGCGCTGCACTTTTTCTGCTGAGCCTGCAGAGCTCAGAGGTGCGCTTCTTTATGATGCTTGGCCATGTTTGCCGAGTTGTGCAACATCGTGCCACTTATTGCCACATATTGCAGATTAGTAGATTGAATTGCTCTTTTGCTATGAGCTTGCAGGGTGCCATTGGCATACAAATATCCTCCTTGTCTTGGTAAATGGTTGCTCTTACAGTTGCTTTTAATGTCCCGGTGGCCCGGGACCCATAGCTAATAATAGCAAATTGCTGAGCCATCTCGTGAAGAGATTTGCTCAAGTTTGCCACAGTAGCCGAGTTCGAGGAGAATTCTCAAACTTGAATTGCTTCTGGAATAGTGTTTGCTCCAGTTAGACAGTCGCCAACGTAGAAAACGTAGCCTGTCTTTATATTTTGTTGCCAAGTAATCCAGACATTCCGTTGCTAGGAACGGAGCAGTTGTTGTCCCATATGTGACTGTTTTCAGGCGATAGTACCTGATATCTTCCGAAGGGTTGTTTCTCCAGACTATCATCTGATGGAATCCCCCGGACTCATTCACAATTGTCGGTAAATTTTTTCTATGTCCGCTGTGAATACGTACTTATGAATTCGAAATCGTAGCAGAATATACATAAGTTCGCTCTGAACTGTGGGTCCAGTATGCAGAATATCGTTCAAAGATTTCCCGCTTGCTGACTTGCATGAGGCATCGAATACTACCCGAAGCTTTGTGGTGGTGCTCTCAGGTTTGAGTACACAGTGATGTGGTATATAGTAGTGTTTTTTAGGAACCTGTTATGCTGGCACCATCTTCATATGTCCTAGTCCTTCATACTCTTCCATGTTGAGATGCGGCCCTCCTACGCTAAGAATCTTTTTGTTGCAGTTTCCAAAGACTCCCCCAGGGCTGAAGAGCGTTCGGAAAATGGGAGTTTTACAATAAGCCGGCCATCCGAAGCTGTCTGAAGGTTTTCTATAAAAACATGTCGATTTTGCCTGGCTTATGTAAGTGTGGATCTGCCAGTGAGATCTTGCTTAGTACGTTTAAATTCTCTGAATTGAGTGCCTAAGCTGGCTGATCAGCTATTATCTGTGGTAATACGAAAGCTTCAATTCATTGCGTAAAACCATTGTGAAGGGATTTTATGAGCACATTTATTCGTGCTCTGCTGGTCTTTGTTTGACCTCCAATTTCTTCAATCCGTAATATTGTGTATTTTAGTTTGAGTGACAACATTGATCCTAAATCTAGCAGTGCTCTGAAATGAGAAATCTGCCCGTTGTTGGCTTCTACTGCCACCTTTGCTGTGGCCAGTAGATTGTCACTATTGTTACTTACTGCATCAACCGTCGGTGCTGTTGGTAGCTGCGCCCGATGCTGTTTCCAGATGTAGCATCATGTTGTGCTAACGCACATTTCTTATTTTTGTACCCAATTTAGTCGTTCCAATTAAGAATAAGCGAAATAAGCTTGCCTTCTTGCAGAATGTGCATAAAGGTGCTCGTGCTCTCCCTGTGTTTGCTGATGCACATTTCGTGGCTTTTGGCTCTCTCCTTGATGCTGGTGGCTTCTTACTGGTTCCTAGAACTCGAATTCTTTGCTCTAAGAACTGTAGCATGGTGTCCAAAGCCTGAATGTCCTTTGAGCTTCCCAATGATTACTCATACAAGGCCTTATTTCTTACATCCAGTTTTTTTCTGATAATGGCAATCAATATTGGATCCCAAGTAGATATTTTGATGCCCAATCCCTTTAGTGATGCAAGGGATTCTATGGTTGTTATGTACAACTCTTTTAATGACTTGGGATCGTCATTAATTGTTTGATGATTGAGGAAGCGGTTCAGTACCGTATTCGAAACATATCTGGATTTGTTGTATGCTTCAACTAGTATTTCCCAAGTGGCTTCATCATTTCCTTCCTTTAGATCGATATGTCGGATCAATCTTTCTGCCTCGCCGGTAACGGTGGTTTTAAGGTACCACATCTTTTTCACCGAAGGCATGTTAGTTTTATGAACGACACATGACAACAGGACAAAGAACTGGGTCAAATTCAATAGATCCCCATCAAACTTCGGAATGTTGATGCGTGGAAGATGCACGTTGTCCGTGTTTAGTGTGGCTGATTTTGCCAATGCTCTTTGTACCTTACTTTCCAGTGTTAGGTAGGCTTCCATGTCATATCCTCCTTCCACTGGGTCCTCGTCTTGTGTTTGAATCCATAGTGATTTTATCAAATCACTTGATGTGCGTCCTTCCGTCTCTAAAAGTTGGTTCAGATTGCGTTTTACGGACTGTGCTATGGACTTTAACGTAACGTATCGCTTACAAGTTGAACGTATGTAAGTCTTCACGGAAATTTACATATTCATACGTTTTGTCTGTATCGTGAAGTTTGGAGTCGTTTTTGTTGAAACGATTCCACGCCTTTTCGAGGTCCGATATTTTGGCTTGAAAGTAAGAGGTCTTTTGCTTTCTTTCTTGGCGATCTCTTTTAATGTTCCTAATGCACGTCGATATTTCTTTTTCGTGGACGTTGACATGCAATGACTGCATCTTTCAAGAGGCGATGCAATTACTGCACCGTCAAGTGGCCCGTGTGACACCAGCAGAAGGCTGTTACGCGAGCATGCAGGAAAGATAGCTGTTAGACTAATATTCGAGGAAGATTAGCACTAAAGTTTCTAAGAGAACTAGGCATGCATTAAATATAAAAATACCACTACAATTACTAATTACTAGAAAGGTGTGTAAGGATTAGTAATTTAATAAGAGGAAGAGAATTAGTGGTGGATATAATATGGTAGAGATTATTATAATCCTAAACGGTTCATGCAAGAAATAATTCGATCTACAAAGTGAAAGGAAAAACGGTATAAAATTTCTAGTAAGTCTAATAGGAATCGTGAAGTTTATGCGGCTCAACAGATCAGGGCTGTCTATGTCACCCCTGATCAAGTTGTGCATAAAAATCACACCAAGCATTTTTCTACGGTTAACTAAGGCTGGGAGGTTTACTAATAGCATTCTACTAGAGTAAGATGGGAGTCTCACACCTTCATCCCAGTTAAGGCCCCGCAGAGAAAAGAGTAAAAAGTTTTTCTGTACTGATTCTATACGGTCCTGGTGTACTTTGTACTGAGGGCACCATACACAGGAGCCGTATTCTAAGATCGGACGAACAAGCGAGGTATAGAGAGTCTTTGTTATATAGGGGTCGTCAAATTCCTTTGACCACCTCTTTATAAACCCAAGCACGCCCATGGCCTTATTTACCATGGTAGAAATGTGTTCGGAAAACTTTAACTTGGGGTCTAACATAACACCCAGATCATCCACCAGGGTAATTCTCTCAAGAGAACCACCAAATAGGGTATAGGGAGTCAACAAAGGGCTAGAACGATGAAATGTCTTAGCTTTGCATTTCGAGGCATTAAGGTGTAACAAGTTTGCACAACACCATGACTGAAAGTTATTGAGATCGGATTGCAAGCGAGATAAAAGGAAATGTCCTTCTACTGGACACAGAGTTTAACATCATCCGCATACATAAGTACTCAAGAGTATGTTAATACCGAAGGCAAGTCATTAATAAAGAGTGTGAAGAGTAAGGGGCCTAGATGGCTGTCCTGTGATGACTCCCTAAGAAACCTTTACTGGTAAAGAGAGGGAGTTTTTGAAGAGGACTCTTTGAGACCTGGAACAAAGATAGCTAGAAATCCATCTCAGGAGGTTGGGCGGAAACCCTAAAAGATCAAAATTATGCGCTATAAAGGAATGGTTTACAGAGTCGAATGCTTTACTAATGTCGGTGTAAATAGCATCCGTCTGTAAGTTACCTTGAAAGCCTTTAATAGTGAAAGAGATCAAATCTAACAAGTTCGTGGTGGTTGATCGCCGCACTATAAATCCATGCTGAGTTGGAGATATAAGTGACTTGCAGAGATGTTGCAAGTGCGGAGTTAAAACCTTCTCAAATATTTTGGGAATAGCGGATAACTTTGCTATACCTCTATAATTTTTTGCGTCAGACTTGCTACCTTTTTTATGGAGAGGAATTATAACCGATTCCTTCCAGATCGGGGGGAAGCAAGAAGAATCGATGGAAGGGTGAATTTAAGGTTTAAGCAAGGGTCCATACAGAGCCTCGGGGCAGTACCTGAGTACACAACCTGGAACTTAGTCTGGACACGGTGAAAACGGTTCTTATAGCGTGCTGTTGATTCGGTAGCTGCGCCCGATGCTGTTTCCAGATGTAGCATCGTGTTGTGCTTCTTGTCGCACTTAAAGCAGTTTCGACCTGGGCATGCGTTTGTTTTGTGATTCGTTCTAAAACAATTAACGCACATTTTTTGTTTTTGTACCCAATTTAGACGTTCCGCTTAAGATTAAGCGAAATTCTTCGCATCCGTGTAGCCAATGGCTTGCCTTCTTGCAGAATGTGCATAAAGGTGCTCGTGCTCTCCCTGTGTTGCTGATGCACATTTCGTGGCTTTTGGCTCTCTCCTTGATGCTGGTGGCTTCTTACTGGCTCCTAGAACTCGAATTCTTTGCTCTAAGAACTGAAGCATGGTGTCCAACGCCTGAATGTCCTTCGAGCTTCCCAATGATTACTCATACAAGGCCTTATTTGTTACATCCAGTTTGGTTCTGATAATGGCAATCAATATTGGATCCCATGTAGATATTTTGATGCTCATTCCCTTTAGTGATGCAAGGGATTCTATGGTTGTTATGTACAACTCTTTGATTGAGGAAGCGGTTCAGTACCGTATTCGAAACATATCTGGATTTGTTGTATGCTTCAACTAGTATTTCCCAAGCGGCTTCATCATTTCCTTCCTTTAGATCGATATGTCGGATCAATCTTTCTACCTCGCCGGTAACGGTGGTTTTAAGGTACCACATCTTTTTCACCGAAGGCATGTTAGTTTTATGAACCACACATGAGAACAGGTCAAAGAACTCCATTTCAATAGATCCCCCCATCAAACTTCGGAATGTTGATGCGTGGAAGATGCACGTTGTCCGTGTTTAGTGTGGCTGTTTTTGCCAATGCTCTTTGTACCTTACTTTCCAGTGTTAGGTAGGCTTGCATGTCATATCCTCCTTCCACTGGGTCCTCGTCTTGTGTTTGAATCCATAGTGATTTTATCAAATCACTTGATGTGCGTCCTTCCGTCTCTGAAAGTTGGTTCAGATTGCGTTTTATGGATTCTGCTATGGCCTTTTGTCGGCGACATTGTGAAAGCAATTTGCTGTAAGCCTTCGGGGACTGCTGGATCAGATCGCTTTCTTTAGGACCTACTGGAGGTTCCTCATAATCTTCTTTAGGGTCGATTTGACGTTCCCCACCAACGCTAGTTGTCTGCGATAGCTTGTCAATGCATTTGGTAAAAATCGTAACGTATCGCTTACAAGTTGAACGTATGTAAGTCTTCACGGAAATTTACATATTCATACGTTTTGTCTGAATCGTGAAGTTTGGAGTCGTTTTTGTTGAAACGATTCCACGCTTTTTCGTGTGCCAATATTTTAGCTTGAAAGTAAGAGGCCTTTTGCTTTCTTTCTTGGGGATCTCTTTTAAAGTTCCTAATACACATCGATATTTCCTCGCCAATATCTTACGGCAGCCATTGTAGCGGCAGCTTCTTCCTCCTTTTGTGTATCCATTCTATCTTTTCGTACTTATTACTTTTTGATCCGTTGGGAGTGTTTTATTTGCTTTGCAGCTGGATACGCTACGAATCGCAACCGTTGTCGGTCAGAAAAGTAATAGTACAGGTGATGTATTGAATGGGGGGATTTGTGCTGTTATCAATGTATGGAACGTACGAACAACAAAAATGTATTGTCTCGGTGGTAATCGAATTCTGTAGCTGTTTTTCTATTTGCTGATAGCTTGAATAAGTCGGATTTGCCAAAGTGATACTTATTGGTAGGAGATGCTACCGTAAGTGTATGGCCTGGTGCCAAATTTTATTGAAGATGTCCTTTTGACTTCTTTAATCTGGTTTCCAAATCGACTCCTTTCACTGTATCTTGTCTGACAGTTTGAAAGGATGATCAAAGTCGGGGGTCACCAAATGTTGATGTGTATGTGTGTGTAGGAAGCTGGGAAGCATACGGTACATATACCGTCTACAGTTTCGTCGTCGCAACTAGAACTTGAACCAGTTGGACTGCGGAGTGGGTATCCTACAGTGCGCAAAGGAGGGTCTGAAGACACGGCGACAGCCTCTGATGATTGCGATGGAAAATGAGTGACAGGCAGTTGTGGTACTGTTTCTGATACTGAATTTTATTGAACAAATGCATATCCTTATATAGCTAGCAGTGGTAATCTTATTGTATGGGAAGGAACGCACAGGCTCCTTGTAAGTGTGTATTTTTAGATAGGGTGCACTTACCCTGTGCGGGGGGTTACATTCCAGTGCATTTACTTAGGTACTTGGCAGCAATAAAGTAAATAGTTTATTGATTGAGTTTACAAGTGCTATTGTCTATTCTTAGTTGCTAATGTAATTTTCGTGTCGTCATATTCATTCACAGGAAGTGACATGGACAATTGTATTTATGAGTATTTGTGCGTAAGAGTGCAGTGTATATTCTGTAATATTAATTAAGTATAAGTGTGTAACTGAACATTCAGCTTTGATCCATCTGTGAAGATGTGTATAGTGCCATTTGGGCCTGGTAGTCCATCGAGCCAGTTACCTTTGTGAGGGTTGATTATTTTGAATGGGATATCTGTGTTAGTGTTCTGTTTCTGAGTGAGTGAACAAAAAACAGTTGTTCACTTATGTGAACTCACTTGTTCCTTTTTGTTCACTAGTTCATTTTTGCTCTCTTGTTCAAACGCATTTTGCGTTTTGACAGTTATTGCTCATTTGCGATTTGTATATTGCGTTATTGTATTACCGGCAAAGCTTTTTACTCTTTTAAAAATTCAGGATGTCGCCAATTCGAAAGTATAGTGAAATTTGGAATCATTTCGAGGAAGTTGGATGCCAAGAAGCAAAGTGCTAGTATTGCAAATCTGTTTTGAGTTGCAAATCTCTGAGTTGCAAGTCTGTGGTCCTTAAGGATCTGTGCATGAACAGTGAACAAGTGAGCACCTGAGTGAGCAAGTCAGCAACTGAGCAATCTAAGTGAGCAATATGAGTGAGTTGACTCACTTACTAAAAAAGAACAAGTGAACATGTTCACCAAAATGAGCAATGTTTACCCCATACTAATCTGTGCACTCCCTTGTAATGCAGTAGTGCGTTTTTGTAGGGACAATATTGTTGTCATTAAAAAATGACGAGTGACCTAAGTACTGGAATGCCCATTGGTCGGAGTCTCTCAGACGTATTGCTACCATTTCTGCCTGCGCCTTTCCTGCAAGGTCAAGGCTCTAAAAGCATAGCGCCTCATTTGGAATGTTGCGGAGAGCTCCACTGATGCATAGGGCCGTAGTTCACTGAACTTTGTCTAGTTGTAAGCCATCGGCCACCACACTGTAACTACGCTTTTACAGGTCTAAAGGGATGTAGAGGACTCTTCACGCTTTCTTTGATTTCTTGGGGTGGCTTATCCAGCAGCTCGAAGGCGCGGTCCGCCAGTGCCGCTTCAACCCATTTCCACTGCTTCCTTGGAATCTTGGCATCCGCGCTGTCTTTGTCTCTTATGACCTCTTTGGCTGAGTAACTTTTTTCTTCGGCGCTTCCGTGCCGAAGTTAAGGAGCACCATCGATACCCACTAGACCTTCTTAAGCCACTTTTCTGTTTGGCTGTACATCTGGCTTGCGATTTACCACACACTAAAGTCTGTGATGAAACCCCATTTGGTTCGACCTATCGCCTGCTATGGAGCAGTCTGATCCAGGCCTGCCTTTCCCTGTTCGGAATTGCTCCTCTGGGGAGGGACAGACTCATTTTTGTTTGGATTGTTTATTATATTCGTTCATTTCGATCCAACGATTTGCAGTGAAGGGGTAAGGTGCGACCAGACAGAGATCAAGTTACCATGCTATGGCATCCTTAGAACAGGGGGCTGACATGTCCCTCTGCCCTTACCGCGGCTCACAACGTTCCCACTTCTTTTTATACCCAATACTCAAAATGAGTATGGGGGTATATTAGATTTGTGTGACGTTACACGTCCAGAAGGAAGCGTTTCCCACCCCGTAAAGTATATATATTCTTTATCAGCATCAACAACCGAGTCGATAGAGCCCTGTCTGTCCGTCCGTCCGTCCGTCTTTCCGTCCCTATGAGCGCCTATTGCTCAAAGACTATAAGAGCTAGAGCAACTACATTTTGTATCTAGACTTCTGTGATATGTCTCTGTTGTATTTCAAAACTCCGCCTCGCCCCCTTCTGCCCCCGCAATGTTCGAAAATCTGTGACGCAGTTTTTTAATTTAACTTAATTTAATTTTTAATATCGAAAAGCAATGGACGTCCGTCTGTATAAATACCTAGATATTGGAGACAGCAACACGTTTTATGCAATGGAAACCCCGATTTTTTTAAGGGTTTTTGAAGATATGAGACTCAGACTTAGCACATCTAGTTTCTATTACGGTAGGCGACTCAAACTCTTAAATTCTCTCTGCCTTAAAATAAGAACATTAGTGTGGTTTTTTTTTACTCGTAAAGAACTCCCCGTCTTCTTTCTTCTATAAATCATGGCTTTTAAGGTTGCTCTTTTTTAATTTAAATCAATATTGGGTTTGTCCGACATAGATTCTTGTAGTTTGCGTGCAGCTACTTGCTAAAGCAATAGCAACAGCTTACAAATCACATGCATATGTATTATTACGAAACAGTAACTGGGCAGTCTAGTCTATGAATAAAGTTTTTTAAATTTTATTTTTGGCAAATATTCGATGCTTCTATAATCGTGACAAAAATACCCAAAATGGAGCGCGATTTATCAAGATTGTACATGCAGAAATTATTTGGCTTTCACACATTTTTTGCTCATACGAAAAGTGAACATAATCATATATGCTTTTGAATAAAGTGATAACATTTGCACAATTTTTTTATAAGACTCGACAAGACCGTCTAAAAGTAGTCGATTATTTTAAAACTATGAAAATTGGCACGGGTGGTAAAATTGCTCGTTAGCGTTTTAAATTGTTTTAATTTAATTTCTGAAGAAATTTACTAAATATCGTAATAGGATTCATAAGGCATTCCTGGCCATCGGAAGCTTGTATAGTACTTAAGTGGAAAATCGACTTAATAATGATGTGCATTTCGTGAAGGAGGATACGGGACGCCATATAAAAAACAAAAATGTTTGCCTATTTGAAATTTTATTTAGAAGGAATCGTAAAAATCGTTAAAATTTTGTATAAATTCCACTAAACAGAATCATGCCAAAAAGCATTTGCACGTAAATTCTTGATAAATCGCGGTTCATCATCGTTTTTTTTTAGAATCGAACATTCATCCTTATTCTGGTTTATGTAACTATTCCTTTCAATTAAATTTTTAAATCAATAAAATACAAAAAATAACAAACGATTTTTCTTGTCTCTTTTCTATTTCTCTCGCAATTATTCAACAAATCAACATTACAAAACAAAAATAATAATACTGTACTAACCTATTTCATATTCCAAACGCATGTATTCCAAATAAAACTTGTTCATCCAATGACAGACGTCGTTAAGTTGTCGTTATTCAGACAGCTACTTACATTCATAGCAATTTATGTTTAAATAACTAATTCGCTCTTGCTTTAATCAACCAACTCATGTTGAAACCTGTCGGTCTGCAAAATAGGCTCTTCCTCCAGCAAAAATGCGTAGTAAAGACAGAGATGAACTACGAAATGTTAGGTAATGCTAATGTAACATGTACAATAGTAGAAAATGCTAGAATTCTACAGCATTAATTTCATAAAAAAGAATAATATACGAAGGACATTGCGTTATCCGCCTGAGAAGAGTTATAGTAATAATACTTCTTAGATTGAAAATTTCTGAATTGTATTGAAAGAAATACAACTAAACAGCATCATACCTGTGTACATATACATATTGTTATATGTATAATTGAACATACAAACTTATTAATATACAGTGAATCAAAAATATTTAAGCACACCCCATATACTTTGAAAAAATCTTTTGCAAAAGCTCCCATTTATAACTATTTTGATTGGATTTTTGATGTAGTAAGAATATTAAAAAAATTACCGAAAGTATACATATAAAGTAGATATATATAATTAGTACTCTTACATTTTGTTTAATTTATCAAATATTATACATATAATAAATATAATTAATTTATAATGAAACACAACAATATATAACAACGATATATTACACATAACACGATACACAGAAAAAAAAAGATAACATGTCACGAAAACACGAGGAATAAGGTATGGAACTCTATCCAAAAAATTCAAATTAGTGTTGGATCTGAAACAATATTACCCAAATACCTAAAGCTCAGTGAGATATATTTAAAAAAAAAACCAGACTTATTTTCCAACATCGTATAAAAATGTCATATATGTATCTGCGAATAGAATCAATATGTCATATAAATAAACTAAATACATCATTTTGTTTTTGAAGAAAATAAAACTGAACGTTTTAAATTGCAGTTGCATATGTGTCCACATAATTGATCCAAAAAGATTTGGCTTAAAAGGAAAAAAATCTGATGAACATATTCAGATAGCTTCTATTAAAGTAATCGATATTTATGCGTATCAAAGTCGAATTGTTGAAGTTTAGTTATATTACAATAAAAAAAAGGGAATATGCAATCATCTTCATCCTTGAAGACCCGATCTAAATTTAAAATGTTTGATAACATTTTGGGGATAAAGTAATTTTAAGAATCATGGTGTGATCAAACATTTTTGATTCCCTGTACATTCATTCGTCATTTAATCTTACGATTGAAATGTCAAGTGCTCCAAAAAAATCTACATAATTATTATTCGCATGAGAAAAACTATATGCATTATTTAAAGTGGTGATACATGATGCATGCATGGATACATGTTCATCACATTTTAGTTCAATCAATGCATTTCAAACTCTTTATCTCTCTATATCGAAGCATATAACCCTAATAATATACTTCGCCTAGCTAAACTGTTTTTTTTTTTGTCTAAGTACATATGAGGATTTCCATGAGTGAAAAAAGTCAAATTAAGTAGGATTTATATTTTGACTATTGGCTTAACTTATAATTCTTAATCTGCCCTATAATTGTCACTTAGGTTGTTTTTGGGTAATTTTTCGCTCCAAGATAATTAAAAAAGCCAAGGGAATCGAACGCGACAAAAAGAGACACCGAACAATTAATTTTTATTATTTTAATTTTAATAGGTTTTCGCATCAAAGATAATGAAATTATATTTAAATTTGTTTAATTAGTTAAGTTTTAAGTTTAATGTGTTTTTATTGACTTTTCGTTGGAAATGTCCATATTTAGTATAAAAACTTGATATGTGGATATGTGGATGTGGATAAATTTATACAAAATTTACATATGTACGTTTCTCCACATAAAAACATATTCAGACAGGCTTCGGTTCCTTGAAACCGCACGAATTTGTGGTCCCGTTTTCACAAAACGCAAGATTTTTCCGATTTTAAAAATTTTCCTCGCCAAAATATAAAGTAAATGGCTTTTTATACAACCAAACGAATCTTAATTGTAAAAGGCAAAAAAATGTATGACTTATTAATGTATTAACATATATTTGACACCATTATCAGGGCAATTTAGCTTTTGCCTTTTTTATAAACAATTTTTTTTAACCCAACCTTTGACTTTGGAATAATTGGTCAATACAACAACACTTTGCGGGCTCATGTAAAAATCTGACGCAGCCCGAAGTTGGTATAGATACTTCGGATGTTAACTATAACAAAGGTTTTTGTGCGCACAATGCACCAAATTGTGCTCCTAAGATCACTAAATTGTGCGTTTAACAGAACATAGGAAATGTGAGAAAAATTTGTGAAAACAGGAACGAAAACGGGAAGTTTTGGCTGAAAACGCAAATCCCAAAGTAAGTGAAAACCGGAGCCTTCCTGATTGTACTTATTTTATATTTCTGCGATTGTTTGAAACAAAAAATGGATATTGTGGCGTGGATATAAGGCATTGTTGTAAACATGTGTGAAATAGCAACATCTATATTAATCGCAAAAATTATGAATTTAATTTTACTGCGTGAATGAAATTAAAGAAAATTAAAGAAACGTTGCACAAACATTTAACAAACATCTAAAATTTTTGTCGTGATACATGAATATGTACATGTACATGCATACATATATAAATGTGTTTTTTCGGTCTGACTCAACACATCGTACTTCGGGGAAATAAACTCACAAGTGTCAGTTTGACCACAAATTCGTTGTATGAAGAAAATCCCGAAGAAGATATTTTAGGATAGCGATGCTTCAATTGGTTCAAAGTATTGATTTCTTTTATGAATCGTATTGATGTAATATTTGTAATATTTTGTATATGTACACGAGTCGTAAGAAAAGTCCAATGTTACCTGGGGTAGAGAATGCAAAACTGGTAGACATTGTGTTTTTTGTCAATTCCTTAATTGCTCTTATAGCAGTGATAGGCACACATTTACATATTTGCATTGCGTTTGTGTGCCTAGACGCATGCAAAACGAAACATTGTATTTGTGCCAATCAATGTTATACATGAGTACGTAAGCGGCGGCGCACAGTGACGAATTCCGCCGTTTCAGCTTGGTAAATTATTAACATCTGAACAAATAATGATATCTTCATGAAACAAACTGCATTTGAAAGAAAAATCTTTCAAAATTTAATCTGCTTAAGTAAATTATGCTACAGTGTCCAAAAGCTTCACAATAATGGGTTAAAGTTGAACTTTGTTGCCGGTGCATATTTTCCCATGTAAAATGCTCAATTTTTTTTTTGTTATCGATAAAGTACTTTTAATAGTGTTGTTTTACTATAAAATATTATTTTTTATTTAATTTTTGACTTAACCTAATATTAAAAAATTTAAATAAAAAAAATTTTTGTTTGTTTCCGTAAAATAATCCTCCACTTCCTGTTTAGTGGGAGGAATATCTAATAAACTTATCATTTCTGAAGAATAACTACTTTCCGATTTAATTTGTGATCTTACGTATCTAATGGATGAAATATATGGATGTGAAGAGGCTGCCAACATGTTGAAAAGGTCTTGGTTTTGCTTAATTCGTGATGTCTTGCACGTATTCATATTCCTGTATTTTTTGTAATCTTTGTTTCTCGTTTCTTGGGCTTCCTCTGACATCTCTCTAATTGGTAGGCTCCGATGTTCAATTAAAATTTGACCATGTGCCAGAATTTTGTGAAGCGTGGGAGTTAGCTTCTTTTCAAGATATTTTTCCAGTAACAGCTCAGCAGTCTTCGAGGCATATTCACCAAACTTGCGGGTATTTTTTGTTCTTTGCAGTTTAAAATATTTAAAATAACACCCAATCTTTTGATAATGTCAATATCTCCAGGTATTTATACAGTAATTTTTTTTTTCTCAAAGAATGTCGGTGATGAGCTTTTATCGCTTGTGTTTCCAGATCCTTGTTTGGGGCAGTCCATTTTCAGTAATAGTTTGTCTAAGAATTTTTCTTGAATAATTTTTTTCCTAGTCTTTTGTATTTCCTTGGCTAGCGTGCTGTTTTCGAAAGATTCTCCCTCTCGCAGAATGGTATATGCAAGTTTTAAAATGAACTACATACATCTATGTTAATTCTTGCATGCAAAACCTGGTCAAAACGACAGGTAAAGGTAGAAATACTAGCCGCATATTCATACATAACCAACAACATAATTGAGGTAGCGCGAGATTGAAAATTATTCTAATATTGAGTGTACCTGAGCATATGGATTCATTAGTAGCTAACTTTTGAGCAGTTTTTCAACTTTGACTGCACTTTACAAATAAATGCCCTCTTTTCGTCGAAATCGCCACTATGCGGCGTAGCAGCAGCGAACTCTCCTATGTACTCAGGAAATGACCTTTCCAAACACTGTCTTATAATCTTCTAAATCCAGGAATTTACACATATGAACATGAATAAATTGTCTTTTCTGTCAATTCGATCTTTATTTCCCTGTACAGTTCGTGTACCCCCAGAACCGCACAGAAGACACCTAAACGACGTGGACAACTGTGAATGCCGGTACAGTATACTCGGTATGCTAAAAAATCATTCTGAGTCTTAATATACATTTTGGGGCGCATCATCATGCTTTTACTTTTAAAATGATAAAAATGGTCGTCGCAATTTCATTCGGCAGCATAAGTAAAAGAATTATGTTTTTCGTATTATTACTTAAATTGTAAGCTTCAAGATCGATTTCCATACATATTTACATATATTCTAAATATTGGGATAGCCATAAAATGAGAACACTGTTACACATCGATAAAAAAGAAAATTAAAAACCAGGGACCGCAAATAAGAGTCGTGAATGCAAATATAAACTCAGTAAATCAATGTGAAGGAAGATGTGACATATTCATATTTTAGTGGTATTTAGTGATGTCTATTCACGATTTATATGATATAAATCATTTTTAATTCTTATAAATAATTTCTATTAAAAAAATGCAAAATAATAAGTAAACATATTTTTTTCAATAACAGTTTCAATAATAATAAAAAAAAACCTCGGAAATAACTGCTATTTCGTAACTATTAAATAATAATAATAATAATAATAATAATAATAATAGAAGTAATTGTTAGATTGCAATTTTTATCTTAAAACTTATGACAGATACGGTCCCTGCTTTTTAATAAAATGGTTGATCGTAAGCTGTGGTTTTTCTCAAGCTCTCCTTCATTTAAATTTCCTTGCTTTTTCAGTTTTTTTCTTTAGAAACAATTTAAATCATTTTCTTTATCATTTTGTATAAACTAAATTATGTATCTTTTATCTTATGAGCAATCATTGCAGTACCCTCCATAATGTACGGTTAAATTATATATACAACATATATAGCTGATAAACCTACATATGTACATACATATTTATATTTATACGTATTGGTACTCTTCGTTGTGTAATTTATTCATATACTTTATATTATTTAAAATCTGCATTATGAATTTGTGTATATTTTCCTTGCTAATCTGTTATCTTTTTTTATATATCCATGTCAATGGATACAATAAATTAAATTAATATTAATTATGAGTGAAAATACACATGAAAAGTGGTTTCAAGCGGATCGATACCAGTTGCGTACCAGTATATACTAGATTACAATAAAATCACTGGAAAACAAACATTTATTTACGAATTTCCAGTCGCGTCACTGGAGCAGTCGGCGGTGCCATTACACAGCAGACTGGGGCCAATCGCTATGTACCGGATAACATGCGTGGACAAGTAAATCAGGCCGTAGGCCAGGCAGCCATTAATGAGCTATCCAATGCTTTTTCCTCCCGATTTAAGTAAAGCAAGTAAGCCAAAACATTCTATACAAAAAAATAACGAAGGAAACAGGAAGACGCTAAAATGGATCAGGAGACAGAAGAACAATTTCAAATTCATCTTATTCGTACAGAAACACTTGCATACGATCTTTATTTATTTTGTGATACTGGGTTTAGGATACTTTTTTCCTTTTTTTTTTTCTCGAAATTTTCCTACATTGTTCCAAAAATTGATTCCACATGTAATTCTTCGATTATACAGTTTTTCTGTTCCCTATTGTTATTTTTGTTGTATTATAAATGACGTATGTATATTGATTTATATGGAATTAAATATGTTTTCACAATGCATAGTACGTACAGAGTACGTGTGTATTTATTAATTTATGAGACAAAATAGTGACTCTTAAAGTATGATACGATCGATAGAATGATATATGTTTAAAAGAAAATTTTGTTCAGTATTTAATCATATATTTACATATGTGTATTAACGAATATAGCAGCTTTTTCCACTTACAGACTAATTCAAAATAAAAATACAGAAGTTTGAAACATACAAAATTACTAATACTTTAAAGGTATTATTATACGTTTTACAAAAATAAACGTCCAAATAAAATGTGTTTTTTTATCCAAGCGACAGTTTTTATTTAACACACTTGGCTGATTCACTTTCTTTATTTGAAAAGATGACGATGTAGGAGCAAACTTGAGACCTGGCTCAAGTTAACTCGGACAAGAACTAGTATTTCATACTAATTGCAATGACACATTAGCTACGTGAAAGTGACGTGAGGCTCTTCGCTTCGAGGCCGCTAACTATTTTCCGAATAAAAAAACAATTTTTTCCGTCGTTTTCTTTTTAATTGATCGTCAACAAACAATGTAGTAATTAAATAAAATCAAATATAATTTATTGAAAACTAAATCACCAGGGTCTCTTCTCTTGTATCAGTCTGTCATCTCTATCATTATTTGTTGATCGTATTTCCGCAGACATCAGTCCAACTAACTATGAAGCTAAGAAGCCATAATATAAAAACTTAATAGGAAAGGCAGGCAGTGTTGGCGAGAGATCTAGTTTAGCCTTGTAGTTGAACATTATTCCTCCCCAACAAGTTCTGAATCGCCTCCATGGCTGGCGCCCTAGCATCTCGAGATACCTTTCAGAGGACGGTTTAAGGTTATTGTAAAGACGTTCATACATGACCACGCCGTATATATGAAGAATGGAGAATACAACTAGTAGATAAACTTTAAGAGAATTCTTTTTTTAATTTTTGAAAAATGTAATTAAGTTAAAAATAAAATTCAGAAGTTATTAATTTAGAAAGCTATAATGAGCTAATGCCTTCGACCCAAATTTTTTTTTCTGTGTATTTATTGTATTGTATTATTTATGTATTGTTCTGAACAACTCTGAGCTATGAGTGATTTACTTTATTTTCGACTCGTGGCTATTCCCTTGAGTTTTTACATTTTTCGACACTCTTACGAACTTTGTTTAAAAAAATATCCAATTCGGTCTAGCCGTTCAGGAGTGCTATAATACTACCGGTAACCAACTGATTTTTATATAGGGTATATATATATGGGTATATATTATTGATCAACATCAACAGCCGAGTTATTATAGCCATGTGTGTCTATCCGCTCGTCCATCTTGATGAGAGCCTATATCTCGGCAACTAGAAAAGCTAGAGAAATCAGATTTTGTATCCAGACTCTTGCGATATCTGACTGTTACAGTTTCGCGATATCAAAAAGACAGAGAGAGCATGCGGCTTTATATTGAGTTCGTTACCGATTCAGGCGTTTACGTATAAAATACGAGTGTGTCTAGGTCACTTTTTATAAATATTTTTCGTATTTTTTGTGATAAGCCTGATTTTTTACCATATTGGATGTTGATTTTTAAGCTAAGAATGCTTAGATCAGCTTAGTTTACCTTATATTGATAAAGCTCCATGCTTTGCCACTGTACAATGAATTCAATCAGGATTAATCTCTTGAGGTCGTTTAAAAACGGCTGTTGTTCTAAGACAAATTGTTGCTGTGGAGGATTGGCTATTTCGAGAACGCCATGCGACATTCCATGAGGTACAGAAATCTTTGGGAATTATAGGGACAGAGTATATTGTAACGAATGGACATACGAATATGGAGAGCTAAAAGTTGAACAGTTGAAGAAGGAATTAGCTGAGCGGGGTTTATCGACAAGTGGTTTGAAAGCCGAACCTCAGCTACGGTTAAAATCTGCAATAGAGAGAGCAGGCCTCAATTTCGAGGATTATGAGTTCTTGGATGAGCAAGGGTCCCGGTCGACAGTGGAGGAGAAGCAGCCGGTGGCAGACAATGGCCAAATGATGGCGATGTTGCAACAAATGATGTTGCAACAGCAACAGATGATGTTACAGATGAAGGGCCAAGGTGACCTACAACAACAGATGATGCTGCAGGAGAAGGGTCATTATGTCCAACAGCAACAAATGATAATGTAAGTGGAGGATCAAGTGAAGAATCAAGGTGATGCTCAATCACAGAAATTAGAAGCTATGACAAAGCAGATGGAAGAGAAATGGGACAGCGTTGACAAGAAACTCCAGGAAACCTCAGAAGCAGTTCAGCGTCTGGATGAAAAGATCACACGTCTTGATAAAGGAATTCGGCAATTCGGTGACCACATGCGAGAAGTTCATAGCTTGGAACTGAAGGGCAGGGAAGTTACGGAGAGTCGCTTCAAGAGTTCGACAGACATAGAGCGACTCTCACTCCTGACTTACAATGATACCCCAACCGACTTTCTGAAAGGAACTCCGCGCAATGGTTTTGATGCAGAGAAAAACGTATGAGGAAGCGGTCAGTCAAGCACTGACCTGTCAAATATCACATCCCCAAAAGTGCATATTGTACGAGCTGAAGTAATCGACCGACAAGAGCCCAATTACTAGGAATAATCAAGGGAAGATGCTTCATTTACAACCAAAAGGGTCATATGGAGAGAAGATTTCGATATTGACAAAAAAGACCGGGATCCTGGTCCATAGAGCAGAAATCATCACAGGAACAAGGGTATATCAAAAAGTTGATACTAGAGACCTCCGAGTCTAGAGACGTTCAGCTTCAGCAGCGCCTTGATGAGCTCAATCAAACGAAGGAGGCGATGAAGAAGCACGAACAGCAGATGCAGAAAGTGGAGCATCAGCTGTCTGAGATTGGCGGATCAGGAGAAGCACAAGCAAGAACAAAATTTATCCGAATTCGAGTGCTGCCAACGGGAACTAGGCAGTGGCCAAGCTGTAGGAGCAGATCGCTGATCTATATGTCCAGACAAGAAAAACTGCAGCAGCTCTCGTCTCCAGCCAGGCGAAAGTGGAGTCGAAGAACAGACAGCTGGAAGCCACAAATGTAGCACTGGAGAAGATTAACAAGGATTATGCAGAATCTGGAGCGAGTCCTCCCAGTTGGTGGAATGTCTCCAGCAAATTTCAGAGCAGCTCAAATCCGAGCCGCAGGCAGAACGATCCTCGTCGAGTAACCTTCACATCAGATGACCAAATTTAACGAAGAAATGACCAGCAGCCAAAAAGAACTGACCAGCAAAGCCCATACCCTCCAGCACAAAGAAAAAATGGCCCTAAAAGAAACACAAAAGATCAACGACCTGAATGCCACTATATCCGAGACTAATATAGAGCTGTACACGGGGCTGGAGGTGCTCCAGGAACAGAAGAGCGAAATGAATCACACCTTCGAGCTTTTCGAGATGAGGCCGACAATAAAGGGTTTTTTAAAATGGCGACTTTTTGCTGTTTTATAATCAACAAAGGAAGAAAGGATTATCACCGAAGCTACAAACAAATTTGGAATTAATGAGTCAAAAGAAAAAGACAACCGAAGAGCAAAAATTAAAAGCGATACATCTCGAGAGACTAGCACCTTACCATGGAAAAGACTTGGAACTTGTTCAGGACGAACAAGATTAGGCGGAGGGCAGTGTAACGGATAGATATTAATTAGGCTGACTATTGTTGTAATGCCGGATATATTGAAAATAGTCAGTCTTGACTCGAAGTTATTTAGAACAACATATAACAACTTAAAGTTTTCCTGTTTAAGTAGAGAGTAAATCTCTATCTCCATTCTCAATCCGGAATACGAACTGTAAAAACGTAACAATGTATCGAATATTGCATGAAATTTTGTTATTTTTTTTTGTTCAATCGACGGTATGGGTATTTTAACGCGAGTCTAATGCCGCAAAAGTCGTCACAAGGTAGCATTTCAAACCAAATGGTCGCTTGTTCTTTCTGAAAATGCTCAACAACAATTGGTCATGTGGTTGTACTTTACTTAGACAATCCGAGATCTCACACAGCTTCCAAAACACGCCCTCACCTAACATAATTTTTCTGTTCCCAGCAATAAAAAAGGCTGATAATGACTTGTTTTGAAAATATTACTTCTAAGTTCCAAAAGTGCTACAAAAAGTTTTACCATTTCAAAACATTTTTTCTGCGGCTTTTGAGGTAAGAGCAGTTACCGCAAAAACTGTATGAATAATAAAAGATTAATCTGATTTTTTCAAAGAGGTTGCAGAAAATATATCCTCTTTCCATTTTTCCTAAAATTAGAAATAATGTACAATGTGTGCGATGTAATGCTTCTTTGTCAGTATTCAAGGTACCCAAGGTCCTGCCTATCTGATCACAAATGCATTGGAAAACCAAAATAACTTGTTTTTAACTGGGTTTATCGATATAAGACTACTGAAACTGTGCACGTGCACCAGCACAATGTATCATACATCATATATCAGGTGTCATGTATCATGTTTTCTAGTGCTAGTGAACCGGACGCCAGGCTTCGCGACTCGGACCAAAAAACAGTCGCGTCAAATTGGAATTATTCTTCGTAAAACCGAAGTATTGAGCTAAATTCATGTATCATAATCACTAATCCTATGCGTTCAACAGCACAATCGTAAAATATCCATCACTAATCCATGATTAAGTTGTTCTGGTGAACTGGTTTCGATGACTTTAAATAACTTGGCTCAATGGCTATGGGAACGCTTTTTAAAGCATAGTTTTGATTAGTTGTACGAACAACAAATGGGGTCGTCAAACTCGATTTCCACTGAAAGGTTCCAAATCTTTACTGATTCAGGGGCGCGACCTGAAAAACTATTGAGATGATTGCAAAAACAATGTTTTTTGTTAAATAAATTTGTGTTTAAATTCAACCGTGCATACTCTTACTTAACAGAGTGTAAGTTTCCGTGTTTCTAACATTTTTATACCCTGAGAAGGTAATATGAAATTGTTTATGAAGATGAAGATCATCCATCATAATCGACCAGTATAGGCATGGAGATCATTCTACTCTATTATTTTTCGGTATCACTCCAATAATAACATCTGTCAGTCAATAAACTGCTATTAAATATTATTGTTTACGAGTTAATTTCGCTACAAATTCAATGAGTCTGTCACCGCAAGGTATCTTTCTACTTTACGTAGTGCATCTATTAAGCTGCTATATATTCTGCCTTTGCAGTCACATTTACTGACAGCATCTTTGCCATGTTTGATGGTGTTCATCATTATTTATTGGGACGGCGTTTTGATAGTAAAGCTGTTGATTAGGAGCTGGCGAACCTATGATTCGTTTGAAGTTTTATATTTTAGATGATCACGTATTGTACGGCGCGTTTTCTCCCGCCGGCTGGAGAGAATTTGTATTTCTTCCTTTAGGAAATGATTGAGCATGTCGGAAATCTTATTTTAGCAATCGATCTAATAATTTAGTTGAGTGCTGTAGCTGACCCTCGTAACGATAATATTTTTATACCCGATACGCAAAATGAGTATAGGGGTATATTAGATTTGTGGTGAAAATGGATGTTACACGTCCAGAAGGAAGCGTTTCCGACCCCATAAAGTGTATATATTCATTATCAACATCAATAGCTGAGTCGATAGAGCAATGTCTGTCTGTCCGTCCCTATGAGCTCCTAGTGCTCAAAGACTATAAGAGCAAGAGCAACGACATTTTGTATCTAGACTTCTGTGAAATGTCACTGTTATAAGTGTATTTCAAAAATCCGCCTCGCCCTCTTCTGCCCCCACAATGGACGAAAATCAGTGGTATCCACAATTTCAAAGCTACGAGAAAACCAAAAGCGCAAAATCGTAGAGCATGACTATATCTTCTAGACGGTGGAATCTGAACCAGATCGTATTATTATTGTAACCAGAATGAAGAAAACGATTTTGTTTTCTCTTGCTCTGTCTCTCTCTAACACACACGTTTCATGGTCGGCTCTGCCTAAAAGTGAGCGCCTAGATCTCAGAGACTATAAGAGCTATAGGAACCAAATTTGGTGTCCACACTCCTGTTAGATCTCACTGTTAGAAATGAATTTCTAAATTTCGCACCACACCCTTCCGCTCCTACAAGGAACGAAAATCTGTGGCATCCACAATTTAGAAGACACCAGAAAATTAAAAACGCACAATCATAGAAAACGACCATATCTACCAGATTGCTGAATCTGGATCACATCGGACTATTTTTATAGCCAAAAGACACGTTCAGACACGTTTACTGTCTCTCCCGCACGCAATCTTTGTCGCTCAATGTAGCCATACTGACAATGTATCGGGTATAAATTTAGAGTTGCGGTCGCAGCAGCAACTCCCAAACGTCCCCTCGTTTATTTTACAGTGATTGTAGCTAATTCTTAGTGGTGGAGTTGGGTTTGGATTAGTTTTCTTTTACTGTTAATGCAGGGAATCAATTTTTCTCTAGCGACGTATCACACAGGACAAAACATTCCGTTATTCGTTGCAAAGCAACCCCGAACTCAACTATCGGAGTTATTCCTATTAAATAACTTTATTAGAACCACATTTCATTCAGTCCGTTCTATGTTCCATAAGAGTCGTCCAGAAGAAAATCAACAAGAAACAGTAAGACAAATTGACTTTTATTAAAACTAAATTTTAACAATTTGGACACTTTTTGATGGCTGTAATGCTTTATGGTTGAACTTTACCTGTTGCAGAAATACAAAATCATAATTTTTAACAGTCAAGGTTTAAACATAGCTTTTGAAAGACCCTGTAACATGATTATTTGCTCAGTGAAAAATTTTGATAGGCAAAGCAAACCAATTTGTGTAAAATATCGCATAAGCTTTTATCACCTTATTTGGTAAAAAGAGTTCTGTAAAACATATCAATCAAGCTAAAAAAGCTGAATTTAAAAAGTAATAACCAAATTTTAGAAAGAACAGATAAGACAAATATTTTCGTACTTTGTTTGTATTTTTTTAAACCTGGATATTGCCCTAGTTTATGTTTTTTCTATTTAATTGGAAAACCTTGCATAAAATACTCAAAAATTACAGTACTTCATATTGGTAATTGGTATTTTGGTAATTTTGTATGTAAAAATTTATATATTTGAAATATACACATGTTTATTTTATGTACAAAATAACATTAAAAATGTTTAAAAGTAGAACAAAATCTGGATACAACAAAAACTGTATTGAAACTATTCACTATTTAAATGGATATCTTCAATTTGAGATTCAATGTAGTTTGGATTTGCCCATACATATTTCCACATGTACGCATATTAGAAGGATAAGAAATTAACTTCAGTTAATGTTTATTAAAGAAAGTATATACGCCTTTATTTATATATAAAAAAACATATAAAATTAGATGTGTTGAATATTTAGTATAAAAAATAAAAGAAAAAAGTGTTACAAATAAATATATTAAATATACATATGTTAAAAGAGTAAAAACTGAATTTCACTCTAAAACTACTATACTGCTCCATTGATAACCAAAATCGGGTTTTTAAAAAAATAACGGTAGGATAGTTGATTTCCTCACCTACAAAAGCTCTCACCATCAACTTTATCAGAGAGTAAAGATAAAATGGCTACAGATTCTTTTTCCTCTAAAATTTATATTTTACTTGACAATATTGTGTTTTTTTTAATTAAAACAAATATAAGCACAAGAATGCTGTCCACCTGGTGAGTTGAATTTTGGTACAGCGGTGCTTGTATTTAAAAAATCAATTCTAATGTAATTTTTGCCGAACATTAAGTAACCTTTTTTTTACCTTTCACAGCCGTCCTGTCATAAACGTGCCACCAAAACTTCCAGATCGACCATCCTACTATGGTAGCAGCACCAACGGTCGGCAATACCGAGACGACTAAAAGGAATCGCACTTGAATTCCTCCTCCACATTGTATTATTGTTTATAAGTATTTTTACAGGTCTCAGATATACTGAGTATGATATGTATAAACTGAGCCATTGCGTAGTTCGAAATTTTGTAAATGTATATGTATATTCAATAGTCTGAAGTATCGTATCCTCATTAAATAGGATAAACTTTTTTCACGGCTTGTAAATTCTTATAAAAATAAAAGGTATTTGCTGCAAATATTTGAACCTTTTTAATATTTTAGCACTAACACAGGCCCACAGAATCATGTCCGGTAAATTGAGAGTCTGCGCCATCCACAATTTTTAATATACTAAAAAAGGCAAAAATAATTTAGAACTACCGCATCTAGCAGATTTAGCATAATCTGAATCAGTTTGGATCAGTTTTATAGCTTGAAGGAACAAATGAAATTGCTACCCAATATTTTGGGCCGCTAAATCCGAATCAGACGACAAAGTTCAGTTCGTTGGTTCGTTTTTTTTTTACCCGTTATTAAATTGTAATCAAATTTTTAAAACTTTTGATTAAAAAACGAGCGAACATAGCTAGAGCGAACGAGCGGCCCAACATATTCGGGTACATTTTTTTTCAGTTCCAGTACACATTTTGCTTCAGGGCATGGAAATCGATCTCGTTCTCGCCCTACTTATTCGTTGGATCCAATTTAAAACCATTCTTTTGAACTATAAATCTACACGTATACACCACGTACACGTATTACCACAGTCCTAGAATAATAAGACGAATGGTTTTTTCCTGAAATGATTAATCTTCAATGTGAGCTCATGCATATTATCTTGATTACTCTTATAATATAACCCATTTATTTATATTATTTTAAAGTATTTGTCTGGTAGGTTATGTTTTAGAATTGCAGCATGCACCGGGACAGGGCTAAAAACAGCCAACTTCAACTTCGTCATTCGACCCTGGTAATGGCAGCCATGTTAGGGAATTTAAAAAACTTGGTGGCTTCCCACTGAGTTCTTATAATTCTTTAGCATTATGAAACACTGTACTCAGTAATTAGAAAAGATACCGATTTATACCAGAAAATTAAGTATTCATGTAGCGAACATGCAGGCGCAACAAAAATGGAGGGAAGCAAACAAACAAGCCGGGTAGAAAAATTCAATAATGAAGACAAAATTACTTGATGCTATTTCTTTACCGCATATAGTATGGATTAATATAATATTGGCGGCGATTTCTCCGTTCATGGGCTATTGGTGTCATTGGGATGTTTTATCCAACGCTAACGCGTGACTGCCAAAATCACATTCAGTGAAAAACAAAAAGATATATATGACGACGTTGCTCAACACTGAAATAGCGCGAAGCTAAAATTGTTTGCGGAAGGAAAAAAAATTAACATATTTCAAGTCATTCGCTGATAGTTCTAATCAAAAAGACATTTTTCGTAGCTTCTGGGGGCGCCTCACACGCCTACGAAGACGGCGCGAAGAAATTCCCAAAGCTTCATTAATTAAGTCGAAAAACCTGAAATTTACCGCATGGCGATCCGGAATAACCCTTAAAACGGCTCTTGGAACTCCGTCTGGACCCTGGGAAGCATGGCAAGCATAGGTAAGACAAGGATGGCCACGGAGAAGGCGACGGGAGTTAAAATTCGCATGGAAACGCGGAAAAAAAGGGAAGGAGAAGCTAAATCCGCCATGCCGGTAGGAGTAAAGATGGCGGCAAAAACGGCTCCGCATCTTTTGGCTTCTAAACTGCTGTGCAAGAAACCAAACTTGTCGATGAACGTGTCGACAAACATGTCCACGAACACGACAATAAGCATGACAGCAAACATTTCTACGACGAAAGAGAGAGAGAAGACTGACGCGGTTTGTTTGGCTTCCGTGAGTACAAAAAACGGAAACAACCGTAAAATCATCGCTAAAAAGTATTATGAGGGGCATAAAGGCCCATACATTGTTTGTATCGACTAAATGAGTGCGAATAATGCCAGAAATGCTATAAACCAGTTTGATCTATCCGATCTGCTGCTGAAACAGGGCATTAGCGATATCGAGGAGGTTGCTAGAATGGGCTATGGCAGGTGCAAGATTGTGTGCGGGTCGGCGGAGTGTGCAAACGGGTTAGTGGAAAACAGTGTTTTCGCTGCTCAAGGGTACTCAACCCGAATCTTTAGGCACTTCGTCCAAAAAGCAGGATTAATTTTTGGGATCCCCGGGCACTACTCGGAGGAACAGCTAGCAGAGCTTGTAACCTCGGACATCCCAATTGAGGAGATAGTTCGGATTACGCGAAGGGATAGAGCATCGGGGGAACGCGTACCTACTGGCAGGGTGAAACTCTGGTTCAGAGGAGAGCAGTTACCAACCAAAATCAAGTTTCTATATTCTAAAGTAGAAGTGAAACCTTTTGTTCAGCGTATTCAATGTTTCAGGTGCTTTAGGTTTGGCCATCTAGCGCAACATTGCAAGAGTGGAGCGAAATGCTTCAAATGCGGAAAAGATCACAGCAAGGATATTATCTGCTCAGGGCTGGCCTGTGCTAACTGCAAGGGGGAACATGCTGCCACCCACCCGCAGTGTGAGGCCAGGAAAAAAGCGTACGCCATTCAAAAGTGTATGACACTAGAAAACCTAACTAGAGCTGAGGTCAAGGCTAGATATCCGATCCTTTTTGATAGACTTTCCCCAACCTAAGGGATCAAGGGGAATTTCCCAGACCCAGTTGACAGTCTAACCGCTCCCCTGAACTCCTAAAAAACAGCTCAGAGTCCGCCAGGGAAATTCATTCTGTCACCTCTTTCGCGGAAGTGACCAAATCCAATAGGGTTGCCGCCCGGAACGCAGAGGCGGCCAAGGCAGCAGCCAACATGGCAGAGTGGAAGAACTCAATAAACTCAGACTGCGTCCAAATGAGCGAGAAATTTGTTAGATCTTCATCCGTGGCATCTTCTCTGGCCCAGGATAAGCTAAACGCACTAGGAGCCAAACTCACAGCGTTCCTGACACACAACAACAACAAACAGCTCCTCTCAATGTTCCTAGACAACAACGCAATAGATATTGCCATCCTCTCAGAGATTTGGGTGCTGAACAACGCGGACTGCAGCATTTTAGAATATAACTTTTTCTGCAAGCCCAGAGAGGACGTCTACGGCGGGGTTGGCATCTACGTCAGGAAAAACATTCAATTCAGCATTTTAAAAATAGAGAACGACTTGGAAATTTTAGGAATAAAAACATTAAACCTCAAGAGCAATTTCAATATTTTTAGCATATATGCACCGCCATCAACAACAGTTTCACAGTTTAAATCGGGCACAAAAAAGGTTTTCGAATTCGCGGCTTCGCTTGACATACCCTCAATAGTGGGCGGGGACTTCAACGCTAAGTCTTCTATCTGGGAAAATTCGATCTGTGATCGCAAGGGTCGCAGCATTGAGAATTCCACCCGAGAGGCCGGATTTATCTGCCTAAACGACGGTTCCCCAACCTTCTCCAGGAGCCCATCTCAATTCTCTGTTCTTGACCTTTCTTTTTCGAACTACAGAAATGGAACTATTAACTGGCAAGTCCTTAAAACAAAAATTACGAACAGCAAGCACTTCCCAATTGTAATATCAGTGCAAGGCCTAAATGCCCCCCTCCAAGGCAAGAAGATCCTTCACAACAGAATAGCCCGAATTCTGGGTGCAAGTGACTTCTCAAATCTGGAGGAGCTCAATGAAAAAGTGAAATCCCTGACCTTAAAAAACACGGTCACATTCCCAAGCAAGAACAATTACGTTGCTAAGAAATGGTGGAACGAGGAAACGGAAAAACTTTTTCGCGTGAGAAACGCTTGCAGGCAAAAATTCTACCTCACCGAAAAATTGGCTGATGCTAGAGCAACCTTAGAAGCTGACAAAAATCTACAAAATCACGTAAAAAATCTTAGAAAGAGCAACTTTTCCAAGTTTACAGAAGAGGTCTCTTCATCGCCCTCTATGTGGAGCAGGGTGAAGAACATACAAAAATACGGTCAAATCAAAAATGTAGGGATCAAATGGACGAACGAAGATGGCAAAAACTTTTTCAAAGTTAAAGTAACCCCATCCACGTCAAACAGTAGGCCCCCTAAGAAAATTCCTGCCCCTTTGTTAGGACCAGACCACCCCGAACCCCTGGAACTGGAAGAATTCCTGGCCTTCCTAAAAACCAGGAACCCTTATTCGGCTAGAGGCCCTGATGGCATCTCGTTCAGGATGCTTCAAAAGCTTTTTGAAATTATAAATAAGGTATGGCTGAGTGGCGTCATCTCTGAAGTCTGGCGCAGGATAAAAGTGGTACCCACTTTTGGACGAGCACATAGCAAACTGTGACCTGCTGCCGGTCAGGTCATATGCCTTCAGGAGAAACAGGTCCACGGCTCTTTGCATCAACGACCTTATCAACAAAGTTCTGGCGCTGAAAGCGAGGTGTTGTCAGGTTGTCGCAGCTTGTCTAGATCTACAAAGAGCGTTCGACTGCGTAAGAGTGGACACACTCGAGCACAGGATGAGGGATATGCGGTTCAATACAAGCCTCACGGCTTGGATCTCCAGCTTCCTTAACAGACGAATTCTCATAAAGGGCAAAAGCGAGGTAGAGGTGAACAGAGGTGTTAGCCAGGGTAGCTGTCTCAGCCCAACCCTTTTCAACCTTTACACAGCCGAACTACATGATATTAACAGTCATAACTGGTTACTGTTTCAGTATGCTGATGACTTTTTCATAGTTTGTTTTCATAAAGACGTATCCATTGCGAAACGGGTGCTGGAAAACAGTATAATTTATTGAAAACTAAATCACCAGGGTCTCTTCTCTTGTATCAGTCTGTCATCTCTATCATTATTTGTTGATCGTATTTCCGCAGACATCAGTCCAACTAACTATGAAGCTAAGAAGCCATAATATAAAAACTTAATAGGAAAGGCAGGCAGAACATTATTCCTCCCCAACAAGTTCTGAATCGCCTCCATGGCTGGCGCCCTAGCATCTCGAGATACCTTTCAGAGGACGGTTTAAGGTTATTGTAAAGACGTTCATACATGACCACGCCGTATATATGAAGAATGGAGAATACAACTAGTAGATAAACTTTAAGAGAATTCTTTTTTTAATTTTTGAAAAATGTAATTAAGTTAAAAATAAAATTCAGAAGTTATTAATTTAGAAAGCTATAATGAGCTAATGCCTTCGACCCAAATTTTTTTTTCTGTGTATTTATTGTATTGTATTATTTATGTATTGTTCTGAACAACTCTGAGCTATGAGTGATTTACTTTATTTTCGACTCGTGGCTATTCCCTTGAGTTTTTACATTTTTCGACACTCTTACGAACTTTGTTTAAAAAAATATCCAATTCGGTCTAGCCGTTCAGGAGTGCTATAATACTACCGGTAACCAACTGATTTTTATATAGGGTATATATATATGGGTATATATTATTGATCAACATCAACAGCCGAGTTATTATAGCCATGTGTGTCTATCCGCTCGTCCATCTTGATGAGAGCCTATATCTCGGGAACTAGAAAAGCTAGAGAAATCAGATTTTGTATCCAGACTCTTGCGATATCTGACTGTTACAGTTTCGCGATATCAAAAAGACAGAGAGAGCATGCGGCTTTATATTGAGTTCGTTACCGATTCAGGCGTTTACGTATAAAATACGAGTGTGTCTAGGTCACTTTTTATAAATATTTTTCGTATTTTTTGTGATAAGCCTGATTTTTTACCATATTGGATGTTGATTTTTAAGCTAAGAATGCTTAGATCAGCTTAGTTTACCTTATATTGATAAAGCTCCATGCTTTGCCACTGTACAATGAATTCAATCAGGATTAATCTCTTGAGGTCGTTTTAAAACGGTTGTTGTACTAAGACAAATTGTTGCTGTGGAGGATTGGCTATTTCGAGAACGCCATGCGACATTCCATGAGGTACAGAAATCTTTGGGAATTATAGGGACAGAGTATATTGTAACGAATGGACATACGAATATGGAGAGCTAAAAGTTGAACAGTTGAAGAAGGAATTAGCTGAGCGGGGTTTATCGACAAGTGGTTTGAAAGCTGAACCTCAGCTACGGTTAAAATCTGCAATAGAGAGAGTAGGCCTCAATTTCGAGGATTATGAGTTCTTGGATGAGCAAGGGTCCCGGTCGACAGTGGAGGAGAAGCAGCCGGTGGCAGACAATGGTCAAATGATGGCGATGTTGCAACAAATGATGTTGCAACAGCAACAGATGATGTTACAGATGAAGGGCCAAGGTGACCTACAACAACAGATGATGCTGCAGGAGAAGGGTCATTATGTCCAACAGCAACAAATGATAATGGAAGTGGAGGATCAAGTGAAGAATCAAGGTGATGCTCAATCACAGAAATTAGAAGCTATGACAAAGCAGATGGAAGAGAAATGGGACAGCGTTGACAAGAAACTCCAGGAAACCTCAGAAGCAGTTCAGCGTCTGGATGAAGAGATCACACGTCTTGATAAAGGAATTCGGCAATTCGGTGAACACATGCGAGAAGTTCATAGCTTGGAACTGAAGGGCAGGGAAGTTACGGAGAGTCGCTTCAAGAGTTCGACAGACATAGAGCGACTCTCACTCCTGACTTACAATGATACCCCAACCGACTTTCTGAAAGGAACTCCGCGCAATGGTTTTGATGCAGAGAAAAACGTATGAGGAAGCGGTCAGTCAAGCACTGACCTGTCAAATATCACATCCCCAAAAGTGCATATTGTACGAGCTGAAGTAATCGACCGACAAGAGCCCAATTACTAGGAATAATCAAGGGAAGATGCTTCATTTACAACCAAAAGGGTCATATGGAGAGAAGATTTCGATATTGACAAAAAAGACCGGGATCCTGGTCCATAGAGCAGAAATCATCACAGGAACAAGGGTATATCAAAAAGTTGATACTAGAGACCTCCGAGTCTAGAGACGTTCAGCTTCAGCAGCGCCTTGATGAGCTCAATCAAACGAAGGAGGCGATGAAGAAGCACGAACAGCAGATGCAGAAAGTGGAGCATCAGCTGTCTGAGATTGGCGGATCAGGAGAAGCACAAGCAAGAACAAAATTTATCCGAATTCGAGTGCTGCCAACGGGAACTAGGCAGTGGCCAAGCTGTAGGAGCAGATCGCTGATCTATATGTCCAGACAAGAAAAACTGCAGCAGCTCTCGTCTCCAGCCAGGCGAAAGTGGAGTCGAAGAACAGACAGCTGGAAGCCACAAATGTAGCACTGGAGAAGATTAACAAGGATTATGCAGAATCTGGAGCGAGTCCTCCCAGTTGGTGGAATGTCTCCAGCAAATTTCAGAGCAGCTCAAATCCGAGCCGCAGGCAGAACGATCCTCGTCGAGTAACCTTCACATCAGATGACCAAATTTAACGAAGAAATGACCAGCAGCCAAAAAGAACTGACCAGCAAAGCCCATACCCTCCAGCACAAAGAAAAAATGGCCCTAAAAGAAACACAAAAGATCAACGACCTGAATGCCACTATATCCGAGACTAATATAGAGCTGTACACGGGGCTGGAGGTGCTCCAGGAACAGAAGAGCGAAATGAATCACACCTTCGAGCTTTTCGAGATGAGGCCGACAATAAAGGGTTTTTTAAAATGGCGACTTTTTGCTGTTTTATAATCAACAAAGGAAGAAAGGATTATCACCGAAGCTACAAACAAATTTGGAATTAATGAGTCAAAAGAAAAAGACAACCGAAGAGCAAAAATTAAAAGCGATACATCTCGAGACACTAGCACCTTACCATGGAAAAGAATTGGAACTTGTTCAGGACGAACAAGATTAGGCGGAGGGCAGTGTAACGGATAGATATTAAGTAGCCTGACTATTGTTGTAATGCCGGATATATTGAAAATAGTTAGTCTTGACTCGAAGTTATTTAGAACAACATATAACAACTTAAAGTTTTCCTGTTTAAGTAGAGAGTAAATCTCTATCTCCATTCTCAATCCTGAATACGAACTGTAAAAACGTAACAATGTATCGAATATTGCATGAAATTTTGTTATTTTTTTTTGTTCAATCGACGGTATGGGTATTTTAACGCGAGTCTAATGCCGCAAAAGTCGTCAAAAGGTAGCATTTCAAACCAAATGGTCGCTTGTTCTTTCTGAAAATGCTCAACAACAATTGGTCATGTGGTTGTACTTTACTTAGACAATCCGAGATCTCACACAGCTTCCAAAACACGCCCTCACCTAACATAATTTTTCTGTTCCCAGCAGTAAAAAAAAGGCTGATAATGACTTGTCTTGAAAATATTACTTCTAAGTTCCAAAAGTGCTACAAAAAGTTTTACCATTTCAAAAAATTTGTTCTGCAGCTTTTGAGGTAAGAGCAGTTACCGCAAAAACTCTATGAATAATAAAAGATTAATCTGATTTTTTCAAAGAGGTTGCAGAGAATATCTCCTCTTTCCATTTTTCCTAAAATTATAAATAATGTAATATATGTGCGATGTAATGCTTCTTTGTCAGTATTCAAGGTACCCAAGGTCCTGCCTATCTGATCACAAATGCATTGGAAAACCAAAATAACTTGTTTTTAACTGGGTTTATCGATATAAGACTACTGAAACTGTGCACGTGCACCAGCACAATGTATCATACATCATATATCAGGTGTCATGTATCATGTTTTCTAGTGCTAGTGAACCGGACGCCAGGCTTCGCGACTCGGACCAAAAAACAGTCGCGTCAAATTGGAATTATTCTTCGTAAAACCGAAGTATTGAGCTAAATTCATGTATCATAATCACTAATCCTATGCGTTCAACAGCACAATCGTAAAATATCCATCACTAATCCATGATTAAGTTGTTCTGGTGAACTGGTTTCGATGACTTTAAATAACTTGGCTCAATGGCTATGGGAACGCTTTTTAAAGCATAGTTTTGATTAGTTGTACGAACAACAAATGGTGTCGTCAAACTCGATTTCCACTGAAAGGTTCCAAATCTTTACTGATTCAGGGGCGCGACCTGAAAAACTATTGAGATGATTGCAAAAACAATGGTTTTTGTTATATAAATTTGTGTTTAAATTCAACCGTGCATACTCTTACTTAACAGAGTGTAAGTTTCCGTGTTTCTAACATTTTTATACCCTGAGAAGGTAATATGAAATTGTTTATGAAGATGAAGATCATCCATCATAATCGACCAGTATAGGCATGGAGATCATTCTACTCTATTATTTTTCGGTATCACTCCAATAATAACATCTGTCAGTCAATAAACTGCTATTAAATTTTATTGCTTACGAGCTAATTTCGCTACAAATTCAATGAGTCTGTCACCGCAAGGTATCTTTCTACTTTACGTAGTGCATCTATTAAGCTGCTATATATTCTGCCTTTGCAGTCACATTTACTGACAGCATCTTTGCCATGTTTGATGGTGCTCATCATTATTTATTGGGAAGGCGTTTTGATAGTAAAGCTGTTGATTAGAAGCTGGCGAACCTATGATTCGTTTGAAGTTTTATATTTTAGATGATCACGTATTGTACGGCGCGTTTTCTCCCGCCGGCTGGAGAGAATTTGTATTTCTTCCTTTAGGAAATGATTGAGCATGTCGGAAATCTTATTTTAGCAATCGATCTAATAATTTAGTTGAGTGCTGTAGCTGACCCTCGTAACGATAATATTTTTATACCCGATACGCAAAATGAGTATAGGGGTATATTAGATTTGTGGTGAAAATGGATGTTACACGTCCAGAAGGAAGCGTTTCCGACCCCATAAAGTGTATATATTCATTATCAACATCAATAGCTGAGTCGATAGAGCAATGTCTGTCTGTCCGTCCCTATGAGCTCCTAGTGCTCAAAGACTATAAGAGCAAGAGCAACGACATTTTGTATCTAGACTTCTGTGAAATGTCACTGTTATAAGTGTATTTCAAAAATCCGCCTCGCCCTCTTCTGCCCCCACAATGGACGAAAATCAGTGGTATCCACAATTTCAAAGCTACGAGAAAACCAAAAGCGCAGAATCGTAGAGCATGACTATATCTTCTAGACGGTGGAATCTGAACCAGATCGTATTATTATTGTAACCAGAATGAAGAAAACAATTTTGTTTTCTCTTGCTCTGTCTCTCTCTAACACACACGTTTCATGGTCGGCTCTGCCTATCGCTAAACGTGAGCGCCTAGATCTCAGAGACTATAAGAGCTATAGGAACCAAATTTGGTGTCCACACTCCTTTTAGATCCCACTGTTAGAAATAAATTTCTAAATTTCGCACCACACCCTTCCGCTCCTACAAGGAACGAAAATCTGTGGTATCCACAATTTAGAAGACACCAGAAAATTAAAAACGCACAATCATAGAAAACGACCATATCTACCAGATTGCTGAATCTGGATCACATCGGACTATTTTTATAGCCAAAAGACACGTTCAGACACGTTTACTGTCTCTCCCGCACGCAATCTTTGTCGCTCAATGTAGCCATACTGACAATGTATCGGGTATAAATGTAGAGTTGCGGTCGCAACAGCAACTCCCAAACTTCCCCTCGTTTATTTTACAGTGATTGTAAAAGGCAAGGCTGCGGCCAAGGCAGCAGCCAACATGGCAGAGTGGAAGAACTCAATAAACTCAGACTGCGTCCAAATGAGCGAGAAATTTGTTAGATCTTCATCCGTGGCATCTTCTCTGGCCCAGGATAAGCTAAACGCACTAGGAGCCAAACTCACAGCGTTCCTGACACACAACAACAACAAACAGCTCCTCTCAATGTTCCTAGACAACAACGCAATAGATATTGCCATCCTCTCAGAGATTTGGGTGCTGAACAACGCGGACTGCAGCATTTTAGAATATAACTTTTTCTGCAAGCCCAGAGAGGACGTCTACGGCGGGGTTGGCATCTACGTCAGGAAAAACATTCAATTCAGCATTTTAAAAATAGAGAACGACTTGGAAATTTTAGGAATAAAAACATTAAACCTCAAGAGCAATTTCAATATTTTTAGCATATATGCACCGCCATCAACAACAGTTTCACAGTTTAAATCGGGCACAAAAAAGGTTTTCGAACTAGCGGCTTCGCTTGACATACCCTCAATAGTGGGCGGGGACTTCAACGCTAAGTCTTCTATCTGGGAAAATTCGATCTGTGATCGCAAGGGTCGCAGCATTGAGAATTCCACCCGAGAGGCCGGATTTATCTGCCTAAACGACGGTTCCCCAACCTTCTCCAGGAGCCCATCTCAATTCTCTGTTCTTGACCTTTCTTTTTCGAACTACAGAAATGGAACTATTAACTGGCAAGTCCTTAAAACAAAAATTACGAACAGCAACCACTTCCCAATTGTAATATCAGTGCAAGGCCTAAATGCCCCCCTCCAAGGCAAGAAGATCCTTCACAACAGAATAGCCCGAATTCTGGGTGCAAGTGACTTCTCAAATCTGGAGGAGCTCAATGAAAAAGTGAAATCCCTGACCTTAAAAAACACGGTCACATTCCCAAGCAAGAACAATTACGTTGCTAAGAAATGGTGGAACGAGGAAACGGAAAAACTTTTTCGCGTGAGAAACGCTTGCAGGCAAAAATTCTACCTCACCGAAAAATTGGCTGATGCTAGAGCAACCTTAGAAGCTGACAAAAATCTACAAAATCACGTAAAAAATCTTAGAAAGAGCAACTTTTCCAAGTTTACAGAAGAGGTCTCTTCATCGCCCTCTATGTGGAGCAGGGTGAAGAACATACAAAAATACGGTCAAATCAAAAATGTAGGGATCAAATGGACGAACGAAGATGGCAAAAACTTTTTCAAAGTTAAAGTAACCCCATCCACGTCAAACAGTAGGCCCCCTAAGAAAATTCCTGCCCCTTTGTTAGGACCAGACCACCCCGAACCCCTGGAACTGGAAGAATTCCTGGCCTTCCTAAAAACCAGGAACCCTTATTCGGCTAGAGGCCCTGATGGCATCTCGTTCAGGATGCTTCAAAAGCTTTTTGAAATTATAAATAAGGTATGGCTGAGTGGCGTCATCTCTGAAGTCTGGCGCAGGATAAAAGTGGTACCCACTTTTGGACGAGCACATAGCAAACTGTGACCTGCTGCCGGTCAGGTCATATGCCTTCAGGAGAAACAGGTCCACGGCTCTTTGCATCAACGACCTTATCAACAAAGTTCTGGCGCTGAAAGCGAGGTGTTGTCAGGTTGTCGCAGCTTGTCTAGATCTACAAAGAGCGTTCGACTGCGTAAGAGTGGACACACTCGAGCACAGGATGAGGGATATGCGGTTCAATACAAGCCTCACGGCTTGGATCTCCAGCTTCCTTAACAGACGAATTCTCATAAAGGGCAAAAGCGAGGTAGAGGTGAACAGAGGTGTTAGCCAGGGTAGCTGTCTCAGCCCAACCCTTTTCAACCTTTACACAGCCGAACTACATGATATTAACAGTCATAACTGGTTACTGTTTCAGTATGCTGATGACTTTTTCATAGTTTGTTTTCATAAAGACGTATCCATTGCGAAACGGGTGCTGGAAGACAGTATAATTTATTGAAAACTAAATCACCAGGGTCTCTTCTCTTGTATCAGTCTGTCATCTCTATCATTATTTGTTGATCGTATTTCCGCAGACATCAGTCCAACTAACTATGAAGCTAAGAAGCCATAATATAAAAACTTAATAGGAAAGGCAGGCAGAACATTATTCCTCCCCAACAAGTTCTGAATCGCCTCCATGGCTGGCGCCCTAGCATCTCGAGATACCTTTCAGAGGACGGTTTAAGGTTATTGTAAAGACGTTCATACATGACCACGCCGTATATATGAAGAATGGAGAATACAACTAGTAGATAAACTTTAAGAGAATTCTTTTTTTAATTTTTGAAAAATGTAATTAAGTTAAAAATAAAATTCAGAAGTTATTAATTTAGAAAGCTATAATGAGCTAATGCCTTCGACCCAAATTTTTTTTTCTGTGTATTTATTGTATTGTATTATTTATGTATTGTTCTGAACAACTCTGAGCTATGAGTGATTTACTTTATTTTCGACTCGTGGCTATTCCCTTGAGTTTTTACATTTTTCGACACTCTTACGAACTTTGTTTAAAAAAATATCCAATTCGTTCTAGCCGTTCAGGAGTGCTATAATACTACCGGTAACCAACTGATTTTTATATAGGGTATATATATATGGGTATATATTATTGATCAACATCAACAGCCGAGTTATTATAGCCATGTGTGTCTATCCGCTCGTCCATCTTGATGAGAGCCTATATCTCGGGAACTAGAAAAGCTAGAGAAATCAGATTTTGTATCCAGACTCTTGCGATATCTGACTGTTACAGTTTCGCGATATCAAAAAGACAGAGAGAGCATGCGGCTTTATATTGAGTTCGTTACCGATTCAGGCGTTTACGTATAAAATACGAGTGTGTCTAGGTCACTTTTTATAAATATTTTTCGTATTTTTTGTGATAAGCCTGATTTTTTACCATATTGGATGTTGATTATTAAGCTAAGAATGCTTAGATCAGCTTAGTTTACCTTATATTGATAAAGCTCCATGCTTTGCCACTGTACAATGAATTCAATCAGGATTAATCTCTTGAGGTCGTTTAAAAACGGTTGTTGTACTAAGACAAATTGTTGCTGTGGAGGATTGGCTATTTCGAGAACGCCATGCGACATTCCATGAGGTACAGAAATCTTTGGGAATTATAGGGACAGAGTATATTGTAACGAATGGACATACGAATATGGAGAGCTAAAAGTTGAACAGTTGAAGAAGGAATTAGCTGAGCGGGGTTTATCGACAAGTGGTTTGAAAGCTGAACCTCAGCTACGGTTAAAATCTGCAATAGAGAGAGTAGGCCTCAATTTCGAGGATTATGAGTTCTTGGATGAGCAAGGGTCCCGGTCGACAGTGGAGGAGAAGCAGCCGGTGGCAGACAATGGCCAAATTATGGCGATGTTGCAACAAATGATGTTGCAACAGCAACAGATGATGTTACAGATGAAGGGCCAAGGTGACCTACAACAACAGATGATGCTGCAGGAGAAGGGTCATTATGTCCAACAGCAACAAATGATAATGGAAGTGGAGGATCAAGTGAAGAATCAAGGTGATGCTCAATCACAGAAATTAGAAGCTATGACAAAGCAGATGGAAGAGAAATGGGACAGCGTTGACAAGAAACTCCAGAAAACCTCAGAAGCAGTTCAGCGTCTGGATGAAGAGATCACACGTCTTGATAAAGGAATTCGGCAATTCGGTGAACACATGCGAGAAGTTCATAGCTTGGAACTGAAGGGCAGGGAAGTTACGGAGAGTCGCTTCAAGAGTTCGACAGACATAGAGCGACTCTCACTCCTGACTTACAATGATACCCCAACCGACTTTCTGAAAGGAACTCCGCGCAATGGTTTTGATGCAGAGAAAAACGTATGAGGAAGCGGTCAGTCAAGCACTGACCTGTCAAATATCACATCCCCAAAAGTGCATATTGTACGAGCTGAAGTAATCGACCGACAAGAGCCCAATTACTAGGAATAATCAAGGGAAGATGCTTCATTTACAACCAAAAGGGTCATATGGAGAGAAGATTTCGATATTGACAAAAAAGACCGGGATCCTGGTCCATAGAGCAGAAATCATCACAGGAACAAGGGTATATCAAAAAGTTGATACTAGAGACCTCCGAGTCTAGAGACGTTCAGCTTCAGCAGCGCCTTGATGAGCTCAATCAAACGAAGGAGGCGATGAAGAAGCACGAACAGCAGATGCAGAAAGTGGAGCATCAGCTGTCTGAGATTGGCGGATCAGGAGAAGCACAAGCAAGAACAAAATTTATCCGAATTCGAGTGCTGCCAACGGGAACTAGGCAGTGGCCAAGCTGTAGGAGCAGATCGCTGATCTATATGTCCAGACAAGAAAAACTGCAGCAGCTCTCGTCTCCAGCCAGGCGAAAGTGGAGTCGAAGAACAGACAGCTGGAAGCCACAAATGTAGCACTGGAGAAGATTAACAAGGATTATGCAGAATCTGGAGCGAGTCCTCCCAGTTGGTGGAATGTCTCCAGCAAATTTCAGAGCAGCTCAAATCCGAGCCGCAGGCAGAACGATCCTCGTCGAGTAACCTTCACATCAGATGACCAAATTTAACGAAGAAATGACCAGCAGCCAAAAAGAACTGACCAGCAAAGCCCATACCCTCCAGCACAAAGAAAAAATGGCCCTAAAAGAAACACAAAAGATCAACGACCTGAATGCCACTATATCCGAGACTAATATAGAGCTGTACACGGGGCTGGAGGTGCTCCAGGAACAGAAGAGCGAAATGAATCACACCTTCGAGCTTTTCGAGATGAGGCCGACAATAAAGGGTTTTTTAAAATGGCGACTTTTTGCTGTTTTATAATCAACAAAGGAAGAAAGGATTATCACCGAAGCTACAAACAAATTTGGAATTAATGAGTCAAAAGAAAAAGACAACCGAAGAGCAAAAATTAAAAGCGATACATCTCGAGACACTAGCACCTTACCATGGAAAAGAATTGGAACTTGTTCAGGACGAACAAGATTAGGCGGAGGGCAGTGTAACGGATAGATATTAATTAGGCTGACTATTGTTGTAATGCCGGATATATTGAAAATAGTCAGTCTTGACTCGAAGTTATTTAGAACAACATATAACAACTTAAAGTTTTCCTGTTTAAGTAGAGAGTAAATCTCTATCTCCATTCTCAATCCGGAATACGAACTGTAAAAACGTAACAATGTATCGAATATTGCATGAAATTTTGTTATTTTTTTTTGTTCAATCGACGGTATGGGTATTTTAACGCGAGTCTAATGCCGCAAAAGTCGTCACAAGGTAGCATTTCAAACCAAATGGTCGCTTGTTCTTTCTGAAAATGCTCAACAACAATTGGTCATGTGGTTGTACTTTACTTAGACAATCCGAGATCTCACACAGCTTCCAAAACACGCCCTCACCTAACATAATTTTTCTGTTCCCAGCAATAAAAAAGGCTGATAATGACTTGTTTTGAAAATATTACTTCTAAGTTCCAAAAGTGCTACAAAAAGTTTTACCATTTCAAAAAATTTGTTCTGCAGCTTTTGAGGTAAGAGCAGTTACCGCAAAAACTCTATGAATAATAAAAGATTAATCTGATTTTTTCAAAGAGGTTGCAGAGAATATCTCCTCTTTCCATTTTTCCCAAAATTATAAATAATGTAATATATGTGCGATGTAATGCTTCTTTGTCAGTATTCAAGGTACCCAAGGTCCTGCCTATCTGATCACAAATGCATTGGAAAACCAAAATAACTTGTTTTTAACTGGGTTTATCGATATAAGACTACTGAAACTGTGCACGTGCACCAGCACAATGTATCATACATCATATATCAGGTGTCATGTATCATGTTTTCTAGTGCTAGTGAACCGGACGCCAGGCTTCGCGACTCGGACCAAAAAACAGTCGCGTCAAATTGGAATTATTCTTCGTAAAACCGAAGTATTGAGCTAAATTCATGTATCATAATCACTAATCCTATGCGTTCAACAGCACAATCGTAAAATATCCATCACTAATCCATGATTAAGTTGTTCTGGTGAACTGGTTTCGATGACTTTAAATAACTTGGCTCAATGGCTATGGGAACGCTTTTTAAAGCATAGTTTTGATTAGTTGTACGAACAACAAATGGTGTCGTCAAACTCGATTTCCACTGAAAGGTTCCAAATCTTTACTGATTCAGGGGCGCGACCTGAAAAACTATTGAGATGATTGCAAAAACAATGGTTTTTGTTATATAAATTTGTGTTTAAATTCAACCGTGCATACTCTTACTTAACAGAGTGTAAGTTTCCGTGTTTCTAACATTTTTATACCCTGAGAAGGTAATATGAAATTGTTTATGAAGATGAAGATCATCCATCATAATCGACCAGTATAGGCATGGAGATCATTCTACTCTATTATTTTTCGGTATCACTCCAATAATAACATCTGTCAGTCAATAAACTGCTATTAAATTTTATTGCTTACGAGCTAATTTCGCTACAAATTCAATGAGTCTGTCACCGCAAGGTATCTTTCTACTTTACGTAGTGCATCTATTAAGCTGCTATATATTCTGCCTTTGCAGTCACATTTACTGACAGCATCTTTGCCATGTTTGATGGTGCTCATCATTATTTATTGGGAAGGCGTTTTGATAGTAAAGCTGTTGATTAGAAGCTGGCGAACCTATGATTCGTTTGAAGTTTTATATTTTAGATGATCACGTATTGTACGGCGCGTTTTCTCCCGCCGGCTGGAGAGAATTTGTATTTCTTCCTTTAGGAAATGATTGAGCATGTCGGAAATCTTATTTTAGCAATCGATCTAATAATTTAGTTGAGTGCTGTAGCTGACCCTCGTAATGATAATATTTTTATACCCGATACGCAAAATGAGTATAGGGGTATATTAGATTTGTGGTGAAAATGGATGTTACACGTCCAGAAGGAAGCGTTTCCGACCCCATAAAGTGTATTTATTCATTATCAACATCAATAGCTGAGTCGATAGAGCAATGTCTGTCTGTCCGTCCCTATGAGCTCCTAGTGCTCAAAGACTATAAGAGCAAGAGCAACGACATTTTGTATCTAGACTTCTGTGAAATGTCACTGTTATAAGTGTATTTCAAAAATCCGCCTCGCCCTCTTCTGCCCCCACAATGGACGAAAATCAGTGGTATCCACAATTTCAAAGCTACGAGAAAACCAAAAACGCAGAATCGTAGAGCATGACTATATCTTCTAGACGGTGGAATCTGAACCAGATCGTATTATTATTGTAACCATAATGAAGAAAACAATTTTGTTTTCTCTTGCTCTGTCTCTCTCTAACACACACGTTTCATGGTCGGCTCTGCCTATCGCTAAACGTGAGCGCCTAGATCTCAGAGACTATAAGAGCTATAGGAACCAAATTTGGTGTCCACACTCCTTTTAGATCTCACTGTTAGAAATGAATTTCTAAATTTCGCACCACACCCTTCCGCTCCTACAAGGAACGAAAATCTGTGGTATCCACAATTTAGAAGACACCAGAAAATTAAAAACGCACAATCATAGAAAACGACCATATCTACCAGATTGCTGAATCTGGATCACATCGGACTATTTTTATAGCCAAAAGACACGTTCAGACACGTTTACTGTCTCTCCCGCACGCAATCTTTGTCGCTCAATGTAGCCATACTGACAATGTATCGGGTATAAATGTAGAGTTGCGGTCGCAACAGCAACTCCCAAACTTCCCCTCGTTTATTTTACAGTGATTGTAGCTAATTCTTAGTGGTGGAGTTGGGTTTGGATTAGTTTTCTTTTACTGTTAATGCAGGGAATCAATTTTTCTCTAGCGACGTCTCACACAGGACAAAACATTCCGTTATTCGTTGCAAAGCAACCCCGAACTCAACTATCGGAGCTATTCCTATTAAATAGCTTTATTAGAACCACATTTCATTCAGTCCGTTCTATGTTCCATAAGAGTCGTCCAGAAGAAAATCAACAAGAAACAGTAAGACAAATTGACTTTTATTAAAACTAAATTTTAACAATTTGGACACTTTTTGATGGCTGTAATGCTTTATGGTTGAACTTTACCTGTTGCAGAAATACAAAATCATAATTTTTAACAGTCAAGGTTTAAACATAGCTTTTGAAAGACCCTGTAACATGATTATTTGCTCAGTGAAAAATTTTGATAGGCAAAGCAAACCAATTTGTGTAAAATATCGCATAAGCTTTTATCACCTTATTTGGTAAAAAGAGTTCTGTAAAATCAATCAAGAAAAAAAAGCTGAATTTAAAAAGTAATAACCAAATTTTAGAAAGAACAGATAAGACAAATATTTTCGTACCTATAAAAATGGTAATCTTTTTACACATTTCTCAACTAGTACTTGTACTTAGTTGTTGATATTGTACTTGCATGTTGCCAAATGTGTACATAGGAAAAATCAAAATGTTTGTATTTTTTTAAACCTGGATATTGCCCTAGTTTATTTTTTTTCTATTTAACTGGAAAACCTTGCATAAAATACTCAAAAATTACAGTACTTCATATTGGTTGTCGGGTCAAGCAGCTTAAATATTTTAAATTATTGCCAGTGGTGCGGCCCAAAGGAAATGCCTTTTGGTGTTGTCGTTTCCAATGCCCCCACTGCAAAGATCATTTGCTACCGCATATGCGCATGCAGCGGAATTCTTTCGTCTCCTTATGTCGCAATCTCTCGGACTCGGCTTAACAGCGTCCCCGAGCAGCTCTAACGCTCTCGGGCTATCATACGCTCTCGCTCGCGTCTAAGCTTGCTGCATAGGGCCCGGCAATTTGGCCCGTCAGCCCTTGCATGGGCAGTCTTGAGCTAATCGTCGCAGCTATTAGACTAACATCCTCGCATCAATCGTTCGCCCCAATCATCCCCATATGTACATACGCGATAAGTTGGTTTACATACGCAAATAAATTGTGAATTATAAACAGCCTCTCGACTTTCATTAACTTCAAATTGCAACAGTTGTTAAAAACGCTTAATAGCTTAACATTTGGTGACCCCGACGTGATTGTGCAATAAATAATCCATCAGTGCAATCACAAACTAATATAGCATTCAAAGATCTTAGGTTAGGTTAGGTTGAGGCGGCTGCCGGGCTCGCTCGGAACCCGTCACACTTAGGCCGGTTTCGGCCCGTTGTGATACTGCATAGGATCATTTCCTTCCTGCGTTGTGAGACTTCCTGTCAGCAATTATCCCATCCAGATGCTCTCACAAAGTTCGCTATCCTCCTGGGACATAGTTTGGACATCTCTGAGATGTCGTGTAGAAAGGCTGAGCCCAGGTGCTGTAGCCTTCTTCTGCTGAGAGCTGGGCAGGAGCAGAACAGATGTTCCACTGTCTCCTCCTCTTCCTCGTCTCTACAGCTGCGACAAAAATCGTTATGTGGGGCCCCCAGCCTGTTAGCGTGGGTGCCTATTAGCCAGTGTCCCGTGAGGGAACGTGTGACTACGCTGCACCTTTTCCTGCTTAACTTGAGGAGCTCGGAGGTGCGCTTCATGTCCATGGTCGGCCATGTTTGCCGAGTTGTGCGACATCGTGGCACTGTTTGCCACATATCGTTGTTTAGTCGCTTGTATTGCTCCCTTATAATGAGCTTACAGGTGGCCATTGGCATACAGATATCCTCCTTGTCTTGGAGAAGGGGGATTGTAGTGCCAGCTCGTCCGCTATACAGTTGCCCTCGATGTCCCGGTGGCCCGGGACCCAAATCAGGCTAATAGCAAATTGCTGAGCCATCTCGTGCAGAGATTTGCGGCAGTCTGCCACGGTGGCCGAGTTCGAGGAAATCGCGCTTAGCGATTTGATCGCAGCCTGGCTGTCGCTATAAATGTTTAGCTTGGTTGCCGTGACGGCAGCCGCTTGTAGGCAGTCTAGAGCCTCCCTGATTGCTATGACTTCCGCTTGAAAGACACTGCAATGATCTGGGAGTCTGAAGGAATGCCTTATGCTTAGCTGTTCAGAGTAGATTCCCCCTCCGACTCTGTCGTCCAGCTTTGATCCATCTGTGAAGATGTTTATGGCCCCATCTGGGCCTGGGAGTCCCTCGAGCCATTCGTCTCTGTGAGGGATGATTGTGTCGAAGGGAGTGTCTGTGTACTCTCTTGGAACTTGGTAGTCTGTTTTTGAGGGGACGGTACTGCTATTATTTAATATGGCTGAGTGACCTATGCACTGTGTCACCCATTGATCTGAGTCTCTTAGACGTATTGCTGCTGCTTCTGCCCGTTCCTTTCCTGCGAGGTCAAGGCTCTGTAGGCATAGGATGGCATTTAGCGCATCATTTGGGGTGGTGCGAAGAGCTCCGCTGATGCATAGGGCGGCAGTCCGCTGGACTTTGCCCAGTTGCTTGGTGATCGCCCTTTTTGATAGGGCCGGCCACCACACCGCAACTCCGTAGAGTAGTATTGGTCTAACTCTAGCTTGATATATCCATTGGACTATGCTTGGGATCATACCCCATCTTAGCCCAATAGCTTTTTTGCATGTGTAGAGTGCAGTCATTGCCTTCTTCACTCTGTCTTTGACATTCAGGTTCCAGCTAAGCTTCTTGTCAATTACCAACCCTAAGTAACTGGCACTGTCGCTAAAGGAGAGCCTGCATCCTTGTAGTATTGGAGGGTTGAGGGGCGGGACCTTGTATTTATTTGTGAATAGTACGAGTTCCGTTTTTGAGGGATTTACTCCCAGACCGCGCGATTCTGTCCAATCCGACAGTTGCGCTAGCTTTGTGGACATTAAGTCGCACAGTGTTTGGGGGTATTTCCCCGAGAAGATAATCGCAACGTCGTCCGCATAGGCCACGACATTGCAGCCCCCCCCTTCTAGGTCACATAGAATCTTGTTGACTGCTATGTTCCACAGAAGAGGAGACAGGACACCACCTTGCGGGGTGCCTCTGTTGACATACCTTGACTGGGCGGACGATCCCATCGATGATGTCACCGTCCTGCATGTGAGCAATTGATCAATGAGCATCACCAAGTGACGGTCCACCCCCAGGTCAGTCAGGGCTTCTGTAATGGCGCCCGGTACAACGTTGTTGAAAGCTCCCTCAATATCGAGAAAGGCTATGAGTGAGTACTCTTTGTGATGCAGAGATTTCTCTACCGCTGAGATCACTTCATGAAGAGCCGTTTCCGTGGATTTTCCTTTCCGGTAGGCATGCTGTGCGCCTGACAGCAACTGAGGGTGTATAGTTGTCCTCAGCTGCAGCCCGACGAGTCTGTCAAAGGTTTTGAGGAGGAAGGACGATAGGCTGATTGGTCTAAAGTCTTTTGCAGCTGAGTGCGAGGCTTTCCCAGCTTTGGGAATGAAGACTATCTTTGCCTTAAGCCATGTTCGCGGGATTGTACCCACAGCCAGTATCTTCCTGAAGATACCTTGTAGCCAGTTGATGGCCGTATCCCCGGCCTTCTGAAGTTGGGCCGGGATTACCTGGTCTGGGCCTGGCGATTTGAACGGGTTGAAGCTGTTTATTGCCCAGCTTATGTTACGTTTTGTGAGGATGTGATCCATCGAGGTTACCGGTCCCTCTCCTGGAAGATGTGCCGTCTCGATGGTTGTGCGCCCTGGAAAATGTGTGTCTAGTAGAATCTGCAGGGACTCCTCACTGGAGTTAGTCCACGTGCCGTCATTCCTTTTAAGATACCCTACCGAGGGGTTAGTTTTTGAGAGAATCTTGCGAAGCCTTGCGGCCTCTGACGTTTCCTCAATTTCCGAGCAAAATTTTTGCCAAGAGGCCCTTTTTGCTTTCCTTGTTTCCTTTTTATATAGTGACAGACTGATTTTTTAGTCTGCCCAGTGGCTCTCCTCGTTCGCGCTTTTGGCCCTGTTGAAGAGGGTCCTGCAGCTTTTACGTAGGATGTCTATTTGTTTTGACCACCAGGGGGGTTTCTTTTTCCCCCTAGGTTTGCTAGAGGGGCACGCTGCCGCGAAGGCTTTGTTGCATGCCTCTGTGAACCTGTTCACTAGGCGATCTAGGTCGTCTTTTGTGTCAGGGCATGATGGTGCTTTGGAGGGGAGTAAGTCCTCCAGGGCTGAGCTATTTTTTCCCAGTTGGCTTTCCTGGGATTAATATAGTCCTTAGGTTTCGGACACTCGAGGGATAGTGTGGTCTCGATGTATCTGTGGTCAGAGAAAGAGTGGTCATCAAGGACTTGCCAACTCTTGACTATGTCTAACAGGTTGGAAGACACTAGGGTGATGTCAATAACCTCCTGTCGATTTTTAATTATAAAAGTGGGGTCGTTGCCCCGATTACAAATAAATAGATTTGAGTTGAGGATGAAGCTGAAAAGTGACTCACCCCTTACATTTGTGTTCGAGCTCCCCCATTGAGTGTGGTGAGCGTTGGCATCGCAACCTATTAATAGGTCTATGTCCGACCTCTCGCTGTCGCTGGCTAGTTTGCGAACCAGGTCGTTGGGAGGATCGTTTCCCTCATGGGCCATGTAGGACGACATCAGCCTTAGATGTGTCCCTTTCAGCTCTAGGCTTGCCGCCGTGTTGTCGCTATCGCTATAGTTATGGAGCAGAAAGATATTAAGGTGCTTTCTGGCGAGAATGCAGGTGCGAGTTTTACCTTCATGTTGAGCTACAATTATCTTGTACTCCTTCGACCCTAGTCCACAAACCTTGTCTCCCACTATCCAAGGTTCCTGGATCAGGGCTACGTCTGCTCCGCTCTCTTCGAGGCGGAGTATAAGAGCAGCGGATGCTGCTTTACAGTGGTGGAGATTGATCTGAAGGAGCCTCAAGGACATCCTTAGTGTTCTCCACCACTGTAATGTCGGCATCCGGATCGTCCTCGACTTCCTCGTGGCAACACATCGCCTCGAAGTCGCATCTCAGCGTGCCATCGGTGGAGTAGCCCTCTGGGTCTATCTCTGTGTGATCGTCGGGTGCTTCGATCTCCGAGACAGCGTCCTGCTCAACTGGCTTGTCGACAGGACGCGCCTCGGCCGCCGCATCCGACTTGTAGACCTTTACGGTCACAGAGCTGAACCCAAAATTGAGCTCGCCTTTGGCAGCCTCAATCGGGGCCAGCGACTCTTTGTTGAGGACGACCACCGCCTGGTTTGTGGGGCCCTGTGTCGTCTCAACTTTGACCACCTTCCAATCTGCTGTTGGGAGGTGGGGGTTGCATCTTTGCAACATTTTTAGGATGCGCTCCGGCTCCTTCATGGAGCCATCACCCGCCACTTTACCAGCAGGCAGAGCAGCCGCAGGATTGCATAGCCACTCTGCCAAGGTATCGATTTTGGGAGCCAATTCACCACCCTCCCCGACACCGGGATGGGACCCCTTTGGGCTCTCCCTAGCATCTTCCGCCGCGCAGGTTTTCCCTGCTGATTTGCGGGTCGGGCCAGGCCTTTGGGCCGCTGCCTTCCCCTGTTTGGGATTGCTCCCTGTTGGCATTTGGGGAGTGCCAGACTCATTTTTTTTGTTTTTAAATTCTTCCATTCTTTTCCCACGAGCTGCAGAGAAGGGGTACGGTCCGTCCGGGCAGAGATCCACGTTGCCCGGATAAGGCATACTTAGAACAGGGGGCTGCCAAGTCCCTGAGCTCTCCGTTAACGACTGGGCTAGTTTTATATACCGGGCCCCCAGCCAGGCTGACTCTCGGCACGGGTCGAATAACACTCTTAGTCCGGCCCGGTGTGAGCTGAATGTGGGGGGTTGGGATGTGGGTAGGTAGTGTGTAGGGATAGGGGAGTGTGTGAGCTACTTATACGAGGCGGCACCACAAGCGCATCGTCAGTGTTGCTACTTCGCGAACACCCGCTGGCTGTCCGGGGCTGCTTATTTTCGGTACTCTCCCTAGGGATGTCCGATTATTCGCAGCTGACCTACCTATATGACCTGTATATAGGTAGGTCGTTCGCTATCCGCAACCTGCGACCCGTCCGGTGGCCTCAGCTAGGCCCCCTTTGAGCCACCTCACGAGCTCATCAGACCAGATTCAAAGATCTTAACTAATTGCCATCTCAACCAGTGTCATCGACCACATAAGTTATCCATACATATATACACCGGCCTCCCCTGCATATTCGGTAGTGCACGGAGCTGTTGGCTTGCGCTTCTCTTTTCGGTCATCTTCCCGCAAGAAACGTTTCTTACACCGGTCGCCTTTGTATATACAGTTCGTACATAGCTGTTCGCTTGCTGGGCTCGGTTCTTGTCGTCTATTGCTCGTGTTACTCTTTGCGATCATCTTCCCGCTAGAGACGTTGGTCTTTCTGCTAACGCTGCCGCTACCATGGAAATTAATGCTGCTAACGAAATTCCAATGACCAGTGAGCAAAACAGGGTGTCTTTTTTGAAGCTTAAGTCAACGGAATTATGCGAGAAAATGAAAAGGTTAGCTACCGCTTGGCAGAATGAGTCGTCAGACTGTGACTACTACATGCTCGTGGTAAAGCAAGAGCAAGTCGAGAAGTTGATCAGCAAATTTGAGATGTTTCACGACGAGCTTGAGGAATTGGATCGAAGCGAAATTCACAGTGGTTTGTGTGACATTTTTGAGTCACTTGCAAGCTCGCTGAAGGCGGCGATTATGAGGGAAATGGCTAAGAGTAGCGGCCGCATGCCGTTTCATTCTACCTTGGCTGGAGGAAATACTACGGTTGAGTTTGCCGGCTCGCAATTTCTACCTCACCGTAGACAAGTACCATCCCTGCCTCCTATACAATTGCCGACGTTTAGCGGCGGGTATGCGAACTGGACGGATTTTTATTCAATGTTTGCCACCATCATCGACAGCCATCCGGACTTAACAAACATAGAAAAGCTCCAGCATTTGCGTTCCTGTCTGCGGGATTCGGCATTGGAGACTGTTCGGTCGCTGGAAATCTCAGATAGCAATTATGCTGTGGCATTAGATTTGTTGGAAAACAGATTCAATAATCGGCGATTGGTCTTTCAGGCACACATCAATGAGATCTTGGCGCTCCAGGCTGTGGAACCTGGGTCAGTGGTCATGCTTCGGGAGCTTTCAGACAAGTTCAATTCACATATGCGCGCGCTCCAGGGTTTGGGCACCACTGAGCAGATCGCAGGATGCATCGTCGTGCAGGAAATTCTCCGAAAACTGGATCCAGCGAGCCAAGAGAAGTGGGAGGAACGATTCAACGACCCCGCATTCGCAAACTTAATTCCGTCGTGGGAATCTATGGCCTCGTTCTTGGAGCAGCGGTGCAGATCATTGGAGACGATGGACTTTTCTATGGCAAGCTATGCGTTGAGCAATCAGGTGGGCAGAAGTAGAAAGCATAATAATTCTAGGTCCACATTGGTTACAACGAACCAAACCGTAGCACGCTGCGCGCTGTGCAACGATGGTGCTCACGAGGTCCAGCACTGCCAGAAGTTTAAAGCGCTGTCCCCCACAAATCGCCATAAAGAAGCCAAGCGGCTTTCGTTGTGTATAAATTGTCTCAGAACAGGGCATCGATTACTTCAGTGCACCTCGAGCAACTGTCGTACCTGCGGGGGTAGACACCATACCCTCCTTCATTTTGGTAGCCCTGAAGATACCGCAGTCCAAGGGAAATCAGCGCCGTATACTCCATCTCAGTCTGCACTGTCTGAGTCTACGCCGTCTGAGCATACCACTGCGCCCTCTACTTCAGCGGCTACCTCGTCTGCCCTTATTGCCCAAGATCTCAGGAATGGTGTTGTTTTACTTGCCACGGCCACGGTCTTAGTCAAAAATCGTTCCGGAGTTTTAGTTCCCTGCCGAGCGTTGCTGGATTCCGGCTCCCAGTTGCATCTAATAACTTCTCGTTTCGCGAATCAGCTTCAGCTTCGAAAAATGATATCATCGACTGCAGTCTCGGGAATAGGCGACTCTAGCTTCGTCACGGATGGATTTTCGGTCAACGTTAGCCTGCACTCTCGCTCATCGGATTACTCAACTCTCATCACTGCCATTGTAGCCTCTAGCATAACCGATCGACAGCCAAGCTTTGGAATTGACACTCAAAACTGGAACATTCCATCTGACATACCACTAGCTGATCCGGAGTTTTATAAGCCGCAGCGCGTCGATCTGCTAATTGGCGCAAGTCTGTTTTTCGAGCTACTGTGTGTTGGTCAGGTCAAGCTACTGCCAGGATTGCCTTCAATTCAGAAAACGCGCTTGGGATGGGTCGTGTCTGGAAGTTGTTCGCGTTTAAAAGGTTCCTCGTTGATGGTCTCTCGCGCTCGGGCCGTAGCTGCTGAGGATAATAGTCCAGAGGATCGGCTTGAGGTGCTTCTTCGGAGGTTTTGGGAGGTAGAAAATTGCATCGAACCAATAATAAAGTCTACCAAAGAAGAGCTAGATTGTGAAGCACACTTTGTGCAACATTTCCGTCGACTACATAAAGGCGATTATTGTGTTCGGCTGCCAGCAAAATATAATTTGGATCTCCTTGGAGAATCTTACAATCAAGCGCTTCGTAGATTCCTGACCCTTGAGAGAAAGTTAGATCGTCGCCCTGATGTTAAATCTCAGTATGCAGCATTTATAAAGGAGTACCTTGATTTAGGCCATATGTCTCAGGTTCCTACCCAGTCAATCAGCAACTGCCGATATTTTTTGCCTCACCATTGCGTCATGAAGGAAGATAGTTCTACGACCAAGCTTCGCGTCGTTTTTGATGGATCCGCTTCAACCTCATCTGGATATTCCCTGAACGACGTTTTAATGGCTGGTCCCGTAATCCAACCCAAACTGTTTCATATTCTTGCTCGATTTCGGTCATACGCCGTTGCGATTACGGGAGATATCTGTAAGATGTATCGTTGTGTAAGAGTCTCGACCGAGGATAGCAACTTGCAGTGTATTCTGTGGAGAAACTCCAGGGAAGAAGACTTGCGTGTGTTTCAATTGGACACCGTTACTTATAGGAAGAAGCCTGCCTCCTATTTATCTGTTGGCAATGGACGAGCAGATGGTGTTTCCAGTTGGAGCTGAAATCCTTCGCCGTGACTTCTACGTGGATGACTTGATATCTGGAGCCAGCTCGCAGGAGGAGGCTATCCGGATTCGGGAGCAAACTACTGGAATTTTGTCTAGAGGTCAGTTCAGATTGAGGAAATGGTGTTCGAACGTCCCTGCTGTGCTGGATGGAGTTCCGGAAGAGGACAAGGAAACATTTTTGAAGTTCGACGATGGCAGCCATGTGACTAAAACTTTAGGACTTGCGTGGGATCCGGTTTCTGATCTACTATTATTTTCGTTCTCGGCCCTTCAATATTCTTTGAATTCCTGCAGGCGCTCTGTTTTGTCATCCATAGCGCGATTCTACGATCCTCTCGGACTAGCTGGTCCAAAATCTTTCTCCAGCGTTTGTGCCAAGAGAAGTTGTCCTGGGATGAAAGCCTTCCAGTCGCACTGAACACCGAGTGGCAGGAAATATGCACCAGTTTTGGTCAGATTCGTCGACTTGAATTTCCTCGGCTTGTGCTCCTTCCAGACTCTACGCTGGAAATTCACGGATTTTGCGATGCCAGCATCGAGGCTTATGGTGCATGCATTTATGTCGTGTCCAAGCGTCAGCATTTCAGCAGTCACTTACTTTGTGCCAAATCTCGTGTGGCTCCTTTGAAGACACTTACAGTACCAAAGTTGGAGCTTTGTGGAGCGGAGTTGCTGGCTAGGCTCATATCTGAGATAGCTGGAATGAATGTATTCAAGGGACGGTGTTAGGGTTGGTGTGATTCTGCCGTTGCGCTCTCTTGGATTCGAGACGAGCCGTCAAGATTTAATATTTTTGTTGCAAATAGAGTGTCAACGATTCAGGAAATGACCGAAAAAATGGAATGGCGCTATGTTCCCACAGCTTTAAACCCAGCCGACATTCTGTCTCGAGGGGCTGAATGAGGGGCCGACTGAGCTGAATGAGTCACCTCTTTGGGCTCATGGTCCTCCATTTCTTTGCGGCTCCTCAGATGACTGGCCACCCACTGTGCTACCTGATAAGCCAGCCCTTGAACTTCGTCGGAAGGCTCTTCTGGTCAAATCGCCCTACATGCACATTATTGCTGATTCCAAGTATGCGAATTCATTTGCTTCTTTGCAACGCGTTTTCGGATACATTCACAAGTTTTGCAACCGAATTCGGCGCCCCGGACTCACTGTCTCAGACATTGAACATGGAACCCAAGTATTGCTACGACTAGTCCAGCGTACTCAGCTATGGGAGGACATGAAGTCACTGCGGGCAAGGGGAGCAGTCTCCTCATCGAGCTCAATCGCATCGTTATCGCCATTCATGGATCAGTTTGGACTTCTCAGGGTAGATGGTCGACTGAAAAACTCTTCGTTGGATTTTGATGGCCGTCATCCCATCATCTTGCCCAGCAGCCATCCACTGACTCTTGCAATAATCTCCCATTTTCATGAGCGGAATCTGCACGCTGGTCCTCGAGCTTTGCTTGGACTAATTCGATCCCAATATTGGCCTATTGGGGGGAGGAAGACGGTAAACAAGGCAGTAAACATGTGCGTAAGATGCTTTCGACTGAAGCCCAGGGTATTGGAGCATATTCAGCCAGGCTCCGTTTTTCACTTTCACAAAAGTTTTCCGATTTACTTTTGAAATCACATAAATTGGGGCTCTCTTTTTCCCATTCCGCAAGATTTCTTCGTTTTCAAAACGAAAACATTTTCGTTGACGAAATGAAAAGTAAACGGCTTTTTATACAACAAAACGAACCCTAATTGCAAAAGGAAAAAAATAGATGACTTATTGATGCATTAACATAAACTTGATACCTATATCAGGGTAATTTAACTTGTGCTTTTTTTATAAATAATTTTATTTCAACCCAACCTCAAATTTGGTTCGGACAAAATTGGCCACAGCAACAACAAATTTCGTTTTGGTGTAAGCAGCTGACCCATTCCGATTTGGTTATCGGAACGTTGGCAAGAAATCAATTTTTGCGTATAACAGCACAAATGTGCATGTAACAGCTCAGACTGTGCTTGTAACATGCGCTTAACAGAACATCTGGGTGAGCACAGCTGTTTCCCGCCCAATTTAATTCGGACTTCAAAATGTAAGTGCAGCAAATTAATTTTTTATTTCAAAATTACCGCTTTGTTCTTTATATCCAGGGGAAAGCATAAATCATCTCTTCAAGATGAAATCCTGGTGGGTTTTATGAAAGACAACCCGGACTTGGCAAAAGGATTTGTGAAGGGCGACCGAGTTGTTGTCGATGCCAAGTGGGCAGAGCTTTGCGGCGCTCTCAATGCTGTTGGGCCGCCAATCAAGGACGCATTGGGTTGGAAAAAGGTATGTGTTGCACAACAAAAGGTAGCACACTACTATATTCAATTCTACAATTTCAGGTTTGGGCAGATTGGAAAACAAACATCTGCAAGAAGATGGCGAAAAACAAATCAGAAACTCGAGCTACAGGTGGAGGGCCCTTCGCTCAGCAATCGCTTGGGGAATTGGAGGAGGAAGTGGCCAAGCTATGTGGCCTCTACGAAATGGTGGAAGGAGTAGGTGGGCCAGCGTATGGACTTCCCCCCCGTACGACCAAGGAGGCCGACACTGGGGTTAAGTGCGTGATGGAAGACCCCATTGAGGAGGAACCCTCAGAGAAGGACGAACCCTCAGAGAAGGACGAACCCTCAGAGAAGGAGGAGCCCATGCCGAAGCGCCGTCGAACTAGACCAGCGCAGACCATGGACCTCAACGATCTCTGCGCTGCTCAGCTGGATGAAATGTCGGCAATTTCCAAGAAAATTTCGGAACATTTCGAACGAATGGAATCGTTAGAGAAGGAGAAGCTCGAGGTCCAAAAGGCGCTTGTAGACAAATTTAGCCAAATTTTGGACAAATTTGCGAAATAATTAGTTTCCTATTAGTTTTTTTGTGAAACTTAGCTTTATTAGTTATAAAGAATATCGAATGACATAAAGAAGAAAACATGAAAAATTTTGCATTTTAATAAGGAATGGCCTGAGCTATTTCATCGCGTATAGATGATCCATTATTTTCAGTGTCGTCGAATTCATTTTCAGTGTCTAAAGGGTCGTCAAATCGAACATCCTCCTCGATTAAGACATTACGTCTTCTACAAATATTGTGCAGGGCACAGCATACATTTATAATTTGGCAACAAAATATTGGTGGGTAATTTAAAGTGCGTTGCAAGCAACGGAAACGGCTTTTAAGGACTCCAATGGTGCGTTCTATAATATTTCGTGCTCCAGTATGCTTTATGTTGAATCTGTGCTGATAGGTGGCTATCTCCGCGCTCCTATAAGGAGTCAGAACAAAACTCTCTAGAGCGTAGCCCGAATCAGCCAAAACAAACCCATTAATGGTCGTGGATAAATATTCCCTAGCAGGGGAGTGATTCCAAATGATGGAGTCATGGCAGGAACCAGGGTGCGTGGCATCAATAGCAATTATCTCCATGTTGCAGTTACACACCACCATGGCATTCATGCTATAAAATCATTTCCTATTATAGAACACGGAGTGGTTTTGTACAGGCTTTAGTATTCTGATGTGAGTTCCATCCACACAGGCACCAATTCGAGGCAATTTAAAGTTCCGATAGAAATATTCATATGATTGTTGCAATTGATGATTATTCATCTACAACGAAATTAACTCAATACATAACAGCCTGTCCATCAACGGAATACGTTTGTGAAGAATCTTTCCAAATGTACTGCGTCCAATGTTTATATGGTGGTCTTTGGCAACTGCCCACTGGTAGCAGCCAGTGGCGAGATATCACATTACTGAAGCCAATTGCGTAGAGGGAGATAACTTCCTGGTAACACCTTAATGGGGTTGAACTTTCTCCAAAATCATTTTGAAAGTTTTTTTGTCGATCCGAAATGACTTCACAAATCTGAAAGCTTTACCATTAGCAATTTAATTTTCAATACGCATGCTGTTACTCACAGTTCGTCAGACATGTTAAATACACAAGTGTTGCATCTAAGATGTCTAGATCTTCTTAGATCACGTAATTTCTGCAATCGTTTTGCTTCAAAACAAGCAATTGAAAAAATAAAAGGCATTTTAATCACGCTGTATTTTTACAAAGCAGCCAGGTCAGCTGTTTTTGTTTGCCAGAAACGATGAAAAAAGAAACATATCAATAAAAAAAATATGTGAAAACTGGAGCACCTTAAAACGAAATCGAAACGTTTTGGCTGAAAACGTAATCCGCAAAAGTAAATGAAAAACGGAGCCTGCCTGATTATGGCGGATCTTCCAAAGGAGCGGCTCGATGGTTCTCATGCCTTTGAGATCACAGGCGTGGACTTTTGTGGGCCGTTTTTCTACAAACCGGAGGAACGCAACAAGGCTCCAATCAAGTGCTACGTCTGCGTCTTCATTTGTTTCGCTACCAAGGCTGTTCATCTGGAGCTTATAAGGGACTTATCCACAGTTGCTTTTCTACATGGACTAAAGCGCTTCATATGTACCAGACGAAAGCCGCGGCAAATTTGGTCAGACAACGCAACCAATTTTGTCGGCGCTAAGAATGAGCTGATGGAATTAAAGCGCTTGGTCCTCAGCGATGACCATCAGAAGGCGCTGCTGGATTTTTGCTTGGTCGAGGCTATGGACTGGCATTTCATTCCTCCGCGCTCCCCTCATTTTGGTGGTCTATGGGAGGCTGCAGTGAAGACGGCCAAGTACCACTTCTACCGTGCGATAGGCAACTCGGTTCTTGGATTTGACGAGCTGCGGACGCTTTTGTGCCACATCACGGCAGTGATTAATTCAAGAACTTTACTTTCAATTTCAGAGAGCCCTGCCGATCTAGATGTTCTAACTCCAGCGCATTTCTTGAATGGTGGCCCTCCTGCTTCGTTCGCTGAGCCTGACGTCACGCAGCTAAACTTCGATCGCCTGGACGGCTGGCAGCGCGTTTCGTACCTGCAGCAGCTCTTTTGGTCTCGGTGGAAGGAGGAGTACATAACGTCACTGCAGCAGCGCTCAAAGTGGCGCACTGCGAAGCCTAGTTTAGCAGTCGCAGATTTGGTTCTTGTCAAGGATGAGAATCTTCCTCCCATGAAGTGGCCACTGGCAAGAGTGGTCGAGCTTTTGCCTGGACGAGATGGCGTTGCCCGAGTTGCTGTGCTGAAGACGTCATCTGGAATCACCAAGCGCGCCGTCAACAAGCTGTGCCTGCTGCCCCTTAAAGATGCTGTTGAAAGTCAGGCTTCCAACGGGGGGAGTATGTCGGGTCAAGCAGCTTAAATATTTTAAATTATTGCCAGTGGTGCGGCCCAAAGGAAATGCATTTTGGTGTTGTCGTTTCCAATGCCCCCACTGCAAAGATCATTTTCTACCGCATATGCGCATGCAGCGGAATTCTTTCGTCTACTTATGTCGCAATCTCTCGGACTCGGCTTAACAGCGTCCCCGAGCAGCTCTAACGCTCTCGGGCTATCATACGCTCTCGCTCGCGTCTAAGCTTGCTGCATAGGGCCGGCAATTTGGCCCGTCAGCCCTTGCATGGGCAGTCTTGAGCTAATCGTCGCAGCTATTAGACTAACATCCTCGCATCAATCGTTCGCCCCAATCATCCCCATATGTACATACGCGATAAGTTGGTTTACATATGCAAATAAATTGTGAATTATAAACAGCCTCTCGACTTTCATTAACTTCAAATTGCAACAGTTGTTAAAAACGCTTAATAGCTTAACATTGGTAATTGGTATTTTGGTAATTTTGTATGTAAAAATTTATATATTTGAAATATACACATGTTTATTTTATGTACAAAATAACATTAAAAATGTTTAAAAGTAGAACAAAAACTGGATACAATAAAAACTGTATTGAAACTATTCACTATTTAAATGGTAAAGTATATTACCTTTTTTGGATATCTTCAATTTGAGATTCAATGTAGTTTGGATTTGCCCATACATATTTCCACCTGTACGCATATTAGAAGGATAAGAAATTAACTTCAGTTAATGTTTATTAAAGAAAGTATATACGTCTTTATTTATATATAAAAAAACATATAAAATTAGATGTGTTGAATATTTAGTATAAAAAATAAAAGAAAAAAGTGTTACAAATAAATATATTAAATATACATATGTTAAAAGAGTAAAAACTGAATTTCACTCTAAAACTACTATACTGCTCCATTGATAACCAAAATCGGGTTTTTAAAAAAATAACGGTAGGATAGTTGATTTCCTCACCTACAAAAGCTCTCACCATCAACTTTATCAGAGAGTAAAGATAAAATGGCTACAGATTCTGTTTCCTCTAAAATTTATATTTTACTTGACAATATTGTGTTTTTTTTAATTAAAACAAATATAAGCACAAGAATGCTGTCCACCTGGTGAGTTGAATTTTGGTACAGCGGTGCTTGTATTTAAAAAATCAATTCTAATGTAATTTTTGCCGAACATTAAGTAACCTTTTTTTTACCTTTCACAGCCGTCCTGTCATAAACGTGCCACCAAAACTTCCAGATCGACCATCCTACTATGGTAGCAGCACCAACGGTCGGCAATACCGAGACGACTAAAAGGAATCGCACTTGAATTCCTCCTCCACATTGTATTATTGTTTATAAGTATTTTTACAGGTCTCAGATATACTGAGTATGATATGTATAAACTGAGCCATTGCGTAGTTCGAAATTGTGTAAATTTATATGTATATTCAATAGTCTGAAGTATCGTATCCTCATTAAATAGGATAAACTTTTTTCACGGCTTGTAAATTCTTATAAAAATAAAAGGTATTTGCTGCAAATATTTGAACCTTTTTAATATATTAGCACTAACATTGGCCCGTAGAATCATGTCCGGTAAATTGAGAGTCTGCGCCATCCACAATTTTTAATATACTAAAAATGGCAATAATAATTTAGAACTACCGCATCTAGCAGATTTAGCATAATCTGAATCAGTTTGGATCAGTTTTATAGCTTGAAGGAACAAATGAAATTGCTACCCAATATTTTGGGCCGCTAAATCCGAATCAGACGACAAAGTTCAGTTCGTTGGTTCGTTTTTTTTTTACCCGTTATTAAATTGTAATCAAAATTTTAAAACGTTTGATTAAAAAACGAGCGAACATAGCTAGAGCGAACGAGCGGCCCAACATATTCGGGTACATTTTTTTTCAGTTCCAGTACACATTTTGCTTCAGGGCATGGAAATCGATCTCGTTCTTGCCCTACTTATTCGTTGGATCCAATTTAAAACCATTCTTTTGAACTATAAATCTACACGTATACACCACGTACACGTATTACCACAGTCCTAGAATAATAAGACGAATGGTTTTTTCCTGAAATGATTAATCTTCAATGGGAGCTCATGCATATTATCTTGATTACTCTTATAATATAACCCATTTATTTATATTATTTTAAAGTATTTGTCTGGTAGGTTATGTATTAGAATTGCAGCATGCACCGGGACAGGGCTAAAAACAGCCAACTTCAACTTCGTCATTCGACCCTGGTAATGGCAGCCATGTTAGGGAATTTAAAAAACTTGGTGGCTTCCCACTGAGTTCTTATAATTCTTTAGCATTATGAAACACTGTACTCAGTAATTAGAAAAGATACCGATTTATACCAGAAAATTAAGTATTCATGTAGCGAACATGCAGGCGCAACAAAAATGGAGGGAAGCAAACAAACAAGCCGGGTAGAAAAATTCAATAATGAAGACAAAATTACTTGATGCTATTTCTTTACCGCATATAGTATGGATTAATATAATATTGGCGGCGATTTCTCCGTTCATGGGCTATTGGTGTCACTGGGATGTTTTATCCAACGCTAACGCGTGACTGCCAAAATCACATTCAGTGAAAAACAAAAAGATATATATGACGACGTTGCTCAACACTGAAATAGAGCGAAGCTAAAATTGTTTGCGGAAGGAAAAAAATTAACATATTTCAAGTCATTCGCTGATAGTTCTAATCAAAAAGACATTTTTCGTAGCTTCTGGGGGCGCCTCACACGCCTACGAAGACGGCGCGAAGAAATTCCCAAAGCTTCATTAATTAAGTCGAAAAACCTGAAATTTACCGCATGGCGATCCGGAATAACCCTTAAAACGGCTCTTGGAACTCCGTCTGGACCCTGGGAAGCATGGCAAGGATAGGTAAGACAAGGATGGCCACGGAGAAGGCGACGGGAGTTAAAATTCGCATGGAAACGCGGAAAAAAAGGGAAGGAGAAGCTAAATCCGCCATGCCGGTAGGAGTAAAGATGGCGGCAAAAACGGCTCCGCATCTTTTGGCTTCTAAACTGCTGTGCAAGAAACCAAACTTGTCGATGAACGTGTCGACAAACATGTCCACGAGCACGACAATAAGCATGACAGCAAACATTTCTACAACGAAAGAGAGAGAGAAGACTGACGCGGTTTGTTTGGCTTCCGTGAGTACGAAAAACGGAAACAACCGTAAAATCATCGCTAAAAAGTATTATGAGGGGCATAAAGGCCCATACATTGTTTGTATCGACAAAATGAGTGCGAATAATGCCAGAAATGCTATAAACCAGTTTGATCTATCCGATCTGCTGCTGAAACAGGGCATAAGCGATATCGAGGAGGTTGCTAGAATGGGCTATGGCAGGTGCAAGATTGTGTGCGGGTCGGCGGAGTGTGCAAACGGGTTAGTGGAAAACAGTGTTTTCGCTGCTCAAGGGTACTCAACCCGAATCTTTAGGCACTTCGTAAAAAAAGCAGGATTAATTATTGGGATCCCCGGGCACTACTCGGAGGAACAGCTAGCAGAGCTTGTAACCTCGGACATCCCAATTGAGGAGATAGTTCGGATTACGCGAAGGGATAGATCCTCGGGGGAACGTGTACCTACTGGCAGGGTGAAACTCTGGTTCAGAGGAGAGCAGTTACCAACCAAAATCAATTTTCTATATTCTAAAGTAGAAATGAAACCTTTTGTTCAGCTTATTCAATGTTTCAGGTGCTTTAGGTTTGGCCATCTGGCGCAACATTGCAAGAGTGGAGCGAAATGCTTCAAATGCGGAAAAGATCACAGCAAGGATATTATCTGCTCAGGGCTGGCCTGTGCTAACTGCAAGGGGGAACATGCTGCCACCCACCCGCAGTGTGAGGCCAGGAAAAAAGCGTACGCCATTCAAAAGTGTATGACACTAGAAAACCTAACTAGAGCTGAGGTCAAGGCTAGATATCCGATCCTTTTTGATAGAACTTCCCCCAACCTAAGGGATCGAGGGGAATTTCCCAGACCCAGTTGGCAGTCTAACCGCTCCCCTGAACTCCTAAAAAACAGCTCAGAGTCCGCCAGGGAAATTCATTCTGTCACCTCTTTCGCGGAAGTGACCAAATCCAATAGGGTTGCCGCCCGGAACGCAGAGGCGGCCAAGGCAGCAGCCAACATGGCAGAGTGGAAGAACTCAATAAACTCAGACTGCGTCCAAATGAGCGAGAAATTTGTTAGATCTTCATCCGTGGCATCTTCTCTGGCCCAGGATAAGCTAAACGCACTAGGAGCCAAACTCACAGCGTTCCTGACACACAACAACAACAAACAGCTCCTCTCAATGTTCCTAGACAACAACGCAATAGATATTGCCATCCTCTCAGAGATTTGGGTGCTGAACAACGCGGACTGCAGCATTTTAGAATATAACTTTTTCTGCAAGCCCAGAGAGGACGTCTACGGCGCGGTTGGCATCTACGTCAGGAAAAACATTCAATTCAGCATTTTAACGAGGGGGAACGTTGTGAGTTGCTACGGACACCGCAACTCTACAGTTATACCCGATACTAAGTCAGTATGGCTCACCTCCGGCAGACGCCGCTAATATTGGTTGGAAAAAGGTATGTGTTGCACAACAAAAGGTAGCACACTACTATATTCAATTCTACAATTTCAGGTTTGGGCAGATTGGAAAACAAACATCCGCAAGAAGATGGCGAAAAACAAATCAGAAACTCGAGCTACAGGTGGAGGGCCCTTCGCTCAGCAATCGCTTGGGGAATTGGAGGAGGAAGTGGCCAAGCTATGTGGCCTCTACGAAATGGTGGAAGGAGTAGGTGGGCCAGCGTATGGACTTCCCCCCCGTACGACCAAGGAGGCCGACACTGGGGTTAAGACCCCATTGAGGAGGAACCCTCAGAGAAGGACGAACCCTCAGAGAAGGACGAACCCTCAGAGGAGGAGGAGCCCATGCCGAAGCGCCGTCGAACTAGACCAGCGCAGACCATGGACCTCAACGATCTCTGCGCTGCTCAGCTGGATGAAATGTCGGCAATTTCCAAGAAAATTTCGGAACATTTCGAACGAATGGAATCGTTAGAGAAGGAGAAGCTCGAGGTCCAAAAGGCGCTTGTAGACAAATTTAGCCAAATTTTGGACAAATTTGCGAAATAATTAGTTTCCTATTAGTTTTTTTGTGAAACTTAGCTTTATTAGTTATAAAGAATATCGAATGACATAAAGAAGAAAACATGAAAAATTTTGCATTTTAATAAGGAATGGCCTGAGCTATTTCATCGCGTATAGATGATCCATTATTTTCAGTGTCGTCGAATTCATTTTCAGTGTCTAAAGGGTCGTCAAATCGAACATCCTCCTCGATTAAGACATTACGTCTTCTACAAATATTGTGCAGGGCACAGCATACATTTATAATTTGGCAACAAAATATTGGTGGGTAATTTAAAGTGCGTTGCAAGCAACGGAAACGGCTTTTAAGGACTCCAATGGTGCGTTCTATAATATTTCGTGCTCCAGTATGCTTTATGTTGAATCTGTGCTGATAGGTGGCTATCTCCGCGCTCCTATAAGGAGTCAGAACAAAACTCTCTAGAGCGTAGCCCGAATCAGCCAAAACAAACCCATTAATGGTCGTGGATAAATATTCCCTAGCAGGGGAGTGATTCCAAATGATGGAGTCATGGCAGGAACCAGGGTGCGTGGCATCAATAGCAATTATCTCCATGTTGCAGTTACACACCACCATGGCATTCATGCTATAAAATCATTTCCTATTATAGAACACGGAGTGGTTTTGTACAGGCTTTAGTATTCTGATGTGAGTTCCATCCACACAGGCACCAATTCGAGGCAATTTAAAGTTCCGATAGAAATATTCATATGATTGTTGCAATTGATGATTATTCATCTACAACGAAATGAACTCAATACATAACAGCCTGTCCATCAACGGAATAAGTTTGTGAAGAATCTTTCCAAATGTACTGCGTCCAATGTTTATATGGTGGTCTTTGGCAACTGCCCACTGGTAGCAGCCAGTGGCGAGATATCACATTACTGAAGCCAATTGCGTAGAGGGAGATAACTTCCTGGTAACACCTTAATGGGGTTGAACTTTCTCCAAAATCATTTTGAAAGTTTTTTTGTCGATCCGAAATGACTTCACAAATCTGAAAGCTTTACCATTAGCAATTTAATTTTCAATACGCATGCTGTTACTCACAGTTCGTCAGACATGTTAAATACACAAGTGTTGCATCTAAGATGTCTAGATCTTCTTAGATCACGTAATTTCTGCAATCGTTTTGCTTCAAAACAAGCAATTGAAAAAATAAAAGGCATTTTAATCACGCTGTATTTTTACAAAGCAGCCAGGTCAGCTGTTTTTGTTTGCCAGAAACGATGAAAAAAGAAACATATCAATAAAAAAAATATGTGAAAACTGGAGCACCTTAAAACGAAATCGAAACGTTTTGGCTGAAAACGTAATCCGCAAAAGTAAATGAAAAACGGAGCCTGCCTGATTATGGCGGATCTTCCAAAGGAGCGGCTCGATGGTTCTCATGCCTTTGAGATCACAGGCGTGGACTTTTGTGGGCCGTTTTTCTACAAACCGGAGGAACGCAACAAGGCTCCAATCAAGTGCTACGTCTGCGTCTTCATTTGTTTCGCTACCAAGGCTGTTCATCTGGAGCTTATAAAGGACTTATCCACAGTTGCTTTTCTACATGGACTAAAGCGCTTCATATGTACCAGACGAAAGCCGCGGCAAATTTGGTCAGACAACGCAACCAATTTTGTCGGCGCTAAGAATGAGCTGATGGAATTAAAGCGCTTGGTCCTCAGCGATGACCATCAGAAGGCGCTGCTGGATTTTTGCTTGGTCGAGGCTATGGACTGGCATTTCATTCCTCCGCGCTCCCCTCATTTTGGTGGTCTATGGGAGGCTGCAGTGAAGACGGCCAAGTACCACTTCTACCGTGCGATAGGCAACTCGGTTCTTGGATTTGACGAGCTGCGGACGCTTTTGTGCCACATCACGGCAGTGATTAATTCAAGACCTTTACTTTCAATTTCAGAGAGCCCTGCCGATCTAGATGTTCTAACTCCAGCGCATTTCTTGAATGGTGGCCCTCCTGCTTCGTTCGCTGAGCCTGACGTCACGCAGCTAAACTTCGATCGCCTGGACGGCTGGCAGCGCGTTTCGTACCTGCAGCAGCTCTTTTGGTCTCGGTGGAAGGAGGAGTACATAACGTCACTGCAGCAGCGCTCAAAGTGGCGCACTGCGAAGCCTAGTTTAGCAGTCGCAGATTTGGTTCTTGTCAAGGATGAGAATCTTCCTCCCATGAAGTGGCCACTGGCAAGAGTGGTCGAGCTTTTGCCTGGACGAGATGGCGTTGCCCGAGTTGCTGTGCTGAAGACGTCATCTGGAATCACCAAGCGCGCCGTCAACAAGCTGTGCCTGCTGCCCCTTAAAGATGCTGTTGAAAGTCAGGCTTCCAACGGGGGGAGTATGTCGGGTCAAGCAGCTTAAATATTTTAAATTATTGCCAGTGGTGCGGCCCAAAGGAAATGCATTTTGGTGTTGTCGTTTCCAATGCCCCCACTGCAAAGATCATTTTCTACCGCATATGCGCATGCAGCGGAATTCTTTCGTCTACTTATGTCGCAATCTCTCGGACTCGGCTTAACAGCGTCCCCGAGCAGCTCTAACGCTCTCGGGCTATCATACGCTCTCGCTCGCGTCTAAGCTTGCTGCATAGGGCCGGCAATTTGGCCCGTCAGCCCTTGCATGGGCAGTCTTGAGCTAATCGTCGCAGCTATTAGACTAACATCCTCGCATCAATCGTTCGCCCCAATCATCCCCATATGTACATACGCGATAAGTTGGTTTACATATGCAAATAAATTGTGAATTATAAACAGCCTCTCGACTTTCATTAACTTCAAATTGCAACAGTTGTTAAAAACGCTTAATAGCTTAACATTGGTAATTGGTATTTTGGTAATTTTGTATGTAAAAATTTATATATTTGAAATATACACATGTTTATTTTATGTACAAAATAACATTAAAAATGTTTAAAAGTAGAACAAAAACTGGATACAATAAAAACTGTATTGAAACTATTCACTATTTAAATGGTAAAGTATATTACCTTTTTTGGATATCTTCAATTTGAGATTCAATGTAGTTTGGATTTGCCCATACATATTTCCACCTGTACGCATATTAGAAGGATAAGAAATTAACTTCAGTTAATGTTTATTAAAGAAAGTATATACGCCTTTATTTATATATAAAAAAACATATAAAATTAGATGTGTTGAATATTTAGTATAAAAAATAAAAGAAAAAAGTGTTACAAATAAATATATTAAATATACATATGTTAAAAGAGTAAAAACTGAATTTCACTCTAAAACTACTATACTGCTCCATTGATAACCAAAATCGGGTTTTTAAAAAAATAACGGTAGGATAGTTGATTTCCTCACCTACAAAAGCTCTCACCATCAACTTTATCAGAGAGTAAAGATAAAATGGCTACAGATTCTGTTTCCTCTAAAATTTATATTTTACTTGACAATATTGTGTTTTTTTTAATTAAAACAAATATAAGCACAAGAATGCTGTCCACCTGGTGAGTTGAATTTTGGTACAGCGGTGCTTGTATTTAAAAAATCAATTCTAATGTAATTTTTGCCGAACATTAAGTAACCTTTTTTTTACCTTTCACAGCCGTCCTGTCATAAACGTGCCACCAAAACTTCCAGATCGACCATCCTACTATGGTAGCAGCACCAACGGTCGGCAATACCGAGACGACTAAAAGGAATCGCACTTGAATTCCTCCTCCACATTGTATTATTGTTTATAAGTATTTTTACAGGTCTCAGATATACTGAGTATGATATGTATAAACTGAGCCATTGCGTAGTTCGAAATTGTGTAAATTTATATGTATATTCAATAGTCTGAAGTATCGTATCCTCATTAAATAGGATAAACTTTTTTCACGGCTTGTAAATTCTTATAAAAATAAAAGGTATTTGCTGCAAATATTTGAACCTTTTTAATATATTAGCACTAACATTGGCCCGCAGAATCATGTCCGGTAAATTGAGAGTCTGCGCCATCCACAATTTTTAATATACTAAAAATGGCAATAATAATTTAGAACTACCGCATCTAGCAGATTTAGCATAATCTGAATCAGTTTGGATCAGTTTTATAGCTTGAAGGAACAAATGAAATTGCTACCCAATATTTTGGGCCGCTAAATCCGAATCAGACGACAAAGTTCAGTTCGTTGGTTCGTTTTTTTTTTACCCGTTATTAAATTGTAATCAAAATTTTAAAACGTTTGATTAAAAAACGAGCGAACATAGCTAGAGCGAACGAGCGGCCCAACATATTCGGGTACATTTTTTTTCAGTTCCAGTACACATTTTGCTTCAGGGCATGGAAATCGATCTCGTTCTTGCCCTACTTATTCGTTGGATCCAATTTAAAACCATTCTTTTGAACTATAAATCTACACGTATACACCACGTACACGTATTACCACAGTCCTAGAATAATAAGACGAATGGTTTTTTCCTGAAATGATTAATCTTCAATGGGAGCTCATGCATATTATCTTGATTACTCTTATAATATAACCCATTTATTTATATTATTTTAAAGTATTTGTCTGGTAGGTTATGTATTAGAATTGCAGCATGCACCGGGACAGGGCTAAAAACAGCCAACTTCAACTTCGTCATTCGACCCTGGTAATGGCAGCCATGTTAGGGAATTTAAAAAACTTGGTGGCTTTCCACTGAGTTCTTATAATTCTTTAGCATTATGAAACACTGTACTCAGTAATTAGAAAAGATACCGATTTATACCAGAAAATTAAGTATTCATGTAGCGAACATGCAGGCGCAACAAAAATGGAGGGAAGCAAACAAACAAGCCGGGTAGAAAAATTCAATAATGAAGACAAAATTACTTGATGCTATTTCTTTACCGCATATAGTATGGATTAATATAATATTGGCGGCGATTTCTCCGTTCATGGGCTATTGGTGTCACTGGGATGTTTTATCCAACGCTAACGCGTGACTGCCAAAATCACATTCAGTGAAAAACAAAAAGATATATATGACGACGTTGCTCAACACTGAAATAGCGCGAAGCTAAAATTGTTTGCGGAAGGAAAAAAATTAACATATTTCAAGTCATTCGCTGATAGTTCTAATCAAAAAGACATTTTTCGTAGCTTCTGGGGGCGCCTCACACGCCTACGAAGACGGCGCGAAGAAATTCCCAAAGCTTCATTAATTAAGTCGAAAAACCTGAAATTTACCGCATGGCGATCCGGAATAACCCTTAAAACGGCTCTTGGAACTCCGTCTGGACCCTGGGAAGCATGGCAAGGATAGGTAAGACAAGGATGGCCACGGAGAAGGCGACGGGAGTTAAAATTCGCATGGAAACGCGGAAAAAAAGGGAAGGAGAAGCTAAATCCGCCATGCCGGTAGGAGTAAAGATGGCGGCAAAAACGGCTCCGCATCTTTTGGCTTCTAAACTGCTGTGCAAGAAACCAAACTTGTCGATGAACGTGTCGACAAACATGTCCACGAGCACGACAATAAGCATGACAGCAAACATTTCTACAACGAAAGAGAGAGAGAAGACTGACGCGGTTTGTTTGGCTTCCGTGAGTACGAAAAACGGAAACAACCGTAAAATCATCGCTAAAAAGTATTATGAGGGGCATAAAGGCCCATACATTGTTTGTATCGACAAAATGAGTGCGAATAATGCCAGAAATGCTATAAACCAGTTTGATCTATCCGATCTGCTGCTGAAACAGGGCATAACCGATATCGAGGAGGTTGCTAGAATGGGCTATGGCAGGTGCAAGATTGTGTGCGGGTCGGCGGAGTGTGCAAACGGGTTAGTGGAAAACAGTGTTTTCGCTGCTCAAGGGTACTCAACCCGAATCTTTAGGCACTTCGTACAAAAAGCAGGATTAATTTTTGGGATCCCCGGGCACTACTCGGAGGAACAGCTAGCAGAGCTTGTAACCTCGGACATCCCAATTGAGGAGATAGTTCGGATTACGCGAAGGGATAGATCCTCGGGGGAACGTGTACCTACTGGCAGGGTGAAACTCTGGTTCAGAGGAGAGCAGTTACCAACCAAAATCAATTTTCTATATTCTAAAGTAGAAATGAAACCTTTTGTTCAGCTTATTCAATGTTTCAGGTGCTTTAGGTTTGGCCATCTGGCGCAACATTGCAAGAGTGGAGCGAAATGCTTCAAATGCGGAAAAGATCACAGCAAGGATATTATCTGCTCAGGGCTGGCCTGTGCTAACTGCAAGGGGGAACATGCTGCCACCCACCCGCAGTGTGAGGCCAGGAAAAAAGCGTACGCCATTCAAAAGTGTATGACACTAGAAAACCTAACTAGAGCTGAGGTCAAGGCTAGATATCCGATCCTTTTTGATAGAACTTCCCCCAACCTAAGGGATCAAGGGGAATTTCCCAGACCCAGTTGGCAGTCTAACCGCTCCCCTGAACTCCTAAAAAACAGCTCAGAGTCCGCCAGGGAAATTCATTCTGTCACCTCTTTCGCGGAAGTGACCAAATCCAATAGGGTTGCCGCCCGGAACGCAGAGGCGGCCAAGGCAGCAGCCAACATGGCAGAGTGGAAGAACTCAATAAACTCAGACTGCGTCCAAATGAGCGAGAAATTTGTTAGATCTTCATCCGTGGCATCTTCTCTGGCCCAGGATAAGCTAAACGCACTAGGAGCCAAACTCACAGCGTTCCTGACACACAACAACAACAAACAGCTCCTCTCAATGTTCCTAGACAACAACGCAATAGATATTGCCATCCTCTCAGAGATTTGGGTGCTGAACAACGCGGACTGCAGCATTTTAGAATATAACTTTTTCTGCAAGCCCAGAGAGGACGTCTACGGCGCGGTTGGCATCTACGTCAGGAAAAACATTCAATTCAGCATTTTAACGAGGGGGAACGTTGTGAGTTGCTACGGACACCGCAACTCTACAGTTATACCCGATACTAAGTCAGTATGGCTCACCTCCGGCAGACGCCGCTAATATTAAACGACACGACAAAGAGTGCGTGCGAGAGAGACAGAAAATCAGTCTGAGCGTGACGTCACGCGCTGCGTAGCCACTGCAAATTGATTTGTTTCCTTTGGCTATAAAAATGATCTGATCTGATCCAGATTCAGCAATCAGATAGATATGGTCGTTATCTATGATTCTGCGTTTTTAGTTTTCTCGAATCTGCTATATTGTGCATGCAACAGATTTTCGTCCTTTGTGTAGGCGGAAGGAGGTGGGGCGAAATTTTGAGAAATACGTTTTATAGTGAGATCAAACAGGAGTGCGGATACTAAATTTGGTTACTCTAGCGTTAATAGTCTTTGAGATTTGTGAATACCCCCAGATTTTCGTCCTTTGCGGGGGCGGAAAGGGGTGTGGCGAAATTTTTAAACAAACTTATCTCGGTACGATATATTAGGAGTCTGGATACCAAATTTGGTTGCTCTAGCTTTTATAGTCTCTGAGATCTAGGCGCTAATGTTTTACTCTAAGCAAAGCCGCCTATGCTACGTGTGTGTTAGAGAGAGACAGGGCGAGAAAAAATGAAATTGTTTTCTTGATGCTGGCTATAATAATAATACGATCAAATTCAGATTCTGCAGTCTTAAAGATATGGTCATTCTCTACAATTCTGCGTTTTTGGTTTTCTCATATCTTTAAAATTGTGGATGCCACAGATTTTCGTCCTTTGTTGGCGGCGGAAGTGGGCGGGGCGAAGCTTTGAAATATTTTTGTAGCAGTGACATATCACAGAAGTCTGGATACAAAACATCGTTGCTCTAGCTCTTATAGTCTTTGAGCACTAGGCGCTGAAGGGGACGGACAGGCGGACAGACGGACGGACGGACAGACGGACAGGCGGACAGACGGACGGACGGACAGACGGACAGACAGACATGGCTCAATTGACTCGGCTATTGATGCTGATCAAGAATATATATACTTTATGGGGTCGGAAACGATTCCTTCTGGACGTTACACACATCCATTTTCACCACAAATCTAATATACCCCAATACTCATTTTGAGTATCGGGTATAAAAATAGAGAACGACTTGGAAATTTTAGGAATAAAAACATTAAACCTCAAGAGCAATTTCAATATTTTTAGCATATATGCACCGCCATCAACAACAGTTTCACAGTTTAAATCGGGCACAAAAAAGGTTTTCGAATTCGCGGCTTCGCTTGACATACCCTCAACAGTGGGCGGGGACTTCAACGCTAAGTCTTCTATCTGGAAAAATCCGATCTGTGATCGCAAGGGTCGCAGCATTGAGAATTCCACCCGAGAGGCCGGATTTATCTGCCTAAACGACGGTTCCCCAACCTTCTCCAGGAGCCCATCTCAATTCTCTGTTCTTGACCTTTCTTTTTCGAACTACAGAAATGGAACTATTAACTGGCAAGTCCTTAAAACAAAAATTACGAACAGCAACCACTTCCCAATTGTAATATCAGTGCAAGGCCTAAATGCCCCCCTCCAAGGCAAGAAGATCCTTCACAACAGAATAGCCCGAATTCTGGGTGCAAGTGACTTCTCAAATCTGGAGGAGCTCAATGAAAAAGTGAAATCCCTGACCTTAAAAAACACGGTCACATTCCCAAGCAAGAACAATTACGTTGCTAAGAAATGGTGGAACGAGGAAACGGAAAAACTTTTTCGCGTGAGAAACGCTTGCAGGCAAAAATTCTACCTCACCGAAAAATTGGCTGATGCTAGAGCAACCTTAGAAGCTGACAAAAATCTACAAAATCACGTAAAATATCTTAGAAAGAGCAACTTTTCCAAGTTTACAGAAGAGGTCTCTTCATCGCCCTCTATGTGGAGCAGGGTGAAGAACATACAAAAATACGGTCAAATCAAAAATGTAGGGAACAAATGGACGAACGAAGATGGCACAAACTTTTTCAAAGTTAAAGTAACCCCATCCACGTCAAACAGTAGGCCCCCTAAGAAAATTTCTGCCCCTTTGTTAGGACCAGACCACCCGGAACCCCTGGAACTGGAAGAATTCCTGGCCTTCCTAAAAACCAGGAACCCTTATTCGGCTAGAGGCCTTGATGGCATCTCGTTCAGGATGCTTCAAAAGCTACCAAATGGAAAAAAACAAGACATTTTTGAAATTATAAATAAGGTATGGCTGAGTGGCGTCATCTCTAAAGTCTGGCGCAGGATAAAAGTGGTACCCACTTTTGGACGAGCACATAGCAAACTGTGACCTGCTGCCGGTCAGGTCCTATGCCTTCAGGAGAAACAGGTCCACGGCTCTTTGCATCAACGACCTTATCAACAAAGTTCTGGCGCTGAAAGCGAGGGGTTGTCAGGTTGTCGCAGCTTGTCTAGATCTACAAAGAGCGTTCGACTGCGTAAGAGTGGACACACTCGATGATGATGACTTTTTCATAGTTTGTTTTCATAAAGACGTATCCATTGCGAAGCGGGTGCTGGCGACAGTATAGATAAGTTCAAGGAAAAATGCAATAGGCTAAACTTGTCATTCAATCCGGTGAAGTCTAAAGTGATTTACTTCAACAATCGTAGAACTGCGCTAAATATCTCGCATCAAGGAGTTGAGATCAGACAAGTAGAGCAGATCAAATACCTAGGCAGGACTATCTCAGCAAACAACTCAGCCTCTGGTCACATTGATCTGGCCATCTCGGAATCGAACAGAATCTGTGCGTTTCTCAGATTACTCAGTGGGTGCCACTATGGTATCAGCCCTAAAAGAGGGCTTATATTTTACAAGGCATTCGTCAGAAGTAGGCTAGAGTACGCGTGCTCGTCATTCTGCAACCTGTCCAAATCTGCCTTGGCCAAAATCAAATCCCACTGCAACCATCACCTCAGAAAGTCGCTGGGTCTGATAATCTGCACTCCCGTTCCTATCATATATCACATGGCAGGAGAACTTCCCCCGGACTACAGGATGAGATTCCTGGCGGCGAAAGAGTTGGTTAAGGTGTTTGCATTCAATCTCCCAGCAAGTGAAACGGTGTCAGCAAATAGGGATTTAAATACGGGCTACGCTAAGGCATATCGGGAGTTTGGCAGCATAATAGATAGAGTTAATAGCATAATAGATAGACAGAGTAAGGCAATGTTATAATTGTGGCAGACTTGGTCACACTTCGGCCAGATGCAAATCAGCTAGGAGGTGCTATAAATGCGGAGTCGAGGAGTGCAATGGGTCGTGCATTGGTCTCAAGTGTATCCTTTGCAATGGGAAAAATCACTCAGCTAGGGACAGACTGATGTGCCCAGTATGGGAAAAGGAGATGGACATTAACAAAATAATGAAAATCAAAAAAATCGCGCGTAAGGAAGTGCTTAGCACTTACTCAATCCATCAAAACTTTTCGCTGTTAGATAATTATGAAAAAAACTATCCAAAACTAGACATAAATGAGGATAATGTTCAAAACAAAAACGGTAAAGCAAATGAAGTTTAAAAAAAACACAGTTATGCGAGCAGGTTAGTGCAGAGACCTTTGGTTCCTGCACAAAAACCCCACTATCACTTAGAATCATATACCAACGATTCTAGTAATCACGTACCATTTTTCGAAAACAAAGAACTAAAAGAAAACAAATTTACCATTCAACAGATGGTTGACATGTTGTCTCGTTCAGTCGACTCAAATGATTCGTCACATCCATCAAAAAAAGTGACCAGTACAAATGATAACAATATGGAACATAATGCAGACAGAAAAATGAACAAACAGAGAGAAACGAACCTTTTTAAAACATCTAAATAAATATGAAATTTTTACAACATAACATTCAATCTATTAAAGCCAATAAAAACGACCTAGAATTCTACTTAAACAATGAAAACTTCGACTTTGCCATTCTGGCTGAAGTTTTCTCTCACGATCTCCGTTTTAGGAAACTAGCCAACTTCAATATGTTAGAAAAACATAGAGAGGACGGTTATGGAGGAGTGGCGATAGCCTATAAAAAAGACTTAAGAGTTAACAGACTGATATATGAGACAGAGCAAGATATAATTATAGCAAGGACCATTAACAACAAAGATAAATTTTTTATCACCTCAGTATATTTTGAACCTTTGTTGTCTCTTGCATCCTTCAAACAAGCGATTGACAATCTCCTTGAATATTTAGATGCATTCGGAAAAGTCATAATTGCAGGAGATTTTAACGCAAGACATACCTTTTTTGGAGACAGAACCAACAGTGGAAAGGGAACTTTTCTCATGCAAGCTATGTCAAATGCTGGCTATAGTCTAGCAAATGACCACAGTCTCACATTCAGAAGACACATCGACTCAACATCAGGGTCTGTGCTCGATTTAACTTTCACAAAGGGCGAAGAACAATATCGAAGAACATCCAACAGGAAATAAAAGCAGCTACTTATGAAATCAAAAACAAATGTCCAAAATTATGGTGGGACGAGAATTTAGCCAAATTATTCAGGGAGTTTGCAGAGTCGCAGAAGAACCCTCCTTTCAAAATTATTGTTCTGCTGTTAACCTCAAGGTTAAATGGAAAAAATCTGTTAAAATTGCCAAAAGAACTAGCTATGCCAGGAAGTTAACAGAGTTAAATGTGAAATCGAGCTCAAGAGAAGCCTGGAGATTCCTCAGAAATCTAAAAAACTGTCAAGAGGACACCCCAGAAGTTTTCGACCCTGACAAAGCTGGGCCATACCTGGAATCCCTTAACGAACAAATAACCTCAGAAGCAAAGGATGTAGACGAAGAAATGTACTCAACCAAGAACAATGAAAATCCTTTCTTTTCCTTGGAAGAGTTAGAGGCTGTGTTAGTCAGAAACAGAAAAATGGCAGGAGGATTAGATCACATCACATACGAGATGCTGAGTGCTCTTAACACTAGTATAAAGACAGAACTTGTACATTTTTACAACCGTCGAGTGGCTATGTGCGATTTTCCAGTCGAATGGAGATCTATCAGAATTGTACCAATACCGAAAAAAAACATGGATCTGACTGACTTAAAACATTTTCGACCCATATCCCTCATTTCGGTTCTAGCCAAGACAGTAAACGGCATGGTGAAAGCCAGGCTAGAAAAGCATATACAAGAAAACAAGATTATACCCTACAGATCTTATGCATACCAATGTATAATGTCATCAATGTGGTAGCGGCAAAGAAAAAGAACAAGGAACACGTTACTCTTGTGGTTGTTGACCTCAACAATGCCTACAATTGTGTCAACCTGAAATTCCTAAAAAGACTAATGGAAAATGAGTGTTTTCCTAAAACATACATTGACTGGATCATCAGTTTTATGTCAATGAGACTACTGAAAATACGGGAAGCTGTTCAGGTAGTTCAGGGAGGAATCCCACAGGGCTCTTGTCTGTCGCCCCTCCTTTTTAATGTATACACAAAAAGACTACATCAGATCAGTGATGGAAATACTCATATGATGCAATTTGCAGATGACTTCGTTATAATCTCTCATAACAGAGAGTTTACTGTAGCGGTTGAAAACCTTAATAAAAAACTAAATGACTTTAACCTTCTATGTGGTGATCTCGGTTTTAGCTTCAACCCAAGCAAATCTGCAGCAATGAATGTAGGAAAAGGACAGGTCAGAGCAGTAAATATTTCTGTTGGAAATGTGCCTATACCAAATCGAAAAGATATCCGTTTCTTAGGCAGACTGATTAGCGCAAACATGTCAAATGTCAGTCATGTAAAAATGGTTAAAGAACAAACAAAAAATGGCAACAGACTCCTCCAGCTTGCGACTACTATCAAATCAGGTCTAAAACCTAAAATAAGTACCAACATCTTCAAAGCTTTTATTAGAACAAAACAAGAATATGCTATCACAAGTTTTTCAGACATAGGATCTGGAGCAAGCAAAGATATAGAAATAGCGCAAGCTAAATCACTCAGAAGGTGTGTTGGGGAGTCACCTGACACAAGCAAACACGAAATTTTTGTCCTCGCTGGTGTAATGCCACCTGTTTTCAGGGCGAAATGGCTTACAGCCAAAGAACTGCTTAAAGTTAAAAGGTTCAATCCAACAATGTTTGACGAGCTAATACGCTCAAAAGCTGATACGAGTTACACACGTACTTTAAGAGAATTTAAATTTATCTTTGTAAACACTCAAGACTGTGATAGTGTTAACACATGTAACAAAATCCATGTATTAGATACATTTTTAACTAAGGGTAAGGAAGAATACTCGAATGAAGAAATAAAAACTATATTTTATGAGATTCTGAAAAAGTACAGAAAGGACGACTGGAACATTCTACCAACAGATGCCTCAGTTACAGAAAGTAGATGTGGCATAGGAATATTAGAATGGCCTAGTGGAAATATCCACAAGTACAAAATAGAAAATAGAAAAAGGCCTGCGAACTATGTCTTAAATATAATTACAAAAAGGCTGTGATTTTAAGTGATGGATTAGGAGCTATTAATTTAATTAAAAATAAGAATACAGACTCGTACCTAGTGAATGATATTCACAACATAATTAACCAATCAGACATTCAGAAACTTCACATTCTATGGGTCCCTGGTCACAAGGGTGTGGCCATCAACGAAACGGCTGACATAGCAGCAAAGGCTGCTACAAGTGAGGGGGTTACAATAAATATAAAATACAGCTACAAGGAGGCTCAAAGAGAAATAAGGATCTTTTTAGTATACAAATGGAATGAGGACTACAGGATGAAGTGCAGGACGAAGGGATCCAGCCTCATAGACATATTTCCAGACATACCCAGTAAACCCTGGTATTATTCTCTTAAATGGAATGCTAAAAGCATCAATACCATTAACAGACTTATGACAAGACACACATACGACAAAGTCTTCCTACACAGAATCAAAGCAATTGACTCAAATATCTGTGAAACGTGCAATGTAACTGAATATGCCGAACACCTGATCTTCGATTGCCAAAGATTTGCCGGGCTCAGAAGGAAATTCAAAATCTTTAAATATTATAACAATTTACATCAATTATTAATCAAAATAGAGCCGCTACATCTCAGAGAGCTGCCAATCTTCATCAAAACTGCTGACTTAAACTTTTGACCCCTTTTTTCTTCATCATGTTATAAAGTAAATTCAGTTTATTTTCTAAAACAGTTAAGTAATTTTTTTTTTTTTTTTTATATACCGACCTGTCAAACTCGCCAAACTACATCACCAGTATCTGATCAATGTGGCTACAGTGCTACGATCAAAATCCGATCATCCTTGAGATGATTTAAAAAAAAAAAAAAAATAATAATGAATTTCCCGTACCATGTGACGGAATTCTGAGACTTTTTTGTGGACGTTGACATGCAATGACTGCATCTTTCAAGAGGCGATGCAGTTACTGCACCGTCAAGTGGCCCGTGGGACACCAGCAGAAGGCTGTTACGCGCGGATCCCAGGCAAAACGCAGCCCTCCTCCCGCCCAACCGACCGAGGGGCGCTGCCGCATGACGCGCGGTGCGTAGCCGAACCAAACGCGAACATGCAAGAAAGATAGCTATTAGACTAACATTCGAGGAAAATTAGTACTAAACTTACTAAGAAACTAAGCATGCAATCAAAATACAAATACCACTACAATTACTAATTACTAGAAAGGTGTGTAAGGATGAGTAATTTAATAAGAGGAAGAGAATTAGTGGTGGATATAATATGGTAGAGGGAATTATAATCCGAGCATAAGACCCTAAACGGTTCATGCAAGGAATAATTCGATCTACAAAGTGGAAGGAACAACGGTATAATATTTTTACTCAGTCTAATAGGAATCGTGAAGCTTATGCGGCTCAACAGATCAGGGCTGTCTATGTCACCCCCGATCAAGTTGTGCATAAATATCACGCCAAGCATTTTTCTACGGTTAACTAAGGATGGGAGGTTTACTAATAGTAGTCTACTAGAGTAAGATGGGAGTCTTACACCCGCATCCCAGTTGAAGCCCCGCAGAGCAAAGAGTAAAAAGTTTTTCTGTACTGATTCCATACGGTCCTGGTGTACTTTGTACTGAGGCCACCATACACAGGAGCCGTATTCTAAGATCGGACGAACAAGCGAGGTATAGAGAGTTTTTTTTATATAGGGGTCGTCAAATTCCTTTGACCACCTCTTTATAAACCCAAGCACGCCCATGGCCTTATTTACCATGGTAGAAATGTGTTCGGAAAACTTTAACTTGGGGTCATTGCATTTCGAGGCATTAAGGTGTAACAAGTTTGCAGAACACCATGACTGAAAGTTATTGAGATCGGATTGCAAGCGAGAATGAAATGAAATGTCCTTGTACTGGACACAGAGTTTAACATCATCCGCATACATAAGTACTCGAGAGTATGTTAATACTGAAGGCAAATCATTAATAAAGAGTGTGAAGAGTAAGGGGCCTAGATGGCTGCCCTGTGGTACTCCCGAAGAAACCTTTACTGGTGAAGAGAGGGAGTTTTTGAAGAGGAATCTTTGAGAACTGGAACAAAGATAGCTAGAAATCCATCTCAGGAGGTTGGGCGGAAACCCTAAAAGGTCAAGCTTATGTGCTAGAAGGGAATGGTTTACAGAGTCGAATGCTTTACTGAAGTCGGTGTAAATAACATCCGTCTGTAAGTTACATTGAAAGACTTTAATAATGAAAGAGGTAAACTCTCGTGGTTCGTGCTGAGTGAGAGATATAAGTGACTTGCAGAGATGTTGCAAGTGCGGAGTTAAGACTTTCTCAAACATTTTCGGAATAACGGATAACTTTGCTATACCTCTATAATTTTTTGCATCAGACTTGCTACCTTTTTTGTGGAGAGGAATTATAAACGATTCCTTCCAGATCGGGGGGAAGCAAGAAGAATCAATGGACAGGGTGAATAGTTTAAGCAAAGGTCCACACAGAGCCTCGGCGCAGTACCTGAGTACACAACCTGGAACCCCGTCTGGACCCGGTGAAAACACCGGCTTAACTAGTCGAAGATCATGAAGTAGGGAACATTCATTTAACAAGGGACTGAAAATGCCGTTCGACCTCGGTAAACCGTATGGGTACGGATGACCAGAGTAGCTTTCCTCAGAATAGGTGGTTTGGAAGAATTGGGCAAAAAGATCGGCAATTGCCTGATCATTATTTGCCGACGTATTACAAAATGATAGCGAGGATGGGTGTGCGGACGTTCTACGCTTACTGTTTACGAAGCTGTAAAACTGTTTAGGGTCCTGAGAAAAACGTATCCTGCATCGAGATAGGTAGTTCTTATAGCATTGAGCATTAAGAACTGAAAAGTTTGACCGAGCTAATACATAGCGAGAGTGAGAAGTAGGAGAACCCACTTCTTGAAATTTTTTATAAAGTCTTGATTTTAAGTTTTTTAGACTGGATAACTCTTTGGTAAACCAAGGGGGCTTTCCAGATCTAGTCGGACAAGAAAGCGGGACACAAGAATCGAAAAATGTGCCAAGAGCATTGTAAAAAATGTTTGTGCCTTTTATGATATCAGTGCACAAGTACAAAGCGGACCAATCAAAATCCCTAATGAGGTTATTAAGCTTCGCAAACTCGGCTTTACGAAAGCAGCGGACACGTTCGGGCAGCCTACTCGACCGATCCAATACAGTTGGTCCTATATCTAGCGACACCTCGAAAGTAGGGTGGTAGGCGTCTTCAGGTATAGTGAGCGGAAGGGCTCGGGTTAACAACACTATGGTCGGATCCGATACAAAGCACAGATCAAGCAATCGACCCAAGGAATTTTTCACATGGTTGACTTGAGACAGGGATAGGTCAAGCAAGCCGTCAACAAAGTCATGTCGTGACATGGGCACTAGGATACTAGACTCGTTTACCGAAGACCAAACAGTTCCTGGCAAGTTGAAGTCACCAAGAACTATCATACGATCTTTATCAGATAGCGAGGAAGAAACAGCGGTTAAAGCGGACAAGTGCTGCTCATAAATTGAAATATCCGAAGAAGGTGGGATATACGAGCAAGTAATGAATATAGCGAAAGCGGGAAGAATCAGTTTTACACACAGGAATTCCAGTTCCTGTTGAACTTGGACTGTGAAGTGTTCCGACGTGAAGTAAGAGTCCACTGCAATTAGAACCCCCCCTGCCCGTCGAGACGAACGGTCCTTTCTAAAAGTTGTGTACCGACCTGCCAAAACCTCGGAACTAAGAATGTCCGGCTTTAACCAGGTTTCAGTAAACACAATAACGTGGGAAGCAAATGCAACAATATCCCGGAAAAGAATGCTGAGCTTACTACGCAAGCCTCTTACATTCTGATAGGTTACTAAAAGAGAAGTTAGTTTTTTGGAAAGGTGGAAGCAAGACGGGAAGTTGAGGAAGAGGAAGTTGAGGTTGAGGGTGGCACACTGGAAAGATTTGGAAGGGATATGGGGGGACTTGACTTGACTTGACTTCATTCGAAAGTTCAATTGCGTAATAGATTATCATAATGATGAATTACTACTAAAACCGCAATCCCTTAATTACCAAATACATGTACCATTGTTAAGCAATGATACTAACAATTCAATATTATTACCAGCAAGGTCAGAAGTTTTGAGAAAAATCACACTTCAGACAAATGAAGATATTGTATTGATACCAAATCAGGAAATTCATCCTGGAGTATTAATAGCTAATACCATTGTAACAAGTAATAATGCAATAGTCCGTATCTTGAATACAACCAATGAAAATATTAATATTTCAAATCCAAACATTAGTTTCGAATCTATAGAAGATCACGAAATTATCCAATTAGAAATAACAAAATCAATAGAACCACTTCGCTTCTAGCTCTTGCTTAAGCCGGTTGTGTTTTTCTTGCTCCCGCATTCTCCGCCCTTTGCCTAAATATCATACAATCATTGTTGTGACTTTGTTTTGATATATTATCGCATCTCTTTAATTTGATTCTACTTTGTGTTAACCACCAGTGTTTTGTTTGTAAACAAGTGTTTAATATAAATTCAATATTGCAACGTAACGCATCGGACTCGTGCAGGCAATTTGTTATTGTTTTTTGCCCAGTCTGCTTTTCGTTATCGCTTCTTCGGTGTGCACTGTTCTCGCGCATCAGCGTTTGCATCGCCCACACTCTCTCGTGAGTATAAGCGGGCTGCTCGCATTGTTGCTCTCACTCTCTCTGGATTGCCTATACTCTGCCTCTCTGTGGACTTTTCTTTTGTGTCTCTGCTTTGGTGAGTTTAATGCTCGTTTTCTGCACTTCGTTGGATCATCTGCTTTGAATTATTGCCGCTGCAGCTGATTGTCTGGCTCGCTCTGCTGTCTGCTCTCCTACTTTACCTGCGATCTCACTCCGTTCTTTTTTTATTCGTGCACAGTGATTCTACTACAAAGAAATGTGAATTCGGTGGTGTTATCATTGGTGATTCATTTCTTAGCTGCTGGCTGTGCGACAATTTTGCCCACAAAAAATGTGCTGGTGGTGGATATTTTGGCCGGCTGAATGATCTGATCTCGAAACGCATGGGCCTGTCTTGGTCATGTCTGGCTTGTCGGGAGATTGAGGCCGAAATGCGCACATTTATGAGACAGACTCGAACTGGGTTTCTGGATGTCTGGAAAAAATTTGTGGCTCTCAACGAGAAATTTCTTGCCCTTGAATCACAGTTTCTTGGGCTCAAACTCTTGAGCGAATCGCCTAGACGGAAAATTCCGCATAATGATACCAATCTCTTGCAACCTAATCCGATTGGTACGCCTGCCTCCCACCTTCATCCATCGGAAGCATTTCCGTGTAGTCATGCCACGCCGTTGTCTGTAAATCCGCCAACGGTGACTCGATTCGAGCACCTAACTTCCCAACAGCATCAATCCCATCCCTGCAGTTTCTGTGGCCGTCACTTCTGACGCGGTGAGTGCTCCTAGTGCGGGTGTGCTGGTTGCTGACGACGTCTTGCCAATTCCTGCTCCAATTCCTGCTCCAATTCCTGCTCCAATTCCTACTCCAATTCCTGCTACAGCCATTGCTGCCAATTCCTCTGCCCTTGGACCGAGATCTCTTTTAGGAGTGGCTCCACCATCTCGATCTCGCTCGGGCCTTCAGCTTAGAGCAGTGGTCCCTCGGAAAGCAATATTTGTTTCTCGACTTATTCCTGAGGCTACAACGGAGGATGTTAAACAACATCTTTCCTCTAAACTTAACACTTCGCCTGTTGATATAGTTGTGACTAAATTTACATTTAAAAATAAGCGCAACATATCATCCTTTAAAATTCTTCTCCCTGATTCTTTACTATCCAGTTCTCTAGAACCGTCAATATGGCCTGAGCATACAATTGTGCATGAGTTCCTTCCCAAAGATTCGAACTCGAATCCAAGAATTACCGAACCTGCTCCAAAAAACTGATGTACTATTTTTCCATGCACTATCACAACGTTCGCAGTTTTCTGGGAAAATTGCGTCAAATTCATACTAATAGCGCGTCCTTTGATTTCGATGCCATCGCGTTTACCGAAACCTGGCTTAACTCTTTTGTCAATGAACATGAAATTTTCATTGATAGTTACACTATTTATAGAATGAACCGCCCATCTTTTGCAGGTGGGGTTCTGATTGCAGTTAAATCTGTTTTCTCATCTGAGTTATTCCCATTCAATAACATTCATGGAATTGAATTTGTTGCAGTCAAAGTTCGTGTTGGCTCCGCATTTTTCTATTTAACCTGCTCTTACATTCCTCCCAGGTCTGATGCTGAGCTTTACTTACACCACCTCTCAGCAATTAATACTGTTGTTTCAGCATTAGGGTGCAATGATCGAATTATTGTCATGGGGGACTTTAACCTCCCATTTCTTTCTTGGCTGCCTTGTGATGACGCTAACCTGTTGTTTCCCAATTGCCATAATGACTTTATCAATGGGCTAACGGATATTTCCCTTGTCCAAATTAATGCCGTTAAAAACATTAGGGACAGACTTCTTGACCTCGTTTTTGTTAACGATGGTTCTCTTGCTACGATATCTAGAGCAAGCCCAATATCTCTCCCTGAAGATCCTTACCATCCAACTTTGTTGATATCACTGGAGTGTTCACAATCTGGAGGTGCTGATAGTTCCATGGCTCCTTGTCACATAAAGTGTTTTCGCAAAACAAACTTTATCGATTTAGATCTACATCTCTCGCGTGTTGATTGGTCGTTTCTTTATTCATTACCGAACATAGATGCAACTGTTAACTCGTTTTATAGTTCTATTTACTCCGCCCTTAATACGTTTGTTCCAGATATCACTGTACCTGTATCGTCCAAGCCTCCCTGGTTCTCCAAGTATTTGTCATACTTAAAAAATAATAAATCCCGGCTCTATAAAAAGTACCAGAAGTCGGGCTCCACGTTGGCCTTAGCTCTATACTCCTCCGCTCGCTCTCTGTTCCTTGCCGTCAATAGTCAGTGTTATAATCATTACCTTTCACAATGTAGTAGTAACTTTCGTAGTGATCCTAAAAAATTCTATTCGTTCGCTAACTCTAAGCGCAAGTCAAACGTTTTTCCTCCGTCCCTTCATTACAAGAACAAAACAGAAGCTTCTGCTGTTGGTATTGCAAATTTATTCGCTAACTTTTTCCAAAAAACGTACTCGTCTCATATTTTCAACGCATCCACTCCGTATCCGTACCAGCTACCTCAAGTTAACAGCATTTTTCTGCCCTTTTTCGAGGAAAGCGTTGTTCTGGAAGGTTTGTCATCTATGGACATATCGTTTTCTGCGGGTCCAGATAAGGTACCAAGTTGCATCTTAAAACACTGTGCCCAGTCCCTTTGCAAACCCTTGACCTTTCTCTTCAACCTCTCCTTGGAACAGTCTTGTCTCCCAGTAATTTGGAATGAGTCCTACATCATTCCGCTCCACAAAAAAGGTTCAAGATCAAACATTGAAAACTATCGTGGTATCGCAAAGCTTTCCGCCATCCCGAAGCTTCTTGAGTTCCTGGTCACCCGGCAACTGCAACATCTTTGTTGCAGCTTGATATCTCCGTCGCAACACGGTTTTTTCAGACATCGTTCAACACCGACTAACCTTCTTGAGTTTTCTAACCTAATCCACCGTGGTTTTCAAATTGGTTTGCAGACGGATGTAGTTTTTACGGACTTCAGCAAGGCATTCGATTCCCAGACCATGTAAAACCACAACTTACTGAATACCAAATACAGTGACATATTTGGTCTCGAATCAGAAGCAATTTCAAGTAATAATTTTTACAAACAACAACTAAGGTTAGCAGATAAAACACCAGTATATATGAAAAACTATCGAAATGCAGAAACAGAAAAGCCTGAAATAAATAGACAGGTAGAAAAATTGATAAAAGATGGTATAGTCGAACCATCTATATCTGAATATAACAGCCCACTTCTCTTAGTCCCTAAGAAATCACTTCCAGGCTCAAAAGAAAAAAAAATGGCGTCTAGTAGTGGATTATCGGAAAATTAATAAAAAACTTCTAGCTGATAAATATCCATTACCTAGAATAGAAGAAATATTAGATCAATTAGGAGGGGCGAAATATTATTCGTGTCTAGACCTTATGTCTGGATTCCATCAAAAAGAACTAGAAAACAAATCTAGAAATATAACATCATTTTCTACGAGCTCTGGCTCATATCGCTTCACGCGAATACCCTATGGTCTAAAAATAGCCCCACATTCATTTATGAGAATGATGCAACTTGCTTTTTCTGGTCTAGAACCATATTACAATATCCTTTACATGGACGATTTAGTTGTTATAGGCTGTTCTGAACAGCATATGTTCAAAAACCTTACGAGTATATTTGAACTTTGTAGTAAACACAACCTTAAATTAAACCCAGAGAAATGTTCATTCTTTATGCACGAAATAACATTCCTCGGCCATAAATGTACAGACCATGGCATCCTTCCGGATGATAAAAAATATGATGTAATTAAAAACTATCCAACTCCAACAGATGCAGATAGTGCACGACGTTTCGTCGCCTTTTGTAACTATTACAGAAGATTCATTAATAATTTCGCACAATACTCACGCAATTTGACAAGATTGTGCAAGAAAAATGTCCAATTCCAATGGACTAAAGAATGTGAAGAATCATTTAATTATCTAAAGAAAGTATTAATGAAGCCAACATTATTGCAATATCCTGATTTTAGCAAAGAATTTTGCATACCCACAGATGCAAGTAAATATGCATGTGGAGCAGTACTGTCACAGGAATTCAACGGTAGGCAACTACCAATTGCGTACGCATCAAGATCCTTCACACAGGGAGAAAGCAATAAATCGACTACCGAACAAGAGTTAGCAGCAATACACTGGGCAATAAAACACTTCAGACCCTATATCTATGGAAGCCATTTCTTAGTAAAAACAGATCATAGACCACTAGTATATTTATTTTCAATGAAGAATCCTACTTCAAAGCTGACAAGAATGAGACTAGACTTAGAAGAGTATCAATTTACAGTTGAATACCTCAAGGGGAAGGATAATCACGTTGCAGATGCATTATCTCGCATAAACGTAAAAGATTTAATTCAAATAAACAGAAATATATTGATGGTACAAACAATATCATTAAAAAGACAGGAAAACATCTGCGCAGATGAAAAAATTAAAATGCATGAAAAAATATATGAAAAAATATATGAGCCCAATGTCTACGAAGTCGTTAGCAATAGCGACGTAAAGAAATTTGTAAAAATAAAAATGAATAATTTCAAGTGTTTACTCAAAAGAGAAAACCAAATCATTTCACAAATTTCAGTTAAAGATTTATATTCTAATGAAAAATTCGATTTAGATCAATTTTTTCAAAGGCTTATTTCCGAAGCCGGGATAAACAAAATCATTAACTTACAAATGTCACAAAGTGAACAAATTTTCGAATATGTCACTTTAAATGAATTTAAAAATAAGGGCAATCAAAATTTACATAATATAAGAATAGCGCTATTACAAAAGGTGACACAAGTAGACAAAAATGACGAAAGTCAAATTAATGCAATCCTGTTAAAATATCACAACGATCCAATAGAAGGAGGCCATACAGGGATTACGCGTACCCTATTAAAAATAAAGAAATTATACCATTGGGCCAAAATGACACAAACTATTAAAAAATATGTAAAAACGTGTTAAGACTGCCAAAGAGCTAAGACTACAACACATACAAAAGCTCCAATGATTATAACAAACACCCCAAACACAGATTTTGACACTGTTTTAATAGATACTATAGGACCATTACCTCGAACAGAGAATGGTAACTATTACGCAATAACTATAATATGCGATCTCACAAAGTATCTAGTTGCAATACCAGTACAAGACAAAAGCGCAAAAACAGTAGCTAAAGCAATATTTGAATCGTTTATACTAAAGTACGGTCCTATGAAGACGTTCATAACAGACATGGGTACAGAGTATAACAATTCACTTATTAATGACTTGTGCAAATATAAGAAAATCAGTAATATATTGTCAACAGCACACCACCATCAAACTTTAGGAACAGTAGAAAGAAGTCATCGAACATTCAACGAATACATTCGTTCTTATCTCTCAATTGAGAAAGACGATTGGGACGAATGGTTGAATTATTTCACATATTGTTTTAATACTACTCCATCAACAGTACACGACTACTGTCCGTATGAACTTATTTATGGTAGATTACGTAGACAGTTCACGGAATTTAATACTTCAACGAAGATAGATCCTATATATAATTTAGATGATTATGCAAAATAGTTTAAATTTAAACGAGGGGGAACGTTGTGAGTTGCTGCGGACACCGCAGCTCTTCAGTTATACCCGATACTAAGTCAGTATGGCTCTCCTCCGGCAGACGCCGCTAATATTAAACGACACGACAAAAAGTGCGTGCGAGAGAAACAGAAAATCTGTCTGAGCGTGACGTCGGGCGCTGCGTAGCCAGTGCAAATTGATGTGTTCCCTTTGGCTATAAAAATGATCTGATCTGATCCAGATTCAGCAATCTGATAGATATGATCATTATCTATGATTCTGCGTTTTTAGTTTTCTCGTATCTTCAATATTGTGGATGCAACAGATTTTCGTCCTTTGTGGGAGCGGAAGGGGGTGGGGCGAAATTTTGAGATAAAAGTTTTATAGTGAGATCTAACAGGAGTGCGGATACCAAATTTGGTTACTCTAGCCTTAATAGTCTCTGAGTTTTGTGAATATCCCCAGATTTTCATCCTTTGCGGGGGCGGAAGGGGGTGTGGCGAAATTTTGAAACAAACTCGTCTCGGTCCGATATATTAGGAGTGTGGATACCAAATTTGGTTGCTCTAGCCTTTATAGTCTCTGAGATCTAGGCGCTAATGTTTTACTCTAAGCAAAGCCGGCTAAGCTACGTGTGTGTTAGAGAAAGACAAAAGAGAGGGCGAGAAAAAATGAAATTGTTTTCTTGATGCTGGCTATAATAATAATACAATCCAATTCAGACTCCGCAGTCTTAAAGATATGGTCATTCTCTACAATTCTACGTTTTTGGTTTTCTCATATCTTTAAAATTGTGGATGCCACAGATTTTCGTCCTTTGTGGGGGCGGAAGTGGGCGGGGCGAAGTTTTGAAATATTTTTGTAGCAGTGACATATCACAGAAGTCTGGGTCCAAAACATCGTTGCTCTAGCTCTTATAGTCTTTGAGCACTAGGCGCTGAAGGGGACGGACAGACGGACGGACGGAAAGACGGACAGACGGACAGACAGACATGGCTCAATCGACTCGGCTATTGATGCTGATCAAGAATATATATACTTTATGGGGTCGGAAACGATTCCTTCTGGACGTTACACACATCCACTTTTACCACAAATCTAATATACCCCAATACTCATTTTGAGTATCGGGTATAGAAACGTAAAATAGAATATGATAAAAAAGTTAATGACTTAAAGTTAGAAGTAGGAGATTTCGTATTACTCAAAAACGACTCGGGTCATAAATTAGATAATCAGTACTTGGGACCCTATAAAGTAATAAAAATAAAAGATAGAAATAATATCATAATAGGTTAGGTTAGGTTAACCCGGACGGCCCTCAGCGGGGCCACGCATAGGCCAATATGGCCCTTAGTTATCCGGATGGGGGGGGTGTATGAACCGTCGCGGGAGTGTTAATGTGGTTTTAAAAGTCCCCGAGAATCGAGGTGTTTTTAGCATAGGCCAGCAGTTCCTGTGGCGTCCTTTTGGAGGCATCTTCCAGTGATGCCAACACTGGGGCGCCCAGGTATCTCCTCCTTGCCCTTGAGAGAGCCGGACAGTTGCAGATGAGATGTTCCAGGGTTTCGATAGCCCCAGGTTCCTCACATTTCCTACAACTGTCTCTGTTGGTGATGCCTAGCTTTGCTGCATGTGCAGCAGCCAGACAGTGACCTGTTAGTATCCCCACTAGCAATCTACAGTCCTTTCGTGGTAGGTGCAGTAGGTAGTGGCTAAGTTTCTCGTTGCGCTCCTTGCACATTATCTTCGAGGTTCTGCAGGTGGTGGTACTCCTCCACCTGTTATCAGTCTGTGCTCTAGCCTGCTTCTCTAGATCGCCTTGCAGCGTTCTGAGGGAGACAGGCACGTTCTCGGTTCTCCTATTCTCCAGCCCGACGCCTTCCTTAGCTAGTACGTCCGCCGCTTCGTTTCCTTCGATGCCCTGGTGGCTGGGAACCCAATAGATCCGCACTGTCTTTGTCGTGCTTAGGATGTCTAATGCCTCCCTGCTCGCCAAGACACTTCTGGAACTGACCGCGGACGACTGCATGGATCTTATCGCCGCTTGGCTGTCGACGAATAGGTTGACCGCATCGTGTGCTCGTTCTGTTAGGAGAGCGACCTCCGCTGCCTTCCCGATGGCAAAAACTTCTGCGTGGAATATGCTGCATTGGTCCGGTAGCTTATACGACAGCCTTATCTCAGGGTCTGTACAGTATAGGCCCGCTCCTACTCCTCCTTCCATCTTGGAGCCGTCTGTGTATATATTGAGGTGCTCAGTTTGGTCCCTTCCAATTTTCCAGTCTTCAGGTCCCAAAGATGTGGTTGTTTTGACGTCAAGGCAAGTTTGGGGGGTCATGTAATTAGTTGATCTGGTCATGTCCCTGCCAATTGAACTGTGCCCGTATCCTTGTATGGATAGGTTTCCTGATGCTATAAGGCGTTGTGCTGCCGTTCCCGCAATCAGGCGAGCGTGAATGTCCAGGGGGTCGATTCCGAGTATAGTTTCGAGTGCTTTTGTTGGGGTTGACCTCAGCGCCCCTGTAATACAGAGCAGAGCCTGTCGCTGAGTCTTTTCCATAAGCTTATGGTATGTCTTCTTTTCAATAGCCTGCCACCACACTAAGGCTCCATACAGCAGAGTTGGTCGCACCACCGAGATGTAGATACAGTGCATTAGAGCAGGTGACAGGCCCCATGTGCTGCTGAGCATCTTCTTGGATGCATAAAGCGCAATGGTAGCCTTCTTCACCCTTTCCACTACATTGGGCCTCCATTCCAGCTTGCTGTCCAGTACTCTGCCTAGGTATTTCACCTGTGATTTTGGAGTCAGTCTAGTTTGGTCAATTTTCGGGGGGGTCCATATCGGTACCTTGTACCTCTTGGTAAAGAGGATGAGGTCCGTCTTGTCCGCGTTGATACTGAGTCCTACCTCTTCCGCCCACTCACGTATCTCCCTGAGTGTACGATGGACATACACCCGTAATAAGTATGCTTATGTCATCTGCATAGGCTGTTATTTTTGGGGCCTTCCTTTCAAATCTCTTAATGAGGTCGTCGACCACCAAATTCCACAGTAGTGGCGATAGGACTCCACCTTGAGGTGTGCCTTTGTGTGCCCCCTTTACCATGGAAGCGGTGCCCCACTCCGATTGCACCCGTCTACAACTTAGGAGGTTTTTGATCCAGACGTTGATTGCAGGGTGTATGTTATTCGCTTCTAGGCGACTTGTTATTGCGGTTGTTGCCACGTTGTTGAATGCTCCTGAGATGTCCACAAATGCTCCCAAAGCATACTTTTTGTTGTGAAGGGCGCTCTCGATGGTGGCTACTAGCGAGTGTAGTGCCGTCTCCACTGATTTCCCCTTGGTGTAGGCGTGTTGGTTTATTGACATCAGTCCCCCTACCTCATTCCTGATGTGTAAATCCAACAGCTTTTCTAGTGTTTTTAGTAGAAAGGAGGTAAGGCTTATCGGTCTGTAATCCTTGGGACTCACGTGGCTGCACTTTCCTGCCTTAGGGAGGAAGACAACCCTCGAGGTTCTCCATTGGATGGGGATATAGCCTGTACTTAGGCATGCTGAGTATATTGCGAAGAGCCATGGGGTAATAACATCTTTGGTCAACTGCATCATGGCTGGGAATATCCCGTCCAGTCCTGGTGCTTTTATGGCCGCGAAGGAGTCTATGGCCCAGTGGATTCTCTTAGTGGTTAACAGGGTGGGGGGTTGGGGGGTGCTGTTCCTCAGTTGCTAGGTCCTGATGCTCCTTGGCGTCAGTGACCTCGGTGCATCCAGGGAAGTGCGCCTCCATTAGTGCTGTTAGGGCTTCTTTACTGCCCTCTGTCCACTGTCCGTTGTCTAGTTTTAGTTGGCTCTGTACTGTGGGCTGCTTTGAGAGCAGCTTCCGGAGCCTAGCAGTTTCGGGCACTTTCTCAATGTTGGAGCAGAAGTTTCTCCACGAGTTCCTTTGTGCCTTACGTATTTCCTTCTTGTAGCTCCTAAGTAGGATTTTATATTCCTCATTGACAATCTCTTCGTTCGCTTGTTTGGCGATCTTGAAGAATTCCTTGAGGTTGTTCCTTTGGAGAGAGAGATCTCGGTTCCACCAGAGTGGCTTGGACCTCCTCTTCGTTCTCGAGGGTTTGCACGATGCATGGTAGGCGTTCAGTAACTCGTTGGATAGGGTCTTTAGGGACTTCTCTATATCCTCAGCGGATTTCACTGAGCCCGGATTCGCGAGCTTCGAAGTAACAGTCTTTTTAAACTTTACCCAGTTTGTGTTTCGGGGGTTTCTATAGACTGTTATCTTCGAAGAGTGTTTGAATTCGCACTTGAACTGAATGTACTTATGGTCTGAGAAGGATGGTCTTTCGAGGACTCTCCAGTCAGATACCAAGGTACTCTTTCCCGTGACAAGAGTTAGGTCTAGCACGTTTGACGAGGTGGGACCCACGAAGGTGTGTTCCTCCCCACGTTTGCTACATCTAAGTTAGTGGATAAGATAAAGTCTAGGAGTGACTCACCTCTATCGTTGGTGTCAGGGCTTCCCCACACATTGTGATGGGCGTTGGCGTCTGCACCGATGAGGAGTTGGAGATTTTTGGAGCCGGCTTCTGTCACCAGACTCCTAAGTTCTTCCGGCGGGGCGGGCCTGTCGTGTGCCATGTAGCAGGAAGCTGCCATTAGGCGCTTTTCCTCGCTCTCCAGCATCACCACCGTCAGGTCATCCGTGCTGTAATGAGACATAAGATGAGCATGGATTCCCTTCCGTACGAGTACGGCGGTTCTGTTCCTGCTTACCGATGTTGAGTAGAGAAGGCTGTAATTTGAGGACTTTAGTCCGGCCACAGAGTTGCCTGACGCAATCCACGGCTCCTGGACTAAAGCTATGTCGGCGGGCCCTTGCTCCATGGCAATGAGGAGCTCCGCCGACGCTACCTTGCTCTTATGGAGATTGAGTTGCAGCACCCTTAGTGTCATGGGTGGCTAACTCAACCTCGCACGACGGGTTGACTATGATTGTCAGGTCACCGTCACCGTCTTCCTCCTCCTCCGAGTCGTCCAGCGCAAGACCCTGGGCGGCCTCCACTATGGTCTCCAGACCTAGGTCCTTCTCGACCTCGCCTGCCTGGAGGGTGTACGCATCTTTATCCTCGGGGTGGCGCTTTTTCAGCCGTAGGTATACGCTACCTACGCCCCACGCCATCTTCCCGAACTTGGGATACAGGATGTCCTCCGCCACCTTGCTGATCTGGAGGATCACGTGCTGGCCCCCCTCGTTGGGTAGTGGGCTACCGGCATGCAGAACCTTCCAATCAGCCGTTGGCACGTCCGGATTTTGCCTCTGCAGCAGCTTCAGTGCTCGCTCCCCCTGGACAGCAATGGGGAAGAGCACCTTCGCCTTTGGTATGGACGGGATCAGCTCCCTGTCTACCACCTCCAGCTTGGCCCCCTCCCACAGAGCTTCCAGTAGGGGCACCTTCTGCACCAGCCACTGCCGCGTTGGGTCGTCATTGCACTTGAGGATTTTGACCCCGTTCAGCCATCCCGCTCCATCGAACGTGGGCATGGGAGCGCTAGGGTCCTCCTCCATTCGCGAGAACAGTGCCTCGACGAGCTGCGCGGGGACTAACTTCCACTGCGGCGCCGTCATCTTCCCGTTCTCATCGCTGCGATCGATCAAGGCCACAATGAGATGTCTCTTGGACACCTCGCTCATGGCCTTCTGCCTCGGCTTCCTCGTCTTCGGCTGGGGGGTGGCCACCTTGGGCCCGCGTTGCCGCTTGCTCGCCGGAGTGTCTTTGGCAGCACTCTCGATCGAGCGTTGCCTCTTGGTGGCCAACATCTCCTCCACCTTGTTGGCGTATCCACCGTTTGTAATATCATAATAGACGTAAACAAGAAGAAACCACAGACAGTTAATAAGAATAGGCTAAAGTTATTCAAAAATAAAAAAACAAAAATTTTTAAAGAAAAATTTATAAATATATAAACACAAACATTAAAATTTAACTATACTTATTGAAATATATGTACTGTTTCATAATCTAAACAAAACACAAAATAATGTATAATTTAAAAATAACTTCATATAATTACGTTATTTTTCAAAAGGAGGGAGATGTGGTATGCACATATCGAGAGCTCACTGTGCTCAACACTATGTCCAATATATACCAATAAACATAAATAAGAAGACAACGACACTTAGTCTTTGTTACATTAACATATTTCACGTTCAAGTGCAGTCCAAGTATCCGAAATATGATCGGTGGTAAATGACTTGAACCACAGACAAGCCGCGTCAGCATGCATGTCCCATGCAGTGACCGCTTGCATAAGATATATATATGTGCAAGCCACGCTCTATCTCAACAGCGACGTTTTCGCTACTTATATATAATATATATATGTTCGTTTTACATATTACATATAAAACGACTCATTTACAAAAGGGCAGCGCTGCCACTGAAGACTGCGCTGCGTTAGGCTGAGTTATACCCAATTACAAAATGCAGAACAGAGATAAATAAAAGAGTTCGGAGCGACAGCGACAGACCATTAAACAACCAAACCCTGCCTTGTTAATGTAGTAACAACAAGATCAAGAATATATATACTTTATGGGGTCGAAAACGCTTCCTTCTGGACGTTACACACATCCAATTTTACCACAAATCTACCCCTATACTCATTTTGAGTTAGGGTTTAAAAAAAGACGAGGTTCTCTATTGGATAGGGATATAGCCCGTACTTAAAAATGCTAAGTATATATTTCGGAAAGCCCTGGTGTGGTGACCCTATCCACTTTTGTCATTTGCATCATGGCTGGGAATATTCCGTCTGGTCCAAGTGCTTTTAAGCCCGCGAAGGACTCTATAGCTCAGTTGATTTTCTTAGAGGTTAACAGATCTGCTGGGGGGTGTTGTTCCTCAGCAGCTAGGTCCTGATGGCTTTTGGCATCTGTGACCTCGGGGCATCTAGAGAAATGTGCCTTCATTAGTGCTGTTAGGGTTTCTTCACTGACGTCTGTTCACTGTTCGTCATCTAGTTTTAATTGACTCTGTATGGTGGGCTGCTTTGAAAGCAGCTTCCGGAGCCTTACGGTTTTAGGAACTTTCTCGATGTTGAAGCAGATGTGGTATGCACATATCGAGAGCTCACTGTGCTCAACACTATGTCCAATATATACCAATAAACATAAATAAGAAGACAACGACACTTAGTCTTTGTTACATTAACATATTTCACGTTCAAGTGCAGTCCAAGTATCCGAAATATGATCGGTGTTAAATGACTTGAACCACAGACAAGCCGCGTCAGCATGCATGTCCCATGCAGTGACCGCTTGCATAAGATATATATATGTGCAAGCCACGCTCTATCTCAACAGCGACGTTTTCGCTACTTATATATAATATATATATGTTCGTTTTACATATTACATATAAAACGACTCATTTACAAAAGGGCAGCGCTGCCACTGAAGACTGCGCTGCGTTAGGCTGAGTTATACCTAATTACAAAATGCAGAACAGAGATAAATAAAAGAGTTCGGAGCGACCGCGACAGGCGCTCCGACCATTATACAACCAAACCCTGCCTTGTTACTGTAGTAACAACAAGATCGAACCATCTATATCTGAATATAACAGCCCACTTCTCTTAGTCCCTAAGAAATCACTTCCAGTCTCAAAAGAAAAAAAAATGGCGTCTAGTAGTGGATTATCGGCAAATTAATAAAAAACTTCTAGCTGATAAATATCCATTACCTAGAATAGAAGAAATATTAGATCAATTAGGAAGGGCGAAATATTTTTCGTGTCTAGACCTTATGTCTGGATTCCATCAAAAAGAACTAGAAAACAAATCTAGAAATATAACATCATTTTCTACGAGCACTGGCTCATATCGCTTCACGCGATTACCCTATGGTCTAAAAGTAGCCCCAAATTCATTTATGAGAATGATGAACTTGCTTTTTCTGGTCTAGAACCATGGACGATTTAGTTGTTATAGGCTGTTCTGAACAGCATATGTTCAAAAACCTTACGAGTATATTTGAACTTTGTAGAAAACACAACCTTAAATTAAACCCAGAGAAATGTTCATTCTTTATGCACGAAATAACATTCCTCGGCCATAAATGTACAGACCATGGCATCCTTCCGGATGATAAAAAATATGATGTAATTAAAAACTATCCAACTCCAACAGATGCAGATAGTGCACGACGTTTCGTCGCCTTTTGTAACTATTACAGAAGATTCATTAATAATTTCGCACAATACTCACGCAATTTGACAAGATTGTGCAAGAAAAATGTCCAATTCCAATGGACTAAAGAATGTGAAGAATCATTTAATTATCTAAAGAAAGTATTAATGAAGCCAACATTATTGCAATATCCTGATTTTAGCAAAGAATTTTGCATACCCACAGATGCAAGTAAATATGCATGTGGAGCAGTACTGTCACAGGAATTCAACGGTAGGCAACTACCAATTGCGTACGCATCAAGATCCTTCACACAGGGAGAAAGCAATAAATCGACTACCGAACAAGAGTTAGCAGCAATACACTGACCAATAAAACACTTCAGACCCTATATCTATGGAAGCCATTTCTTAGTAATAACAGTTCATAGACCACTAGTATATTTATTTTCAATGAAGAATCCTACTTCAAAGCTGACAAGAATGAGACTAAACTTAAAAGAGTATCAATTTACAGTTGAATCACGTTGAAGATGCATTATCTCGCATAAACGTAAAGGATTTAATTCAAATAAACAGAAATATATTGATGGTACAAACAAGATCATTAAAAAGACAGGAAAACATCTGCGCAGATGAAAAAATTAAAATACATGATAAAATATATGAGCCCAATGTCTACGAAGTCGTTAGCAATAGCGACGTAAAGAAATTTGTAAAAATAAAAATGAATAATTTCAAGTGTTTACTCAAAAGAGAAAACCAAATCATTTCACAAATTTCAGTTAAAGATTTATATTCTAATGAAAAATTCGATTTAGATCAATTTTTTCAAAGGCTTATTTCAGAAGCCGGGATAAACAAAATCATTAACTTACAAATGTCACAAAGTGAACAAATTTTCGAATTTATTTATTTATTTATTAAATTAACAAATTATCTGTTAATAATGGTACTTAGTTACTAAAGGCGGAAAAAGATAAGTTAAAAGTTAGCTAAATTTAAATGATTATAAATATTGCATGCAATTAGTTTAAGAGACAGTTCAGGGGATAGGGTTTGACAGAGGGAGCTATAATTATGGCATAAAACCCTAAAAGGTTCATGATCAGCATAATTAGACCTACATATGGGTAGACGGATAGGCCTAAAAGTACGGGTAGGTCTGGATGGAACGGCCAAGTCAATCTGACCCAAGAGAGTTTGGGAGTCAACAGTCCCAAGAAGGAGCTTGTGCATGAACATTACGCCATTGCATATTCTGCGATGGTGCAACGACGGCAGGTCAATAAGATTTAGCCTAGACCGGTAGGGTGGCAAGATTCTACCCGAGTCTCAGTTAAAGTTCCGAAGGGCAAAAATTAAAAATTGCTTTTGCACGGATTCAATAACAGCCTGCTGCTCTTTATACTGCGGGCTCCACACACAAGAACAATACTCCAATATAGGACGTACTAACGAGATGTACAGTTGTTTCGTAACGTACGGGTCGTCAAACTCCTTGGACCAACGCTTGATGAACGCTAAAACACCCTTAGCTTTATTTACCGTTGCAGCTATATGGGTGTTGAAACACATCTTATGATCAAAAAGGACTCCGAGGTCATTTGAACTCGAAATTCGCTCAAGGACATGATTTCCTAGAAGATATGAGACAAAATGAGGAGCGCGACGGTAAAATGTCATAAGTTTGCATTTGGAAAGGTTCAGAAAAAGAAGATTAGTTGAACACCACAATAGTAGTTCACTTAGATCAAGTTGAAGGCGTGTGTGCAAATACCAATCAGAGTAAGAAAGACAGATTTTGACATCATCAGCATACATTAGTGTAGTAGAGTATGTTATAACTTGAGGAAGGTCGTTCACAAATAAAATAAACAGAAGCGGGCCCAGATGACTTCCCTGTGGCACACCTGAAGTAACATTAACAGTATTTGACATCACGTTAGAAAACAAAACACGTTGAGTACGGTTAGAGAGATAGGACAAAATCCAATCTAGAAGATTCGTTGGGAACCCTAATAAAGAGAGCTTTTGAATAAGCAGAGCATGGTTCACAGAATCGAATGCCTTGCTGAAGTCCGTAAAAACTACATCCGTCTGCAAACCAATTTGAAAACCCCGGTGGATTAGGTTAGAAAACTCAAGAAGGTTAGTCGATGTTGAACGATGTCTGAAAAAACCGTGTTGCGACGGAGATATCAAGCTGCAACAAAGATGTTGCAGTTGCCGGGTGACCAGGAACTCAAGAAGCTTCGGGATGGCGGAAAGCTTTGCGATACCACGATAGTTTTCAATGTTTGATCTTGAACCTTTTTTGTGGAGCGGAATTATGTAGGACTCATTCCAAATTACTGGGAGACAAGACTGTTCCAAGGAGAGGTTGAAGAGAAAGGTCAAGGGTTTGCAAAGGGACTGGGCACAGTGTTTTAAGATGCAACTTGGTACCTTATCTGGACCCGCAGAAAACGATATGTCCATAGATGAAAAACCTTCCAGAACAACGCTTTCCTCGAAAAAGGGCAGAAAAATGCTGCTAGCTTGAGGTAGCTGGTACGGATACGGAGTGGATGCGTTGTAAATATGAGACGAGTACGTTGTATGGAAAAAGTTAGCGAATAAATTTGCAATACCAACAGCAGAAGCTTCTGTTTTGTTCTGGTAATGAAGGGACGGAGGAAAAACGTTTGACTTGCGCTTAGAATTAACGAACGAATAGAATTTTTTAGGATCACTACGAAAGTTACTACTACATTGTGAAAGGTAATGATTATAACACTGACTATTGACGGCAAGGAACAGAGAGCGAGCGGAGGAGTATAGAGCTAAGGCCAACGTGGAGCCCGACTTCTGGTACTTTTTATAGAGCCGGGATTTATTATTTTTTAAGTATGACAAATACTTGGAGAACCAGGGAGGCTTGGACGATACAGGTACAGTGATATCTGGAACAAACGTATTAAGGGCGGAGTAAATAGAACTATAAAACGAGTTAACAGTTGCATCTATGTTCGGTAATGAATAAAGAAACGACCAATCAACACGCGAGAGATGTAGATCTAAATCAATAAAGTTTGTTTTGCGAAAACACTTTATGTGACAAGGAGCCATGGAACTGTCAGCACCTCCAGATTGTGTACACTCCAGTGATATCAACAAAGTTGGATGGTAAGGATCTTCAGGGAGAGATATTGGGCTTGCTCTAGATACAGTAGCAAGAGAACCATCGTTAACAAAAACGAGGTCAAGAAGTCTGTCCCTAATGTTTTTAACGGCATTAATTTGGACAAGGGAAATATCCGTTAGCCCATTGATAAAGTCATTATGGCAATTGGGAAACAACAGGTTAGCGTCATCACAAGGCAGCCAAGAAAGAAATGGGAGGTTAAAGTCCCCCATCACAATAATTCGATCATTGCACCCTAATGTAGAAACAACATTATTAATTGCTGAAAGGTGGTGTAAGTAAAGCTCAGCATCAGACCTGGGAGGAATGTAAGAGCAGGTTAAATAGAAAAATGCGGAGCCAACACGAACTTTGACTGCAACAAATTCAATTCCATGAATGTTATTAAATGGGAATAACTCAGATGAGAAAACAGAATGTCACTTTAAATGAATTTAAAAATAAGGGCAATAAAAATTTACATAATATAAGAATAGCGCTATTACAAAAGGTGACACAAGTAGACAAAAATGACGAAAGTCAAATTAATGCAATCCTGTTAAAATATCACAACGATCCAATAGAAGGAGGCCATACAGGGATTACGCGTACCCTATTAAAAATAAAGAAATTATACCATTGGGCCAAAATGACACAAACTATTAAAAAATATGTAAAAATGTGTTTAGACTGCCAAAGAGCTAAGACTACAACACATACAAAAGCCCCAATGATTATAACAAACACCCCAAACACAGATTTTGACACTGTTTTAATAGATACTATAGGACCATTACCTCGAACAGAGAATGGTAACTATTACGCAATAACTATAATATGCGATCTCACAAAGTATCTAGTTGCAATACCAGTACAAGACAAAAGCGCAAAAACAGTAGCTAAAGCAATATTTGAATCGTTAATACTAAAGTACGGTCCTATGAAGACGTTCATAACAGACATGGGTACAGAGTATAACAATTCACTTATTAATGACTTGTGCAAATATATGAAAATCAGTAATATATTGTCAACAGCACACCACCATCAAACTTTAGGAACAGTAGAAAGAAGTCATCGAACGTTCAACGAAAACATTCGTTCTTATCTCTCAATTATAGCTCGCAAACGACGGTCAACACTTTTTCCCTTTGCTGTCTCGTCACTGACAAAACCGAAAAAGACCACGAAGACACGGTCTCTCACTGAGCAGAACACTTTTTGTCTCTTCGCTTGTGTTATGTGTTTCGGGTTTTCGGGTGAGCCCGACACACGATCGTGTCTCACAATAACAACTTAGAAAGACAATTTGGTCAAGCGCTCACAGCAAAAGTGTCTTTAGATGAGCAGAACCAAAAAAGTGTCTGAGTAAAGTGTTTTTAGTTTTTTTTTTCGTGTATATGTTTATTTATTCATGTTTTCCGCATCTTTTGGGCTATTGTATTGTAATATGTATATTTATTTGCAAAATTGGCAAACGAACATTTTCGTTTTGCTTTTCACGATTTATTTTAAGCTCCAATAGTCAAACCGTATGGAATTCACAAAAATTGATAGTTGCCATAAGCATCACACGTACAAGCACGCATACAAACGCAAAAGACACTTTGTTCGTTCACTCGCGACAAGATGCTCAGTGAAAAACAGGAACAAAAGAGAAGTGAAAAAATCGGTCTTTGCTCGAGCGAAGAGCGAGTTGAGCAAAAACAGATTTGATCGGGTCTTTTCAGTCCATTTTCTCAATGTGTCCGTCAATGAGAGGTTTTTATCAGACACGCCGAAAGTGTCAACAGTTATTTGCGAGCTATGCTCTCAATTGAGAAAGACGATTGGGACGAATGGTTGAATTATTTCACATATTGTTTTAATACTACTCCATCAACAGTACACGACTACTGTCCGTATCAACTTATTTATGGTAGATTACCTAGACAGTTCACGGAATTGAATACTTAAACGAAGATAGATCCTATATATAATTTAGATGATTATGCAAAAGAGTTTAAATTTAAATTACAGTTAGCGTATAAAAGAGCAATATCAATGATAGAAATGGAAAAACAAAAACGTAAAATAGAATATGATAAAAAAGTTAATAACTTAAAGTTAGAAGTAGGAGATTTCGTATTACTCAAAAACGACTCGGGTCATAAATTAGATAATCAGTACTTGGGACCCTATAAAGTAATAAAAATAGAAGATAGAAATAATATCATAATAGACGTAAACAAAAAAAAACCACAGACAGTTAATAAGAATAGGCTAAAGTTATTCAAAAATGAAAAAAAAGAAAAATTTATAAATATATAAACACAAACATTAAAATTTAACTATCCATATTGAAATATATGTACTGTTTCATAATCTAAACAAAACACAAAATAATGTATAATTTAAAAATAACTTCATATAATTACGTTATTTTTCAAAAGGAGGGAGATGTGGTATGCACATATCGAGAGCTCACTGTGCTCAACACTATGTCCAATATATACCAATAAACATAAATAAGAAGACAACGACACTTAGTCTTTGTTACATTAACATATTTCACGTTCAAGTATCCGAAATATGATCGGTGGTAAATGACTTGAACCACAGACAAGCCGCGTCAGCATGCATGTCCCATGCAGTGACCGCTTGCATAAGATATATATATGTGCAAGCCACGCTCTATCTCAACAGCGACGTTTTCGCTACTTATATATAATATATATATGTTCGTTTTACATATTACATATAAAACGACTCATTTACAAAAGGGCAGCGCTGCCACTGAAGACTGCGCTGCGTTAGGCTGAGTTATACCTAATTACAAAATGCAGAACAGAGATAAATAAAAGAGTTCGGAGCGACAGCGACAGACCATTAAACAACCAAACCCTGCCTTGTTACTGTAGTAACAACAAGATCAAGAATATATATACTTTATGGGGTCGAAAACGCTTCCTTCTGGACGTTACACACATCCAATTTTACCACAAATCTACCCCTATACTCATTTTGAGTTAGGGTATAAAAAAAGACGAGGTTCTCTATTGGATAGGGATATAGCCCGTACTTAAAAATGCTAAGTATATATTTCGGAAAGCCCTGGTGTGGTGACCCTATCCACTTTTGTCATTTGCATCATGGCTGGGAATATTCCGTCTGGTCCAAGTGCTTTTAAGCCCGCGAAGGACTCTATAGCTCAGTTGATTTTCTTAGAGGTTAACAGATCTGCTGGGGGGTGTTGTTCCTCAGCAGCTAGGTCCTGATGGCTTTTGGCATCTGTGACCTCGGGGCATCTAGAGAAATGTGCCTTCATTAGTGCTGTTAGGGTTTCTTCACTGACGTCTGTTCACTGTTCGTCATCTAGTTTTAATTGACTCTGTATGGTGGGCTGCTTTGAAAGCAGCTTCCGGAGCCTTACGGTTTTAGGAACTTTCTCGATGTTGAAGCAGATGTGGTATGCACATATCGAGAGCTCACTGTGCTCAACACTATGTCCAATATATACCAATAAACATAAATAAGAAGACAACGACACTTAGTCTTTGTTACATTAACATATTTCACGTTCAAGTGCAGTCCAAGTATCCGAAATATGATCGGTGGTAAATGACTTGAACCACAGACAAGCCGCGTCAGCATGCATGTCCCATGCAGTGACCGCTTGCATAAGATATATATATGTGCAAGCCACGCTCTATCTCAACAGCGACGTTTTCGCTACTTATATATAATATATATATGTTCGTTTTACATATTACATATAAAACGACTCATTTACAAAAGGGCAGCGCTGCCACTGAAGACTGCGCTGCGTTAGGCTGAGTTATACCTAATTACAAAATGCAGAACAGAGATAAATAAAAGAGTTCGGAGCGACAGCGACAGACCATTAAACAACCAAACCCTGCCTTGTTACTGTAGTAACAACAAGATCAAGAATATATATACTTTATGGGGTCGAAAACGCTTCTTTCTGGACGTTACACACATCCAATTTTACCACAAATCTACCCCTATACTCATTTTGAGTTAGGGTATAAAAAAAGACGAGGTTCTCTATTGGATAGGGATATAGCCCGTACTTAAAAATGCTAAGTATATATTTCGGAAAGCCCTGGTGTGGTGACCCTATCCACTTTTGTCATTTGCATCATGGCTGGGAATATTCCGTCTGGTCCAAGTGCTTTTAAGCCCGCGAAGGACTCTATAGCTCAGTTGATTTTCTTAGAGGTTAACAGATCTGCTGGGGGGTGTTGTTCCTCAGCAGCTAGGTCCTGATGGCTTTTGGCATCTGTGACCTCGGGGCATCTAGAGAAATGTGCCTTCATTAGTGCTGTTAGGGTTTCTTCACTGACGTCTGTTCACTGTTCGTCATCTAGTTTTAATTGACTCTGTATGGTGGGCTGCTTTGAAAGCAGCTTCCGGAGCCTTACGGTTTTAGGAACTTTCTCGATGTTGAAGCAGATGTGGTATGCACATATCGAGAGCTCACTGTGCTCAACACTATGTCCAATATATACCAATAAACATAAATAAGAAGACAACGACACTTAGTCTTTGTTACATTAACATATTTCACGTTCAAGTGCAGTCCAAGTATCCGAAATATGATCGGTGTTAAATGACTTGAACCACAGACAAGCCGCGTCAGCATGCATGTCCCATGCAGTGACCGCTTGCATAAGATATATATATGTGCAAGCCACGCTCTATCTCAACAGCGACGTTTTCGCTACTTATATATAATATATATATGTTCGTTTTACATATTACATATAAAACGACTCATTTACAAAAGGGCAGCGCTGCCACTGAAGACTGCGCTGCGTTAGGCTGAGTTATACCTAATTACAAAATGCAGAACAGAGATAAATAAAAGAGTTCGGAGCGACCGCGACAGGCGCTCCGACCATTATACAACCAAACCCTGCCTTGTTACTGTAGTAACAACAAGATCGAACCATCTATATCTGAATATAACAGCCCACTTCTCTTAGTCCCTAAGAAATCACTTCCAGTCTCAAAAGAAAAAAAAATGGCGTCTAGTAGTGGATTATCGGCAAATTAATAAAAAACTTCTAGCTGATAAATATCCATTACCTAGAATAGAAGAAATATTAGATCAATTAGGAAGGGCGAAATATTTTTCGTGTCTAGACCTTATGTCTGGATTCCATCAAAAAGAACTAGAAAACAAATCTAGAAATATAACATCATTTTCTACGAGCACTGGCTCATATCGCTTCACGCGATTACCCTATGGTCTAAAAGTAGCCCCAAATTCATTTATGAGAATGATGAACTTGCTTTTTCTGGTCTAGAACCATGGACGATTTAGTTGTTATAGGCTGTTCTGAACAGCATATGTTCAAAAACCTTACGAGTATATTTGAACTTTGTAGAAAACACAACCTTAAATTAAACCCAGAGAAATGTTCATTCTTTATGCACGAAATAACATTCCTCGGCCATAAATGTACAGACCATGGCATCCTTCCGGATGATAAAAAATATGATGTAATTAAAAACTATCCAACTCCAACAGATGCAGATAGTGCACGACGTTTCGTCGCCTTTTGTAACTATTACAGAAGATTCATTAATAATTTCGCACAATACTCACGCAATTTGACAAGATTGTGCAAGAAAAATGTCCAATTCCAATGGACTAAAGAATGTGAAGAATCATTTAATTATCTAAAGAAAGTATTAATGAAGCCAACATTATTGCAATATCCTGATTTTAGCAAAGAATTTTGCATACCCACAGATGCAAGTAAATATGCATGTGGAGCAGTACTGTCACAGGAATTCAACGGTAGGCAACTACCAATTGCGTACGCATCAAGATCCTTCACACAGGGAGAAAGCAATAAATCGACTACCGAACAAGAGTAAGCAGCAATACACTGAGCAATAAAACACTTCAGACCCTATATCTATGGAAGCCATTTCTTAGTAATAACAGTTCATAGACCACTAGTATATTTATTTTCAATGAAGAATCCTACTTCAAAGCTGACAAGAATGAGACTAAACTTAGAAGAGTATCAATTTACAGTTGAATCACGTTGCAGATGCATTATCTCGCATAAACGTAAAGGATTTAATTCAAATAAACAGAAATATATTGATGGTACAAACAAGATCATTAAAAAGACAGGAAAACATCTGCGCAGATGAAAAAATTAAAATACATGATAAAATATATGAGCCCAATGTCTACGAAGTCGTTAGCAATAGCGACGTAAAGAAATTTGTAAAAATAAAAATGAATAATTTCAAGTGTTTACTCAAAAGAGAAAACCAAATCATTTCACAAATTTCAGTTAAAGATTTATATTCTAATGAAAAATTCGATTTAGATCAATTTTTTCAAAGGCTTATTTCAGAAGCCGGGATAAACAAAATCATTAACTTACAAATGTCACAAAGTGAACAAATTTTCGAATTTATTTATTTATTTATTAAATTAACAAATTATCTGTTAATAATGGTACTTAGTTACTAAAGGCGGAAAAAGATAAGTTAAAAGTTAGCTAAATTTAAATGATTATAAATATTGCATGCAATTAGTTTAAGAGACAGTTCAGGGGATAGGGTTTGACAGAGGGAGCTATAATTATGGCATAAAACCCTAAAAGGTTCATGATCAGCATAATTAGACCTACATATGGGTAGACGGATAGGCCTAAAAGTACGGGTAGGTCTGGATGGAACGGCCAAGTCAATCTGACCCAAGAGAGTTTGGGAGTCAACAGTCCCAAGAAGGAGCTTGTGCATGAACATTACGCCATTGCATATTCTGCGATGGTGCAACGACGGCAGGTCAATAAGATTTAGCCTAGACCGGTAGGGTGGCAAGATTCTACCCGAGTCTCAGTTAAAGTTCCGAAGGGCAAAAATTAAAAATTGCTTTTGCACGGATTCAATAACAGCCTGCTGCTCTTTATACTGCGGGCTCCACACACAAGAACAATACTCCAATATAGGACGTACTAACGAGATGTACAGTTGTTTCGTAACGTACGGGTCGTCAAACTCCTTGGACCAACGCTTGATGAACGCTAAAACACCCTTAGCTTTATTTACCGTTGCAGCTATATGGGTGTTGAAACACATCTTATGATCAAAAAGGACTCCGAGGTCATTTGAACTCGAAATTCGCTCAAGGACATGATTTCCTAGAAGATATGAGACAAAATGAGGAGCGCGACGGTAAAATGTCATAAGTTTGCATTTGGAAAGGTTCAGAAAAAGAAGATTAGTTGAACACCACAATAGTAGTTCACTTAGATCAAGTTGAAGGCGTGTGTGCAAATACCAATCAGAGTAAGAAAGACAGATTTTGACATCATCAGCATACATTAGTGTAGTAGAGTATGTTATAACTTGAGGAAGGTCGTTCACAAATAAAATAAACAGAAGCGGGCCCAGATGACTTCCCTGTGGCACACCTGAAGTAACATTAACAGTATTTGACATCACGTTAGAAAACAAAACACGTTGAGTACGGTTAGAGAGATAGGACAAAATCCAATCTAGAAGATTCGTTGGGAACCCTAATAAAGAGAGCTTTTGAATAAGCAGAGCATGGTTCACAGAATCGAATGCCTTGCTGAAGTCCGTAAAAACTACATCCGTCTGCAAACCAATTTGAAAACCCCGGTGGATTAGGTTAGAAAACTCAAGAAGGTTAGTCGATGTTGAACGATGTCTGAAAAAACCGTGTTGCGACGGAGATATCAAGCTGCAACAAAGATGTTGCAGTTGCCGGGTGACCAGGAACTCAAGAAGCTTCGGGATGGCGGAAAGCTTTGCGATACCACGATAGTTTTCAATGTTTGATCTTGAACCTTTTTTGTGGAGCGGAATTATGTAGGACTCATTCCAAATTACTGGGAGACAAGACTGTTCCAAGGAGAGGTTGAAGAGAAAGGTCAAGGGTTTGCAAAGGGACTGGGCACAGTGTTTTAAGATGCAACTTGGTACCTTATCTGGACCCGCAGAAAACGATATGTCCATAGATGACAAACCTTCCAGAACAACGCTTTCCTCGAAAAAGGGCAGAAAAATGCTGCTAGCTTGAGGTAGCTGGTACGGATACGGAGTGGATGCGTTGTAAATATGAGACGAGTACGTTGTATGGAAAAAGTTAGCGAATAAATTTGCAATACCAACAGCAGAAGCTTCTGTTTTGTTCTGGTAATGAAGGGACGGAGGAAAAACGTTTGACTTGCGCTTAGAATTAACGAACGAATAGAATTTTTTAGGATCACTACGAAAGTTACTACTACATTGTGAAAGGTAATGATTATAACACTGACTATTGACGGCAAGGAACAGAGAGCGAGCGGAGGAGTATAGAGCTAAGGCCAACGTGGAGCCCGACTTCTGGTACTTTTTATAGAGCCGGGATTTATTATTTTTTAAGTATGACAAATACTTGGAGAACCAGGGAGGCTTGGACGATACAGGTACAGTGATATCTGGAACAAACGTATTAAGGGCGGAGTAAATAGAACTATAAAACGAGTTAACAGTTGCATCTATGTTCGGTAATGAATAAAGAAACGACCAATCAACACGCGAGAGATGTAGATCTAAATCAATAAAGTTTGTTTTGCGAAAACACTTTATGTGACAAGGAGCCATGGAACTGTCAGCACCTCCAGATTGTGTACACTCCAGTGATATCAACAAAGTTGGATGGTAAGGATCTTCAGGGAGAGATATTGGGCTTGCTCTAGATACAGTAGCAAGAGAACCATCGTTAACAAAAACGAGGTCAAGAAGTCTGTCCCTAATGTTTTTAACGGCATTAATTTGGACAAGGGAAATATCCGTTAGCCCATTGATAAAGTCATTATGGCAATTGGGAAACAACAGGTTAGCGTCATCACAAGGCAGCCAAGAAAGAAATGGGAGGTTAAAGTCCCCCATCACAATAATTCGATCATTGCACCCTAATGTAGAAACAACATTATTAATTGCTGAAAGGTGGTGTAAGTAAAGCTCAGCATCAGACCTGGGAGGAATGTAAGAGCAGGTTAAATAGAAAAATGCGGAGCCAACACGAACTTTGACTGCAACAAATTCAATTCCATGAATGTTATTGAATGGGAATAACTCAGATGAGAAAACAGAATGTCACTTTAAATGAATTTAAAAATAAGGGCAATAAAAATTTACATAATATAAGAATAGCGCTATTACAAAAGGTGACACAAGTAGACAAAAATGACGAAAGTCAAATTAATGCAATCCTGTTAAAATATCACAACGATCCAATAGAAGGAGGCCATACAGGGATTACGCGTACCCTATTAAAAATAAAGAAATTATACCATTGGGCCAAAATGACACAAACTATTAAAAAATATGTAAAAATGTGTTTAGACTGCCAAAGAGCTAAGACTACAACACATACAAAAGCCCCAATGATTATAACAAACACCCCAAACACAGATTTTGACACTGTTTTAATAGATACTATAGGACCATTACCTCGAACAGAGAATGGTAACTATTACGCAATAACTATAATATGCGATCTCACAAAGTATCTAGTTGCAATACCAGTACAAGACAAAAGCGCAAAAACAGTAGCTAAAGCAATATTTGAATCGTTTATACTAAAGTACGGTCCTATGAAGACGTTCATAACAGACATGGGTACAGAGTATAACAATTCACTTATTAATGACTTGTGCAAATATATGAAAATCAGTAATATATTGTCAACAGCACACCACCATCAAACTTTAGGAACAGTAGAAAGAAGTCATCGAACGTTCAACGAATACATTCGTTCTTATCTCTCAATTATAGCTCGCAAACGACGGTCAACACTTTTTCCCTTTGCTGTCTCGTCACTGACAAAACCGAAAAAGACCACGAAGACACGGTCTCTCACTGAGCAGAACACTTTTTGTCTCTTCGCTTGTGTTATGTGTTTCGGGTTTTCGGGTGAGCCCGACACACGATCGTGTCTCACAATAACAACTTAGAAAGACAATTTGGTCAAGCGCTCACAGCAAAAGTGTCTTTAGATGAGCAGAACCAAAAAAGTGTCTGAGTAAAGTGTTTTTAGTTTTTTTTTTCGTGTATATGTTTATTTATTCATGTTTTCCGCATCTTTTGGGCTATTGTATTGTAATATGTATATTTATTTGCAAAATTGGCAAACGAACATTTTCGTTTTGCTTTTCACGATTCATTTTAAGCTCCAATAGTCAAACCGTATGGAATTCACAAAAATTGATAGTTGCCATAAGCATCACACGTACAAGCACGCATACAAACGCAAAAGACACTTTGTTCGTTCACTCGCGACAAGATGCTCAGTGAAAAACAGGAACAAAAGAGAAGTGAAAAAATCGGTCTTTGCTCGAGCGAAGATCGAGTTGAGCAAAAACAGATTTTATCGGGTCTTTTCAGTCCATTTTCTCAATGTGTCCGTCAATGAGAGGTTTTTATCAGACACGCCGAAAGTGTCAACAGTTATTTGCGAGCTATGCTCTCAATTGAGAAAGACGATTGGGACGAATGGTTGAATTATTTCACATATTGTTTTAATACTACTCCATCAACAGTACACGACTACTGTCCGTATCAACTTATTTATGGTAGATTACCTAGACAGTTCACGGAATTGAATACTTAAACGAAGATAGATCCTATATATAATTTAGATGATTATGCAAAAGAGTTTAAATTTAAATTACAGTTAGCGTATAAAATAGCAATATCAATGATAGAAATGGAAAAACAAAAACGTAAAATAGAATATGATAAAAAAGTTAATAACTTAAAGTTAGAAGTAGGAGATTTCGTATTACTCAAAAACGACTCGGGTCATAAATTAGATAATCAGTACTTGGGACCCTATAAAGTAATAAAAATAGAAGATAGAAATAATATCATAATAGACGTAAACAAAAAAAAACCACAGACAGTTAATAAGAATAGGCTAAAGTTATTCAAAAATGAAAAAAAAGAAAAATTTATAAATATATAAACACAAACATTAAAATTTAACTATCCATATTGAAATATATGTACTGTTTCATAATCTAAACAAAACACAAAATAATGTATAATTTAAAAATAACTTCATATAATTACGTTATTTTTCAAAAGGAGGGAGATGTGGTATGCACATATCGAGAGCTCACTGTGCTCAACACTATGTCCAATATATACCAATAAACATAAATAAGAAGACAACGACACTTAGTCTTTGTTACATTAACATATTTCACGTTCAAGTATCCGAAATATGATCGGTGGTAAATGACTTGAACCACAGACAAGCCGCGTCAGCATGCATGTCCCATGCAGTGACCGCTTGCATAAGATATATATATGTGCAAGCCACGCTCTATCTCAACAGCGACGTTTTCGCTACTTATATATAATATATATATGTTCGTTTTACATATTACATATAAAACGACTCATTTACAAAAGGGCAGCGCTGCCACTGAAGACTGCGCTGCGTTAGGCTGAGTTATACCCAATTACAAAATGCAGAACAGAGATAAATAAAAGAGTTCGGAGCGACAGCGACAGACCATTAAACAACCAAACCCTGCCTTGTTACTGTAGTAACAACAAGATCAAGAATATGTATACTTTATGGGGTCGAAAACGCTTCCTTCTGGACGTTACACACATCCAATTTTACCACAAATCTACCCCTATACTCATTTTGAGTTAGGGTATAAAAAAAGACGAGGTTCTCTATTGGATAGGGATATAGCCCGTACTTAAAAATGCTAAGTATATATTTCGGAAAGCCCTGGTGTGGTGACCCTATCCACTTTTGTCATTTGCATCATGGCTGGGAATATTCCGTCTGGTCCAAGTGCTTTTAAGCCCGCGAAGGACTCTATAGCTCAGTTGATTTTCTTAGAGGTTAACAGATCTGCTGGGGGGTGTTGTTCCTCAGCAGCTAGGTCCTGATGGCTTTTGGCATCTGTGACCTCGGGGCATCTAGAGAAATGTGCCTTCATTAGTGCTGTTAGGGTTTCTTCACTGACGTCTGTTCACTGTTCGTCATCTAGTTTTAATTGACTCTGTATGGTGGGCTGCTTTGAAAGCAGCTTCCGGAGCCTTACGGTTTTAGGAACTTTCTCGATGTTGAAGCAGAAAGTCTTCTTTCGTTGTGTGTTACGTATTTCCCTCTTGTAGCTCCTAAGAAGGATTTTGTATTTTGTTTGGCGATCTTAAAGAATTCCTTGAGGTTGTTCCTTTGAGAGAGAGATTCCGGTTCCATGAGAGTGGCTTGGGCCTCTTCTTTGTTCTTGAGGGTTTGCACAGTGCGTGGTAGGCATCCAGTAATTCCTTGGATCGGGTCTTTGGGTTTTTCTCTAAATCCCCCGCAGATTTCAATGAGCATCACACTCAGCATCATGGGTGGCTGGCTCAGTTGCTCCTGACAGGTTGACTACCAGCGTCAGGTCACCTCAGGTCATCGTCTTATTCCTCCGAGTCTTCGAGCGCAAGACCCTGGGCGGCCTCCACGATGGACTCGAGAACCAGATCGTTCTCCACTTCGACTTCCTGTAGGGTGTGCTCGTCCTTCTCCTCGGGGTGGCGCTGTTTGAGGCGCAGGTAAACACTGTCCATGCCCCACGCCGTCTTCCCGAATCTGGGGTACGGCAGATCCTCTGCCTCCTTGTTGGTCTGCGGAATCACACATTGGCCCCCCTCATTGGGTAGTGGGCTACCATTGCGTTCGTTCCGCCGTTGGCAAGTCTGCGTTTTGCCGCTAATGGACCTTCATTCCTCGGTCCCCTTGGATTGTGATGGGGCAGTGTACCTTTGCCTTTGGTACGGACGAGATTAGCTCCTTGACCACGACCTCCAGCTGGGCCCCCTCCCACATCGCTTGCACATCGTTGGGTCGTCATTGCAGTTCTAGATTTGGACTTCATTAAGCCACCCAGCACCATCGAAAGTGGGCATAGGGGATGCACCTATGCACTATGCTCCGCACCAGCGAGTCCCACGATCAGGTGTCGTTTGGACACGTCACTGACCTTCGCTTTGACCTTGACTGTTGGCTTGACTTTGGTGTTGGCTTCTTGGCCGCTTTAGGTGGAGGGGTTGTACTTTTGGGCCCGCGTTGCCGCTTGCTGGCCGAAGTGTCCTTGATGGCACTCTCAGTCGACCGTTGCCTCTTGGTGGCCATCATCTCTTCCACCTTATTGGCGAGTTCGCAGTTCGACGCCCTCATCTGTGCCATGTGGGCGTAGTGTAGCCCGCCTAGCTTAACTTTCTCCTTCTGGGAGATGTCTGCCTTGCCTTGAAGCCGGCTCTGGATTTTGAGACCGCTTTGTATTGAGCTTTAGCCTTCATCCCATCCCTGGAACGCTTTGGCCCTTCCCTACGCAGGGAGCTGGTGCCTGGTTCCGGCGAGTGGAGAAGGCTATCTTCCTCCGTCCTGCTTATTGAGGACACGCTATTTCGAACACGTCATATTTGCGGCTCAGCTTGGAGTGATTTGTTGTTGTGGCAGTAGCTTTACAACTGACCTGTCCTGATCCCGCCAAGTCCGAGATGTAACCGCTGTCGACACGCAGATAGGAATGCTGTTTCACGTGCCCGCCAGTGGTAGCAGTCACGCTTCCCACCGACGTTTGGGTTGACATCCCAAACCGAGTTATCTCTTCCGTCCGCTCCATTATTGTCCCGAAGGTCCATACAGGTTTGTATTTTTAGGGGGGACCACCCCCAAGCGTTTTTTGACTGCCAGTGTGCTCAGAGCAGCGCTGGCACTTCATTTTTAAGCTCAGCTTAAGCTCTGTTACGCTCGTACGTTCCAAATGGCGCTCACCGTTTCGTGGCCCGTAAGCTATAAGCCGCCGCTGTGAAGCACCTAAAACATTTACAATAACATACGAAAATACATGAATACATGAAACACTAATTGGAACAACTGCACCCTGAAGTCTGAAGACATAGGCATATGTATGTACTTATCGCACTAGCTCCGGATTAAAACATACCTCGTTCTGCCAATGGTTATGGCCTCTTACTACTTTTTCAACGAGCTAGCTGCCTACGATCCAGCCCTTACATACATAGCTGTGTATATTTATTATTACTAAGTGTCCCAGCTTAGCTTTAGTTGCTGACATATGCGCATGCATACAATCATAGTGTCGGTGGTCCCGCGAGGCTGCCCTTAACAGCACCAATGAATTCCCGGAAGAGCAGTCGTTGTCGCAAGCTGTGTTTGGCCTGTGGGCCTGGCCTGTTTTATTCTAGTAAGTACATCGTTACATAATCTAGGAAAAATGTTCAAATGGTTCTTACCGCAATAAGTCCTCCTGCTTTCAACCACGCGACAGACATTCCTGTCGGAATGCGCGCGATTGACAAATAATTTTAAATATATGTAAAAACAAATCCATATAAATATATGTATGCATATTTATTTTAATGTATAAATGTTTATATATATAGTGACATATCCATAATTCCCTACATCACATACACCTTTTGTTTACGTCGTATTCACCCACCCTAACCGCGAGTAACAGGACATCGCCTAGAATCAACAAAAAATTCTTCCCACACTCGAAGCTAGAGTCACCAGTTATAAACAATAGACCATATTGATTCATCCACGGCAGAATCACGCCACACTCAAGAGATCGATTCCCTAGAATCACGCCTCTCATGAGTACCAATCTTAGCTAAGCATAAAACAATGGATTCTCAACTCCTAACTCAGTCATGTAATGCAACACTGATCCCCAGCAGCGGTTGCCTTTCATCAAAAGCCGACGCATCTCCAAATATTGGTCCACGCACGTACGCCATCGCTACGAAGATGCAGCCGAGGAAAGAGACACCCTAGGCGAGAGTCGAGAGCTTCGAAGGAAGGGCTGATGGAATCTAGCCAGCAGCAGAAAGATCAGTTCCGTTTGAGACAAGCAGACCCACAGTCAAGTCGGGGAATTCCACTTAATCCTGTCACGCCTAATTTCGAGTTGCTGATATTTAACTATATATTATATACTAGGTGATCCGGCAAACTTTGTTTTCCCATGTATATTATTTCTAGGAAACATTTTGTCAGTTCAGTACAAATAATTATCTACTATAAGTATCGGGGGATTTACTTATCAATTATAAGATTACTTAACAATGAAGATTAATCTCTCATCGCACTAGAGTGTACAATATTCTTGGTTGGTCCGTCTTTAGCCATCACAAAACAAACTCGATGGTTTTCTCACTCGAGAACATGCCAAATATAGTTGTACGTGGGAAAAGCATGATTTTTTCCAAATCTAAGCCACATACAGACAATGTCTGGCCTTGTGACCTATTGATCGTCATAGCGAATGCCAATCTAATTGGGAATTGATTACGTTTGAATTCAATTGACACATCTGTATTAATCATAGGGATTCGTGCCAGCAACACATTTTCGCCTTGAAACTTTCCATCCAAAATTATGGCTTCAATTACGTTTCTCATTAGTTTTTTAAACACAGCCGTGGAGGGTTCAAGTTACGAAGCAGAATGATCGGAGATCCAACCTTCAATTTTAAATGGTGTGCTGGCATGCCTGGCAAATCCAATGGATTTAATAACTCAATTGGATAATTCAAAGTTTCTTTGGTATCGCAAATTGCATCGCTAGATTTGTATGACACCAAGTCCCAGGAAACAACTGTTGTATCTTTAAATTTAACCCATTGACGTCCACATTTTTTGCTGCAAAATCGCTTTTTCTGCCAGCAAATTATGATTTTCATATTGTGTGTGTACACTGGGAAATATGTTATCGATCGCTAAACAACTGTTTAGAGAAAGTTTCGGCGGATGGATCCTGAAGCACTTTAACGCGCACTTCAACATTACGCCACAGTCGCGATGATTTTAAGCAAGCTTTGATTTCATCAGCGTAGGTCGAGCGTGGAATAACAGAAAGTGTTTGTCTAATATGCTCGATGAAATTGTTGTTGTTGTTGGTCAATTCCACTATGTTTGTTGCGTTTTAGGTCAATTCCTCTACGTCTGTCGACTTTGTATCTGCGCGTTACTCTCCGTTTTAGTTACCTTTGTTGATTTCGTTCATCTCGGGCCTCTGCGTCTCATTGGCAATGCTCAAATATATTAAATTCTCGGGTTACAACGTTTGTTGCTAAACTCTACCGATTTTCGTGAAATTTTGTTCAGCAACAAATCTTGTGACACGAGAATTTCATATACTATTAGATTATTATATGTATATTATATATTTACAGTGGTAAATTTAAGCATTGTAATTATAATTGTATGAGCAGAGTGAGCCGCCTATGTTTTGCTAGCGTTCACGTTCTGCAGAGCTGCTGCGCTCTCCAGCTAAAGGGGCTCTCTGCCGCCGCCACTTCGGCAATTACCTTGCTGTGCCGCCGCCACTTCGGCAATCACATTTGATCTGCCGCCTTCGTCTTTTAGTTCCATGCTAACCCCTCTGCGTATCGGTTGCATACTTCTTACCTATCTGGCCCTAGCAAGCAATCGGCTTCAGCTCAGCCACAAAAATCAAATAAATATTATAAAGTTGAACCAAGTTGTCTTTTTATTTTTGGAAATTAAGAGGTGCAAAAAAAGCTTGGCATCTCAATCACCGCCTTCCCAAAGATACATTTTAGCCAGTTAATGGCCGTATCCCCGGCGTTCTGAAGTTGGGCCGGGATTGCCTGGTCCGGACCTGGCGATTTAAACGTGTTTAAGCTGCTTACTGCCCAGCTTATGTTCTGTTTTGTAAGGATGTGGTCCATAGATTTTACTGATCCCTCTCCTGGAAGGTGTGTCGCTCGGTGGTTGTACACCCGGGGAAATGCGTGTCGAGTAAAATATGTAGGGCCTGCTCACTGGAGTTGTGCCTAATGCTAGACTGGTTAAATAGTCTGTCCAGTGAGTATTTGATTTGAGGCACAGGTTTGTGCTATATTTTTCTCAGTTGGCTCAGTAGCCCGCCTAGCTTAACTTTCTCCTTCTGGGAGATGTGTGCCTTGCCTTGAAGCCGGCTCTGGATTTTGAGACCGCTTTGTATTGAGCTTTAGCCTTCATCCCATCCCTGGAACGCTTTGGCCCTTCCCTACGCAGGGAGCTGGTGCCTGGTTCCGGCGAGTGGAGAAGGCTATCTTCCTCCGTCCTCCTTATTGAGGACACGCTATTTCGAACACGTCATATTTGCGGCTCAGCATGGAGTGTGGCAGTAGCTTTACAACTGACCTGTCCTGATCCCGCCAAGTCCGAGATGTAACCGCTGTCGACACGCAGATAGGAATGCTGTTTCACGTGCCCGCCAGTGGTAGCAGTCTCGCTTCCCACCGACGTTTGGGTTGACATCCCAAACCGAGTTATCTCTTCCGTCCGCTCCATTATTGTCCCGAAGGTCCATACAGGTTTGTATTTTTAGGGGGGACCACCCCCAAGCGTTTTTTGACTGCCAGTGTGCTCAGAGCAGCGCTGGCACTTCATTTTTAAGCTCAGCTTAAGCTCTGTTACGCTCGTACGTTCCAAATGGCGCTCACCGTTTCGTGGCCCGTAAGCTATAAGCCGCCGTTGTGAAGCACCTAAAAAATTTACAATAACATACGAAAATACATGAAGAATATACACTTATTGGAACAACTGCACCCTGAAGTCTGAAGACATAGGCATATGTATGTACTTATCGCACTAGCTCCGGATTAAAACATACCTCGTTCTGCCAATGGTTATGGCCTCTTACTACTTTTTCAACGATTTAACTTGATCCGAGCTAGCTGCCTACGATCCGGCCCTTACATACATAGCTGTGTATATTTATTATTACTAAGTGTCGTCAGTCATCGGGTGCTAATGGGGGATAAACGGATGGCGGGTCGGCTCGCACAAGTCTTAACTCGGAATTGAGGCGCAGCCACTCCGGTTAGGAATACCCGACTATACACTCCCCGTGAGGGCGGCTGGAAACAGGTCCTGGTACAGTCATGTCTCTGCCAGTATGCTGGCTAATGGTAGTCGGGCGGAGAGAAGAAAACTCTCAGTGAAATTACCCCAATCTAAGGTGACACTGTTATATGCCGAGGGATGCATGGCCGGGGGGGTGCCCGGTCGCTAATATGCGGACTCTGGATACCTGCCGACCTCCAGTTTAAATTAGGCTTCCCGGGGCAAGCGGGCTATACCTCGGGTGACCAACCCCTTCCCGCCTACTCGTGGGAAAAAAATGCAATCTACCAAAAACATAAAATCAAACAACACCGCAAAGGAGCTCGGTACTCCTTTTAAAGTACCGGATGGACAAGCCAATCCCTCTACACCAACGCCTGGGAAACCAGGTCCTATGAAGACGGGGAAGGAGACTGAGTCGGTCCACCGTCTTCAGGCAGCAGCCGCAGCGAGGGGGGGCCCGAAAAGCCAATTGGGTCCTTCCAAGTCGGGTGGCTCCAAGGGCGAATCGGACGCCGGGGTGGCTGCTAAGCAGAGCGTCATCGCGGATGGTAAGCGCACTGCTTACGGCGGGCAGCGTCTCTGCACCACGGGGAGGAAGGCCGTCGTATCAGGACAGGAGACGAGCGGCTTTCATCCTGTCCAACGAGGACCCGAACTACAGGTCGTCGGCCGAAGGAAAGGAGCAGAGGCTGTGGGCCTCCTCAATCCTGCCACTGTTCCAGCCAGCCAAAGCCGGAAAGGGTGCAGCCAAGGCCCCCAACAAGCGGCAACGCTCAGCGGAGGACCCCGCTAATCAGCCAGGCCAAGCCCAGCAAGCCAAGCGGGTGAAGACCCACCTCACGAACCGGTCGTTCGCTGATGTGGCGAGGGGCAAAACCCTGATCGGTGTCCTGGACAGGGGCGCCAAGGACGGCCAGCGTCAGGTCACCTCAGGTCATCGTCTTATTCCTCCGAGTCTTCGAGCGCAACACCCTGGGCGGCCTCCACGATGGACTCGAGAACCAGATCGTTCTCCACTTCGACTTCCTGTAGGGTGTGCTCGTCCTTCTCCTCGGGGTGGCGCTGTTTGAGGCGCAGGTAAACACTGTCCATGCCCCACGCCGTCTTCCCGAATCTGGGGTACGGCAGATCCTCTGCCTCCTTGTTGGTCTGCGGAATCACACATTGGCCCCCCTCATTGGGTAGTGGGCTACCATTGCGGAAGATCCTTCAGTCGTTCCGCCGTTGGCAAGTCTGCGTTTTGCCGCTAATGGACCTTCATTCCTCGGTCCCCTTGGATTGTGATGGGGCAGTGTACCTTTGCCTTTGGTACGGACGAGATTAGCTCCTTGACCACGACCTCCAGCTGGGCCCCCTCCCACATCGCTTGCACATCGTTGGGTCGTCATTGCAGTTCTAGATTTGGACTTCATTAAGCCACCCAGCACCATCGAAAGTGGGCATAGGGGATGCACCTATGCACTATGCTCCGCACCAGCGAGTCCCACGATCAGGTGTCGTTTGGACACGTCACTGACCTTCGCTTTGACCTTGACTGTTGGCTTGACTTTGGTGTTGGCTTCTTGGCCGCTTTAGGTGGAGGGGTTGTACTTTTGGGCCCGCGTTGCCGCTTGCTGGCCGAAGTGTCCTTGATGGCACTCTCAGTCGACCGTTGCCTCTTGGTGGCCATCATCTCTTCCACCTTATTGGCGAGTTCGCAGTTCGACGCCCTCATCTGTGCCATGTGGGCGTAGTGTAGCCCGCCTAGCTTAACTTTCTCCTTCTGGGAGATGTCTGCCTTGCCTTGAAGCCGGCTCTGGATTTTGAGACCGCTTTGTATTGAGCTTTAGCCTTCATCCCATCCCTGGAACGCTTTGGCCCTTCCCTACGCAGGGAGCTGGTGCCTGGTTCCGGCGAGTGGAGAAGGCTATCTTCCTCCGTCCTGCTTATTGAGGACACGCTATTTCGAACACGTCATATTTGCGGCTCAGCTTGGAGTGATTTGTTGTTGTGGCAGTAGCTTTACAACTGACCTGTCCTGATCCCGCCAAGTCCGAGATGTAACCGCTGTCGACACGCAGATAGGAATGCTGTTTCACGTGCCCGCCAGTGGTAGCAGTCACGCTTCCCACCGACGTTTGGGTTGACATCCCAAACCGAGTTATCTCTTCCGTCCGCTCCATTATTGTCCCGAAGGTCCATACAGGTTTGTATTTTTAGGGGGGACCCCCCCCAAGCGTTTTTTGACTGCCAGTGTGCTCAGAGCAGCGCTGGCACTTCATTTTTAAGCTCAGCTTAAGCTCTGTTACGCTCGTACGTTCCAAATGGCGCTCACCGTTTCGTGGCCCGTAAGCTATAAGCCGCCGCTGTGAAGCACCTAAAACATTTACAATAACATACGAAAATACATGAATACATGAAACACTAATTGGAACAACTGCACCCTGAAGTCTGAAGACATAGGCATATGTATGTACTTATCGCACTAGCTCCGGATTAAAACATACCTCGTTCTGCCAATGGTTATGGCCTCTTACTACTTTTTCAACGAGCTAGCTGCCTACGATCCAGCCCTTACATACATAGCTGTGTATATTTATTATTACTAAGTGTCCCAGCTTAGCTTTAGTTGCTGACATATGCGCATGCATACAATCATAGTGTCGGTGGTCCCGCGAGGCTGCCCTTAACAGCACCAATGAATTCCCGGAAGAGCAGTCGTTGTCGCAAGCTGTGTTTGGCCTGTGGGCCTGGCCTGTTTTATTCTAGTAAGTACATCGTTACATAATCTAGGAAAAATGTTCAAATGGTTCTTACCGCAATAAGTCCTCCTGCTTTCAACCACGCGACAGACATTCCTGTCGGAATGCGCGCGATTGACAAATAATTTTAAATATATGTAAAAACAAATCCATATAAATATATGTATGCATATTTATTTTAATGTATAAATGTTTATATATATAGTGACATATCCATAATTCCCTACATCACATACACCTTTTGTTTACGTCGTATTCACCCACCCTAACCGCGAGTAACAGGACATCGCCTAGAATCAACAAAAAATTCTTCCCACACTCGAAGCTAGAGTCACCAGTTATAAACAATAGACCATATTGATTCATCCATGGCAGAATCACGCCACACTCAAGAGATCGATTCCCTAGAATCACGCCTCTCATGAGTACCAATCTTAGCTAAGCATAAAACAATGGATTCTCAACTCCTAACTCAGTCATGTAATGCAACACTGATCCCCAGCAGCGGTTGCCTTTCATCAAAAGCCGACGCATCTCCAAATATTGGTCCACGCACGTACGCCATCGCTACGAAGATGCAGCCGAGGAAAGAGACACCCTAGGCGAGAGTCGAGAGCTTCGAAGGAAGGGCTGATGGAATCTAGCCAGCAGCAGAAAGATCAGTTCCGTTTGAGACAAGCAGACCCACAGTCAAGTCGGGGAATTCCACTTAATCCTGTCACGCCTAATTTCGAGTTGCTGATATTTAACTATATATTATATACTAGGTGACCCGGCAAACTTTGTTTTCCCATGTATATTATTTCTAGGAAACATTTTGTCAGTTCAGTACAAATAATTATCTACTATAAGTATCGGGGGATTTACTTATCAATTATAAGATTACTTAACAATGAAGATTAATCTCTCATCGCACTAGAGTGTACAATATTCTTGGTTGGTCCGTCTTTAGCCATCACAAAACAAACTCGATGGTTTTCTCACTCGAGAACATGCCAAATATAGTTGTACGTGGGAAAAGCATGATTTTTTCCAAATCTAAGCCACATACAGACAATGTCTGGCCTTGTGACCTATTGATCGTCATAGCGAATGCCAATCTAATTGGGAATTGATTACGTTTGAATTCAATTGACACATCTGTATTAATCATAGGGATTCGTGCCAGCAACACATTTTCGCCTTGAAACTTTCCATCCAAAATTATGGCTTCAATTACGTTTCTCATTAGTTTTTTAAACACAGCCGTGGAGGGTTCAAGTTACGAAGCAGAATGATCGGAGATCCAACCTTCAATTTTAAATGGTGTGCTGGCATGCCTGGCAAATCCAATGGATTTAATAACTCAATTGGATAATTCAAAGTTTCTTTGGTATCGCAAATTGCATCGCTAGATTTGTATGACACCAAGTCCCAGGAAACAACTGTTGTATCTTTAAATTTAACCCATTGACGTCCACATTTTTTGCTGCAAAATCGCTTTTTCTGCCAGCAAATTATGATTTTCATATTGTGTGTGTACACTGGGAAATATGTTATCGATGAGTTGTTTAGAGAAAGTTTCGGCGGATGGATCCTGAAGCACTTTAACGCGCACTTCAACATTACGCCACAGTCGCGATGATTTTAAGCAAGCTTTGATTTCATCAGCGTAGGTCGAGCGTGGAATAACAGAAAGTGTTTGTCTAATATGCTCGATGAAATTGTTGTTGTTGTTGGTCAATTCCACTATGTTTGTTGCGTTTTTGGTCAATTCCTCTACGTCTGTCGACTTTGTATCTGCGCGTTACTCTCCGTTTTAGTTACCTTTGTTGATTTCGTTCATCTCGGGCCTCTGCGTCTCATTGGCAATGCTCAAATATATTAAATTCTCGGGTTACAACGTTTGTTGCTAAACTCTTCCTAAATGGCTCTACCGATTTTCGTGAAATTTTGTTCAGCAACAAATCTTGTGACACGAGAATTTCATATACTATTAGATTATTATATGTATATTATATATTTACAGTGGTAAATTTAAGCATTGTAATTGTAATTGTATGAGCAGAGTGAGCCGCCTATGTTTTGCTAGCGTTCACGTTCTGCAGAGCTGCTGCGCTCTCCAGCTAAAGGGGCTCTCTGCCGCCGCCACTTCGGCAATTACCTTGCTGTGCCGCCGCCACTTCGGCAATCACATTTGATCTGCCGCCTTCGTCTTTTAGTTCCATGCTAACCCCTCTGCGTATCGGTTGCATACCTCTTACCTATCTGGCCCTAGCAAGCAATCGGCTTCAGCTCAGCCACAAAAATCAAATAAATATTATAAAGTTGAACCAAGTTGTCTTTTTATTTTTGGAAATTAAGAGGTGCAAAAAAAGCTTGGCATCTCAATCACCGCCTTCCCAAAGATACATTTTAGCCAGTTAATGGCCGTATCCCCGGCGTTCTGAAGTTGGGCCGGGATTACCTGGTCCGGACCTGGCGATTTAAACGTGTTTAAGCTGCTTACTGCCCAGCTTATGTTCTGTTTTGTAAGGATGTGGTCCATAGATTTTACTGATCCCTCTCCTGGAAGGTGTGTCGCTCGGTGGTTGTACACCCGGGGAAATGCGTGTCGAGTAAAATATGTAGGGCCTGCTCACTGGAGTTGTGCCTAATGCTAGACTGGTTAAATAGTCTGTCCAGTGAGTATTTGATTTGAGGCACAGGTTTGTGCTATATTTTTCTCAGTTGGCTCAGTAGCCCGCCTAGCTTAACTTTCTCCTTCTGGGAGATGTCTGCCTTGCCTTGAAGCCGGCTCTGGATTTTGAGACCGCTTTGTATTGAGCTTTAGCCTTCATCCCATCCCTGGAACGCTTTGGCCCTTCCCTACGCAGGGAGCTGGTGCCTGGTTCCGGCGAGTGGAGAAGGCTATCTTCCTCCGTCCTCCTTATTGAGGACACGCTATTTCGAACACGTCATATTTGCGGCTCAGCATGGAGTGTGGCAGTAGCTTTACAACTGACCTGTCCTGATCCCGCCAAGTCCGAGATGTAACCGCTGTCGACACGCAGATAGGAATGCTGTTTCACGTGTCCGCCAGTGGTAGCAGTCTCGCTTCCCACCGACGTTTGGGTTGACATCCCAAACCGAGTTATCTCTTCCGTCCGCTCCATTATTGTCCCGAAGGTCCATACAGGTTTGTATTTTTAGGGGGGACCACCCCCAAGCGTTTTTTGACTGCCAGTGTGCTCAGAGCAGCGCTGGCACTTCATTTTTAAGCTCAGCTTAAGCTCTGTTACGCTCGTACGTTCCAAATGGCGCTCACCGTTTCGTGGCCCGTAAGCTATAAGCCGCCGTTGTGAAGCACCTAAAAAATTTACAATAACATACGAAAATACATGAAGAATATACACTTATTGGAACAACTGCACCCTGAAGTCTGAAGACATAGGCATATGTATGTACTTATCGCACTAGCTCCGGATTAAAACATACCTCGTTCTGCCAATGGTTATGGCCTCTTACTACTTTTTCAACGATTTAACTTGATCCGAGCTAGCTGCCTACGATCCAGCCCTTACATACATAGCTGTGTATATTTATTATTACTAAGTGTCGTCAGTCATCGGGTGCTAATGGGGGATAAACGGATGGCGGGTCGGCTCGCACAAGTCTTAACTCGGAATTGAGGCGCAGCCACTCCGGTTAGGAATACCCGACTATACACTCCCCGTGAGGGCGGCTGGAAACAGGTCCTGGTACAGTCATGTCTCTGCCAGTATGCTGGCTAATGGTAGTCGGGCGGAGAGAAGAAAACTCTCAGTGAAATTACCCCAATCTAAGGTGACACTGTTATATGCCGAGGGATGCATGGCCGGGGGGGTGCCCGGTCGCTAATATGCGGACTCTGGATACCTGCCGACCTCCAGTTTAAATTAGGCTTCCCGGGGCAAGCGGGCTATACCTCGGGTGACCAACCCCTTCCCTCCTACTCGTGGGAAAAAAATGCAATCTACCAAAAACATAAAATCAAACAACACCGCAAAGGAGCTCGGTACTCCTTTTAAAGTACCGGATGGACAAGCCAATCCCTCTACACCAACGCCTGGGAAACCAGGTCCTATGAAGACGGGGAAGGAGACTGAGTCGGTCCACCGTCTTCAGGCAGCAGCCGCAGCGAGGGGGGGCCCGAAAAGCCAATTGGGTCCTTCCAAGTCGGGTGGCTCCAAGGGCGAATCGGACGCCGGGGTGGCTGCTAAGCAGAGCGTCATCGCGGATGGTAAGCGCACTGCTTACGGCGGGCAGCGTCTCTGCACCACGGGGAGGAAGGCCGTCGTATCAGGACAGGAGACGAGCGGCTTTCATCCTGTCCAACGAGGACCCGAACTACAGGTCGTCGGCCGAAGGAAAGGAGCAGAGGCTGTGGGCCTCCTCAATCCTGCCACTGTTCCAGCCAGCCAAAGCCGGAAAGGGTGCAGCCAAGGCCCCCAACAAGCGGCAACGCTCAGCGGAGGACCCCGCTAATCAGCCAGGCCAAGCCCAGCAAGCCAAGCGGGTGAAGACCCACCTCACGAACCGGTCGTTCGCTGATGTGGCGAGGGGCAAAACCCTGATCGGTGTCCTGGACAGGGGCGCCAAGGACGGCCATGTCCCTCGCGATAAGTGGCACCTGGTGGAGAACGAGCTCCAGGACCGGTTCCTACAGGAACTGGAGGAGAACGGTGAACCACCGCCAAAGTGTGAGGACGCAGGGTGGAATCAAGGCAAGGTGAAAGCCATCGCCTGCCAAGACGCTCGCTCTGCGGCCCTCTACATGATGGCGGTGGCTGCTCTAAAAGAGGTCTATCCAGGGGCGAAACTGGAGGCCGTGAGATGGGAGGATGTCCCCAGTCGTCCGAGAGCCAGAGCATGGGTCTCGGCTAAACCTGCAGAACCTGAGAAAATACTCAGGCTACTGCAGGTCTGCAACCCCCACCTTCCCGCAGCCGACTGGAAGGTGGCCAAGGTAGAGGATATCCAGGGGCAGAGGCGCCAGATAATCCTCGTCATAAATGAGGAGTCGCTAGAGCCCCCCGCGAAGTCGGACGGTGTGGTCGACTACGGATATAAAAAGGTCACCATATCCACCTACAAGTCGGATCGCAAGGGCAGGCAAGCAGAGGTCGAGCCAGACCCGGAGCTGCCGGAGATCCCGAAGGAGGGGGCCTCGTGTGAGGAGGACAACCCGGCGTCGGACGCGGCGTCCATGATGTCGGACGACATCCTGGAAGACTACGCGTTCGATGAGAGCGACCTAGCCAGAGGTCTCAGCCACATCGTTGTCGGGGAGGAGCCGGAGTGCCGCGATAGCGATCTAGAAGCAACAATGGTGGAGGTGAGCCTCAGGATATCATTGACGCTCCTGCAGATAAACCTCCACTATTGTAAGGCAGCATGCGATGCTCTACTGCTCCACCTGGCCAGGGCTCCTGAATGAATGAATGAATGAATTATCATAGTCCTCATTCAGGAGCCCTGGATCCTCGGAAACAGGGTCTCCGGTCTGAGGACTTCTGACTACAAGCTATACGTAGCTGATACCGTAGGTAAAACCCGCACCTGCATTCTTGCAAAAAGAGATTTGCACTTATTTTTGCTCCCAAATTTCAGCAATGAAGACCAAACAGCAGTGAGCCTCGAAGGCCAGGGGTACTCACTGAGAATCTGCTCCACGTACATGGGTCACGACCAACCAGACCCCCCTCCACAGGCGCTCAGGGCGCTAATCACAGACTGCGAGGCCAAGGACACCAGCCTAATCGTAGGGTGCGACGTCAATGCACACCACTGCCAGTGGGGAAGCAAAGATTTCAGACCCATAAGTCTATCGTCTTTCCCTTTAAAGACGATGGAACGGCTTTTGGGGATGTATCTCACGGTGAATATTCCGCCTAGTCTAATCTCAGACTCCCAGCATGCCTATCGGAAAGAAAGATCCACCGAAATGGCCCTACACAGGATTACATCGATCACAGAAGCGTCCCTCAACTGTAAGGAGTACACCCTGGTAGCCTTCCTCGACATAGAAGGCGCCTTTAATAACATCCTCCCGACCGCCATCACGGGTGCACTGACGGACCTGGGGGTTGACTCCCGGACGGTGAGCCTAATCGATCAGATGCTACAATGCAGGACGGTTGAGGCATCACTGGGAACGTCAACGTCCACCAGATTTGTCAGCAGAGGCACCCCGCAGGGCGGAGTCCTCTCGCCCCTCCTATGGAACGTGGCAGTGAACGAACTGCTGCGGGAGATAGAGGGGGGTGGCTGCCGCGTGGTGGCGTGTGCGGACGATGTTGCCATAGCATTCTCCGGTAAATTTCCGCAGACGCTGTGTGAGTGCCTGACAAGCACACTCATGAAAATGTAAAAATGCGGTCTAAGCGTCAACCCGTCTAAAATGGAACTGGTGCTCTTCACTAGGAAGTACAAAGTTCCGGCACTGATTCCCCCAAAACTATGTGGGGAAGCGCTGGTCTTCAGCAACAACGCCAAGTATCTTGGCCTAATCCTCGATAGAAAGCTCGACTGGAAATTGAGCATAGAGGATAGAGTAAAGAAAGCCACAGTGGCCCTCTATACTTGCAGGAAAGCCATCGGACTAAAATGGGGAATGACCCCTTATATAGTCCGGTGGCTCTACACCGCCATCATACGACCGATCATGCTCTATGGAGTGGTGGTATTGTGGCCAGCGTTAGACAGAAGGACATGCCTCAATAAACTCAGCAGAGTTCAACGCATGGCAGTGCTATGCATCACTGGCGGGCTACGCACTACTCCAGGAGAAGCCCTGGATACTGTGCTGAACCTCCTCCCTGTAGATCTCATGGGAAAGAAGGTGGCAACACTTTCCGCCCTCAGAATGAGAGGAGCCAGACTGTGGACAGCGTCCGCGGTTGGGCACTCGGGAATCCTGACGAGACTCCCGCAACTACCTGAGAGGACAGATTATTGCACAACTCTTAACTCGGAATTGAGGCGCAGCCACTCCGGTTAGGAATACCCGACTATACACTCCCCGTGAGGGCGGCTGGAAACAGGTCCTGGTACAGTCATGTCTCTGCCAGTATGCTGGCTAATGGTAGTCGGGCGGAGAGAAGAAAACTCTCAGTGAAATTACCCCAATCTAAGGTGACACTGTTATATGCCGAGGGATGCATGGCCGGGGGGGTGCCCGGTCGCTAATATGCGGACTCTGGATACCTGCCGACCTCCAGTTTAAATTAGGCTTCCCGGGGCAAGCGCGCTATACCTCGGGTGACCAACCCCTTCCCGCCTACTCGTGGGAACAAAATGCAATCTACCAAAAACATAAAATCAAACAACACCGCAAAGGAGCTCGGTACTCCTTTTAAAGTACCGGATGGACAAGCCAATCCCTCTACACCAACGCCTGGGAAACCAGGTCCTATGAAGACGGGGAAGGAGACTGAGTCGGTCCACCGTCTTCAGGCAGCCTCCAAGGGCGAATCGGACGCCGGGGTGGCTGCTAAGCAGAGCGTCATCGCGGATGGTAAGCGCACCGGGACCGAAGAACCCAGGGGAGCCCCGGCGGGCAGCGTCTCTGCACCACGGGGAGGAAGGCCGTCGTATCAGGACAGGAGACGAGCGGCTTTCATCCTGTCCAACGAGGACCCGAACTACAGGTCGTCGGCCGAAGGAAAGGAGCAGAGGCTGTGGGCCTCCTCAATCCTGCCACTGTTCCAGCCAGCCAAAGCCGGAAAGGGTGCAGCCAAGGCCCCCAACAAGCGGCAACGCTCAGCGGAGGACCCCGCTAATCAGCCAGGCCAAGCCCAGCAAGCCAAGCGGGTGAAGACCCACCTCACGAACCGGTCGTTCGCTGATGTGGCGAGGGGCAAAACCCTGATCGGTGTCCTGGACAGGGGCGCCAAGGACGGCCATGTCCCTCGCGATAAGTGGCACCTGGTGGAGAACGAGCTCCAGGACCGGTTCCTACAGGAACTGGAGGAGAACGGTGAACCACCGCCAAAGTGTGAGGACGCAGGGTGGAATCAAGGCAAGGTGAAAGCCATCGCCTGCCAAGACGCTCGCTCTGCGGCCCTCTACATGATGGCGGTGGCTGCTCTAAAAGAGGTCTATCCAGGGGCGAAACTGGAGGCCGTGAGATGGGAGGATGTCCCCAGTCGTCCGAGAGCCAGAGCATGGGTCTCGGCTAAACCTGCAGAACGTGAAAAAATACTCAGGCTACTGCAGGTCTGCAACCCCCACCTTCCCGCAGCCGACTGGAAGGTGGCCAAGGTAGAGGATATCCAGGGGCAGAGGCGCCAGATAATCCTCGTCATAAATGAGGAGTCGCTAGAGCCCCCCGCGAAGACGAACGGTGTGGTCGACTACGGATATAAAAAGGTCACCATATCCACCTACAAGTCGGATCGCAAGGGCAGGCAAGCAGAGGTCGAGCCAGACCCGGAGCTGCCGGAGATCCCGAAGGAGGGGGCCTCGTGTGAGGAGGACAACCCGGCGTCGGACGCGGCGTCCATGATGTCGGACGACATCCTGGAAGACTACGCGTTCGATGAGAGCGACCTAGCCAGAGGTCTCAGCCACATCGTTGTCGGGGAGGAGCCGGAGTGCCCCGATAGCGATCTAGAAGCAACAATGGTGGAGGTGAGCCTCAGGATATCATTGATGCTCCTGCAGATAAACCTCCACCATTGTAAGGCAGCATGCGATGCTCTACTGCTCCACCTGGCCAGGGCTCCTGAATGAATGAATGAATGAATTATCATAGTCCTCATTCAGGAGCCCTGGATCCTCGGAAACAGGGTCTCCGGTCTGAGGACTTCTGACTACAAGCTATACGTAGCTGATACCGTAGGTAAAACCCGCACCTGCATTCTTGCAAAAAGAGATTTGCACTTATTTTTGCTCCCAAATTTCAGCAATGAAGACCAAACAGCAGTGAGCCTCGAAGGCCAGGGGTGCTCACTGAGAATCTGCTCCACGTACATGGGTCACGACCAACCAGACCCGCCTCCACAGGCGCTCAGGGCGCTAATCACAGACTGCGAGGCCAAGGACACCAGCCTAATCGTAGGGTGCGACGTCAATGCACACCACTGCCAGTGGGGAAGCAAAGATTTCAGACCCATAAGTCTATCGTCTTTCCCTTTAAAGACGATGGAACGGCTTTTGGGGATGCATCTCACGGTGAATATTCCGCCTAGTCTAATCTCAGACTCCCAGCATGCCTATCGGAAAGAAAGATCCACCGAAATGGCCCTACACAGGATTACATCGATCACAGAAGCGTCCCTCAACTGTAAGGAGTACACCCTGGTAGCCTTCCTCGACATAGAAGGCGCCTTTAATAACATCCTCCCGACCGCCATCACGGGTGCACTGACGGACCTGGGGGTTGACTCCCGGACGGTGAGCCTAATCGATCAGATGCTACAATGCAGGACGGTTGAGGCATCACTGGGAACGTCAACGTCCACCAGATTTGTCAGCAGAGGCACCCCGCAGGGCGGAGTCCTCTCGCCCCTCCTATGGAACGTGGCAGTGAACGAACTGCTGCGGGAGATAGAGGGGGGTGGCTGCCGCGTGGTGGCGTATGCGGACGATGTTGCCATAGCATTCTCCGGTAAATTTCCGCAGACGCTGTGTGAGTGCCTGACAAGCACACTCATGAAAATGTAAAAATGCGGTCTAAGCGTCAACCCGTCTAAAATGGAACTGGTGCTCTTCACTAGGAAGTACAAAGTTCCGGCACTGATTCCCCCAAAACTATGTGGGGAAGCGCTGGTCTTCAGCAACAACGCCAAGTATCTTGGCCTAATCCTCGATAGAAAGCTCGACTGGAAATTGAGCATAGAGGATAGAGTAAAGAAAGCCACAGTGGCCCTCTATACTTGCAGGAAAGCCATCGGACTAAAATGGGGAATGACCCCCTATATAGTCCGGTGGCTCTACACCGCCATCATACGACCGATCATGCTCTATGGAGTGGTGGTATGGTGGCCAGCGTTAGACAGAAGGACATGCCTCAATAAACTCAGCAGAGTTCAACGCATGGCAGAGCTATGCATCACTGGCGGGCTACGCACTACTCCAGGAGAAGCCCTGGATACTGTGCTGAACCTCCTCCCTGTAGATCTCATGGGAAAGAAGGTGGAAACACTTTCCGCCCTCAGAATGAGAGGAGCCAGACTGTGGAAAGCGTCCGCGGTTGGGCACTCGGGAATCCTGACGAGACTCCCGCAACTACCTGAGAGGACAGATTATTGTATCCCTAGTGATCACCTCTCGACGCCTTTCCAGGCCTAGGGAGGACTGGGAGATAGGCGAACCAGGACCCGCAAATGCGGTCCACTTCTACACTGATGGCTCAAAGCTAGACGGCCGCGCGGAAGGCGAAGTCTACTGCAGCGAGCTGAACATCAGTCATTGCTGCAGTTAGCAGCAGTTAGGAGCAGTTAGAACTCTTCCTTATATGGGTCCTAGGCTACAGGGACATCGAGGGAAACGACGCCGCCGACGAACTGGCCAGGCGGGGTACTACGATTCCTCTCCTATCGGAGAGGAAGCAGGTAGCGATGCTTCTGGCTACGTGCAGGCTCCTCACGCACGAATTGTTCGAGCAAAATGCCAATAGGAGATGGCAGATGTATGCGCTGTATGCCATCATAGTGTCGGTGGTCCCGCGAGGCTGCCCTTAACAGCACCAATGAATTCCCCAAAGAGCAGTCGTTGTCGCAAGCTGTGTTTGGCCTGTGAGCCTGGCCTGTTTTATTCTAGTAAGTACATCGTTACATAATCTAGGAAAAATGTTCAAATGGTTCTTACCGCAATAAGTCCTCCTGCTTTCAACCACGCGACAGACATTCCTGTCGGAATGCGCGCGATTGACAAATGATTTTAAATATATGTAAAAACAAATCCATATAAATATATGTATGCATATTTAATTTAATGTATAAATGTTTATATATATTGTGACATATCCATAATTCCCTACATCACATACACCTTTTGTTTACGTCGTATTCACCCACCCTAACCGCGAGTAACAGGACATCGCCTAGAATCAACAAAAAATTCTTCCCACACTCGAAGCTAGAGTCACCAGTTATAAACAATAGACCATATTGATTCATCCACGGCAGAATCACGCCACACTCAAGAGATCGATTCCCTAGAATCACGCCTCTCATGAGTACCAATCTTAGCTAAGCATAAAACAATGGATTCTCAACTCCTAACTCAGTCATGTAATGCAACACTGATCCCCAGCAGCGGTTGCCTTTCATCAAAAGCCGACGCATCTCCAAATATTGGTCCAGGCAAGTACGCCATCGCTACGAAGATGCAGCCGAGGAAAGAGACACGCTCGGCGAGAGTCAAGAGCTTCGAAGGAAGGGCTGATGGAATCTAGCCAGCAGCAGAAAGATCAGTTCCGTTTGAGACAAGCAGACCCACAGTCAAGTCGGGGAATTCCACTTAATCCTGTCACGCCTAATTTCGAGTTGCTGATATTTAACTATATATTATATACTAGGTGACCCGGCAAACTTTGTTTTCCCATGTATATTATTTCTAGGAAACATTTTGTCAGTTCAGTACAAATAATTATCTACTATAAGTATCGGGGGATTTACTTATCAATTATAAGATCCCCGACTTGACTGTGGGTCTGCTTGTCTCAAGATCTTAAATCTCTCATCGCACTGGAGTGTACAATTTTCTTGGTTGGTCCGTCTTTAGCCATCACAAAACAAACTCGATGGTTTTCTCACTCGAGAACATGCCACATATAGTTGTCCGTGGGAAAAGCATGATTTTTCCAAATCTAAGCCACATACAGACAATGTCTGGCCTTGTGACCTATTGATCGTCATAGCGAATGCCAATCTAATTGGGAATTGATTACGTTTGAATTTAATTGACACATCTGTATTAATCATAGGAATTCGTGGCAGCAACACATTTTCGCCTTGAAACTTTCCATCCAAAATGATGGCTTCAATAACGATTCACATTAGTTTTTTAAACACAGCCGTGGAGGGTTCAAGTTACGAAGCAGAATGATCGGAGATCCAACCTTCAATTTGAAATGGTGTGCTGGCATGCCTGGCAAATCCAATGGATTTAATAACTCAAATGGATAATTCACAGTTTCATTGGTATCGCAAACTGCATCGATAGGTTTGTATGACACCAAGTCCCAGGAAACAACTGTTGTATCTTTAAATTTAGCCCATTGACGTCCAAATTTTTTGCTGCAAAATCGCTCTTTCTGCCAGCAAATTATGATTTGCATATTGTGTGTGTACACTGGGAAATATTTTATCGATGAGAGTATTTTGCGAGTCGACGATTGTGCAGACGTCCGTCTGTAATTTTATGCATCTAGTATTTTCATGTACAACAACTTTCCCATCGGCAATATCTAACAGTTGTTTAGAGAAAGTTTCGGCGGATGGATCCTGAAGCACTTTAACGCGCATTTCAACATTACGCCACAGTCGCGATGATTTTAAGCAAGCTTTGATTTCATCAGCGTAGGTCGAGCGTGGAATAACGGAAAGTGTTTGTCTAATATGCTCGATGAAATTGTTGTTGTTGTTGGTCAATTCCACTATGTTTGTTGCGTTTTTGGTCAATTCCTCTACGTCTGTCGACTTTGTATCTGCGCGTTACTCTCCGTTTTAGTTACCTTTGTTAATTTCGTTCATCTCGGGCCTCTGCGTCTCATTGGCAATGCTCAAATATATTAAATTCTCGGATTACAACGTTTGTTGCTAAACTCTTCCGAAATGGCTCTACCGATTTTCGTGAAATTTTGTTCAGCAACAAATCTTGTGACACGAGAATTTCATATACTATTAGATTATTACATGTATATTATATATTTACAGTGGTAAATTTAAGCATTGTAATTGTAATTGTATGAGCAGAGTGAGCCGCCTATGTTTTGCTAGCGTTCACGTTCTGCAGAGCTGCTGCGCTCTCCAGCTAAAGGGGCTCTCTGCCGCCGCCACTTCGGCAATCACATTTGATCTGCCGCCTTCGTCTTTTAGTTCCATGCTAACCCCTCTGCGTATCGGTTGCATACCTCTTACCTATCTGGCCCTAGCAAGCAATCGGCTTCAGCTCAGCCACAAAAATCAAATAAATATTATAAAGTTGAACCAAGTTCTCTTTTTATTTTTGTAAATGAAGAGGTGCAAAAAAAGCTTGGCATCTCAATCACCGCCTTCCCGAAGATACATTTTAGCCAGTTAATGGCCGTATCCCCGGCGTTCTGAAGTTGGGCCGGGATTACCTGGTCCGGACCTGGCGATTTAAACGTGTTTAAGCTGCTTACTGCCCAGCTTATGTTCTGTTTTGTAAGGATGTGGTCCATAGATTTTACTGAAGCCTCTCCTGGAAGGTGTGTCGCTCGGTGGTCGTACACCCAGGGAAATGCGTGTCGAGTAAAATATGTAGGGAGTATCCTCGTGAGTATCCTCGTTTGCTCTTGTGCCTCTATTGAAGAGAGCCCTGCAGCTTCTGAGAAGGATGTCTAATTTTTTTGATCTCCAAGGAGGCTTTTTTTTCCCCTTGGTCTGTTAGGATGGCATGCTGCCTTGAAAGCTATATTGCATGCTTTCGGGAACCTGTTCATAAAACGGTTTAGGACGTCTTTCGTGGTCTAGCATATAGGGCCGTTAGAGGGGAGTAGTTTCTCCAGGGTTGTGCTATATTTTTCCCAGTAGGCTTTTCTGTGGTTATATAGTCGGTGTGTTTAGGGATCTCGGGGGATAATATCGACTCGATGTACCTGTGATCCCAAAAGAAATTATCCTCTAGGACTTGACTGTGTGTAACACTATGTTAGGTCAATAACCTTCTGTCGATGAAGCTAAAAATTGACTCACGCCTTACAATTGTGTCCGCGCTCCCTCATTGGGTGTGGTGAGCGTTGGCATCGCAACCTATTAGCAGGTCCCCGTCCGAACTTTCGCTGCCGCTGGCTAGTTTGCGAACAAGGTCGTTGGGAGTTTCATTTTCCTCATGGGCCATATAGGACGATACCAGCCTGAGATGAGTCCCTTTTATCTCTAGGCTTGCCGCCGTGTTTTCGCCATCGCTATAATTATGGAGCAGAAAGATATTTAGGTGCTTTCTCGTAAGAATGCAGGTACGGGTTTTACCTTAATTTTGGGATACAATGATCTTGTATTCCTTCGTCTCTAATCCACAGACCTTGTTTCCTACCACTGAAGGCTCCTGGATTAGGACTATGTCGACTCCGCTCGCGTCCAAGCGGAGTATGAGGGCAGCCAATGCTGCTTTACAGTGGTGGAGATTGATTTGAAGGATCCTTAGGACCATCTTCAAGGTTCTCCACCACTGTTATGTCTGCGTCTGAGTCGTCTGAGATCCTCTCTGTCGTCTCCACTCTAGCTACCTTCCAGTCAGAGGTCGGTAGGCTTGGAGTTCACCTCTGCAACACCTTAAGGATGCGCTCTGGCTCTTTGAAGGTAGCAGGCACCCAAATTCGGGCCCTCGGTCTGCTGGGCACTTCGCTCCAGTCGACTGCAACGAGGGCGAAACTCGCGTAAACCGCACCGACCTGCGCCACCGCCGCTTTGTACAGCTTCACGGAGCGCTCGTCTTCGCAGGCAATTATCTTGCTGTTGCCCTGGAACCACTTCATATCCTTGCAGACTGGCCTCGTCGAGGAGATCGAAGCAGCGGTTGGCCAGTGCCGCTTCCACCCACTTCCACTAACTCCTTGGTATCGTCCCCTCTGCGCTGCCGTCATCCCCCTCCGCTTTATCAGTTTTTCGGAGTTTTGGGAGTTGCCTTGCCACCCAATCCGGATTCGGGTTCTCGGGTTCGCACAGGCACCTTCCACCTTGCAGGTATTCCCTGCTGTAGAGCCGGTAGGGCCAGGCCTTTGGTCCGCTTTTTAGCTATCTTCTGACCACTTAGATGGTAATTTTAAACCAGGGAAGCTATCCCACCTTTATTATTACAAATAGTAAAGATGTCCTGGACCTCACCCTTGCCTCTCACGAGATTCAGTGGAACATTTACCGATATATATCGTAGCTGATGGTCTCTTCTTTACCTCGCATATCAATATTAATTTTCGGTGATTTAAGGAGAGTAATTACTTTCTATAAGCGTTTATTGTGGTTGTAACTGATCGTGCATTCCGTTTACCATATGTGCATAATCAGTACTAGTGTTTTCGTGTATTTTTTCCCAATTGTAGTCCAACTAGTACATTCTTACCTACCCCGTCATTCTTAGTCACTGCTGAATTTTTTTTTACATATGTATTGTCGGTGCACTCTTTCTGACCCGATCTCTATTTTTATCTACGTTTTAACCTCTTCTGCATACATACTAACACAGTCGTATCGCGTTTGTTGCCTCCCTCTCCGTGCCCGACTCTTTGTGTTTTCTCGTCTCATGGTACAAACTTTGATATGAATCAAGCGCACAGCGTATTGGCGATGGCAGTTCGTTCGTTGTTGTTGGTTTTTTTATCTCTGTTATTGTTTGTGCTATTTGAATTTACTATTTGTATTATTTGTATTCGCTCAAGCTTTTTTCTTGGTTAATTTCACGCCTTTTCTTGTTTCTTTTTTTAATTTATTCATAATGAGTACTTGCTGTGCTAAACGCTGCCGCTCGGCTGCCACACGGCAAACATTCACCTTCTGCTGGTTGTGTGCTAACATGGCACACACTGTTTGTGCCGACTTTGGCCCAATCGGAGGACGCGTAGTCCACCTTATAAAGACTCGCTGCGGTCTCAACTGGACTTGTTGGGACTGCAGAGCTATTGAGAACGACATGCGGGTTTTTATAAGACAGACTCATGTTGAAATCGCTGCCCTCAACTCAGGATTCAAAATGCTTCAGGATAAGTTTCTCGCGATGGAGTCTCATTTAAAAAATCTTTAAATTTTGACTGAGTCGCCAGAGAGAAAGAAGGGTAACAACTATGTATTGCACCAATAGTTCAATCACCGACACATATTATTTTTGATACAATGGATCTAGGATCTAATAGTACCATTGCACCGACTGCGACTGCGACTCCTGCAGTCGCACCTGCCACGCCTTCTGCGCCCGTGTCTGACCAGGATGTCCGACTGGAGGTCAACGATGAAGCCGTCGCAAGTGCTTCTGTGGCCCTATTTGAAGCTGTTAACGCTGCTGTCCGGAGACATGTTGACGCTCCTTCAACCTCAAATCTCATAATTACTGCTTACGCTACTAGCTCCTTTACGTCCGCTGTTCCCGTCTCAACGAATAATTCCGTGACCACTCCATCTGTTCTTACTGCGGTCACTCTTCTAAAATCTATTTTCGTTTCTCGACTAATGGCATCGGCTACGGAGGTTATGGTCCGAGACTTTATACTGTCTAAACTTAAACTAGATAGTTCCGCGGGTCTTTTACTTTCTTAATTAAACTTCAAGGTCAAGCGAATCATCTTCTCCTTTAAAATTCTCATCGCGGATAAATATGTCCATAGTTTGCTTGACCCATCTTTCTGGCCGGTGCATACGATTTGTCAACTGTTTTCAAATCGTCCCACTAGCCCTGAACATCAAGATGAAATTCTTCCGACTCCATCTCCGTCTGCTACACCTTCAGTAGCAAAAAACTAGTTTCTCCTAGTACGGTAAAGATTTCCTATCAAACTGTTCGTGGTATGGGCAGCAAGCTCAACGTGCTACATACTGATAGTGCAAATCGGAGGTCGATTTTATCATTTTTCCGAAACCTGTCTTCACTCCTCAATCTCTGATTCCGAGATTCCTATTGACGAATTTAATATATATCTATTGGATCGTCCATCTCTTGGTAGTAGTGTCCTGATTACGCTCCGTTCTGACATAACATCCCAACTCTTTTCTGTCGAAGCGCATAACAATATTAAAATAATAGGAGTTGAATTTCGACTCAGCTCTATAAATCTATATATGTCGTGCTCTTATGTACCACCGTCCTCTGAATTTTCAACTTACATCCTTCACGCAGCCCATTTTCAATCTGTTTCGTCCCAGCTTATTGAGTCCGATTGTCTTATCATCCTTGGAGATTTCAATCTTCCAAATATTTCCTGGTCTCCATCCGACCAGATGTTCCCATTCATGAAGCGCGATTTCGTTGATTCTCTGTCCAACTCATCATTGGGTCAGGTGAACGGCATATTTTTTTTTTTTTTTTTTTTTTTTTTGTGGACGTTGACATGCAATGACTGCATCTTTCAAGAGGCGATGCAGCTACTGCACCGTCAAGTGGCCCGTGTGACACCAGCAGAAGGCTGTTACGCGCGGATCCCAGGCAAAACGCAGCCCTCCTCCCGCCCAACCGACCGAGGGGCGCTGCCGCATGACGCGCGGTGCGTAGCCGAACCAAACGCGAACATGCAAGAAAGATAGCTATTAGACTAACATTCGAGGAAAATTAGTACTAAACTTACTAAGAAACTAAGCATGCAATCAAAGTACAAATACCACTACAGTTACTAATTAATAGAAAGGTGTGTAAGGATTAATAATTTAATAAGAGGAAGAGAATTAGTGGTGGATATAATATGGTAGAGGGAATTATAATCCGAGCATAAGACCCTAAACGGTTCATGCAAGGAATAATTCGATCTACAAAGTGGAAGGAACAACGGTATAAAATTTCTAGTCAGTCTAATAGGAATCGTGAAGTTTATGCGGCTCAACAGATCAGGGCTGTCTATGTCACCCCTGATCAAGTTGTGCATAAATATCACACCAAGCATTTTTCTACGGTTAACTAAGGATGGGAGGTTTACTAATAGTAGTCTACTAGAGTAAGATGGGAGTCTTACACCCGCATCCCAGTTAAGGCCCCGCAGAGCAAAGAGTAAAAAGTTTTTCTGTACTGATTCTATACGGTCCTGGTGTACTTTGTACTGAGGGCACCATACACAGGAGCCGTATTCTAAGATCGGACGAACAAGCGAGGTATAGAGAGTCTTTGTTATATAGGGGTCGTCAAATTCCTTTGACCACCTCTTTATAAACCCAAGCACGCTCATGGCCTTATTTACCATGGTAGAAATGTGTTCGGAAAACTTTAACTTGGGGTCTAACATAACACCCAGATCATCCACCAGGGTAATTCTCTCAAGAGAACCACCAAATAGGGTGTAAGGAGCCAACAAAGGGCTAGAACGATGAAATGTCATAACTTTGCATTTCGAGGCATTAAGGTGTAACAAGTTTGCACAACACCATGACTGAAAGTTATTGAGATCGGATTGCAAGCGAGAATGAAATGAAATGTCCTTGTACTGGATACAGAGTTTAACATCATCCGCATACATAAGTACTCGAGAGTATGTTAATACTGAAGGTAAGTCATTAATAAAGAGTGTGAAGAGTAAGGGGCCTAGATGGCTGCCTTGTGGTACTCCCGAAGAAACCTTTACTGGGAAAGAGAGGGAGTTTTTGAAGAGGACTCTTTGAGACCTAGAACAAAGATAGCTAGAAATCCATCTCAGGAGGTTGGGCGGAAACCCTAAAAGGTCAAGTTTATGCGCTAAAAGGGAATGGTTTACAGAGTCGAATGCTTTACTAAAGTCGGTGTAAATAACATCCGTCTGTAAGTTACCTTGAAAGCCTTTAATAATGAAAGAGGTAAACTCTAACAAGTTCGTGGTGGTTGATCGCCGCCTTATAAATCCATGCTGAGTTGGAGATATAAGTGACTTGCAGAGATGTTGCAAGTGCGGAGTTAAAACCCTCTCAAACATTTTAGGAATAGCGGATAACTTTGCTATACCTCTATAATTTTTTGCATCAGACTTGCTACCTTTTTTATGGAGAGGAATTATAAACGATTCCTTCCAGATCGGGGGGAAGCAAGAAGAATCAATGGATAGGGTGAATAGTTTAAGCAAAGGTCCACACAGAGCCTCGGCGCAGTACCTGAGTACACAACCTGGAACCCCGTCTGTACCCGGTGAAAACACCGGCTTAACTAGTCGAAGATCATGAAGTAGGGAACATTCATTTAACAAGGGACTGAAAATGCCGTTCGACCTCGGTAAACCGTATGGGTACGGATGACCAGAGTAGCTTTCCTCAGAATAGGTGGTTTGGAAGAATTGGGCAAAAAGATCGGCAATTGCCTGATCATTATTTGCCGACGTATTACAAAATGATAGCGAGGATGGGTGTGCGGACGTTCTACGCTTACTGTTTACGAAGGGTAAAACTGTTTAGGGTCCTGAGAAAAACGTATCCTGCATCGAGATAGGTAGTTCTTATAGCATTGAGCATTAAGAACTGAAAAGTTTGACCGAGCTAATACATAGCGAGAGTGAGAAGTAGGAGAACCCACTTCTTGAAATTTTTTATAAAGTCTTGATTTTAAGTTTTTTAGACTGGATAACTCTTTGGTAAACCAAGGGGGTTTTCCGGATCTAGTCGGACAAGAAAGCGGGACACAAGAATCGAAAAATGTGCCAAGAGCATTGTAAAAAATGTTTGTGCCTTTTATGATATCAGTGCACAAGTACAAAGCGGACCAATCAAAATCCCTAATGAGGTTATTAAGCTTCGCAAACTCGGCTTTACGAAAGCAGCGGACACGTTCGGGCAGCCTACTCGACCGATCCAATACAGTTGGTCCTATATCTAGCGACACCTCGAAAGTAGGGTGGTAGGCGTCTTCAGGTATAGTGAGCGGAAGGGCTCGGGTTAACAACACTATGGTCGGATCCGATACAAAGCACAGATCAAGCAATCGACCCAAGGAATTATTCACATGGTTGACTTGAGACAGGGATAGGTCAAGCAAGCCGTCAACAAAGTCATGTCGTGACATGGGCACTAGGATACTAGACTCGTTTACCGAAGACCAAACAGTTCCTGGCAAGTTGAAGTCACCAAGAACTATCATACGATCTTTATCAGATAGCGAGGAAGAAACAGCGGTTAAAGCGGACAAGTGCTGCTTTCTAAAAGTTGTGTACCGACCTGCCAAAACCTCGGAACTAAGAATGTCCGGCTTTAACCAGGTTTCAGTAAACACAATAACGTGGGAAGCAAATGCAACACTACCCCGGAAAAGAATGCTGAGCTTACTACGCAAGCCTCTTACATTCTGATAGGTTACTAAAAGAGAAGTTAGTTTTTTGGAAAGGTGGAAGCAAGACGGGAAGTTGAGGAAGAGGAAGTTGAGGTTGACGTTGAGGGTGGCACACTGGAAAGGTTTGGAAGGGATATGGGGGGCCTATTCTTCTTCTTAGCCTTAAACTCCTTCACCACCAAATGCTCCGGCCAAAATTTGGCGGAGCAAATGGTGTCAAATTGAGTTGGGGAGATGCTTATCTTAAACGAGGCTATCTCCCTGGCATAAGAGAAGTTAAATTTCTCCACCTTTAAACCCACGGCTTTTATTTTGCTTTGAATAAAAGCAATTACATCATTAGATGTGAGGTCAGGGGCCAGCCGTGAAACAAAAACTTGTCGTTTTGGTGGGACTCCCACCAGTGGTTTAGTCACCACAGGCCTAGTACCTGTGGTGGCAATATCCGGAGGTCCGGAACGTCTATTTACTGGTGGGATCGGTATAGACGGGACAACTAGCGAACTTGCGGACACCACGGACACGGACGCTGCAGACGTACTTGGCTGCACATTCTCCGAGGCGATGAATTCGGCTACCGAATCTGCGTCGCCAGCAGCTGTCGTTGCCCTTGGAGTGGCAAACGAGATCAACTGCTGCACACTTGGAGTGGTCGGTGTCAGTTTTTCGGCGGCGCACGGTTGAGTGACGGTTGGCAATTGCAGATCCCGCGGAGTGACCTTTTTGCGCCTCGGAGACTCATTCAGCAGTTTTAAACCGCTAAACTGAGCCTCCATGGCTAGGAGCCGATCGTATTGGTTTTTAAAACCAACGGTCAGCTCCTTAAAGCCACTCCGCGTCTGCCTCATGAAAGCCACCATGTCTTTCTCCACCGCACGGCATGCCTCGCAACTGTAATGCAAGCCATTACGTTTGGCTATAGCATCACTCACGAGGCCAGAAAATCCAGCGCATTTTGCGTGCACTACGCTGTCGCAGAGCCAGCAGGGGACATTCGGCTGATCGTGGGTGATCTGCTTCTTACAGCTTTTTTTGGCACAGACCACAGCGTATTCCATTTTATTTTATTATTTATTTATATATATACTATTATTTTCAAAACAAATTGGTATCAGACCAGTGTGCCAGACAACGCTCAAAGCGGAATTGGTAAAAAAAAAAAGAGAGCAGAGTGGAGAGCGGTTATAGCGAGAGCTACTAAGCAGAGAGCGCTATTGCTCAGAAAGTTTAAAGAGCGAGAGAGAAAGAACAGTTATTGAAGTTGAGGTGATAGCGAGAGAGTGATAAAACAACAAAAGCTACCAGACGAGAGCGGACTGCAATGCAATGTAATGCGTACTCACTCACTGCAACAACACAAACACAAGCACAAGCACAAGCCGACGCCGAAAAATAAAAAGTTAAATAATGTTTTAACACAAATCAAAAGGCATGCACTCGCGTAATAGAATAGGTTTCCAGATTGTTGTCTGGTTAGGAAGTAAATTTAAAATTTAGTTAGGAAAACACCGGCTGTTTATTCAAAACAAAAGGAAAAAATGCGGAGCGCAAAACAAAAACACGTCTGATCACTACGAAAGATACGAAAGTTTGCAAAAGCATTGGTCGGATTTCAGACCATGTCTTTACTACCGACACAACGAATACTCTAGTTTACAGAGATCCCCTCTATCTTTTCCCGAAGACCCTTACCATCCTACCCTGGAAATTGATGTCCAGCTGCCTTCTTGTCGTTCCTCCAAACCCAGCATAAAGCCTTCGGCTATATTTTGTTTCAAGAGGGCTGATTTTATCTCTTTGAATACCACTTTTTCTCTGATAGATTGGTCATTCCTAGACGACTTTCATTAGATCGAGCCCGCATTGTACAGCACTGTTTTTTCCATCTTTCCTACCATTTTTCCATTAGTTTCCCCTCTCAGAAATCTCTCTGGCCCTATTTGGTTCACTCCGCGGCTTATAAACCTAAGTAATATAAAATCTCGTTTGTATAGGAAGTTAAAACTGTCAGGCCCAAAGTCAGATTTTTCTGAGTATTCAATTGCAAATCTAAATTTTCCTGTAATACCCTATGCTATAACAGTTTTTTTGTCTAAATTCAAGCTCAACTTTAAACGAGATCCTAAAAAATTCTTTAAGTTTTTTAACTCTTAACGTAATTCTTCAGAATATCCCTCTTCTTTACACTTAAATGATACTTATGCAGATACAAATTCCGATATTGCTAACCTATTTGCTTAATTTTATCAACTTTGCTACTCTGCTCCTTGGCTGGCGAAAATCCTCTAGCTGAACCCTCCATGAGGGTGCCGGCTGGGCAATGGACACTGCATTACCCCGGACAAGGGTAACGCACTGTCGCTTGCTCTGTCCGGGGTAATGCAGTGTCTAGCTAAGGCTATGGTCCGGCGTCTTCCCGATTGAAAGTCGCGGGAACCGAACCAGGGCCATGGCTAGAGGTGCCTGGCGGTCAGGCCTAAAACGCTAGGGGGTGATACTCCCGAAAAATATTAACCAGTATGGACCCTCGGGCCAAATATGGAGGCGAAGATGGATTAACCACGGGTTGGGATGTCAACCCAAACGTCGGTGGGAAGCGTGACTGCTACCACCGGCGGGCACGGGGAGGAGCAATCCTCTCTGCGTGTCGCCAGCGGTCACACCTCAGACTTGGCGGGAGCAGGCCAAGTCAGTTGTAAAGCTACTGCCACAACAACAACAACAAAAACAACTCACTCCGCAGCCTGCAAGTTGAGCCGCACAGATGCCGTAGTCGACACAGACACGGATCTGGAGAGCGTGCTCTCTCTAAGCAGGACGGAGGAAGAGATCCTTCTCCGCTCGCCGGAACCAGGCACCAGCTCCCTGCGTAGGGAACGGCCGAAGCGTTCCAAGGAGGGGATGAAGGCCAAAGCACAATACAAAGCGGCCCTCAACATCAAAAGCCGGCTGCAAGGCAAAGCAGACATCTCCCAGGAGGAGAAGGTCAAGCTAGCCTGGGCCGAGCAGCGAGTACAGGAGGGCCTACATTACGCTCAGATGCCACAGATGAGGGCGTGGAATGGCGAATATGCCAATAAGGTGGAGGAGATGATGGCCACCAAGAGGCAACGCTCGACTGAGAGTGCCATTAAAGACACTCCAGCAAGCAAGCGGCAACGCGGTCCCAAGAGTGCAGCCCCTCCACCGAAAGCGGCCAAGAAGCCAGCGAAACCGAAAGCGAAGGTCAGCGATGTGACCAAAGGGCAGTGATGAAGCCCTAACAGCACTAATGGAGGAACATTTCCCTGGTTGCACCGAGGTCGCTGATGATCGCAGGCTTGCAATTGCCGACCGATGTACCAGAACGTCGTCATGCAGCATTGGTTGTTTCAAACGAAAGGGATGTATCGTACGATTGCAAATTTCAAAACTCATTCGGATCCATGCAGCGCGTCTTTGCTTACATATATCGATTCTACATTCTCAAGGACAAAGGCATAGCGCGGTCGAAGGGTCAACTTACCGTAATCGACATCAAAAATGGTACGCATTTGCTCATAAGGGCAATACAGCAGCAACAATTTTCGGAAGAGATAAGGGCCCTCGCCAGCAAACAGGCCCTACCCCCAAAAAGCACGATGGCCTCACTGAATCCCTTTCTGGATAGCTTTGGATTGCTGCGTGTTGGGGGCCGCCTCCAAAATGCCGAATTGGACTACGACGCGAAGCACCCGATCCTGCTTCCTAAGGGACATCCTGTCACTGTCTCTATTATTATCTTCTTTCACGAAAGGTTTCTCCACGCAGGAGCTCATGGATTGCTCGGACTGCTTCGGCAAAAATTCTGGCCTATTGGTGGACGCAAATATGTTGCGGGAATCATTCGCAAATGTGTTAGATGCTTTCGTTTGAAGCCAGTGCTGAGGGAACATATCATGGGAAACTTGCCTGCGGATCGCGTAAGGACTAATCCAGCATTCCACACAACGGGCGTTGATTTTTGCGGACCCTTTTATCACAAGTCGGAAGTCAGAAGCAGGCCTCCTATCAAATGTTACATCGCTGTCTTCGTATGCTTTAGCACCAAAGCAACTCATTTGGAAGTCGTTCGGGATCTATCTACAGAATCCTTTCTGGCAGCATTAAGGCGTTTTATAAGTCTACGTCCCAAACCTCGAATCATCTGGTCAGACAACGCTACAAATTTTGTAGGAGCAAAAAATGAGCTTTTGGAGCTTCGGCAAATGTTCCTCAGCGATCCTCATACGTCGGCTGTGTCACATCTCTGCGTTTCTAGTGGAATCGACTGGAAATTCATCCCCCCTCGCTCACCTCATTTTGGGAGTTTGTGGGAGGCGGCTGTTAAAGCAGCTAAATATCATTTTCATCGCATCGTCGGGACCTACATTTTTACTCTTGATGAAATTCAGACCTTGGCTTGTGAAATCTCTGCTTTGTTAAATTCCCGTCCGCTTTATGCAATTACAGAAAGTCCCGATGATCTAGATGTGCTCACGCCAAACCACTTTCTCAATGGAGCCCCGAAAGCTGCATTCGACGAGCCAGATGTGGCGCATCTCCGGGTCAATTTACTTAGTCGATGGCAGCGGCTGTGTCAAATGAAGCAGGCGTTTTGGAGAAAATGGAGCACGGCGTATCTTTCGATTCTTCAGGAGCGGAGCAAGTGGCGGTCATCGTCTCCAAACATCAAGCTAGGAGCGCTCGTCATGATCAAGGAGGAAACGCTGCCACCATTAAGGTGGCCGCTTGGCCGCATTGAGAGCGTCATCCCAGGAAAGGATGGAACTATCAGAGTAGCCGTCATCCGCACTCAAAGAGGCTTTTTCAAGAGGGCCGTTGGAAAAATAGCGGTTCTGCCCCTTCAGGATGGATCTGTTGAAAGCCTTTGCCTTCCAACGGGGGTGAATGTTCGGAGCAGAACCCAGCCGATTAGCTGCTTGCCAAATAGCACCTAATTCTTGGCCCTCAGCCGCTTATTTTGTTTGTTACTTATGTCTATGTCACTCATTTGTTTGTTAAAGCTCTGCGCTTGCTTGCCCTGCTAAACGCTCTCTGCCAGCTCGCTCTTCGCTATCTCCGCTTTGCGTCTGCCTACCGACGTCGGCCGAGCGAAGCTGCGCTTAGCGATCGGAGCGGCAATGTAAAGGGCAGGCAAGCCACACTTGCAATTTGGATGTCACGCATTAAAGAACATATCGTAATTTTATTTCTGCGCCGAGTTTTATTTAATTCGAAATAATTAGTCGGCCGATTGGGGATAAAAAACATTATCTCCACATAAAATTTAACTCTTAACGTAATTCTTCAGAATATCCCTCTTCTTTACACTTAAATGATACTTATGCAGATACAAATTCCGATATTGCTAACCTATTTGCTTAATTTTATCAACTTTGCTACTCTGCTCCTTGGCTGGCGAAAATCCTCTAGCTGAACCCTCCATGAGGGTGCCGGCTGGGCAATGGACACTACATTACCCCGGACAAGGGTAACGCACTGTCGCTTGCTCTGTCCGGGGTAATGCAGTGTCTAGCTAAGGCTATGGTCCGGCGTCTTCCCGATTGAAAGTCGCGGGAACCGAACCAGGGCCATGGCTAGAGGTGCCTGGCGGTCAGGCCTAAAACGCTAGGGGGTGATACTCCCGAAAAATATTAACCAGTATGGACCCTCGGGCCAAATATGGAGGCGAAGATGGATTAACCACGGGTTGGGATGTCAACCCAAACGTCGGTGGGAAGCGTGACTGCTACCACCGGCGGGCACGGGGAGGAGCAATCCTCTCTGCGTGTCGCCAGCGGTCACACCTCAGACTTGGCGGGAGCAGGCCAAGTCAGTTGTAAAGCTACTGCCACAACAACAACAACAAAAACAACTCACTCCGCAGCCTGCAAGTTGAGCCGCACAGATTCCGTAGTCGACACAGACACGGATCTGGAGAGCGTGCTCTCTCTAAGCAGGACGGAGGAAGAGATCCTTCTCCGCTCGCCGGAACCAGGCACCAGCTCCCTGCGTAGGGAACGGCCGAAGCGTTCCAAGGAGGGGATGAAGGCCAAAGCACAATACAAAGCGGCCCTCAACATCAAAAGCCGGCTGCAAGGCAAAGCAGACATCTCCCAGGAGGAGAAGGTCAAGCTAGCCTGGGCCGAGCAGCGAGTACAGGAGGGCCTACATTACGCTCAGATGCCACAGATGAGGGCGTCGAATGGCGAATATGCCAATAAGGTGGAGGAGATGATGGCCACCAAGAGGCAACGCTCGACTGAGAGTGCCATTAAAGACACTCCAGCAAGCAAGCGGCAACGCGGTCCCAAGAGTGCAGCCCCTCCACCGAAAGCGGCCAAGAAGCCAGCGAAACCGAAAGCGAAGGTCAGCGATGTGACCAAAGGGCAGTGATGAAGCCCTAACAGCACTAATGGAGGAACATTTCCCTGGTTGCACCGAGGTCGCTGATGCCAAAGAGCACCAGGACCTAGCAATCGAGGAACAACACCCCCCAACAGATCTGTTAACCACTAAGTGAATCCACTGGGCAATAGACTCCTTTGCGGGCACAAAAGCAACAGGACTTGACGGGGTATACCCAGCCATGATGCAGGTGACCAAAGAGGCGATTACCCCATGGCTCTCCGCAATATTCACACCTTGTCTAAGTACATGCTATATCCCTATCCAATGGAGAACCTCGAGAGTTGTCTTCCTCCCAAAGGCAGGAAAGTGCAGCCATGTGAGTCCCAAGGACTATAGACCGATAAGCCTTACCTCCTTTATATTAAAAACACTAGAAAAGCTGCAGGACTTACACATCAGGAATGAGGTAGGGGGACTGATGTCAACCAACCAGCATGCCTATACTAAAGGGAAATCGGTGGAGACCGCACTACACTCGGTAGTACCTACCATTGAGAAAGCCCTTCACAATAAAAAGTATGCACTGGGAGTATTCGTGGACATCTACGCAGCATTTAACAACGTGGCTACGAAAGCAATAACAAATCGCCTGGTAGCGACTAATACATACCCAGCAATCAACCTGTGGGTAAGGAACCTCCTAGGCTGCAGACGGGTGCTATCAGAGTGGGGCACCGCTTCCATGGTAAAAGAGGCACACAGAGGCACACCCAAGGGTGGAGTCCTGTCGCCCCTCCTGTGGAATCTGGTGGTCGACGACCACGATCAAGAGATACGAAAGGAAGGCCCCAATAATAACAGCTTATGCGGACGACATAAGCATACTTATTACGGGTGTTTGCCCATCGATCCTCAGCTCACTAATGGAACGTACACTCAGGGAGATACGCGAGTGGGCGGAAGAAGTAGGACTCAGTATCAACGCGGACAAGACGGACCTCATCCTCTTTACTAAGAGGTTCAAGGTACCGATATGGACCCCCTCGAAGATCAATCAAACTAGGCTAACTCCAAAAACACAAGTCAAATACCTGGGCACAGTACTGGATAGTAAACTGGCATGGAAACCCAATGTATTGGAAAGGGTGAAGAAGGCCACCATTGCGCTTTATGCATCCAAGAAGATGCTCAGCAGCACATGGGGCCTGTCACCTGCTCTAATGCACTGGATCTACATCTCGGTGGTGCGACCAACTAGCTGTATGGTGTCTTAGTGTGGTGGCAAGCTACTGGAAAGAAAACGTATCATAAGCTTATGGAAAGGACTCAGCGACAGGCTTTGCTCTGTATTACAGGGGCGCTGAGGTCAACCCCAACAAAAGCACTCGAAACCCTACTTGGAATCGAACCCCTAGACATCCACGCTCGTCTGACTGCAGGAAAGGCAGCACAACGTCTCATCGCTTCAGGAAATATGTCGCCACCAGAATAAGGGCATAGTTCAATTGGAAGGGAAATGACCAGATCAACTGATTACATGACCCCCCAAACATGCCTCGACGTAAAAACAACCGCATCTTTGGGACCTGAAGACTTGAAAATCGGAAGAGACCAAACTGAGCACCTCAATATATATACGGACGGCTCCAAGATGAACGGAGGAGTAGGAGCGGGCCTATACTGTACAGACCCTGAGATAAGGCTGTCATATAAGCTACCGGACCATTGCAGCATATTCCAGGCAGAGGTTTTTGCCATCCGGAAAGCAGCAGAGGTCGCTCTTCTCACTGAAAGAGCACACGATGCGGTGAACCTATTCGTCGACAGCCAAGCGGCGATAAGATCCATGCAGTCGTCAGCGGTCAGTTCTAGAAGTTTCTTGGCGAGCAGGGAGGTACTAGATACCCTAAGCACGACAAAGTCAGTGCGGATCTACTGGATTCCCAGCCACCAGGGCATCGAAGGAAACGAGACGGCGGACGTACTAGCTAAGGAAGGTTGTGATCCAACCTGGGGCAACCGAAACCCTGGAACATCTCATTTGCAACTGTCCTGCTCTCTTATGGGCAAGGAGGAAGTACCTGGGCGCGCCAGTGCTGGCATCACTGGAAGATGCCTCCAAGAGGACGCCACAGCAACTACTGGCCTATGCGAAAAATACCTCGATTCTCGAGGACTTCAAAATCGCCTAAACACTGCCGCAACGGTTCATACCCCCTATCCGGACAACTAAGGGCCATACTGGCCTATGTGGGGCCCCTCTGAGGGCCGTCCGGGTCAACCTAACCTAACCTACTCTGCTCCTTCTAATAATATTCCCTCTATTCTCGCTTCACCTAACGACTATCCTGCCGCTCACTTATATCCTATCCCTTTAAATAGTTCAAGTTGTATCCATCCCCCCTTTATTGATTATGATGGGCCTTTAACTACTTTAAAATTTAGATATGGTTCCCAGCGCCGTTCTTAAGCTTTGTGCGGATTCTCTTTGCGTGTCGCTCTTAAAACTGTTCAATCTCTCTCTCGGGCTTGGTGATTTTCCCACCGTCTGGAAAGAATCTTAAATAATTCCCATTCATAAAATGGGGTCTAAATCAGATGTTTCAAACTACCGTTGTATCTCCAATTTATCTGCCATTCGTAAACTCTTCGAAAAAATTATTACTTCTCAGCTTCAACTCTTTTGTAGTTCCATGTTATCAGAATCACAGCATGGATTTGTAAAACGTCGCTCAGTTTCGTCTAACCCTCTGGTCTGATGAGCTCGTGAGGTCAAAGGGGGCCTAGTTGGGGCCACCGGACGGGTGGCGGGTTGCGGATAGCGAACGGCCTACCTCGGTAGGTCAGCTGCGAATAAGCGGGCATCCCTCACGGGAGAGTACCGAAATAAGCAGTCCCGGACAGCCAGCGGGTGTTAGCTAGGTAGCAGCACTGACGATGCGCTTGTGGTGCCGCCTCAATAAGTAGCTCACACACTCCCATCCAACACGATACCTACCCACATCCCAAACCCCCACACCCACCTCACACCGGGCCGGACTCGACCCGTGCCGAGAGTCAGCCTGGCTGGGGGCCCGGTATAAAAACTAGCCCAGTCGCCCGGGCTGACCTTTCCCTTTCTCTGCATCTCGTGGGAACAAAATGTATAACAACAAAAATAAAAACCAAAAAAACACCAAAAAAACAAATGAGTGCGGCGCTCCCCAAATGCCAACCGGGAGCACGGAAAGGCCTGGCCCAACCGGCTCTACAGCACGGAATACCTGTAAGGTGGAAGGTGGCTGTGCGAACCCGAGGGGGTCCCATCCCGAATCCGGAGTGGGTGGCAAGGTAACTCCCGAAGCTGACACCTTGGAAGGAAAGCTAAGCAATACTACGGCTGCCCGACCTTCTGGTAAAGCGGAGGGGGTTGACTTGCCGTCGACAAGCGCCCAAGCCAAAAGATATACCTATGCCGAAAAGAGGAGTGCACGGCACATACTCCGTCGGCAACACGCCAGCAGTGAAGCCAGCCTATCACCTGAAGAAGGTGGAATGGGCTTCGGCCGTGCTCCCGGAGTTCACCTTGGAACAGAAAAAGGTGGCTCCCCAAGCCAAGAGGCAGCGCTCACAGGAGACACCGGGACCGGCAGCAAAGCGCTCCAGAGTACTGCCAAATGTCTCTTTTGCGCAGATTGCCAAGGAGAGGACGCTAATCGGCGTCCTCGACAAAGGCAGCGCAGTGGGAAGAATCCCAAGGAGTCAGTGGAAGTGGGTGGAAGCGGCACTGGCCGACCGCTGCTTCGACCTCCTCGACGAAGACCCAGGACCACCGCCAGAATTTGGGTGCCGGCTACCATCAAGGAGCCAGAACGCATCCTCAAGATGTTGCAAAGATGCAACCCAGGACTACCGACCTCGGATTGGAAGGTAGCCAAGGTTGAGACGACACAAGGGCCGACTAACCAGGCAGTGCTCGTTCTCAATAAATAGTCGCTGGCCCCGATAGAGGCAGCAAAAGGAGAGCTAAACTTCGGCTTCAGCTCGGTCACCGTCAAGGTGTACAAATCGGACGCGGCGGCCGCGGCGCTTCCTGTCGTCAACCCAGACGTGCAGGATGTCGCTGCGGAGCTCGAAGCGCCTGACGACGAGCTGGAGCCAGACCAGGAAGGCTTCTCTTCGGAGACGGAGCTGATGCTCGACTTTGAGTCAATGTGCCGAGAGAGAGTCTCAGATGACTCGGACGCAGACATTACGGTGGTGGAGAATCTCGAAGATGGTCCTAAGGATCCTTCAAATAAATCTCCACCACTGTAAAGCAGCATCGGCTGCTCTCATACTCCGCTTAGACGCAAGCGGAGCCGACGTAGTCCTGATCCAGGAGCCTTGGGTGGTAGGAAGCAAGGTCTGTGGATTGGGGACGATGGAATACAAGATCATTGTATCCCAAAATGAAGGTAAAATCCGTACCTGCATACTTGCGAGAAAGCATTTAAATATCTTTCTGCTCCATAATTATAGCGATGGCGATAACACGGTGGCAAGCCTAGAGCTAAACGGAATCATCTCAGGCTGGTGGCGTCCTATATGGCCCACGAGGAGGACGATCCTCCCAGCGACCTTGTTCGCAAAGGATGTCATTGACCTCACGCTAGTGTCAAACAAACTGCTAGACACAATCAAGAGCTGGAAAGTCCTAGGAGACCACTCCTTCTCAGACCACAGGTATATCGAGACGATATTATCCTTCGAGATCCCCAAACCCACCGACTATATCAACCCCAGAAAAGCCAACTGGGAAAAATATAGCACAACTCTGGAGAAACTACTTCCTCCTAACGCCCCTAATTGCCCGAACACGGACAAAACCTACTCAAAACCTTTGAGAGACTTATCGGGTTACAAATACGGACAACCATAAGTCCCCAGCTGTACTCAAGTGCGCAGCATGCCTACCGGAAAGGAAAATCCACGGAAACGGCACTTCATGAAGTGATCTCGAGTGTAGAAAAATCGCTGCATCTCAAAGAATACTCATTAATAGCTGTTCACGATATCGAGGGAGCCTTCAACAACGTCACACCGGGCGCCAATACAGAAGCCCTGACTGAACTGGGGGTGGACCGTCACTTGGTGATGCTCATTGATCAGTTGCTCATACGCAGGACGGTGACATCATCGATGGGATCGTCCACCCAGTCAAGGTATGTCAACAGAGGAACCCGCAAGTGGGAGTTCTGTCTCCTCTTCTATGGAACGTGGCAGTCAATAAGATTCTATGCGACCTGGAAGAGGGGGCTGTAAAGTAGTGGCATACGCGGATGACGTTGCAATTATCTTTGCGGGGAAATACCCCCAAACACTATGCGACATAATGACCGCAAAGATTGCTTGATTGTCCGGATGGACAGAATCGCGCGGATTGGGACTAAATCCCTCGTAAACGGAACTCGTGTTATTCACAAAAAAATACAAGGTCCCGCCCCTCAACCCCCCAATACTAAATGGATACAGGCTCTCCTTCAGCGACAGTGCCAGTTACTTAGGGTTGGTAATTGACAAAAAGCTTAACTGGAACCTGAATGTCAAGGATAGGGTGAAGAAGGCAACGACAGCACTCTACACATGCAAAAAAGCTATCGGCCTAATGTGGGGCATGAACCCAAGCGTAGTCCTATGGATATATCTGGCAATAGTCAGACCTATAATACTCGATGGAGTTACTGTCTGGTGGCCTGCCCTAACAAAAAGGACGATCACCAATCAGCTGGGCAAGGTTCAGCGAACGGCCGCCCTCTGCATCAGTGGAGCTCTTCGAACTACACCAAATGATGCGCTAAACGCCATGTTATGCCGTCAGAGCCTTGACCTTGCAGGAAAGGAGCGGGCAGAAATGGCAGCAATACGTCTTAGGGACTCGGAACAATGGGTACCTCAACACATAGGTCACTCATCTATACTAAACAAAAACAACATGGTCCCAGCAAGAACGGACTATCAAGTTCCAAGGGAGCACACGGAGATTCCATTCAGCACAATTATCCCTCATAGAGACAAATGACTCGAGGGACTCCCCGGCGCAGACGGGGCCATAAGCATCTTCACGGATGGCTCAAAGCTGGACGGCAGGGTTGGAGGAGGAATCTACTCTGAACAGCTAAACATAAGGCAATCTTTCAGGCTCCCGGATCACTGTAGCATCTTCCAAGCGGAAGTTACATCAATCAGGGAGGCTCTGTACTGCCTTCACACGGTTACCACCACGGCAACCAATCTAAACATCTACAGCGATAGCCAAGCTGCGATCAGATCACTTAACGCGATCTCCTCGAACTTGGCTACTGTGGCGAAGTGCCGCAGATCTCTTCACGAGAATGCTCAGCAATTTGCTATCAGCCTTATATGGGTCCCGGGCCACCGGGACATCGAGGGCGACTGCATAGCGGACGAGCTGGCCAGATCTGGTACTACAACCCCCCTTCTCCAAAATAAGGAGTATATTTGTATGCCTATGGCCACCTACAAGCTCATCATAAAAGAGCAGTACATGCGACTAACAGACAACAAGTGGCATATAGGGCCACGTTGTCGCACAGCTCGGCAAACATGGCCGACCATAGATAAGAAGCGCACCTCCGAGCTCTGCAAACTAGGCAGGGATAGGTGCAACGCGGTCATACGTTCCCTCACAGGACACTGGCTAGTAGGCACCCACGCAAGTAGGCTGGGTGCCCCATACAATGATTTGTGCCGCAGCTGCAGTGGCGAGGACGAGGAGGAGACAGTGGAACACCTGTTCTGTTCCTGTCCAGCTCTCAGCAGAAGGAGGCTGCATCACTTGGGCTCCGCCTTTCTGAACGACATCTCGGAGATGTCCACGCTGTGTCCCAGAAAGATCGCAAACTTTATAAGAGCATCTGGATGGGACAACTGTTGACATGAAATCTCACTGCAGGGAGGGAATGATCCCAAGCGGTATCACATCGGGCCGAAACTGGCCTAAGCGAGCCTGGCAGCCGCCTCTACCTAACCTAACCTAACCTTCGTCTAATCTCATTGAATTTTCCTCCTATGTAACTGCCGGATTTCCAAAGCAATGTCAAACTGACGTAGTTTATACTGATTTTAGTAAAGCTTTCGACTCAATTAATCACAATCTCCTCATCCACAAACTATCTCTACTAGGATTTCCTTTGCAATCGTTCTCAGCGTGTCTGCTTCAACTCTTCTCTTTCTAAACCTGTTTTTGTCTCGTCGGGGGTGCCTCACGGTAGCCATCTTGGGCCCTTATTATTTAGCCTCTTTATCAATGATCTTCCCCAAGTTTTAACTCATTCCCGAGAAATAATGTATGCTGATGATATCTTTTTCCCATAGCGATCCTGTATCCCCGTTATTCCTACCATCAAATTACGATGCTCTCAAAAATTGGTGTATAATGAACGCTCTTCCTCTTAAAATTTCCAAATGTAACGTCAAAACCTTCCATCGCAACAGGCCTTTCCTATTTGAGCTTTTAATTAATAACATTTCTTGGAACGCCTGTAACTAACCTATGTTTTAATTCTCATATATCCTATATTTCGAATAAATCCAAAGGAGTCCTTGGCATTATTAAAAAAAGGTATAAGCAATTTTCTGACCCCTATACCACTAAACTACTCTACGTTTCTCTGGTCCGGCCTATCTTGGAGTATGGTTCCTGTATCTGGTCTCCTCATTACCAAAAATATCAAGATATGAGAGTCGGCTGCGTCATTCTCTTGAAAGCCGTAGGACTTGCCATAGAATTCTCTTTCTCCATAAACTTCTCCAAGGCGATGTTGAATTATCGGTCCGCATTAGCCTTATCAGTATTGCTGTCCCACTAGGTATTACTTTCCTCTCCGTCTTCCTCTCTGTCCTTCAAACTACTCCAACCATGAATCTTTCCGTAGCCTTTGTCGCGATTACAATAAATGTTTCCAACTTTTCTCCTTTGATACTTATGCTTCCAAAGTCAAATCTTCACTAATAAATTATTTAAATTAACTTTCTTCTGTCTCGAATTGTGTTATCGAACTTGCCAGTAGCAGATAATTTTATGATTTATGATTTGTATATTCGTCTCTCTACACAGTTTGAGTGATCATAGTGGAACTCTAAATAATATGCAATATACAAGCTAGACTCGGCATTCTGATCACCTTTGCCGTGTTTTCCCTGAGTCTTCACCTAAGGAGGAGATTTCCAGGGAGGCCATGACTCGTCTCGTTAATATATTTACCAACGCCTACAGTAAGGCGCTCGATAAATCCTGTCCCTCTGTCGAGGCCAAGGGCCGGAAGAAACCGGAATGGTGGACTCCAAAGCTGGGAGAACTCAGGAAAGGCTCCCGGAAACTCTTCTACAAAGCGAAGTCTGTGAATGTTGAGCAGAACTGGGCCGAATACAAGGCCAGTCTGTTATTATATAATAAAGAAATTAGGAAAGCCTTGTATTTGGTGTGTTTTCTGCAGCGAAATCGAGAATAGCTCAGAAGCTTCGTGCTTGCGCAGAGTTCTCACGAAAACAACACCCACCCTCGGCTACTTGAAGAACGCCGACCAGTCTTGGACAACGTCCAGCGATGAGTCACTAAATCTTCTCCTTAACACCCAGTTCCCTGAATGCGATGAAAACAGACACAACTACATCGTGCCCACTTCTGTTGACTCAAGTGCTATTACCTGTACCTATTAAGACTATTGATATCCTGGACAAACAAAAGCTTTAAGCCCGAAAAGTCTGCGGGAACAGATAGAAAATGGAACGGCTCCTCCTCCTCCCAGCATGCCTATCGGATGGGAAGATCCACCGAAACGGCCCTACACACGATCACACCGATCATTGAAACGGCCCTACACACGATCACATCGATCATCGAAGCGTCCCTTAACTGTAAGGAGTATACCCTGGTAGAATGCGACTTTAACGTAATTCTCCCGGCCACCATCACTAGAGCTATAATGGGCCTGGGGGTTGATTCCCGGGCGGTAAGGCTAATCGATCAGATGCTACAATGAAGGACCGTTGTGGCATCACTGGGGACGTCAACGTCCAGCAGTTTAGACAGCAGAGGTACACCGCCCTTTCTATGGAACGTGGCAGTGAAAAAACTTCAGCGGTAGATAGAGCATTGCCATGCTGCGATGCTGCCATTGCATTTTCTGGCCAATTTCTCTCAAAATGGGCAGACGGGTTAACACCCGTCTAAAAAGAAACTTTTGCTTTCCACGACAGAAAACTCGAATGGAAACTGAGCATAGAAGTATAAAGAAAGCCACAGTGGCCCTCTATACATGCAGAAACAAATGCGGAATCGGAGGGAGGAATGACCCCTCCCCCATACGGGGAATGACCCCGTATTTAGTTCGGTGGCTCTATGGAGTCATGGTATGGAGGCCAGCCTTAGCAAATTTACTTATATCAACAAACACATAACTCATAACTGGCAGGCACTACCCAAGGTGAAGCGTTGGATACCGTGCTGAGCCTCCTTTCCGGCGATCTCATGGGAAAGAAGGTTGCAACACTTTTCCAAGCGGAAGTTAAGGCAATCAAAGAGGTAATTTCTATGGTTTCCAAACTACAAAGCAAGCAGCCATTAAAGTACTAGGCTCAAAATCGTCAAACTCAACGATTGTAAATGACTTCGGGCGTCTCGGCCACTGCGCCCGACTTGTATGTACACCTTAATGGTGACTGAGCTGAAGCCGAAGACCAGCTCGCCTTTAGCTGCCTCTATCGGGGCCAGCGACTTCTTGATGAGCACGAGCACAGTCTGTGTCGTCGGTACCTGTAAAGCATCCACGTTGACTACCTTCCAATCGGAGGTCGGTAGATTCGGGTTGTACCACTACAACATTTTAAGCATGCGCTCAGACTTTTTAAAGGTAGCCGGCACCCATAGTTCCGCCCTTGGTCTACTGGGCACCTCGCTCTGTCAGCGATCTGAGTGGATCGGTGTGCCGAAATTTAAGGGCAAACGAATGCTGTTCAGCATTGAACCTTTTGCCACGACAAAACCTTGAATATGATTATCCCTCGCTACGGGGGCTACGTTCCTAGAAAAGCTCGTGTTAAGCGAGACATGGATTCAATACAAAATAAGCGGCTAGGATGGTACGGATGACGAGTCGGCTCAACGCAACTGTAAACTCGGAATACAAGGGGGTTCCAGGATACAGGGGTTCACGAGCGAACCGTCTCCCATAGTAACTGTATACACTGGTGGAAGTGCGACTATACTCTCCTCGCTAGGGAGGCTGGAAACAGGTGTAATTATAATTCATATAATTTCACTGATGAGTTTGTATCGAACCGAATTCATTCGGTTCCCGTTTAGTACTGCTTAATATATATTATATATAGTTAAATATCCGCAACTCGATTTTAAGTTTTTTAAAAAAGACTTTTATTTTACAACCTAAATATCTTTATGTCACAAGATTTAAATGAATTCCCCGACTTGACTTTGGGTCTGCTTGTCTCAAACGGAACTGATCTCTCTGCTGCTGGCTAGTTTCCATGAGCCCTTCTCTTGGAACTCCCGACTCTGGCTTCGGGCGTTGCTTTCCTCGGCTGCATCTTCGTGTCGGTGGCGTACGTGCCTGGATCGATATTTGGGGATGCGTCGGCTTTGATGAAAGGCTTCCACTGCTGGCGATCGGTGTTGCATTACATGACGGAGCTAGGAATGTGATACTCCTTGGTTTTATGTCTAGCTTTGATTGGTCCTCATGAGTGGCGTGATTCTAATGAATCGATTTCTCGAGAGTGGCGTGATTCTAATGTTGATGAAACAGTGTGGTCCATTGTTTATATTATGGGGGGCCCTAGCTTAGAGTATGGGAAGAAACAGTTATTGATTCTTGAGTGGGGTCCTGTTACTTGTTTGGATGGGGTGGATGAATTGTACATAAACATAATGTGTATGGGATGTGGGGAATTATGGATATGTCACTCCCCCAACGTTTGTTATTAGCCTGTCCCTAGGCGATTACCCTCGGGTATAGTGACGGGGTGTCAAGTGCGGTGGCTGAGGTTGGTTCCTCTTCTGCTTCTATTATAGGGTTAATACATTTAACCGTGACTCTTTTAGAAGTTTTCTTAAATTTAACATCTACATAACTTAGTAGTACTAATATAATTATGACAAATGAAATTAGTAGACTTATTTGTAATAGGTTACTATATTTGGTGTATTGCATAATTATTTCATTAGTTTGGACATACGACAGTGGTTTTATTTTAGTTATGTTGTTGTTGACATAAACATTCTGGGCAAAATCTAACATTGTGTTTGTTATTGTAAATTCATTTAATTGGATTGGATTGAACAGTTGTAGATTTTTATAATGGTATTTCCTTCCGCTATGATTTCTTGGTTTACACAATTCTGGTTTAGCGTTGTTTTTGGAAGATTCCATGTGATTAGTATATTGGGTTCAATAAAGTTTATTTGAAAGTTTTGAAAAGTTTTGGAATACGGACATTTAGTGGGAATTTGCATTAAAATTCCTTTTATACAATTGTCATTGGTTTTCAATCTAGTTTCTTTAACAAATACTTCTTCATTTTTTATGTAGTACTTGTCGTATGTCATATCTGTTAACATGTTATTTAATTCGTCTGGATACGGAACGATTTTATAGATTGGTACTTTTGTAATGTCTTTGGGAATGTTGGAAATTATTAGAATTTCGTTGGTATCGGATTTTAGCCATGTGGAGGTTTTTATATTTAGTATTTTCTCAGAATTTATTTGTTCCAGGTAGTCTTGTTTTAATAATTTTGGATTAAATATACCGAGCCTAGTTAATTGCATACCTAGTTCTATATCTTCGATATATTCTGTGAAATGTTGTAGATTGAATATCAAAATTTCTATTTGTTGATTCCTGTCTTTTTCTTCATTTAGTTTTTTTATAACGTTTATTCCGCTATTAACTGCATCTATTACCAAATTTAGTTCATTCATTTGAATGCTATGGCTGGCTAAATTTTCTATTTTTTGTTCCAAATCGACTTTATCTTCCTGATCTAGTGTTCCAAAGAGATATTTGTAGGCTGTTCCTACTATATTGATTAGGCCTCTTTTAATTCTTTTGGTTATTTTTAGCCCGTTCATTTCTCTTTGCAATTTGTCTACTAGATATTTTATTTGGATTATGTCCTGGAATTTAGTGGCTTGCATTAATAAATTTTGGTATAGTTCTTCGGTTTTAGTTACATTAACAGTTAGATAATGGTATTCGTAATTGATAGGTATGTTAATCGATCCAGTTTTGAATATCATATATCCGTTTTGGGATTTTATAGGATTTATTTCTATGTTTTGGCCCTGTGCCATTACGATGGTAATTATGAGGAAGATGAGGATTTTAATTGTGTTGAAGTTCGCCGATTCCATTAACTTCCTCGGTTTCTCTGGAATTATTATATTTGCTTCTATTAGATTTCTTCTTTTTCTTGAATTTTGATTTATAATGAGTTATTTTCCTACCCCTATTCTTTTCTTCATAATGTTTTTCGTCTACCTGTCTAATTTCGCCCGTCCTTTTGAAAGGATTTGTTACCTTAGACTTAACTAGAGGTGATAGTTTATAGCGGGTATCTACTTCATACTCTATGCGGTTTTTATTTAATTGAGTGATTTTATTCACTTTATTTAGTTGGGTGTCATAATCAGGTGAGCCTGCATAAATGAATATATCAGCTGGTGTCCTATTTGTGGTATTATGTTTGGTTTTATGATTATAAGTATAAAGAATTAATTCAAACTTCGTGAATCTATCTTCTGGGTTATCCTCGCTAGATATTATTCTTAATTTTTCATTTACTGTTTTATGAAATCTTTCTACGTCAGATATTCCATTTTTGCTGGAAGTGATCTATATTTTGACGTTTTCCGCATTCATCCATGCTTGCAATGCTGTGCACATAAAAGCTGAATCTTTATCGGCTTTGATTTCAATTGGTTTGCCCATCTCGTTAAAAACTTTCATGATGGCTCTTTTTGCTTCTAACCAGTCACGACTTTTTACTTCTACAAGAGTGGCAAACTTCGAGTATACGTCAATACATGATAGGAACTGTTGGTTACCAACCATATAGAAATCTATGACGTATTTCTCTCTGATGTTCAGTATTTCCGGTGTAGTTCGAATGCCAACTTCGTATTTCTATGCTCTGTTTTGGCAATATTACAAGTAGGACATTCGTTTATGATGTTTTGGATTAGTTTTTGATAATCCGGGTAATAGTATTTTCCCCTAAACCAATTGACGGTTTTCTCTATCCCTGTATGGAGTAAGCCTTTATGATTCTTTAATATGGTTTCTTTAAATTCAGCGTAATGCTGAATATCTAGGAGTTTCGTGCTTGATTTAATAGCTTTGGTTATATTGTTAGAATTAATGATTTCTAAATAGGCTTTTTGGAATGGAGGAAAATCTATTTCGTTATGGAAATATAATGCGCTCTTTTTGGTGCATAGATATTCCTTTATTATATCCTTCGCTAAGGTGTTAGTCATTTCCTTATACGTGATCTTGATGATTAGCTTGTGAAAATAACGAATTGTTTCTACCTTATCTTCATTGCCTTTTATTAGCTCAATTTGCCGATTGTAATAGTTAATTGGTCTTTCCGTGATAGCAATGTGATTTAGATTGTCTTCCTGTGCGCTATGTACAGTTGCACCAACGCTATTGGAAGCTTCTCCAAGGAGATTTTCATTAATCTTTACCCTTGATAAGGCATCAGCTACATGATTTTCTTTGCCTGGTAGATATTTCATTTTAAAATCAAACTCATTTAGTTTTATTTTCCACCTTTGTAATTTCATATTTGGCTCCTTAGGGTTGTTCAACCAAATCAAGGGTTTATGATCGCTTTGTATCTCGAATGTTCTACCGAACAGGTATGAACGGAAATACTTGGTTGCCCATACGATCGCTAATAATTCCTTTTCGATGGCTGAATAGTTTATTTCATGTTCATTTAGGGTTCTGCTAGCGTAGCAGATCGGTTTGTGTTTTTGTGACAAAACCGCTCCCAATGCTATGTTACTAGCGTCGGTTGTTACCGTGAACATTTTGTCGAAGTCTGGGAACGCAAGGATAGGGTCTGAGGTGATGAGTACTTTTAGTCTCTCAAATGCCTCGACGTACTTTTCTTCCTAGGGGTCTATGACAGCTCCTTTCTTTAGTTTTAATGTCATGGGTTTTGCTATGTTTGCAAAATTAGGAATGAATTTCCTGTAGAACCCGCACAGACCTAAGAATGACTTTATTTGTTTAGTCGTTTCTGGTATTGGAAATTTGACAATGGCAGAGATTTTGCCTGGATTTGGTACTATTCCTTCAGTAGTGACTACATGACCTAGGAATTCAGTTTCCTTTTTCATGAATTCACATTTATCCATTTGTAGCTTCAAGTTGGCGTCTCTCAACTTTCCAAATACTCTCCTTAGTGACAAGAAGTGTTCTTCCAATGAAGTGGAAAATATAATGATGTCATCTAAGTATACAAAGCAATCTTTGAAGATTAACTCTTCTAGCAGATTGTTCATACATCTTTGGAAGGTAGCTGGGGCAGTGGTTAGCCCAAAGGGCATACGAGTGAACTCGTAATGTCCATGCTTAGTGGAGAACGCAGTTTTGGGGATTGAGCTAGGTTCCATGGGTATTTGATGGAAACCTTTTGCTAAATCGATTGTCGTAAAATACTGACATTTACCTAGTTTGTCTAGGATTTCATCCATTCGTGGAGTTGGGAATTTGTCCTTAACATTTAGACTTCTATAGTCTACTACCATTCGATATTTTTGCTTTCCTGAAGCATCTATCTTCTTCGGAATCATAGATATGGGCGAGCAGTAAGGAGAATTCGACTTTCGAATTATTCCCTGCCTGATCATATCTTTGATTTGCTGGTTTACCTCCTGATCATGTATCTGGGCATATTTGTATGGTCGTCTGTAGACCGGGTCTTCATGTTGAGTTTTGATCTCGTGCTTGATTGTACTTGTGAAAGTCAAATTGTCACCTTCTCTGTACTGCACATCCTTAAACTCATATAAGACCTTCTTTAACTCTTCCCTCTCTTCGTCGTTTAAGTGTTCCAATCTTAATTGATTACATTCCCTTAATTCACTGTCTAGAGCGGAAGCGAAGTATTGATCTCCCTCTGGAGATGGGTCAAGGCACTTAGGTGCGATCTTCTCTTCTTTTGTAGAGGGATCAGTGCACTTCTGTGCGGTCTTGCCGGCTTCAATAGCTTCTCCACTCTGAATGATTGGGTACGACCTAGCTCCTAGTGTTACAGTGTCATTTCTGTAATCGATGACGGCTTTACTTGCGATCAAGTATTCTCTTCCTAATAAAATATCATAATTTTCGGAAAAGTTATGTAGAAATTTTGTTCGGACGGACATGTTTTGTTCGCATTCCTCATTATACTCTTAGTTAAACGGACAGGTCCATTGATGGTATGGACCGTAAGGTTATCGTCTTTTATCTCGGAATCTGTATAATTTTCTTTCATGATGTTGATCGATGATCCCGAGTCAGCGATACACCTTAATATTCTTTTATTAATGGTAATGTTTATATAGGGTCCTCCTCGGTTTCTTCCGAGGCGGCTTGATGAAAATTTACGTCCATCTTCGTTTGGCCACTCTGGCTCTCCCTCCCTCTTTTAGTAGGTTGGTTGGGTCCACTCCCACTAGCTTGGTTTTGAGATATTTGCTGATTGAATGGATTCTGAGCCCTACCTTGATTCAAGGAATTTTTGAACTCATTGTATAATCCAGGATGTTGGGAATTTTGATTTTGATTTGTTCGATTAGTCTGACCTGTTCCAGATGAACTCTGAGTTTGATTGTGATAGTTAGTAGTATTATTATTTGGATAATAGTTTCCAACATTCTTTCGATTTGATTGAGACGATTTCGATTGATCTTTATTTGTACCTGAATCTGTTGTACTAGCTTCGTACAATCCTTCTTCTTGTGCTGCCTTCTTAAGATTAGACAATGTGGTAATATCTTTTCTTGCTAAGGTCATGAACATTCTGTCAGGAAGTTTTCGAGTAATGACATCTTTAATTGTGTTGTTCAAATCGTTTTTATAAATGACATTATTTTCTGGTATGTTTTCTAAGTTTAGCTTATTGTTTATTAATAATGCTTTTATCTCTAATTCTTCTATAAACTTACGAAGACGGCCGTTGAATCTGGTGGTGTATAGTTGTCGTAAGAGTTCTTCATATGGTGTGTGATTTTTGAACTCGTTGATCAGCGCCGTCTTCAGTTCGAGCCACGTGTTGGGTTGTATCATTTGCGATATGCGTTTTGCCTCTCCTGACAGTTGGATCTCGGTCGCTCCAAATGTGATCCTTTGTTGGCGAAGATCTTCAGTTGGATATAATCCGCATAATATTCGATTCGTTTGATAAATGAGCTTAGCTGTCCAGATGAACCGTCATAGGCAGGTATTTGTCTGATCGACAGCAGTGCCTGGTTCAAGTGGATTTCGCTCAATGATAGTGGTGGTAACGCCATGTTGTTGGTGTTGATTGGGTTTTGTTTTGTTTTCAGTAGTTTTTAACTTTATTTTGGTTCACTTGTAAGTTTTTTGATTTTGTATTTAGTGTTTCACTGTTCTTGGTGGATCACTATCTCCGCTTACTTCAGTTCACTTAATTTTAGTTTTGCAAATCGTATGTGCTCGTAACACATTGGTTCTTTGGCGGATTTCACAATTTTATTAACGATTCCGGGATTACGTGATCACAGTAATTAGAAATTACACAAGCTGACCATTACCGAAATATAGGAGTTAATTTTAAACGAAATCCTACCGACTGCGCCAGTTAAATATCCGCAACTCGATTTTAAGTTTTTTAAAAAAGACTTTTATTTTACAACTTAAATATCTTTATGTCACAAGATTTAAATGAATTCCCCGACTTGACTTTGGGTCTGCTTGTCTCAAACGGAACTGATCTCTCTGCTGCTGGCTAGTTTCCATGAGCTCTTCTCTTGGAACTCCCGACTCTGGCTTCGGGCGTTGCTTTCCTCGGCTGCATCTTCGTGTCGGTGGCGTACGTGCCTGGATCGATATTTGGGGATGCGTCGGCTTTGATGAAAGGCATCCACTGCTGGCGATCGATGTTGCATTACATGACGGAGCTAGGAATGTGATACTCCTTGGTTTTATGTCTAGCTTTGATTGGTCCTCATGAGTGGCGTGATTCTAAAGAATCGATTTCTCGAGAGTGGCGTGATTCTAATGTTGATGAAACAATGTGGTCCATTGTTTATATTATGGGGGGCCCTAGCTTGGAGTATGGGAAGAAACAGTTATTGATTCTTGAGTGGGGTCCTGTTACTTGTGTGGATGGGGTGGATGAATTGTACATAAACATAATGTGTATGGGATGTGGGGAATTATGGATATGTCACTATATATATTTTTTTACATATACTGATTACAGTATACTCTCGATATGTGCGCATACGAAATCTCCCTCCTTTTGGAAAATAACGTAGTTACATAAAGTTATTTTTAGTGTAAAGCTTATATTAATTATACCCGATACTCAAAATGAGTATTGGGGTATATTAGATTTGTGGTAAAATTGGATGTGTGTAACGTCCAGAAGTAATCGTTTCCGACCCCATAAAGTATATATATTCTTGATCAGCATCAATAGCCGAGTCGATTGAGCCATGTCTGTCTGTCCGTCTGTCCGTCCCTATCAGCGCCTAGTGCTCAAAGACTATAAGAGCTAGAGCAACGATGTTTTGGATCCAAACTTCTGTGATATGTCACTGCTACACGAATATTTCAAAACTTTGCCCCGCCCACTTCCGCCCCCACAAAGAGCGAAAATCTGTGACATTTACAATTTCGACGATACGAGAAAACTAAAAACGCAGAATCGTTGAAGATAACTATATCTTCTAGAATGCAAAATCTGAACCAGATCGTATAATTATTATAGCCAGAATCAAGAAAACAATTTCATTCTTTCTCGCTCTGTCTCTCTCTAACACACAGGTTTCATGGTCGGTTTTGCCAATTGCAAAATATGAGTTCAAGGATCTCAGAACCTATAAGAGCCTGAGCAACCAAATTTGGTATCCACACTCCTGTGATATCGGACCTTGACCGTTTCGTGTCCAAATTTCGCCACACCCCCTTCCGCCCCCGCAAAGGACGAAAATCTGGGGCATCCACAAATCTCAGAGACTATTAAAGCTAGAGTAACCAAATTTTGTATCCGCACTTCTGTTAGATCTCACTATAAAACGTATATCTCAGAATTTCGCCCCACCCCCTTCCGCCCACACAAAGGACGAAAATCTGTTGCATCAACAATATTGCAGATTCGAAAAAACTAAAAACGCAGAATCATAGATAACAGATCATTTTAATAGCCAAAAGGAACAAATCAATTTGCACTGGCTACGCAGCGCCCGACGTCACGCTCAAACTGATTTTCTGTCTCTCTCGTACGCACTCTTTGTCGTGTTGTTTAATATTAGCGGCGTTTGCCGGAGGAGAGCCATACTGACTTAGTATCGGGTATAACTGTAGAGTTGCGGTGTCCGCAGCAACTCACAACGTTCCCCCTCATTGTTTTTTCGTTTGTGCGTTTATTCATGTTGTGAATTTCAAACATATTTTTATTTATTATTCTCTTTCTTTTTTAAATTGAAAATTCAGAAATGTAAAAAAATTTTCATTTATCTAATAATGATGAAATATTCTTATGTATGTATGGCCACACTAAAAACGCTTATGAAATATAAAGTTTTAACCTATCCTTATGAACTTTTTGTTGTTTATTTCTATTGTCTTTAATAAAAATTTTGTTATTATCTTCTACTGATACTACTGTATAGGGCCTGAGTATTTTGGGTCCAGTTAATGGCCAGTTTAATTTTTTAATAAAACCTTAACTTCTATTTTTGCAGTAAAGTCTATAACTTTTTTATCGTAATGTTCTTTATTTTTACTATTAAGTTTGTCTAACATAACTCGTGCTAAATTTTGATTTTTAGCATAATCATCTATGTTATATAGGGGGTCCATTCTATCTATACTATTAAAATGTGTCGGTAAGTTTGGAGTCTTACCGAAAATTTGTTCATATTGACAATATTCATATGCCATAGAGGGTGTTATGCTGTAGCCATACATCCCAATCTGTTTTATCGGTTGAGATGTATGAGCGTATGAACTCATTAAATGTTCTGTGGCTTCGCTCTACAGTTCCTACAGTTTAGTGATGATGTGCAGTAGATGTAATGTTTTGAATATTTAAGTATTTACATAAATCTTCAATTATTGAGTTATTGTATTCTCTTCCCATGTCCGTAATGAACGTTTTCATTGGACCGTACTTTAGAATAAAATCTTCAAAAATAGCTTTAGCTACTGTTTTTGCACTTTTGTTCTTTATTGGTATGGCAACAAGGTATTTTGTTAGGTCTCATATTAAGGTGAGTGCATACTCATTTCCTTGTTCTGATTTGGGAAGTGGACCGATCGTATCCACAATTACCCTGTCGAAAGTCATGTGTGGTGTTTGTGGGATAGTCATTGGAGTCTTGGTATGTTGAGTCGTTTTGGACATTTGACATTTTGGACACTTTCCTACATAATTTTCAATTTGTCGTGACATATTTTTCTAATAATAATAATTATCTTTGCTAACGTTTTAGCTATACCTGTATGACCTAATTGTATTGGATCGTCATGGAATGTAGACAATATCTGTTCTTTTTCTTTATTTTCTTGTATTGTGGTCACCGGCTTGAGTAGCGCTACTGTTAAGTTCTTTAATATTTTTGAAAGAATCTATTGCAATGCATTCAAAGATTTCTTCGTTCGGTGCCATTTTGAGTTGGCTGATGTTATTTATACCGGCTTCTTTTTCAAGCCTTTGGAAAAATTGACCTAAGTCGAAGGTTCCATTGGTATAAAGATCGCTAACTTTAATTCTTACAATTATACTTTGGTGCCTGGTAGTGACTTTCAGGACTTTTGTTTGTATTTCTTTGAGTTTTTGAATGGTTATTCTTGATAACGCATCCGCTACATGATTATCCTTTCCCTTAAGATACTCTACTGTAAACTCGAACTCTTCTAAATCAAGTCTCATTCTGGTTAATTTTTATGTAGGGTTAACCATTAAAAATAGGTAAGTTAACGGTCTGTGTTCTGTTTTGACTGTGAAGTGTCTACCATATATATATGGTTTGAAGTGATTAATCGGCCAATGAATTGCTGATAGCTCTTGTTCTGTGGTTGACTTATTACTTTCAGCTTTAGTGAAGCTGCGGGATGCATATGCTACAGGTGCAGGTACTACAGCAGTTAAAACTGCTTCACATGCCTCTTTGGTAGCATCTGTGATTATGCAAAATCTTTGCTAAAATCGGGGTATTGTAGTCAAGTTGGATTCATTAATGATGTTTTAAGGTGCTCAAAGGTATGCTGGCAATCAGCTGTCCATTCGAATTTTACATCTTTCTTACATAATCTTGTTATGTGACGTGAATAATCAAATTTTTAATGAAACGTATATAGTAGTTACAAATTGGAACAATTCGTCTAGCACTATCTGTGTCCGTAGGGCCTGGGTATTTCCTAATAACATCGTATTTGGTGTCGTCAGGCAGTACCTTTATCAGTGCATTTGTGTCCAAAAAAAGTGACCTCCCTCATGAAGAATGAGCACTTAACTGGGTTCAACTTAATGTTGTTTTTTCTGCATAGATTGAAAACGTTTGTAAGACTTTTAGTCATATGCTTTTCATATCAAACAATGACAATCAAGTCATCCATGTATAGGAATGCTTGAGATGGTTTGAGACCAGTGAAGGCGATTGTCTTCATTCTATAGAAAGAATTAGGCGCTATTTTTAAACCATAAGGTAATTGTGGAAGAGCCATTGCTCGGTGAAAAAGACGAATTGAATTTTCTTCAAGTTCTATTTGATGGAATCCAGACATTAGATCTAGACACGAGAAGTGTTTTATTCGGCCTAATTGATCAAGAATATCATCTGTTCTTGGAAGTGGAAATTTGTCAGCTAATAATTTTGTATTCATTTGGCGATAGTCTATTACTAAACGCCATCTTTTCTCCGTTGAACCTGGTAAAGATTATTATGTTACTAACAGTAACGGGCTATTATATTCAGACACAGAAGGTTCTACTATTTTGTCATTAACAAGTTTAGATACTTGTTTAGTTATTTCGCCTTGCTGTGAATGAGGAACTCTATAGTTCTTAGTATAACTTGGTTCATCATCTTTCAATCTTAATTTCTGCTGGTAGAAGTTATTGGTTGTGATTGGTTCTGTGTTCAATCCAAAAATATCAGTATACTTTGAATATAATTCTGTCATTATTTTCTTATATGTTGGTGGGAAGCTCTTCTTTAATTTAGTGAGAATTGATTCTGCTCTTTAAGGGTCGTATATTTATATTTAAAATTTTGTAGCTGTCGGTTGTGTTTAATATTCGTATGCATTTTTTGAATCTGAAATTGAATTTCCAACAAATATGCCATCTCCTATCGATCCGTCTCCTGGGATCGGAAAATTGTTTTCTACTATATGAAAATTATGTGGTATTATGAAGTTAGAAGTTTGCATTTCGAGGAATGGTGAACCTAAGGAGTTCAATGATCCTTTACCTATTCCTGTAATTTGGGTTATGTTATCATAATCAATATCTAAAAATTGATCAGAATTTTCATTTATGACTGAAATGTCAGCTCCTGTATCGATTAAAAATATTAATTTCCTGAAAACACTGTCATTGTGTATGCTGACTAATATGTTTAAATTAAGATTGATGGTGTGAACTGTTTCTATTGGTTCTGAGCACTTAAGGGGACTTATTGGTTTTCCGACGTGCTTTGGGCCTGTCGTACATACCCGTTTTGTCTGAAATGGTTTGATCTTTTTTTATTTTTATTTATTTATTTATTAAAATAACAATTATCTATTAATAATGGTACTTAATTATGTGAGAGTGAAATAGGATGGACGATTTACTTTTCCAAACGCGTCTTTATTTAACTCATCCGCCATTTAGAATGAACGAGCGTCGATCTACATACTTTTCATGTGCCCGTATCTTCGGTATTCTTCTGGGGTGGCCGTACATTTATGGATTCTTAATCTAAGCTAGGGATGCCGTATTGGCTGATATAGGTTGTAATGGGGCTGCCGTACTGAGTGATAGGGGTTATCCTACCACAACTCGGCCATCCTGACTGCTGGATCACCTGATCCACTTAAAGATAAGGAAATTCTATTGTGGATAACAATATACTTAGCATATACTACATTTTTTCTTTATATGTATGTATATATATTAGCTTTTATTTCTGTTTTATGTTTTTGATACTCCAAACACCTTGATATGGGTTACGGGATACTTGAAAACCTTCTACATCTTTTAACAAAAACCTGTCGTTTTTTAAAACTTTTTCGATTACATAGGGGCCTTTGTTTTTGGGGATTAGTTTTTTAGATGCTCCCACTGTGGAATCAAAATTTTTAACCATCACATAGTCTCCTTCCTTGTAATCCTTAGGTTTCTTTAAGCCCTTGTCATATTGCTTTTTGTTGCACGCTTGAGCTATCTCTATATTTTTCGCCGCTTTATCTCTTAATTCTGTTAGATCTTTGTTTTCTTGTACTTCATTTAACTCTTCTAGTTTTTCTTTTAATTCGTCTTCAATTTTTCCTCTCTGTTCTATGCCGAATAAAAGTTTACAAGGCACTTGCTTTGTGCTCCTGTGCTGTGTGTTATTTAATGCATGTTATACTTTGTCTATTACTGCATCCCAATGTATACCCTTTTCTGGTTCTACTAATTTCGCTATCATTGGCCCAAGGCTTCTATTGACTCTTTCCACCTGACCATTTGCTTGAGGCGATCCGGTAGCGATTTTAATGTGTTTGATATCAGTCTCTGTCATGAACTCGTCGAATTCGTTTGATGTGAAGCAACTCCTTCGATCTGAAATTATGCATTTGGGTTTGCTGTATGCTCTAAAGTAGTCATTTAACGAAACGATGACCTCTCGTGTATTCGTTGTTCGTGTTGTATATAAACGCACGAGCTTTGTAAAAGCATCAACAACTACTAATATGTGCTTTTTTGATCTACCCGAGTCAACCGGACCGTAATGATCGATGTGGATTAGCTCAAATGGCATATTTCCTTTTGGAATAGAGTGTAAATATCCTTCTTTCCTGATTTAGGCGAAAACGCAACGCACTTCAAACAATTTTCAATGTGACCGGAACATTTTTCTTTAACGTTTGGAAACCAATAACTTTTGTTAATTATGTTTGTCATTTTGTCTCTACCTATATGTCCTATTTCGTTGTGATATTTATATAAAACGTGGTCTTCCATATCTGTTGGAGCATAGAATAATAATAATCTACATGTTGCATTCTGCTGCCTTCTCTATGGCTCAGCTCAAAATCACAATTTTGCAGCTCTAAAGCCCATCTGGCAATACGCGGGTTGAGTTCAATTTTGTTGAGCGTTAACGTAAGGGAATTGCCATCAGTCACAATCTAGAACCGTTTTCCATATAAATATATGCGAAACCTGCGCAGAGCGTAAATAATTGCCATTGTTTCCAGCTCAAAGCTGTGATAATTTGATTCCGCTGCAGTTGTTCGCTTAGAAAAATAAAAAAGTGGATGCAGTTTTCCGTCGTCTTTCTTTTGAAGTAACACTGCCCCACAGTGCAGTTCTATCTCGTCTTTATGATTATAAATTGATAAAATGGGTGTCTGCATTAACATTTCCTTCAGCATTGTAAAGCAATTTAATTCATTTTCACCAAATTGAAATTTGGTATCCTTTCTCAAAAGATCGTAAAGCGGTTTGGCAGCAGTTGAGAAATCTTTTATAAATCTCCTGAAGTAGGAGCATAAGCCGAGAAAACTTTTCACAACCTGTACTTTGTCTGGGATTTTGAAGTTTTTGATTGCTTCTGTTCGGAGCAGAACCCAGCCGATTAGCTGCTTGCCAAATAGCACCTAATTCTTGGCCCTCAGCCGCCGAGCGAAGCTGCGCATAGCGATCGGAGCGGCAATGTAAAGGGCAGGCAAGCCACACTTGCAATTTGGATGTCACGCATTAAAGAACATATCGTAATTTTATTTCTGCGCCGAGTTTTATTTAATTCGAAATAATTAGTCGGCCGATTGGGGATAAAAAACATTATCTCCACATAAAATTTGGTGACCCCGACGTGATCTCTGAGTTGCAGTGTCAATTAATAATCATTCGCGATCGACATTCGTTAGCCCTAGCAAATTTTCGGCGGTTAAGCACAATTCGGTGCTAAAACACACTTACATACACCTACATACACGCATTGCTGGCTATTAATTTCTCTGTCGCGACAATTCGGTCAGTGCAGTGCGGTAGGCAGTGCAGCGAACTCACTAATACACACAAGCGGAGTACAAAGCGGAATCGGACAGCTCGCACAGCCGCACAGCTAAAGGCATTAGCTGTAATCCCTTTGCTTTCGGTTCCCACGTTTATACGTATACAGGGTGTCTTTTTCGGTCGTGCTGAGAGACTCTTTTAAAACCTCAACATGGCAGCACCTGAGCCTACCAATGTCGCGAACGCAGCAATGCCGAGTGATGTAGATTTCTACAAGCACAAGGCCGAGTCCATCGCGCGCCAACTAAAGGCCATGGATCGCTTTTTTACCAAGGAAGAGCTTGCCGAGTTAGATGAGGCAGAACTTCAAGCTCGCTTAGAGCAAATCGAGCGAATGAATGCGGATTTCGATGCCGCTCAAACGAGCCTTGAAAGGCTGGATTTCCTGCAGTTAGCCCATGATGCCCGGCTGGACTTTTTGAATGTTTATGTCAAGGTTAGGTCCAGGCTGTCGCGGGAGTTGATGGCTGCTCGCACGGTAAATGTTGCCAATTCAATGGCTCGGCATACTCTCGAGGGGAATTCGTCGTTGTTCGCCTATAATAGTATAGGCCGTTCTCGAATGCCCGAGTTGCAGCTTCCGCGATTCGGTGGGAACTACATGGATTGGCCAGAATTCCACTCGATGTTCTCGACAATGGTGCACAAAGACCATCGTATACCAATCATCGAAAAATTCCAATATCTTCGTGGATGTCTAGATGGTGCTGCGCTGGATACGATTCGTTCCTTGGAACTTTCTGAGGAGAATTACGACAAGGCGTTGAATTTACTAATGTTGCGATTCGATAATAAACTGTTACATTTTCAGGCACACGTCAAGGCTATTTTCGGGCTGCAAGGGGTGGAGAAGGGCTCAGCTATCGGCTTGCGCGCGCTCAGCGACAAAATCAATTCGCACTTGCGTGCACTTCAGACCTTGGCGACCCCGCAGGAGATTTCGGATGGGTTGCTGATTTTCATCATAGGCACGAAACTGGACCACAAAACAAAGGAGAAATGGGAAGAGAACTTGCCGACGTCAGGATTGCCTCGGTGGTCAAGCATGGCCTCATTTTTGGAAGCGAGATGTCGGATGCTGGAGAATTTGGGATCAGCCATGGCAACAAGTCCTAGTCAACAGGTGGGAGAAGACAAACCTGTCACCCTTATCACCTCCAGTATCGACCATCCTAACCCCATATGTAACCATTGCAATTCCTCCGAGCATTACATATCTAGATGTCAGGCATTCCTGAATCTCTCTGCGTTTGAACGATACAAAGAAGCAAAGAAGAGCCGCTTGTGTTTGAACTGCCTCAACAAAGGCCATGAATTGCAGAGGTGCAGGTCAGGACTTTGCAGGCATTGCCAGGCCAAACATCACACGCTACTCCACATTCCATCGGGAACTGGTGCTTCATCTTCCTCTTCACCGGCCGAGGAATCGATCCAGCAAGAGGCCGCGACTGTGCTTCTAGCAAGCGGGTGTTCCAGCCCTCCCCCTCGATCCAGAAATCTCAGCCTAGCCAGAACGTGTTGCTACCTACTGCCCTCGTCCATGTAACAGATCGTTATGGAGCACTTATCCCATGTCGTGCCATTTTGGATTCTGCACCACAGGCAAACTTTGTAACATCTAGACTTGCTGATCAGTTGCAGTTGGATCATCGCTCGTCTTATGTTCACATCTCTGGAATCGGAGATTCCATTCTACCTTCGAGCAAGTCTGTACATATAGTTGTACAATCCCAGGACGCAAGCTATCGAGCTTCCTTCGCTGCAATTGTCACCAACTCAATTACGGAAATGCAGCCTAACTTCGGCGTAGACGCAAAGGATTGGCCAATGCCGAATAATCTAAAACTAGCTGATCCTAATTTCTCCAAGCCCCAACGTATCGATCTGTTGATAGGTTCTGGTTTGTTCTTCGATTTAATGTGCGTCGGACAGATTCGACTATCAGCCCAATTGCCAACATTGCAGGAGACAAAACTTGGTTGGATAGTATCAGGAAGCATTGATAGCTCGGAGAATAAGCGTGCAGCTTTAGCCGCTTTTGAAAATTCCTCGTGCATCTCTATTGACGATTTTCGACCCACAACGCTGGAGTACCAAAACTTAGAGCAGCAATGCAGGAAGCAGCTGCTCGAGTGCCAGGTGCAAGTGGAAAAACTGCGATCGGAGAATCAGGAACTGCAGCGCGAACTTTTCCATATATTAAAAACCTACATATCCACGCTAAATGAAATTCAGCTTTCAACAATTTCTACATTGCCAAATTTCCTGCCATTCTATACAATTACAGAGGTTCCGATGATCAAGACGTAATCACGACAAGCCGCCTTCGTAAAGAAGCGCCGATTGCTGCGTTCGACGATCATCCCAGCGTAGCCGCCAGCTGCGCCCAAGCAAGCATCTTCAAGAGGGCCGTTGGAAAAATAGCGGTTCTGCCCCTTCAGGATGGATCTGTTGAAAGCCTTTGCCTTCCAACGGGGGTGAATGTTCGGAGCAGAACCCAGCCGATTAGCTGCTTGCCAAATAGCACCTAATTCTTGGCCCTCAGCCGCTTATTTTGTTTGTTACTTATGTCTATGTCACTCATTTGTTTGTTAAAGCTTTGCGCTTGCTTGCCCTGCTAAACGCTCTCAGCCAGCTCGCTCTTCGCTATCTCCGCTTTGCGTCTGCCTACCGACGTCGGCCGAGCGAAGCTGCGCTTAGCGATCGGAGCGGCAATGTAAAGGGCAGGCAAGCCACACTTGCAATTTGGATTTCACGCATTAAAGAACATATCGTAATTTTATTTCTGCGCCGAGTTTTATTTAATTCGAAATAATTAGTCGGCCGATTGGGGATAAAAAACATTATCTCCACATAAAATTTGACTTTGTGGAGATAATGTAATTTTATTTCTGCGCCGAGTTTTATTTAATTCGAAATAATTAGTCGGCCGATTGGGGATAAAAAACATTATCTCCACATAAAATTTGACTTTGTGGAGATAATGTTTTTTATCCCCAATCGGCCGACTAATTATTTCGAATTAAATAAAACTCGGCGCAGAAATAAAATTACGATATGTTCTTTAATGCGTGACATCCAAATTGCAAGTGTGGCTTGCCTGCCCTTTACATTGCCGCTCCTCTGTCATCTGCTGTTATACCTTGCCCATTTATTAAAAACCCCAGATATTTTATGTTTGATTGTAAGAACTCACATTTGTTTATTCGCAATTCTAAATTGTTTTTCGCTAATCTAATGAAGACTTCCTTTAGCGTTTCTAAGTGTTCCTGTGTATTTCTGCTGGCAACCATTATGTCGTCCATGTAAACAATAACTTTATCATCTCTAATCAAATCATCGAATATCTTGTTAACGAACCTTTTAAACACTGCTGATGCCGTTTTCAGACCCTGCGGCATTCTGAGGAACTCGAATTGTCCTAAAGGTGTCACGAACGATGTATATTTAATCGATTCCTCATTAACAAACACATGAAAGTAACCATTTTTGAGGTCAAGCTTCGTAAAGATCTTTTCGTTGGCTAGTTTGTCGAGCAAGTCATCGATGAGGGGAATGGGATAGTTGTCCTTAATCAAAGTCTTGCTAAGTTTTCTAAAATCTATACATAACCTTAAATCCCCTGTTTTCTTTTTAACCAATACGATAGGGGAAGCGTATTCGGAATCACTTGGACGTATTATCCCGTTCTTTAAATATTCGTCTAATAATTGTTGCAATTTATCTTTTTCGCTACATGACAATCGCCTTGGAGCACAGCTAAACGGTTTTGATTTTTCTAAATTGAGTTTTATCTAGTAATTAACTAAAGGTTCCTTTGGCCTTACAGTGTTTACATAATAGTCTTCGATTGTTTGCCTTAGTTGACATTTTAGCTCCTGACTTATATTTTCTCCGCAGATGTAATCGACTTTTTCATCTTCCAAATACTTGATATTAAAAATGTCTGGAGCAATGATTTCTTTGTATGTGTCCTCAGCTTTGCTACTAACGATTCCATCAGTAACGACCGCATCGTCATTTATCGAAGTACCTGTTTCACTTATATAACTGATTGGTCTGGTATGATCGATCAAATTTTCAGTACCTGCTTTACTAACTACTTCCGTAACAATTTCACTATCCTTGCTAACGTCTTCACTAACAATTTTATTATCATCGTTACTAACGGTATAACTAATAATTTCATCAATCTTTTTACTAATTGTGTCACTAACAGTCATGAACATTCTGTCAGGAAGTTTTCGAGTAATGACATCTTTAATTGTGTTGTTCAAATCGTTTTTATAAATGACATTATTTTCTGGTATGTTTTCTAAGTTTAGCTTATTGTTTATTAATAATGCTTTTATCTCTAATTCTTCTATAAACTTACGAAGACGGCCGTTGAATCTGGTGGTGTATAGTTGTCGTAAGAGTTCTTCATATGGTGTGTGATTTTTGAACTCGTTGATCAGCGCCGTCTTCAGTTCGAGCCACGTGTTGGGTTGTATCATTTGCGATATGCGTTTTGCCTCTCCTGACAGTTGGATCTCGGTCGCTCCAAATGTGATCCTTTGTTGGCGAAGATCTTCAGTTGGATATAATCCGCATAATATTCGATTCGTTTGATAAATGAGCTTAGCTGTCCAGATGAACCGTCATAGGCAGGTATTTGTCTGATCGACAGCAGTGCCTGGTTCAAGTGGATTTCGCTCAATGATAGTGGTGGTAACGCCATGTTGTTGGTGTTGATTGGGTTTTGTTTTGTTTTCAGTAGTTTTTAACTTTATTTTGGTTCACTTGTAAGTTTTTTGATTTTGTATTTAGTGTTTCACTGTTCTTGGTGGATCACTATCTCCGCTTACTTCAGTTCACTTAATTTTAGTTTTGCAAATCGTATGTGCTCGTAACACATTGGTTCTTTGGCGGATTTCACAATTTTATTAACGATTCCGGGATTACGTGATCACAGTAATTAGAAATTACACAAGCTGACCATTACCGAAATATAGGAGTTAATTTTAAACGAAATCCTACCGACTGCGCCAGTTAAATATCCGCAACTCGATTTTAAGTTTTTTAAAAAAGACTTTTATTTTACAACTTAAATATCTTTATGTCACAAGATTTAAATGAATTCCCCGACTTGACTTTGGGTCTGCTTGTCTCAAACGGAACTGATCTCTCTGCTGCTGGCTAGTTTCCATGAGCTCTTCTCTTGGAACTCCCGACTCTGGCTTCGGGCGTTGCTTTCCTCGGCTGCATCTTCGTGTCGGTGGCGTACGTGCCTGGATCGATATTTGGGGATGCGTCGGCTTTGATTAAAGGCATCCACTGCTGGCGATCGATGTTGCATTACATGACGGAGCTAGGAATGTGATACTCCTTGGTTTTATGTCTAGCTTTGATTGGTCCTCATGAGTGGCGTGATTCTAAAGAATCGATTTCTCGAGAGTGGCGTGATTCTAATGTTGATGAAACAATGTGGTCCATTGTTTATATTATGGGGGGCCCTAGCTTGGAGTATGGGAAGAAACAGTTATTGATTCTTGAGTGGGGTCCTGTTACTTGTGTGGATGGGGTGGATGAATTGTACATAAACATAATGTGTATGGGATGTGGGGAATTATGGATATGTCACTATATATATTTTTTTACATATACTGATTACAGTATACTCTCGATATGTGCGCATACGAAATCTCCCTCCTTTTGGAAAATAACGTAGTTACATAAAGTTATTTTTAGTGTAAAGCTTATATTAATTATACCCGATACTCAAAATGAGTATTGGGGTATATTAGATTTGTGGTAAAATTGGATGTGTGTAACGTCCAGAAGTAATCGTTTCCGACCCCATAAAGTATATATATTCTTGATCAGCATCAATAGCCGAGTCGATTGAGCCATGTCTGTCTGTCCGTCTGTCCGTCCCTATCAGCGCCTAGTGCTCAAAGACTATAAGAGCTAGAGCAACGATGTTTTGGATCCAAACTTCTGTGATATGTCACTGCTACACGAATATTTCAAAACTTTGCCCCGCCCACTTCCGCCCCCACAAAGAGCGAAAATCTGTGACATTTACAATTTCGACGATACGAGAAAACTAAAAACGCAGAATCGTTGAAGATAACTATATCTTCTAGAATGCAAAATCTGAACCAGATCGTATAATTATTATAGCCAGAATCAAGAAAACAATTTCATTCTTTCTCGCTCTGTCTCTCTCTAACACACAGGTTTCATGGTCGGTTTTGCCAATTGCAAAATATGAGTTCAAGGATCTCAGAACCTATAAGAGCCTGAGCAACCAAATTTGGTATCCACACTCCTGTGATATCGGACCTTGACCGTTTCGTGTCCAAATTTCGCCACACCCCCTTCCGCCCCCGCAAAGGACGAAAATCTGGGGCATCCACAAATCTCAGAGACTATTAAAGCTAGAGTAACCAAATTTTGTATCCGCACTTCTGTTAGATCTCACTATAAAACGTATATCTCAGAATTTCGCCCCACCCCCTTCCGCCCACACAAAGGACGAAAATCTGTTGCATCAACAATATTGCAGATTCGAAAAAACTAAAAACGCAGAATCATAGATAACAGATCATTTTAATAGCCAAAAGGAACAAATCAATTTGCACTGGCTACGCAGCGCCCGACGTCACGCTCAAACTGATTTTCTGTCTCTCTCGCACGCACTCTTTGTCGTGTTGTTTAATATTAGCGGCGTTTGCCGGAGGAGAGCCATACTGACTTAGTATCGGGTATAACTGTAGAGTTGCGGTGTCCGCAGCAACTCACAACGTTCCCCCTCATTGTTTTTTCGTTTGTGCGTTTATTCATGTTGTGAATTTCAAACATATTTTTATTTATTATTCTCTTTCTTTTTTAAATTGAAAATTCAGAAATGTAAAAAAATTTTCATTTATCTAATAATGATGAAATATTCTTATGTATGTATGGCCACACTAAAAACGCTTATGAAATATAAAGTTTTAACCTATCCTTATGAACTTTTTGTTGTTTATTTCTATTGTCTTTAATAAAAATTTTGTTATTATCTTCTACTGATACTACTGTATAGGGCCTGAGTATTTTGGGTCCAGTTAATGGCCAGTTTAATTTTTTAATAAAACCTTAACTTCTATTTTTGCAGTAAAGTCTATAACTTTTTTATCGTAATGTTCTTTATTTTTACTATTAAGTTTGTCTAACATAACTCGTGCTAAATTTTGATTTTTAGCATAATCATCTATGTTATATAGGGGGTCCATTCTATCTATACTATTAAAATGTGTCGGTAAGTTTGGAGTCTTACCGAAAATTTGCTCATATTGACAATATTCATATGCCATAGAGGGTGTTATGCTGTAGCCATACATCCCAATCTGTTTTATCGGTTGAGATGTATGAGCGTATGAACTCATTAAATGTTCTGTGGCTTCGCTCTACAGTTCCTACAGTTTAGTGATGATGTGCAGTAGATGTAATGTTTTGAATATTTAAGTATTTACATAAATCTTCAATTATTGAGTTATTGTATTCTCTTCCCATGTCCGTAATGAACGTTTTCATTGGACCGTACTTTAGAATAAAATCTTCAAAAATAGCTTTAGCTACTGTTTTTGCACTTTTGTTCTTTATTGGTATGGCAACAAGGTATTTTGTTAGGTCTCATATTAAGGTGAGTGCATACTCATTTCCTTGTTCTGATTTGGGAAGTGGACCGATCGTATCCACAATTACCCTGTCGAAAGTCATGTGTGGTGTTTGTGGGATAGTCATTGGAGTCTTGGTATGTTGAGTCGTTTTGGACATTTGACATTTTGGACACTTTCCTACATAATTTTCAATTTGTCGTGACATATTTTTCTAATAATAATAATTATCTTTGCTAACGTTTTAGCTATACCTGTATGACCTAATTGTATTGGATCGTCATGGAATGTAGACAATATCTGTTCTTTTTCTTTATTTTCTTGTATTGTGGTCACCGGCTTGAGTAGCGCTACTGTTAAGTTCTTTAATATTTTTGAAAGAATCTATTGCAATGCATTCAAAGATTTCTTCGTTCGGTGCCATTTTGAGTTGGCTGATGTTATTTATACCGGCTTCTTTTTCAAGCCTTTGGAAAAATTGACCTAAGTCGAAGGTTCCATTGGTATAAAGATCGCTAACTTTAATTCTTACAATTATACTTTGGTGCCTGGTAGTGACTTTCAGGACTTTTGTTTGTATTTCTTTGAGTTTTTGAATGGTTATTCTTGATAACGCATCCGCTACATGATTATCCTTTCCCTTAAGATACTCTACTGTAAACTCGAACTCTTCTAAATCAAGTCTCATTCTGGTTAATTTTTATGTAGGGTTAACCATTAAAAATAGGTAAGTTAACGGTCTGTGTTCTGTTTTGACTGTGAAGTGTCTACCATATATATATGGTTTGAAGTGATTAATCGGCCAATGAATTGCTGATAGCTCTTGTTCTGTGGTTGACTTATTACTTTCAGCTTTAGTGAAGCTGCGGGATGCATATGCTACAGGTGCAGGTACTACAGCAGTTAAAACTGCTTCACATGCCTCTTTGGTAGCATCTGTGATTATGCAAAATCTTTGCTAAAATCGGGGTATTGTAGTCAAGTTGGATTCATTAATGATGTTTTAAGGTGCTCAAAGGTATGCTGGCAATCAGCTGTCCATTCGAATTTTACATCTTTCTTACATAATCTTGTTATGTGACGTGAATAATCAAATTTTTAATGAAACGTATATAGTAGTTACAAATTGGAACAATTCGTCTAGCACTATCTGTGTCCGTAGGGCCTGGGTATTTCCTAATAACATCGTATTTGGTGTCGTCAGGCAGTACCTTTATCAGTGCATTTGTGTCCAAAAAAAGTGACCTCCCTCATGAAGAATGAGCACTTAACTGGGTTCAACTTAATGTTGTTTTTTCTGCATAGATTGAAAACGTTTGTAAGACTTTTAGTCATATGCTTTTCATATCAAACAATGACAATCAAGTCATCCATGTATAGGAATGCTTGAGATGGTTTGAGACCAGTGAAGGCGATTGTCTTCATTCTATAGAAAGAATTAGGCGCTATTTTTAAACCATAAGGTAATTGTGGAAGAGCCATTGCTCGTAGAAAAAGACGAATTGAATTTTCTTCAAGTTCTATTTGATGGAATCCAGACATTAGATCTAGACACGAGAAGTGTTTTATTCGGCCTAATTGATCAAGAATATCATCTGTTCTTGGAAGTGGAAATTTGTCAGCTAATAATTTTGTATTCATTTGGCGATAGTCTATTACTAAACGCCATCTTTTCTCCGTTGAACCTGGTAAAGATTATTATGTTACTAACAGTAACGGGCTATTATATTCAGACACAGAAGGTTCTACTATTTTGTCATTAACAAGTTTAGATACTTGTTTAGTTATTTCGGCTTGCTGTGAATGAGGAACTCTATAGTTCTTAGTATAACTTGGTTCATCATCTTTCAATCTTAATTTCTGCTGGTAGAAGTTATTGGTTGTGATTGGTTCTGTGTTCAATCCAAAAATATCAGTATACTTTGAATATAATTCTGTCATTATTTTCTTATATGTTGGTGGGAAGCTCTTCTTTAATTTAGTGAGAATTGATTCTGCTCTTTAAGGGTCGTATATTTATATTTAAAATTTTGTAGCTGTCGGTTGTGTTTAATATTCGTATGCATTTTTTGAATCTGAAATTGAATTTCCAACAAATATGCCATCTCCTATCGATCCGTCTCCTGGGATCGGAAAATTGTTTTCTACTATATGAAAATTATGTGGTATTATGAAGTTAGAAGTTTGCATTTCGAGGAATGGTGAACCTAAGGAGTTCAATGATCCTTTACCTATTCCTGTAATTTGGGTTATGTTATCATAATCAATATCTAAAAATTGATCAGAATTTTCATTTATGACTGAAATGTCAGCTCCTGTATCGATTAAAAATATTAATTTCCTGAAAACACTGTCATTGTGTATGCTGACTAATATGTTTAAATTAAGATTGATGGTGTGAACTGTTTCTATTGGTTCTGAGCACTTAAGGGGACTTATTGGTTTTCCGACGTGCTTTGGGCCTGTCGTACATACCCGTTTTGTCTGAAATGGTTTGATCTTTTTTTATTTTTATTTATTTATTTATTAAAATAACAATTATCTATTAATAATGGTACTTAATTATGTGAGAGTGAAATAGGATGGACGATTTACTTTTCCAAACGCGTCTTTATTTAACTCATCCGCCATTTAGAATGAACGAGCGTCGATCTACATACTTTTCATGTGCCCGTATCTTCGGTATTCTTCTGGGGTGGCCGTACATTTATGGATTCTTAATCTAAGCTAGGGATGCCGTATTGGCTGATATAGGTTGTAATGGGGCTGCCGTACTGAGTGATAGGGGTTATCCTACCACAACTCGGCCATCCTGACTGCTGGATCACCTGATCCACTTAAAGATAAGGAAATTCTATTGTGGATAACAATATACTTAGCATATACTACATTTTTTCTTTATATGTATGTATATATATTAGCTTTTATTTCTGTTTTATGTTTTTGATACTCCAAACACCTTGATATGGGTTACGGGATACTTGAAAACCTTCTACATCTTTTAACAAAAACCTGTCGTTTTTTAAAACTTTTTCGATTACATAGGGGCCTTTGTTTTTGGGGATTAGTTTTTTAGATGCTCCCACTGTGGAATCAAAATTTTTAACCATCACATAGTCTCCTTCCTTGTAATCCTTAGGTTTCTTTAAGCCCTTGTCATATTGCTTTTTGTTGCAAGCTTGAGCTATCTCTATATTTTTCGCCGCTTTATCTCTTAATTCTGTTAGATCTTTGTTTTCTTGTACTTCATTTAACTCTTCTAGTTTTTCTTTTAATTCGTCTTCAATTTTTCCTCTCTGTTCTATGCCGAATAAAAGTTTACAAGGCACTTGCTTTGTGCTCCTGTGCTGTGTGTTATTTAATGCATGTTATACTTTGTCTATTACTGCATCCCAATGTATACCCTTTTCTGGTTCTACTAATTTCGCTATCATTGGCCCAAGGCTTCTATTGACTCTTTCCACCTGACCATTTGCTTGAGGCGATCCGGTAGCGATTTTAATGTGTTTGATATCAGTCTCTGTCATGAACTCGTCGAATTCGTTTGATGTGAAGCAACTCCTTCGATCTGAAATTATGCATTTGGGTTTGCTGTATGCTCTAAAGTAGTCATTTAACGAAACGATGACCTCTCGTGTATTCGTTGTTCGTGTTGTATATAAACGCACGAGCTTTGTAAAAGCATCAACAACTACTAATATGTGCTTTTTTGATCTACCCGAGTCAACCGGACCGTAATGATCGATGTGGATTAGCTCAAATGGCATATTTCCTTTTGGAATAGAGTGTAAATATCCTTCTTTCCTGATTTAGGCGAAAACGCAACGCACTTCAAACAATTTTCAATGTGACCGGAACATTTTTCTTTAACGTTTGGAAACCAATAACTTTTGTTAATTATGTTTGTCATTTTGTCTCTACCTATATGTCCTATTTCGTTGTGATATTTATATAAAACGTGGTCTTCCATATCTGTTGGAGCATAGAATAATAATAATCTACATGTTGCATTCTGCTGCCTTCTCTATGGCTCAGCTCAAAATCACAATTTTGCAGCTCTAAAGCCCATCTGGCAATACGCGGGTTGAGTTCAATTTTGTTGAGCGTTAACGTAAGGGAATTGCCATCAGTCACAATCTTGAACCGTTTTCCATATAAATATATGCGAAACCTGCGCAGAGCGTAAATAATTGCCATTGTTTCCAGCTCAAAGCTGTGATAATTTGATTCCGCTGCAGTTGTTCGCTTAGAAAAATAAAAAAGTGGATGCAGTTTTCCGTCGTCTTTCTTTTGAAGTAACACTGCCCCACAGTGCAGTTCTATCTCGTCTTTATGATTATAAATTGATAAAATGGGTGTCTGCATTAACATTTCCTTCAGCATTGTAAAGCAATTTAATTCATTTTCACCAAATTGAAATTTGGTATCCTTTCTCAAAAGATCGTAAAGCGGTTTGGCAGCAGTTGAGAAATCTTTTATAAATCTCCTGAAGTAGGAGCATAAGCCGAGAAAACTTTTCACAACCTGTACTTTGTCTGGGATTTTGAAGTTTTTGATTGCTTCTGTTCGGAGCAGAACCCAGCCGATTAGCTGCTTGCCAAATAGCACCTAATTCTTGGCCCTCAGCCGCCGAGCGAAGCTGCGCATAGCGATCGGAGCGGCAATGTAAAGGGCAGGCAAGCCACACTTGCAATTTGGATGTCACGCATTAAAGAACATATCGTAATTTTATTTCTGCGCCGAGTTTTATTTAATTCGAAATAATTAGTCGGCCGATTGGGGATAAAAAACATTATCTCCACATAAAATTTGGTGACCCCGACGTGATCTCTGAGTTGCAGTGTCAATTAATAATCATTCGCGATCGACATTCGTTAGCCCTAGCAAATTTTCGGCGGTTAAGCACAATTCGGTGCTAAAACACACTTACATACACCTACATACACGCATTGCTGGCTATTAATTTCTCTGTCGCGACAATTCGGTCAGTGCAGTGCGGTAGGCAGTGCAGCGAACTCACTAATACACACAAGCGGAGTACAAAGCGGAATCGGACAGCTCGCACAGCCGCACAGCTAAAGGCATTAGCTGTAATCCCTTTGCTTTCGGTTCCCACGTTTATACGTATACAGGGTGTCTTTTTCGGTCGTGCTGAGAGACTCTTTTAAAACCTCAACATGGCAGCACCTGAGCCTACCAATGTCGCGAACGCAGCAATGCCGAGTGATGTAGATTTCTACAAGCACAAGGCCGAGTCCATCGCGCGCCAACTAAAGGCCATGGATCGCTTTTTTACCAAGGAAGAGCTTGCCGAGTTAGATGAGGCAGAACTTCAAGCTCGCTTAGAGCAAATCGAGCGAATGAATGCGGATTTCGATGCCGCTCAAACGAGCCTTGAAAGGCTGGATTTCCTGCAGTTAGCCCATGATGCCCGGCTGGACTTTTTGAATGTTTATGTCAAGGTTAGGTCCAGGCTGTCGCGGGAGTTGATGGCTGCTCGCACGGTAAATGTTGCCAATTCAATGGCTCGGCATACTCTCGAGGGGAATTCGTCGTTGTTCGCCTATAATAGTATAGGCCGTTCTCGAATGCCCGAGTTGCAGCTTCCGCGATTCGGTGGGAACTACATGGATTGGCCAGAATTCCACTCGATGTTCTCGACAATGGTGCACAAAGACCATCGTATACCAATCATCGAAAAATTCCAATATCTTCGTGGATGTCTAGATGGTGCTGCGCTGGATACGATTCGTTCCTTGGAACTTTCTGAGGAGAATTACGACAAGGCGTTGAATTTACTAATGTTGCGATTCGATAATAAACTGTTACATTTTCAGGCACACGTCAAGGCTATTTTCGGGCTGCAAGGGGTGGAGAAGGGCTCAGCTATCGGCTTGCGCGCGCTCAGCGACAAAATCAATTCGCACTTGCGTGCACTTCAGACCTTGGGGACCCCGCAGGAGATTTCGGATGGGTTGCTGATTTTCATCATAGGCACGAAACTGGACCACAAAACAAAGGAGAAATGGGAAGAGAACTTGCCGACGTCAGGATTGCCTCGGTGGTCAAGCATGGCCTCATTTTTGGAAGCGAGATGTCGGATGCTGGAGAATTTGGGATCAGCCATGGCAACAAGTCCTAGTCAACAGGTGGGAGAAGACAAACCTGTCACCCTTATCACCTCCAGTATCGACCATCCTAACCCCATATGTAACCATTGCAATTCCTCCGAGCATTACATATCTAGATGTCAGGCATTCCTGAATCTCTCTGCGTTTGAACGATACAAAGAAGCAAAGAAGAGCCGCTTGTGTTTGAACTGCCTCAACAAAGGCCATGAATTGCAGAGGTGCAGGTCAGGACTTTGCAGGCATTGCCAGGCCAAACATCACACGCTACTCCACATTCCATCGGGAACTGGTGCTTCATCTTCCTCTTCACCGGCCGAGGAATCGATCCAGCAAGAGGCCGCGACTGTGCTTCTAGCAAGCGGGTGTTCCAGCCCTCCCCCCTCGATCCAGAAATCTCAGCCTAGCCAGAACGTGTTGCTACCTACTGCCCTCGTCCATGTAACAGATCGTTATGGAGCACTTATCCCATGTCGTGCCATTTTGGATTCTGCACCACAGGCAAACTTTGTAACATCTAGACTTGCTGATCAGTTGCAGTTGGATCATCGCTCGTCTTATGTTCACATCTCTGGAATCGGAGATTCCATTCTACCTTCGAGCAAGTCTGTACATATAGTTGTGCAATCCCAGGACGCAAGCTATCGAGCTTCCTTCGCTGCAATTGTCACCAACTCAATTACGGAAATGCAGCCTAACTTCGGCGTAGACGCAAAGGATTGGCCAATGCCGAATAATCTAAAACTAGCTGATCCTAATTTCTCCAAGCCCCAACGTATCGATCTGTTGATAGGTTCTGGTTTGTTCTTCGATTTAATGTGCGTCGGACAGATTCGACTATCAGCCCAATTGCCAACATTGCAGGAGACAAAACTTGGTTGGATAGTATCAGGAAGCATTGATAGCTCGGAGAATAAGCGTGCAGCTTTAGCCGCTTTTGAAAATTCCTCGTGCATCTCTATTGACGATTTTCGACCCACAACGCTGGAGTACCAAAACTTAGAGCAGCAATGCAGGAAGCAGCTGCTCGAGTGCCAGGTGCAAGTGGAAAAACTGCGATCGGAGAATCAGGAACTGCAGCGCGAACTTTTCCATATATTAAAAACCTACATATCCACGCTAAATGAAATTCAGCTTTCAACAATTTCTACATTGCCAAATTTCCTGCCATTCTATACAATTACAGAGGTTCCCGATGATCAAGACGTAATCACGACAAGCCGCCTTCGTAAAGAAGCGCCGATTGCTGCGTTCGACGATCATCCCAGCGTAGCCGCCAGCTGCGCCCAAGCAAGCATCTTCAAGAGGGCCGTTGGAAAAATAGCGGTTCTGCCCCTTCAGGATGGATCTGTTGAAAGCCTTTGCCTTCCAACGGGGGGTGAATGTTCGGAGCAGAACCCAGCCGATTAGCTGCTTGCCAAATAGCACCTAATTCTTGGCCCTCAGCCGCTTATTTTGTTTGTTACTTATGTCTATGTCACTCATTTGTTTGTTAAAGCTTTGCGCTTGCTTGCCCTGCTAAACGCTCTCAGCCAGCTCGCTCTTCGCTATCTCCGCTTTGCGTCTGCCTACCGACGTCGGCCGAGCGAAGCTGCGCTTAGCGATCGGAGCGGCAATGTAAAGGGCAGGCAAGCCACACTTGCAATTTGGATTTCACGCATTAAAGAACATATCGTAATTTTATTTCTGCGCCGAGTTTTATTTAATTCGAAATAATTAGTCGGCCGATTGGGGATAAAAAACATTATCTCCACATAAAATTTGACTTTGTGGAGATAATGTAATTTTATTTCTGCGCCGAGTTTTATTTAATTCGAAATAATTAGTCGGCCGATTGGGGATAAAAAACATTATCTCCACATAAAATTTGACTTTGTGGAGATAATGTTTTTTATCCCCAATCGGCCGACTAATTATTTCGAATTAAATAAAACTCGGCGCAGAAATAAAATTACGATATGTTCTTTAATGCGTGACATCCAAATTGCAAGTGTGGCTTGCCTGCCCTTTACATTGCCGCTCCTCTGTCATCTGCTGTTATACCTTGCCCATTTATTAAAAACCCCAGATATTTTATGTTTGATTGTAAGAACTCACATTTGTTTATTCGCAATTCTAAATTGTTTTTCGCTAATCTAATGAAGACTTCCTTTAGCGTTTCTAAGTGTTCCTGTGTATTTCTGCTGGCAACCATTATGTCGTCCATGTAAACAATAACTTTATCATCTCTAATCAAATCATCGAATATCTTGTTAACGAACCTTTTAAACACTGCTGATGCCGTTTTCAGACCCTGCGGCATTCTGAGGAACTCGAATTGTCCTAAAGGTGTCACGAACGATGTATATTTAATCGATTCCTCATTAACAAACACATGAAAGTAACCATTTTTGAGGTCAAGCTTCGTAAAGATCTTTTTGTTGGCTAGTTTGTCGAGCAAGTCATCGATGAGGGGAATGGGATAGTTGTCCTTAATCAAAGTCTTGCTAAGTTTTCTAAAATCTATACATAACCTTAAATCCCCTGTTTTCTTTTTAACCAATACGATAGGGGAAGCGTATTCGGAATCACTTGGACGTATTATCCCGTTCTTTAAATATTCGTCTAATAATTGTTGCAATTTATCTTTTTCGCTACATGACAATCGCCTTGGAGCACAGCTAAACGGTTTTGATTTTTCTAAATTGAGTTTTATCTAGTAATTAACTAAAGGTTCCTTTGGCCTTACAGTGTTTACATAATAGTCTTCGATTGTTTGCCTTAGTTGACATTTTAGCTCCTGACTTATATTTTCTCCGCAGATGTAATCGACTTTTTCATCTTCCAAATACTTGATATTAAAAATGTCTGGAGCAATGATTTCTTTGTATGTGTCCTCAGCTTTGCTACTAACGATTCCATCAGTAACGACCGCATCGTCATTTATCGAAGTACCTGTTTCACTTATATAACTGATTGGTCTGGTATGATCGATCAAATTTTCAGTACCTGCTTTACTAACTACTTCCGTAACAATTTCACTATCCTTGCTAACGTCTTCACTAACAATTTTATTATCATCGTTACTAACGGTATAACTAATAATTTCATCAATCTTTTTACTAATTGTGTCACTAACAGTTTTATCCATTTTTTTTACTAACGGTATCACTAACAATTTTATCAATCTCTTTACTAACGGTATCACTAACAATTTCATCAATCTTTTTTCTAACGGTATCACTAACAATTTCGTCAACTTTGGCTTCTTTATTCACCTCATCTCTAACTATTTTATTAGTGTTATCATTAAACTTTTCGTTTTTTCCTATACTCATGCGTTTGCCCATTGTTTTAATTTGCAGCTTATCACTTTCTATCGGTATTGCTGAATTATTACTTAATTGATTATTAACTTTCTCATTTACAGCGTCTAACGTAACCATTTTCAAAGTGTTTAGGTCCAAGCTTTGCGCGCATGCATTCATAAAATTTCTGCCAAGAACCACACCATGACTCATAGACTCGTTCGATACCATGTTCAAATGAAAAAAACATTTTATTTCTCCTTTCAAAACATAACATAACATTTTTCCAAATGTTTTCAATTGGCTTCGATTCAGCCCAAAATATGATTCAGAAACTGGCTCCAGGATGGTTTTTGTAGAAATTAAACTTTTCTTAACGAACGATATTGGACTCCCAGAGTCTATGAGGCATGCTGCAATTAATAGTGTTACAATCTTATTACATAAGAAAATCTTACAGTATCTTACATAATTGTTGTTGGTTACGCTTTTTCTCTCCGGGCATTGTCCGACTAGGTGGCCAAATGCCCCACATGCGTAGCAGGATACTCAAAATGAGTATTGGGGTATATTAGATTTGTGGTAAAAGTGGATGTGTGTAACGTCCAGAAGTAATCGTTTCCGACCCCATAAAGTATATATATTCTTGATCAGCATCAATAGCCGAGTCGATTGAGCCATGTCTGTCTGTCCGTCTGTCCGTCCGTCCGTCTGTCCGTCTGTCCGTCCGTCCGTCTGTCCGTCCCCTTCAGCGCCTAGTGCTCAAAGACTATAAGAGCTAGAGCAACGATGTTTTGGACCCAAACTTCTGTGATATGTCACTGCTACACGAATATTTCAAAACTTTGCCCCGCCCACTTCCGCCCCCAAAAAGAGCGAAAATCTGTGGCATTTACAATTTCGACGATACGAGAAAACTAAAAACGCAGAATCGTAGAAGATAACTATATCTTCTAGAATGCAAAATCTGAACCAGATCGTATAATTATTATAGCCAGAATCAAGAAAGCAATTTCATTCTTTCTCGCTCTGTCTCTCTCTAACACACAGGTTTCATGGTCGGTTTTGCCAATTGCAAAATATGAGTTCAAGGATCTCAGAACCCATAAGAGCTAGAGTAACCAAATTTGGTATCCACACTCCTGTGATATCGGACCTTGACCGTTTTGTGTCCAAATTTCGCCACACCCCCTTCCGCCCCCGCAAAGGACGGAAATCTGGGGCATCCATAAATCTCAGAGACTATTAAGGCTGGAGTAACCAAATTTGGTATCCACACTCCTTTTAGATCTCACTATAATACGTATATCTCAGAATTTCGCCCCACCCCTTCAACCCCCACAAAATACGAAAATCTGTTGCATCCACAATATTGCAGATTCGAAAAAACTAAAAACGCAGAATCATAGATAACGACCATATCTATCAGATTGCTGAATCTGGATCAGATCAGATCATTTTAATAGCCAAAAGGAACAAATCAATTTGCACTGGCTACGCAGCGCCCGACGTCACGCTCAAACTGATTTTCTGTCTCTCTCGCACGCACTCTTTGTCGTGTTGTTTAATATTAGCGGCGTTTGCCGGAGGAGAGCCATACTGGCTTAGTATCGGGTATAACTGTAGAGTTGCGGTGTCCGCAGCAACTCACAACGTTCCCCCTCGTTGTTTTTTCGTTTGTGCGTTTATTCATGTTGTGAGTTTCAAACATAATTTTATTTATTATTCTCTTTCTTTTTTAAATTGAAAATTCAGAAATGTAAAAAAATTTTCATTTATCTAATAATGATGAAATATTCTTATGTATGTATGGCCACACTAAAAACGCTTATGAAATATAAAGTTTTAACCTATCCTTATGAACTTTTTGTTGTTTATTTCTATTGTCTTTAATAAAAATTTTGTTATTATCTTCTACTGATACTACTGTATAGGGCCTGAGTATTTTGGGTCCAATTAATGGCCAGTTTAATTTTTTAATAAAACCTTAACTTCTATTTTTGCAGTAAAGTCTATAACTTTTTTATCGTAATGTTCTTTATTTTTACTATTAAGTTTGTCTAACATAACTCGTGCTAAATTTTGATTTTTAGCATAATCATCTATGTTATATAGGGGGTCCATTCTATCTATACTATTAAAATGTGTCGGTAAGTTTGGAGTCTTACCGAAAATTTGCTCATATTGACAATAATCATATGCCATAGAGGGTGTTATGCTGTAGCCATACATCCCAATCTGTTTTATGGGTTGAGATGTATGAGCGTATGAACTCATTAAATGTTCTGTGGCTTCGCTCTACAGTTCCTACAGTTTAGTGATGATGTGCAGTAGATGTAATGTTTTGAATATTTAAGTATTTACATAAATCTTCAATTATTGAGTTATTGTATTCTCTTCCCATGTCCGTAATGAACGTTTTCATTGGACCGTACTTTAGAATAAAATCTTCAAAAATAGCTTTAGCTACTGTTTTTGCACTTTTGTTCTTTATTGGTATGGCAACAAGGTATTTTGTTAGGTCTCATATTAAGGTGAGTGCATACTCATTTCCTTGTTCTGATTTGGGAAGTGGACCGATCGTATCCACAATTACCCTGTCGAAAGTCATGTGTGGTGTTTGTGGGATAGTCATTGGAGTCTTGGTATGTTGAGTCGTTTTGGACATTTGACATTTTGGACACTTTCCTACATAATTTTCAATTTGTCGTGACATATTTTTCTAATAATAATAATTATCTTTGCTAACGTTTTAGCTATACCTGTATGACCTAATTGTATTGGATCGTCATGGAATGTAGACAATATCTGTTCTTTTTCTTTATTTTCTTGTATTGTGGTCACCGGCTTGAGTAGCGCTACTGTTAAGTTCTTTAATATTTTTGAAAGAATCTATTGAAATGCTTTCAAAGATTTCTTCGTTCGGTACCATTTTGAGTTGGCTGATGTTATTTATACCGGCTTCTTTTTCAAGCCTTTGGAAAAATTGACCTAAGTCGAAGGTTCCATTGGTATAAAGATCGCTAACTTTAATTCTTACAATTATACTTTGGTGCCTGGTAGTGACTTTCAGGACATTTGTTTGTATTTCTTTGAGTTTTTGAATGGTTATTCTTGATAACGCATCCGCTACATGATTATCCTTTCCCTTAAGATACTCTACTGTAAACTCGAACTCTTCTAAATCAAGTCTCATTCTGGTTAATTTTTATGTAGGGTTAACCATTAACGAGGGGGAACGTTGTGAGTTGCTGCGGCGACCGCAACTCTACATTTATACCCGATACTTAGTCAGTATGGCTCTCCTCCGGCAGACGCCGCTAATATTGAACGACACGACAAAGAGTGCGTGCGAGAGAGACAGAAAATCAGTCTGAGCGTGACGTCGGGCGCTGCGTAGCCAGTGCAAATGGATTTGTTCCTTTTGGCTATAAAAATTAAATGATCTGATCCAGATTCAGCAACCTGATAGATATGATCATTATCTATGCTTCTGCGTTTTTAGTTTTCTCGTATCTCCAAAATTGTGGATGCAACAGATTTTCGTCCTTTGTGGGGGCGGAAAACGGTGGGGAGAAATTAAAAGATATACGCTTTATAGTGAAATCTAACAGAAGTGCGGATACCAAATTTGGTTACTCTAGCCTTAATAGTCTCTGAGATTTGTGGATGCCCAAGATTTTCGTCCTTTGCGGGGGCGGAAGGGGGTGTAGCGAAATTTTGACAAAAGACGGTCAAGGTCCGATATTACAGGAGTGTGGATACCAAATTTGGTTGCTCTGGCTCTTATAGGTTCTGAGATCCTTGAACTCATATTTTTCAATTGGCATAACCGACCATGAAACCTGTGTGTTAGAGAGAGACAGAGCAAGAAAGAATGAAATTGTTTTCTTGATTCTGGCTATAATAATTATACGATCTTGTTCAGAGTTTGCACTCTAAAAGATATAGTCATCTTCTACGATTCTGCGTTTTTAGTTTTCTTTCGTATCGTCGAAATTGTGGATGCCACAGATTTTCGCCCTTTGTGGGGGCGGAAGTGGGCGGGGCAAAGTTTTGAAATATTCTTGTAGCAGTGACATATCACAGAAGTCTGGATCCAAAACATCGTTGCTCTCGCTCTTATAGTCTTTGAGCACTAGGCGCTGAAGGGGACGGACAAACGGACGGACATACAGACGGACAGACGGACGGACGGACAGACGGACAGACAGACATGGCTCAATCGACTCGGCTATTGATGCTGATCAAGAATATATATACTTTATGGGGTCGGAAACGATTCCTTCTGGACGTTACACACATCCACTTTTACCACAAATCTAATATACCCCAATACTCATTTTGAGTATCGGGTATAAAAATAGGTAAGTTAACGGTCTGTGTTCTGTTTTCACTGTGAAGTGTCTACCATATATATATGGTTTGAAGTGATTAATCGGCCAATGAATTGCTGATAGCTCTTGTTCTGTGGTTGACTTATTACTTTCAGCTTTAGTGAAACTGCGGGATGCATATGCTACAGGTGCAGGTACTACAGCAGTTAAAACTGCTTCACATGCCTCTTTGGTAGCATCTGTGATTATGCAAAATCTTTGCTAAAATCGGGGTATTGTAGTCAAGTTGGATTCATTAATGATGTTTTAAGGTGCTCAAAGGTATGCTGGCAATCAGCTGTCCATTCGAATTTTACATCTTTCTTACATAATCTTGTTATGTGACGTGAATAATCAAATTTTTAATGAAACGTATATAGTAGTTACAAATTGGAACAATTCGTCTAGCACTATCTGTGTCCGTAGAGCCTGGGTATTTCCTAATAACATCGTATTTGGTGTCGTCAGGCAGTACCTTTATCAGTGCATTTGTGTCCAAAAAAAGTGACCTCCCTCATGAAGAATGAGCACTTAACTGGGTTCAACTTAATGTTGTTTTTTCTGCATAGATTGAAAACGTTTGTAAGACTTTTAGTCATATGCTTTTCATATCATGACAATCAAGTCATCCATGTATAGGAATGCTTGAGATGGTTTGAGACCAGTGAAGGCGATTGTCTTCATTCTATAGAAAGAATTAGGCGCTATTTTTAAACCATAAGGTAATTGTGGAAGAGCCATTGCTCGTAGAAAAAGACGAATTGAATTTTCTTCAAGTTCTATTTGATGGAATCCAGACATTAGATCTAGACACGAGAAGTGTTTTATTCGGCCTAATTGATCAAGAATATCATCTGTTCTTGGAAGTGGAAATTTGTCAGCTAATAATTTTGTATTCATTTGGCGATAGTCTATTACTAAACGCCATCTTTTCTCCGTTGAACCTGGTAAAGATTATTATGTTACTAACAGTAACGGGCTATTATATTCAGACACAGAAGGTTCTACTATTTTGTCATTAACAAGTTTAGATACTTGTTTAGTTATTTCGGCTTGCTGTGAATGAGGAACTCTATAGTTCTTAGTATAACTTGGTTCATCATCTTTCAATCTTAATTTCTGCTGGTAGAAGTTATTGGTTGTGATTGGTTCTGTGTTCAATCCAAAAATATCAGTATACTTTGAATATAATTCTGTCATTATTATACCCGATACTCAAAATGAGTATTGGGGTATATTAGATTTGTGGTAAAAGTGGATGTGTGTAACGTCCAGAAGGAATCGTTTCCGACCCCATAAAGTATATATATTCTTGATCAGCATCAATAGCCGAGTCGATTGAGCCCTGTCTGTCTGTCCGTCCGTCCGTCCGTCCGTCTGTCCGTCTGTCCGTCTGTGCGTCCCCTTCAGCGCCTAGTGCTCAAAGACTATAAGAGCTAGAGCAACGATGTTTTGGATCCAGACTTCTGTGATATGTCACTGCTACAAAAATATTTCAAAACTTCGCCCCGCCCACTTCCGCCCCCACAAAAGACGAAAATCTGTGGCATCCACAATTTTAAAGATATGAGAAAACCAAAAACGTAGAATTGTAGAGAATGACCATATCTTTAAGACTGCGGAATCTGAATTGGATCGTATTATTATTATAGCCAGCATCAAGAAAACAATTTCATTTTTTCTCGCCCTGTCTCTCTCTAACACACACGTAGCATAGGCGGCTTTGCTTAGAGTAAAACATTAGCGCCTAGATCTCAGAGACTACAAAAGCTAGAGCAACCAAATTTGGTATCCACACTCCTGAGATATCGGACCGAGACGAGTTTGTTTCAAAATTTCGCCACACCCCCTTCCGCCCCCGCAAAGGACGAAAATCTGGGGATATTCAAAAATCTCAGAGACTATTAAGGCTAGAGTAACCAAATTTGGTATCCGCACTCCTGTTAGATCTAACTATAAAACGTGTATCTCAAAATTTCGCCCCACCCCCTTCCGCCCACACAAAGGACGAAAATCTGTTGCATCCACAATATTGCACATTCGAGAAAACTAAAAACGCAGAATCATAGATAATGACCATACTGATTTAGTATCGGGTATAACCGTAGAGTTGCGGTGTCCGCAGCAACTCACAACGTTCCCCCTCGTTTTCTTATATGTTGGTGGGAAGCTCTTCTTTAATTTAGTGAGAATTGATTCTGCTCTTTAAGGGTCGTATATTTATATTTAAAATTTTGTAGCTGTCGGTTGTGTTTAATATTCGTATGCATTTTTTGAATCTGAAATTGAATTTCCAACAAATATGCCATCTCCTATCGATCCGTCTCCTGGGATCGGAAAATTGTTTTCTACTATATGAAAATTATGTGGTATTATGAAGTTAGAAGTTTGCATTTCGAGGAATGGTGAACCTAAGGAGTTCAATGATCCTTTACCTATTCCTGTAATTTGGGTTATGTTATCATAATCAATATCTAAAAATTGATCAGAATTTTCTTTTATGACTGAAATGTCAGCTCCTGTATCGATTAAAAATATTAATTTCCTGAAAACACTGTCATTGTGTATGCTGACTAATATGTTTAAATTAAGATTGATGGTGTGAACTGTTTCTATTGGTTCTGAGCACTTAAGGGGACTTATTGGTTTTCCGACGTGCTTTGGGCCTGTCGTACATAACCGTTTTGTCTGAAATGGTTTGATCTTTTTTTATTTTTATTTATTTATTTATTAAAATAACAATTATCTGTTAATAATGGTACTTAATTATGTGAGAGTGAAATAGGATGGACGATTTACTTTTCCAAACACGTCTTTATTTAACTCATCCGCCATTTAGAATGAACGAGCGTCGATCTACATATTTTTCATGTGCCCGTATCTTCGGTATTCTTCTGGGGTGGCCGTACATTTATGGATTCTTAATCTAAGCTAGGGATGCCGTATTGGCTGATATAGGTTGTAATGGGGCTGCCGTACTGAGTGATAGGGGTTATCCTACCACAACTCGGCCATCCTGACTGCTGGATCACCTGATCCACTTAAAGATAAAGAAATTCTATTGTGGATAACAATATACTTAGCATATATTACATTTTTTCTTTATATGTATGTATATATATTAGCTTTTATTTCTGTTTTATGTTTTTGATACTCCAAACACCTTGATATGGGTTACGGGATACTTGAAAACCTTCTACATCTTTTAACAAAAACCTGTCGTTTTTTAAAACTTTTTCGATTACATAGGGGCCTTTGTTTTTTGGGATTGTGCAATCAAAATTTTTAACCATCACATAGTCTCCTTCCTTGTAATCCTTAGGTTTCTTTAAGCCCTTGTCATATTGCTTTTTGTTGCACGCTTGAGCTATCTCTATATTTTTCGCCGCTTTATCTCTTAATTCTGTTAGATCTTTGTTTTCTTGTACTTCATTTAACTCTTCTAGTTTTTCTTTTAATTCGTCTACAATTTTTCCTCTCTGTTCTATGCCGAATAAAAGTTTACAAGGCACTTGCTTTGTGCTCCTGTGCTGTGTGTTATTTAATGCATGTTATACTTTGTCTATTACTGCATCCCAATGTATACCCTTTTCTGGTTCTACTAATTTCGCTATCATTGGCCCAAGGCTTCTATTGACTCTTTCCACCTGACCATTTGCTTGAGGCGATCCGGTAGCGATTTTAATGTGTTTGATATCAGTCTCTGTCATGAACTCGTCGAATTCGTTTGATGTGAAGCAACTCCTTCGATCTGAAATTATGCATTTGGGTTTGCTGTATGCTCTAAAGTAGTCATTTAACGAAACGATGACCTCTCGTGTATTCGTTGTTCGTGTTGTATATAAACGCACGAGCTTTGTAAAAGCATCAACAACTACTAATATGTGCTTTTTTGATCTACCCGAGTCAACCGGACCGTAATGATCGATGTGGATTAGCTCAAATGGCATATTTCCTTTTGGAATAGAGTGTAAATATCCTTATTTCCTGATTTAGGCGAAAACGCGACGCACTTCAAACAATTTTCAATGTGACCGGAACATTTTTCTTTATCGTTTGGAAACCAATAACTTTTGTTAATTATGTTTGTCATTTTGTCTCTACCTATATGTCCTATTTCGTTGTGATATTTATATAAAACGTGGTCTTCCATATCTGTTGGAGCATAGAATAATAATAATCTACATGTTGCATTCTGCTGCCTTCTCTATGGCTCAGCTCAAAATCACAATTTTGCAGCTCTAAAGCCCATCTGGCAATACGCGGGTTGAGTTCAATTTTGTTGAGCGTTAACGTAAGGGAATTGCCATCAGTCACAATCTTGAACCGTTTTCCATATAAATATATGCGAAACCTGCGCAGTGCGTAAATAATTGCCATTGTTTCCAGCTCAAAGCTGTGATAATTTGATTCCGCTGCAGTTGTTCGCTTAGAAAAATAAAAAAGTGGATGCAGTTTTCCGTCGTCTTTCTTTTGAAATAACACTGCCCCACAGTGCAGTTCTATCTCGTTTTTATGACTATAAATTGATAAAATGGGTGTCTGCATTAACATTTCCTTCAGCATTGTAAAGCAATTTAATTCATTTTCACCAAATTGAAATTTGGTATCCTTTCTCAAAAGATCGTAAAGCGGTTTGGCAACAGTTGAGAAATCTTTTATAAATCTCCTGAAGTAGGAGTATAAGCCGAGAAAACTTTGCACAACCTGTACTTTGTCTGGGATTGGAAAGTTTTTGATTGCTTCTAATCCTCTGTCATCTGCTGTTATACCTTGCCCATTTATTAAAAACCCCAGATATTTTATGTTTGATTGTAAGAACTCACATTTGTTTTTTCGCAATTCTAAATTGTTTTTCGCTAATCTAATGAAGACTTCCTTTAGCGTTTCTAAGTGTTCCTGTGTATTTCTGCTGGCAACCATTATGTCGTCCATGTAAACAATAACTTTATCATCTCTAATCAAATCATCGAATATCTTGTTAACGAACCTTTTAAACACTGCTGATGCCGTTTTCAGACCCTGCGGCATTCTGAGGAACTCGAATTGTCCTAAAGGTGTCACGAACGATGTATATTTAATCGATTCCTCATTAACAAACACATGAAAGTAACCATTTTTGAGGTCAAGCTTCGTAAAGATCTTTTTGTTGGCTAGTTTGTCGAGCAAGTCATCGATGAGGGGAATGGGATAGTTGTCCTTAATCAAAGTCTTGCTAAGTTTTCTAAAATCTATACATAACCTTAAATCCCCTGTTTTCTTTTTAACCAATACGATAGGGGAAGCGTATTCGGAATCACTTGGACGTATTATCCCGTTCTTTAAATATTCGTCTAATAATTGTTGCAATTTATCTTTTTCGCTATATGAAAATCGCCTTGGAGCACAGCTAAACGGTTTTGATTTTTCTAAATTGAGTTTTATCTAGTAATTAACTAAAGGTTCCTTTGGCCTTACAGTGTTCACATAATAGTCTTCGATTGTTTGCCTTAGTTGACATTTTAGCTCCTGACTTATATTTTCTCCGCAGATGTAATCGACTTTTTCATCTTCCAAATACTTGATATTAAAAATGTCTGGAGCAATGATTTCTTTGTATGTGTCCTCAGCTTTGCTACTAACGATTCCATCAGTAACGACCGCATCGTCATTTATCGAAGTACCTGTTTCACTTATATAACTGATTGGTCTGGTATGATCGATCAAATTTTCAGTACCTGCTTTACTAACTACTTCCGTAACAATTTCACTATCCTTGCTAACGTCTTCACTAACAATTTTATTATCATCGTTACTAACGGTATAACTAATAATTTCATCAATCTTTTTACTAATTGTGTCACTAACAGTTTTATCCATTTTTTTTACTAACGGTATCACTAACAATTTTATCAATCTCTTTACTAACGGTATCACTAACAATTTCATCAATCTTTTTACTAACGGTATCACTAACAATTTCGTCAACTTTGGCTTCTTTAATCACCTCATCTCTAACTATTTTATTAGTGTTATCATTAAACTTTTCGTTTTTTCCTATACTCATGCGTTTGCCCATTGTTTTAATTTGCAGCTTATCACTTTCTATCGGTATTGCTGAATTATTGAGTTAATTGATTATTAATTATTATTAATTAATTGATTATTAACTTTCTCATTTACAGCGTCTAACGTAACCATTTTCAAAGTGTTTAGGTCCAAGCTTTGCGCGCATGCATTCATAAAATTTCTGCCAAGAACCACACCATGACTCATAGACTCGTTCGATACCATGTTCAAATGAAAAAAACATTTTATTTCTCCTTTCAAAACATAACATAACATTTTTCCAAATGTTTTCAATTGGCTTCGATTCAGCCCAAAATATGATTCAGAAACTGGCTCCAGGATGGTTTTTTTAGAAATTAAACTTTTCTTAACGAACGATATTGGACTCCCAGAGTCTATGAGGCATGCTGCAATTAATAGTGTTACAATCTTATTACATAAGAAAATCTTACAGTATCTTACATAATTGTTGTTGGTTACGCTTTTTCTCTCCGGGCATTGTCCGACTAGGTGGCCAAATGCCCCACATGCGTAGCAGGATACTCAAAATGAGTATTGGGGTATATTAGATTTGTGGTAAAATTGGATGTGTGTAACGTCCAGAAGTAATCGTTTCCGACCCCATAAAGTATATATATTCTTCATCAGCATCAATAGCCGAGTCGATTGAGCCATGTCTGTCTGTCCGTCTGTCCGTCCGTCCGTCTGTCCGTCTGTCCGTCTGTCCGTCCGTCCGTCTGTCCGTCCCCTTCAGCGCCTAGTGCTCAAAGACTATAAGAGCTAGAGCAACGATGTTTTGGATCCAAACTTCTGTGATATGTCACTGCTACACGAATATTTCAAAACTTTGCCCCGCCCACTTCCGCCCCCACAAAGAGCGAATTTACAATTTCGACGATACGAGAAAACTAAAAACGCAGAATCGTAGAAGATAACTATATCTTCTAGAATGCAAAATCTGAACCAGATCGTATAATTATTATAGCCAGAATCAAGAAAACAATTTCATTCTTTCTCGATCTGTCTCTCTCTAACACACAGGTTTCATGGTCGGTTTTGCCAATTGCAAAATATGAGTTCAAGGATCTCAGAACCCATAAGAGCTAGAGTAACCAAATTTGGTATCCACACTCCTGTGATATCGGACCTTGACCGTTTTGTGTCAAAATTTCGCCACACCCCCTTCCGCCCCCGCAAAGGACGAAAATCTGGGGCATCCATAAATCTCAGAGACTATTAAGGCTGGAGTAACCAAATTTGGTATCCACACTCCTTTTAGATCTCACTATAATACGTATATCTCAGAATTTCGCCCCACCCCTTCAACCCCCACAAAATACGAAAATCTGTTGCATCCACAATATTGCAGATTCGAGAAAACTAAAAACGCAGAATCATAGATAACGACCATATCTATCAGATTGCTGAATCTGGATCAGATCAGATCATTTTAATAGCCAAAAGGAACAAATCAATTTGCACTGGCTACGCAGCGCCCGACGTCACGCTCAAACTGATTTTCTGTCTCTCTCGCACGCACTCTTTGTCGTGTTGTTTAATATTAGCGGCGTTTGCCGGAGGAGAGCCATACTGGCTTAGTATCGGGTATAACTGTAGAGTTGCGGTGTCCGCAGCAACTCACAACGTTCCCCCTCGTTGTTTTTTCGTTTGTGCGTTTATTCATGTTGTGAATTTCAAACATATTTTTATTTATTATTCTCTTTCTTTTTTAAATTGAAAATTCAGAAATGTAAAAAAATTTTCATTTATCTAATAATGATGAAATATTCTTATGTATGTATGGCCACACTAAAAACGCTTATGAAATATAAAGTTTTAACCTATCCTTATGAACTTTTTGTTGTTTATTTCTATTGTCTTTAATACAAATTTTGTTATTATCTTCTACTGATACTACTGTATAGGGCCTGAGTATTTTGGGTCCAATTAATGGCCAGTTTAATTTTTTAATAAAACCTTAACTTCTATTTTTGCAGTAAAGTCTATAACTTTTTTATCGTAATGTTCTTTATTTTTACTATTAAGTTTGTCTAACATAACTCGTGCTAAATTTTGATTTTTTAGCATAATCATCTATGTTATATAGGGGGTCCATTCTATCTATACTATTAAAATGTGTCGGTAAGTTTGGAGTCTTACCGAAAATTTGCTCATATTGACAATATTCATATGCCATAGAGGGTGTTATGCTGTAGCCATACATCCCAATCTGTTTTATCGGTTGAGATGTATGAGCGTATGAACTCATTAAATGTTCTGTGGCTTCGCTCTACAGTTCCTACAGTTTAGTGATGATGTGCAGTAGATGTAATGTTTTGAATATTTAAGTATTTACATAAATCTTCAATTATTGAGTTATTGTATTCTCTTCCCATGTCCGTAATGAACGTTTTCATTGGACCGTACTTTAGAATAAAATCTTCAAAAATAGCTTTAGCTACTGTTTTTGCACTTTTGTTCTTTATTGGTATGGCAACAAGGTATTTTGTTAGGTCTCATATTAAGGTGAGTGCATACTCATTTCCTTGTTCTGATTTGGGAAGTGGACCGATCGTATCCACAATTACCCTGTCGAAAGTCATGTGTGGTGTTTGTGGGATAGTCATTGGAGTCTTGGTATGTTGAGTCGTTTTGGACATTTGACATTTTGGACACTTTCCTACATAATTTTCAATTTGTCGTGACATATTTTTCTAATAATAATAATTATCTTTGCTAACGTTTTAGCTATACCTGTATGACCTAATTGTATTGGATCGTCATGGAATGTAGACAATATCTGTTCTTTTTCTTTATTTTCTTGTATTGTGGTCACCGGCTTGAGTAGCGCTACTGTTAAGTTCTTTAATATTTTTGAAAGAATCTATTGAAATGCATTCAAAGATTTCTTCGTTCGGTGCCATTTTGAGTTGGCTGATGTTATTTATACCGGCTTCTTTTTCAAGCCTTTGGAAAAATTGACCTAAGTCGAAGGTTCCATTGGTATAAAGATCGCTAACTTTAATTATTACAATTATACTTTGGTGCCTGGTAGTGACTTTCAGGACTTTTGTTTGTATTTATTTGAGTTTTTGAATGGTTATTCTTGATAACGCATCCGCTACATGATTATCCTTTCCCTTAAGATACTCTACTGTAAACTCGAACTCTTCTAAATCAAGTCTCATTCTGGTTAATTTTTATGTAGGGTTAACCATTAAAAATAGGTAAGTTAACGGTCTGTGTTCTGTTTTGACTGTGAAGTGTCTACCATATATATATGGTTTGAAGTGATTAATCGGCCAATGAATTGCTGATAGCTCTTGTTCTGTGGTTGACTTATTACTTTCAGCTTTAGTGAAGCTGCGGGATGCATATGCTACAGGTGCAGGTACTACAGCAGTTAAAACTGCTTCACATGCCTCTTTGGTAGCATCTGTGATTATGCAAAATCTTTGCTAAAATCGGGGTATTGTAGTCAAGTTGGATTCATTAATGATGTTTTAAGGTGCTCAAAGGTATGCTGGCAATCAGCTGTCCATTCGAATTTTACATCTTTCTTACATAATCTTGTTATGTGACGTGAATAATCAAATTTTTAATGAAACGTATATAGTAGTTACAAATTGGAACAATTCGTCTAGCACTATCTGTGTCCGTAGGGCCTGGGTATTTCCTAATAACATCGTATTTGGTGTCGTCAGGCAGTACCTTTATCAGTGCATTTGTGTCCAAAAAAAGTGACCTCCCTCATGAAGAATGAGCACTTAACTGGGTTCAACTTAATGTTGTTTTTTCTGCATAGATTGAAAACGTTTGTAAGACTTTTAGTCATATGCTTTTCATATCAAACAATGACAATCAAGTCATCCATGTATAGGAATGCTTGAGATGGTTTGAGACCAGTGAAGGCGATTGTCTTCATTCTATAGAAAGAATTAGGCGCTATTTTTAAACCATAAGGTAATTGTGGAAGAGCCATTGCTCGTAGAAAAAGACGAATTGAATTTTCTTCAAGTTCTATTTGATGGAATCCAGACATTAGATCTAGACACGAGAAGTGTTTTATTCGGCCTAATTGATCAAGAATATCATCTGTTCTTGGAAGTGGAAATTTGTCAGCTAATAATTTTGTATTCATTTGGCGATAGTCTATTACTAAACGCCATCTTTTCTCCGTTGAACCTGGTAAAGATTATTATGTTACTAACAGTAACGGGCTATTATATTCAGACACAGAAGGTTCTACTATTTTGTCATTAACAAGTTTAGATACTTGTTTAGTTATTTCGGCTTGCTGTGAATGAGGAACTCTATAGTTCTTAGGATAACTTGGTTCATCATCTTTCAATCTTAATTTCTGCTGGTAGAAGTTATTGGTTGTGATTGGTTCTGTGTTCAATCCAAAAATATCAGTATACTTTGAATATAATTCTGTCATTATTATACCCGATACTCAAAATGAGTATTGGGGTATATTAGATTTGTGGTAAAAGTGGATGTGTGTAACGTCCAGAAGGAATCGTTTCCGACCCCATAAAGTATATATATTCTTGATCAGCATCAATAGCCGAGTCGATTGAGCCCTGTCTGTCTGTCCGTCCGTCCGTCTGTCCGTCCCCTTCAGCGCCTAGTGCTCAAAGACTATAAGAGCTAGGGCAACGATGTTTTGGATCCAGACTTCTGTGATATGTCACTGCTACAAAAATATTTCAAAACTTCGCCCCGCCCACTTCCGCCCCCACAAAGGACGAAAATCTGTGGCATCCACAATTTTAAAGATATGAGAAAACCAAAAACGTAGAGTTGTAGAGAATGACCATATCTTTAAGACTGCGGAATCTGAATTGGATCGTATTATTATTATAGCCATCAAGAAAACAGTTTCATTTTTTCTCGCCCTGTCTCTCTCTAACACACACGTAGCATAGGCGGCTTTGCTTAGAGTAAAACATTAGCGCCTAGATCTCAGAGACTACAGAAGCTAGAGCGACCAAATTTGGTATCCACACTCCTGAGATATCGGACCGAGACGAGTTTGTTTCAAAATTTCGCCACACCCCCTTCCGCCGCCGCAAGGGACGAAAATCTGGGGATATTCAAAAATCTCAGAGACTATTAAGGCTAGAGTAACCAAATTTGGTATCCGCACTCCTGTTAGATCTTACTATAAAACGTGTATCTCAAAATTTCGCCCCACCCCCTTCCGCCCACACAAAGAACGAAAATCTGTTGCATCCACAATATTGCACTTTCGAGAAAACTAAAAACGCAGAATCATAGATAATGACCATATCTATCAGATTGCTGAATCTGGATCAGATCAGATCATTTTTATAGCCAATAGGAACAAATCAATTTGCAGTGGCTACGCAGCGCCCGACGTCACGCTCAGACTGATTTTCTGTCTCTCTCGCACGCACTCTTTGTCGTGTCGTTTAATATTAGCGGCGTCTGCCGGAGGAGAGCCATACTGACTTAGTATCGGGTATAACCGTAGAGTTGCGGTGTCCGCAGCAACTCACAACGTTCCCCCTCGTTTTTATACCCGATACTCAAAATGAGTATTGGGGTATATTAGATTTGTGGTAAAAGTGGATGTGTGTAACGTCCAAAAGGAAACGTTTCCGACCCCATATAGTATATATATTATTGATCAGCATCAATAGCCGAGTCGATTGAGCCATGTCTGTCTGTCCTTCTGTCCGTCCGTCCGTCTGTCCGTCTGTGCGTTCCCTTCAGCGCCTAGTGCTCAAAGACTATAAGAGCTAGAGCAACGATGTTTTGGATCCAGACTTCTGTGATATGTCACTGCTACAAAAATATTTCAAAACTTCGCCCCGCCCACTTCCGCCCCCACAAAGGACGAAAATCTGTGGCATCCACAATTTTAAAGATATGAGAAAACCAAAAACGTAGAGTTGTAGAGAATGACCATATCTTTAAGACTGCGGAATCTGAATTGGATCGTATTATTATTATAGCCATCAAGAAAACAGTTTCATTTTTTCTCGCCCTGTCTCTCTCTAACACACACGTAGCATAGGCGGCTTTGCTTAGAGTAAAACATTAGCGCCTAGATCTCAGAGACTACAGAAGCTAGAGCGACCAAATTTGGTATCCACACTCCTGAGATATCGGACCGAGACGAGTTTGTTTCAAAATTTCGCCACACTCCCTTCCGCCCCCGCAAAGAACGAAAATCTGGGGATATTCAAAAATCTCAGAGACTATTAAGGCTAGAGTAACCAAATTTGGTATCCGCACTCCTGTTAGATCTTACTATAAAACGTGTATCTCAAAATTTCGCCCCACCCCCTTCCGCCCACACAAAGAACGAAAATCTGTTGCATCCACAATATTGCACTTTCGAGAAAACTAAAAACGCAGAATCATAGATAATGACCATATCTATCAGATTGCTGAATCTGGATCAGATCAGATCATTTTTATAGCCAATAGGCACAAATCAATTTGCAGTGGCTACGCTGCGCCCGACGTCACGCTCAGACTGATTTTCTGTCTCTCTCGCACGCACTCTTTGTCGTGTCGTTTAATATTAGCGGCGTCTGCCGGAGGAGAGCCATACTGACTTAGTATCGGGTATAACCGTAGAGTTGCGGTGTCCGCAGCAACTCACAACGTTCCCCCTCGTTTTTATACCCGATACTCAAAATGAGTATTGGGGTATATTAGATTTGTGGTAAAAGTGGATGTGTGTAACGTCCAGAAGGAATCGTTTCCGACCCCATATAGTATATATATTATTGATCAGCATCAATAGCCGAGTCGATTGAGCCATGTCTGTCTGTCCTTCTGTCCGTCCGTCCGTCTGTCCGTCTGTGCGTTCCCTTCAGCGCCTAGTGCTCAAAGACTATAAGAGCTAGAGCAACGATGTTTTGGATCCAGACTTCTGTGATATGTCACTGCTACAAAAATATTTCAAAACTTCGCCCCGCCCACTTCCGCCCCTACAAAGGACGAATTAAAAGAAAAACTAGAAGAGTTAAATGAAGTACAAGAAAACAAAGATCTAACAGAATTAAGAGATAAAGCGGCGAAAAATATAGAGATAGCTCAAGCGTGCAACAAAAAGCAATATGACAAGGGCTTAAAGAAACCTAAGGATTACAAGGAAGGAGACTATGTGATGGTTAAAAATTTTGATTGCACAGTGGGAGCATCTAAAAAACAATCCCAAAAAACAAAGGCCCCTATGTAATCGAAAAAGTTTTAAAAAACGACAGGTTTTTGTTAAAAGATGTAGAAGGTTTTCAAGTATCCCGTAACCCATATCAAGGTGTTTGGAGTATCAAAAACATAAAACAGAAATAAAAGCTAATATATATACATACATATAAAGAAAAAATGTAATATATGCTAAGTATATTGTTATCCACAATAGAATTTCCTTATCTTTAAGTGGATCAGGTGATCCAGCAGTCAGGATGGCCGAGTTGTGGTAGGATAACCCCTATCACTCAGTACGGCAGCCCCATTACAACCTATATCAGCCAATACGGCATCCCTAGCTTAGATTAAGAATCCATAAATGTACGGCCACCCCAGAAGAATACCGAAGATACGGGCACATGAAAAATATGTAGATCGACGCTCGTTCATTCTAAATGGCGGATGAGTTAAATAAAGACGTGTTTGGAAAAGTAAATCGTCCATCCTATTTCACTCTCACATAATTAAGTACCATTATTAACAGATAATTGTTATTTTAATAAATAAATAAATAAAAATAAAAAAAGATCAAACCATTTCAGACAAAACGGTTATGTACGACAGGCCCAAAGCACGTCGGAAAACCAATAAGTCCCCTTAAGTGCTCAGAACCAATAGAAACAGTTCACACCATCAATCTTAATTTAAACATATTAGTCAGCATACACAATGACAGTGTTTTCAGGAAATTAATATTTTTAATCGATACAGGAGCTGACATTTCAGTCATAAAAGAAAATTCTGATCAATTTTTAGATACTGATTATGATAACATAACCCAAATTACAGGAATAGGTAAAGGATCATTGAACTCCTTAGGTTCACCATTCCTCGAAATGCAAACTTCTAACTTCATAATACCACATAATTTTCATATAGTAGAAAACAATTTTCCGATCCCAGGAGACGGATCGATAGGAGATGGCATATTTGTTGGAAATTCAATTTCAGATTAAAAAAATGCATACGAATATTAAACACAACCGACAGCTACAAAATTTTAAATATAAATATACGACCCTTAAAGAGCAGAATCAATTCTCACTAAATTAAAGAAGAGCTTCCCACCAACATATAAGAAAACGAGGGGGAACGTTGTGAGTTGCTGCGGACACCGCAACTCTACGGTTATACCCGATACTAAATCAGTATGGTCATTATCTATGATTCTGCGTTTTTAGTTTTCTCGAATGTGCAATATAGTGGATGCAACAGATTTTCGTCCTTTGTGTGGGCGGAAGGGGGTGGGGCGAAATTTTGAGATACACGTTTTATAGTTAGATCTAACAGGAGTGCGGATACCAAATTTGGTTACTCTAGCCTTAATAGTCTCTGAGATTTTTGAATATCCCCAGATTTTCGTCCTTTGCGGGGCGGAAGGGGGTGTGGCGAAATTTTGAAACAAACTCGTCTCGGTCCGATATCTCAGGAGTGTGGATACCAAATTTGGTTGCTCTAGCTTTTGTAGTCTCTGAGATCTAGGCGCTAATGTTTTACTCTAAGCAAAGCCGCCTATGCTACGTGTGTGTTAGAGAGAGACAGGGCGAGAAAAAATGAAATTGTTTTCTTGATGCTGGCTATAATAATAATACGATCCAATTCAGATTCCGCAGTCTTAAAGATATGGTCATTCTCTACAACTCTACGCTTTTGGTTTCCTCATATCTTTAAAATTGTGGATGCCACAGATTTTCGTCTTTTGTGGGGGCGGAAGTGGGCGGGGCGAAGTTTTGAAATATTTTTGTAGCAGTGACATATCACAGAAGTCTGGATCCAAAACATCGTTGCTCTAGCTCTTATAGTCTTTGAGCACTAGGCGCTGAAGGGGACGCACAGACGGACAGACGGACAGACGGACGGACGGACAGACGGACAGACAGACATGGCTCAATCGACTCGGCTATTGATGCTGATCAAGAATATATATACTTTATGGGGTCGGAAACGATTCCTTCTGGACGTTACACACATCCACTTTTACCACAAATCTAATATACCCCAATACTCATTTTGAGTATCGGGTATAAAAACGAGGGGGAACGTTGTGAGTTGCTGCGGACACCGCAACTCTACGGTTATACCCGATACTAAGTCAGTATGGCTCTCCTCCGGCAGACGCCGCTAATATTAAACGACACGACAAAGAGTGCGTGCGAGAGAGACAGAAAATCAGTCTGAGCGTGACGTCGGGCGCTGCGTAGCCACTGCAAATTGATTTGTGCCTATTGGCTATAAAAATGATCTGATCTGATCCAGATTCAGCAATCTGATAGATATGGTCATTATCTATGATTCTGCGTTTTTAGTTTTCTCGAAAGTGCAATATTGTGGATGCAACAGATTTTCGTTCTTTGTGTGGGCGGAAGGGGGTGGGGCGAAATTTTGAGATACACGTTTTATAGTAAGATCTAACAGGAGTGCGGATACCAAATTTGGTTACTCTAGCCTTAATAGTCTCTGAGATTTTTGAATATCCCCAGATTTTCGTTCTTTGCGGGGGCGGAAGGGGGTGTGGCGAAATTTTGAAACAAACTCGTCTCGGTCCGATATCTCAGGAGTGTGGATACCAAATTTGGTTGCTCTAGCTTTTGTAGTCTCTGAGATCTAGGCGCTAATGTTTTACTCTAAGCAAAGCCGCCTATGCTACGTGTGTGTTAGAGAGAGACAGGGCGAGAAAAAATGAAATTGTTTTCTTGATGCTGGCTATAATAATAATACGATCCAATTCAGATTCCGCAGTCTTAAAGATATGGTCATTCTCTACAACTCTACGCTTTTGGTTTCCTCATATCTTTAAAATTGTGGATGCCACAGATTTTCGTCTTTTGTGGGGGCGGAAGTGGGCGGGGCGAAGTTTTGAAATATTTTTGTAGCAGTGACATATCACAGAAGTCTGGATCCAAAACATCGTTGCTCTAGCTCTTATAGTCTTTGAGCACTAGGCGCTGAAGGGGACGCACAGACGGACAGACGGACAGACGGACGGACGGACAGACGGACAGACAGACATGGCTCAATCGACTCGGCTATTGATGCTGATCAAGAATATATATACTTTATGGGGTCGGAAACGATTCCTTCTGGACGTTACACACATCCACTTTTACCACAAATCTAATATACCCCAATACTCATTTTGAGTATCGGGTATAAAAACGAGGGGAACGTTGTGAGTTGCTGCGGACACCGCAACTCTACGGTTATACCCGATACTAAGTCAGTATGGCTCTCCTCCGGCAGACGCCGCTAATATTAAACGACACGACAAAGAGTGCGTGCGAGAGAGACAGAAAATCAGTCTGAGCGTGACGTCGGGCGCTGCGTAGCCACTGCAAATTGATTTGTTCCTATTGGCTATAAAAATGATCTGATCTGATCCAGATTCAGCAATCTGATAGATATGGTCATTATCTATGATTCTGCGTTTTTAGTTTTCTCGAAAGTGCAATATTGTGGATGCAACAGATTTTCGTTCTTTGTGTGGGCGGAAGGGGGTGGGGCGAAATTTTGAGATACACGTTTTATAGTAAGATCTAACAGGAGTGCGGATACCAAATTTGGTTACTCTAGCCTTAATAGTCTCTGAGATTTTTGAATATCCCCAGATTTTCGTCCTTTGCGGGGGCGGAAGGGGGTGTGGCGAAATTTTGAAACAAACTCGTCTCGGTCCGATATCTCAGGAGTGTGGATACCAAATTTGGTTGCTCTAGCTTTTGTAGTCTCTGAGATCTAGGCGCTAATGTTTTACTCTAAGCAAAGCCGCCTAATGACCATACTGACTTAGTATCGGGTATAACCGTAGAGTTGCGGTGTCCGCAGCAACTCACAACGTTCCCCCTCGTTTTCTTATATGTTGGTGGGAAGCTCTTCTTTAATTTAGTGAGAATTGATTCTGCTCTTTAAGGGTCGTATATTTATATTTAAAATTTTGTAGCTGTCGGTTGTGTTTAATATTCGTATGCATTTTTTGAATCTGAAATTGAATTTCCAACAAATATGCCATCTCCTATCGATCCGTCTCCTGGGATCGGAAAATTGTTTTCTACTATATGAAAATTATGTGGTATTATGAAGTTAGAAGTTTGCATTTCGAGGAATGGTGAACCTAAGGAGTTCAATGATCCTTTACCTATTCCTGTAATTTGGGTTATGTTATCATAATCAATATCTAAAAATTGATCAGAATTTTCATTTATGACTGAAATGTCAGCTCCTGTATCGATTAAAAATATTAATTTCCTGAAAACACTGTCATTGTGTATGCTGACTAATATGTTTAAATTAAGATTGATGGTGTGAACTGTTTCTATTGCTTCTGAGCACTTAAGGGGACTTATTGGTTTTCCGACGTGCTTTGGGCCTGTCGTACATAACCGTTTTGTCTGAAATGGTTTGATCTTTTTTTATTTTTATTTATTTATTTATTAAAATAACAATTATCTGTTAATAATGGTACTTAATTATGTGAGAGTGAAATAGGATGGACGATTTACTTTTCCAAACACGTCTTTATTTAACTCATCCGCCATTTAGAATGAACGAGCGTCGATCTACATACTTTTCATGTGCCCGTATCTTCGGTATTCTTCTGGGGTGGCCGTACATTTATGGATTCTTAATCTAAGCTAGGGATGCCGTATTGGCTGATATAGGTTGTAATGGGGCTGCCGTACTGAGTGATAGGGGTTATCCTACCACAACTCGGCCATCCTGACTGCTGGATCACCTGATTCACTTAAAGATAAGGAAATTCTATTGTGGATAACAATATACTTAGCAAATATTACATTTTTTCTTTATATGTATGTATATATATTAGCTTTTATTTCTGTTTTATGTTTTTGATACTCCAAACACCTTGATATGGGTTACGGGATACTTGAAAACCTTCTACATCTTTTAACAAAAACCTTCTGGTCTGATGAGCTCGTGAGGTGGCTCAAAGGGGGCCTAGCTGAGGCCACCGGACGGGTCGCAGGTTGCGGATAGCGAACGACCTACCTATATACAGGTCATATAGGTAGGTCAGCTGCGAATAATCGGACATCCCTAGGGAGAGTACCGAAAATAAGCAGCCCCGGATAGCCAGCGGGTGTTCGCGAAGTAGCAACACTGACGATGCGCTTGTGGTGCCGCCTCGTATAAGTAGCTCACACACTCCCCTATCCCTACACACTACCTACCCACATCCCAACCCCCCACATTCAGCTCACACCGGGCCGGACTAAGAGTGTTATTCGACCCGTGCCGAGAGTCAGCCTGGCTGGGGGCCCGGTACATAAAACTAGCCCAGTCGTTAACGGAGAGCTCAGGGACTTGGCAGCCCCCTGTTCTAAGTATGCCTTATCCGGGCAACGTGGATCTCTGCCCGGACGGACCGTACCCCTTCTCTGCAGCTCGTGGGAAAAGAATGGAAGAATTTAAAAACAAAAAAAATGAGTCTGGCACTCCCCAAATGCCAACAGGGAGCAATCCCAAACAGGGGAAGGCAGCGGCCCAAAGGCCTGGCCCGACCCGCAAATCAGCAGGGAAAACCTGCGCGGCGGAAGATGCTAGGGAGAGCCCAAAGGGGTCCCATCCCGGTGTCGGGGTGGGTGGTGAATTGGCTCCCAAAATCGATACCTTGGCAGAGTGGCTATGCAATCCTTTATGGATTCTTAATCTAAGCTAGGGATGCCGTATTGGCTGATATAGGTTGTAATGGGGCTGCCGTACTGAGTGATAGGGGTTATCCTACCACAACTCGGCCATCCTGACTGCTGGATCACCTGATTCACTTAAAGATAAGGAAATTCTATTGTGGATAACAATATACTTAGCAAATATTACATTTTTTCTTTATATGTATGTATATATATTAGCTTTTATTTCTGTTTTATGTTTTTGATACTCCAAACACCTTGATATGGGTTACGGGATACTTGAAAACCTTCTACATCTTTTAACAAAAACCTTCTGGTCTGATGAGCTCGTGAGGTGGCTCAAAGGGGGCCTAGCTGAGGCCACCGGACGGGTCGCAGGTTGCGGATAGCGAACGACCTACCTATATACAGGTCATATAGGTAGGTCAGCTGCGAATAATCGGACATCCCTAGGGAGAGTACCGAAAATAAGCAGCCCCGGACAGCCAGCGGGTGTTCGCGAAGTAGCAACACTGACGATGCGCTTGTGGTGCCGCCTCGTATAAGTAGCTCACACACTCCCCTATCCCTACACACTACCTACCCACATCCCAACCCCCCACATTCAGCTCACACCGGGCCGGACTAAGAGTGTTATTCGACCCGTGCCGAGAGTCAGCCTGGCTGGGGGCCCGGTACATAAAACTAGCCCAGTCGTTAACGGAGAGCTCAGGGACTTGGCAGCCCCCTGTTCTAAGTATGCCTTATCCGGGCAACGTGGATCTCTGCCCGGACGGACCGTACCCCTTCTCTGCAGCTCGTGGGAAAAGAATGGAAGAATTTAAAAACAAAAAAAATGAGTCTGGCACTCCCCAAATGCCAACAGGGAGCAATCCCAAACAGGGGAAGGCAGCGGCCCAAAGGCCTGGCCCGACCCGCAAATCAGCAGGGAAAACCTGCGCGGCGGAAGATGCTAGGGAGAGCCCAAAGGGGTCCCATCCCGGTGTCGGGGTTGGTGGTGAATTGGCTCCCAAAATCGATACCTTGGCAGAGTGGCTATGCAATCCTGCGGCTGCTCTGCCTGCTGGTAAAGTGGCGGGTGATGAGTCACCATCTACTAGTGTCCAAGCCAAATCTTTTACAAATGCCGATAGAAGGAGTGCTGGCAATATACTCCGTCGGCAGAACGCAAGCCAGATGTCCAGCCCGACGGACAAATGGATAAAGAAGGTTGAGTGGGCCTCGAAGGTACTGCCGAACTTTGGCAAGGAAGCACCGAAGAAGGAAGCCCCTCAGCCAAAAAGGCAGCGCTCACAAGAGACTCCGGGGCCGACACCGAAGCGCTCCAGAGTGCTGCCTAACACATCATTCGCGCAGATTGCCAGAGAAAGGACGCTGATTGGCGTCCTGGACAAAGGCAGCGCGGACTCCCGGATACCTAGAAACCAGTGGAAGTGGGTGGAAGCGGCACTGGCCGACCGCTGCTTCGAGCTGCTGGAAAAGCAGCCTGGACCTCCCCCCCCCGTCTGCAAAGACATGGGCTGGTACCAGGGCTGCATAAAAATCGTAGCCTGTGAAGACGAGCGCTCCGTACAGCTGTACAAAGCAGCGGTAGCGCAAGTCGGGGAAGTCTACCCAGGGGCGAAGCTCGTCGCTGTAGACTGGAGCGAAGTGCCCAGTAGACCAAGGGCGAGAGTCTGGGTGCCCGCCTCCATGAAGGAGCCGGAGCGCATCCTAAAAATGTTGCAAAGATGCAACCCCCACCTCCCAACAGCAGATTGGAAGGTGGTCAAATTTGAGACGACACAGGGCCCCACAAACCAGGCGGTGGTCGTCCTCAACAAAGAGTCGCTGGCCCCGATTGAGGCTGCCAAAGGCGAGCTCAATTTTGGGTTCAGCTCTGTGACCGTAAAGGTCTACAAGTCGGATGCGGCGGCCGAGGCACGTCCTGTCGACAAGCCAGTTGAGCAGGACGCTGCCTCGGAGATCGAAGCACCCGACGATCACACAGAGATAGACCCAGAGGGCTACTCCACCGATGGCACGCTGAGATGCGACTTCGAGGCGATGTGTTGCCACGAGGAAGTCGAGGACGATCCGGATGCCGACATTACAGTGGTGGAGAACACTAAGGATGTCCTTGAGGCTCCTTCAGATCAATCTCCACCACTGTAAAGCAGCATCCGCTGCTCTTATACTCCGCCTCGAAGAGAGCGGAGCAGACGTAGCCCTGATCCAGGAACCTTGGATAGTGGGAGACAAGGTTTGTGGACTAGGGTCGAAGGAGTACAAGATAATTGTAGCTCAACATGAAGGTAAAACCCGCACCTGCATTCTCGCCAGAAAGCACCTTAATATCTTTCTGCTCCATAACTATAGCGATAGCGACAACACGGCGGCAAGCCTAGAGCTGAAAGGGACACATCTAAGGCTGATGTCGTCCTACATGGCCCAGGAGGGAAACGATCCTCCCAACGACCTGGTTCGCAAACTAGCCAGCGACAGCGAGAGGTCGGAAATAGACCTATTAATAGGTTGCGATGCCAACGCTCACCACACTCAATGGGGGAGCTCGAACACAAATGTAAGGGGTGAGTCACTTTTCAGCTTCATCCTCAACTCAAATCTATTTATTTGTAATCGGGGCAACGACCCCACTTTTATAATTAAAAATCGACAGGAGGTTATTGACATCACCCTAGTGTCTTCCAACCTGTTAGACATAGTCAAGAGTTGGCAAGTCCTTGATGACCACTCTTTCTCTGACCACAGATACATCGAGACCACACTATCCCTCGAGTGTCCGAAACCTAAGGACTATATTAATCCCAGGAAAGCCAACTGGGAAAAATATAGCTCAGCCCTGGAGGACTTACTCCCCTCCAAAGCACCATCATGCCCTGACACAAAAGACGACCTAGATCGCCTAGTGAACAGGTTCACAGAGGCATGCAACAAAGCCTTCGCGGCAGCGTGCCCCTCTTGCAAACCTAGGGGGAAAAAGAAACCCCCCTGGTGGTCAAAACAAATAGACATCCTACGTAAAAGCTGCAGGACCCTCTTCAACAGGGCCAAAAGCGCGAACGAGGAGAGCCACTGGGCAGACTACAAAATCAGTCTGTCACTATATAAAAAGGAAACAAGGAAAGCAAAAAGGGCCTCTTGGCAAAAATTTTGCTCGGAAATTGAGGAAACGTCAGAGGCCGCAAGGCTTCGCAAGATTCTCTCAAAAACTAACCCCTCGGTAGGGTATCTTAAAAGGAATGACGGCACGTGGACTAACTCCAGTGAGGAGTCCCTGCAGATTCTACTAGACACACATTTTCCAGGGCGCACAACCATCGAGACGGCACATCTTCCAGGAGAGGGACCGGTAACCTCGATGGATCAAATCCTCACAAAACGTAACATAAGCTGGGCAATAAACAGCTTCAACCCGTTCAAATCGCCAGGCCCAGACCAGGTAATCCCGGCCCAACTTCAGAAGGCCGGGGATACGGCCATCAACTGGCTACAAGGTATCTTCAGGAAGATACTGGCTGTGGGTACAATCCCGCGAACATGGCTTAAGGCAAAGATAGTCTTCATTCCCAAAGCTGGGAAAGCCTCGCACTCAGCTGCAAAAGACTTTAGACCAATCAGCCTATCGTCCTTCCTCCTCAAAACCTTTGAGAGACTCGTCGGGCTGCAACTGAGGACAACTATACACCCTCAGTTGCTGTCAGGCGCACAGCATGCCTACCGGAAAGGAAAATCCACGGAAACGGCTCTTCATGAAGTGATCTCAGCGGTAGAGAAATCTCTGCATCACAAAGAGTACTCACTCATAGCCTTTCTCGATATTGAGGGAGCTTTCAACAACGTTGTACCGGGCGCCATTACAGAAGCCCTGACTGACCTGGGGGTGGACCGTCACTTGGTGATGCTCATTGATCAATTGCTCACATGCAGGACGGTGACATCATCGATGGGATCGTCCGCCCAGTCAAGGTATGTCAACAGAGGCACCCCGCAAGGTGGTGTCCTGTCTCCTCTTCTGTGGAACATAGCAGTCAACAAGATTCTATGTGACCTAGAAGGGGGGGGCTGCAATGTCGTGGCCTATGCGGACGACGTTGCGATTATCTTCTCGGGGAAATACCTCCAAACACTGTGCGACTTAATGTCCACAAAGCTAGCGCAACTGTCGGATTGGACAGAATCGCGCGGTCTGGGAGTAAATCCCTCAAAAACGGAACTCGTACTATTCACAAATAAATACAAGGTCCCGCCCCTCAACCCTCCAATACTACAAGGATGCAGGCTCTCCTTTAGCGACAGTGCCAGTTACTTAGGGTTGGTAATTGACAAGAAGCTTAGCTGGAACCTGAATGTCAAAGACAGAGTGAAGAAGGCAATGACTGCACTCTACACATGCAAAAAAGCTATTGGGCTAAGATGGGGTATGATCCCAAGCATAGTCCAATGGATATATCAAGCTATAGTTAGACCAATACTACTCTACGGAGTTACGGTGTGGTGGCCGGCCCTATCAAAAAGGGCGATCACCAAGCAACTGGGCAAAGTCCAGCGGACTGCCGCCCTATGCATCAGCGAAGCTCTTCGCACCACCCCAAATGATGCGCTAAATGCCATCCTATGCCTACAGAGCCTTGACCTCGCAGGAAAGGAACGGGCAGAAGCAGCAGCAATACGTCTAAGAGACTCAGATCAATGGGTGACACAGTGCATAGGTCACTCAGCCATATTAAATAATAGCAGTACCGTCCCCTCAAAAACAGACTACCAAGTTCCAAGAGAGTACACAGACACTCCCTTCGACACAATCATCCCTCACAGAGACGAATGGCTCGAGGGACTCCCAGGCCCAGATGGGGCCATAAACATCTTCACAGATGGATCAAAGCTGGACGACAGAGTCGGAGGGGGAATCTACTCTGAACAGCTAAGCATAAGGCATTCCTTCAGACTCCCAGATCATTGCAGTGTCTTTCAAGCGGAAGTCATAGCAATCAGGGAGGCTCTAGACTGCCTACAAGCGGCTGCCGTCACGGCAACCAAGCTAAACATTTATAGCGACAGCCAGGCTGCGATCAAATCGCTAAGCGCGATTTCCTCGAACTCGGCCACCGTGGCAGACTGCCGCAAATCTCTGCACGAGATGGCTCAGCAATTTGCTATTAGCCTGATTTGGGTCCCGGGCCACCGGGACATCGAGGGCAACTGTATAGCGGACGAGCTGGCCAGATCTGGCACTACGATCCGCCTTCTCCAAGACAAGGAGGATATCTGTATGCCAATGGCCACCTGTAAGCTCATTATAAGGGAGCAATACAAGCGACTAAACAACGATATGTGGCAAACAGTGCCACGATGTCGCACAACTCGGCAAACATGGCCGACCATGGACATGAAGCGCACCTCCGAGCTCCTCAAGTTAAGCAGGAAAAGGTGCAGCGTAGTCACACGTTCCCTCACGGGACACTGGCTAATAGGCACCCACGCTAACAGGCTGGGGGTCCCACATAACGATTTTTGTCGCAGCTGTAGAGACGAGGAAGAGGAGGAGACAGTGGAACATCTGTTCTGCTCCTACCCAGCTCTCAGCAGAAGAAGGCTACAGCACCTGGGCTCAGCCTTTCTACACGACATCTCAGAGATGTCCAAACTATGTCCCAGGAGGATAGCGAACTTTGTGAGAGCATCTGGATGGGATAATTGCTGACAGGAAGTCTCACAACGCAGGAAGGAAATGATCCTATGCGGTATCACAACGGGCCGAAACCGGCCTAAGTGTGACGGGTTCCGAGCGAGCCTGGCAGCCGCCTCAACCTAACCAACCTAACCTAACAAAAACCTGTCGTTTTTTAAAACTTTTTCGATTACATAGGGGCCTTTGTTTTTGGGGATTAGTTTTTTAGATGCTCCCACTGTGCAATCAAAATTTTTAACCATCACATAGTCTCCTTCCTTGTAATCCTTAGGTTTCTTTAAGCCCTTGTCATATTGCTTTTTGTTGCACGCTTGAGCTATCTCTATATTTTTCGCCGCTTTATCTCTTAATTCTGTTAGATCTTTGTTTTCTTGTACTTCATTTAACTCTTCTAGTTTTTCTTTTAATTCGTCTACAATTTTTCCTCTCTGTTCTATGCCGAATAAAAGTTTACAAGGCACTTGCTTTGTGCTCCTGTGCTGTGTGTTATTTAATGCATGTTATACTTTGTCTATTACTGCATCCCAATGTATACCCTTTTCTGGTTCTACTAATTTCGCTATCATTGGCCCAAGGCTTCTATTGACTCTTTCCACCTGACCATTTGCTTGAGGCGATCCGGTAGCGATTTTAATGTGTTTGATATCAGTCTCTGTCATGAACTCGTCGAATTCGTTTGATGTGAAGCAACTCCTTCGATCTGAAATTATGCATTTGGGTTTGCTGTATGCTCTAAAGTAGTCATTTAACGAAACGATGACCTCTCGTGTATTCGTTGTTCGTGTTGTATATAAACGCACGAGCTTTGTAAAAGCATCAACAACTACTAATATGTGCTTTTTTGATCTACCCGAGTCAACCGGACCGTAATGATCGATGTGGATTAGCTCAAATGGCATATTTCCTTTTGGAATAGAGTGTAAATATCCTTCTTTCCTGATTTAGGCGAAAACGCAACGCACTTCAAACAATTTTCAATGTGACCGGAACATTTTTCTTTAACGTTTGGAAACCAATAACTTTTGTTAATTATGTTTGTCATTTTGTCTCTACCTATATGTCCTAATAGACATAGAATAATAATAATCTACATGTTGCATTCTGCTGCCTTCTCTATGGCTCAGCTCAAAATCACAATTTTGCAGCTCTAAAGCCCATCTGGCAATACGCGGGTTGAGTTCAATTTTGTTGAGCGTTAACGTAAGGGAATTGCCATCAGTCACAATCTTGAACCGTTTTCCATATAAATATATGCGAAACCTGCGCAGTGCGTAAATAATTGCCATTGTTTCCAGCTCAAAGCTGTGATAATTTGATTCCGCTGCAGTTGTTCGCTTAGAAAAATAAAAAAGTGGATGCAGTTTTCCGTCGTCTTTCTTTTGAAGTAACACTGCCCCACAGTGCAGTTCTATCTCGTTTTTATGACTATAAATTGATAAAATGGGTGTCTGCATTAACATTTCCTTCAGCATTGTAAAGCAATTTAATTCATTTTCACCAAATTGAAATTTGGTATCCTTTCTCAAAAGATCGTAAAGCGGTTTGGCAACAGTTGAGAAATCTTTTATAAATCTCCTGAAGTAGGAGCATAAGCCGAGAAAACTTTGCACAACCTGTACTTTGTCTGGGATTGGAAAGTTTTTGATTGCTTCTAATCCTCTGTCATCTGCTGTTATACCTTGCCCATTTATTAAAAACCCCAGATATTTTATGTTTGATTGTAAGAACTCACATTTGTTTATTCGCAATTCTAAATTGTTTTTCGCTAATCTAATGAAGACTTCCTTTAGCGTTTCTAAGTGTTCCTGTGTATTTCTGCTGGCAACCATTATGTCGTCCATGTAAACAATAACTTTATCATCTCTAATCAAATCATCGAATATCTTGTTAACGAACCTTTTAAACACTGCTGATGCCGTTTTCAGACCCTGCGGCATTCTGAGGAACTCGAATTGTCCTAAAGGTGTCACGAACGATGTATATTTAATCGATTCCTCATTAACAAACACATGAAAGTAACCATTTTTGAGGTCAAGCTTCGTAAAGATCTTTTTGTTGGCTAGTTTGTCGAGCAAGTCATCGATGAGGGGAATGGGATAGTTGTCCTTAATCAAAGTCTTGCTAAGTTTTCTAAAATCTATACATAACCTTAAATCCCCTGTTTTCTTTTTAACCAATACGATAGGGGAAGCGTATTCGGAATCACTTGGACGTATTATCCCGTTCTTTAAATATTCGTCTAATAATTGTTGCAATTTATCTTTTTCGCTACATGACAATCGCCTTGGAGCACAGCTAAACGGTTTTGATTTTTCTAAATTGAGTTTTATCTAGTAATTAACTAAAGGTTCCTTTGGCCTTACAGTGTTTACATAATAGTCTTCGATTGTTTGCCTTAGTTGACATTTTAGCTCCTGACTTATATTTTCTCCGCAGATGTAATCGACTTTTTCATCTTCCAAATACTTGATATTAAAAATGTCTGGAGCAATGATTTCTTTGTATGTGTCCTCAGCTTTGCTACTAACGATTCCATCAGTAACGACCGCATCGTCATTTATCGAAGTACCTGTTTCACTTATATAACTGATTGGTCTGGTATGATCGATCAAATTTTCAGTACCTGCTTTACTAACTACTTCCGTAACAATTTCACTATCCTTGCTAACGTCTTCACTAACAATTTTATTATCATCGTTACTAACGGTATAACTAATAATTTCATCAATCTTTTTACTAATTGTGTCACTAACAGTTTTATCCATTTTTTTTACTAACGGTATCACTAACAATTTTATCAATCTCTTTACTAACGGTATCACTAACAATTTCATCAATCTTTTTTCTAACGGTATCACTAACAATTTCGTCAACTTTGGCTTCTTTATTCACCTCATCTCTAACTATTTTATTAGTGTTATCATTAAACTTTTCGTTTTTTCCTATACTCATGCGTTTGCCCATTGTTTTAATTTGCAGCTTATCACTTTCTATCGGTATTGCTGAATTATTACTTAATTGATTATTAACTTTCTCATTTACAGCGTCTAACGTAACCATTTTCAAAGTGTTTAGGTCCAAGCTTTGCGCGCATGCATTCATAAAATTTCTGCCAAGAACCACACCATGACTCATAGACTCGTTCGATACCATGTTCAAATGAAAAAAACATTTTATTTCTCCTTTCAAAACATAACATAACATTTTTCCAAATGTTTTCAATTGGCTTCGATTCAGCCCAAAATATGATTCAGAAACTGGCTCCAGGATGGTTTTTGTAGAAATTAAACTTTTCTTAACGAACGATATTGGACTCCCAGAGTCTATGAGGCATGCTGCAATTAATAGTGTTACAATCTTATTACATAAGAAAATCTTACAGTATCTTACATAATTGTTGTTGGTTACGCTTTTTCTCTCCGGGCATTGTCCGACTAGGTGGCCAAATGCCCCACATGCGTAGCAGGATACTCAAAATGAGTATTGGGGTATATTAGATTTGTGGTAAAATTGGATGTGTGTAACGTCCAGAAGTAATCGTTTCCGACCCCATAAAGTATATATATTCTTCATCAGCATCAATAGCCGAGTCGATTGAGCCATGTCTGTCTGTCCGTCTGTCCGTCCGTCCGTCTGTCCGTCTGTCCGTCTGTCCGTCCGTCCGTCTGTCCGTCCCCTTCAGCGCCTAGTGCTCAAAGACTATAAGAGCTAGAGCAACGATGTTTTGGATCCAAACTTCTGTGATATGTCACTGCTACACGAATATTTCAAAACTTTGCCCCGCCCACTTCCGCCCCCACAAAGAGCGAATTTACAATTTCGACGATACGAGAAAACTAAAAACGCAGAATCGTAGAAGATAACTATATCTTCTAGAATGCAAAATCTGAACCAGATCGTATAATTATTATAGCCAGAATCAAGAAAACAATTTCATTCTTTCTCGATCTGTCTCTCTCTAACACACAGGTTTCATGGTCGGTTTTGCCAATTGCAAAATATGAGTTCAAGGATCTCAGAACCCATAAGAGCTAGAGTAACCAAATTTGGTATCCACACTCCTGTGATATCGGACCTTGACCGTTTTGTGTCAAAATTTCGCCACACCCCCTTCCGCCCCCGCAAAGGACGAAAATCTGGGGCATCCATAAATCTCAGAGACTATTAAGGCTGGAGTAACCAAATTTGGTATCCACACTCCTTTTAGATCTCACTATAATACGTATATCTCAGAATTTCGCCCCACCCCTTCAACCCCCACAAAATACGAAAATCTGTTGCATCCACAATATTGCAGATTCGAAAAAACTAAAAACGCAGAATCATAGATAACGACCATATCTATCAGATTGCTGAATCTGGATCAGATCAGATCAGATCATTTTAATAGCCAAAAGGAACAAATCAATTTGCACTGGCTACGCAGCGCCCGACGTCACGCTCAAACTGATTTTCTGTCTCTCTCGCACGCACTCTTTGTCGTGTTGTTTAATATTAGCGGCGTTTGCCGGAGGAGAGCCATACTGACTTAGTATCGGGTATAACTGTAGAGTTGCGGTGTCCGCAGCAACTCACAACGTTCCCCCTCGTTGTTTTTTCGTTTGTGCGTTTATTCATGCTGTGAATTTCAAACATATTTTTATTTATTATTCTCTTTCTTTTTTAAATTGAAAATTCAGAAATGTAAAAAAATTTTCATTTATCTAATAATGATGAAATATTCTTATGTATGTATGGCCACACTAAAAACGCTTATGAAATATAAAGTTTTAACCTATCCTTATGAACTTTTTGTTGTTTATTTCTATTGTCTTTAATAAAAATTTTGTTATTATCTTCTACTGATACTACTGTATAGGGCCTGAGTATTTTGGGTCCAATTAATGGCCAGTTTAATTTTTTAATAAAACCTTAACTTCTATTTTTGCAGTAAAGTTTATAACTTTTTTATCGTAATGTTCTTTATTTTTACTATTAAGTTTGTCTAACATAACTCGTGCTAAATTTTGATTTTTTAGCATAATCATCTATGTTATATAGGGGGTCCATTCTATCTATACTATTAAAATGTGTCGGTAAGTTTGGAGTCTTACCGAAAATTTGCTCATATTGACAATATTCATATGCCATAGAGGGTGTTATGCTGTAGCCATACATCCCAATCTGTTTTATCGGTTGAGATGTATGAGCGTATGAACTCATTAAATGTTCTGTGGCTTCGCTCTACAGTTCCTACAGTTTAGTGATGATGTGCAGTAGATGTAATGTTTTGAATATTTAAGTATTTACATAAATCTTCAATTATTGAGTTATTGTATTCTCTTCCCATGTCCGTAATGAACGTTTTCATTGGACCGTACTTTAGAATAAAATCTTCAAAAATAGCTTTAGCTACTGTTTTTGCACTTTTGTTCTTTATTGGTATGGCAACAAGGTATTTTGTTAGGTCTCATATTAAGGTGAGTGCGTACTCATTTCCTTGTTCTGATTTGGGAAGTGGACCGATCGTATCCACAATTACCCTGTCGAAAGTCATGTGTGGTGTTTGTGGGATAGTCATTGGAGTCTTGGTATGTTGAGTCGTTTTGGACATTTGACATTTTGGACACTTTCCTACATAATTTTCAATTTGTCGTGACATATTTTTCTAATAATAATAATTATCTTTGCTAACGTTTTAGCTATACCTGTATGACCTAATTGTATTGGATCGTCATGGAATGTAGACAATATCTGTTCTTTTTCTTTATTTTCTTGTATTGTGGTCACCGGCTTGAGTAGCGCTACTGTTAAGTTCTTTAATATTTTTGAAAGAATCTATTGAAATGCATTCAAAGATTTCTTCGTTCGGTGCCATTTTGAGTTGGCTGATGTTATTTATACCGGCTTCTTTTTCAAGCCTTTGGAAAAATTGACCTAAGTCGAAGGTTCCATTGGTATAAAGATCGCTAACTTTAATTCTTACAATTATACTTTGGTGCCTGGTAGTGACTTTCAGGACTTTTGTTTGTATTTCTTTGAGTTTTTGAATGGTTATTCTTGATAACGCATCCGCTACATGATTATACTTTCCCTTAAGATACTCTACTGTAAACTCGAACTCTTCTAAATCAAGTCTCATTCTAGTTAATTTTTATGTAGGGTTAACCATTAAAAATAGGTAAGTTAACGGTCTGTGTTCTGTTTTGACTGTGAAGTGTCTACCATATATATATGGTTTGAAGTGATTAATCGGCCAATGAATTGCTGATAGCTCTTGTTCTGTGGTTGACTTATTACTTTCAGCTTTAGTGAAGCTGCGGGATGCATATGCTACAGGTGCAGGTACTACAGCAGTTAAAACTGCTTCACATGCCTCTTTGGTAGCATCTGTGATTATGCAAAATCTTTGCTAAAATCGGGGTATTGTAGTCAAGTTGGATTCATTAATGATGTTTTAAGGTGCTCAAAGGTATGCTGGCAATCAGCTGTCCATTCGAATTTTACATCTTTCTTACATAATCTTGTTATGTGACGTGAATAATCAAATTTTTAATGAAACGTATATAGTAGTTACAAATTGGAACAATTCGTCTAGCACTATCTGTGTCCGTAGGGCCTGGGTATTTCCTAATAACATCGTATTTGGTGTCGTCAGGCAGTACCTTTATCAGTGCATTTGTGTCCAAAAAAAGTGACCTCCCTCATGAAGAATGAGCACTTAACTGGGTTCAACTTAATGTTGTTTTTTCTGCATAGATTGAAAACGTTTGTAAGACTTTTAGTCATATGCTTTTCATATCAAACAATGACAATCAAGTCATCCATGTATAGGAATGCTTGAGATGGTTTGAGACCAGTGAAGGCGATTGTCTTCATTCTATAGAAAGAATTAGGCGCTATTTTTAAACCATAAGGTAATTGTGGAAGAGCCATTGCTCGTAGAAAAAGACGAATTGAATTTTCTTCAAGTTCTATTTGATGGAATCCAGACATTAGATCTAGACACGAGAAGTGTTTTATTCGGCCTAATTGATCAAGAATATCATCTGTTCTTGGAAGTGGAAATTTGTCAGCTAATAATTTTGTATTCATTTGGCGATAGTCTATTACTAAACGCCATCTTTTCTCCGTTGAACCTGGTAAAGATTATTATGTTACTAACAGTAACGGGCTATTATATTCAGACACAGAAGGTTCTACTATTTTGTCATTAACAAGTTTAGATACTTGTTTAGTTATTTCGGCTTGCTGTGAATGAGGAACTCTATAGTTCTTAGTATAACTTGGTTCATCATCTTTCAATCTTAATTTCTGCTGGTAGAAGTTATTGGTTGTGATTGGTTCTGTGTTCAATCCAAAAATATCAGTATACTTTGAATATAATTCTGTCATTATTTTCTTATATGTTGGTGGGAAGCTCTTCTTTAATTTAGTGAGAATTGATTCTGCTCTTTAAGGGTCGTATATTTATATTTAAAATTTTGTAGCTGTCGGTTGTGTTTAATATTCGTATGCATTTTTTGAATCTGAAATTGAATTTCCAACAAATATGCCATCTCCTATCGATCCGTCTCCTGGGATCGGAAAATTGTTTTCTACTATATGAAAATTATGTGGTATTATGAAGTTAGAAGTTTGCATTTCGAGGAATGGTGAACCTAAGGAGTTCAATGATCCTTTACCTATTCCTGTAATTTGGGTTATGTTATCATAATCAATATCTAAAAATTGATCAGAATTTTCATTTATGACTGAAATGTCAGCTCCTGTATCGATTAAAAATATTAATTTCCTGAAAACACTGTCATTGTGTATGCTGACTAATATGTTTAAATTAAGATTGATGGTGTGAACTGTTTCTATTGGTTCTGAGCACTTAAGGGGACTTATTGGTTTTCCGACGTGCTTTGGGCCTGTCGTACATACCCGTTTTGTCTGAAATGGTTTGATCTTTTTTTATTTTTATTTATTTATTTATTAAAATAACAATTATCTGTTAATAATGGTACTTAATTATGTGAGAGTGAAATAGGATGGACGATTTACTTTTCCAAACACGTCTTTATTTAACTCATCCGCCATTTAGAATGAACGAGCGTCGATCTACATACTTTTCATGTGCCCGTATCTTCGGTATTCTTCTGGGGTGGCCGTACATTTATGGATTCTTAATCTAAGCTAGGGATGCCGTATTGGCTGATATAGGTTGTAATGGGGCTGCCGTACTGAGTGATAGGGGTTATCCTACCACAACTCGGCCATCCTGACTGCTGGATCACCTGATCCACTTAAAGATAAGGAAATTCTATTGTGGATAACAATATACTTAGCATATATTACATTTTTTCTTTATATGTATGTATATATATTAGCTTTTATTTCTGTTTTATGTTTTTGATACTCCAAACACCTTGATATGGGTTACGGGATACTTGAAAACCTTCTACATCTTTTAACAAAAACCTGTCGTTTTTTAAAACTTTTTCGATTACATAGGGGCCTTTGTTTTTGGGGATTAGTTTTTTAGATGCTCCCACTGTGCAATCAAAATTTTTAACCATCACATAGTCTCCTTCCTTGTAATCCTTAGGTTTCTTTAAGCCCTTGTCATATTGCTTTTTGTTGCACGCTTGAGCTATCTCTATATTTTTCGCCGCTTTATCTCTTAATTCTGTTAGATCTTTGTTTTCTTGTACTTCATTTAACTCTTCTAGTTTTTCTTTTAATTCGTCTACAATTTTTCCTCTCTGTTCTATGCCGAATAAAAGTTTACAAGGCACTTGCTTTGTGCTCCTGTGCTGTGTGTTATTTAATGCATGTTATACTTTGTCTATTACTGCATCCCAATGTATACCCTTTTCTGGTTCTACTAATTTCGCTATCATTGGCCCAAGGCTTCTATTGACTCTTTCCACCTGACCATTTGCTTGAGGCGATCCGGTAGCGATTTTAATGTGTTTGATATCAGTCTCTGTCATGAACTCGTCGAATTCGTTTGATGTGAAGCAACTCCTTCGATCTGAAATTATGCATTTGGGTTTGCTGTATGCTCTAAAGTAGTCATTTAACGAAACGATGACCTCTCGTGCATTCGTTGTTCGTGTTGTATATAAACGCACGAGCTTTGTAAAAGCATCAACAACTACTAATATGTGCTTTTTTGTTCTACCCGAGTCAACCGGACCGTAATGATCGATGTGGATTAGCTCAAATGGCATATTTCCTTTTGGAATAGAGTGTAAATATCCTTCTTTCCTGATTTAGGCGAAAACGCAACGCACTTCAAACAATTTTCAATGTGACCGGAACATTTTTCTTTAACGTTTGGAAACCAATAACTTTTGTTAATTATGTTTGTCATTTTGTCTCTACCTATATGTCCTATTTCGTTGTGATATTTATATAAAACGTGGTCTTCCATATCTGTTGGAGCATAGAATAATAATAATCCACATGTTGCATTCTGCTGCCTTCTCTATGGCTCAGCTCAAAATCACAATTTTGCAGCTCTAAAGCCCATCTGGCAATACGCGGGTTGAGTTCAATTTTGTTGAGCGTTAACGTAAGGGAATTGCCATCAGTCACAATCTTGAACCGTTTTCCATATAAATATATGCGAAACCTGCGCAGAGCGTAAATAATTGCCATTGTTTCCAGCTCAAAGCTGTGATAATTTGATTCCGCTGCAGTTGTTCGTTTAGAAAAATAAAAAAGTGGATGCAGTTTTCCGTCGTCTTTCTTTTGAAGTAACACTGCCCCACAGTGCAGTTCTATCTCGTCTTTATGATTATAAATTGATAAAATGGGTGTCTGCATTAACATTTCCTTCAGCATTGTAAAGCAATTTAATTCATTTTCACCAAATTGAAATTTGGTATCCTTTCTCAAAAGATCGTAAAGCGGTTTGGCAACAGTTGAGAAATCTTTTATAAATCTCCTGAAGTAGGAGCATAAGCCGAGAAAACTTTGCACAACCTGTACTTTGTCTGGGATTGGAAAGTTTTTGATTGCTTCTAATCCTCTGTCATCTGCTGTTATACCTTGCCCATTTATTAAAAACCCCAGATATTTTATGTTTGATTGTAAGAACTCACATTTGTTTTTTCGCAATTCTAAATTGTTTTTCGCTAATCTAATGAAGACTTCCTTTAGCGTTTCTAAGTGTTCCTGTGTATTTCTGCTGGCAACCATTATGTCGTCCATGTAAACAATAACTTTATCATCTCTAATCAAATCATCGAATATCTTGTTAACGAACCTTTTAAACACTGCTGATGCCGTTTTCAGACCCTGCGGCATTCTGAGGAACTCGAATTGTCCTAAAGGTGTCACGAACGATGTATATTTAATCGATTCCTCATTAACAAACACATGAAAGTAACCATTTTTGAGGTCAAGCTTCGTAAAGATCTTTTTGTTGGCTAGTTTGTCGAGCAAGTCATCGATGAGGGGAATGGGATAGTTGTCCTTAATCAAAGTCTTGCTAAGTTTTCTAAAATCTATACATAACCTTAAATCCCCTGTTTTCTTTTTAACCAATACGATAGGGGAAACGTATTCGGAATTACTTGGACGTATTATCCCGTTCTTTAAATATTCGTCTAATAATTGTTGCAATTTATCTTTTTCGCTATATGAAAATCGCCTTGGAGCACAGCTAAACGGTTTTGATTTTTCTAAATTGAGTTTTATCTAGTAATTAACTAAAGGTTCCTTTGGCCTTACAGTGTTTACATAATAGTCTTCGATTGTTTGCCTTAGTTGACATTTTAGCTCCTGACTTATATTTTCTCCGTCGACTTTTTCATCTTCCAAATACTTGATATTAAAAATGTCTGGAGCAATGATTTCTTTGTATGTGTCCTCAGCTTTGCTACTAACGATTCCATTAGTAACGACCGCATCGTCATTTATCGAAGTACCTGTTTTACTTATATAACTGATTGGTCTGGTATGATCGATCAAATTTTCAGTACCTGCTTTACTAACTACTTCCGTAACAATTTCACTATCCTTGCTAACGTCTTCACTAACAATTTTATTATCATCGTTACTAACGGTATAACTAATAATTTCATCAATCTTTTTACTAATTGTGTCACTAACAGTTTTATCCATTTTTTTTACTAACGGTATCACTAACAATTTTATCAATCTCTTTACTAACGGTATCACTAACAATTTCATCAATCTTTTTACTAACGGTATCACTAACAATTTCGTCAACTTTGGCTTCTTTAATCACCTCATCTCTAACTATTTTATTAGTGTTATCATTAAACTTTTCGTTTTTTCCTATACTCATGCGTTTGCCCATTGTTTTAATTTGCAGTTTATCACTTTCTATCGGTATTGCTGAATTATTACTTAATTGATTATTAACATTCTCATTTACAGCGTCTAACGTAACCATTTTCAAAGTGATTAGGTCCAAGCTTTGCGCGCATGCATTCATAAAATTTCTGCCAAGAACCACACCATGACTCATAGACTCGTTCGATACCATGTTCAAATGAAAAAAATATTTTATTTCTCCTTTCAAAACATAACATAACATTTTTCCAAATGTTTTCAATTGGCTTCGATTCAGCCCAAAATATGATTCAGAAACTGGCTCCAGGATGGTTTTTGTAGAAATTAAACTTTTCTTAACGAACGATATTGGACTCCCAGAGTCTATAAGGCATGCTGCAATTAATAGTGTTACAATCTTATTACATAAGAAAATCTTACAGTATCTTACATAATTGTTGTTGCTTACGCTTCTTCTCTCCGGGCATTGTCCGAATAGGTGGCCAAATGCCCCACATGCGTAGCAGGATCCAGGCTCCCTTTTTGGCTTGAAGCAGTCCTTGGCGAAGTGACCACGTGAGTTGCAGTTGGCGCAGCGTAAGCCCTTGTTAGCTGCAGCATCTGCCGAGACGGGTGTGGCATACTGCTTCCGCTGCGGAAGGCGGATTTCCGAGAATGCACGTAGAATTTGCTTCAGATCCGAGAAGCACTGAATGCGAGCCTGATCTCGCAAGCCCGAAGCCGGAATTCCATCGATTATCTTTTCGTTCAACTCCTCTGTGTCTATGTTGATGTTTCTAGCCAGCATCATTTTTCTTCAAAATATGTGGCAAAATTTTCTTCTGAACGCCATTGACGATTTTGGAATCTGTCTCTTTGTTCTCCTTTGGACAAGGTTGCCCCAAATGCCACGATCAATTGCTCGCACAAGTAATGAGCTGATTACAAGATACGTGCGGGATCTGCATGGAGCCAACTCTGAGCGTTTCCTTTGAGCTTAGCAATCAGCAGCATTCGTTTAGTGATGTTGTCCAGCTTGTAGATTTCGGCAATATTCTCCAGCTGTATGACCCAGTTTTTGGCGCACTGTGTCCCGTCGAATTCCAAAGTCACTTCCTTTGCCAATGTGAGCGATGTTGCCGAAGATCCCCATATGTTATTTACATTTGTGTCCTGACGTTTTGCAACACTGTCTGAATTGTAGCCTTTCCCATCACTGTGGTCTATGGTGCTGTTAACATTGGTGCTGTTAGCGCAGCCACTGTTAACTGTGGTGCTGTTAGCGCTGCCACTGTTATCGATATCGGTAGCTTCGTTGCCTTCGTTGATGACGTCATTGGCTTGGCCGCCATGCACGATCTTGTTTATTTCGTCATGAATTTTTTTCAGCAAGACTCTGCCTGCATCTATCTCTGCGCGTAGTTTTATCAGGGCGTCGTTCTCGGCTTGTACTGCGCTTGGCTGGTCCGTGTATAGTAGAAATTCCTCCTGCATGTCTTGAATCGATGGTGCTGCCTCTTCTACGACTGGCGGCGCCATAGTTGGTGCTTCCTCTGCCAACTGCTGCTGCTCCGCTTGGCCGATCGAACCTTCTGGTGGGTCGCCGCGTGCGTTTGGTTGAATAACACGTGCGACCAGTTCGGCTTTCGAGCCTTGGGTTGATAGCCCGAGTCCAGACAGCCACCTTTTTAGTTGCACTACCGAGAATTGGTTTAATTCGATGTCGCACATTGTGAGTAGATCCCACTTCTGAGATTCTGAGAGTGAAATAGGATGGACGATTTACTTTTCCGAACACGTCTTTATTCAACTCATCCGCCATTTAGAATGAACGAGCGTCGATCTACATACTTTTCATGTGCCCGTATTCTCGGTATTCTTCTGGGGTGGCCGTACATTTATGGATTCTTAATCTAAGCTAGGGATGCCGTATTGGCTGATATAGGTTGTAATGGGGCTGCCATACTGAGTGATAGGGGTTATCCTACCACAATTGCAAAAGGATGAAAAAAGAGAAGTTAAAAGTTAGTTAAATTTAAGTGATTATAAATATTGCATGCAATTAGTCCAAGGGACAGTTCAGGGGATAAGGAATGACAGAGGGAGCTATAATTATGGCATATAACCCTAAAAGGTTCATGTTGGGCATATTTAGACCTACATATGGGTAGACGGATAGGCCTAAAAGTACGGGTAGGTCTAGATGGAACGGCCAAGTCAATCTGACCCAAGAGAGTTTGGGAGTCAACAGTCCCAAGAAGGAGCTTGTGCACAAACATTACGCCATTGCATATTCTGCGATGGTGCAACGACGGCAGGTCAATAAGATTTAGCCCAGTTAAAGTTACGAAGGGCAAAAATTTAAAATTGCTTTTGCACGGATTCAAAAACAACCTGCTGCTCTTTATACTGCGGGCTCCACACACAAGAACAATACTCCAATATAGGACGTATTAAAGAGATATACAGTTGTTTCGTAACGTACGGGTCGTCAAAGTCTTTGGACCAACGATTGAAGAACTCTAAAACACCCTTAGCTTTATTTACTGTTGCAGCTATATGGCTGTTAAAACACATCTTATGATCAAAAAGGACTCCGAGGTCATTTGAACTCGAAATTCGCTCAAGGACATGATTTCCTAGAACATATGAGAGAAAAGGAGGAGCGCGACGGTAAAATGTCATAAGTTTGCATTTGGAAAGGTTCAGAAAAAGAAGATTAGTTGAACACCACAATAGTAGTTCACTTAGATCCAGTTGAAGGCGTGTGTGCAAATACCAATCAGAGTAAGAAAGACAGATTTTAACATCATCAGCATACATTAGTGTAGTAGAGTATGTTATAACTTGAGGAAGGTCATTCACAAATAAAATAAACAGAAGCGGGCCCAGATGACTTCCCTGTGGCACACCTGAAGTAACATTAACCATATTTGACAACACGTTAGAAAACAAAACGTAGAGAGATAGGACAAAATCCAATGTAGAAGATTCGTTGGGAACCCTAACAAAGAGAGCTTGTGAATAAGCAGAGCATGGTTCACAGAATCGAATGCCTTGCTGAAGTCCGTAAAAACTACATCCGTCTGCAAACCAATTTGAAAACCACGGTGGATAAGGTTAGAAAACTCAAGAAGGTTAGTCGATGTTGAACGATGTCTGAAAGCGATTCCACGATAGTTTTCAATATTTGATCTTGAACCTTTTTTGTGAAGCGGAATGATGTAGGACTCATTCCAAATTACTGGGAGACAAGACTGTTCCAAAAAGTGGTTAAAGAGTAAGGTCAAGCGTGAGGTAGCTGGTACGGATACGGAGTGGATGCGTTGTAAATATGAGACGAGTACGTTGTTTGGAAAAAGGTAGCGAATAAATTTGCAATACCAACAGCAGAAGCTTCTGTTTTGTTCTGGTAATGAAGGGACGGAATAAAAGCGTTTGACTTACGCTTAGAGTTAACGGACGAATAGAATTTTGTAGGATCACTACGAAAGTTTCTACTACATTGTGAAAGGTAATGATTATAACACTGACTATTAATGGCAAGGAACAGAGAGCGAGCGGAGGAGAATAGAGCTAAGGCCGACGTGGAGCCCGACTTCTGTTACTTGTTATAGAGCCAGGATTTATTATTTTTTAAGTATGACAAATACTTGGAGAACCAGAGAGGCTTGGACGATACAGGTACAGTGATATCTGGAACAAATGTATTAAGGGCGGAGTAAATAGAACTATAAAACGAGTTAACAGTTGCATCTATGTTCGGTAATGAATAAAGAAACGACCAATCAGCACGCGAGACATGTAGATCTAAATCGATAAAGTTTGTTTTGCGAAAACACTTTATGTGGCAAGAAGCCATGGAAATGTCAGCACAACCAGATCGGGTACACTCAAGGGATATCGACAAAGTTGTGTGATGGACCTATTTCAGGCTGAGGTAAGCTCAGTCACGTCCAGGGGTCAATCCACAAGAAATTTGTAGAAGTAGATGGAACTTTGAGGGAGACGTCGGGGTTGGCTTATCGTAGAGAGGGTGGATCAGGGCTAGGGCGAGTGCTGCTCGTCGTGTGTATTGAATGTTGTGGACGCGATGTGGGGCCGATGTGTCAGTGCCTCGGCTAGTTGGAATGAACTTACGCAATTGGATATTGTTCTGATGATTAGACACTTTATTACGAATATTTTAGCACTTATTAATTCTTAGATTGGTACGATGGTTTTTTGGTACAACGTCTGTACTCGGGGCCGGGTTTCTGCGTAAGATGTCTTCTGGTTCTGGCCGGCGTCTATTTATACGCCTGTTGTTGCTACGTTAACGGGGGTCACAAAAGTGCATTTCCGCGTAGGGCTTGCTTTTCGCCGGTTCGGCGATAGTGCTTTGACCCGGTTTCGATTTCTGGCGACTTGGCGGATTTGCCGTTGGCGTTCGTCGCGAGCTTCCGCGGTGTCATTTTTTCGTCGTCGATGGCACCGGATCGGTCGCTTGGTCCGGAGTGGGGGAAGTCTGCGCGGTCTGGTGTGTTTAGTCAGCGATTTTGGAGTCGGCACGTGTTGAGTGGTTATGTGTGTAGAGAGGTGTTCGTGTGGTAAATAATACATACGTTTAATTTACGTTGGGCGAGGAGCTGTAATTTAGTAGCAGGTTTTATGCTTATAATACGTCGGGGGAAGGATTGTATCTAACGTTTTTAGGTTCGTTACAGTTGGATGATAAGGATCTTCAGGGAATGATATTGGGCTTGTTCTGGTGACCTTAGCAAGAGAAGCATCGATAACAAACATGAGGTCAAGAAGTCTGTCCCTATTGTGGCAATTGGGAAACAACAGGTTAGCGTCATCGCAAGGCAGCCAAGACAGAAATGGGCGGCTAAAGTCCCCCATGACAATAATTCTATCATTGCAACCTAATGAAGATGCAACAGTATTAATTGCTGAGAGGTGGTTGAAGTAAATCTCAGCATCAGACCTGGGAGGAATGTAGGAGCAGGTTAAATAGAAAAATGCCGAACAAACACGAGCTTTGATTGCACAAATTCAATTCCATGGATGATATTGAATGGGAATAACTCAGATGAGAAATTAGATTTGACTGCAATCAGAACCCCACCTGCAAAAGATGGGGGGTCCATTCTATAAATAGTGTAATTATCAATGAAAATTTCATGATCATTGATAAAAGAGTCAAGCCAGGTTTTGGTAAAAGCGATGGCATCGAAATCAAAAGACGCACTATTTGTATGAATTTGACGCAATTTGCCCAACAAACTGCGAGCGTTCTAATAGTGAATACAAAAAATGATACATTACTTTTTTGGAGCAGCAGGTTCGGTAATTCTGGGACATAATTGTATGCTCAGGCAATATTGACAGTTCAAGAGATTTGAAGAGCTAAGAATCAGGGAGAAGAATTTTAAAGGATGATATGTTGCGCTTATGTTTAAATGTAAATTAAGTCACAACTATATCATCAGGCGTAGCGTTAAGTTTAGAGGAAAGATGTTGTTTAACGTCCTCCGGTTTAGCCCCAGGAATAAGACGAGAAACAAATATTGCTTCTTCTGGGGCAGAAGACTTGGCAACAACGGCTGGAGCAGGAATTGGCAAGACATCACCAGCAACCAACACACCCGCACTAGGACCACTCACCACGTCAGAAGTGATGGCAGCAGAAACTGCAGGGATGGGATTGATGTTGTTGGGAACTTGTATGCTTGAAGGAAGCACATTGCTCGGTGTAAAAAACAACGGAGCCGCCGTTGGCGGATTTGCAGATAACGGCGAGGCATGACCACACGGAGTAACAAATGCTTCCGATGGATGAAGATGGGAGGCAGGCGTACCAATCGGATTAGGTTGCAAGAGATTGGTATCATTTTGCGGAATTTTCCGTCTAGGCGATTCGCTCAAGAGTTTGAGCCCAAGAAACTGTGATTCAAGGGCAAGAAATTTCTCGTTGAGAGTTACAAATTGTTTCCAGACATCCAGAAACCCAGTTCAAGCCTGTCTCATGAATGTGCGCATTTCGGCCTCAATCTCCCGACAAGCCACACATAACCAAGACAGGCCCATACGTTTCGAGATCAGATCGATTAGCCGGCCAAAATTTTCGCCACCAGCACATTTTATGTGGGCAAAGCAAAATGGGAGAGCAGACAGCAGAGCGAGCCCGACAATCAGCAGCAGCGGCAATAATTCAGAGCAGATGATCCAATGAAGTGCAGAAAACGAGCAGTAAACTCCCCAAAGCAGAGACACAAAAGAATAGTCCACAAAGAGAGAGAGAATAGGCAATCCAGAGAGAGTGAGAGCAACAATGCGAGCATCAGGCCCGCGGATGTTTCCAGGGGGAGTGTGGGCGATGCAAACGATGATGCCCGAGAACAGTGCACACCGAAGAAGCGATAACGAAAAGCAGACTGGGCAAAAAACAATAACAAATTGCCTGCACGAGTCCGATGCGTTACGTTGCGAATATTTTATTTATATTAAACACTTGTTTACAAACGAAACACTGGTGATTAACACAAAGTAAAATCAAAGAGATTCGATGATATATCAAACAAAGTCACAACAATGTTGTTCGATATTTAAGCAAAGGGCGGAGAATGCAGGAGCAAGAAAAAAACACAACCGGCTTAAGCAAGAGCTAGAAGCGAATTGTATGTATGTTTGTACGAAAGTTTGTGGAAAATTGCATTACATGTAAGTTGTCAAAACCGGCCAGAGTCAAAACACAAATAGAACTGCATTCTATACCTAAACAGAAGCGGGCCCAGATGACTTCCCTGTGGCACACCTGAAGTAACATTAACCGTATTTGACAACACGTTAGAAAACAAAACACGTAGAGAGATAGGACAAAATCCAATGTAGAAGATTCGTTGGGAGCCCTAATAAAGAGAGCTTGTGAATAAGCAGAGCATGGTTCACAGAATCGAATGCCTTGCTGAAGTCCGTAAAAACTACATCCGTCTGCAAACCAATTTGAAAACCACGGTGGATTAGGTTAGAAAACTCAACAAGGTTAGTCGATGTTGAACGATGTCTGAAAAAACCGTGTTGTGCCGGGTGACCAGGAACTCAAGAAGCTTCGGGATGGCGGAAAGCTTTGCGATACCACGATAGTGTTCAATATTTGATCTTGAACCTTTTTTGTGAAGCGGAATGATGTAGGACTCATTCCAAATTACTGGGAGACAAGACTGTTCCAAGGAGAGGTTGAAGAGAAAGGTCAAGGGATTGCAAAGGGACTGGGCACAGTGTTTTAAAATGCAACTTGGTACCTTATCTGGACCCGCAGAAAACGATATGTCCATAGATGACAAACCTTCCAGAACAACTCTTTCCTCGAAAAAGGGCAGAAAAATGCTGTTAGCTTCAGGTAGCTGGTACGGATACGGAGTGGATACGTTGTAAATATGAGACGAGTACGTTGTTTGGAAAAAGTTAGCGAATAAATTTGCAATACCAACATCAGAAGCTTCTGTTTTGTTCAGGTAATGAAGGGACGGAGGAAAAGCGTTTGACTTACGCTTAGAGTTAACGAACGAATAGAATTTTTTAGGATCACTACGAAAGTTACTACTACATTGTGAAAGGTAATGATTATAACACTGACTATTAACGGCAAGGAACAGAGAGCGAGCGGAGGAGTATAGAGCTAAGGCCGACGTGGAGCCCGACTTCTGGTACTTTTTATAGAGCCGGGATTTATTGTTTTTTAAGTATGACAAATACTTGCAGAACCAGAACCATACTTATAAAACGAGCTAACAGTTGCATCTATGTTCGGTAATGAATAAAGAAACGACCAATCAACACGCGAGAGATGTAGATCTAAATCAATAAAGTTTGTTTTGCGAAAACACTTTATGTGACAAGGAGCCATGGAACTGTCAGCACCTCCAGATTGTGTACACTCCAGTGATATCAACAAAGTTGGATGGTAAGGATCTTCAGGGAGAGATATTGGGCTTGCTCTAGATACAGTAGCAAGAGAACCATCGTTAACAAAAACGAGGTCAAGAAGTCTGTCCCTAATGTTTTTAACGGCATTAATTTGGACAAGGGAAATATCCGTTAGCCCATTGATAAAGTCATTATGGCAATTGGGAAACAACAGGTTAGCGTCATCACAAGGCAGCCAAGAAAGAAATGGGAGGTTAAAGTCCCCCATGACAATAATTCTATCATTGCACCCTAATGCTGAAACAACAGTATTAATTGCTGAGAGGTGGTGTAAGTAAAGCTCAGCATCAGACCTGGGAGGAATGTAAGAGCAGGTTAAATAGAAAAATGCGGAGCCAACACGAACTTTGACTGCAACAAATTCAATTCCATGGATGTTATTGAATGGGAATAACTCAGATGAGAAAACAGATTTAACTGCAATCAGAACCCCACCTGCAAAAGATGGGCGGTCCATTCTATAAATAGTGTAATTATCAATGAAAATTTCATGATCATTGACAGAGGAGTTAAGCCAGGTTTCGGTAAACGCGATGGCATCGAAATCAAAAGACGCACTATTAGTATGAATTTGACGCAATTTGCCCAACAAACTGCGAACGTTCTGATAGTGCATGAAAAATGGAACATCAGTTTTTTGGAGCAGGTTCGGTAATTCTTGGATTCGAGTTCGAATCTTTGAGAAGGAACTCATGCATAATTGTATGCTCAGGCCATATTGACGGTTCTAGAGAACTGGATAGTAAAGAATCAAGGAGAAGAATTTTAAAGGATGATATGTTGCGCTTATGTTTAAATGTATATTTAGTCACAACTATATCATCAGGCGAAGTGTTAAGTTTAGAGGAAAGATGTTGTTTAACATCCTCCGTTGTAGCCTCAGGAATAAGACGAGAAACAAATATTGCTTTCCGAGGGACCACTGCTCTAAGCTGAAGTCCCGAGCGAGATCGAGATGGTGGAGCCACTCCTAAAAGAGATCTCGGTCCAAGGGCAGAGGAATTGGCAGCAATGGCTGTAGCAGGAATTGGAGTAGGAATTGGAGCAGGAATTGGAGCAGGAATTGGAGCAGGAATTGGAGCAGGAATTGGCAAGACGTCGTCAGCAACCAGCACACCCGCACTAGGAGCATTCACCGCGTCAGAAGTGACGGCCACAGAAACTGCAGGGATGGGATTGATGCTGTTGGGAAGTTGGGTGCTCGAAGGAAGCACATTGCTCGGTGTAAAGAACTCCGGAGCCACCGTTGGCGGATTTACAGACAACGGCGTGGCATGACTACACGGAAATGCTTCCGATGGATGAAGGTGGGAGGCAGGCGTACCAATCGGATTAGGTTGCAAGAGATTGGTATCATTATGCGGAATTTTCCGTCTAGGCTATTCGCTCAAGAGTTTGAGCCCAAGAAACTGTGATTCAAATGGTACAAATTTCTCATTGAGAGCCACAAATTGTTTCCAGACATCCAGAAACCCAGTTCAAGCCTGTCTCATGAATGTGCGCATTTCGGCCTCAATCTCCCGACAAGCCACACATAACCAAGACAGGCCCATACGTTTCGAGATCAGATCGATTAGCCGGCCAAAATTTTCGCCACCAGCACATTTTATGTGGGCAAAGCAAAATGGGAGAGCAGACAGCAGAGCGAGCCCGACAATCAGCAGCAGCGGCAATAATTCAGAGCAGATGATCCAATGAAGTGCAGAAAACGAGCAGTAAACTCCCCAAAGCAGAGACACAAAAGAATAGTCCACAAAGAGAGAGAGAATAGGCAATCCAGAGAGAGTGAGAGCAACAATGCGAGCAGCAGGCCCGCGGATGTTTCCAGGGGGAGTGTGGGCGATGCAAACGATGATGCCCGAGAGCAGTGCACACCGAAGAAACTATAACGAAAGCAGACTGGTTAAAAAACAATAACAAATTGCCTGCACGAGTCCGATGCGTTACGTTGCGAATATTGTATTTATATTAAACACTTGCTTAAAAACAAAACACTGGTGATTAACACAAAGTAAAATCAAAGTCAAGAGATTCGATGATATATCAAAACAAAGTGACAGCAATGTTGTATGATATTTAAGCAAAGGGCGGAGAATACAGGAGCGAGAAAAAACACTACTGGCTTAAGCAAGAGCTAGAAGCGAATGACAAGCATGCTCAGGTGGCAATCCCTTATCGATATACGAAGATTCAAGTCAATTTCGTAGATTGTCGATTTCATTGGTAAATTTAGTGGCTGTTTTGCCTTTTTGATAGACATTTTCCATTTTTGCCTTGACAACGTCGGATGTTTCCCCGACAATTGTGTCTTGCAATTTCTTTATTACTAATAGTTGTCTCGTTTTGGACTTTTTAGAGAGTTGAGCCAATTATTTTAGACCTTATTACCTCTATTGCTATTGCTTCATATGACCCTTTTTTCATAGCTACCAATTTAACTGCCGTAATGAATCTTTGTAAATGGAGTTTTTTTCCATCAAATTATGGCACAGCATGTGAAATTTCTTTTATGTACGCCCTTTGGGCGGCTGATTCATCGGCCATGGTGCTAGGTTTGTTCTACTGTGTGTTCTACTACACTAGAGTTTTTGTCAGAATTCGTAGAATCCTGATCTGAAGTTTTTGCTAGTTTCAATACAGCCGGATTCGTTATGGTAATTAGATCTTCTCCTATCTCTGGGTTAAAATCTTCTAGCTCTACTGACTCTTCTGGGTCAATGATTCCTTCGATTCTGTTTCTTCATCAGTTTCGAAAGTCAACATTGTGTTTAAGATTGTAGGTATGGATACATCCATATTATACCTTTGTTTAATGGATGTTAGGCTTGATCGTTATTTGATCAATAATTCCGATACCTGAGCCCAGCGTGTCTTGTCTAGTTTTCTTTTTTCATTTATTTGTATACATATATCTTCCATTCTATTTTATTATCTATAAAGACGAACTTGAATAATTGTTGTTTGTCCCAAAATTAGGTGACAATCAGTAACTGTTCTAATTTTAGTATATGGTAGGGTTTCTATGAATTGCGCTTTTTCGACTTTATTGCAACATATCACTGGGCTTGTATCCTCATTATATGTTTGCATATATTCCTGTTCAAAACTATATACGTTTATGAATTCCCTATGGTTGTGGTGGATTTGTATTGCTTGCATACGAAGATTTGAATTTTTATAGTAAATTTGTTCGATCTTATCCGAAATTATACTGACGAATGCAAAAATTATATTATATCAAGATTGTTTATACTGCGGTTACAACAAGGCACACGCATGCCAAGAAAACAAGGAAAAATCTTTTTTTTTATGGAAAGGTATCAAAAATACGTTCTTTTTTTTACATTTTTACAATCTTATACAAATCTGTTAATGTTATCGGCTCTGCTCATATAGCGTTTTGTAATGATTTTATTATGTTTTACATATAATTGCAAAACGAATTGAAGTACGCCAACGATTGTCAAAAATAAGGAGTAAGATGTACAATGATTGAATATCATTTGTATGGTCTATAACTATGGTGTCACTGTTCATCGACGGTTCAAGGGGTGGTCCTATGCCACTCGCACTTTTATTCGTGGCCCAGCTTGTCGCGCTGGCGGGGCCGGTGCTGGTCTTCGCACAGGTTTATGTTTCCTATGCTCTTTGTAGCGCCGTTTATTAAATTTTGGGCACATCACTTTCTAGTTCAATTTTGCACCAGTTCATTGTATTTTTCCCGATCGGTTTCATATATTTGGGAAATCTTTCGAGCACGCGGGCCGTTTCTATGTTTTACTTATTTTTTCCGAACATTTACATGGTCGTGACACCTGTCACGGTCTCCATGTATTCGGTTAAATCATACAATTTGACTGATGAGTTTCTATCGAACCGAAATCATTCGGTTACCGTTTATTACTGCTTGATCTCTGTTCTTAGGGACTAACTTAAAAAAAGGGTGGGGCGAAATTTTGAGATAAACGTTGTTCGGGCCAGCCGCTGAAGAATAACCGTAACTTTAAGCATTATTATTGTATGAGCAGAGAGAGCTGCCTATGTTGTGAAACGTTGACTTTCTGCAGAGCTGCTGCGCTCTCCCGCTAAAGGGGCTCTCTGCCGCCGCCACTTCGGCAATTACTTTGATCTGCTGCCGCCACTTCGGCAATCACTTTGATCTAACGCCGTCGTCTAGTTTTTAGTTCTATGCTAACCCCTCTGCGCATTGGTTGCATATCGATCTCGCATAAATTTTATCTGACCATAGCAAGCAATCGGCTTCCGCTAAGCCACCAAGATTAAATACGAATTATAAAGTTTAACCCAAATTCTCTTTTCATTTTAAAACAAATAGGTGCCAAAAAAGCTTGGCATCTCAAACATTGCTGACCCCGACGTGAAATAAAACCAGTGCTTAATCGCGTTTCGTTAAAACACTTATTAATTATACAATATTTTTGTTGTTGGGTAGTTTAACTACCAACAAATACATTTGGGTGCACGTGGAAAAACAGTTTAAAGTGTAAATTCAGTGAGAGTGCGGCTGGAATATTTATATACAAATTCCGGTACTTTAAGCGTCGAATCTCTCATTCTCTGCGCAGCTGCAGCCGCGGTTCTTGACTTTTCGTGTCTTGCATTCTCGCTCTCGCGTCTATACATCGTCGCTTAAGCGGTATGTCATTTTCCGTTGTTGTGTCGACTTGTGGCTGATTCCAGACTGAGTCTGTATAAGCGTAAAAGTCAGTCATTATATGATCGATTGCACAGGCTTGGCGAATCCTTCGCGGGGAATAAAATCGATAAGTTGACCGCCGCGGAAGTCGAGGTGCGCATTGATATGTTGGCAGAAATTCGAGAGGAATTTAATAAGGCCCATAATGAATTTGAGGCTCTCGATCAAAACGAGATTGGGAGTGAGCTGCGCGAAAGCTTCGATTCTCTGTTCATATCATTGAAAGCTAAGTTGCTGGCTGCTGTTGAATTAAGCCAGTCACACGCCGCTGCCCATTCTACGACTCTGCCAAACCATTCCGGACATAGTACCATCATCATGGCTCACAAGCAGCGACTTCCTGAGCTAAAGGTGCCTACGTTTTCTGGTGGATACGTCGAGTTTTCGGATTTTATGGCCACAGCGACACACGCTAGTAGCGATCAGGTGGGAAAAAACCATTCCTATAATCATGTTAAAAAAACCGTCGAAGCTTCCAACTCTTCCGCCGACCCGTCTGTATGCGTCTTTTGCCACTCAGCGGGCCATGGAATATACTTTTGCAAGATATTCGGAAATCTTTCACCGTTGCTGTGCCACAAAGAAGTGAAGAAGCTTTCCCTATGCTTCAATTGCCTAAAAACGGGGCACCGGACCCGCGCATGCAATATGCGGCGGTAGGCATCATAGTTTGCTGTACATCGATACTATGCTGCCCACAACACTAAGCTGCCCAGGTATTACTCCTCCCGATCTGGCTGCTCAACCAGAAACTCTTTCCATTGCTCAAAATTCTGTTAGCAGCTCGCCTCTACATTCGTCGACCTCTCTTGCTGCCCAAGGTCTTCACTCTGATGTTGTGCATCTGGCTACAGCCGTGGTTCTCGTTAAGAATCGGTCTTGCGTTTTAGTTCCTTGTCGTGCCATCTTAGATTCAGCTTCAGCTTAGGAGAACTCAATCGTTTGCACTCGTGTCTGGGCTGGGCGATACCAGCGATTCTACTGAGGGATCCACCATAAGCATTTCTATGCATTCTCGCACCTCTGCTTACACATCTACGGTTACTGCTCTCATCGCCCCCACGATAAGCGATTGCCAACCAAGTATGGCAGTAAATGTATCCGAGTGGAGTACTCCATCTAACATTTAGCTTGCCGATCCTGCATTTTTCAATCCTCAACGGGTTGATCTCCTCATTAGTGCGAGCGTTTTTTATGATCTCCTCTGCATAGGGCAAGTCAAACTCACCGATGGACTGCCTCTTCTGCAGAAGACCCGGCTTGGGTGGATCGTATCTGGCGCTGGACAGAAGGTATCAAGCTCGGCGCTTTTGGACACGCACAATTGTCCAGATTCGATAGCTGAGATGGATGCAAGGTTGGATAAAGCTCTTCGTACGTTTTGGGAAGTCGAGAATTGTGTGGAGGCTGGGTTGAATACCAAAGAAGAAGACGATTGTGAAGCACATTTCGTAAGCCACCTTTCACGGTTGCCATCCGGGGAGTTTGCAGTTCGTCTGCCACTAAATAACAATACTGATCGTTTAGGAGAATCTTATGCTCAGGCTTATCGACGGTTCATCAGTCTGGAGCGAAAACTGGAGCGTAATCCTACACTCAAGGAGCGGTATTCCGCCTTTATGAGGGAGTACATTGATTTGCATCATATGCACCAAGTCAACCCTGATTCCCGTAGCCTCTGCAAATATTTCTTGCCTCATCACTGTGTCCTAAAGGAGGACAGTACGACGACAAAACTCCGTGTCGTTTTCGATGGATCCGCAGCTACATCAACTGGATATTCTCTAAATGATGTGATGATGACAGGCCCTGTTATTCAGCCTGCATTGTTTAACATATTGATTCGCTTTCGAACATATCCAGTCGCTCTCACTGGGGACATTTGTAAAATGTACCGCTGCGTACGAGTGTCTCCACCCGACAATTTGTATCAGTGCATCCTATGGCGAGATTCCATCGAGTCCGAGGTTCAAGTCTACACATTAGACACCGTCACATACGGGACGAGGGCTGCATCATTTTTAGCGGTCCGCGCAATGCACCAGCTGGCCATCGACGAGGGTGAGTCCTACCCTCTTGGCTCAGCTGCTCTGCGGCAGGAGTTTTACGTGGATGACCTTATTTCGGGCGGTAATTCGGTCGCACAGGTCATGGACAAGATGCACCAAACATCAGCTTTACTGTCCCGTGGTAATTTTAGACTTAGGAAATGGTGCTCCAGTCACCAGGAAGTACTTGAGGGAACCCCTGAAGATGACATAGAGAAGTTCCTAAAGTTTAATGATGGAAGCGACATAGCCAAAACTCTCGGCTTAGCGTGGGACCCTGCTTCGGATCAGCTGCTTCTTGCCTTGTCCGCACTGGACACAAACTCAAAGTCATCAAAGCGGTCGGTTTTATCTACGATTGCGCGGTTCTACGACCCTCTTGGATTGATAAATCCAGTCATTGTCAGGTGCAAAATCTTCCTTCAGCAGCTTTGGAGAGAAAATTTGGATTGGGATGAAAGCCTACCCTCAGCGTTGCATTCAACTTGGATGGACTTGAGAAATAGTTTGGCAAGCATTTCTCGGATCTCATTTCTCCGCTTGGTTATTCGTTCTAGTGTGGCTACAGAAGTTCACGGATTCTGTGATGCCAGCTTAGAAGCATATGGCGCCTGCGTGTATGTCGTGTCCAGGGAAGCCCAGTCTTCGAGCCACGTTTTGTGCGAGTGGCGCCGCTAAAGACTATATCGATTCCTAAGCTGGAATTAAGTGGAGCCCATTTGCTTGCGAAAATCATGCAGAATGTAAAGGACATGGGAATCTTTACAGGTCGGTTCTATTGCTGGTCGGATTCGTCAATAGCATAATCTTGGATTAGGGACGAGCCAGCTAAATTTCAAGTTTTCGTGGCAAATCGAGTGGCATCAATTGAGGAGTTGACGGCAGCCATGGAATGGCGCTATGTTCCCACATCTTTAAATCCTGCTGATATTCTCTCGAGAGCCTCGCTTCCCAACCATCTTATCCAGTCAGAGCTATGGTTTCACGGCCCATCCTTTTTGCTAGGCTCCAAGGATAAGTGGCCTGTATCTCCTGCTAACAACATAGCAACTTTGGAGCTTCGCAAGAGAGTATTGCTAATCACGTCTCCACATGCCGATCTCACGTCCGGATGCAAATTTGCGAATTCATTCTTTCGCATGCAGCGCACATTCGCCTACATGCATAAATTTATACATCGTCTTAGGCATCCAGGACTCACCGTTTCTGATATTCGGCAAGGCAAGATGCGTTTCTAATTCGACACATTCAGCTGGCAAATTTGTGGATGGACATAAAGGAGATTCGGCGCAATGGTCAAGTCATGAAATCCAGTTCTATTAGTTCGCTCAACCCGTTCATCGATCATTCTGGACTACTTAGAGTTGGAGGTCGTCTTGGCAACGTCTTGGATTTGACGCTCAGCATCCGCTCATTCTGCCAAAGGGACATTCCATTACCTTTGCGCTGATAAGATATTATCACGAAAGAAACCTCCATGACGGACCTCGCGCCTTGCTATCCAAAATTCGGCTGGAATATTGGCCCATTGGAGGTATTAAAGCAGTATCAAGGGTCGTCAGCAAGTGTGTGAGATGCTTCAGGACTAGGCCGCGCATGGTTGAACACATCATGGGAGACCTACCTAAGGAACGTTTGGAAGGATCTCGAGCTTTTGAAGTCACTGGAGTAAATTACTGTGGACCTTTTTTCTACCGATCAGAAATCCGCACGAGGCCTCCGATCAAGTGCTACATTAGCGTATTCATATGTTTCACTTCTAAGGCTATACACATGGAGCTCGTAAAGGATTTGACCACCGCATCGTTTCTAGGCGCACTAAAGCGTTTCATCCACTCGAGGAAGGCCAAGTCAAATTTGGTCGGACAATGCGACAAACTTCGTTGGGGCCAAGAACGAGCTTCTGGAGCTAAAGAAGCTTTGTCTGAAGGAGGTCCATGAATCCTGCTTGGCTGACTCGATCGACTGGCGTTTCATCCCATCTCGCTCTCCGCATTTTGGCGGGTTGTGGGAAGCGGCCGTGAAGACCGCAAAATATCACCTGTACCGCTCAGTTGGACCATCTGTGCTTAGCTTCGACGAGCTGCGCACTCTGATCTGTCAGATCACTGCAATTGTTAACTCTCGCCCTTTGCTGTCGCTTTCAGAAAATCCTGATGATTTAGACGTTTTGACTCCTGCTCATCTGCTTTTAGGCGGCCCCTCGAGCCTGACCTAACAAAGCTGAACTATAATCGTCTGGATGGCTGGCAGCGGGTCACCCAACTACAGCAAATATTTTGGAGCCGTTGGCGCGAAGAGTATCTCACTCTTTTGCAAGAGCGCGCGAAGTGGCGTACCCCCGCGCAAAACATCTGCAAGAACGACCTCGTTCTGGTGAAGGACGAAAATCTTTCTCCAATGCGTTGGCCACTGGCTAGAGTGGTCGATGTCGTTATGGGCAAGGACGGAGTGTGTCGCGTCGCTAACCGGAAGACATCCTCAGGAAACATCAGGAGGGCCGTCACTCGGCTATGTTTGCTGCCCCTTAAGGAATCTGTTGAGAGACTAGCTCCTAACGGGGGGATTATGTTCGGGCCAGCCGCTGAAGAATAACCGTAACTTTAAGCATTATTATTGTATGAGCAGAGAGAGCCGCCTATGTTGTGAAACGTTGACTTTCTGCAGAGCTGCTGCGCTCTCCCGCTAAAGGGGCTCTCTGCCGCCGCCACTTCGGCAATTACTTTGATCTGCTGCCGCCACTTCGGCAATCACTTTGATCTAACGCCGTCGTCTAGTTTTTAGTTCTATGCTAACCCCTCTGCGCATTGGTTGCATATCGATCTCGCATAAATTTTATCTGACCATAGCAAGCAATCGGCTTCCGCTAAGCCACCAAGATTAAATACGAATTATAAAGTTTAACCCAAATTCTCTTTTCATTTTAAAACAAATAGGTGCCAAAAAAGCTTGGCTTCTCAAACAAACGTTTTATAGTGAGATCTAACAGGAGTGCGTATACCAAATTTGGTTACTCTAGCCTTAATAGTCTCTGAGATTTGTGAATATCCCCAGATTTTCATCCTTTGCTGGGGCGGAAGGGGGTGTTGCGAAATTTCGAAACAAACTCGTCTCGGTCCGATATATTAGTAGTGTGGATACCAAATTTGGTTACTCTATCTTTTATAGTCTCTGAGATCTAGGCGCTAATGTTTTACTCTAAGCAAAGCCGGCTATGCTACGTGTGTTTTAGAGAGAGACAGGGTGATAAAAAATGAAATTGTTTTCTTGATGCTGGCTATAAATATAAAACGATCCAATTCAGATTCTGCAGTCTAGAAGATATAGTCATTTTCTACGATTCTGCGTTTTCTTGCATCTTTGAAATTGTGGATTCCACAAATTTTCGCCCATTGTGAGGCCGGAAGTGTACGGGGCGAAGTTTTGAAATATAGCAGTGACATATCACAGAAGTCTGGATCCAAAACATCGTTGCTCTAGCTCTTATAGTCTTTGAGCACTAGGCGCAAAAGGGGACGGACAGACGGACAGACGGACGGACGGACAGACAGACAGGGCTCAATCGACTCGGCTATTGATGCAGATCAAGAATATATATACTTAATGGGGTCGGAAACGATTCCTTCTGGACGTTACACACATCCATTTTCACCACAAATCTAATATACCCCAATACTGATTTTGAGTATCGGGTATAAAAATATAAATAACATAAAACAACACAAAGAAGCTGGGCTTGCTTTACATCAACGCTCGGGAAACCTAAGAAGGTTCTAAGAAGGCGGGTAAGGAGAATCAGTCGGTTCACCGTCTTCACGCAGCAGCCGCTGCGAGGATGGGCCCAAGTGAGATGCCACCCTGCCATCGAGGTAAGGTGAAAGCCATCGCTTTCTAAGACGCTCGCTCTACGACCCTCTACATGAAGACGGTAGCTGCCCTCAAGAAGGTCTATCCAGGGGCCAAGCTGTACATCGTGAAATGGGAACATGTCCCTAGCCGACCCAGAGCCATGGGTCTCGGCCAAGCCTGCAGAGCCTGAGAAGATCCTCAGAATACTGCAGGTCTGCAACCCCCACCTTCCTACTGCCGATTGGAAGGTGGCCAAGGCGGAGGATATCCAAGGACAAAGCGCCAGATCAACCTCGTCCTTAATGAGGAGTCCCTAGAGTTCCTCGCAAAGTCGGACGGTGTAGTGGATTATGGCTACACGAAAATTACCATATCCACCTACAAGTCCGATCGGGGCGGGCGTCGGGTGTAGCGTCCGTGGTGTCTGACGATATCTTGGACGACTACGTGTCCGACGAGAGCGACATAGCGACATCGATGTCGGGAAGGAGTTGAAGTCCTCTCAGCAATGTCATTGACGCAACTGCAGATAAAACTCCACCATTGTAAGGACGCATGCGCTGCTCTACTGCTCCTCCTAGCCACGGGTGGAGTCCCTATGTGGGCTCATTAAGAGCCCTGCATCCTCGGAAACCGGATCTGAGGATTCAAGACTATAAGCTATACGTAGCTGACTCCGCAGAATTCTTGCAAGAAGAGAGTTGCACTAATTTTTGCTCCCAAATTTCAGCAATGAAGACCAAACAGCAATGAGCCTCGAAGGCCAGTGGCGTTCACTGAGGATCTGATCCGCATGAGGGTCACTGAGGGTCATGAGCAAACCGAATTCTATCCACACGCGCCCTACTTGCAGACTGCGAGCCCAAGGTGCTAATCGCAGACTGCGAGGCCAAGGACATTGGCCTAATTATGGGGTGCGAAGCATTGGGGAGGCACTGACACAAACGAAAGGGGTGAGTACCTTTTCAGTTACATACTGACCACTCAGATGGTCTTATTAAACTGGAGGAGTGACCCCACCTCTATTATTAAAAACCGCAAGGAGGTCCTGGACCACCCAGAGGAACATTGTATCCTGGAGGGTTCTGAAAGAGCACTCCTTCTCGGACCACAGGTACAGGAAACTGTATTCTCCTTTTAATTACCGAAACCAGGCCACGACTCGTCTTGTTAAGATTTTCAACGACGCCTGCAATAAGGCGCTCGATAAATCCTGCCCCTCTGGTAAGAACAGATGCCGGAAGAAACCTGAGTGGTGTAATCCGAAACTGGGGGAACTCCGGAAAGCCTCCCGGAGACTTTTCTACGAAGCGAAGGATGTGAATGTTGAGGAGAACTGGGCCGAATGCAAGGCCAGTCTGTCAACCTAGAACAAAGAACTTAGGAAAGCCAAACGCACCTCTTGGCGTAAGTTCTGTAGCGAAATCTAGAAACACTCAGATGCTTCGCGCGTGCGCAGAGCTCGACACCCACCCTGGGCTACTTGAAGAACGCCGACCAGTCTTCGACTTCGTCCAGCGATGAGTCGCTAAATCTTCTCCTTAATACCCACTTCCCTGGCTGCGATGAAAACAGACCCAACTACTTCACACCTCCTTTTGTCGTCTCAAATGCCATCCTGAACCTGCTAATCCAGGAGAACATTTCATGGGCGATCAAAAGCTTTAAACCATACAAGTTTGCGGGACCAGACGGCATTATCCCTGCCCAACTGATTCACGCGGGACAAAAAAGCTATCAATCAAAATAATTTACGACAAGATTCTCTCTTCTCCCACGGATGCATCCCTGACACCCTGGCTTCAGACCAAAGCCGTTTTCATTCCCAAGGCAGGCAAGACCTCGCACAGTGCCCTCACAGATTTCATATGAACCATCGCGCGAGTGTTTATGTGATTTTATAGTCCTCGGGAATAGAGTGGCGTCCTCTTGGAGGCATCTTCCAGCGATGCCAGCAGCGGAGCGCCCAGGTATTTTCTCCTTTCCCGTACAAGAGGTGGGCAGTACCAGATAAGATGCTCTAGGGTAGCGTGTGGGCTGAACGCGAAAGGCAAGAAGATCAGCCATGAGTTGTGTGTTCGTACCTTTGCGCTGGAGGAAGCAAATCTTGCAGTTGAATACAATTTTTCGGACTGTGTTACGGGCTCCAAGAATCCAATACTTCTCTCTCAAAGTGTGGAACATAAATTCGACTCCAGCATGTAGAGACGTGACGTTCTGGTGTCTAGCTAGTAAAACATCGACTGGTGATTCCTTTGGAAGAAGTATGGGATGTTTTGCCCCATACGTTACCATCGAATTACCAATGCGTCCTACTACGCGCATTATTCCTTGGTCGTCAGCAAATGGAGTGTAGTGAATCAACTTGTATGTTTGAGAAAGTGGTTGTCCAGTGCTCAGCTGCTTGTACTCCATTTGGAAGAACTCAATCTGAACACGGTTGAATACCATCGAGCGGGGATGTTGACGCTCCATGAAGATAAAAAGGGTCCTTGCAACGAAAACGATGAACGAAGCGAAAGCAATAGCAAATGTCCGCAAGAGATGTGACCAGGTTCATTTCCTTCATCGGAAATGTGTAGATTAACTTGGGGCTTGACCTATACTTCCATCCGTGCAGCGTCCTCAGTCGACAGTGCGATCTTTGCCCTAGCAGTCGGCCAAGTGTGACGTGATTGGAAAAGCCAGGGTGCGCCAGTTGATATTCGACAAGATCCTTTGGTAGAAGTCCGCGTGATGCACAGTCCGCGGGATTGTCCTCAGTGTGAATGTGCTGGCAGCTGCTACGTGGGCAAGCTTCCTGAATATCAGCAGTGCGAGTAAAAACATAAGTACAATTTCTGAGTCTGACCAACACGAAATACAGGAATTTTTTTTTTTTGGGGTGAAATCATTCTTTGGTTTAATGGACGTTGACATGAAATGACTGCATCTTTCTAGAGGCGATGCAATTACTGCACCGTCAAAACGCAGCCCTCTTCCCGCATAACCAACCGAGGGGTGCTGCCGCATGACGCGCAATGCGCAGCCGAACCAAACGCGTACAAATTATTTAATTAAACAAAAGCACAACGCGTATAATGTTATTAAGTATATTTATTGATTACGTTTGGTTAACAATCCCTCAGAAGCATTAGCTAGTTGAGTGATATTAAACGTTGTGGTTATAATTATATCAACTTGGTAGCGGTGGCTAGCCGAATAAGATGAATGAGAATTAATTGATCAAGGGCGAGCCATACGCTGCGCTTTATTTAGATTAAAACTAATCATAAATGAAATTAAAAGCTATCATCGCACCGGCTTAGCGGCCGGTGCTGCCGCGGCTCTGCCGTCACCACAGAACCGTCGTCGCTGTTCCAGGAATTCCGTCGTCGCTGGCAGCTGTTCGGCACCCGTGGGAACTGCTGACTTGTGGGTGGTGTCGGATTGCTGCAGCTGCAGCAGCAGCCAACATTGTTGCGACATATCCACCGCGCCTGTGACTCTGGTCATGGACCTCGATAATGTGCTAGGTCAGCAGACGTCCAGTGTCGGTGGTTAACTACTCCCCCTCTCAAGAGCGACCGCCCTCGGTCGCGCCATAGTTCTGGACTATTTCGGAGACCTGTAGAGGGATGCGACGTCTTCTGACGCATATCACTATTACTATGCTGAGTGATATCGTTAAGGTCTTATTGATGGCAACGCTGTCTCTAACTTCATTGATGAAGTTCAGGTTCTCTTCGCTCAGCCGGTGGATGTACGGTAGTGTCATGTCGTAGCTGCTGATATTTAGACGGGCGGACGCCGCTACGGCTTCGAATGCTGTTTCGGTTTAGGAATCGAGCGTTGTCGACGGTGGCATATGAACGGAACGTGATGAGGTTTGTTCCATGGACCCTTATTGCAGCGCAGTCGTCATAGCTGATGGTGGCGCTACGATTGTTTACGATGATGATGCCGTCGTCAACCACAGTGACAGGGTCGAGGTGGCTTGGTTGCGTCTGATAGTGAGCGATGTCCCCTGAATGGAGACCTTGCGCACAGGTAACGTTCTCCGACCCCTTGCAGAATGTGGCTGTCGCTTATTGGGTGCAATTTGTCGCAGCCATGACCTTCCCATTGCATTCGGCTACCAGGTTGTTTTGTAGCTGGAGTACCAGCCCGTTGTGCGCGACTGGGTAGATGGTGATTTTCCTGCATAGCTTGCTTACAATGGTGAATTGGATTATAAAATTTATGATTTTTCTTTACGATCTATCTTAATATTAGACACTTTCATTAAGTCTGTAATAGAGGTCCCTGTAACTTGATCAGTGAGAATTGATTCGATATCAGTATGGTCTATTATCTCTGAATTAATTACGATAACCTTTTCAAGAGTTTAGGTGAGCATGAGAGCCCCCAATTCGGTTATTTGCATTCTATTGCGCGTAGTGAGCGTCTTGAACAGGTGACCCGTGTCCACCTGTTGGTCTTTTGCGGTCTTTAGAATTTTATTGACTGTGTCCGTGAGTTGGTTTATTTTTTCTTGCGTTCTGGTGTTAATGTTGATTTGTCTATTATTTGCAGTGACTAGCTGCGTCTGTACTCGTTCTATATTCCTAAGGTCGTTTGCGTCTGGTGAACCCGCTACAGCCTTAAGAGCTGTCCCCAGGAAGTCAACGCTTCTTACGCTTCTGTGGTGAATGTCGAGGGCAGTTAGCATGCCTTGTACGTGTCCTGTGTCTATATCCAACATCTTCCCCATGTGGGATTGTGGAAGCCAGTCTGTCATGGATCTGTAGTCGGTGAGGTTAGTCGAATGTCGTAAGTATCCGTACTGGTCCCAAAGCAGTATGTCACCATCCATGATGGGAATATAGTTCGCGTGCGTGTAGTCCGTTACCCGTGCCGTCGTCGTGGTCAAGAGTGAAAGTGTCAGTATTATAAGCCTAAAATGTTATAAGGAAGAAGGGATTAAAATTACAAATTACCGACGGAGGTTGTCCTTGTGGACCACCCTCCCCTTGATGAGGACCGTTGTCCCCAAGTCCGCTTCAACCGTTCTTTCATCACAAAGGGGCGAAAGTTTGTTTCCTAGCCTGTGGTTGGTTTTTACTAGGACTCTTTCGCCAACTTCGATGACCCTGTTCTGTCGGTTTTTATTTATTCTGGCATTTTGCTCGACCTGGGCTTCTTCCATCTTTTTTATAATGCCCTGGATGCATTCCGGCGAAGCGGTGGTTACGAAATCCTTGGGCCTTTGCTCAGTTACCGAATGAATGGAGCTGTTATTTTCGACAGTAGCTTGCAAAATAAGGTCGACCGTGTCTACGATTCCTCTTTGGAGTTTGAGGCACCTGGCTATTTCTAACAGAGTGCTGTGAAACCGTTCCACCTGGCTGTTTGATACGCTGTGGTGTGGTGGACCGTTTACGATGTTAACGTCATAATTTTTCAAAAGAAGAGACCTTATGGTCTCGGCTCATTATCGCAATAGAATTGCGTTGCCTTAGGAAAGACGTTCATCAGTATCAGTAGAGGGGGTCGTAGGTCGTCTATTGTCCGGGATGCAATGGGTTGCACTATTGCGATAGTTTGTCTATGCAGGTGAGGAGGAATTTTTTGTCTGTGGAGAATATGTCAACGTGTAACATCTCTCCGGTCTGTGAGGGAATCGGCATTTGGCCGAGCTCTTGGTTTTTTGGGCGCCCATCGTACTTTGCTCTTGCGCAAACTTTACAGTTTAGGACCACCTCGTTGGCTAATTTAGACATTTAGGGGAAATAATATTCTGTCATTATTTATTTTTTGGTAGCGGTCAATTATTTTTAGGAAATCCGCTTTTACCGAAGGTTCACGAAGTTGCACCTATTTTTATTGTGCCTTCATCAAGACATAAAACTGTCCCTACTTCTCTTTGGACGTTGACATGCAATGACTGCATCTTTCAAGAGGCGATGCAGTTACTGCACCGTCAAGTGGCCCGTGTGACAGGCAAAACGCAGCCCTCCTCCCGCCCAACCGACCGAGGGGCGCTGCCGCATGACGCGCGGTGCGTAGCCGAACCAAACGCGAACATGCAAGAAAGATAGGTATTAGCCTAACATTCGAGGAAAATTAGTACTAAACTTACTAAGAAACTAAGCATGCAATCAAAATACAAATACCACTACATTTACTAATTAATAGAAAGGTGTGTAAGGATTAATAATTTAATAAGACGAAGAGAATTAGTGGTGGATATAATATGGTAGAGGGAATTATAATCCGAGCATAAGACCCTAAACGGTTCATGCAAGGAATAATTCGATCTACAAAGTGGAAGGAAAAACGGTATAAAATTTCTAGTCAGTCTAATAGGAATCGTGAAGTTTATGCGGCTCAACAGATCAGGGCTGTCTATGTCACCCCTGATCAAGTTGTGCATAAATATCACACCAAGCATTTTTCTACGGTTAACTAAGGATGGGAGGTTTACTAATAGTAGTCTACTAGAGTAAGATGGGTGTCTTACACCCGCATCCCAGTTAAGGCCCCGCAGAGCAAAGAGTAAAAAGTTTTTCTGTACTGATTCTATACGGTCCTGGTGTACTTTGTACTGAGGGCACCATACACAGGAGCCGTATTCTAAGATCGGACGAACAAGCGAGGTATAGAGAGTCTTTGTTATATAGGGGTCGTCAAATTCCTTTGACCACCTCTTTATAAACCCAAGCACGCCCATGGCCTTATTTACCATGGTAGAAATGTGTTTGGAAAACTTTAACTTGGGGTCTAACATAACACCCAGATCATCCACCAGGGTAATGCTCTCAAGAGAACCACCAAATAGGCTGTAGGGAGCCAACAAAGGGCTAGAACGATGAAATGTCATAACTTTGCATTTCGAGGCATTAAGGTGTAACAAGTTTGCACAACACCATGACTGAAAGTTATTGCGCAGCCGAACCAAACGCGTACAAATTATTTAATTAAACAAAAGCACAACGCGTATAATGTTATTAAGTATATTTATTGATTACGTTTGGTTAACAATCCCTCAGAAGCATTAGCTAGCTGAGTGATATTAAACGTTGTGGTTATAATTATATCAACTTGGTAGCGGTGGCTAGCCGAATAAGATGAATGAGAATTAATTGATCAAGGGCGAGCCATACGCTGCGCTTTATTTAGATTAAAACTAATCATAAATGAAATTAAAAGCTATCATCGCACCGGCTTAGCGGCCGGTGCTGCCGCGGCTCTGCCGTCACCACAGAACCGTCGTCGCTGTTCCAGGAATTCCGTCGTCGCTGGCAGCTGTTCGGCACCCGTGGGAACTGCTGACTTGTGGGTGGTGTCGGATTGCTGCAGCTGCAGCAGCAGCCAACATTGTTGCGACATATCCACCGCGCCTGTGACTCTGGTCATGGACCTCGATAATGTGCTAGGTCAGCAGACGTCCAGTGTCGGTGGTTAACTACTCCCCCTCTCAAGAGCGACCGCCCTCGGTCGCGCCATAGTTCTGGACTATTTCGGAGACCTGTAGAGGGATGCGACGTCTTCTGACGCATATCACTATTACTATGCTGAGTGATATCGTTAAGGTCTTATTGATGGCAACGCTGTCTCTAACTTCATTGATGAAGTTCAGGTTCTCTTCGCTCAGCCGGTGGATGTACGGTAGTGTCATGTCGTAGCTGCTGATATTTAGACGGGCGGACGCCGCTACGGCTTCGAATGCTGTTTCGGTTTAGGAATCGAGCGTTGTCGACGGTGGCATATGAACGGAACGTGATGAGGTTTGTTCCATGGACCCTTATTGCAGCGCAGTCGTCATAGCTGATGGTGGCGCTACGATTGTTTACGATGATGATGCCGTCGTCAACCACAGTGACAGGGTCGAGGTGGCTTGGTTGCGTCTGATAGTGAGCGATGTCCACTGAATGGAGACCTTGCGCACAGGTAACGTTCTCCGACCCCTTGCAGAATGTGGCTGTCGCTTATTGGGTGCAATTTGTCGCAGCCATGACCTTCCCATTGCATTCGGCTACCAGGTTGTTTTGTAGCTGGAGTACCAGCCCGTTGTGCGCGACTGGGTAGATGGTGATTTTCCTGCATAGCTTGCTTACAATGGTGAATTGGATTATAAAATTTATGATTTTTCTTTACGATCTATCTTAATATTAGACACTTTCATTAAGTCTGTAATAGAGGTCCCTGTAACTTGATCAGTGAGAATTGATTCGATATCAGTATGGTCTATTATCTCTGAATTAATTACGATAACCTTTTCAAGAGTTTAGGTGAGCATGAGAGCCCCCAATTCGGTTATTTGCATTCTATTGCGCGTAGTGAGCGTCTTGAACAGGTGACCCGTGTCCACCTGTTGGTCTTTTGCGGTCTTTAGAATTTTATTGACTGTGTCCGTGAGTTGGTTTATTTTTTCTTGCGTTCTGGTGTTAATGTTGATTTGTCTATTATTTGCAGTGACTAGCTGCGTCTGTACTCGTTCTATATTCCTAAGGTCGTTTGCGTCTGGTGAACCCGCTACAGCCTTAAGAGCTGTCCCCAGGAAGTCAACGCTTCTTACGCTTCTGTGGTGAATGTCGAGGGCAGTTAGCATGCCTTGTACGTGTCCTGTGTCTATATCCAACATCTTCCCCATGTGGGATTGTGGAAGCCAGTCTGTCATGGATCTGTAGTCGGTGAGGTTAGTCGAATGTCGTAAGTATCCGTACTGGTCCCAAAGCAGTATGTCACCATCCATGATGGGAATATAGTTCGCGTGCGTGTAGTCCGTTACCCGTGCCGTCGTCGTGGTCAAGAGTGAAAGTGTCAGTATTATAAGCCTAAAATGTTATAAGGAAGAAGGGATTAAAATTACAAATTACCGACGGAGGTTGTCCTTGTGGACCACCCTCCCCTTGATGAGGACCGTTGTCCCCAAGTCCGCTTCAACCGTTCTTTCATCACAAAGGGGCGAAAGTTTGTTTCCTAGCCTGTGGTTGGTTTTTACTAGGACTCTTTCGCCAACTTCGATGACCCTGTTCTGTCGGTTTTTATTTATTCTGGCATTTTGCTCGACCTGGGCTTCTTCCATCTTTTTTATAATGCCCTGGATGCATTCCGGCGAAGCGGTGGTTACGAAATCCTTGGGCCTTTGCTCAGTTACCGAATGAATGGAGCTGTTATTTTCGACAGTAGCTTGCAAAATAAGGTCGACCGTGTCTACGATTCCTCTTTGGAGTTTGAGGCACCTGGCTATTTCTAACAGAGTGCTGTGAAACCGTTCCACCTGGTTGTTTGATACGCTGTGGTGTGGTGGACCGTTTACGATGTTAACGTCATAATTTTTCAAAAGAAGAGACCTTATGGTCTCGGCTCATTATCGCAATAGAATTGCGTTGCCTTAGGAAAGACGTTCATCAGTATCAGTAGAGGGGGTCGTAGGTCGTCTATTGTCCGGGATGCAATGGGTTGCACTATTGCGATAGTTTGTCTATGCAGGTGAGGAGGAATTTTTTGTCTGTGGAGAATATGTCAACGTGTAACATCTCTCCGGTCTGTGAGGGAATCGGCATTTGGCCGAGCTCTTGGTTTTTTGGGCGCCCATCGTACTTTGCTCTTGCGCAAACTTTACAGTTTAGGACCACCTCGTTGGCTAATTTAGACATTTAGGGGAAATAATACTCTGTCATTATTTATTTTTTGGTAGCGGTCAATTATTTTTAGGAAATCCGCTTTTACCGAAGGTTCACGAAGTTGCACCTATTTTTATTGTGCCTTCATCAAGACATAAAACTGTCCCTACTTCTCTTTGGACGTTGACATGCAATGACTGCATCTTTCAAGAGGCGATGCAGTTACTGCACCGTCAAGTGGCCCGTGTGACAGGCAAAACGCAGCCCTCCTCCCGCCCAACCGACCGAGGGGCGCTGCCGCATGACGCGCGGTGCGTAGCCGAACCAAACGCGAACATGCAAGAAAGATAGGTATTAGCCTAACATTCGAGGAAAATTAGTACTAAACTTACTAAGAAACTAAGCATGCAATCAAAATACAAATACCACTACATTTACTAATTAATAGAAAGGTGTGTAAGGATTAATAATTTAATAAGACGAAGAGAATTAGTGGTGGATATAATATGGTAGAGGGAATTATAATCCGAGCATAAGACCCTAAACGGTTCATGCAAGGAATAATTCGATCTACAAAGTGGAAGGAACAACGGTATAAAATTTCTAGTCAGTCTAATAGGAATCGTGAAGTTTATGCGGCTCAACAGATCAGGGCTGTCTATGTCAACCCTGATCAAGTTGTGCATAAATATCACACCAAGCATTTTTCTACGGTTAACTAAGGATGGGAGGTTTACTAATAGTAGTCTACTAGAGTAAGATGGGAGTCTTACACCCGCATCCCAGTTAAGGCCCCGCAGAGCAAAGAGTAAAAAGTTTTTCTGTACTGATTCTATACGGTGCTGGTGTACTTTGTACTGAGGGCACCATACACAGGAGCCGTATTCTAAGATCGGACGAACAAGCGAGGTATAGAGAGTCTTTGTTATATAGGGGTCGTCAAATTCCTTTGACCACCTTTTTATAAACCCAAGCACGCCCATGGCCTTATTTACCATGGTAGAAGTGTGTTTGGAAAACTTTAACTTGGGGTCTAACATAACACCCAGATCATCCACCAGGGTAATTCTCTCAAGAGAACCACCAAATAGGCTGTAGGGAGCCAACAAAGGGCTAGAACGATGAAATGTAATAACTTTGCATTTCGAGGCATTAAGGTGTAACAAGTTTGCACAACACCATGACTGAAAGTTATTGAGATCGGATTGCAAGCGAGAATGAAAGGAAATGTCCTTCTACTTGACACAGAGTTTAACATCATCCGCATACATAAGTACTCGAGAGTATGTTAATACTGACGGTAAGTCATTAATAAAGAGTGTGAAGAGTAAGGGGCCTAGATGGCTGCCTTGTGGTACTCCCGAAAAAAACCTTTACTGGTAAAGATAGGGAGTTTTTGAAGAGGACTCTTTGAGACCTAGAACAAAGATAGCTAGAAATCCATCTCAGGAGGTTGGGCGGAAACCCTAAAAGGTCAAGTTTATGCGCTAAAAGGGAATGGTTTACAGAGTCGAATGCTTTACTAAAGTCGGTGTAAATAACATCCGTCTGTAAGTTACATTGAAAGCCTTTAATAATGAAAGAGGTAAACTCTAACAAGTTCGTGGTGGTTGATCGCCGCCTTATAAATCCATGCTGAGTTGGAGATATAAGTGACTTGCAGAGATGTTGCAAGTGCGGAGTTAAAACCTTCTCAAACATTTTAGGAATAGCGGATAACTTTGCTATACCTCTCTAATTTTTTGCATCAGACTTGCTACCTTTTTTATGGAGTGGAATTATAAACGATTCCTTCCAGATCGGGGGGAAGCAAGAAGAATCAATGGACAGGGTGAATAGTTTAAGCAAAGGTCCACACAGAGCCTCGGCGCAGTACCTGAGTACACAACCTGGAACCCCGTCTGGACCCGGGGAAAACACCGGCTTAACTAGTCGAAGATCATGAAGTAGGGAACATTCATTTAACAAGGGACTGAAAATGCCGTTCGACCTCGGTAAACCGTATGGGTACGGATGACCAGAGTAGCTTTCCTCAGAATAGGTGGTTTGGAAGAATTGGGCAAAAAGATCGGCAATTGCCTGATCATTATTTGCCGACTTATTACAAAATGATAGCGAGGATGGGTGTGCGACGTTCTACGCTTACTGTTTACGAAGCTGTAATACTGTTTAGGGTCCTGAGAAAAACGTATCCTGCATCGAGATAGGTAGTTCTTATAGCATTGAGCATTAAGAACTGAAAAGTTTGACCGAGCTAATACATAGCGAGAGTGAGAAGTAGGAGAACCCACTTCTTGAAATTTTTTATAAAGTCTTGATTTTAAGTTTTTTAGACTGGATAACTCTTTGGTAAACCAAGGGGGTTTTCCAGATCTAGTCGGACAAGAAAGCGGTACACAAGAATCGAAAAATGTGCCAAGAGCATTGTAAAAAATGTTTGTGCCTTTTATGATATCAGTGCACAAGTACAAAGCGGACCAATCAAAATCCCTAATGAGGTTATTAAGCTTCGCAAGCTCGGCTTTACGAAAGCAGCGGACACGTTCGGGCAGCCTACTCGACCGATCCAATACAGTTGGTCCTATATCTAGCGACACCTCGAAAGTAGGGTGGTAGGCGTCTTCAGGTATAGTGAGCGGAAGGGCTCGGGTTAACAGCACTATGGTCGGATCCGATACAAAGCACAGATCAAGCAATCGACCCAAGGAATTTTTCACATGGTTGACTTGAGACAGGGATAGGTCAAGCAAGCCGTCAACAAAGTCATGTCGTGACATGGGCACTAGGATACTAGACTCGTTTACCGAAGACCAAACAGTTCCTGGCAAGTTGAAGTCACCAAGAACTATCATACGATCTTTATCAGATAGCGAGGAAGAAACAGCGGTTAAAGCGAACAAGTGCTGCTCATAAATTGAAATATCCGAAGAAGGTGGGATATACGAGCAAGTAATGAATATAGCGAAAGCGGGAAGAATCAGTTTTACACACAGGAATTCCAGTTCCTGTTGAACTTGGACTGTGAAGTGTTCCGACGTGAAGTAAGAGTCCACTGCAATTAGAACCCCCCCTGCACGTCGAGACGAACGGTCCTTTCTAAAAGTTGTGTACCGACCTGCCAAAACCTCGGAACTAAGAATGTCCGGCTTTAACCAGGTTTCAGTAAACACAATAACGTGGAAAGCAAATGCAACACTATCCCGGAAAAGAATGCTGAGCTTACTACGCAAGCCTCTTACATTCTGACAGGTTACTAAAAGAGAAGTTAGTTTTTTGGAAAGGTGGAAGCAAGACGGGAAGTTGAGGAAGAGGAAGTTGAGGTTGAGGGTGGCACACTGGAAAGATTTGGAAGGGATATGGGGGGCCTATTCTTCTTCTTAGCCTTAAACTCCTTCACCACCAAATGCTCCGGCCAAAATTTGGCGGAGCAAATGGTGTCAAATTGAGTTGGGGAGATGCTTATCTTAAACGAGGCTATCTCCCTGGCATAAGAGAAGTTAAATTTCTTCACCTTTAAACCCACGGATTTTATTTTGCTTTGAATAAAAGCAATTACATCATTAGATGTGAGGTCAGGGGCCAGCCGTGAAACAAAAACTTGTCGTTTTGGTGGGACTCCCACCAGTGGTTTAGTCACCACAGGCCTAGTACCTGTGGTGGCAATATCCGGAGGTCCGGAACGTCTATTAACTGCTGGGATCGGGATAGACGGGACAACTAGTGAACTTGCGGACACGGACGCTGCAGACGTACTTGGCTGCACATTCTCCGAGGCGATGAATTCGGCTACCGAATCTGCATCGCCAGCAGCTGTCGTTGCCCTTGGAGTGACAAACGAGATCAACTGCTGCACACTTGGAGTGGTCGGAGTCAGTTTTTCGGCGGCGCACGGCTGAGTGACGGTTGGCAATTGCAGATCCCGCGGAGTGACCTTTTTGCGCCTCGGAGACTCATTCAGCAGTTTTAAACCGCTAAACTGAGCCTCCATGGCTAGGAGCCGATCGTATTGGTTTTTAAAACCAACGGTCAGCTCCTTAAAGCCACTCCGCGTCTGCCTCATGAAAGCCACCATGTCTTTCTCCACCGCACGGCATGCCTCGCAACTGTAATGCAAGCCATTACGTTTGGCTATAGCATCACTCACGAGGCCAGAAAATCCAGCGCATTTTGCGTACACTACGCTGTCGCAGAGCCAGCAGGGGACATTCGGCTGATCGTGGGTGATCACAGCGTATTCCATTTTATTATTTATTTATTTACTATTATTTGCAAAACAAATTGGTATCAGACCAATGTGCCAGACAACGCTCAAAGCGGAATTGGTAAAAAAAAAAAGAGAGCAGAGTGGAGAGCGGTTATAGCGAGAGCTACTAAGCAGAGAGCGCTATTGCTCAGAAAGTTTAAAGAGCGAGAGAGAAAGAACAGTTATTGAAGTTGAGGTGATAGCGAGAGAGTGATAAAACAACAAAAGCTACCAGACGAGAGCGGACTGCAATGCTATGTAATGCGTACTCACTCACTGCAACAACACAAACACAAGCACAAGCACAAGCCGACGCCGAAAAATAAAAAGTTAAACAATGTTTTAACACAAATCAAAAGGCATGCACTCGCGTAAATGTACTTGTTTTAGTGGGTCAAGTCCTATGATCCCATCGAATGTAGTCATGGAATCTAATAGGAAGAAGAAGGTGTCGTGGCCAAACATGGGTATCTTGCATTTCTGCGTGATGTTGTTTAACTCACTCACTTTAGTTCTATTTTTACTTTATTTAAAATTGACTTTTTCTTAACACTATCGAAATTCTAACTTTTCAAATCACTTACATGCTTTCTAACTTAGATATATCCAGCGCAGCAGACGTGTTAATATTTGAGCATGTAATTATCCCTCGCCGTGGTCGTCGCGTTGGATGTGCAGGGGCCAGTGAAGAGTATATATGTATATATGTATGTATTTCGCAGCAGTCTTGTTTTTAAAGATGCAATTACCTTTTCTCTCTTTTCCTTTATTTATTTTGTTCTTTGTTTTTTTATTATGTTCTAACACAAACAAAAATTATTATTTTTTGTTTTCTCACTATGTGTTTGAGTTTTCACAAAAAAAAAAATTTGTACACTTTTATTTGTGTTCTTTTTACGTTGGGTGCCCATTATTTAATTACACCAACAGTAATTAAGTCTATTTATTGATTACGTTTGGTTAACAATTCCTCAGAAGCGTTAGCTGGCTGAGTGATATTAAACGTTAGGATTTCATCGTTCGACTGTGAATCTTTTAAAGCGATGATGATGCTATCAGTTATGCATCAGTTGCATGCATCAGATGCTTCAGTTATCATCAAGATTGGGTAGCGGCTGAGAGCATCGACATGCTTCATTCTAGTTCCTGACCGATGTTCCACAGCATAATCGAACTCCTGCAGGAACAAAATCCATCGCGCCACCCTAGTGCATAAGTTTTGTTTCTCCAGCTTTCCCATAGAAAGCATCATTCAAGCAATTCTCAGGTTTATTTTAAGGATTTTTGATAAAGAAAGATGATGGAGGAAGGGTTTTATACAACTAAGAACTACAGAGCTTAGAGGTAGAGGAAATGGGAGAATAACAAATGATATAGCGAGAATAGGAAGTTAGGAATAGAAGTCTATGGAAGCATTTAATATCAGGAGTACGCTTAAGAATCGGTATATCCATCTGAGACTCCTCTGATGTGTCTGAGACTTTTCTGCTATCTCTGAAAGTCATAACTGGCTGTAAATCTTAATGAATGTTTTCTTGACAGGGCTTACCGAAGTTCTTGAACTACCATAAACACGTACTACTATCCAAACTGACATTCGTCGGTATTCGTGGTTGATCTAAAGTCCTCCTACAGACCGAAGGTCTCTGCCTTCCCCAGGATCACATTGACCCGTCCAGCGGTTAGAGTTCTGTCTGCAGCAGTCCTCTGACTATGCTCCAGACTATGCAGGACTCTCTTCAAGAAGGAAGACAGCCACACTGTGAGTGTGGACACTTTTGACCAAAGCATTCGACTCTAACGTTGCTGCGGTCTTGGATCACCGTTCCGCCTCCACCAGTACCTTGTCCATGATTTGTGCCAAAGGTAGCCTCTCCTTTGATCGATTGCTGGGTGTTCCAATCTTCAGACAGTGTCCAAGGCGCAGGTGACCACAATGTAACTATCCGTTTGGTGGTAAGGAATCCCTCGAATTTGTGTTGCAGATGTGAAGGCCCTTCTGGCATTCAATAAAAATAAAACCCACCAAAGAAATCCACAAGCAAAAGAGTTTGTTACTCAAAGAAGTCCGCAAAGGACCACAAATACTCGTAGCTTTCTTTGATAGCCAACTCAAGCAGAGCCCGCGGAAAAGCGTATTTTCCGCAACTATTTATGCAATTTTCTTCAGTCAATTACCTAAACGACATATAAAGGCAGAGTTCTAAGTCATCTGTTTAAGCGTCGTTCTTTTTGGTGATGGGATCATCGTTTTTTGTCGTTCTTTTTGGTGATGGCATCATCGTTGCTCGTCGTCTAGGAATCTTATCTTCATTTGGGATTTTGTGTGGTACACCAACCCACAAAAATGTTTGTGCCTTTTACGACAACAGTGCACAAATACAAAGCGGACCATTCAAAATCCCTAATGAGTTTATTAAGCTTCGCAAACTCGGCTTTACGAAAGCAGCGGCCACGTTCAGGTAGCCTACTCGACCGATCCAATACAGTTGGTCCTATATCTAGCGACACATCGAAAGTAGGTAGGCGTCTTCAGGTAGAGTGAGCGAAAGGCCGCTGGTTAACAGCACTATGGTCGGATCCGATACAAAGCACAGATCAAGCAATCGACCCAAGGAATTTTTTACATGATTGACTTGAGACAGGGACAGGTCAAGCAAGCCGTCAACAAGGTCATATCGTGACATGTGCGCTAGGATACTAGACTCGTTTACCGAAGACCAAACAGTTCATGGCAAGTTGAAGTCACCAAGAACTATCATACGATCTTTATCAGATAGCGAGGAAGAAACAGCGGTTAAAGCGGACAAGTGCTGCTCATAAATTGAAATATCCGAAGAAGGTGGGATATACGAGCAAGTAATGATTATAGCGAAAGCGGGAAGAATCAGTTTTACACACAGGAATTCCAGTTCCTGTTGAACTTGGACTGTGAAGTATTCCAACGTGAAGTAAGAGTCCACTGCAAGAGTCCACCCCCCCTGCACGTCGAGACGAACGGTCCTTTCTAAAAGTTGTGTACCAACCTGCCAAAACCTCGGAACTAAGAATGTCCGGCTTTAACCAGGTTGCGGTAAGCACAATAACGTGGGATGCAAATGCAACACTATCTTGGAAAATAATGCTGAGCTTACTACGCAAGCCTCTAACATTCTGACAGGTTACTAAAAGAGAAGTTAGTTTTTTGAAAGGGTGGAAGCAGGACGGGAAGATGAGGAAGAGGAAGTTGGCACACTGCAATGATTTGTAAGAGTTATGGGGGGCCTATTCTTCTTCTAAGCTTTAAACTCCTTCACAACCAAATGCTCCGGCCAAAATTTGTCAGAGCAAATGGTGTCAAATTGAGCTGGGGAGAGGATTTTCTTAAACGAGGCTATCTCCCTGGCATAAGAGAAGTTAAATTTCTCCACCTCTAAGCCCACGGCTTTTATTTTTCTTTGAATAAAAGCAATTACATCATTAGTTGTGAGGTCAGAGGGCAGCCGCGAATTCCCATCAGTGGTTTAGGCACCACAGGCCTAGTTCCGGAGGTCCGAAACTTCTGATCACTGGTGGGATCGGAATAGATGGGACACCTAGCAAGCTTGCGGATACCACGGACACGGACGCTGCAGACGTACTTGGCTGCACGTTCTCCGAAGCGATGAATTCGGCTACCGAATCTTCATCGCCAGCAGCTGTCGTTGCCCTTGAAGTGGCAAACGAGATCAACAGCTGCACACTTGGAGTAGTCGAAGTCAGTTTTTCGGCCGCGAACGGCTGAGGGACGACAGGCACTTGCAGATCCCGCGGAGAAACCCTTTTACGCATCGGAGACTCATTCAGCAGTTGCAGACTGCCAAGCTGAGACTTCATGGCTAGTAGCCGATCGTACTGCTTTTTAAAGCCAACGGTCAGCTCCTTAAAGCCCTTCCGCGTCTGCCTCATAAAAGCAACCATATCATTCTCCACCGCACGGTATGCCTGGCAACTGTATTGAAACCCATTAAGTTTGACTATAGCATCACTCACGAGGCCAGAAAATCCAGCGCATTTTGCGTGCACTACGCTGTCGCAGAGCCAGCAGGGGACATTCGGCTGATCGTGGCTGATCTGCTTCTACCAAGTTTTTGTGGCGCAGACCACAGCGAATTCCATTTTTATTACTTATTTATTTAAAAATGTACAACAAAAAATTTCAAAACAAATTGGTATCAGACCAATGTGCCAGACAACGCTCAAAGTGGAAAAAGTGGAAAAAAAGAGAGCAGGGAGGAGAGCGGTTAAAGCGAGAGCTACTAAACAGAGAGCGCTATTGCTCAGAAAGTTTAGCCAGCTACTACCGGTGCTTTATAAAGGACTTTTCTCGGATAGCAAAACCTATAACCAGCAATTTAAAGGGAGGAAATGGTAAGATCAGCAAACAGCGATCGAAATTCTTTCCTGTTCACTTTGACGATGTACAAAAACAAGCCTTTGACAAGCTTAGGAACAGTTCTCTACTACGCGGACTTTAACCAACCATTTGACCTAACCAGTGATGCCTCATCTAATGGTATTTTGGCGGTGCTGTACAAAAGAACAGACCAATAACAATGATATCTAGGAACCTGATATATATGTTGGTCATAGTATGAGCACTAGATACTCTTCGCCATTACCTATACGGAAAAAGCGACATAAAAATCTACACAGACCATTAGCCGTTGATTTTTGCAGTTTCCGACAGGAATCCCAACTCAACAATAAAGAGCTGGAAAGCGCGGATTGATGAATGTGGCGCAAAGGTCACAGGTCAAAGGTTACAGACGCCCTGTCGCGACAAAACATTAGTGTTTTAGAGAGCCCGAGTCGGTTAGATGCAGCTAAAATCCACAGTGAGGCCTCGCTTACTCATGAAATCGAAGCTGTTGACAAACCTTTGAACTGCTTCAGGAACCAAATAATCCGGGAAAAGTCAAATACACCTTCAAAGCAGCTTCACATCCTCTTCTCCGAAAAAACACGTCACAAAATTGACTTTGTCAGTTACGACATGCTTCTAGATTTCATCAAGGAAGTATTAAAGCCTGGGGTCGTTGATGCCATCCACTGCATCCTGCCCATACTGGTGTTTGTGGAGAATGACCTGGTTAAAGCCTTCCCGGACACAAAATTCCGGTATTGCACGGCCTTGACGACGGACATCACCAATGACGGAGAGCGAAGGGAAATAGTAGTCACCGAACACAGTCGGGCTCACAGAGCAGCCCAGGAAAACGTGAAGCAGGTGTTGCGCGATTACTACTTTCCAAAAATGGAAAGAATTGCGGCAGAAGTAATAACAAACTGCAGGATATGTCTAGGGCAAAATACGATAGACACCCTAGGAAGCAGGAGTTAGGAGTAACACCAATACCAGCAAGGGTAGGCGAATTAATTCACATTGACATATTCTCCACCGCAGGAAAATATTTTCTCACTGCAGTCGACAAGTCTAAAAATTTGCAGTTACACAGCAAGATCGATGACGTAGGCAGCCTTTACGGTCTTTGTTAAAGAACCAGTTCGACATTGATGAGGCAAATGCCCCCCGGCTACACAGCACATCAGACGGACAGGTGGAACGCTTCCACAGCACCCTACTAGAAATTGCCAGATGCTTAAAACTTCAACGCCAAGTCGATCATACGGCTGAGCTAGGCATTCTAGCGACTATTGAGTACAACCGGACAGTCCACTCGGTCACAAACAGAACACCCGTTGATGTGGTTCATTCAAGCTGTGACCTTGGGGAGGAAAAAATGTTGAGGTTAATGACGGCGCAACAAGAACAGCTTGATAGGAACAACCCAAGCAGACAAAACAGGACGTTCAACGTAGGAGAGAAAGTCCTAGTAAACACAAAAAGGAGGTTAGGAAACAAACTAGCTCCTCTCTGCTCCGAGCGAAAGGTAGAATCAGATTTGGGGACCACTACTCTTATTATTCTCTTCCTCTTATTAAGTAACTAATCCTCACACACCTTTCTAGTAATTAGTAATTGTAGTGGTATTTTTATTTGTATCTTAAAAGCATGCTTAGTTTCTTAGTAAGTGTAGTGCCAATTTTCCTCGAATACTAGTCTTTCAACTATCTTTCCTGCATGTACGCGTTTGGTTCGGCTACGCACAGCATGTCATGCGGCAGCGCCCCTCGGTCGGTTGGGCGGGAGGAGGGCTGCGTTTTGCCTGGGATCCGCGCATAACAGCCTTCTGCTGGTTTAACACGGGCCACTTGACGGTGCAGTAATTGCATCGCCTCTTGAAAGATGCAGTCATTTCATGTCAACGGGAATATACAGCGAGGGTGGTCCACAAAGGCAATTTGAGGTAGATTAGGAGTTAACTTTTTATATGGTATAGTTAATAGGTTTATGTATTTTTTAAAATTTTTCTAGCCCCCTCAACAAGTATTCCTGCCTCCTTTTAATCATACCATGGACAACCCTGACCGACTCCATGCTGACGGACTATTCGCAAGTGGATTAAATCCCGATTGTTGACGGACGGACGGTGATATGGGACGAAACATTCCAAATGCACTACTCGACGAACCTGACGGATTCCGAGCAGTACATTCAAGAAACAATAGAGATGACCGACGTATTTCCTCAAACACACATGAGGAAGATAGGAGTTCTATCTTCTGATTTAGGAGCTCATCACAGACAGGCCAGAAGTCTAAATATTCTTGGGACGGCGCTAAAGGTTTTGCAGGGACACCGGACTTTGACGACTTACAAAAAACGCGGCAGGTTGAGTACAAATTAAGTAAGGCTAACAATAGACAAAACGAGGGGGAACGTTGTGAGTTGCTGCGGACACCGCAACTCTACAGTTATACCCGATACTTAGTCAGTATGCTCTCCTCCGGCAGACGCCGCTAATATTAAACGACACGACAAAGAGTGCGTGCGAGAGAGACAGAAAATCAGTCTGAGCGTGACCTCGGGCGCTGCGTAGCCAGTGCAAATTGATTTGTTCCGTTTGGCTATAAAAATTATCTGATCTGATCCAGATTCAGCAATCTGATAGATATGGTCGTTATCTATGATTCTGCGTTTTTAGTTTTCTCGAATGTGCAATATTGTGGATGCAACAGATTTTCGTCTTTTGTGGGGGCGGAAGGGGGTGGGGCGAAATTCTGAGATATGCGTTTTATAGTGAGATCTAACAGAAGTGCGGATACCAAAATTTGGTTACTCTAGCCTTAATAGTCTCTGAGATTTGTGGATGCCCCAGATTTTCGTCCTTTGCGGGGGCGGAAGGGGGTGTGGCGAAATTTGGACACGAAACGGTCAAGGTCCGATATCTCAGGAGTGTGGATACCAAATTTGGTTGCTCTGACTCTTATAGGTTCTGAGATCCTTGAACTCATATTTTGCAATTGGCAAAACCGACCATGAAACCTGTGTGTTAGAGAGAGACAGAGCGAGAAAGAATGAAATTGTTTTCTTGATTCTGGCTATAATAATTATACGATCTGGTTGAGATCTTCCATTTTAAAACATATTGTTTAAAACATAAACAAACGATTCTGCGTTTTTGGTTTTATCGTATCTTTAAAAATGTGGATGCCACAGATTTTCGTCCTTTGTGGGGGCGGAAGTGGGCGGGGCAAAGTTTTGAAATATTTTTGTAGCAGTGACATATCACAGAAGTCTGGATACAAGACATTGTTGCTCTAGCTCTTATAGTCTTTGAGCACTAGGCGCTGAAGGGGACGGACAGACGGACGGACGGACAGACGGACAGACAGACATGGCTCAATCGACTCGGCTATTGATGCTGATCAAGAATATATATACTTTATGGGGTCGGAAACGATTCCTTCTGAACGTTACACACATCCACTTTTACCACAAATCTAATATACCCCAATACTCATTTTGAGTATCGGGTATAAAAACCATAAATTCGAAAACCCAGGCACAGATTAATGGCCTCACTGCAACCGTCAACCAATGGTAACGCTCTTGCCTTTATACCCACTTTATCAATGATTTTCCAATGGTAATGATTATGGGAAAATCCCTAAGCGGTTACAACACATTCATTATTCTCTACTAGCCCATTATGGAAAACCTTACACACGTTATTATTCCATTCTTAATATTTATTTACTTTAAGCTAATAAATTCCAATAGGTTATACGACATTTCTTTTTATACGTGCTATTCATTTGCACCTCATAGTAACTACATTCTAATTACTGGTAAAGAAAACAAATCAAAACAAACCAAAGTTTTGCGTCTTGCTTTTGCCTACCATAAACGCTATATCGTCTGTATACGAATATGCGCAGAAAACGGAATTGCCAAAACATTATTAGCATTACAATGCTGATAATTCTAGCAAATTCAGTATTCTTATCTTTTTCTTACTCTTCTTTCCTATTCTTGATCATTACGTTTGCTTTTGTTTTTGTTTCTTTTTGTTTTCAAGCTCCAATTTCAATCACTTTACGTTCGGTGGCAATCATATAAATAAACAATTGAATATATGTATAGATACCTTACATGTCTGTTTGTTTTGTATGTACTCACTCTTCATGTCCACCGAAGGACTTCGTCTTGCGATGAGCTTCGATGCTTTCTCCGCTTATGGCACTAATTCAAAAAAAAAAAGATTGATTATTTATATGAGGCACCACTTATTTTACTAATTAGAATCAACTTGCGCGATTAAACCATTATTTGCATTTGTTTGGATTTTCCTCTTTGCGTGCTTCTTTCCCTTATTTTCTTTCTCTTTAATTTCCACGTTGCGCTACTTTCGTTTGGCTTAGGCAAGACAAACCAAAGAGAAAAACAAAAATGCAAGTATGCTTCCGTTGTCAAGTCGACTACGGAATAAGTACTCTATTCTCGAGGCGTAGTCACTCAACACATGCCGTAACTACTCTCGATGGACCCTCAGTTCTCTTAGTCGGGGTTTTCCTCCGCTGCTGAAGATCAGGAAGATTTTTCCGTTATAGGTTCTCTTGCTGTAGCACCCTCTGCAGTATGCTGCTAGTGTATTTGTAGGTGTGGGTTTCACCCAAAGATTGCCCCGTTCTCTGCTTGAAGCGCAAAAGCTCAGACTTAGACGCCGCTGCGGTAGATAATGCACAATGCGTTTTCGCTGGTGTCTTGGTTCTCTGCGCTTTCTTTAAAATCTCAGATCGGGGACACTTGCGCCGGTCAGTCCGATTCTTATGTTTTTATTTTTCTGGGCCACATTAAAGCGCTTTTCCAGGCGCATGCCTTACCTTTGGAAATGGTGCATAAGTTTTAACTGGCTAGTTTCTTCACTAAATGTGTACTCACCCCACAAATATGTATTTGCACTGATTTAACTTGTTTTCACTTGAATTTATTTCCTTTTTATCAATAAAAATTCGCGCGGATTGCCGAGTTTTCCCTGGGCTGTGAGTTTGTACGTCTGCACATTAGAGTGGTTTGAGATGAAAAGAACGATGGTCAGATTTCTGCATTGCTCCATGCTCCCAGTAAGGTCTTAGAGAGAGAGACAGAGAGCGAAGGAGAGAGTAATGTAATTTTTGACATTTCGTCTCGCTTTCTCTTCACTTGCTCCCTTTTACGTTAGGCATACCGTAACCTCTGCTCACTGTTCTCACGTCATTGCCAAAACGTACCCCATGTAGTTTTTTAACTACCTTTTTACATTTTACGTTCAGGCAAACTGTTCATTACACCATCAGGCGAATTCTAGAGCCTTGATCTACGGGATTAGCCTGAAAAAGGACAGTTACTGCCGGATGTCTTTGGCATGGTAAGTTCCCTGTAGGTTTCCCTGTAGGTTTTCTAAAATATAGTGACTGCTGCCAACTTTTTCTCTAACTCTAGATTTAAGCCATTACCGAATGAGTTTAGCATTAATATTTCGTGCAAAATTGCGTTGGCTAAAATTTCGTCGAAATACTTCCTGCCCTATTTGAAAATTTACTGTTCTTTTTCTCAAATTGTACTGTTGCGCATTCTTTTCATACGCTTTCGATATATTCTGTTTGATTGCCTTCCGTAGTATCTTTAGTTGGTCGTTTCTAACTAGCACATTCTCGGATTGCTCGAGGAGATTCAATTTCCTCAGTAAAATAAACTGGGTACCGTGTGTCGTCATATCAAACCCATAAAGAGCATGATACGGTGAACAACCTATTGCTTGATGACGTGCGTTGCGTAGAGCACAACTAATAGGGTGGATAAACTCATCCCATTCTCGTTGATCTTCCCGCAGGCATGCTCGAATAGCCACTATCAACGATCTATTGACTCGCTCAGAAGCATTTGATTGCGGGGAGTATAAGGCGGTGTAAGTATGATTGACTCCTAAGGAAGTCAACCATGAATTCAACTCACCCGACTGAAACTGAGACCCGTTGTCGCTTACCAAAACTTCTGGGACGCCATACATGCAAAATATATGATTCTCCATATATTCTTTAATAACTCCCGCTGTGAACTTTTTCAATGGAACAACCAATGAAATTTATGACCACGTTTACTCCTAGGATATGGACCAAGTATATCTACGTATAGCCTATGGAAGGGACGCTCCGAAGTGACCTGATTTCCCATAGGCGGTTTTAGCGTGACATTTGGGGCTTTCGTAGCTTTACAAACATCGCAATTCCTAATATATTCTCGAACTTGAGCTACCATTTCCGGCCAATAAAAATTTCTTCGAATTAACTCAAGCGTCTTACCCATACCGCCGTGAGCAGTAACAATCGAATCGTGGAATCTCTTAATAACCTCTTGACTCAACCCGACTGGAAGCCATAGTTTCCAGGTATTCTGTTTATTAGATTCACCACCCTCGTCATGTTCTGTACGGATATATACAAACTGATCTATCACTTTAACATCAGGGTAATTTTCCTGGTTTTCTTCAATTTTCACACATAGCTTCTCATAATCTTTGTCCTTAAAGCAAGATGAGTTTAAGTCGAGCCCGGGTCCGATGTGTTGAAGTGCAGCAATATCTGAATAAATTCGCGATAATGCGTCTGGAACGGTATCTAGAGCAAGCCCAATATCTCTCCCTGAAGATCCTTACCATCCAACTTTGTTGATATCACTGGAGTGTACACAATCTGGAGGTGCTGACAGTTCCATGGCTCCTTGTCACATAAAGTGTTTTCGCAAAACAAACTTTATTGATTTAGATCTACATCTCTCGCGTGTTGATTGGTCGTTTCTTTATTCATTACCGAACATAGATGCAACTGTTAACTCGTTTTATAGTTCTATTTACTCCGCCCTTAATACGTTTGTTCCAGATATCACTGTACCTGTATCGTCCAAGCCTCCCTGGTTCTCCAAGTATTTGTCATACTTAAAAAATAATAAATCCCGGCTCTATAAAAAGTACCAGAAGTCGGGCTCCACGTTGGCCTTAGCTCTATACTCCTCCGCTCGCTCTCTGTTCCTTGCCGTCAATAGTCAGTGTTATAATCATTACCTTTCACAATGTAGTAGTAACTTTCGTAGTGATCCTAAAAAATTCTATTCGTTCGTTAATTCTAAGCGCAAGTCAAACGTTTTTCCTCCGTCCCTTCATTACCAGAACAAAACAGAAGCTTCTGCTGTTGGTATTGCAAATTTATTCGCTAACTTTTTCCATACAACGTACTCGTCTCATATTTACAACGCATCCACTCCGTATCCGTACCAGCTACCTCAAGCTAGCAGCATTTTTCTGCCCTTTTTCGAGGAAAGCGTTGTTCTGGAAGGTTTTTCATCTATGGACATATCGTTTTCTGCGGGTCCAGATAAGGTACCAAGTTGCATCTTAAAACACTGTGCCCAGTCCCTTTGCAAACCCTTGACCTTTCTCTTCAACCTCTCCTTGGAACAGTCTTGTCTCCCAGTAATTTGGAATGAGTCCTACATAATTCCGCTCCACAAAAAAGGTTCAAGATCAAACATTGAAAACTATCGTGGTATCGCAAAGCTTTCCGCCATCCCGAAGCTTCTTGAGTTCCTGGTCACCCGGCAACTGCAACATCTTTGTTGCAGCTTGATATCTCCGTCGCAACACGGTTTTTTCAGACATCGTTCAACATCGACTAACCTTCTTGAGTTTTCTAACCTAATCCACCGTGGTTATTAAATTGGCTTGCAGACGGATGTAGTTTTTACGGACTTCAGCAAGGCATTCGATTCTGTGAACCATGCTCTGCTTATTCACAAGCTCTCTTTATTAGGGTTCCCAACGAATCTTCTAGATTGGATTTTGTCCTATCTCTCTAACCGTACTCAACGTGTTTTGTTTTCTAACGTGATGTCAAATACTGTTAATGTTACTTCAGGTGTGCCACAGGGAAGTCATCTGGGCCCGCTTCTGTTTATTTTATTTGTGAACGACCTTCCTCAAGTTATAACATACTCTACTACACTAATGTATGCTGATGATGTCAAAATCTGTCTTTCTTACTCTGATTGGTATTTGCACACACGCCTTCAACTTGATCTAAGTGAACTACTATTGTGGTGTTCAACTAATCTTCTTTTTCTGAACCTTTTCAAATGCAAACTTATGACTTTTTTATTCGTGCACAGTGATTCTACTACTGTCCATAATGGCAATTGTTTGCAGTGCAAAGAAATGTGAATTCGGTGGTGTTATCATTGGTGATTCATTTCTTAGCTGCTGGCTGTGCGACAATTTTGCCCACAAAAAATGTGCTGGTGGTGGATATTTTGGCCGGCTGAATGATCTGATCTCGAAACGCATGGGCCTGTCTTGGTCATGTCTGGCTTGTCGGGAGATTGAGGCCGAAATGCGCACATTTATGAGACAGACTCGAACTGGGTTTCTGGATGTCTGGAAAAAATTTGTGGCTCTCAACGAGAAATTTCTTGCCCTTGAATCACAGTTTCTTGGGCTCAAACTCTTGAGCGAATCGCCTAGACGGAAAATTCCGCATAATGATACCAATCTCTTGCAACCTAATCCGATTGGTACGCCTGCCTCCCACCTTCATCCATCGGAAGCATTTCCGTGTAGTCATGCCACGCCGTTGTCTGTAAATCCGCCAACGGTGACTCCGGAGTTCTTTACACCGAGCAATGTGCTTCCTTCGAGCACCTAACTTCCCAACAGCATCAATCCCATCCCTGCAGTTTCTGTGGCCGTCACTTCTGACGCGGTGAGTGCTCCTAGTGCGGGTGTGCTGGTTGCTGACGACGTCTTGCCAATTCCTGCTCCAATTCCTGCTCCAATTCCTGCTCCAATTCCTACTCCAATTCCTGCTACAGCCATTGCTGCCAATTCCTCTGCCCTTGGACCGAGATCTCTTTTAGGAGTGGCTCCACCATCTCGATCTCGCTCGGGCCTTCAGCTTAGAGCAGTGGTCCCTCGGAAAGCAATATTTGTTTCTCGACTTATTCCTGAGGCTACAACGGAGGATGTTAAACAACATCTTGCCGCTAAACTTAACACTTCGCCTGTTGATATAGTTGTGACTAAATTTACATTTAAACATAAGCGCAACATATCATCCTTTAAAATTCTTCTCCCTGATTCTTTACTATCCAGTTCTCTAGAACCGTCAATATGGCCTGAGCATACAATTGTGCATGAGTTCCTTCCCAAAGATTCGAACTCGAATCCAAGAATTACCGAACCTGCTCCAAAAAACTGATGTACTATTTTTCCATGCACTATCACAACGTTCGCAGTTTTCTGGGAAAATTGCGTCAAATTCATACTAATAGCGCGTCCTTTGATTTCGATGCCATCGCGTTTACCGAAACCTGGCTTAACTCCTCTGTCAATGATCACGAAATTTTCATTGATAGTTACACTATTTATAGAATGGACCGCCCATCTTTTGCAGGTGGGGTTCTGATTGCAGTTAAATCTGTTTTCTCATCTGAGTTATTCCCATTCAATAACATTCATGGAATTGAATTTGTTGCAGTCAAAGTTCGTGTTGGCTCCGCATTTTTCTATTTAACCTGCTCTTACATTCCTCCCAGGTCTGATGCTGAGCTTTACTTACACCACCTTTCAGCAATTAATAATGTTGTTTCTACATTAGGGTGCAATGATCGAATTATTGTCATGGGGGACTTTAACCTCCCATTTCTTTCTTGGCTGCCTTGTAATGACGCTAACCTGTTGTTTCCCAATTGCCATAATGACTTTATCAATGGGTTAACGGATATTTCCCTTGTCCAAATTAATGCCGTTAAAAACATTAGGGACAGACTTCTTGACCTCGTTTTTGTTAACGATGGTTCTCTTGCTACTGTATCTAGAGCAAGCCCAATATCTCTCCCTGAAGATCCTTACCATCCAACTTTGTTGATATCACTGGAGTGTACACAATCTGGAGGTGCTGACAGTTCCATGGCTCCTTGTCACATAAAGTGTTTTCGCAAAACAAACTTTATTGATTTAGATCTACATCTCTCGCGTGTTGATTGGTCGTTTCTTTATTCATTACCGAACATATATGCAACTGTTAACTCGTTTTATAGTTCTATTTACTCCGCCCTAACGGAGCAATATAAAACGAAATATAACTCGGATCAAATCTGTGGTAGATGCTAAATCGGAAACCCCGATATGCAATGATGAGCTTCGCTATCGGTTGAACATCTTAGAAACGTATTTCAAGAATGTTTTAAATGTCCAAGCTAATATTGAAGACCTTAGTCCAAATGATGAAGGACGGGCAGATTTGGAGGATACATACATAGCAATCAAGCTAGCCATAAAGGAAAAAATGGGAGGAGATCTGAACGCCAGCATTGTTGCGCCGGACTACCACCCACCGCCAGGGAAGTCATCGTTACCAAGGTTGTCGCTACCCTCTTTCTACGGAACATATGCAAACTATAAGAATTTCATTCACTCGTTCGAGCAAATTGTTGTGCGTGAGTCTGGATTGTCTAATATAGAAAAGTTTAATTATTTGCTGACCTGCCTCACGGGGCCGGCATTAGATACAATTCAGGCATTCCAGGTTACAAGCGAAAACTATCCGAAGGCCCTAGCAAAACTCAAAAGCCGTTTTGATAATCCTACTCTTATATTTTTAGAAGGTATTGAGGCATTGTTTGCACTACAACCGGTGGAAAGGTCAAACAGTCAGCAGCTTCACAGCCTAGTGGATAAGGCATCCGCTATATTAAGCTCGCTGGAGTCCATCGGCAAACCTGAGAACATGGTTCACGCTATGGTTATATATAATATAATGGAAAAGTGTGATCAGCAAACTCGGAACAAGTGGAAGGAAACGCAGGACTACAAAACTCTGCCAACCTGGCTAGCATGCACACAGCTTTTGGAACGCCACTGTCAGTTTCTCCATTCGTCTGGAAACTCAGCTGCTACTTCGTCACAACGAAAGGCTGAATCCAATAAGTCAAATCGTCATTCTAATCACCAAATAAACTCGTCGTTTGCTATCACTAATCCGTCTTGTACACTTTGTTCTAGTTCTGGCCATAAGATCTCTAATTGCGCTCAGTTCAAGGCTATGAACAGCAACCAACGGTACGACAATGCAAAACGCCTCGGTCTCTGCATCAATTGTCTTGGAAATGGTCATAGAGTGGCGCAATGTTCATCGACTCATCGTTGCCGATCCTGTAATCGGAATCATCATACATCTTTGCATCACTCTCAGCCGCAACAGCCACCCCAATCATCAGCAGGACAATCTTCAACTACTGAACCGGTACTCCAACCAGCGCAACCCTCCTGGCAAACGGCTCATCAAGCTGCTTCACACTCTCATATGGAGATCGCAGCAGATGATCAAATTTTGTTGGCAACAGCTATGGTTTTGGTAAAGGATGCCACAGGTGAATACAAACTCGGTAGAGCGTTGCTTGATTCATGTTCTCAGGTTAATTTTGTAACCGAAACCTTGGCACAAAAGCTTCGCCTTCGTCGTGAAAAACACCACATTGGAATTCGCAGTATAGGAGACTCCCTTACTAGTTTAAAGGCTCGTACGACTACCTCTATTAAGTCACGTACTTCCGGCTATCAGCTCACTCTCCAGTTTGGAATCACATCCCATATTGCCTACCAGCCAGATAGTGAGATCGACATATCGAATTGGAACCTACCAGCTAACACTCCATTGGCTGACGAATCGTTCTATAGGACTAAACGTATTGATTTGTTACTGGGGACCGAAGCCTTCTATGGAGCTCTAGCTGTTGGCCAGATTCGCATTGGTCCAAATCTTCCCACTTTGCAGAAGACTCTTTTTGGTTGGGTTGTTGCTGGGAGGTACCAGCGGCAATATAACAGACAGCCACCATTGTGCTTGGCGACTGTAGAAGAGTCGATCGACAAGAATTTGCAGCAATTATGGAAAGTGGACTCATTTGGCGATCCAAGCGCTAGAATGCTCCCAAATCATCGTCGCTGTGAGGACCATTTCAGGGACACAACACATCAGGATGCCAGTGGGCGGATTGTCGTTCGCTTGCCATTTCAAGAAGATCCAAGTTGTCTTGGAAGTTCCTTCGATACAGCTCGAACTCGATTTTTTGCCATTGAGAGACGTCTCGCTCGTCTACCGGAAATTCGCTCGCAGTATATCTCGTTCATGCAGGAATATGAAAGTCTCGGCCATATGTCCCTCGTACTGAATCCTAACTTGGAAGAACCGCATTATTATATACCCCACCATTTCGTTCTGAAACCAAGCAGTACCTCGACGAAGCTTAGAGTTGTCTTTGACGCCTCTTGCCGTACAACATCTCAAAGGTCACTTAACGATCTACTTTTAGTCGGCCCTACCATTCAGGATGAGTTGTACTTGCAATCGCTGCGGTTCCGCATGCATAGGTTCGTTATCACAGCCGACGTCACAAAAATGTACAGGCAGGTACTTGTGAGTGAGAAGGATAGAAAATTCCAGTACATTTTGTGGCGAGCATCTCCAAATACGGATCTTCAAACCTACCAACTCAATACAGTGACATATGGGACTGCGTCTGCCCCATTTCTCGCAACTCGTAGTTTGCATTACTTGGCTGAGGATTGTAAGGATGCATGGCCATTAGGGGCTGCTGCTGTTAAAACTGCATTTTATGTTGATGACCTTTTGTGTGGGGCTGATGATATAGATACACTCTTCAAACTAAAAACTGAAATCACATCAACTCTCGCTCGTGGTCAGTTTCCATTATGCAAGTGGCATTCAAATCATCCAGGCGTGATGGAAGACGAATCTACCAAGGAATTAAACATTTCAGAAAACTCAGTCAGCAGCATACTCGGCGTAACATGGCATCAACGAAGTGATGCATTTAGTTTCACATTTAATCCAAAGGAAGTCTATCCCACTACCACAAAACGAACAATTTTGTCTACTGCGTCGTCGCTATTCGATCCAATCGGTCTGCTATCACCGTTAGTCATTGTCTCTAAGATCATTCTTCAGGAGTTGTGGCTTTTGAAACTCGACTGGGACGAGTCTGTCCCCCAGAATTTAAGCCACGCATGGAGCAAGTGTTTGGAATCGCTGAATTCACTGTCGTCACTAGCGGTACCTCGTTTTTGTTTGCAGCCTGATACTAGGAGCATTCAAATACATGGATTTTGCGACGCATCGATTCGGGCATACGGCTGCTGTGTTTATGTGCGCACGGAGAATTCGCTTGGACAGGTCACAGTGAAATTGTTCACTTCTAAGTCTAGAGTAGCACCAGTGAAGAAACAGTCTCTTCCGAAGCTTGAACTATGCGGCGCACATCTACTTTCTCAGTTGTATAACAAAGTCAAGGCCATATTCAGTAAACACACTATCACATCTTATTTTTGGAGCGACTCACAGCTCGTATTGCATTGGCTGCAACAACACTCAGTCACCTTATCGACCTTTGTTGGAAATCGAGTGTCCGATATTCAGGATTTAACGTCTGATGGAAAATGGCGCTATGAGCCAACACATCAAAACCCTGCTGATATTCTGTCGCGAGGCTGTAACGTGAGCGAGTTGATTAAGTCTCCATGGTTTTCGGGTCCTACGTTTCTAGTCGAAGATTCACTAAACTGGCCCGCCACTGGTGGAAAACTTGATATTGACATGGACGTGGTTAACTCGGAGAATCGGAAAAGTTTGTTTGCTGCCGTACACGAGACAAATAATATCCTCAACATCTTTGATAATATCAGCTCGTACACTCACAGTCTGCGTCTCATTGCTTGGATGATTAGGTTCATAAGGAGATGTCGGAAGCAATCGACGTTTACCACAACCTCACCGACGCCAGATGAGCTTCGTTTTGCCTCACATTGCCTTATTTGGAACATTCAACAAACTCATTTTGTAGAGGACATCCGTTTACTTCAGAAGCAAAAACCATTAAAAAGCAGCTTAAAGTTTCTTACTCCCTTTTTAGAAGTCGTGAACGGATTCGAACTTATCAAGGTTGGTGGACGTTTGGAATACTCAGACCTACAAGACGGTCAAAAACATCCGTTGCTGCTGCCTAGTCAGTCCAAATTTGTATGGAACTATATTCGCCATTTGCATCTTCGGAACTATCACGCTGGACCTAAAGCCCTAGTCGCTCTCATTCGTTTGGAGTATTGGATCGTTAGCGCCAGAGACTTGGCACGTAGAATTGTTCGCTCCTGTGTACACTGCGTTCGCTACAGACCGAAGCTGCTACAACAACTCATGGGCTCATTACCGCCTACGCGACTCGCTCCGGCTCGACCCTTTGAACGCTGTGGAGTTGACTTTTGTGGACCCATCACAAAACCTACAAAAGCATACATAGCCGTGTTCGTTTGCCTTCTCACCAAGGCCGTTCACATCGAAGTAGTCTCTGATTTGTCAACAAAGGCGTTCTTAAACGCATTTAAACGGATGGGAGGTCGTCGCAAGCTGCCGACAGACATCTTCTGCGATAATGCCACTAACTTTGTAGGGGCATCGAATCAACTGCAGGAACTAAAAAAGTTTATGTTTTTAAAGCAGACCCAAGATGAAATCTATAAATTTTGCGCATCTGACTTTATTAATTTCCATTTTATTCCCCCCAGGGCACCTCATTTCGGAGGCCTTTGGGAAGCGGCAGTCAAGAGTGCAAAGGGGCTGTTAAATCGTACGCTGGCCAACACCAGGTTCACCTTTGAAGAGTTGAGCACTGTCGTCGTCGAGATAAAATCGATCCTCAACTCGCGCCCGCTATCGCCGCTTTCGTCAGACCCAAATGACTATAGCACTCTCACGGCTGGTCATCTCTTGGTTGGCGAATCATTGCGATCACTACCTGAAAGGTCCCTCGAAAATATCAAGCTGTCAAGTATGGACCGCTACGATGCGATTACGGCCGTCAAGCAACGGTTTTGGAAGCAATGGTCTGCTGACTATGTCAACGAATTGCGATCGCGCACGAAGTGGACAGCACCCGAACCTCACCGAGGGCACGTTGGTCATCATCCATGAGGACAACCTGCCACCGCTACGCTGGAAACTAGGCCGAGTGCAGTCTACTGTGCTTGGGAAGGATGGACTTGTACGGGTGGTGCACCTCCGCACTGCAAATGGAACATGTTGCAGGCCAATACACAAGTTGGCAATTTTTCCGGTGGTTTGAAAGCAGTCCGGGGCCAACGGGGCCGGGATGTTCGGTCAAACTCCTTTAAGGAACAAGTATTCAAATGACCCTCGTAAAATAGAGAGCCTACGCTCACTTTTTGTATTTACTCTCACCATAATTGTACAAAATTCACCACAGCATTCTCTCGCTTATGCCCAGTACTCAAGCACTAAGATTTGTAATAAATAGTTATTCCCTAATACTCAACTGGATCGATCGACTTTTCTCTTGCTTGTATAGACTTTGATTCGTTTGCAGAAAAAACTAACACACCCCCATCCGTGAATTAACATTAATGCGGAAAACGCTCCGTGTACAAACAGTAGTAACTTTCGTAGTGATCCTAAAAAATTCTATTCGTTCGTTAATTCTAAGCGCAAGTCAAACGTTTTTCCTCCGTCCCTTCATTACCAGAACAAAACAGAAGCTTCTGCTGTTGGTATTGCAAATTTATTCGCTAACTTTTTCCAAACAACGTACTCGTCTCATATTTACAACGCATCCACTCCGTATCCGTACCAGCTACCTCAAGCTAACAGCATTTTTCTGCCCTTTTTCGAGGAAAGCGTTTTTCTGGAAGGTTTGTCATCTATGGACATATCGTTTTCTGCGGGTCCAGATAGCGAGTACCAAGTTGCATCTTAAAACACTGTGCCCAGTCCCTTTGCAAGCCCTTGACCTTTCTCTTCAACCTCTCCTTGGAACAGTCTTGTCTCCCAGTAATTTGGAATGAGTCCTACATCATTCCGCTTCACAAAAAAGGTTTAAGATCAAACATTGAAAACTATCGTGGTATCGCAAAGCTTTCCGCCATCCCGAAGCTTCTTGAGTTCCTGGTCACCCGGCAACTGCAACATCTTTGTTGCAGCTTGATATCTCCGTCGCAACACGGTTTTTTCAGACATCGTTCAACATCGACTAACCTTCTTGAGTTTTCTAACCTAATCCACCGTGGTTTTCAAATTGGTTTGCAGACGGATGTAATTTTTACGGACTTCAGCAAGGCACTCGATACTGTGAACCATGCTCTGCTTATTCACAAGCTCTCTTTATTAGGGTTTCCAACGAATCTTCTAGATTGGATTTTGTCCTATCTCTCTAACCGTACTCAACGTGTTTTGTTTTCTAACGTGTTGTCAAATACTGTTAATGTTACTTCAGGTGTGCCACAGGGAAGTCATCTGGGCCCGCTTCTGTTTATTTTATTTGTGAATGACCTTCCTCAAGTTATAACATACTCTACTACACTGATGTGTGCTGATGATGTCAAAATCTGTCTTTCTTACTCTGATTGGTATTTGCACACACGCCTTCAACTTGATCTAAGTGAACTACTATTGTGGTGTTCAACTAATCTTCTTTTTCTGAACCTTTTCAAATGCAAACTTATGACATTTTACCTCGCGCTCCTCATTTTGTCCCATATGTTCTAGGAAATCATGTCCTTGAGCGAATTTCGAGTTCAAATGACCTCGGAGTCCTTTTTGATCATAAGATGTGTTTTAACACCCATATAGCTGCAACTGTAAATAAAGCTAAGGGTGTTTTAGCGTTCATCAAGCGTTGGTCCAAGGAGTTTGACGACCCGTACGTTACGAAACAACTGTACATCTCGTTAGTACGTCCTATATTGGAGTATTGTTCTTGTGCGTGGAGCCCGCAGTATAAAGAGCAGCAGGCTGTTATTGAATCCGTGCAAAAGCAATTTTTAATTTTTGCCCTTCGGAACTTTAACTGGGACTCGGGTAGAATCTTGCCACCCTACCGGTCAAGGCTAAATCTTATTGACCTGCCGTCGTTGCACCATCGCAAAATATGCAATATCGTAATGTTCGTGCACAGACTGATAGCAGGTGGAGGAGTACCACCACCTGCAGAACCTCGAAGATAATGTGCAAGGAGCGCAACGAGAAACTTAGCCACTACCTACTGCACCTACCACGAAAAGACTGTAGATTGCTAGTGGGGATACTAACAGGTCACTGTCTGGCTGCTGCACATGCAGCAAAGCTAGGCATCACCAACAGAGACAGTTGTAGGAAATGTGAGGAACCTGGGGCTATCGAAACCCTGGAACATTTCATCTGCAACTGTCCGGCTCTCTCAAGGGCAAGGAGGAGATACCTGGGCGCCCCAGTGTTGGCACCACTGGAAGATGCCTCCAAAAGGACGCCACAGGAACTGCTGGCCTATGCTAAAAACACCTCGATTCTCGGGGACTTTTAAAACCACATTAACACTCCCGCGACGGTTCATACACCCCTCCATCCGGATAACTAAGGGCCATATTGGCCTATGCGTGGCCCCGCTGAGGGCCGTCCGGGTTAACCTAACCTAACCTAATGTTCGTGCACAAGCTCCTTCTTGGGACTGTTGACTCCCAAACTCTCTTGGGTCAGATTGACTTGGCCGTTCCAAGTTAGACCTATGTAGGTCTAATTATGCTGATCATGAACCATTTAGGGTTTTATGCCATAATTATAACTCCCTCTGTCAAACCCTATCCCCTGAACTATCTCTTAAACTAATTGCATGCAATATTTATAATCATTTAAATTTAGCTAACTTTTAACTTATCTTTTTCCGCCTTTAGTAACTAAGTACCATTATTAACAGATAATTTGTTAATTTCATAAATAAATAAATAAATAAATAAATAGGAACGAACCACGCTAAATTTATAGCCTTGCAATCGCATAGCCCACCGAGCTAGTCTACCTTTTAAATTTGGTTGTCGCATTAGCCATACTAAGCTGGCGTGGTCAGTGACTACTTCAAACTCCTGCAACTCCAAGTAACAACGGAATCGTTCTATTGCCTCAAGAGCTGCTAGACACTCTCGTTCCGTAACGCTATAGTTACGTGGCGCACTATTGAGTTTTTGGACATAAATGCCACTGGGTTCTCTATTCCCTCGTCTGATATCCGTCCGCTCTAATGCCATAGTCACTAGCATCACAATGAACATAAAATTTCTTCTGAAGTCTGGATTAATTAAGACTGGTACCGAGGTCAATAAATGTTTTAGCTTAGCAAATGCGCCATGCGAAGCTGCCGTCCATTCAAACTTCTTCATTTTTACGTTTGAGAAGTTTCCTATGAATCTTCGGTACCAACCAACCAATCCTAGAAACCCTCGGTCTTGCTTTCGTATTTTTGGAGCTGGCCAGTTCCGAATGGATGCAATTTTCCGGGGATCTGTTGCAATACCACCATGTCCTATTACAAACCCAAGATATGGCACTTCCGTAACACAAAACTTGGTCTTAGCTATATTCAACGTCAAATTGGCTTTCCTAAAGTGTTCAGCTAATTGGATCGGCGTTGATCGATGGTGATAATCGAAATCTTCTGAAACAATGCACAAATCATAGAGATAACAAAAGACCCAATATTTCAGCTCTGGAGGGATCAATTCATCCATCAGGCGACACATAGTCTGAGGAGCGTTACAAAGTCCAAAGGGCATTACGGTAAACTGATATAGGGGTCGCCCCGGTACGGTAAAAGCTGTAATGGCCTTAGATTTTTCCCAAACTTGCGGCATGCGTAAAGTCGATCTCTTCGTTCTGCACTGCAACGAAGCTAATTTATTATGCAAGATTTTATCTCGCACTCTTAGATAGTTTTCATAACGTTCGTGGCACGGTCGAATTGGACTTAAGCTCGTGATACTTTGGTCAATTTTATGATTTTCGTACATCTGGGTATTTTCCGACGTATTGTTTTGTAAAAATTGTCGAGCTGGCTGGGCTGCCAGAAGATTTGTTTGCGTAATCGGAACCTTTTCTTCGGGGCCACCCTACTGTTGTCGGCAGATGGTCCCTTTCGGAAGTTTTCCGATTTTTTCAGGCAAGCGGAACATTGTGGTTTATAAACGTTTTTAGCTAGGCAGCCATAGCAAAATATGCTTCGAGGCTGTAAGCACAAGTCCCACCCGTGACCTGCCTGATCGCAGTTCCAACAGGTAAACTTCTTAGACGAAAAGTTAATGGCATGTATTTCATCGTCCGTTTCGTCCTTTCCCATCGCAGAGGCAGCTTCCCCTAAACCGGCTATTGTTTGCTTGTAAGGTTTCTGAGCTGTGCTTCCTCGAAACCCCTGCTCTTTCCAAAGATTCTCTCGCAAGTGCACTAACTGCCTTAGATGCGCTACTAATGATACAGTTACATAAAAAAGAGCCTGACGAAACTCGAGTACCAAATTTCTTTTTAATTGCTGTATTAGCCTATACTCATCTAAAGGAATAGTCAGTCGAGACACAAGAGTCACGATGTCGTCGTAAAAGACATCAAACAGTTCTCCCTCTTTTTGCTTCCTCGCTCGAACTTCTTCCAGAATGCTGTCATCGTTCTTGTGATCCTGTTATTGACTCTTTAGGGCTTCGCAAAACTCTTCCCATTCTATCCTATTAATCTCTTTATGATAGCACCAATACCACTCTCTGGCTTTACCACATAGGACGATGTGCAAATTCTTGCATAAAATACTAAAATCGTTCTTCAAACTATCCTCCGTCAGTGCTCGGAGTCGATAAAGAAACTCTTGCACTGTGGGACCTTTGATTGAACCATTAAACTTTACGTTCCAACTTTGGATAACTTGTGCCACTTTCTCAGGACGCAGGACTAATCCCGCATTCGATTGGGATCGAGTTGACGTCTGATCTCGCACTATTGGGGACTGCGAACTCCCAACCGAACTTTGATCTATAAATTTTGCAAATTTTTCGTTTCCCTCTAAATTGGTTTGCACCTGTAAGGTAGCAAACTTTCGGTCTATTAAATTTTCCATCATACTAAGTATCTGCTCATAATCCAAACTGTTCTGGGTCGGAGATCTATTGGAACAGTTCGAAGAATTTACCAAGCCGGATCTTACTTGTGTCTGCTTTCTTGAAGGCCGACCTTTTCGCGTGGTATTGATACTACTGGTCATAGCTGGGCTATGAGTAACGGTTGTATTCAAAGCTGGACCCTTGCTGCCGGTTGATGGACCTGACACTTCATTTCTCTTTCTAGATTTGCTACGCGTATGATGTGCTTTCGGAGTAGCCCTCTTGGTGACTGAAACTGTTGCTGGTTGTGGACGTTGACCTACCATTGCGTCATCGTAATTAAATCTCTCGGATGACATAATTGATTGCATACCGGACACTCTTTTTTTGTTTTGATGTAGGTTCGCAGACATTTTTCATGGAATTGATGCTTACAGTTGGTAATAGTTAGGTTTTCTATAGCGAGCATCTCAAACAAACAAATTCTGCATTGTTCGGGAGCCAAAGCGCCTGCGTTTTCGCGCAGTAATTGTTGTTTTATTTGAATAATTTGTAAGATTTTATAAGTTTTCCTATAGATGTTCAAACATGAACATATTATCGTCGAAATCATGCCACTTTCGGCCCCTTGCAGAATTTTCAAACATAAACATATTATTGTACACATTCACTCATGTATCCAAAAAATGGATCTCTAAAGAAATCACATGAAGTAGATAAGTAATGACAGTTCGGGTGTAAACAAAGATATGTAGCCCATCAAAAGATACTAGAACAAAACTCAAGTGGGGAAAACACTTAACCAATGCATTCTTAAAATAACACTACATTAGTGCAAGCATTCACTCAAAAAGACACCCGCAGTAAAATGTATCCTTTGCGTAGGTCTAACGATAATTATAGAATACAAAATTGTACCTCCTACCTCATTGTCAAATCACATATAAGGCTCTGATTTTAAGAATAAAATTTAGTTTGAATTTACAACTCAACTCGCAAATGTCTAGACTTTTCTTTTAAGGTCTTAACATTTTGGTCCTTCGAGACTCTCCGTTTTTTCCCCCCTGTGGTAAGAGCACGGAGTTAAACCAGCTCCTTTGAGACTGAACAAGTGTCTAGTTCACTGACAGCTAAAGGTAGCAAAATAAAAAATTCTGATTTCACTCCTATAGGAAGGAACAGAGTATATAAAAAAGTTAATGAAACTGAAGTTTCAATCAATAATTTTGAAAAATACGAGCTAAACAGGCTGTATTTTTAATAGATAACTGGGTATATCTATTGTGATCGGAGAATACAAAAAAATAAAAATTAATGAAACGGAAGTTTCAATAAATATTTTGGAAAAATACGAGCTGAACAGGCTGTATTTTAATAGATAACGAAAGATGTATCTATTGTAATTGAAAAATAAAAATTTTTCGCGACTGTGGCGTTTTTGAGGCCGGAACATCGAAAGAAAAAAATAATAGTCCGAAACATCGAAATTTCTTAATGGCTAGAAATTGAAAAAAAAGGTGGCAAATAACTGTGACTGTGAAAAAAAAAAATTAATTGGTTTGTGTGTGCCCACTGTGCCAGCAACAATAACTGCAGCGACATCAGCAGCAGCGACATCAGCGACAGCGACTTCAGCAGCATCGACATCAGCAGCAGTAACAACAACAGCAGAAGTAGAATTCATCAGCTAAGTCTCATATCTCAATTTGTTCTTAGGCCTAATTAAGTAAAAAATTAAAGTAAGATGTTATCAGTACAAATAATTAAGCTATTAGAGGCTCAAGCCGCGATAGCTAATAAATAAGGAAGATTGAAGCTGGTCATTTGACCAGCGATGTAATCCATTGGTTATTAGACCTTAAGAAAAAAGTTACAGGCAATAATTCTGCACTGTTAGCATATGGAGTAGTCGATCATGACTTATTTAAGAGACAGCAGCTCGAAAAAATTATTAAAATTTATAGAGGACATACATAAAAAGTATGTAGAGTCAAAAAAAAAATAATGAAACCCTAACGAAAGGGAAGGTAGAAATAACAAAGTTACAATCAGTGGAGACTGGAACTTTGAAGGAAGACATATACCCCAAAATTGACAATAGCATTGAAAAAGTATCTGAGGAAATCAACAGAATAGTGGAAACCCTGAAGACGTATTTAGAGCAAACCATGCAGAGGTTTGATCAGGCTAAAATGGGAGAGTGTAGCATGAGAAAGGAAAAAATTGAGTTCCTCAGTAAAAAACTGAGCTCAAAAATTGAGGAGTTTAATCATAGCTCATAATCAAACAAACGACAGCTTCAACGAGCAGATCGTCGAGTTGGACCTTGATATTCAAAGCATGTTAAGCAACCTAGAAGTAAGGATGCAAACCGTAGCTGAGGGAAACAGCATGGATACTAAAAGGGCAACGATAAAAAAGAAGATATCGATTTGCCTGATCTTCCGAAAGTGGAAGTACCCACATTCTCGGGCGAAGAAAAAGAGTGGGACGGCTTTTCACAAATATTTTGTGAATTAATTCATAACAGAGATAGGCTAAGTACACCTCTAAAATTCAATTATTTGAAAATCGCGATAAAGGGTGAGGCACGGAGTATGGTAGCTCACCTTTTAACTGGGCCGCTGGAGAATTATAATGCCACTTGGGAATTGCTGACCAAGCGGTATGAAAATAAAATAAACATTTTTTCGGATCAGCTGAATCGTTTACTAGACCTACCAATGCTAGATCACGATTCAGCGAAACATATTAAATGGTTTTCTAAGTTTATAAATGAGTCAATACATATAATCAAATTAAAGTCACAATTAACAGAAGAAGTTGATGTAATTTTTGCGCACATAGTGTTGGAAAAATTCAACAAAGATGCCTTGAAAGTCATATTAAAAGAGATCTAAGCATTGCCAGATGTAATGGAATTTTTAGAACAACGGTACACTTCTCTTTACACGTCGCAGGATAAAAAGTGGAAACCGATGAAAAAAGTAGTGCAATATGGCAAAATAAAAGAAAATTGTCCGTTATGTAAAATGGCAGGACATACCATAATTCACTGCTATAAGTTTAAGGGAATGAGTCCGATATTTAGAGGCCAGTTTATTAAGAAACAGCGCCTTTGCACAAAATTCTGTAGGCATGATATGTATAAGAAATGCTTATCTGAAACCTCATCATACGATGCTCCATATTCCCTACGAAAAGAGGGAAAACGTTAACACTTGCTTGACAAAAGAACAAGCGTTCAAGGAATAGTGGCTATCAAAACCTTAGAGCTCTCATTGATTGTGGGTCGCAATGTACCATAATTTCAGAAGAAGCTGCGCAAATATTAAACTTAGTACGAACGAGGGGGAACGTTTGAGTTGCTGCGTACAACGCAACTCTACATTTATACCCGATACTTAGTCAGTATGGCTCTCCTCCGGCAGACGCCGCGAATATTAAACGACACGACAAAGAATGCGTGCGAGAGAGACAGAAAATCAGTCTGAGCGTGACGTCGGGCGCTGCGTAGCCAGTGCAAATTGATTTGTTCCCTTTGGCTATAAAAATGATCTGATCTGATCCAGATTCAGCAATCTTATAGATATGGTCGTTATCTATGATTCTGCGTTTTTAGTTTTCTCGAATCTGCAATATTGTGGATGCAACAGATTTTCGTCCTTTGTGGGGGCGGAAGGGGGTGGGGCAAAATTTTGAGATACATATACGTTTTATAGTGAGATCTAACAGGAGTGCGGATACTAAATTTGGTTACTCTAGCGTTAATAGTCTCTGAGATTTGTGGATGCCTCAGATTTTCGTCCTTTGCGGGGGCGGAAGGGGGTGTGGCGAAATTTTGACACAAAACGGTCAAGGTCAGATATCACAGGAGTGTGGATACCAAATTTGGTTGCTCTGGCTCTTATAGGTTCTGAGATCCTTGAACTCATATTTTGCAATTGGCAAAACCGACCATGAAACCTGTGTGTTAGAGAGAGACAGAGCGAGAAAGAATGAAATTGTTTTCTTGATTCTGGCTATAATAATTATACGATCTGGTTCAGATTTTGCACTCTCGAAGATATAGTCATCTTCTACGATTCTGCGTTTTCTTGTATCTTTGAAATTGTGGATTCCACAAATTTTCGCCCATTGTGGGGCCGGAAGTGTACGGGGCGAAATTTTGAAATATACTTGTAGCAGTGACATATCACAGAAGTCCGGATATAAAACGTCGTTGCTCTAGCTCTTATAGTCTTTGAGCACTAGGCGCTGATAGGAACGGACAGACGGACAGACATACAGGGCTCAATCGACTCGGCTATTGATGCTGATCAAGAATATATATACTTTATGGGGTCGGAAACGATTCCTTCTGGACGTTACACACATCCACTTTTATCACAAATCTAATATACCCCAATACTCATTTTGAGTATCGAGTATAAAAATAAATAAATTGGTTTTTGTGCAGCAACAATAACTGCAGCGACATCAGCAGAAGCGACATCAGCGACAGCGACTTCAGCAGCATCGACATCAGCAGCAGTGACAATAGCTGCAGCGACATAAGCAGAGGCAACACCAGCAGCAGCGACAACGGTATCAGCAGCAGCGACTTCAGCAGCAGTAACAACAACAGCAGAAGCAGAATTCATCAGCTAAGTCAGATATTTACAATTTTTTTACGCCTTATTAAGTATCAAATTAAAGTAAGATGTTATCAGAACAAATAATTAAGCTAATAGAGGCTCAAGCCGCGATAGAAAATAAATTAAGAAGATTGAAGCTGGTCATTTGACCAGCGATGTAATCCAAGGGCTAGGAGACCTTAAGAACAAAGTTACAGGAAATAATTCTGCACTGTTAGCATATGGAGTAGTCGATCATGACTACTATAAGAGACAGCAGTACGAAAAAATGATTAAAAATATAGAGGACACACATAAAAAGTATGTAGAGTCAAAAAATAATGAAACCCTAACGCAAGGGAAGGTAGAAATAACAAAGTTACAATCAGTGGAGACTGGAACTTTGAAGGAAGACATAGAGCCCAAAATTTACAATATCATAGAAAAAGTGTCTGAGGAAATCAACAGAATAGTGGAAACCCTGAAGACGTATTTAGAGCAAACCATGTAGAGGTTTGATCAGGCTAAAATGGGAGAGTGTAGAATGAGAAAGGAAAAAATTGAGTTCCTCAGTAAAAAACTGAGCTCAAAAATTAAGCAGTTTTATCATAGCTATGAAACAAACGACAGCTTCAACGAGCAGATTGGCGAGTTGGACTTTGATATTCAAAGCATGTTAAGCAACCTGAGGGAAACAGCATGGATACTAAAAGGGCAACGATAAAAAAAGAAGATATCGATTTGCCTGATCTTCCGAAAGTGGAAGTACCCACATTCTCGGGCGAAGAAAAAGAGTGGGACGGCTTTTCACAAATATTTTGTGAATTAATTCATAACAGAGATAGTCTAAGTACACCTCTAAAATTCAATTATTTGAAAATCGCGATAAAGGGTGAGGCACGGAGTATGGTAGCTCACCTTTTAACTGGGCCGCTGGAGCATTATGATGCCGCTTGGGAATTGCTGACCAAGCGGTATGAAAATAAAATAAAAATTTTTTCGGATCAGCTGAATCGTTTACTAGACCTACCAATGCTAGATCACGATTCAGCGACACATATTAAATGGTTTTCTGATTCTATAAATGAGTCAATACATTTAATCAAATTAAAGTCACAACTAACAGAAGAAGTGATTTTCGCGCACATAGTGTTGGAAAAATTCAACAAAGATGCCTTGAAAGTCATATAAAAAGAGATCTAAGCATTGCCAGATGTAATGGAATTTTTAGAACAACGGTACACTTCTCTTTACACGTCGCAGGATAAAAAGTGGAAACCGATGAAAAAAGTAGTGCAATATGGCAAAATAAAAGAAAATGGTCCACTATGTAAAATGGCAGGACATACCATAATTCACTGCTATAAGTTTAAGGGAATGAGTCCGATAGATAAAGGCCAGTTTATTAAAAAACAGCGCCCTTGCACAAAATGCTGTAGGCATGATATGAATAAGAAATGCTTATCTGAAATTTGATGTGGGATTTGTGAAAAACCTCATCATACGATGCTCCATATTCCCTACGAAAAGAGGGAAAATGTTAACACTTGCTTGACAAAAGAACAAGCGTTCTTAGCCACAGCACTTATAAAAGTAAGGTCAAGGAATGGTGGCTATCAAAACCTTAGAGCTCTCATTGATTGTGGGTCGCAATGTACCATAATTTCAAAAGAAGCTGCGCAAATATTAAACTTAGTACGAAAAAGAGCGAACACCGAGGTAAGTGGAGTGTCATCTACAGACTCTTGTACTTCAAAGTACAAAATTACTTTATCGGTAAGAACTCGTGATTATAATAAAGGTCCTCTAAATATTGAAGCAATTATTCTTCCGAAATTGATGAAAGCTTTACCATTAAAGTCTTTCAATATTGGCAAAACTTAGTGGCAAGATTATGTGCTGGCAGACCCTAACTTTAACAAACCAAGTAGGGTAGATGTAATAATTGGGATAGATTCGTATACCCATATTTTAAAAGACAACTGTCTCTGTTTGTGATGCCTAGCTTTGTTGCATGCGCCGCAGCCAGACAATGGCCCGTTAATATTCCCACTAATAATCTGCAGTCCTTCCGTGGTAGGTGCAGCAGGTAGTGGCTGAGTTTATCTTTGCGGTCCTTGCACATAATTTTCGAGGTTCTGCAGGTGGTGGTACTCCTCCACCTACTTTCGGTTTGTGATCCGGCCTGCTTTTCTAGATCGCTTTGCAGCGTTCTAAGGGAGACAGGCACGTTCTCGGTTCTCGTATTCGCCAGCCCGACGCCTTCCTTAGCTAGTACGTCCGCCGCTTCGTTTCCTTCGATGCCCTGGTGGCTGGGAACCCAGTAGATCCGCACTGACTTTGTCGTGCTTAGGGTATCTAGTGCCTCCCTGCTCGCCAAGACACTTCTGGAACTGACCGCGAACGACTGCATGGATCTTATCGCCGCTTGGCTGTCGACGAATAGGTTGACCGCATCGTGTGCTCTTTCTGCTGCTTTCCTGATGGAAAAAAACCTCTGCCTGGAATATGCTGCAATGGTCCGGTAGCTTATATGACAGCCTTATCTCAGGGTCTGTACAGTATAGGCCCGCTCCTACTCCTCCGTCCATCTTGGAGCCGTCCGTATATATATTGAGGTGCTCAGTTTGGTCTCTTCCGATTTTCCAGTCTTCAGGTCCCAAAGATGCGGTTGTTTTTACGTCGAGGCATGTTTGGGGGGTCATGTAATCAGTTGAACTGGTCATTTCTCTTCCAATTGAACTATTCCCGTATCCTTGTGGCGACAGATTTCCTGAAGCGATGAGGCGTTGTGCTGCCTTTCCTGCAGTCAAACGAGCGTGGATGTCTAGGGGTTGATCTTCGGGGGGGTCCATATCGGTACCTTGTACCTCTTGGTAAAGGGGATGAGGTCCGTCTTGTCCGCGTTGATACTGAGTCCTACTTCTTCCGCCCACTCGCGTATCTCCCTGAGTGTACGTTCCATTAATGAGCTGAGGGTCGATGGGCAAACACCCGTAATAAGTATGCTTATGTCGTCCGCATAGGCTGTTATTATTGGGGCCTTCCTTTCGTATCTCTTGATGAGGTCGTCGACCACCAGATTCCACAGGAGGGGCGACAGGACTCCACCCTGGGGTGTGCCTCTGTGTGCCTCTTTTACCATGGAAGCGGTGCCTCACTCTGATTGCACCCGTCTGCAACCTAGGAGGTTCCTTACCCACAGGTTGATTGCTGGGTATGTATTAGTCGCTACCAGGCGATTTGTTATTGCTTTCGTAGCCACGTTGTTAAATGCTGCGGAGATGTCCACGAATACTCCCAGTGCATACTTTTTATTGTGAAGGGCTTTCTCAATGGTAGCTACTACCGAGTGTAGTGCGGTCTCCACCGATTTACCTTTAGTATAGGCATGCTGGTTGGTTGACATCAGTCCCCCTACCTCATTCCTGATGTATAAGTCCAGCAGCTTTTCTAGTGTTTTTAATATAAAGGAGGTAAGGCTTATCGGTCTATAGTCCTTGGGACTCGCATGGCTGCACTTTCCTGCCTTTGGGAGGAAGACAACTCTCGAGGTTCTCCATTGGATAGGGATATAGCCTGTACTTAGACAAGGTGTGAATATTGCGGAGAGCCATGGGGTAATCGCGTCTTTGGTCACCTGCTGGGAATACCCCGTCAAGTCCTGGTACTTTTGTGCCCGCAAAGGAGTCTATTGCCCAGTGGATTCGCTTAGTGGTTAACAGATCTGTTGGGGGGTGTTGTTCCTCGGTTGCTAGGTCCTGGTGCTCTTTGGCATCAGCGACCTCGGTGCAACCAGGGAAATGTTCCTCCATTAGTGCTGTTAGGGCTTCATCACTGCCCTCTTTCCACTGTCCGTCATCTAGCTTTAATTGGCTTTGTATGGTAGGCTGCTTAGAGAGCAGCTTCCGAAGCCGTGCGGTTTCTGGTACTTTCTCAATGTTGGAGCAGAAGGTCCTCCACGAGTTCCGTTGTGCTTTGCGTACTTCCTTCTTGTAGCTCCTAAGTAGGAGTCTGTATTACTCATAGACGATCCCTTCGTTCGCTTGTTTGGCGATCTTAAAGAATTCCTTGAGGTTGTCCCTTTGAAGAGAGAGATCCCGGCTCCACCAGAGTGGCTTGGACCTCTTCTTCGTCCTCGGGGTTTGCACGATGTGTGGTAGGCGTCCAGTAACGCGTTGGATAGGGTCTCTAGAGACTTCTCTATGTCCTCCGCGGATTTCACTGTGCCCGGACTCGCGAGCTTCGAAGTAACTGTCTTTTTAAATTTTCCCAGTTTGTATTCCGGGGGTTTCTATAGACTGTAACCTTCGAAGAATGTTTGAAGTCGCACTTAAACTGAATGTACTTGTGATCTGAGAAGGAGGGTTTTTCGAGGACCCTCCAGCTAGATACCGTAGTACTGTTGCCCGTTGCAAGTGTAAGGTCTAGCACGTTGGATGAGGTCGGACCTACGAAGGTGTGCTCCTCCCCAACGTTTGCTATATATAGATTAGATGCTAGTAAAAAGTCTAAGAGTAACTCCCCTCTGTCATTGATGTCGGTGCTTCCCCACACATTGTGGTGGGCATTGGCGTCCATCCCGATGACGAGTTGATAGTTTTTGGTGCCAGCTTCTGTCACCAGGATCCTGAGTTCGTGGGGTGGTGCGGGTCTGTCGTGAGCCATGTAGCAGGAAGCCACCAGAAGGCGCTTTTCCTCACTTTCCAGCATCACAACCGTCAGGTCATCCGTGCTGTAATGAGACATAAGGTAAGCATAGATTCCACTTCGTACGAGTACGACGGTTCTGTTCCTGCTTACCGATGTTGAGTAAAACAGGTTGTGATTTGAGGACTTTAGTCCGGCCGCTGAATTGCCTGAATCCAGGGCTCCTGGACTAGAGCTATGTCGGCGAGCCCTTGCTCCATGGCGATGAGGAGCTCCGCCGACGCTACTTTGCTTTTATGCAAGTTGAGCTGCAGCACACTCAGCATGGGTGGCTGGCTCACTTGCACCTGACGGGTTGACTACTAGCGTCAGGTCACCGTCTTCCTCTTCTTCGTCTTCAAGCGCAAGACCCTGGGCGGCCCCCACGATGGACTCGAGACCTAAGTCCTTTTCCGCCTTGCCTGCCTGCAGGGTATGCGCGTCCTTGTCCTCACGATGGCGCTTTTTGAGGCGCAGGTAGACGCTACCCATGCCCCACGCCATCTTCCCGAACTTGGGATCCTCTGCTTCCTTGTTTATTTGGAGGATCACACATTGGCCCCCCTCATTGCGTAGTGGGCTACCAATGTGTAGGATCCTCCAATCGGTCGTTGGCACGTCCTCGTTTTGCCGCTGAAGGAGCTTCAGCGCTCGGTCCCCCTGGATTGTGATGGGGAAGAGTACCTTCGCCTTAGGCTTGGACGGGATAAGCTCCCGGTCCACAACCTCCAGCTTGGCCCCCTCCCACATCGCCTCCAGTTGGCAGACTGTACGCGTCAGCCACCTTAGGGTTGGATCGTCGTTGCACTTTAGGATCTTAGCCCCATTTAGCCACCCAGCACCATCGAACCTAGGCATTAGGGCCGCGGGGTCTTCCTCCATATGTGCGAACAGTGCGTCGACGAGACGCGCGTGCACCAGCTTCCACTGTGCCGCTGACATCTTGCCGTTTTCCTCGCTACGGTCGATGAGTGCCACGATCAAATGTCGTTTGGTCACATCGCTGACCTTCGCTGGCTTCTTGGCCGCTTTCGGTGGAGGGGGTGCACTCTTGGGCCCGCGTTGCCGCTTGTTCGCTGGAGTGTCTTTAATGGCACTCTCAGTCGAGCGTTGCCTCTTGGTGGCCATCATCTCCTCCACCTTATTGGCGTATTCGCCATTCGACGCCCTCATCTGTGACATCTGAGCGTAATGTAGCCGGCCCTCCTCTACTCGCTGCTCGGCCCAGGCTAGCTTGACCTTCTCCTCCTGGGAGATGTCTGCTTTACCTTGCAGCCGGCTTTTGATGTTGAGGGCCGCTTTGTATTGTGCTTTGGCCTTCATCCCCTCCTTGGAACGCTTCGGCCCTTCCCAACGTAGGGAGCTGGTGCCTGGTTCCGGCGAGCGGAGAAGGCTCTCTTCCTCCGTCCTGCTTAGAGAGACGCTCTCCAGATCCGTATCTGTGTCGACTACGGCATCTGTGCGACTCAACTTGCAGGCTGCGGAGTGAGTTGTTTTTGTTGTTGTTGATTGTCCATACTGGTTAATATTTTTCGGGGGGACCACCCCTAGCGTTTTAGGCCTGACCAGCCATGGCCCTGGTTCGGTTCCCCGACTTTGAATCGGGCAGACGCCGGACCATAGCCTTAGCTAGACACTGCATTACCCCGGACAGAGCAAGCGACAGTGCATTACCCTTGTCCGGGGTAATGCAGTGTCCATTGCCCAGCCGGCACCCTCGTGGAGGGTTCAGCTAGAGGATTTTCGCCAGTCCAGCAATAATAAAACATTTAAAAACTTAAAACTTAGGACATATGGTAGAGTCCAAAGAAGATGGGAAATATTATTTGCCCCATCAAGGAGTCATAAGAGATTCCAGTCTAACGACAAAGCTGAGAGTGGTTTTCGATGCTTCAGCAAAAACCACAAACGATAAAAGTTTAAATGATATCATGTGGGATGGACCAAGAGTCCAAAAAGATATTGTCGATATTATGGTGAAATGGCGTAAATGGCCATTTGTAATATCTACGGACATTGAAAAAATATACCGGCAAATTAATGTTGATAAAGACGATCAACAATATTTGCATATAATTTGGAGAGATAATCCAAACGAAATGTGAAAAGATTATAAACTTACAACCGTTACGTACGGTACAGCTTCAGCACCCTACTTAGAAACCAGGGTGCTTGTTGCAATAGCAGATAAATGCAAAAATCAAGCAATTAGGGAAATCATAAAGAATGATTTTTATATGGACGACCTGATGACAGGTGCCGACTCGATACTGGATGCTAAAAAGCATGTAAAGGAAGTTACCCGGGAGTTTAATAAGGTTGGGTTTAACTTAAGAAAGTGGATAAAAAACATCCCAGAAATTATAGAAGGCTTTAGAGATGACCAAGAGAATAAAGTATTAACCATTGAGGAGAATGAATCCGTCAAAACATTAGGACTCCAATGGGAACCGGTTAAAGACGAGTTTAGGTTCGATTTCCATTATGAACCAATTAAGAAAAATTAAAGAAATTAAATGGGGACATGTTAGAACAGAAGACAATCTAGCAGATGTAGCATCAAGGGGCATTAGTGCAAAAAAGCTAAAAATTTTAAGATTTGGTGGGAAGGGCCTCAATGGTTGGCGAAATCTAAGGAGCATTAGCCAAAAGAGGAAATTGAAGAAAAATTAGCTGTTAGCACAACAATTGTAGTAGTAAACGAGGGGGAACGTTGTGAGTTGCTGCGGACACCGCAACTCTACAGTTATACCCGATACTTAGTCAGTATGGCTCTACTCCGGCAGACGCCGCTAATATTGAACGACACGACAAAGAGTGCGTGCGAGAGAGACAGAAAATCAGTCTGAGCGTTACGTCGGGCGCTGCGTAGCCACTGCAAATTGATTTGTTCCTATTGGCTATAAAAATGATCTGATCTGATCTGATCCAGATTCAGCAATCTGATAGATATGGTCATTATCTATGATTCTGCGTTTTTAGTTTTCTCGAATGTACAATATTGTGGATGCAACAGATTTTCGTCCTTTGTGTGGGCGGAAAGGGGTGGGGCGAAATTTTGAGATACACGTTTTATAGTAAGATCTAACAGAAGTGCGGATACCAAATTTGGTTACTCTAGCCTTAATAGTCTCTGAGATTTGTGAATATCCCCAGATTTTCATCCTTTGCGGGGGCGGAAGGGGGTGTGGCGAAATTTTGAAACAAACTCGTCTCGGTCCGATATATTAGGAGTGTGGATACCAAATTTGGTTGCTCTAGCTTTTATAGTCTCTGAGATCTAGGCGCTAATGTTTTACTCTAAGCAAAGCCGCCTATGCTACGTGTGTGTTAGAGAGAGACAGGGCGAGAAAAAATGAAATTGTTTTCTTGATGCTGGCTATAATAATAATACGATCCAGTTCAGATTCTGCAGTCTAAAAGACTGGTCATTCTCTACGATTCTGCGTTTTTGGTTTTATCGTATCGTCGAAATTGTGGATGCCACAGATTTTCGTCCTTTGTGGGGGCGGAAGTGGGCGGGGCGAAGTTTTGAAATATTTTTGTAGCAGTGACATATCACAGAAGTCTGGATCCAAAACATCGTTGCTCTAGCTCTTATAGCACTCTTTGAGCACTAGGCGCTAATAGGGACGGACAGACGGACGGACGGACAGACGGACAGACAGTCATGGCTCAATCGACTCGGCTATTGATGCTGATCAAGAATATATATACTTTATGGGGTCGGAAACGATTCCTTCTGGACGTTACACACATCCACTTTTACCACAAATCTAATATACCCCAATACTCATTTTGAGTATCGGGTATAATTAAAGTGCTATAAAACAATTACGGAAAAAGAAAATCAAATGGAACGAGGGGGAACGTTGTGAGTTGCTGCGGACACCGCAACTCTACAGTTATACCCGATACTAAGTCAGTATGGCTCTCCTCCGGCAGACGCCGCTAATATTAAACGACACGACAAAGAGTGCGTGCGAGAGAGACAGAAAATCAGTCTAAGCGTGACGTCGGGCGCTGCGTAGCCACTGCAAATTGATTTGTTCCTTTTGGCTATAAAAATGATCTGATCTGATCCAGATTCAGCAATCTGATAGATATGGTCGTTATCTATGATTCTGCGTTTTTAGTTTTCTCGAATCTGCAATATTGTGGATGCAACAGATTTTCGTCCTTTGTGGGGGCGGAAGGGGGTGGGGCAAAATTTTGAGATACATATACGTTTTATAGTGAGATCTAACAGGAGTGCGGATACTAAATTTGGTTACTCTAGCGTTAATAGTCTCTGAGATTTGTGGATGCCTCAGATTTTCGTCCTTTGCGGGGGCGGAAGGGGGTGTGGCGAAATTTTGACACAAAACGGTCAAGGTCAGATATCACAGGAGTGTGGATACCAAATTTGGTTGCTCTGGCTCTTATAGGTTCTGAGATCCTTGAACTCATATTTTGCAATTGGCAAAACCGACCATGAAACCTGTGTGTTAGAGAGAGACAGAGCGAGAAAGAATGAAATTGTTTTCTTGATTCTGGCTATAATAATTATACGATCTGGTTCAGATTTTGCACTCTCGAAGATATAGTCATCTTCTACGATTCTGCGTTTTCTTGTATCTTTGAAATTGTGGATTCCACAAATTTTCGCCCATTGTGGGGCCGGAAGTGTACGGGGCGAAATTTTGAAATATACTTGTAGCAGTGACATATCACAGAAGTCCGGATATAAAACGTCGTTGCTCTAGCTCTTATAGTCTTTGAGCACTAGGCGCTGATAGGGACGGACAGACGGACAGACATACAGGGCTCAATCGACTCGGCTATTGATGCTGATCAAGAATATATATACTTTATGGGGTCGGAAACGATTCCTTCTGGACGTTACACACATCCACTTTTATCACAAATCTAATATACCCCAATACTCATTTTGAGTATCGAGTATAAAAATAAATAAATTGGTTTTTGTGCAGCAACAATAACTGCAGCGACATCAGCAGCAGCGACATCAGCGACAGCGACTTCAGCAGCATCGACATCAGCAGAAGTGACAATAGCTGCAGCGACATAAGCAGAGGCAACACCAGCAGCAGCGACAACGGTATCAGCAGCAGCGACTTCAGCAGCAGTAACAACAACAGCAGAAGCAGAATTCATCAGCTAAGTCAGATATTTACAATTTTTTTACGCCTTATTAAGTATCAAATTAAAGTAAGATGTTATCAGAACAAATAATTAAGCTAATAGAGGCTCAAGCCGCGATAGAAAATAAATTAAGAAGATTGAAGCTGGTCATTTGACCAGCGATGTAATCCAAGGGCTAGGAGACCTTAAGAACAAAGTTACAGGAAATAATTCTGCACTGTTAGCATATGGAGTAGTCGATCATGACTACTATAAGAGACAGCAGTACGAAAAAATGATTAAAAATATAGAGGACACACATAAAAAGTATGTAGAGTCAAAAAAAAAATAATGAAACCCTAACGAAAGGGAAGGTAGAAATAACAAAGTTACAATCAGTGGAGACTGGAACTTTGAAGGAAGACATATACCCCAAAATTGACAATAGCATTGAAAAAGTATCTGAGGAAATCAACAGAATAGTGGAAACCCTGAAGACGTATTTAGAGCAAACCATGCAGAGGTTTGATCAGGCTAAAATGGGAGAGTGTAGCATGAGAAAGGAAAAAATTGAGTTCCTCAGTAAAAAACTGAGCTCAAAAATTGAGGAGTTTAATCATAGCTCATAATCAAACAAACGACAGCTTCAACGAGCAGATCGTCGAGTTGGACCTTGATATTCAAAGCATGTTAAGCAACCTAGAAGTAAGGATGCAAACCGTAGCTGAGGGAAACAGCATGGATACTAAAAGGGCAACGATAAAAAAGAAGATATCGATTTGCCTGATCTTCCGAAAGTGGAAGTACCCACATTCTCGGGCGAAGAAAAAGAGTGGGACGGCTTTTCACAAATATTTTGTGAATTAATTCATAACAGAGATAGGCTAAGTACACCTCTAAAATTCAATTATTTGAAAATCGCGATAAAGGGTGAGGCACGGAGTATGGTAGCTCACCTTTTAACTGGGCCGCTGGAGAATTATAATGCCACTTGGGAATTGCTGACCAAGCGGTATGAAAATAAAATAAACATTTTTTCGGATCAGCTGAATCGTTTACTAGACCTACCAATGCTAGATCACGATTCAGCGAAACATATTAAATGGTTTTCTAAGTTTATAAATGAGTCAATACATATAATCAAATTAAAGTCACAATTAACAGAAGAAGTTGATGTAATTTTCGCGCACATAGTGTTGGAAAAATTCAACAAAGATGCCTTGAAAGTCATATTAAAAGAGATCTAAGCATTGCCAGATGTAATGGAATTTTTAGAACAACGGTACACTTCTCTTTACACGTCGCAGGATAAAAAGTGGAAACCGATGAAAAAAGTAGTGCAATATGGCAAAATAAAAGAAAATTGTCCGTTATGTAAAATGGCAGGACATACCATAATTCACTGCTATAAGTTTAAGGGAATGAGTCCGATATTTAGAGGCCAGTTTATTAAGAAACAGCGCCTTTGCACAAAATTCTGTAGGCATGATATGTATAAGAAATGCTTATCTGAAACCTCATCATACGATGCTCCATATTCCCTACGAAAAGAGGGAAAACGTTAACACTTGCTTGACAAAAGAACAAGCGTTCAAGGAATAGTGGCTATAAAAACCTTAGAGCTCTCATTGATTGTGGGTCGCAATGTACCATAATTTCAGAAGAAGCTGCGCAAATATTAAACTTAGTACGAACGAGGGGGAACGTTTGAGTTGCTGCGTACAACGCAACTCTACATTTATACCCGATACTTAGTCAGTATGGCTCTCCTCCGGCAGACGCCGCGAATATTAAACGACACGACAAAGAATGCGTGCGAGAGAGACAGAAAATCAGTCTGAGCGTGACGTCGGGCGCTGCGTAGCCAGTGCAAATTGATTTGTTCCCTTTGGCTATAAAAATGATCTGATCTGATCCAGATTCAGCAATCTTATAGATATGGTCGTTATCTATGATTCTGCGTTTTTAGTTTTCTCGAATCTGCAATATTGTGGATGCAACAGATTTTCGTCCTTTGTGGGGGCGGAAGGGGGTGGGGCAAAATTTTGAGATACATATACGTTTTATAGTGAGATCTAACAGGAGTGCGGATACTAAATTTGGTTACTCTAGCGTTAATAGTCTCTGAGATTTGTGGATGCCTCAGATTTTCGTCCTTTGCGGGGGCGGAAGGGGGTGTGGCGAAATTTTGACACAAAACGGTCAAGGTCAGATATCACAGGAGTGTGGATACCAAATTTGGTTGCTCTGGCTCTTATAGGTTCTGAGATCCTTGAACTCATATTTTGCAATTGGCAAAACCGACCATGAAACCTGTGTGTTAGAGAGAGACAGAGCGAGAAAGAATGAAATTGTTTTCTTGATTCTGGCTATAATAATTATACGATCTGGTTCAGATTTTGCACTCTCGAAGATATAGTCATCTTCTACGATTCTGCGTTTTCTTGTATCTTTGAAATTGTGGATTCCACAAATTTTCGCCCATTGTGGGGCCGGAAGTGTACGGGGCGAAATTTTGAAATATACTTGTAGCAGTGACATATCACAGAAGTCCGGATATAAAACGTCGTTGCTCTAGCTCTTATAGTCTTTGAGCACTAGGCGCTGATAGGGACGGACAGACGGACAGACATACAGGGCTCAATCGACTCGGCTATTGATGCTGATCAAGAATATATATACTTTATGGGGTCGGAAACGATTCCTTCTGGACGTTACACACATCCACTTTTATCACAAATCTAATATACCCCAATACTCATTTTGAGTATCGAGTATAAAAATAAATAAATTGGTTTTTGTGCAGCAACAATAACTGCAGCGACATCAGCAGCAGCGACATCAGCGACAGCGACCTCAGCAGCATCGACATCAGCAGCAGTGACAATAGCTGCAGCGACATAAGCAGAGGCAACACCAGCAGCAGCGACAACGGTATCAGCAGCAGCGACTTCAGCAGCAGTAACAACAACAGCAGAAGCAGAATTCATCAGCTAAGTCAGATATTTACAATTTTTTTACGCCTTATTAAGTATCAAATTAAAGTAAGATGTTATCAGAACAAATAATTAAGCTAATAGAGGCTCAAGCCGCGATAGAAAATAAATTAAGAAGATTGAAGCTGGTCATTTGACCAGCGATGTAATCCAAGGGCTAGGAGACCTTAAGAACAAAGTTACAGGAAATAATTCTGCACTGTTAGCATATGGAGTAGTCGATCATGACTACTATAAGAGACAGCAGTACGAAAAAATGATTAAAAATATAGAGGACACACATAAAAAGTATGTAGAGTCAAAAAATAATGAAACCCTAACGCAAGGGAAGGTAGAAATAACAAAGTTACAATCAGTGGAGACTGGAACTTTGAAGGAAGACATAGAGCCCAAAATTTACAATATCATAGAAAAAGTGTCTGAGGAAATCAACAGAATAGTGGAAACCCTGAAGACGTATTTAGAGCAAACCATGTAGAGGTTTGATCAGGCTAAAATGGGAGAGTGTAGAATGAGAAAGGAAAAAATTGAGTTCCTCAGTAAAAAACTGAGCTCAAAAATTAAGCAGTTTTATCATAGCTATGAAACAAACGACAGCTTCAACGAGCAGATTGGCGAGTTGGACTTTGATATTCAAAGCATGTTAAGCAACCTGAGGGAAACAGCATGGATACTAAAAGGGCAACGATAAAAAAAGAAGATATCGATTTGCCTGATCTTCCGAAAGTGGAAGTACCCACATTCTCGGGCGAAGAAAAAGAGTGGGACGGCTTTTCACAAATATTTTGTGAATTAATTCATAACAGAGATAGTCTAAGTACACCTCTAAAATTCAATTATTTGAAAATCGCGATAAAGGGTGAGGCACGGAGTATGGTAGCTCACCTTTTAACTGGGCCGCTGGAGCATTATGATGCCGCTTGGGAATTGCTGACCAAGCGGTATGAAAATAAAATAAAAATTTTTTCGGATCAGCTGAATCGTTTACTAGACCTACCAATGCTAGATCACGATTCAGCGACACATATTAAATGGTTTTCTGATTCTATAAATGAGTCAATACATTTAATCAAATTAAAGTCACAACTAACAGAAGAAGTGATTTTCGCGCACATAGTGTTGGAAAAATTCAACAAAGATGCCTTGAAAGTCATATAAAAAGAGATCTAAGCATTGCCAGATGTAATGGAATTTTTAGAACAACGGTACACTTCTCTTTACACGTCGCAGGATAAAAAGTGGAAACCGATGAAAAAAGTAGTGCAATATGGCAAAATAAAAGAAAATGGTCCACTATGTAAAATGGCAGGACATACCATAATTCACTGCTATAAGTTTAAGGGAATGAGTCCGATAGATAAAGGCCAGTTTATTAAAAAACAGCGCCCTTGCACAAAATGCTGTAGGCATGATATGAATAAGAAATGCTTATCTGAAATTTGATGTGGGATTTGTGAAAAACCTCATCATACGATGCTCCATATTCCCTACGAAAAGAGGGAAAATGTTAACACTTGCTTGACAAAAGAATGGTGGCTATCAAAACCTTAGAGCTCTCATTGATTGTGGGTCGCAATGTACCATAATTTCAAAAGAAGCTGCGCAAATATTAAACTTAGTACGAAAAAGAGCGAACACCGAGGTAAGTGGAGTGTCATCTACAGACTCTTGTACTTCAAAGTACAAAATTACTTTATCGGTAAGAACTCGTGATTATAATAAAGGTCCTCTAAATATTGAAGCAATTATTCTTCCGAAATTGATGAAAGCTTTACCATTAAAGTCTTTCAATATTGGCAAAACTTAGTGGCAAGATTATGTGCTGGCAGACCCTAACTTTAACAAACCAAGTAGGGTAGATGTAATAATTGGGATAGATTCGTATACCCATATTTTAAAAGACAACTGTCTCTGTTTGTGATGCCTAGCTTTGTTGCATGCGCCGCAGCCAGACAATGGCCCGTTAATATTCCCACTAATAATCTGCAGTCCTTCCGTGGTAGGTGCAGCAGGTAGTGGCTGAGTTTATCTTTGCGGTCCTTGCACATAATTTTCGAGGTTCTGCAGGTGGTGGTACTCCTCCACCTACTTTCGGTTTGTGATCCGGCCTGCTTTTCTAGATCGCTTTGCAGCGTTCTAAGGGAGACAGGCACGTTCTCGGTTCTCGTATTCGCCAGCCCGACGCCTTCCTTAGCTAGTACGTCCGCCGCTTCGTTTCCTTCGATGCCCTGGTGGCTGGGAACCCAGTAGATCCGCACTGACTTTGTCGTGCTTAGGGTATCTAGTGCCTCCCTGCTCGCCAAGACACTTCTGGAACTGACCGCGAACGACTGCATGGATCTTATCGCCGCTTGGCTGTCGACGAATAGGTTGACCGCATCGTGTGCTCTTTCTGCTGCTTTCCTGATGGAAAAAAACCTCTGCCTGGAATATGCTGCAATGGTCCGGTAGCTTATATGACAGCCTTATCTCAGGGTCTGTACAGTATAGGCCCGCTCCTACTCCTCCGTCCATCTTGGAGCCGTCCGTATATATATTGAGGTGCTCAGTTTGGTCTCTTCCGATTTTCCAGTCTTCAGGTCCCAAAGATGCGGTTGTTTTTACGTCGAGGCATGTTTGGGGGGTCATGTAATCAGTTGAACTGGTCATTTCTCTTCCAATTGAACTATGCCCGTATCCTTGTGGCGACAGATTTCCTGAAGCGATGAGGCGTTGTGCTGCCTTTCCTGCAGTCAAACGAGCGTGGATGTCTAGGGGTTGATCTTCGGGGGGGTCCATATCGGTACCTTGTACCTCTTGGTAAAGGGGATGAGGTCCGTCTTGTCCGCGTTGATACTGAGTCCTACTTCTTCCGCCCACTCGCGTATCTCCCTGAGTGTACGTTCCATTAATGAGCTGAGGGTCGATGGGCAAACACCCGTAATAAGTATGCTTATGTCGTCCGCATAGGCTGTTATTATTGGGGCCTTCCTTTCGTATCTCTTGATGAGGTCGTCGACCACCAGATTCCACAGGAGGGGCGACAGGACTCCACCCTGGGGTGTGCCTCTGTGTGCCTCTTTTACCATGGAAGCGGTGCCTCACTCTGATTGCACCCGTCTGCAACCTAGGAGGTTCCTTACCCACAGGTTGATTGCTGGGTATGTATTAGTCGCTACCAGGCGATTTGTTATTGCTTTCGTAGCCACGTTGTTAAATGCTGCGGAGATGTCCACGAATACTCCCAGTGCATACTTTTTATTGTGAAGGGCTTTCTCAATGGTAGCTACTACCGAGTGTAGTGCGGTCTCCACCGATTTACCTTTAGTATAGGCATGCTGGTTGGTTGACATCAGTCCCCCTACCTCATTCCTGATGTATAAGTCCAGCAGCTTTTCTAGTGTTTTTAATATAAAGGAGGTAAGGCTTATCGGTCTATAGTCCTTGGGACTCGCATGGCTGCACTTTCCTGCCTTTGGGAGGAAGACAACTCTCGAGGTTCTCCATTGGATAGGGATATAGCCTGTACTTAGACAAGGTGTGAATATTGCGGAGAGCCATGGGGTAATCGCGTCTTTGGTCACCTGCTGGGAATACCCCGTCAAGTCCTGGTACTTTTGTGCCCGCAAAGGAGTCTATTGCCCAGTGGATTCGCTTAGTGGTTAACAGATCTGTTGGGGGGTGTTGTTCCTCGGTTGCTAGGTCCTGGTGCTCTTTGGCATCAGCGACCTCGGTGCAACCAGGGAAATGTTCCTCCATTAGTGCTGTTAGGGCTTCATCACTGCCCTCTTTCCACTGTCCGTCATCTAGCTTTAATTGGCTTTGTATGGTAGGCTGCTTAGAGAGCAGCTTCCGAAGCCGTGCGGTTTCTGGTACTTTCTCAATGTTGGAGCAGAAGGTCCTCCACGAGTTCCGTTGTGCTTTGCGTACTTCCTTCTTGTAGCTCCTAAGTAGGAGTCTGTATTACTCATAGACGATCCCTTCGTTCGCTTGTTTGGCGATCTTAAAGAATTCCTTGAGGTTGTCCCTTTGAAGAGAGAGATCCCGGCTCCACCAGAGTGGCTTGGACCTCTTCTTCGTCCTCGGGGGTTTGCACGATGTGTGGTAGGCGTCCAGTAACGCGTTGGATAGGGTCTCTAGAGACTTCTCTATGTCCTCCGCGGATTTCACTGTGCCCGGACTCGCGAGCTTCGAAGTAACTGTCTTTTTAAATTTTCCCAGTTTGTATTCCGGGGGTTTCTATAGACTGTAACCTTCGAAGAATGTTTGAAGTCGCACTTAAACTGAATGTACTTGTGATCTGAGAAGGAGGGTTTTTCGAGGACCCTCCAGCTAGATACCGTAGTACTGTTGCCCGTTGCAAGTGTAAGGTCTAGCACGTTGGATGAGGTCGGACCTACGAAGGTGTGCTCCTCCCCAACGTTTGCTATATATAGATTAGATGCTAGTAAAAAGTCTAAGAGTAACTCCCCTCTGTCATTGATGTCGGTGCTTCCCCACACATTGTGGTGGGCATTGGCGTCCATCCCGATGACGAGTTGATAGTTTTTGGTGCCAGCTTCTGTCACCAGGATCCTGAGTTCGTGGGGTGGTGCGGGTCTGTCGTGAGCCATGTAGCAGGAAGCCACCAGAAGGCGCTTTTCCTCACTTTCCAGCATCACAACCGTCAGGTCATCCGTGCTGTAATGAGACATAAGGTAAGCATAGATTCCACTTCGTACGAGTACGACGGTTCTGTTCCTGCTTACCGATGTTGAGTAAAACAGGTTGTGATTTGAGGACTTTAGTCCGGCCGCTGAATTGCCTGAATCCAGGGCTCCTGGACTAGAGCTATGTCGGCGAGCCCTTGCTCCATGGCGATGAGGAGCTCCGCCGACGCTACTTTGCTTTTATGCAAGTTGAGCTGCAGCACACTCAGCATGGGTGGCTGGCTCACTTGCACCTGACGGGTTGACTACTAGCGTCAGGTCACCGTCTTCCTCTTCTTCGTCTTCAAGCGCAAGACCCTGGGCGGCCCCCACGATGGACTCGAGACCTAAGTCCTTTTCCGCCTTGCCTGCCTGCAGGGTATGCGCGTCCTTGTCCTCACGATGGCGCTTTTTGAGGCGCAGGTAGACGCTACCCATGCCCCACGCCATCTTCCCGAACTTGGGATCCTCTGCTTCCTTGTTTATTTGGAGGATCACACATTGGCCCCCCTCATTGCGTAGTGGGCTACCAATGTGTAGGATCCTCCAATCGGTCGTTGGCACGTCCTCGTTTTGCCGCTGAAGGAGCTTCAGCGCTCGGTCCCCCTGGATTGTGATGGGGAAGAGTACCTTCGCCTTAGGCTTGGACGGGATAAGCTCCCGGTCCACAACCTCCAGCTTGGCCCCCTCCCACATCGCCTCCAGTTGGCAGACTGTACGCGTCAGCCACCTTAGGGTTGGATCGTCGTTGCACTTTAGGATCTTAGCCCCATTTAGCCACCCAGCACCATCGAACCTAGGCATTAGGGCCGCGGGGTCTTCCTCCATATGTGCGAACAGTGCGTCGACGAGACGCGCGTGCACCAGCTTCCACTGTGCCGCTGACATCTTGCCGTTTTCCTCGCTACGGTCGATGAGTGCCACGATCAAATGTCGTTTGGTCACATCGCTGACCTTCGCTGGCTTCTTGGCCGCTTTCGGTGGAGGGGGTGCACTCTTGGGCCCGCGTTGCCGCTTGTTCGCTGGAGTGTCTTTAATGGCACTCTCAGTCGAGCGTTGCCTCTTGGTGGCCATCATCTCCTCCACCTTATTGGCGTATTCGCCATTCGACGCCCTCATCTGTGGCATCTGAGCGTAATGTAGCCGGCCCTCCTCTACTCGCTGCTCGGCCCAGGCTAGCTTGACCTTCTCCTCCTGGGAGATGTCTGCTTTACCTTGCAGCCGGCTTTTGATGTTGAGGGCCGCTTTGTATTGTGCTTTGGCCTTCATCCCCTCCTTGGAACGCTTCGGCCCTTCCCAACGTAGGGAGCTGGTGCCTGGTTCCGGCGAGCGGAGAAGGCTCTCTTCCTCCGTCCTGCTTAGAGAGACGCTCTCCAGATCCGTATCTGTGTCGACTACGGCATCTGTGCGACTCAACTTGCAGGCTGCGGAGTGAGTTGTTTTTGTTGTTGTTGATTGTCCATACTGGTTAATATTTTTCGGGGGGACCACCCCCTAGCGTTTTAGGCCTGACCAGCCATGGCCCTGGTTCGGTTCCCCCGACTTTGAATCGGGCAGACGCCGGACCATAGCCTTAGCTAGACACTGCATTACCCCGGACAGAGCAAGCGACAGTGCATTACCCTTGTCCGGGGTAATGCAGTGTCCATTGCCCAGCCGGCACCCTCGTGGAGGGTTCAGCTAGAGGATTTTCGCCAGTCCAGCAATAATAAAACATTTAAAAACTTAAAACTTAGGACATATGGTAGAGTCCAAAGAAGATGGGAAATATTATTTGCCCCATCAAGGAGTCATAAGAGATTCCAGTCTAACGACAAAGCTGAGAGTGGTTTTCGATGCTTCAGCAAAAACCACAAACGATAAAAGTTTAAATGATATCATGTGGGATGGACCAAGAGTCCAAAAAGATATTGTCGATATTATGGTGAAATGGCGTAAATGGCCATTTGTAATATCTACGGACATTGAAAAAATATACCGGCAAATTAATGTTGATAAAGACGATCAACAATATTTGCATATAATTTGGAGAGATAATCCAAACGAAATGTGAAAAGATTATAAACTTACAACCGTTACGTACGGTACAGCTTCAGCACCCTACTTAGAAACCAGGGTGCTTGTTGCAATAGCAGATAAATGCAAAAATCAAGCAATTAGGGAAATCATAAAGAATGATTTTTATATGGACGACCTGATGACAGGTGCCGACTCGATACTGGATGCTAAAAAGCATGTAAAGGAAGTTACCCGGGAGTTTAATAAGGTTGGGTTTAACTTAAGAAAGTGGATAAAAAACATCCCAGAAATTATAGAAGGCTTTAGAGATGACCAAGAGAATAAAGTATTAACCATTGAGGAGAATGAATCCGTCAAAACATTAGGACTCCAATGGGAACCGGTTAAAGACGAGTTTAGGTTCGATTTCCATTATGAACCAATTAAGAAAAATTAAAGAAATTAAATGGGGACATGTTAGAACAGAAGACAATCTAGCAGATGTAGCATCAAGGGGCATTAGTGCAAAAAAGCTAAAAATTTTAAGATTTGGTGGGAAGGGCCTCAATGGTTGGCGAAATCTAAGGAGCATTAGCCAAAAGAGGAAATTGAAGAAAAATTAGCTGTTAGCACAACAATTGTAGTAGTAAACGAGGGGGAACGTTGTGAGTTGCTGCGGACACCGCAACTCTACAGTTATACCCGATACTTAGTCAGTATGGCTCTCCTCCGGCAGACGCCGCTAATATTGAACGACACGACAAAGAGTGCGTGCGAGAGAGACAGAAAATCAGTCTGAGCGTTACGTCGGGCGCTGCGTAGCCACTGCAAATTGATTTGTTCCTATTGGCTATAAAAATGATCTGATCTGATCTGATCCAGATTCAGCAATCTGATAGATATGGTCATTATCTATGATTCTGCGTTTTTAGTTTTCTCGAATGTACAATATTGTGGATGCAACAGATTTTCGTCCTTTGTGTGGGCGGAAAGGGGTGGGGCGAAATTTTGAGATACACGTTTTATAGTAAGATCTAACAGAAGTGCGGATACCAAATTTGGTTACTCTAGCCTTAATAGTCTCTGAGATTTGTGAATATCCCCAGATTTTCATCCTTTGCGGGGGCGGAAGGGGGTGTGGCGAAATTTTGAAACAAACTCGTCTCGGTCCGATATATTAGGAGTGTGGATACCAAATTTGGTTGCTCTAGCTTTTATAGTCTCTGAGATCTAGGCGCTAATGTTTTACTCTAAGCAAAGCCGCCTATGCTACGTGTGTGTTAGAGAGAGACAGGGCGAGAAAAAATGAAATTGTTTTCTTGATGCTGGCTATAATAATAATACGATCCAATTCAGATTCCGCAGTCTTAAAGATATGGTCATTCTCTACAATTCTACGTTTTTGGTTTTCTCATATCTTTAAAATTGTGGATGCCACAGATTTTCGTCCTTTGTGGGGGCGGAAGTGGGCGGGGCGAAGTTTTGAAATATTTTTGTAGCAGTGACATATCACAGAAGTCTGGATACAAAACATCGTTGCTCTAGCTCTTATAGTCTTTGAGCACTAGGCGCTGAAGGGGACGGACAGACGGACGGACGGACAGACGGACAGACGGACAGACAGACAGACAGACAGGGCCCAATCGACTCGGCTATTGATGCTGATCAAGAATATATATACTTTATGGGGTCGGAAACGATTCCTTCTGGACGTTACACACATCCACTTTTACCACAAATCTAATATACCCCAATACTCATTTTGAGTATCGGGTATAAAAAGGGTAATTGGGGACTGTTCGGAGCAGAACCCAGCCGATTAGCTGCTTGCCAAATAGCACCTAATTCTTGGCCCTCAGCCGCTTATTTTGTTTGTTACTTATGTCTATGTCACTCATTTGTTTGTTAAAGCTCTGCGCTTGCTTGCCCTGCTAAACGCTCTCTGCCAGCTCGCTCTTCGCTATCTCCGCTTTGCGTCTGCCTACCGACGTCGGCCGAGCGAAGCTGCGCTTTGCGATCGGAGCCGCAATGTAAAGGGCAGGCAAGCCACACTTGCAATTTGGATGTCACGCATTAAAGAACATATCGTAATTTTATTTCTGCGCCGAGTTTTATTTAATTCGAAATAATTAGTCGGCCGATTGGGGATAAAAAACATTATCTCCACATAAAATTTGGTGACCCCGACGTGATCTCTGAGTTGCAGTGTCAATTAATAATCATTCGCGATCGACATTCGTTAGCCTTAGCAAATTTTCGGCGGTTAAGCACAATTCGGTGCTAAAACACACTTACATACACCTACATACACGCATTGCTGGCTATTAATTTCTTTGTCGCGACAATTCGGTCAGTGCAGTGCGGTAGGCAGTGCAGCGAACTCACTAATACACACAAGCGGAGTACAAAGCGGAATCGGACAGCTCGCACAGCCGCACAGCCGCACAGCTAAAGGCATTAGCTGTAATCCCTTTGCTTTCGGTTCCCACGTTTATACGTATACAGGGTGTCTTTTTCGGTCGTGCTGAGAGACTCTTTTAAAACCTCAACATGGCAGCACCTGAGCCTACCAATGTCGCGAACGCAGCAATGCCGAGTGATGTAGATTTCTACAAGCACAAGGCCGAGTCCATCGCGCGCCAACTAAAGGCCATGGATCGCTTTTTTACCAAGGAAGAGCTTGCCGAGTTAGATGAGGCAGAACTTCAAGCTCGCTTAGAGCAAATCGAGCGAATGAATGCGGATTTCGATGCCGCTCAAACGAGCCTTGAAAGGCTGGATTTCCTGCAGTTAGCCCATGATGCCCGGCTGGACTTTTCGAATGTTTATGTCAAGGTTAGGTCCAGGCTGTCGCGGGAGTTGATGGCTGCTCGCACGGTAAATGTTGCCAATTCAACGGCTCGGCATACTCTCGAGGGGAATTCGTCGTTGTTCGCCTATAATAGTATAGGCCGTTCTCGAATGCCCGAGTTGCAGCTTCCGCGATTCGGTGGGAACTACATGGATTGGCCAGAATTCCACTCGATGTTCTCGACAATGGTGCACAAAGACCATAGTATACCAATCATCGAAAAATTCCAATATCTTCGTGGATGTCTAGATGGTGCTGCGCTGGATACGATTCGTTCCTTGGAACTTTCTGAGGAGAATTACGACAAGGCGTTGAATTTGCTAATGTTGCGATTCGATAATAAACTGTTACATTTTCAGGCACACGTCAAGGCTATTTTCGGGCTGCAAGGGGTGGAGAAGGGCTCAGCTATCGGCTTGCGCGCGCTCAGCGACAAAATCAATTCGCACTTGCGTGCACTTCAGACCTTGGCGACCCCGCAGGAGATTTCCGATGGGTTGCTGATCTTCATCATAGGCACGAAATTGGACCACAAGACCAAGGAGAAATGGGAAGAGAACTTGCCGACGTCAGGATTGCCTCGGTGGTCAAGCATGGCCTCATTCTTGGAAGCACGATGTCGGATGCTGGAAAATTTGGGATCGGCTATGGTAACAATTCCTAGCCAGCAGGTGGGAGAAAGTAAACCTAGCACCCTAATCACCTAACGATCATAATAGCTCAACTTGCAAGTATTGCAAATCCTCCGATCACTACATATCCCGATGCCAGGCATTTATAGATCTCCCTGTTTTTTCTCGATACAAGGAGGTGAAGAAGCGCCATTTATGTCTAAACTGCCTCAACAAAGGCCATTCATTGCAACGCTGCAAGTCAGGGGCATGTAGAAATTGCCAAGCCAAGCATCACACACTGCTCCACATGCAGTCGGGCGTTGACGCTGAGTTGCCGTCGCCGAGCACGGAATCGACCCAGCATGATCCTGCAAGTGCCCTAGTAGCAAGCAAATATATTAGCCCTCCCCCTCGAGTCAAAAATCTCTGCCTAGCCAAAACGTGCTGCTAGCTACTGCAATCGTATATGTCAGGGGCCGTTTTGGATCGCTTATTCCATGTCGTGCCATTTTAGATTCCGCTTCTCAGGTTAACTTTATAACATCGAGACTCGCCAATCAGCTGCAGTTAGATCCTCACCCGTCTCACGTTAAAATCGCCGGTATTGGAGAGTCAATTATACCATCCAGCAAGGCTGTGGACATCGTCCTGCAATCTCAAGACGAAAGCTATCGCGGTTTCCTCTCTGCAATTATCACTGCCTCAATCACAGGAATGCAGCCTAACTTCGGCCTAGACGCAAAGGATTGGCCAATGCCAAATAATCTAAAACTGGCTGATCCTAATTTCGCCAAGCCCCAGCGTGTCGATCTGTTGATAGGTGCTGGTTTGTTTTTCGAATTAATGTGCGTTGGACAGATTCGACTGTCAGACCAATTGCCAACATTGCAGAAGACGAAACTTGGCTGGATAGTGTCAGGAAGTATTAAAAACTCTGAGAAAGCCCCTTGCGGCGCTAGCAGCCGTTGAAGATCCCCCTGTCATCTCCGCTTGCGAGACTAATTTGTGCGATATTGTAAGGCGGTTTTGGGAAGTCGATGGAGATTATTCGCCCTCATCAATTTCGGAGGAAGATGTTCATTGCGAACAGCATTTCGTCACAAACTGCATTCGCCTAGAGTCCGGAGCTTACTCCGTGCGTTTGCCAACCAAATTCAGTCTAGAGGAATTAGGAGAATCGTATCAGCAGGCGCTACGTAGATTTCTCAATTTGGAGAGGAAGCTAGCAAAAAATGCACAGCTTAAGGCAAAATATATAGAGTTTCTCCAGGAGTATCGTGATTTAGGACACATGTCGCCAGCTTCGCGGCAGTCAGACCTCCCGCAGTACTTCTTGCCTCACCATTGCGTCCACAAGCAGGATAGTACAACCACCAAATTACGCGTAGTGTTCGATGGATCTGCCAAAACAGCGTCTGGAGTATCACTGAATGATGCGCTAATGGCTGGACCCACCATCCAACCTAAAATTCTGATAACTCTGCTTCGTTTCCGCTTTTTTAAAGTCGCCTTGTGTGGCGATATCTGCAAAATGTACCGCTGTGTACGCGTTTCCCATCCCGATACGCACGTGCAGTGCATCCTATGGCGCAATGACCCGAAGGAGGAGATTCAGGTGTTCAAGTTGGAGACTGTTACTTACGGAACCAAACCTGCCGCTTTCTTAGCAATTCGTGCTATGCATCAATTGGCAAATGATGAAGAGTTGCGTTTTCCGTTTGGCGCTGATGTTGTTCGAAGAGATTTCTATGTCGATGATCTCATATCTGGAGGGGACAGCATTAATTCTGTCATCAAGATTCGTCAGCAGGTAAAGGAGCTACTTTCGAAAGGATGTTTTCCCATACGTAAATGGTGTTCCAATGAACCCGCTGCTTTGGGAGGCGTATCGGAGGCGGATCGCGAAAAGTTCCTTACCTTTCATGACGGGACTGAAGTAACCAAGGCGCTTGGTCTAGTTTGGGATCCCACCACGGACAATCTTCTGTTTAGCTTCGCTCACGTCGGAACCGCTGCAGGCCCAATATCGAAGCGTTCGGTCCTGTCTACACTAGCTAGGTTCTACGATCCTCTAGGGCTCATCTCTCCCATCATCACAAAAGCTAAAATATTTATGCAGTCGCTATGGAACGAAAGCCTAAAGTTGAATTGGGACGAAAGCCTGCCCCAGGATCTACATACGACTTGGATTGAGCTGACTTCGCAGTTGTCGATGGTTAAAAACTTTAAGTTTCCACGTTACGTGCTTCGGCAGCAAGCCAGATTAGAAATGCACGCGTTTTGTGATGCGAGCCAAGCAGCATATGGCGCCTGTGTATACATGCGTTCGGAAGCTCTTGGCATTGTGCAAAGTCATCTCTTATGCTCTAAATCCAGAGTCGCGCCCTTGAAAAGTATGACTATCCCCAAGCTTGAGCTGTCCGCTGCCCTCGTATTAGCCGAACTAGTGTCCACCATAGTTAAGGGATTATCAGCTCCATGCCAAATACATTGCTGGTCGGATTCGTCCATAGCCCTTGCCTGGATTCGAGAATCACCATTGAATTTTAATATATTTGTTTCTAATCGAGTTCAGCGGATTCAGGGGCTCACCGCTGGAATGACTTGGCATCACGTGCTCACAAAGTTGAATCCTGCCGACATCATATCACGTGGATCCACGCCCGCTGAACTAATGGATAGCAGCCTTTGGATCTCTGGACCACCATTCTTGCGTCTTGAGAGCTCAGAGTGGCCTGCAGGCTTGCAATTGCCGACCGATGTACCAGAACGTCGTCATGCAGCATTGGTTGTTTCAAACGAAAGGGATGTATCGTACGATTGCAAATTTCAAAACTCATTCGGATCCATGCAGCGCGTCTTTGCTTACATATATCGATTCTACATTCTCAAGGACAAAGGCATAGCGCGGTCGAAGGGTCAACTTACCGTAATCGACATCAAAAATGGTACGCATTTGCTCATAAGGGCAATACAGCAGCAACAATTTTCGGAAGAGATAAGGGCCCTCGCCAGCAAACAGGCCCTACCCCAAAAAGCACGATGGCCTCACTGAATCCCTTTCTGGATAGCTTTGGATTGCTGCGTGTTGGGGGCCGCCTCCAAAATGCCGAATTGGACTACGACGCGAAGCACCCGATCCTGCTTCCTAAGGGACATCCTGTCACTGTCTCTATTATTATCTTCTTTCACGAAAGGTTTCTCCACGCAGGAGCTCAAGGATTGCTCGGACTGCTTCGGCAAAAATTCTGGCCTATTGGTGGACGCAAATATGTTGCGGGAATCATTCGCAAATGTGTTAGATGCTTTCGTTTGAAGCCAGTGCTGAGGGAACATATCATGGGAAACTTGCCTGCGGATCGCGTAAGGACTAATCCAGCATTCCACACAACGGGCGTTGATTTTTGCGGACCCTTTTATCACAAGTCGGAAGTCAGAAGCAGGCCTCCTATCAAATGTTACATCGCTGTCTTCGTATGCTTTAGCACCAAAGCAACTCATTTGGAAGTCGTTCGGGATCTATCTACAGAATCCTTTCTGGCAGCATTAAGGCGTTTTATAAGTCTACGTCCCAAACCTCGAATCATCTGGACAGACAACGCTACAAATTTTGTAGGAGCAAAAAATGAGCTTTTGGAGCTTCGGCAAATGTTCCTCAGCGATCCTCATACGTCGGCTGTGTCACATCTCTGCGTTTCTAGTGAAATCGACTGGAAATTCATCGCCCCTCGCTCACCTCATTTTGGGGGTTTGTGGGAGGCGGCTATTAAAGCAGCTAAATATCATTTTCATCGCATCGTCGGGACCTACATTTTTACTCTTGATGAAATTCAGACCTTGGCTTGTGAAATCTCTGCTTTGTTAAATTCCCGTCCGCTTTATGCAATTACAGAAAGTCCCGATGATCTAGATGTGCTCACGCCAAACCACTTTCTCAATGGAGCCCCGAAAGCTGCATTCGACGAGCCAGATGTGGCGCATCTCCGGGTCAACCTACTTAGTCGATGGCAGCGGCTGTGTCAAATGAAGCAGGCGTTTTGGAGAAAATGGAGCACGGCGTATCTTTCGATTCTTCAGGAGCGGAGCAAGTGGCGGTCATCGTCTCCAAACATCAAGCTAGGAGCGCTCGTCATGATCAAGGAGGAAACGCTGCCACCATTAAGGTGGCCGCTTGGCCGCATTGAGATCGTCATCCCAGGAAAAGATGGAACCATCAGAGTAGCCGTCATCCGCACTCAAAAAGGCCTTTTCAAGAGGGCCGTTGGAAAAATAGCGGTTCCGCCCCTTCAGGATGGATCTGTTGAAAGCCTTCCAACGGGGGGTGAATGTTCGGAGCAGAACCCAGCCGATTCGCTGCTTGCCAAATAGCACCTAATTCTTGGCCCTCAGCCGCTTATTTTGTTTGTTACTTATGTCTATGTCACTCATTTGTTTGTTAAAGCTCTGCGCTTGCTTGCCCTGCTAAACGCTCTCTGCCAGCTCGCTCTTCGCTATCTCCGCTTTGCGTCTGCCTACCGACGTCGGCCGAGCGAAGCTGCGCTTTGCGATCGGAGCCGCAATGTAAAGGGCAGGCAAGCCACACTTGCAATTTGGATGTCACGCATTAAAGAACATATCGTAATTTTATTTCTGCGCCGAGTTTTATTTAATTCGAAATAATTAGTCGGCCGATTGGGGATAAAAAACATTATTTCCACAGGGACAATAATTTAACATATGAGGAAATGCCAACTCTATTATGTCAAATTAAAGCTTTACTAAATTCACGCCCTTTGTATACAGCTACAAATGATATTGACGATCTGGATATATTAACACCAGGTCATTTTATTATTGGAAGGCCAATATTTGGCCCGATTGAGACAATTTCAAAAGAACAAATCGGGAATGTGGATAGGTGGAGATTAATTCAGAAAATGAAAAGAGAATTATGGATTAAATGGAAAGAAGATTATTTGCACACACTGCAACAAAGAAATAAATGGAAAATAGGAATGCAGAATATTAAAAAAGGACAGATTGTATTAATAAAAGATGAAACCTGTCACCCAGCTAGATGGCCCTTGGGAAAAATAGAAGAAATACATAAAGGTAGGGACGATATAGTCAGAGTAGTAACGATAAAACATCAAGACAGGTCGATAAAACGACCTATAACTAAAATTTGTCCATTAGCTGGAATTGAGTCAGAAGAGCAAGACTCAGGAATAACTCCAAAAGAGACCAGAAGTACGCGTAGTAGACCTCGAATGTCCAAGCTAGGACTGATGGCAGCATTGTTAATGCTTGTGTTATGTTGCCAAGTTTCAAATGCAAACATTGCTGCTAGAGGAACGGCGAAGTGGTCAATTGAAAAAATGAACAGTTCCACTTCGATATATTTGGACCCGATGGGGGATGTTGAAATAGTCGCCTCATCCTGGGATTTAATTGTTTATTATAACATATATTTCCAAATGTTAAAAAGGGGAAAGAATTGATTGGGAAAATGAGAGTTGTGTGTGGTAGAGTATGTTATAACTTGAGGAAGGTCATTCACAAATAAAATAAACAGAAGCGGGCCCAGATGACTTCCCTGTGGCACACCTGAAGTAACATTAACAGTATTTGACAACACGTTAGAAAACAAAACGTAGAGAGATAGGACAAAATCCAATGTAGAAGATTCGTTGGGAACCCTAACAAAGAGAGCTTGTGAATAAGCAGAGCATGGTTCACAGAATCGAATGCCTTGCTGAAGTCCGTAAAAACTACATCCGTCTGCAAACCAATTTGAAAACCACGGTGGATAAGGTTAGAAAACTCAAGAAGGTTAGTCGATGTTGAACGATGTCTGAAAGCGATTCCACGATAGTTTTCAATATTTGATCTTGAACCTTTTTTGTGAAGCGGAATGATGTAGGACTCATTCCAAATTACTGGGAGACAAGACTGTTCCAAAAAGTGGTTAAAGAGTAAGGTCAAGCGTGAGGTAGCTGGTACGGATACGGAGTGGATGCGTTGTAAATATGAGACGAGTACGTTGTTTGGAAAAAGGTAGCGAATAAATTTGCAATACCAACAGCAGAAGCTTCTGTTTTGTTCTGGTAATGAAGGGACGGAATAAAAGCGTTTGACTTACGCTTAGAGTTAACGGACGAATAGAATTTTGTAGGATCACTACGAAAGTTTCTACTACATTGTGAAAGGTAATGATTATAACACTGATTATTAACGGCAAGGAACAGAGAGCGAGCGGAGGAGTATAGAGCTAAGGCCGACGTGGAGCCCGACTTCTGGTACTTTTTATAGAGCCGGGATTTATTATTTTTTAAGTATGACAAATACTTGGAGAACCAGGGAGGCTTGGACGATACAGGTACAGTGATATCTGGAACAAACGTATTAAGGGCGGAGTAAATAGAACTATAAAACGAGTTAACAGTTGCATCTATGTTCGGTAATGAATAAAGAAACGACCAATCAACACGCGAGAGATGTAGATCTAAATCAATAAAGTTTGTTTTGCGAAAACACTTTATGTGACAAGGAGCCATGGAACTGTCAGCACCTCCAGATTGTGTACACTCCAGTGATATCAACAAAGTTGGATGGTAAGGATCTTCAGGGAGAGATATTGGGCTTGCTCTAGATACAGTAGTAAGAGAACCATCGTTAACAAAAACGAGGTCAAGAAGTCTGTCCCTAATGTTTTTAACGGCATTAATTTGGACAAGGGAAATATCCGTTAGCCCATTGATAAAGTCATTATGGCAATTGGGAAACAACAGGTTAGCGTCATTACAAGGCAGCCAAGAAAGAAATGGGAGGTTAAAGTCCCCCATGACAATAATTCGATCATTGCACCCTAATGTAGAAACAACATTATTAATTGCTGAAAGGTGGTGTAAGTAAAGCTCAGCATCAGACCTGGGAGGAATGTAAGAGCAGGTTAAATAGAAAAATGCGGAGCCAACACGAACTTTGACTGCAACAAATTCAATTCCATGAATGTTATTGAATGGGAATAACTCAGATGAGAAAACAGATTTAACTGCAATCAGAACCCCACCTGCAAAAGATGGGCGGTCCATTCTATAAATAGTGTAACTATCAATGAAAATTTCGTGATCATTGACAGAGGAGTTAAGCCAGGTTTCGGTAAACGCGATGGCATCGAAATCAAAGGACGCGCTATTAGTATGAATTTGACGCAATTTTCCCAGAAAACTGCGAACGTTGTGATAGTGCATGGAAAAATAGTACATCAGTTTTTTGGAGCAGGTTCGGTAATTCTTGGATTCGAGTTCGAATCTTTGGGAAGGAACTCATGCACAATTGTATGCTCAGGCCATATTGACGGTTCTAGAGAACTGGATAGTAAAGAATCAGGGAGAAGAATTTTAAAGGATGATATGTTGCGCTTATGTTTAAATGTAAATTTAGTCACAACTATATCAACAGGCGAAGTGTTAAGTTTAGCGGCAAGATGTTGTTTAACATCCTCCGTTGTAGCCTCAGGAATAAGTCGAGAAACAAATATTGCTTTCCGAGGGACCACTGCTCTAAGCTGAAGGCCCGAGCGAGATCGAGATGGTGGAGCCACTCCTAAAAGAGATCTCGGTCCAAGGGCAGAGGAATTGGTAGCAATGGCTGTAGCAGGAATTGGAGTAGGAATTGGAGCAGGAATTGGAGCAGGAATTGGAGCAGGAATTGGCAAGACGTCGTCAGCAACCAGCACACCCGCACTAGGAGCACTCACCGCGTCAGAAGTGACGGCCACAGAAACTGCAGGGATGGGATTGATGCTGTTGGGAAGTTAGGTGCTCGAAGGAAGCACATTGCTCGGTGTAAAGAACTCCGGAGTCACCGTTGGCGGATTTACAGACAACGGCGTGGCATGACTACACGGAAATGCTTCCGATGGATGAAGGTGGGAGGCAGGCGTACCAATCGGATTAGGTTGCAAGAGATTGGTATCATTATGCGGAATTTTCCGTCTAGGCGATTCGCTCAAGAGTTTGAGCCCAAGAAACTGTGATTCAAGGGCAAGAAATTTCTCGTTGAGAGCCACAAATTTTTTCCAGACATCCAGAAACCCAGTTCGAGTCTGTCTCATAAATGTGCGCATTTCGGCCTCAATCTCCCGACAAGCCAGACATGACCAAGACAGGCCCATGCGTTTCGAGATCAGATCATTCAGCCGGCCAAAATATCCACCACCAGCACATTTTTTGTGGGCAAAATTGTCGCACAGCCAGCAGCTAAGAAATGAATCACCAATGATAACACCACCGAATTCACATTTCTTTGCACTGCAAACAATTGCCATTATGGACAGTAGTAGAATCACTGTGCACGAATAAAAAAGTCATAAGTTTGCATTTGAAAAGGTTCAGAAAAAGAAGATTAGTTGAACACCACAATAGTAGTTCACTTAGATCAAGTTGAAGGCGTGTGTGCAAATACCAATCAGAGTAAGAAAGACAGATTTTGACATCATCAGCATACATTAGTGTAGTAGAGTATGTTATAACTTGAGGAAGGTCGTTCACAAATAAAATAAACAGAAGCGGGCCCAGATGACTTCCCTGTGGCACACCTGAAGTAACATTAACAGTATTTGACATCACGTTAGAAAACAAAACACGTTGAGTACGGTTAGAGAGATAGGACAAAATCCAATCTAGAAGATTCGTTGGGAACCCTAATAAAGAGAGCTTGTGAATAAGCAGAGCATGGTTCACAGAATCGAATGCCTTGCTGAAGTCCGTAAAAACTACATCCGTCTGCAAGCCAATTTAATAACCACGGTGGATTAGGTTAGAAAACTCAAGAAGGTTAGTCGATGTTGAACGATGTCTGAAAAAACCGCGACGGAGATATCAAGCTGCAACAAAGAGCAAAGACCAGGAACTCAAGTAGCTTCGGGATGGCGGAAAGCTTTGCGATACCACGATAGTTTTCAATGTTTGATCTTGAACCTTTTTTGTGAAGCGGAATGATGTAGGACTCATTCCAAATTACTGGGAGACAAGACTGTTCCAAGGAGGGGTTGAAGAGAAAGGTCAAGGGCTTGCAAAGGGAATGGGCACAGTGTTTTAAAATGCAACTTGGTACCTTATCTGGACCCGCAGAAAACGATATGTCCATAGATGACAAACCTTCCAGAACAACGCTTTCCTCGAAAAAGGGCAGAAAAATGCTGTTAGCTTGAGGTACGAATACGGAGTGGATGCGTTGTAAATATGAGACGAGTACGTTGTTTGGAAAAAGGTAGCGAATAAATTTGCAATACCAACGGCAGAAGCTTCTGTTTTGTTCTGGTAATGAAGGGACGGAGGAAAAGCATTTGACTTGCGCTTAGAGTTAACGAACGAATAGAATTTTTTAGGATAACTACGAAAGTTACTACTACATTGTGAAAGGTAATGATTATAACACTGATTATTAACGGCAAGGAACAGAGAGCGAGCGGAGGAGTATAGAGCTAAGGCCGACGTGGAGCCCGACTTCTGGTACTTTTTATAGAGCCGGGATTTATTATTTTTTAAGTATGACAAATACTTGGAGAACCAGGAACTTGGACGATACGGGTACAGTGATATCAGGAACAAAAGTATTAAGGGCGGAGTAAATAGAGCTATAAAACGAGCTAACAGTTGCATCTATGTTCGGTAATGAATAAAGAAACGACCAATCAACACGCGAGAGATGTAGATCTAAATCGATAAAGTTTGTTTTGCGAAAACACTTTATGTGACAAGGAGCCATGGCACTGCCAGCAGTACCAGATCGGGTACACTCCAGGGATATCGACAAAGTTGGATGGTAAAGATCTTCAGGGAGTGATATTGGGCTTGCTCTAGATACCGTAGCAAGAGAAGCATCGTTTAACGGCATTAATTTGGACAAGGGAAATATCCGTTAGCCCATTGATAAAGTCATTATGGCAATTGGGAAACAACAGGTTAGCGTCATCACAAGGCAGCCAAGAAAGAAATGGGAGGTTAAAGTCCCCCATGACAATAATTCGATCATTGCACCCTAAAGCAGAAACGACAGTATTAATTGCTGAGAGGTAGTGTAAGTAAAGCTCAGCATCAGACCTGGGAGGAATGTAAGAGCAGGTTAAATAGAAAAATGCGGAGCCAACACAAACTTTGACTGCAACAAATTCAATTCCATGGATGTTATTGAATGGGAATAACTCAGATGAGAAAACAGATTTAACTGCAATCAGAACCCCACCTGCAAAAGATGGGCGGTCTATTCTATAAATAGTGTAACTATCAATGAATATTGCATGATCATTGACAGAGGAGTTAAGCCAGGTTTCGGTAAACGCGATGGCATCGAAATCAAAGGACGCGCTATTAGTATGAATTTGACGCAATTCGCCCAACAAACTGCGAACGTTCTGATAGTGCATGAAAAATGGAACATCAGTTTTTTGGAGCAGGTTCGGTAATTCTTGGATTCGAGTTCGAATCTTTGAGAAGGAACTCATGCATAATTGTATGCTCAGGTCATATTGACGGTTCTAGAGAACTGGATAGTAAAGAATCAAGGAGAAGAATTTTAAAGGATGATATGTTGCGCTTATGTTTAAATGTATATTTAGTCACAACTATATCATCAGGCGAAGTGTTAAGTTTAGAGGAAAGATGTTGTTTAACATCCTCCGTTGTAGCCTCAGGAATAAAACGAGAAACAAATATTGCTTTCCGAGGGACCACTGCTCTAAGTTGAAGTCCCGAGCGAGATCGAGATGGTGGAGCCACTCCTAAAAGAGATCTCGGTCCAAGGGCAGAGGAATTGGCAGCAATGGCTGTAGCAGGAATTGGAGTAGGAATTGGAGCAGGAATTGGAGCAGGAATTGGAGCAGGAATTGGCAAGACGTCGTCAGCAACCAGCACACCCGCACTAGGAGCACTCACCGCGTCAGAAGTGACGGCCACAGAAACTGCAGGGATGGGATTGATGCTGTTGGGAAGTTAGGTGCTCGAAGGAAGCACATTGCTCGGTGTAAAGAACTCCGGAGCCACCGTTGGCGGATTTACAGACAACGGCGTGGCATGAATACACGGAAATGCTCCCGATGGATGAAGATGGGAGGCAGGCGTACCAATCGGATTAGGTTGCAAGAGATTGGTATCATTATGCGGAATTTTCCGTCTAGGCTATTCGCTCAAGAGTTTGAGCCCAAGAAACTGTGATTCAAGGGCAAGAAATTTCTCGTTGAGAGTTACAAATTGTTACGGACATCCAGAAACCCAGTTCGAGTCTGTCTCATAAATGTGCGCATTTCGGCCTCAATCTCCCGACAAGCCAGACATGACCAAGACAAGCCCATGCGTTTCGAGATCAGATCATTTAGCCGGCCAAAATTTCCGCCACCAGCACATTTTATGTGGGCAAAATTGTCGCACAGCCAGCAGCTAAGGAATTAATCACCAATGATTACACCACCGAATTCACATTTCTTTGCACTACAAGCGATTGCCATTATTGACAGCAGTAGAATCACTGTGCACGAATAATAGAAGAACGGAGTGAGAGCGCAGGTAAAATGAGAGAGCAGACAGCAGAGCGAGCCCGACAAACAGCTGCAGCGGCAATAATTCAAAGAAGATGATCCAACGAAGTGCAGGAAACGAGCAGTAAACTCACCAAAGCAGAGACACAAAAGAAAAGTCCACAGAGAGGGAGAGTATAGGCAATCCAGAGAGAGTGAGAGCAAAAATGGGAGGAGCAGGCCCGCTTATGCTCACGAGAGAGTGTGGGCGATGCAAACGTTGATGCGCGAGAACAGTGCACACCGAAGAAGCGATAACGAAAAGCAGACTGGGCAAAAAACAATAACAAATTGCCTGCACGAGTCCGATGCGTTACGTTGCGATTATTGAATTTATATTAAACACTTGTTTACAAACAAAACACTGGTGATTAACACAAAGTAAAATCAAATTAAAGAGATGCGATGATATATCAAAAAAAAATCACAACAATGTTGTATGATATTTAAGCAAAGGGCGGAGAATGCAGGAGCAAGAAAAAAAACACAACCGGCTTAAGCAAGAGCTAGAAGCGAAATGCCATTTTACATAGCGGACAATTTTCTTTTATTTTGCCATATGGCACTACTTTTTTCATCGGTTTCCACTTTTTATCCTGTAAAGAGAAGTGTACCGTTGTTCTAAAAATTCCATTACATCTGGCAATGCTTAGATCTCTTTTAATATGACTTTCAAGGCATCTTTGTTGAATTTTTCCAACACTATGTGCGCGAAAATCACATCAACTTCTTCTGTTAATTGTGACTTTAATTTGATTATATGTATTGACTCATTTATAAACTTAGAAAACCATTTAATATGTTTCGCTGAATCGTGATCTAGCATTGGTAGGTCTAGTAAACGATCCAGCTGATCCGAAAAAATGTTTATTTTATTTTCATACCGCTTGGTCAGCAATTCCCAAGCAGCATTATAATTTTCTAGCGGCCCAGTTAAAAGGTGAGCTCCGTGCTTCACCTTTTATCGCGATTTTTAAAAAATTGAATTTTAGAGATGTACTCAGACTATCTCTGTTATGAATTAAATCACAAAATATTTGTGAAAAGCCGTCCCAAGATCAGGCAAATCTTCTTTTTTTATAGTTGCCCCTTACTTTTCACACTGTTTTCTTCAGCTATGGTTTGCATCCTAACTTCTCGGTTGCTTAACATGCTTTGAATATCAAATTCCAACTCGCCGATTTGGTCGTCGAAGCTGTCGTTTGTTTCATAGCTATTATAAAACTCCCCAATTTTTGAGCTCAGTTTTTTACTGAGGAACTCAATTTTTCCCTTTCTGATTCTGCACTCTCCTAGTTTAGCCTGATCAAACCTCTGCACGGTTTGCTCTAAATACGTCTTCAGGTTTTCCACTATTCTGTCGATTCCCTCAGATATTTTTTCTATGTTATTGTCACTTTTTGGCTCTATGTCTTCCCTCAAAGTTCCAGTCTCCTGATTGTAACTTTTCTATTTCTACCTTCCCTTTCGTTAGGGTTTCATTATTTTTTGACTCTACATACTTTTAATGATGTCCTCTATATTTTTAATAATTTTTTCGAGCTGCGACGTGATATAAAACCATTGCTTAATCGCGTTCCGTTAAAACACTTATTATTTATACAATATTTTGTTGTTGGGTAGTTTAACTACCAACAAATACATTTGGGTGCACGTTGAAAAACAGTTTAAAGTGCAAATTCAGTGAGAGTGCGGCTGGAATATTTATAGACAAATTCCGGTACTTTAAGCGTCGAATCTCTCATTCTCTGCGCAGCTGCAGCCGCGGTTCTTGACTTTTCGTGTCTTGCATTCTCGCTCTCGCGTCTATACATCGTCGCTTAAGCGGTATTTCATTTTCCGTTGTTGTGTCGAATTGCACAACGGTTAACATGGACAACGATCCGAATACAGGCGCGGGCGGAAATATTGTGGTGGCTGATTCCAGACTGAGTCTGTATAAGCGTAAAAGTCAGTCATTATATGATCGATTGCACAGGCTTGGCGAATCCTTCGCGGGGAATAAAATCGATAAGCTGACCGCCGCGGAAGTCGAGGTGCGCCTTAATATGTTGGCAGAAATTCGAGAGGAATTTAATAAGGCCCATAATGAGTTGGAGGCTCTCGATCAAAACGAGATTGGGAGTGAGCTGCGCGAAATCTTCGATACTCTTTTCATATCGTTGAAAGCTGAGTTGCTGGCTGCTGTTGAATTAAGCCAGTCACACGCCGCTGCCCATTCTACGACTCTGCCAAACCATTCCGGACATAGTACCATCATCATGGCTCACAAGCAGCGACTTCCTGAGCTGAAGGTGCCTAAATTTTCTGGTGGATACGTCGAGTTCTCGGATTTTATGGCAATGTTCAAATCGGTGATTGAAGCGGATGCGGATCTCAGTGACATCGAGAAATTCCAGCACCTTCGCTCTTGCCTCGCTGATGCGGCTTTGGATTCGGTTCGATCGTTAGAGCTCTCCAGTGCCAATTATCGTGCGGCTCTGGATATACTTAATAAACGCTTTAATAACAAAAGACTTGTTTTCCAGGCACACATCAAGAAGATTCTTGGGCTAAAGAGGGTAGACTCGCCTTCTGCTAAAAGGCTTCGGGAGTTTTCGGATGCAGTCAATTTACACATGCGAGCGTTGCAGACATTGGGAGCTGCTGAGGAGATTTCAGGATTCATGGTCATCAACATGCTGCTGCAGAAGTTGGATTCGAAGACGCAAACCAAATGGGAGGAGCACACATCGTCGGATGCTATACCTACCGCAGAGGAATTCTTCGAATTCTTGCAGCAACGCTGCAGGTGGAAAAAAACCATTCCTATACGCAGGTTAAGAAAATGTTTGTAGCTTCCAACTCTTCCACCGACCCGTCTGTATGCGTCTTTTGCCACTCAGCGGGCCATGGAATATACTCGTGCAAGATATTCGGAAATCTCTCACCGTTGCTGCGCCACAAAGAAGTGAAGAAGCTTTCCCTATGCTTCAATTGCCTAAAGCCGGGGCACCGAACCCGCGCATGCAATAGTGGAAAATGTCGAGTATGCGGCGGTAGGCATCATAGTTTGTTGCACTTCGATAGTATACAGCCCACAACACAAGGCTGCCCAGGTATTACTCCTCCCGATCTGGCCGTTCAACCGGACACTCTTTCCGTTGCTCAAAATTCTGCTAGCAGCTCGTCTCTACCTTCGTCTACCTCTCTTGCTGCCCAAGGTCTTCACTCTGATGTTGTGCATCTGGCTACAGCCGTGGTTCTCGTTAAGAATCGGTCTGGCGTTTTAGTTCCTTGTCGTGCCATCTTAGATTCAGCTTCAGCTTAGGAGAACTCAATCGTTTGCAATCGTGTCTGGGCTGGGCGATACCAGCGTTTCTACTGAGGGATCCACCATAAGCATTTGTATGCATTCTCGCACCTCTGCTTACACAACTACACTTACTGCTCTCATCGCCCCCACGATTACCGATTCTCAACCAAGTATGACAGTAAATGTATCCGATTGGCGTATTCCATCTAACATTCAGCTCGCTGATCCTGCATTTTTCAATCCTCAACGGGTTGATCTTCTCATTGGTGCGAGCGTTTTTTATGATCTCCTCTGCGTAGGGCAAATCAAACTCACCGATGGACTGCCTCTTCTGCAGAAGACCCGGCTTGGGTGGATCGTATCTGGCGGTGGACAGAAAGTATCAAGCTCGGCGCTTTTGGCTACGCACAATTGTCCAGATTCGATAGCTGAGATGGAAGCAAGGTTGGATAAAACTCTTCGTATGTTTTGGGAAGTCGAGAATTGTGTGGAGGCTGGGTTGAATACCAAAGAAGAAGACGATTGTGAAGCACATTTCGTAAGCCACCTTTCACGGTTGCCATCCGGGGAGTATGCAGTTCGTCTGCCGCTCAATAACAATACTGATCGTTTAGGAGAATCTTATGCTCAGGCTTATCGACGGTTCATCAGTCTGGAGCGAAAACTGGAGCGTAATTCTACACTCAAGGAACGGTATTCCGCCTTTATGAGGGAGTACATTGTCTTGCATCATATGCACCAAGTCAACCCTGATTCCCGTAGTCTCTGCAAATATTTCTTGCCTCATCACTGTGTCCTAAAGGAGGACAGTACGACGACAAAACTCCGTGTCGTTTTCGACGGATCCGCAGCTACATCAACTGGATATTCTCTAAATGATGTGATGATGACAGGCCCTGTTATTCAGCCTGCATTGTTTAACATATTGATTCGCTTTCGAACATATCCAGTCGCTCTCACTGGGGACATTTGTAAAATGTACCGCTGCGTACGAGTGTCTCCACCCGACAATTTGTATCAGTGCATCCTATGGCGAGATTCCATCGAGTCCGAGGTTCAAGTCTACACATTAGACACCGTCACATACGGGACGAGGGCTGCATCATTTTTAGCGGTCCGCGCAATGCACCAGCTGGCCATCGACGAGGGTGAGTCCTACCCTCTTGGCTCAGCTGCTCTGCGGCAGGAGTTTTACGTGGATGACCTTATTTCGGGCGGTAATTCGGTCGCACAGGTCATGGACAAGATGCACCAAACATCAGCTTTACTGTCCCGTGGTAATTTTAGACTTAGTAAATGGTGCTCCAGTCACCAGGAAGTACTTGAGGGAACCCCTGAAGATGACATAGAGAAGTTCCTAAAGTTTAATGATGGAAGCGACATTGCCAAAACTCTCGGCTAGTTTGGCAAGCATTTCTCGGATCTCATTTCCTCGCTTGGTTCTTCGTTCTAGTGTGGCTACAGAAGTTCACGGATTCTGTGATGCCAGCTTAGAAGCATATGGCGCTTGCGTGTATGTCGTGTCCAGGGAAGCCCAGTCTTTAAGCCACGTTTTGTGCTCAAAGTCGCGAGTGGCGCCGCTAAAGACTATATCGATTCCTAAGCTGGAATTAAGTGGAGCCCATTTGCTTGCGAAAATCATGCAGAATGTAAAGGACATGGGAATCTTTACAGGTCGGTTCTATTGCTGGTCGGATTCGTCAACAGCATTATCTTGGATTAGGGACGAGCCAGCTAAATTTCAAGTTTTCGTGGCAAATCGAGTGGCATCAATTCAGGAGTTGACGGCAGCCATGGAATGGCGCTATGTTCCCACATCTTTAAATCCTGCTGATATTCTCTCGAGAGGCTCGCTTCCCAACCATCTTATCCAGTCAGAGCTATGGTTTCACGGCCCATTCTTTTTGCTAGGCTCCAAGGACAAGTGGCCTGTATCTCCATCTAACAACATAGCAACTTTGAAGCTTCGCAAGAGAGGATTGCTAATCACGTCTCCACATGCCGATCTCACGTCCGGATGCAAATTTGCGAATTCATTCTTTCGCATGCAGCGCACATTCGCCTACATGCATAAATTTATACATCGTCTTAGGCATCCAGGACTCACCGTTTCTGATATTCGGCAAGGAACGCATCTTCTAATTCGACACATTCAGCTGGCAAATTTGTGGATGGACATAAAGGAGATTCGGCGCAATGGTCAAGTCATGAAATCCAGTTCTATTAGTTCGCTCAACCCGTTCATCGATCATTCTGGACTACTTAGAGTTGGAGGTCGTCTTGGCAACGTCTTGGATTTGACGCTCAGCACCCGCTCATTCTGCCAAAGGGACATTCCATTACCTTTGCGCTGATAAGATATTATCATGAAAGAAACCTCCATGCCGGACCTCGCGCCTTGCTATCCAACATTCGGCTGGAATATTGGCCCATTGGAGGTGTTAAGGCAGTGTCAAGGGTCGTCAGCAGATGTGTGAGATGCTTCAGGACTAGGCCGCGCATGATCGAACACATCATGGGAGACCTACCTAAGGAACGTTTGGAAGGATCTCGAGCTTTTGAAGTCACTGGAGTAGATTACTGTGGACCTTTTTTCTACCGATCAGAAATCCGCACGAGGCCTCCGATCAAGTGCTACATTAGCGTATTCATTTGCTTCACTTCTAAGGCTATACACATGGAGCTCGTAAAGGATTTGACCACCGCATCGTTTCTAGGCGCACTAAAGCGTTTTACTTCCACTCGAGGAAGGCCAAGTCAAATTTGGTCGGACAATGCGACAAACTTCGTTGGGGCCAAGAACGAGCTTCTGGAGCTAAAGAAGCTTTGTCTGAGCGAACCGCATATGAAGGAGGTCCACGAATCCTGCTTGGCTGACTCGATCGACTGGCGTTTCATCCCATCTCGCTCTCCGCATTTTGGCGGGTTGTGGGAAGCGGCCGTGAAGACCGCAAAATATCACCTGTACCGCTCAGTTGGACCATCTGTGCTTAGCTTCGACGAGCTGCGCACTCTGATCTGTCAGATCACTGCAATTGTTAACTCTCGCCCTTTGCTCTCGCTTTCAGAAAATCCTGATGATTTAGACGTTTTGACTCCTGCTCATCTGCTTTTAGGCGGCCCCCATGAGAAAATCCTCGAGCCTGACCTAACAAAGCTGAACTACAATCGTCTGGATGGCTGGCAGCGGGTCACCCAACTACAGAAAATATTTTGGAGCCGTTGGCGCGAAGAGTATCTCACTCTTTTGCAAGAGCGCGCGAAGTGGCGTACCCCCGCGCAAAACATCTGCAAGAACGACCTCGTTCTGGTGAAGGACGAAAATCTTCCTCCAATGCGTTGGCCACTGGCTAGAGTGGTCGATGTCGTTTTGGGCAAGGACGGAGTGTGTCGCGTCGCTGACCTGAAGACATCCTCAGGAAACATCAGGAGGGCCGTCACTCGGCTATGTTTGCTGCCCCTTAAGGAATCTGTTGAGAGACTAGCTCCCAACGGGGGGAGTATGTTCGGGCCAGCCGCTGAAGAATAACCGTAACTTTAACATTATTATTGTATGAGCAGAGAGAGCCGCCTATGTTGTAAAACGTTGACGTTCTGCAGAGCTGCTGCGCTCTCCCGCTAAAGGGGCTCTCTGCCGCCGCCACTTCGGCAACTACTTTGATCTGCTGCCGCCACTTCGGCAATCACTTTGATCTAACGCCGTCGTCTATAGTTTAGTTCTATGCTAACCCCTCTGCGCATTGGTTGCATATCGATCTCGCATAAAGTTATCTGGCAATAGCAAGCAATCGGCTTCCGCTAAGCCACCAAGATTAAATACGAATTATAAAGTTTAACCCGAAATCTCTTTTCATTTTTGAAACACATAGGTGCCAAAAAAGCTTGGCATCTCAAACAATGAGGTAGGAGGTACAATTTCACAAGCTCTCTTTATTGGGGTTCTCAAAACATCTTCTAAATTGAATTTTGTTTCTTATCTCTCTAACCGTACCCAATGTGTTTTTTTTTCTATTCTGTTGTCAAATATCGGTAATGTTACTTCAGTGCCACAGGGAAGTCATCTGGGTCCGCTTCTGTTTATTTTATTTGTGAATGACCTTCCTCAAGTAATAACATACTCTACTGCACTAATGTATGCTGATGATGTTAAAATCTGTCTTTCTTACTCTGATTGGTATTTGCACACACGCCTTCAGCTGGATCTAAGTGAACTACTATTGTGGTGTTCAACTAATCTTCTTTTTCTGAGCCTTTCTAAATGCAAACATAGGATATCTTACCGTCGCGCCCCACATTTTGTCTCATATGTTCTTGGAAATAATGTCCTGGAGCGATTTTCGAGTTCGAATGACCTCGGAGTCCTATTCGGTCATAAGATGTGTTAAAACAGCCATATAGCTGCAACAGTAAATAAAGCTAAGGGTGTTTAAGCGTTTATCAAGCGACCCATATGTTTCGAAACAACTGTATATCTCGTTAGTACGTCATATCTTGGAGTATTGTTCTTGTGTATGGAGTCCGCAGCATAAAGAGCATCAGGGACTGGGACTCGGGTAGAATCTTGCCACCCTACCGGTCTAGACTAAACCTTATTGGCCTGCCATCACAAGCTCCTTCTCGGGATTGTTGTTTTCCAAACTTTCTTGGGTCAGATTGACTTGGCCGTCCCATCTAGACCTACCCGTACTTTTAAGACAATCTGTTGTAATTATGCCCTTTTAGGTTTACATGCCATAATTATAACTTCCTCTGTCGTACCTTCTCCCCTGACTTATCCCTTAAGCTAATAGCATTTAATATTTATAATTAACAAACTTTTGATTTCTCTTCTTTCCTCGTTTTGTAACTAAGTTCCATTATTAGCAGATAATTGTTAATTAAATAAAAAAAATATCCCGTCCAGTCCAGGTGCTTTCTTGTAGTGGTTATCAGATCTGTTGGGGGTGTTGTTCCTTGGTTTCTAGGTCCTGATGCTTTTTGTCATCAGTAACCTCGGGGCATTCAGAGAGTTGCGCCTCCATTAGTGCTGCTAGGGCTCCTTCACTGCCCTCTTTCTACTGTCCGTCATCTTCGAAGAGTGTTTAAGAACGATCTTGACCTGAATGTACTTCTGATCTGAGAAGGATGGTCTTTCAAGGACTCTCTAGCCAGATACCAAAGTACTCCTTCCAGTTACAAGTGTTACGTCTAGCACGTTGGATGAGGTGTATTCTTCCCCCACGTTTGCTATGTCTTAATTAGTTTATAGTATAAATTCTAAGAGTGACTCACCTCTGCCATTGATGTCGGGGCTTCCCCACATATTGTGGTAGGCATTGGCGTCCGTACCAATGATGAGTTGGTGTTTTTTCAGCCGGCTTCTGTCACCAGACTCCTAAGTTCGTCCGGTGGTGCCATGTAGCAGGAAGCTGCCAAAAGGCGCATTTCCTCACTCTCCAGCATCACTACCGTCAGGTTATCCGTGCTGTAAAGAGATATAAGATGATAGTTATAAGGATTCCCTTCCGTACGAGTACGGCGGTTCTGTTCCTGCTTACCGATGTTGAGTGGAACAGGGTGCAGTTTGACTACACTTTAGTCCGGCTACTGATTGGCCTAATGCAGTCTACGGCTCCTGGACTAAAGTTATGTCAGTGGGCCTTTGCTCTTATGGAGGTTGAGCTGCAGCACCCATCATGGGTGGCTAACTCAACCTCACACGACGGGTTGACTATAATTGTCAGCTCAACGTCCTCCTCTTCCTCCGAGTCGTCCAGCAAGATACTGGGCGGCCTCCACTATGGTCTCCAGACCTAGGTCTTTCTCGACCTCGCCTGTGTGAAGAGTGTGCGCATCTTTATCCTCGACCCACGCCATCTTCCCGAACTTGGAATATAGAATGTCCTCTGCCTCCTTGCTGATCTGGAGGATCACATGCTGGCTGCCTTAATTGGGTAATAAATTACCGGCATGCAGAACCCTCCAGTCTACCGTTGGCACATCTGGGTTCTGCCTCTGCAGCAGCTTCTGTGCTCACTCTCCTTGGACAGCAATTTGGAAGAGCCCCTTCGCCTTTGGTATAGACGGGATCAGCTCCCTGTCTAACACCTCCAGCTTGGCATCCTCCCAGCTTCTAATTGGAGCATCTTCTACAGCAGCCACTGCCGCGTTGGGTCGTCGTTGAGGATCTTGACCCCTGTTGTTGAGAAAAATTAGCTTATATGTACTTAGTTTTAAGCAAGGGCATTGTTGAGAAATGAGCCTCGTAGTTTTGTAGTTCAATGTTCATGTATATTGCTATTGACCTATTTACACGCTCATGATTGTAGTACACCGCCTAAGTAACTATTTTTACGCGCATAGCTGTGTTGTTGTTTTGCTCGTGTCCAGAACATAACTGTAATGTTCTCACACTCATGGCCAGACCCGCAGCTGCACACGCACACAGCGATGCGTTCCGTTGTTTGCATTGAGACCGTCGCGTCGAGTCGTATCGCGTGATCTTCCAATTCCCTTTTGCTCGACTTCTTTTCGCGGAGTTGAGTTAGTAGAAACTTCTAGACGAAACCGCCCGCACGCATATTTTCTACCGCCGCAGAAACGACCCCCCCGCTGTTCTTGTAATATAATTGTACTATAACCATTCATTCATAATTCCATAATTCATTCATTCGCTTCTAGCTCTTGCTTAAGCCGGTTGTGTTTTTTTCTTGCTCCCGCATTCTCCGCCCTTTGCCTAAATATCATACAACATTGTTGTGTCTTTGTTTTGATTTATTATCGCATCTCTTTAATTTGATTCTACTTTGTGTTAACCACCAGTGTTTTGTTTGTAAACAAGTGTTTAATATAAATTCAATATTGCAACGTAACACATCGGACTCGTGCAGGCAATTTGTTATTGTTTTTTGCCCAGTCTGCTTTTCGTTATCGCTTCTTCGGTGTGCACTGTTCTCGCGCATCAGCGTTTGCATCGCCCACACTCTCTCGTGAGCATACGCGGGCTTCTCGCATTGTTGCTCTCACTCTCTCTGGATTGCCTACACTCTCCCTCTCTGTGGACTTTTCTTTTGTGTCTCTGCTTTGGTGAGTTTACCGCTCGTTTTCTGCACTTCGTTGGTTCATCTGCTTTGAATTATTGCCGCTGCAGCTGATTGTCTGGCTCGCTCTGCTGTCTGCTCTCCTACTTTACCTGCGATCTCACTCCGTTCTCTTATTATTCGTGCACAGTGATTCTACTGCTGTCAATAATGGCAATCGTTTGTAGTGCAAAGAAATGTGAATTCGGTGGTGTTATCATTGGTGATTCATTTCTTAGCTGCTGGCTGTGCGACAATTTTGCCCACATAAAATGTGCTGGTGGTGGAAATTTTGGCCGGCTGAATGATCTGATCTCGAAACGCATGGGCCTGTCTTGGTCATGTCTGGCTTGTCGGGAGATTGAGGCCGAAATGCGCACATTTATGAGACAGACTCGAACTGGGTTTCTGGATGTCCGGAAACAATTTGTGGCTCTCAACGAGAAATTTCTTGCCCTTGAATCACAGTTTCTTGGGCTCAAACTCTTGAGCGAATCGCCTAGACGGAAAATTCCGCATAATGATACCAATCTCTTGCAACCTAATCCGATTGGTACGCCTGCCTCCCACCTTCATCCATCGGAAGCATTTCCGTGTAGGCATGCCACGCCGTTGTCTGTAAATCCGCCAACGGTGGCTCCGGAGTTCTTTACACCGAGCAATGTGCTTCCTTCGAGCACCCAACTCCCCAACAGCATCAATCCCATCCCTGCAGTTTCTGTGGCCGTCACTTCTGACGCGGTGAGTGCTCCTAGTGCGGGTGTGCTGGTTGCTGACGACGTCTTGCCAATTCCTGCTCCAATTCCTGCTCCAATTCCTGCTGCAATTCCTGCTGCAATTCCTGCTGCAATTCCTACTCCAATTCCTGCTACAGCCATTGCTGCCAATTCCTCTGCCCTTGTACCGAGATCTCTTTTAGGTGTGGCTCCACCATCTCGATCTCGCTCGGGACTTCAACTTAAAGCAGTGGTCCCTCGGAAAGCAATATTTGTTTCTCGTCTTATTCCTGAGGCTACAACGGAGGATGTTAAACAACATCTTGCCACTAAACTTAACACTTCGCCTGTTGATATAGTTGTGACTAAATTTTCATTTAAACATAAGCGCAACATATCATCATTTAAAATTCTTCTCCCTGATTCTTTACTATCCTGTTCTCTAGAACCGTCAATATGGCCTGAGCATACAATTGTGCATGAGTTCCTTCTCAAAGACTCGAACTCGAATCCAAGAATTACCGAACATGCTCCAAAAAACTAATGTACTATTTTTCCATGCACTATCAGAACGTTCGCAGTTTGCTGGGAAAGTTGCGTCAAATTCATACTAATAGCGCGTCCTTTGATTTCGATGCCATCGCGTTTACCGAAACCTGGCTTAACTCCTCTGTCAATGATCACGAAATTTTCATTGATAGTTACACTATTTATAGAATGGACCGCCCATCTTTTGCAGGTGGGGTTCTGATTGCAGTTAAATCTGTTTTCTCATCTGAGTTATTCCCATTCAATAACATTCATGGAATTGAATTTGTTGCAGTCAAAGTTCGTGTTGGCTCCGCATTTTTCTATTTAACCTGCTCTTACATTCCTCCCAGGTCTGATGCTGAGCTTTACTTACACCACCTTTCAGCAATTAATAATGTTGTTTCTACATTAGGGTGCAATGATCGAATTATTGTCATGGGGGACTTTAACCTCCCATTTCTTTCTTGGCTGCCTTGTAATGACGCTAACCTGTTGTTTCCCAATTGCCATAATGACTTTATCAATGGGCTAACGGATATTTCCCTTGTCCAAATTAATGCCGTTAAAAACATTAGGGACAGACTTCTTGACCTCGTTTTTGTTAACGATGGTTCTCTTACTACTGTATCTAGAGCAAGCCCAATATCTCTCCCTGAAGATCCTTACCATCCAACTTTGTTGATATCACTGGAGTGTACACAATCTGGAGGTGCTGACAGTTCCATGGCTCCTTGTCACATAAAGTGTTTTCGCAAAACAAACTTTATTGATTTAGATCTACATCTCTCGCGTGTTGATTGGTCGTTTCTTTATTCATTACCGAACATAGATGCAACTGTTAACTCGTTTTATAGTTCTATTTACTCCGCCCTTAATACGTTTGTTCCAGATATCACTGTACCTGTATCGTCCAAGCCTCCCTGGTTCTCCAAGTATTTGTCATACTTAAAAAATAATAAATCCCGGCTCTATAAAAAGTACCAGAAGTCGGGCTCCACGTTGGCCTTAGCTCTATACTCCTCCGCTCGCTCTCTGTTCCTTGCCGTCAATAGTCAGTGTTATAATCATTACCTTTCACAATGTAGTAGTAATTTTCGTAGTGATCCTAAAAAATTCTATTCGTTCGTTAATTCTAAGCGCAAGTCAAACGTTTTTCCTCCGTCCCTTCATTACCAGAACAAAACAGAAGCTTCTGCTGTTGGTATTGCAAATTTATTCGCTAACTTTTTCCAAACAACGTACTCGTCTCATATTTACAACGCATCCACTCCGTATCCGTACCAGCTACCTCAAGCTAACAGTATTTTTCTGCCCTTTTTCGAGGAAAGCGTTGTTCTTGAAGGTTTGTCATCTATGGACATATCGTTTTCTGCGGGTCCAGATAAGGTACCAAGTTGCATCTTAAAACACTGTGCCCAGTCCCTTTGCAAGCCCTTGACCTTTCTCTTCAACCTCTCCTTGGAACAGTCTTGTCTCCCAGTAATTTGGAATGAGTCCTACATCATTCCGCTTCACAAAAAAGGTTCAAGATCAAACATTGAAAACTATCGTGGTATCGCAAAGCTTTCCGCCATCCCGAAGCTTCTTGAGTTCCTGGTCACCCGGCAACTGCAACATCTTTGTTGCAGCTTGATATCTCCGTCGCAACACGGTTTTTTCAGACATCGTTCAACATCGACTAACCTTCTTGAGTTTTCTAACCTAATCCACCGTGGTTTTCAAATTGGTTTGCAGACGGATGTAGTTTTTACGGACTTCAGCAAGGCATTCGATTCTGTGAACCATGCTCTGCTTATTCAAAAGCTCTCCTTATTAGGGTTCCCAACGAATCTTCTAGATTGGATTTTGTCCTATCTCTCTAACCGTACTCAACGTGTTTTGTTTTCTAACGTGTTGTCAAATACTGTTAATGTTACTTCAGGTGTGCCACAGGGAAGTCATCTGGGCCCGCTTCTGTTTATTTTATTTGTGAACGACCTTCCTCAAGTTATAACATACTCTACTACACTAATGTATGCTGATGATGTCAAAATCTGTCTTTCTTACTCTGATTGGTATATGCACACACGCCTTCAACTTGATCTAAGTGAACTACTATTGTGGTGTTCAACTAATCTTCTTTTTCTGAACCTTTCCAAATGCAAACTTATGACATTTTACCGTCGCGCTCCTCATTTTGTCTCATATGTTCTAGGAAATCATGTCCTTGAGCGAATTTCGAGTTCAAATGACCTCGGAGTCCTTTTTGATCATAAGATGTGTTTCAACACCCATATAGCTGCAACTGTAAATAAAGCTAAGGGTGTTTTAGCGTTCATCAAGCGTTGGTCCAAGGAGTTTGACGACCCGTACGTTACGAAACAACTGTACATCTCGTTAGTACGTCCTATATTGGAGTATTGTTCTTGTGTGTGGAGCCCGCAGTATAAAGAGCAGCAGGCTGTTATTGAATCCGTGCAAAAGCAATTTTTAATTTTTGCCCTTCGGAACTTTAACTGGGACTCGGGTAGAATCTTGCCACCCTACCGGTCTAGGCTAAATCTTATCGACCTGCCGTCGTTGCACCATCGCAGAATATGCAATGGCGTAATGTTCGTGCACAAGCTCCTTCTTGGGACTGTTGACTCCCAAACTCTCTTGGGTCAGATTGACTTGGCCGTTCCATCCAGACCTACCCGTACTTTTAGGCCTATCCGTCTACCCATATGTAGGTCTAATTATGCTGATCATGAACCTTTTAGGGTTTTATGCCATAATTATAACTCCCTCTGTCTAACCCTATCCCCTGAACTGTCTCTTAAACTAATTGCATGCAATATTTATAATCATTTAAATTTAGCTAACTTTTAACTTATCTTTTTCTGCCTTTAGTAACTAAGTACCATTATTAACAGATAATTTGTTAATTTAATAAATAAATAAACCACCAATATTAACTAATCAAAAAAAATAAATAAGCTCAAGATATAAAGGATTATACAGTCCACTAATTCATAAACAGGCATAGATACCCTACATATAGAAAAAACAGAGAAGAAAAATGGTCACACTATGAAAAGACAAGAAGGTCACATTAGTTTGAGCAGTCGATAAAAGAGCGGGGAGAAAAGACGAAGCGTGCGTAGATATTACCTACAAATAAGAATAAAATGTATTAACCTCCTTTTGCAAATAGGAAATAAAACGCAACCAACGCCTAAGTACCGATTAAGATAAGCGATTGTGTTTTATCCGCAATTCTCACGTTTCTGGACACAATATCTTTTATTTCGCTCCTTGGAAGCCAATGACCCTAGAGTTCTTAGAGTTTGTGTGAAGACGGGTGGAGACTCGTGGTGCAAGCACTGAAGTATACTGGACATTGGAGAAGCGACCGAACCCACAAGGAGACGGTCATCTCGCTCGTGGGTGGACAATAAACATTGAAGAACACGAAGGCCAACGTGGGTGCGCACGTCAGGCAGCTGAAAAAGCGCACATTTATATGTATGTACATATGCGAGATATTGCAAATACTGCCATCTCGCTCTATCCAACGAAGTTCTTACGGGCCAGCAACTAGAGGCTTGGGTGCGCAGTTGGCTGATGAAATCGAGTGAAAATTTCTGGATTCTGGTTTATTTGGTAAGTGCCAATTTGATTGTTGATTTGGGAAAAGGTACATCTGCGGGTGATGATTACCAGAGCAATGAGCAACGGATGAAATGGACGAGGAAACGTTTGAGATGGGAAAAGTGGAAGGAGAATCCGCGCAAGGTGAAGTCTCAAATATGGAGAGGGCCTGGGCCGGCACATCAAAAGAAGCCCAATGTGGCGCCAAATGCAAGAAGGTCAGAGAGCCAATGCAAAGCAAATGCAGCAGTTCCAAATGGAAGTTCTGTGGATGAATCAAATTCAAATGAAAAAACTAATATACTTCTGCGATCCCTTGGTATTAGTGGAAGGACAACTGGCGGACCAGGACCACAATCAACTACGGCTGAGCCCTCAGTGACATCGGCAAGGCAACCGGTTCCTTCTTAGGAAACGCAAAGAAAAATGTACGATCTACCGGAGTTTAATGGTGCTACCGAAGAGTGGCCAATGTTCAACGAAGCTTTCACTATGACCACTGCAAAGTACGGATACAGTGACATGCTAAATTTTTTACGCCTCCAAAAGGCAATAAAGGGCAAGGCTAGGGAAACCGTTGAATGTTTGCTTATTCACAGTTCTAACGATTCAAATATTTTAGATACCCTTAAACAAAATTTTGGTAGACCGGAGAAACTCGTAAAAAGCCAGATTAGTCGCGTTAGAGAATTTCCGAGCATTCGCGAAGGGAGATTGGAACAATTAGTAGAGTTCGAAATGAAGGTACAAAACTTGGCTTCATTCTTAGAAACAGCTAACGCACATCAGCAGTTAAAAAATCCAACATTAATGGAGGAGTAAGTCTTAAAGTTGCCAGTGCAACAGAGACTGGAGTGGGCCATTCCAAGCAACTAGGAGATGAAAAATCGATCCGTCATTTAAGTCTATGGCTTCAGGGATTGGCCGAAGAAGTGCAAGACGCAGGATTGGTTGACGATCAGGCAACATTCAAGCCAAAGAAGGAAAAGTCGAGACTATTCCATGCAAACGACATCGGACTTGTAACCATGAAGGCGTGCTCCGCCTGCAATGGGAAACACGACTTGGAAAAGTGTAACTCATTTGCCCAGTTAGAACTTGAGAAAAAATGGCAGCATGTCTTTGGATAGAAAATGTATACATGATCCAGACTACTACAAAAAATACTGCGACCTGATGGAAGCATACGAAGAAAAGTCATACATTCGGCATCTCACAAGCAGTGAACTGGAAGTGGACAAGAAAAAATAATGGTTCCTGCCTCATTTTGGGGTCTTAAATCCTAACAAGCCCGGCAAGTTGAGAATTGTTTTCGACGCGGCTGCAGAAGTCGATGGAGTGTCGTTAAACTCCATGCTCATGACTGGCCCCGACGGGTATCAATCCTTAACGGACATTCTTATGAGTTTCAGACAGAAACCGATTGGAGTCTGTGCTGACATAGCAGAAATGTTCCACTAAGTCATAATACGAAAGGAGGATCGATGTGCCCAACGATCAAGGAGTATGAAATGCAGGTCATGACCTTTGGAGCCAAATGTTCACCGGCCTCTGCTCAATACGTGAAAAATAGAAACGCACTTGAATTTAAGGAATCGTATCCAGATGCGGTGAATGCCATTATTAAAAACCATTATGTGGACGATTTGGTGCATTGTTTTTCATCCGATGAATCGGCTGTGAGAGTTGTGAAGGATATAGTTGACATTCACAAAAAGAAGGATTCGAACTGAGAAAGTCCAATTCGAAATTCTTCAACAAGGTTTTTGGTAACGAACAAGTAGCTGAGCCCATAACTCTTGATAGGGATTAATCTTCGCATTATCAAAAGGTCCTGGGAATGTACTGGTGTACACGCAGCGACGAATTTGGGCTCTCACTTTCGTTTAACAAAATTGACGCTTCAATCTTTTCAGAATCAAGAATACCGTCTGTTCAAACATGAACATATTATCGTCGAAATCATGCCACTTTTGGTCCCTTGCAGAATGTTCAAACATAAACATATTATTGTACACATTCACTCATGTATCCAAAAAATGGATCTCTAAAGAAATCACATAAAGTAGATAAGTAATGACAGTTCGGGTGTAAACAAAGATATGTAGCCCATCAAAAGATACTACAACAAAACTCAAGTGGGGAAAACACTTAACCAATGCATTCTTAAAATAACACTACATTAGTGCAAGCATTCACTCAAAAAGACACCCGCAGTAAAATGTATCCTTTGCGTAGGTCTAACGATAATTATAGAATACAAAATTGTACCTCCTACCTCATTGTCAAATCACATATAAGGCTCTGATTTTAAGAATAAAATTTAGTTTGAATTTACAACTCAACTCGCAAATGTCTAGACTTTTCTTTTAAGGTCTTAACATTTTGGTCCTTCGAGACTCTCCGTTTTTTCCCCCCTGTGGTAAGAGCACGGAGTTAAACCAGCTCCTTTGAGACTGAACAAGTGTCTAGTTCACTGACAGCTAAAGGTAGCAAAATAAAAAATTCTGATTTCACTCCTATAGGAAGGAACAGAGTATATAAAAAAGTTAATGAAACTGAAGTTTCAATCAATAATTTTGAAAAATACGAGCTAAACAGGCTGTATTTTTAATAGATAACTGGGTATATCTATTGTGATCGGAGAATACAAAAAAATAAAAATTAATGAAACGGAAGTTTCAATAAATATTTTTGAAAAATACGAGCTGGACAGGCTGTATTTTAATAGATAACGAAAGATGTATATCTATTGTAATTCAAAAATAAATAATTTTCGCGACGGTGGCGTTTTTGAGGCCGGAACATCGAAAGAAAAAAATAATAGTCCGAAACATAGAAAGTTCTTAATGGCTAGAAATTGAAAAAAAACGTGGCAAATAACTGTGACTGTGAAAAAAAAAAAATAAATTGGTTTATGTGTGCCCACTGTGCCAGCAACAATAACTGCAGCGACATCAGCAGCAGCGACATCAGCGACAGCGACTTCAGCAGCATCGACATCAGAAGCAGTGACAATAGCTGCAGCGATATAAGCAGAGGCAACACCAGCAGCAGCGACAACGGTATCAGCAGCAGCGACTTCAGCAGCAGTAACAACAACAGCAGAAGTAGAATTCATCAGCTAAGTCTCATATCTCAATTTGTTCTTAAGCCTAATTAAGTAAAAAATTAAAGTAAGATGTTATCAGTACAAAGTTGAGAAATGAGCCTCGTAGTTTTGTAGTTCAATGTTCATGTATATTGCTATTGACCTATTTACACGCTCATGATTGTAGTACACCGCCTAAGTAACTATTTTTACGCGCATAGCTGTGTTGTTGTTTTGCTCGTGTCCAGAACATAACTGTAATGTTCTCACACTCATGGCCAGACCCGCAGCTGCACACGCACACAGCGATGCGTTCCGTTGTTTGCATTGAGACCGTCGCGTCGAGTCGTATCGCGTGATCTTCCAATTCCCTTTTGCTCGACTTCTTTTCGCGGAGTTGAGTTAGTAGAAACTTCTAGACGAAACCGCCCGCACGCATATTTTCTACCGCCGCAGAAACGACCCCCCCGCTGTTCTTGTAATATAATTGTACTATAACCACCAATATTAACTAATCAAAAAAAATAAATAAGCTCAAGATATAAAGGATTATACAGTCCACTAATTCAAAAACAGGCATAGATACCCTACATATAGAAAAAACAGAGAAGAAAAATGGTCACACTATGAAAAGACAAGAAGGTCACATTAGTTTGAGCAGTCGATAAAAGAGCGGGGAGAAAAGACGAAGCGTGCGTAGATATTACCTACAAATAAGAATAAAATGTATTAACCTCCTTTTGCAAATAGGAAATAAAACGCAACCAACGCCTAAGTACCGATTAAGATAAGCGATTGTGTTTTATCCGCAATTCTCACGTTTCTGGACACAATATCTTTTATTTCGCTCCTTGGAAGCCAATGACCCTAGAGTTCTTAGAGTTTGTGTGAAGACGGGTGGAGACTCGTGGTGCAAGCACTGAAGTATACTGGACATTGGAGAAGCGACCGAACCCACAAGGAGACGGTCATCTCGCTCGTGGGTGGACAATAAACATTGAAGAACACGAAGGCCAACGTGGGTGCGCACGTCAGGCAGCTGAAAAAGCGCACATTTATATGTATGTACATATGCGAGATATTGCAAATACTGCCATCTCGCTCTATCCAACGAAGTTCTTACGGGCCAGCAACTAGAGGCTTGGGTGCGCAGTTGGCTGATGAAATCGAGTGAAAATTTCTGGATTCTGGTTTATTTGGTAAGTGCCAATTTGATTGTTGATTTGGGAAAAGGTACATCTGCGGGTGATGATTACCAGAGCAATGAGCAACGGATGAAATGGACGAGGAAACGTTTGAGATGGGAAAAGTGGAAGGAGAATCCGCGCAAGGTGAAGTCTCAAATATGGAGAGGGCCTGGGCCGGCACATCAAAAGAAGCCCAATGTGGCGCCAAATGCAAGAAGGTCAGAGAGCCAATGCAAAGCAAATGCAGCAGTTCCAAATGGAAGTTCTGTGGATGAATCAAATTCAAATGAAAAAACTAATATACTTCTGCGATCCCTTGGTATTAGTGGAAGGACAACTGGCGGACCAGGACCACAATCAACTACGGCTGAGCCCTCAGTGACATCGGACGCAGTCTCATCACCAAGGCAACCGGTTCCTTCTTAGGAAACGCAAAGAAAAATGTACGATCTACCGGAGTTTAATGGTGCTACCGAAGAGTGGCCAATGTTCAACGAAGCTTTCACTATGACCACTGCAAAGTACGGATACAGTGACATGCTAAATTTTTTACGCCTCCAAAAGGCAATAAAGGGCAAGGCTAGGGAAACCGTTGAATGTTTGCTTATTCACAGTTCTAACGATTCAAATATTTTAGATACCCTTAAACAAAATTTTGGTAGACCGGAGAAACTCGTAAAAAGCCAGATTAGTCGCGTTAGAGAATTTCCGAGCATTCGCGAAGGGAGATTGGAACAATTAGTAGAGTTCGAAATGAAGGTACAAAACTTGGCTTCATTCTTAGAAACAAATCACATAAAGTAGATAAGTAATGACAGTTCGGGTGTAAACAAAGATATGTAGCCCATCAAAAGATACTAGAACAAAACTCAAGTGGGGAAAACACTTAACCAATGCATTCTTAAAATAACACTACATTAGTGCAAGCATTCACTCAAAAAGACACCCGCAGTAAAATGTATCCTTTGCGTAGGTCTAACGATAATTATAGAATACAAAATTGTACCTCCTACCTCATTGTCAAATCACATATAAGGCTCTGATTTTAAGAATAAAATTTAGTTTGAATTTACAACTCAACTCGCAAATGTCTAGACTTTTCTTTTAAGGTCTTAACATTTTGGTCCTTCGAGACTCTCCGTTTTTTCCCCCCTGTGGTAAGAGCACGGAGTTAAACCAGCTCCTTTGAGACTGAACAAGTGTCTAGTTCACTGACAGCTAAAGGTAGCAAAATAAAAAATTCTGATTTCACTCCTATAGGAAGGAACAGAGTATATAAAAAAGTTAATGAAACTGAAGTTTCAATCAATAATTTTGAAAAATACGAGCTAAACAGGCTGTATTTTTAATAGATAACTGGGTATATCTATTGTGATCGGAGAATACAAAAAAATAAAAATTAATGAAACGGAAGTTTCAATAAATATTTTTGAAAAATACGAGCTGGACAGGCTGTATTTTAATAGATAACGAAAGATGTATATCTATTGTAATTCAAAAATAAATAATTTTCGCGACGGTGGCGTTTTTGAGGCCGGAACATCGAAAGAAAAAAATAATAGTCCGAAACATCGAAAGTTCTTAATGGCTAGAAATTGAAAAAAAACGTGGCAAATAACTGTGACTGTGAAAAAAAAAAAATAAATTGGTTTATGTGTGCCCACTGTGCCAGCAACAATAACTGCAGCGACATCAGCAGCAGCGACATCAGCGACAGCGACTTCAGCAGCATCGACATCAGCAGCAGTAACAACAACAGCAGAAGTAGAATTCATCAGCTAAGTCTCATATCTCAATTTGTTCTTAGGCCTAATTAAGTAAAAAATTAAAGTAAGATGTTATCAGAACAAAACTCAAGTGGGGAAAACACCCGCAGTAAAATGTATCCTTTGCGTAGGTCTAACGATAATTATAGAATACAAAATTGTACCTCCTACCTCATTGTCAAATCACATATAAGGCTCTGATTTTAAGAATAAAATTTAGTTTGAATTTACAACTCAACTCGCAAATGTCTAGACTTTTCTTTTAAGGTCTTAACATTTTGGTCCTTCGAGACTCTCCGTTGTTTCCCCCCTGTGGTAAGAGCACGGAGTTAAACCAGCTCCTTTGAGACTGAACAAGTGTCTAGTTCACTGACAGCTAAAGGTAGCAAAATAAAAAATTCTGATTTCACTCCTATAGGAAGGAACAGAGTATATAAAAAAGTTAATGAAACTGAAGTTTCAATCAATAATTTTGAAAAATACGAGCTAAACAGGCTGTATTTTTAATAGATAACTGGGTATATCTATTGTGATCGGAGAATACAAAAAAATAAAAATTAATGAAACGGAAGTTTCAATAAATATTTTTGAAAAATACGAGCTGGACAGGCTGTATTTTAATAGATAACGAAAGATGTATATCTATTGTAATTCAAAAATAAATAATTTTCGCGACGGTGGCGTTTTTGAGGCCGGAACATCGAAAGAAAAAAATAATAGTCCGAAACATCGAAAGTTCTTAATGGCTAGAAATTGAAAAAAAACGTGGCAAATAACTGTGACTGTGAAAAAAAAAAAAAAAAATTGGTTTGTGTGTGCCCACTGTGCCAGCAACAATAACTGCAGCGACATCAGCAGCAGCGACATCAGCGACAGCGACTTCAGCAGCATCGACATCAGAAGCAGTGACAATAGCTGCAGCGATATAAGCAGAGGCAACACCAGCAGCAGCGACAACGGTATCAGCAGCAGCGACTTCAGCAGCAGTAACAACAACAGCAGAAGTAGAATTCATCAGCTAAGTCTCATATCTCAATTTGTTCTTAAGCCTAATTAAGTAAAAAATTAAAGTAAGATGTTATCAGTACAAAGTTGAGAAATGAGCCTCGTAGTTTTGTAGTTCAATGTTCATGTATATTGCTATTGACCTATTTACACGCTCATGATTGTAGTACACCGCCTAAGTAACTATTTTTACGCGCATAGCTGTGTTGTTGTTTTGCTCGTGTCCAGAACATAACTGTAATGTTCTCACACTCATGGCCAGACCCGCAGCTGCACACGCACACAGCGATGCGTTCCGTTGTTTGCATTGAGACCGTCGCGTCGAGTCGTATCGCGTGATCTTCCAATTCCCTTTTGCTCGACTTCTTTTCGCGGAGTTGAGTTAGTAGAAACTTCTAGACGAAACCGCCCGCACGCATATTTTCTACCGCCGCAGAAACGACCCCCCCGCTGTTCTTGTAATATAATTGTACTATAACCACCAATATTAACTAATCAAAAAAAATAAATAAGCTCAAGATATAAAGGATTATACAGTCCACTAATTCAAAAACAGGCATAGATACCCTACATATAGAAAAAACAGAGAAGAAAAATGGTCACACTATGAAAAGACAAGAAGGTCACATTAGTTTGAGCAGTCGATAAAAGAGCGGGGAGAAAAGACGAAGCGTGCGTAGATATTACCTACAAATAAGAATAAAATGTATTAACCTCCTTTTGCAAATAGGAAATAAAACGCAACCAACGCCTAAGTACCGATTAAGATAAGCGATTGTGTTTTATCCGCAATTCTCACGTTTCTGGACACAATATCTTTTATTTCGCTCCTTGGAAGCCAATGACCCTAGAGTTCTTAGAGTTTGTGTGAAGACGGGTGGAGACTCGTGGTGCAAGCACTGAAGTATACTGGACATTGGAGAAGCGACCGAACCCACAAGGAGACGGTCATCTCGCTCGTGGGTGGACAATAAACATTGAAGAACACGAAGGCCAACGTGGGTGCGCACGTCAGGCAGCTGAAAAAGCGCACATTTATATGTATGTACATATGCGAGATATTGCAAATACTGCCATCTCGCTCTATCCAACGAAGTTCTTACGGGCCAGCAACTAGAGGCTTGGGTGCGCAGTTGGCTGATGAAATCGAGTGAAAATTTCTGGATTCTGGTTTATTTGGTAAGTGCCAATTTGATTGTTGATTTGGGAAAAGGTACATCTGCGGGTGATGATTACCAGAGCAATGAGCAACGGATGAAATGGACGAGGAAACGTTTGAGATGGGAAAAGTGGAAGGAGAATCCGCGCAAGGTGAAGTCTCAAATATGGAGAGGGCCTGGGCCGGCACATCAAAAGAAGCCCAATGTGGCGCCAAATGCAAGAAGGTCAGAGAGCCAATGCAAAGCAAATGCAGCAGTTCCAAATGGAAGTTCTGTGGATGAATCAAATTCAAATGAAAAAACTAATATACTTCTGCGATCCCTTGGTATTAGTGGAAGGACAACTGGCGGACCAGGACCACAATCAACTACGGCTGAGCCCTCAGTGACATCGGACGCAGTCTCATCACCAAGGCAACCGGTTCCTTCTTAGGAAACGCAAAGAAAAATGTACGATCTACCGGAGTTTAATGGTGCTACCGAAGAGTGGCCAATGTTCAACGAAGCTTTCACTATGACCACTGCAAAGTACGGATACAGTGACATGCTAAATTTTTTACGCCTCCAAAAGGCAATAAAGGGCAAGGCTAGGGAAACCGTTGAATGTTTGCTTATTCACAGTTCTAACGATTCAAATATTTTAGATACCCTTAAACAAAATTTTGGTAGACCGGAGAAACTCGTAAAAAGCCAGATTAGTCGCGTTAGAGAATTTCCGAGCATTCGCGAAGGGAGATTGGAACAATTAGTAGAGTTCGAAATGAAGGTACAAAACTTGGCTTCATTCTTAGAAACAAATCACATAAAGTAGATAAGTAATGACAGTTCGGGTGTAAACAAAGATATGTAGCCCATCAAAAGATACTAGAACAAAACTCAAGTGGGGAAAACACTTAACCAATGCATTCTTAAAATAACACTACATTAGTGCAAGCATTCACTCAAAAAGACACCCGCAGTAAAATGTATCCTTTGCGTAGGTCTAACGATAATTATAGAATACAAAATTGTACCTCCTACCTCATTGTCAAATCACATATAAGGCTCTGATTTTAAGAATAAAATTTAGTTTGAATTTACAACTCAACTCGCAAATGTCTAGACTTTTCTTTTAAGGTCTTAACATTTTGGTCCTTCGAGACTCTCCGTTGTTTCCCCCCTGTGGTAAGAGCACGGAGTTAAACCAGCTCCTTTGAGACTGAACAAGTGTCTAGTTCACTGACAGCTAAAGGTAGCAAAATAAAAAATTCTGATTTCACTCCTATAGGAAGGAACAGAGTATATAAAAAAGTTAATGAAACTGAAGTTTCAATCAATAATTTTGAAAAATACGAGCTAAACAGGCTGTATTTTTAATAGATAACTGGGTATATCTATTGTGATCGGAGAATACAAAAAAATAAAAATTAATGAAACGGAAGTTTCAATAAATATTTTTGAAAAATACGAGCTGGACAGGCTGTATTTTAATAGATAACGAAAGATGTATATCTATTGTAATTCAAAAATAAATAATTTTCGCGACGGTGGCGTTTTTGAGGCCGGAACATCGAAAGAAAAAAATAATAGTCCGAAACATCGAAAGTTCTTAATGGCTAGAAATTGAAAAAAAACGTGGCAAATAACTGTGACTGTGAAAAAAAAAAAAATAAATTGGTTTGTGTGTGCCCACTGTGCCAGCAACAATAACTGCAGCGACATCAGCAGCAGCGACATCAGCGACAGCGACTTCAGCAGCATCGACATCAGAAGCAGTGACAATAGCTGCAGCGATATAAGCAGAGGCAACACCAGCAGCAGCGACAACGGTATCAGCAGCAGCGACTTCAGCAGCAGTAACAACAACAGCAGAAGTAGAATTCATCAGCTAAGTCTCATATCTCAATTTGTTCTTAAGCCTAATTAAGTAAAAAATTAAAGTAAGATGTTATCAGTACAAATAATTAAGCTATTAGAGGCTCAAGCCGCGATAGCAAATAAATAAGGAAGATTGAAGCTGGTCATTTGACCAGCGATGTAATCCATTGGTTAGGAGACCTTAAGAAAAAAGTTACAGGCAATAATTCTGCACTGTTAGCATATGGAGTAGTCGATCATGACTTATTTAAGAGACAGCAGCTCGAAAAAATTATTAAAATTTATAGAGGACATACATAAAAAGTATGTAGAGTCAAAAAAAAAAAAAAATGAAACCCTAACGAAAGGGAAGGTAGAAATAACAAATTTACAATCAGTGGAGACTGGAACTTTGAAGGAAGACATAGAGCCCAAAATTGACAATAGCATAGGAAAAGTATCTGAGGAAATCAACAGAATAGTGGAAACCCTGAGGACGTATTTAGAGCAAACCATGTAGAGGTTTGATCAGGCTAAAATGGGAGAGTGTAGAATGAGAAAGGAAAAAATTGAGTTCCTCAGTAAAAAACTGAGCTCAAAAATTGAGGAGTTTAATCATAGCTCATAATCAAAAAAACGACAGCTTCAACGAGCAGATCGTCGAGTTGGACCTTGATATTCAAAGCATGTTAAGCAACCTAGAAGTAAGGATGCAAACCGTAGCTGAGGGAAACAGCATGGATACTAAAAGGGCAACGATAAAAAAAAAAAATATCGATTTGCCTGATCTTCCGAAAGTGGAAGTACCCACATTCTCGGGCGAAGAAAAAGAGTGGGACGGCTTTTCACAAATATTTTGTGAATTAATTCATAACAGAGATAGGCTAAGTACACCTCTAAAATTCAATTATTTGAAAATCGCGATAAAGGGTGAGGCACGGAGTATGGTAGCTCACCTTTTAACTGGGCCGCTGGAGAATTAAAATGCCGCTTGGGAATTGCTGACTAAGCGGTATGAAAATAAACGAAAAATTATTTCGGATCAGCTGAATCGTTTACTAGACCTACCAATGCTAGATCACGATTCAGCGAAACATATTAAATGGTTTTCTAAGTTTATAAATGAGTCAATACATATAATCAAATTAAAGTCACAATTAACAGAAGAAGTTGATGTAATTTTCGCGCACATAGTGTTGGAAAAATTCAACAAAGATGCCTTGAAAGTCATATTAAAAGAGATCTAAGCATTGCCAGATGTAATGGAATTTTTAGAACAACGGTACACTTCTCTTTACAGGATAAAAAGTGGAAACCGATGAAAAAAGTAGTGCAATATGGCAAAATAAAAGAAAATTGTCCGCTATGTAAAATGGCAGGACATACCATAATTCACTGCTATAAGTTTAAGGGAATGAGTCCGATATTTAGAGGCCAGTTTATTAAGAAACAGCGCCTTTGCACAAAATTCTGTAGGCATGATATGTATAAGAAATGCTTATCTGAAACCTCATCATACGATGCTCCATATTCCCTACGAAAAGAGGGAAAATGTTAACACTTGCTTGACAAAAGAACAAGCGTTCAAGGAATAGTGGCTATCAAAACCTTAGAGCTCTCATTGATTGTGGGTCGCAATGTACCATAATTTCAGAAGAAGCTGCGCAAATATTAAACTTAGTACGAACGAGGGGGAACGTTTGAGTTGCTGCGTACAACGCAACTCTACATTTATACCCGATACTTAGTCAGTATGGCTCTCCTCCGGCAGACGCCGCGAATATTAAACGACACGACAAAGAATGCGTGCGAGAGAGACAGAAAATCAGTCTGAGCGTGACGTCGGGCGCTGCGTAGCCAGTGCAAATTGATTTGTTCCCTTTGGCTATAAAAATGATCTGATCTGATCCAGATTCAGCAACCTGATAGATATGATCATTATCTATGATTCTGCGTTTTTAGTTTTCTCGTATCTTCAAAATTGTGGATGCCACAAATTTTCGTCCTTTGGAGGACGGAAGGGGTTGAGGCGAAATTTTGAGATATACGTTTTATAGTGATATCTAACAGGAGTGCGGATACCAAATTTGGTTGCTCTAGCTTTTATAGTCTCTGAGATCTAGGCGCTAATGTTTTACTCTAAGCAAAGCCGCCTATGCTACGTGTGTGTTAGAGAGAAAAAATGAAACTGTTTTCTTGATGCTGGCTATAATAATAATACTAATAATAATCCAATTCAGATTCTGCAGTCTAAAAGTCTAAAAGATAAGATTAAACGACACGACAAAGAGTGCGTGCGAGAGAGACAGAAAATCAGTCTGAGCGTGACGTCGGGCGCTGCGTACCCAGTGCAAATTGATTTGTTCCCTTTGGCTATAAAAATGATCTGATCTGATCCAGATTCAGCAATCTGATAGATATGATCATTATCTACGATTCTGCGTTTTTGGTTTTCTCATATCTTCAATATTGTGGATGCCACAGATTTTCGTCTTTTGTGGGGGCGGAAGTGGGCGGGGCGAAGTTTTGAAATATTTTTGTAGCAGTGACATATCACAGAGGTCTGGATCCAAAACATCGTTGCTCTAGCTCTTATAGTCTTTGAGCACTAGGCGCTAATAGGGACGGACAGACGGACGGACGGACAGACGGACAGACGGACGGACGGACAGACGGACGGACGGACAGACGGGCACACAGACAGGGCTCAATCGACTCGGCTATTGATGCTGATCAAGAATATATATACTTTATGGGGTCGGAAACGATTCCTTCTGGACGTTACACACATCCATTTTCACCACAAATCTAATATACCCCAATACTCATTTTGAGTATCGGGTATAAAAAGGGCGAACACCGAGGTAAGTACAAAGTACAAAGTTACTTTATCGGTAAAAACTCGTGATTATAATAAAGGTCCTCTAAATATTGAAGCAATTATTCTTCCGAAACTGATGAAAGCTTTACCATTAAAGTCTTTCAATATTGACAAAACTAAGTGGCAAGATTATGTGTTGGCAGACCTTAACTTTAACAAGCCAAGTAGGGTAGATGTAATAATTGGGATAGATTCGTATACCCATATTTTAAAAGACGGAGAAGAAAAAATAGACGGACTACTTGGACAAAATACAGAATTCGGTTGGATTATATCCGGTTGCACCAAATCAAAAGGTGATAAATATATTGTGGCGACAACAATTGAAGTTGGGGACTTAGAACGGTTCTGGAAATTGGAAAGTGAAAAAAATGACGTAGAAGAAGATGTGTGCGAGGAGCATTTCTTGGAAACAACAGGAGGAGATGAGAATGGCAGGTATGTGGTTAAAATACCATTTAAAAAAGAAAAGGATCTGGGAGATTCAAAACCCTCAGCTATAAAAAGAAAATTATGTAAAGTTCATGCATGAATATAAAAACTTAGGACATATGGTAGAGTTCAAAGAAGATGGGAAATATTATTTGCCCCATCAAGGAGTCATAAAAGATTCCAGTCTAACGACAAAGCTGAGGGTTGTTTTCGATGCTTCAGCAAAAACCACAAACGTTAAAGTTTAAATGATATCATGTGGGTTGGACCAAGAGTCCAAAAAGATATCTTCGATATTATGGTGAAATGGCGTAAATGGCCATTTTTAATATCGGCGGACATTGAAAAAATTTACCGGCAAATTAATGTTGATAAAGACGATCAACAATATTTGCATATAATTTGGAGAGATAATCCAAATGAAAAGTTAAAAGATTATAAACTTACAACCGTTGCGTACGGTACAGCTTCAGCACCCTATATTATTTGCCCCATCAAGGAGTCATAAGAGATTCCAGTCTAACGACAAAGCTGATGGTTGTTTTCGATGCTTCAGCAAAAACCACAAACGATAAAAGTTTAAATGATATCATGTGGGTTGGACCAAGAGTCCAAAAAGATATCTTCGATATTATGGTGAAATGGCGTAATTGGCCATTTTTAATATCGGCGGACATTGAAAAAATTTACCGGCAAATTAATGTTGATAAAGACGATCAACAATATTTGCATATAATTTGGAGAGATAATCAATCCAAACGAAAAGTTAAAAGATTATAAACTTACAACCGTTGCGTACGGTACAGCTTCAGCACCCTACTTAGCAACCAGGGTGCTTGTTGCAATAGCAGATAATTGCAAAAATCAAGCAATTAGGGAAATCATAAAGAATAATTTTTATATGGACGACCTGATGACAGGTGCCGACTCGATACTGGATGCAAAAAGCATGTAAGGAAGTTACCCGGGAGTTTAATAAGGTTGGGTTTAACTTAAGAAAGTGGATAACACATATACCCCAAGAATTATAGAAGGCATTAGAGATAACCAGGAAAATAAAGTATCAACCATTGAGGAGAATGAATCCGTCAAAACCTTAGGACTACAATGGCAACCAGTTAAAGACTAGTTTAGGTTTAATTTCCACTATGAACCAATTAAGAAAAATAACAAGAGAATAGTATTATCTACCTTAGCCAAGATGTATGACGCCTTAGGCTGGTTGTCTCCAGTGACACTTGTCGGAAAATTATTTATTCAAAAACTTTGGCTAGCAGACAAAAATTGGTATGAAGAATTATCAGAACAGGATACTCGGGAATGGAATTCGTTTAAAAATAGTTTAACAGAGTTAGAGAGCATTCGGATACCAAGATGGCTAAATTAAAAGCTTAAATCCGTTCATAGATAAGGATGGATTGTTACGAGTTGGAGGTAGATTGCAAAACTCCAACGCGGAATTTGAGGTTAAACATCCTTTGATTTTAGATAAGTGTCACTTGACGTCTTTAATTATCAAGAATGCACATAAAGAAACAATGCACGGTGGAACTAATCTGATGCGAAACTATATACAGCGAAAATTTTTGATATTTGGGCTAAGAAATTGCTTAAAGAAAAAACTCAAAGAGTGTGTCACCTGTACTAGGTATCGACAGAATACTGCAGAACAAATTATGGAAAATCTGCCGAAACACAGAGCTACAATGTCGCACCCGTTTACAAATACAGGGGTAGACTTCGCCGGGCCTTACCATATCCGATGCTCTAAAAACCGGGGGCAGAAATACTATAAGGGATATATTGCCGTATTCGTGTGCATGGCAACAAAGGCTATCCATTTGGAAGTAGTCAGCGATCTTACTTCAAATGCATTTCTAGCTGCACTTAGAAGAATTTTCTCAAGAAGAGAAAATGTGCAAGGAATACCAAAGAGCCCTCAGAGACAACATTAAAGTGGTTCCAATATTAGAAGGAGAACAAATCGAGTGGCATTTTATTCCCCCGGCAGGACCTCACTTCGGAGGTATTTGGGAAGCTGGGGTAAAATCAGTGAAATATCACTTTAAAAGAGTATTTGGGGACAATAATTTAACCTATGAGGAAATGGCAACTCTATTATGTCAAATTGAAGCGGTACTAAATTCACGCCCTTTGTTTACAGCTACAAATGATATTGACGATCTGGATGTATTAACACCAGGTCATTTTGTTATTGGAAGGCCAATATTTGGCCCGATTGAGATTAATTCAGAAAATGAAAAGAAAATTTTGGATTAAATGGAAAGAAGATTATTTGCACACACTGCAACAAAGAAATAAATGGAAAATAGGAAATCAGAATATTAAAAAAGGACAGATTGTATTAATAAAAGATGAAACCTGTCACCCAGCTAGATGGCCCTTGGGAAAAATAGAAGAAATACATAAAGGTAGGGACGATAGAGTCAGAGTAGTAACTATAAAACATCAAGACGGGTTGATAAAACGACCTATAACTAAAATTTGTCCATTAGCTAGAATTGAGTCAGAAGAGCAAGACTCAGGAATGACTCCAAAAGAGACCAGAAGTACTCGTAGTAGTAAAAGGCAATTCAAATTGCGTGTATAGGAAGATAGCAGAGACAAGATCATTTTGTGTCGAATTAGAAAGGCAGGGTAATTGGCTCTTCAAAGTTCCAGTAAACACTAATGCTAGAATTTAATGTAGTAACTCAAATAAAGAACTAATTGATCTTCCTCAATAAGAAATTTCAACAATAAAAACAATAATTACAATGACAAAATACTAGTACCTCATCACAGTATTCAAACAGAAAGCTACGAGCCAATTTCATCCTTTTATATAAGTAATATAAGTAAAATACCAAAAATTGTTTGGACGTTGACATGCAATGACTGCATCTTTCAAGAGGCGATGCAGCTACTGCACCGTCAAGTGGCCCGTGTGAAACCAGCAGAAGGCTGTTACGCGCGGATCCCAGGCAAAACGCAGACCTCCTCCCGCCCAACCGACCGAGGGGCGCTGCCGCATGACGCACGGCGCTTAGCCGAACCTAACGCGAACATGCAAGAAAGATAGCTGTTAGACTAAAATTCGAGGAAAATTAGCACTAAACTTACTAAGAAACTAAGCATGCAATCAAAATACAAATACCACTAAAATTACTAATTACTAGAAAGGTGTGTAAGGATGAGTAATTTAATAAGAGGAAGAGAATTAGTGGTGGATATAATATGGTAGAGGGAAATATAATCCGAGCATAAGACCCTAAATGGTTCATGCAAGGAATAATTCGATCTACAAAGTGGAAGGAACAACGGTATAATATTTTTACTCAGTCTAATAGGAATCGTGAAGCTTATGCGGCTCAACAGATCAGGGCTGTCTATGTCACCCCCGATCAAGTTGTGCATAAATATCACGCCAAGCATTTTTCTACGGTTAACTAAGGATGGGAGGTTTACTAATAGTAGTCTACTAGAGTAAGATGGGAGTCTTACACCCGCATCCCAGTTGAAGCCCCGCAGAGCAAAGAGTAAAAAGTTTTTCTGTACTGATTCTATACGGTCCTGGTGTACTTTGTACTGAGGCCACTATACACAGGAGCCGTATTCTAAGATCGGACGAACAAGCGAGGTATAGAGAGTTTTTTTTATATAGGGGTCGTCAAATTCCTTTGACCACCTCTTTATAAACCCAAGCACGCCCATGGCCTTATTTACCATGGTAGAAATGTGTTCGGAAAACTTTAACTTGTGGTCATTGCATTTCGAGGCATTAAGGTGTAACAAGTTTGCAGAACACCATGACTGAAAGTTATTGAGATCGGATTGCAAGCGAGAATGAAATGAAATGTCCTTGTACTGGACACAGAGTTTAACATCATCCGCATACATAAGTACTCGAGAGTATGTTAATACTGAAGGCAAGTCATTAATAAAGAGTGTGAAGAGCAAGGGGCCTAGATGGCTGCCCTGTGGTACTCCCGAAGAAACCTTTACTGGTGAAGAGAGGGAGTTTTTGAAGAGGAATCTTTGAGAACTGGAACAAAGATAGCTAGAAATCCATCTCAGGAGGTTGGGCGGAAACCCTAAAAGGTCAAGCTTATGTGCTAGAAGGGAATGGTTTACAGAGTCGAATGCTTTACTGAAGTCGGTGTAAATAACATCCGTCTGTAAGTTACATTGAAAGCCTTTAATAATGAAAGAGGTAAACTCTCGTGGTTCGTGCTGAGTGAGAGATATAAGTGACTTGCAGAGATGTTGCAAGTGCGGAGTTAAGACCTTCTCAAACATTTTCGGAATAACGGATAACTTTGCTATACCTCTATAATTTTTTGCATCAGACTTGCTACCTTTTTTGTGGATAGGAATTATAAACGATTCCTTCCAGATCGGGGGGAAGCAAGAAGAATCAATGGACAGGGTGAATAGTTTAAGCAAAGGTCGACACAGACCCTCGGCGCAGTACCTGAGTACACAACCTGAAACCCCGTCTGGACCCGGTGAAAACACCGGCTTAACTAGTCGAAGATCATGAAGTAGGGAATATTCATTTAACAAGGGACTGAAAATGCCGTTCGACCTCGGTAAACCGTATGGGTACGGATGACCAGACTAGCTTTCCTCAGAATAGGTGGTTTGGAAAAATTGCGCAAAAAGATCGGCAATTGCCTGATCATTATTTGCCGACGTATTACAAAATATTAGCGAGGATGGATGTGCGGACGTTCTACGCTTACTGTTTACGAAGCAGTAAAACTGTTTAGGGTCCTGAGAAAAACGTATGCTGCATCGAGATAGGTAGTTCTTATAGCATTGAGCATTAAGAACTGAAAAGTTTGACCGAGCTATTACATAGCGAGAGTGAGAAGTAGGAGAACCCACTTTTTGAAATTTTTTATAAAGTCTTGATTTTAAGTTTTTTAGACTGGATAACTCTTTGGTAAGCCAAGGGGGTTTTCCAGATCTAGTCGGACAAGAAAGCGGGACACAAGAATCGAAAAATGTGCCAAGAGCATTGTACAAAATGTTTGTGCCTCTTATGACATCAGTGCACAAGTACAAAGCGGACCAAAGGTCAAAATCCTTAATGAGGTTATTAAGCTTCGCAAACTAGGCTTTACGAAAGCAGCGGACACGTTCAGGTAGTCTACTCGACCGATCCAATACAGTTGGTCCTATATCTAGCGACACTTCGAAAGTAGGATGGTAGGCGTCTTCAGGTATAGTGAGCGGAAGGGCTCGGGTTAACAACACTATGGTCGGATCCGATACAAAGCACAGATCAAGCAATCGACCCAAGGAATTTTTCACATGATTGACTTGAGACAGGGACAGGTCAGGCAAGACGTCAACAAAGTCATGTCGTGACATGGGCACTAGGATACTAGACTCGTTTACCGAAGGCCAAACAGTTCCTGGCAAGTTTAAGTCACCAAGAACTAGTGCTGCTCATTAATTGAAATATCCGAAGAAGGTGGGATATACGAGCATGTAATGAATATAGCGAAAGCGGGAAGAATCAGTTTTACACACAGGAATTCCAGTTCCTGCTGAACTTGGACTATGAAGTGTTCCGACGTGAAGTAAGAGTCCACTGCAATTAGAACCCCCCCCTACACGTCGAGACGAACGGTCCTTTCTAAAAGTTGTGTACCGACCTGCCAAAACCTCGGAACTAAGAATGTCCGGCTTTAACCAGGTTTCAGTCAACACAATAACGTGGGAAGCAAATAAAACACTATCCCGGAAAAGAATGCTGAGCTTACTACGCAAGCCTCTTACATTCTGATAGGTTACTAAGAGGTTACTAAGAGAAGTTAGTTTTTTGGAAGGGTGGAAGCAGGACGGGAAGATGAGGATGGCGCATTGGGATGATTTGTAAGTGTTATGGGGGGCCTATTTTTCTTCTTGGCCTTGAACTCCTTCACCACCAAATGCTCTGGCCAAAATTTGGCAGAGCAAATGGTGTCAAAGTGAGTTGGGGAGACACTTATCTTGAACGAAGATATCTCCCTGGCATAAGAGAAATTAAACTTCTCCACCTTTAAACCCACGGCTTTTATTCTGCTTTGAATAAAAGCAATTACATCATTCGATGTGAGGTCAGGGGCCAGCCGTGAGACAAAAACTTGTCGTTTTGGTGGGACTCCCACCAGTGGTTTGGGCACCACAGGCCTAGTACCTGTGGTGGCAATATGCGGAGGTCCGGAACGTCTTTTTACTGGTGGGATCGGGATGGACGGGACAACTAGTGAGCTTGCGGACACTACGGACACAGACGCTGCAGACGTACTTGGCTGCACATTCTCCGAAGCGATGAATTCGGACACCGAATCTGCATCGCCAGCAGCTGTCGTTGCCCTTGGGGTGAAAACAGAAAACTCCATAATACAAATTTTGAACAAAATTAAAATCAAATAATATTTCAAAACAAATGGCTATCAAACCAGTGTGCCAGACAAACGGAGAGGAGAACAGTTGCAGCTGCTGCTAATGAGAGACAGAGAGCTACTGAACAGAAAGTTACGAGAGCGAGAGAGAAAGAACAGTTATTTAAGTTTAGGTGATAGGGAGAGAGTGATAACACAACAAAAGCTACCAGACGAGAGCGGACTGCAATGCAATGCAATGCGTACTCACTCACTGCAACAACACAAACACGACAAGCCGACGCCGAAAAATAAAAAGTTAAATAATTTTTTAACACAAATCAAAAGGCATTCACTCGCGGAATAGAATAGGTGTCCAGATTGTTGGCTGGTTAGGAAGTTAATTAAAGTTTATTTAGGAAACACCGGCTGTTTATTCAAAACAAAACGATAAAATGCGGAGCGCAAAACAAAAACGCGTCTGATCACTAACAGTACCATTAATTAACCATACAGAAGAAATGGATAAGTTAAGACACGAACTAAAATTATTAAAGGAAGGTCATTATGATTTAAAAGGACTTAAGTTCCATCATGTATCTGGACATGCGGCCTTGATTATCGGATTCATAATAATAATAATATTAATAATATATGCCATAAGAAGAATTAAAGTAGCACGAAGACTACAAACGATAGCACTTCCCTACCCACTGTAATTCACTGTAAATGATTATCTGTACTTCTAATTATAGCTATGTATAAAGAAAATGTACACAAAAAGGTTCACAAGAATCAAATTACAAACCATGCTACGTTCGACCCTTTGCAGAATGTTCAAACATGAACATATTATCGTCGAAATCATGCCACTTTCGGCCCCTTGCAGAATGCTTAAACATAAACATATTGTTGTACACATTCACTCATGTATCCAAAAAATGGATCTCTAAAGAAATCCCATAAGGTAGATAAGTAATGACAGTTCGGGTGTAAACAAAGATCTGTAGCCCATCAAAAGATACTACAAAAAACACAAGATGGGGAAAACACTTAAACAATGCATTCTTAAAATAACACTAATGTAAGCATGCACTCAAATAGACACCCGCAGTAAAATGTATCCTTTGCGTAGGTCTAACGATAATTATAGAATACAAAATTGTACCTCCTACCTTATTGTCAAATCACATATAAGGCTCTGATTTTAGGAATAAAATTTAGTTTGAATTTACAACTCAACTTGCAAATGTCTAGACTTTTCTTTTAAGGTCTTAACATTTTGGTCCTTCGAGACTCTCCGTTGTTTCCCCCCTGTGGTAAGAGCACGGAGTTAAACCAGCTCCTTTGAGACTGAACATGTGTCTAGTTCACTGACAGCTAAAGGTAGCAAAATAAAAAATTCTGATTTCACTCCTATAGGAAGGAACAGAGTATATAAAAAAGTTAATGAAACTGAAGTTTCAATCAATAATTTTGAAAAATACGAGCTAAACAGGCTGTATTTTTAATAGATAACTGGGTATATCTATTGTGTTCGGAGAATACAAAAAAATAAAAATTAATGAAACGGAAGTTTCAATAAATATTTTGGAAAAATACGAGCTGGACAGGCTGTATTTTAATAGATAACGAAAGATGTATCTATTGTAATTGAAGAAGTATGGGGAGTGGTTATGTCTCTGTTTGACCCATTTGGAATTCTAGCCGTATATTCCCTGATCGCTATACTGCTTCTGCAGTAAATATGGCAAAAGCGAACAGAGTGGGACCAGCCAATTGAGGGCGACGATATAAAGCAATGGAATTGTTGGTTGCGCAGCCCAAGCCAAGCATGCAAGATAAGGATACCCCGATGTTACGCTGAAGAGTACTTTGGGGAATCAATTGAACTACACATATTTTGCGATGCGAGTGAGTCAGCTTATGCAGCAGTTGGATACTGGCGCATACTTACGAAATTTGGATGGAAGTCCGCATTTATAATGGGAAAGACCAAGTGTGCCCCAATGAAACTATCGACCATACCCAAGCTCGAGCTGCAGGCGGTAGAGTTAGGAACTCGTCTCAGGAAATGTATTCTTGAGGGTCACGACGTCAACCCCAAATGTGTCCGCATGTGGTCCGACTCCAAGACTGGCTTAGCATGGATTAAATCAGATCACAGAAAATATAAGCCATATGTAGGACACAGAATTGACGAGATACTTGAAGCCACAAGGTTGGAAGATTGGCATTGGTTGCCTACTAAGGATAACCCGGCAGACTTTGGCACCAAACTAAAATCTGGAACTCGAGAAACCTCCTGGTTGAGAGGCACTCAATTCCTTCAAGAGGACGCAAGCCAATGGAATCTAGAAACTTCAGACGTTGGTGGAACTAAGAAGCAAATTTACGTTATCAATCAATGAGATGTCTTCAGATGGATCTGTCAATATCGTATTCATGGAGTTGCTGGAAAGGTTCTCTTCATTTACAAGGCTGATGCGAGTTGTCGCTTGGGTCTACAGGATGTGTGATCGTAAGACCAAACGAAAAGTCTACTTTGATGCAGCTGAAATTGAAGAAGCTGTACTCATAGTGATCCGCAATGTACTGGATGTTGCATTTCATGGTGAGCGGGTGGCGCTATTGACTGGACAGTCCATCGAAAAGGACAGCAAGCTGTGGAAGTTTTCTCCGATCATAGATGGAAGAGGAGTGATTCACATGAATAGTCGTATTAATAACGCATGTGCGGTTGGAGAAGAAACCAGTCGTCCAATATTAATGCCCCAAGGGCATCACGTTACAAAATTGATCGTGTCACATTATCACGAGCTATGGAAACACCAGACACAATTATAGCAGAAAAACGCAGGAAGTACTACATACGACACTGCCGACAGGAGGTTCGCCGTGCAGCTAGAAATTGTATGACTTGTAAAATCCAGAGAGCTTCACCAAAAACGCCATTAATGGGACAACTTCCTAAGGACAGACTCTCTCCGTACGCCCATTCTCATGTGTTGGAATCGACTATATGGGACCGTTTTTGGTTGTAAGAGGAAGGAGCACCGAGAAACACTGGATATGCATATTTACATGCCTTACAATAAGAGCAAATCATTTGGAAATTGCCAGGGACCTGAAATCAGATACGTGTCTTCGAGTATTGCATAACTTCATGGCGCGGCGCGGAAGACCAGTAAGAATCCGATCTGACAATGGTACCAATTTAAGTAAGAATCCGATCTGACCATGGTACCAATTTGGTGGGAGCTGAGCGTGAAATGAAAAAACAATTGCAGGACCTCGATCACATTAGAATAGCGAACGAGTTGGCAACTAAGCAGATCGAATGGCTGTTTAATTGCCCGCTAAACCCCCATGCAGGTGGGTGCTGGGAAAGATTGGTACGAAGTGTGAAGAGGGCCATAGGACACGCACAGCATGACAAAAACCTGAAAGAAGACATACTGTATAGCCTAATGTGTAACGCTGAAAACATAGTAAATTCCAGACCGCTTACACACATTGCTCTGGATAACCCCACAGACGATCCGATAACCCCTAATCACTTTCTTTTAGGTTCTCCCAATTCTAGCCAGACACCACATCCACAAGAGGAGAAGTACCAGCCAACTCGAAAGGAATGGCGCATCGCTCAGCAGATCTCACACTCATTTTGGAACAAGTGGCTCAATGAGTACCTACCAGACCTATGCAGACGGACAAAGTGGCATCACCCAGTGCCACCACTCGCTGAAATGGACAGTGTTCTTATCTGTGATAAGAACCTTCATCGATCTCAATGGAAAAAGGGAGTTATTCTAGCAGTCACGCCTGGACGCGACGGACAGGTTCGCTCAGCCTTTGTAAAGACGACGGCTGGAGTTCTACACCGCCCAACCTGTATGCTGGCAAAGCTAGACTATTGTGAATCACGAGCGTGCTTGATTCACGGTGGTGGGGATGTTGCTGAGAAAAATTAGCTTATGTATACTTAGTTCTAAGCAAGATACCCTACATAAAGAAAAAAGAGAGAAGAAAAATGGTCACGCTATGAAAAGACAAGAAGGTCACATTAGTTTGAGCAGTCGATAAAAGAGCGGGGAGAAAAGACGAAGCGTGCGTAGAAAATACATCCACATATAAGTATAAAATGTATTAACCTCCTTTTGCAAATAGGAAATAAAACGCAACCAACGCCTAAGTACCGATTAAGATAAGCGATTGTGTTTTATCCGCAATTCTCACGTTTCTGGACACAATATCTTTTATTTCGCTCCTTGGAAGCCAATGACCCTAGAGTTCTTAGAGTTTGTGTGAAGACGGGTGGAGACTCGTGGTGCAAGAACTGAAGTATACTGGACATTGGAGAAGCGACCGAACCCACAAGGAGACGGTCATCTCGCTCGTGGGTGGACAATAAACATTGAAGAACACGAAGGCCAACGTGGGTGCGCACTACAGGCAGCTGAAAAGCGCACATATATGTGTATGTATGCGAGATCGTGCAAATACTGGCATCTCGCTCTTACCAACGAAGTTCTTACGGGCCAGCCTCTAGTTGGCTTCGGTGCGCAGTAAAAAGCCAGATTAGTCGCGTTAGAGAATTTCCGAGCATTCGCGAAGGGAGATTGGAAAAATTAGTAGAGTTCGAAATGAAGGTACAAAACTTGGCTTCATTCTTAGAAACAGCTAACGCACATCAGCAGTTAAAAAATCCAACATTAATGGAGGAGTAAGTCTTAAAGTTGCCAGTGCAACAGAGACTGGAGTGGGCCATTCCAAGCAACTAGGAGATGAAAAATCGATCCGTCATTTAAGTCTATGGCTTCAGGGATTGGCCGAAGAAGTGCAAGACGCAGGATTGGTTGACGATCAGGCAACATTCAAGCCAAAGAAAGAAAAGTCGAGACTATTCCATGCAAACGACATCGGACTTGTAACCATGAAGGCGTGCTCCGCCTGCAATGGGAAACACGACTTGGAAAAGTGTAACTCATTTGCCCAGTTAGAACTTGAGAAAAAATGGCAGCATGTCTTTGGATAGAAAATGTATACATGATCCAGACTACTACAAAAAATACTGCGACCTGATGGAAGCATACGAACAAAAGTCATACATTCGGCATCTCACAAACAGTGAACTGGAAGTGGACAAGAAAAAATAATGGTTCCTGCCTCATTTTGGGGTCTTAAATCCTAACAAGCCCGGCAAGTTGAGAATTGTTTTCGACGCGGCTGCAGAAGTCGATAAAGTGTCGTTAAACTCCATGCTCATGACTGGCCCCGACGGGTATCAATCCTTAACGGGCATTCTTATGAGGTTCAGATAGAAACCGATTGGAGTCTGTGCTGACATAGCAGAAATGTTCCACTAAGTCATAATACGAAAGGAGGATCGATGTGCCCAACGCATACTATAGAGGAAGAATCCAGGCGACGAGATGAAGGAGTATGAAATGCAGGTCATGACCTTTGGAGCCAAATGTTCACCGGCCTCTGCTCAATACGTGAAAAATAGAAACGCACTTGAATTTAAGGAATCGTATCCAGATGCGGTGAATGCCATTATTAAAAACCATTATGTAGACGATTTGGTGCATTGTTTTTCATCCGATGAATCGGCTGTGAGAGTTGTGAAGGAGATAGTTGACATTCACAAAAGGAAGGATTCTAACTGAGAAAGTCCAATTCGAAATTCTTCAACAAGGTTTTTGGTAACGAACAAGTATCTGAGCCCATAACTCTTGATAGGGATGAATCTTCGCATTATCAAAAGGTCCTGGGAATGTACTGGTGTACACGCAGCGACGAATTTGGGCTCTCACTTTCGTTTAACAAAATTGACGCTTCAATCTTTTCAGAATCAAGAATACCGTCTGTTCAAACATGAACATATTATTGTACACATTCACTCATGTATCCAAAAAATGGATCTCTAAAGAAATCACATAAAGTAGATAAGTAATGACAGTTCGGGTGTAAACAAAGATATGTAGCCCATCTTAAAATAACACTAATGTAAGCATGAACTCAAATAGACACCCGCAGTAAAATGTATCCTTTGCGTAGGTCTAACGATAATTATAGAATACAAAATTGTACCTTCTTCTTCATTGTCAAATCACATATAAGGCTCTGATTTTAAGAATAAAATTTAGTTTGAATTTAAAACTCAACTCGCAAATGTCTAGACTTTTCTTTTAAGGTCTTAACAATAGGGTTCGTTGAGGGGTTTAAGCTCCGTCAGTACTATAAAAAGGGTCAAAGGCTTTCAAAACCACTTCGCTGATGAAAGGGCTAAGCGTAATTGCCGTTAGTAGGCTATTTAACTAAGCGAATACTTCAGTCATCCAGCGCTAATTTCGAAGCCTTCGAAAAGAGAAAATAGGGGAAAAGTGAGTCGGATTTTTCCTTGCCTTATAATAGCGTTTAATTGAGGATTCCAACGGCTTTCTTCCAGAGGAATAATTCCAACATATTCACAGATCCTCAGACATGTGGACATAGATTTCATCACCATAGAGATATTTTGATTTTTAATTAAGCTGCCACGAAAAGTGGAATTGGTCCAATTGTGGATAGTAGGTCCAAATTTTACTCCACAACTAACATCACAGCGGGCGATATCGTGGCTAAAAGCATCGATTCGAGATTCCTTCTATAATGTTGTTGTTTTGTATCAATCGTTCTAGCACCGAAACAATGATTCTTCAATGTAAAATAAACCAACGACAGATCCCTAGTAATGATCACGGACTTCAGCCAAAAGTCATGAATTCCAAAAGATAGCGCAGATTCAGGTACTTATCGAAGATAAGAAAGAATATAGAGTTGTATAGAAACGAAATAGCATTCGTATAGAAAGAAAATAGAATTGATAGTAAAGAATGTTAAAGAATGTCCTCTGCCACAACAAATCGGCGCCACGTTGGGCGCCAAAATATGTAACGTCCTTGCTTCCTTCGCACAAAATACCACAATAGGGAACCTAATTCCACCCGTTGATATCAAACGCGATTGGTCGCCGGTTCGTGTGAGCTTTTGGGTGAACCGTGTGGGTTTGGAGCCCGCAGTATAAAGAGCAGCAGGTTGACATTGAATCCGTGCAAAAGCACGGGTAGGACTCGGGTAGAATCTTGCCACCCTATCGGTCTAGGCTAAATCTAATTGACTTGCCGTCGTTGCACCATCGCAGAAAATATAATGGGGTAATGTTCGTGCACAAGCTCCTTCTCGGGATTGTTGACTCCCAAACTCTCTTGGGTCAGATTGACTTGGCCGTCCCATCTAGACCTTTTATGACAATCTGTTGTATGAGGGAAGCCAAAATATGGAAAGCATCCGCGTTTGGGCACTCGGGAACTCGGGTAGATAGGCATTCAAGCCTCTAGACTGTCAATCCCTCACAATGACTTCTGCATGAGCTGTCGCGACGAGGAGGAGGAGCAATCGGTCTGCCACTTCTTCTGTCATTGCCCGGCCCTTGGAAATCATCGTCCTCGGTTTCTCAGGGCCGCTTTCCTCACAAGCATTTCGGACCTTTCCGAAATCAAACCTGGGACCCTGTCCATATTCATCCAAGCCTCCGGATGGGACTGCCCTTAATTTGCAACAGTTTGCTCTATGAGGTTTTGGGCATTGAGAAGGGGCCCATGCTGCATCACAATGGAAATGTTTACAGATCCAAGTGAGCTTGGGGGTGGTTTTATCGCTCCCCTAGGCTACCACCCTTACCTAACCTAACCATCACTATCTTTTGTTGCTACCATTATATCATACATGTATATTATAATCTTGTCTTCCTTTACCATGACTGCGAAAATTTTGTTTGGGAATCTTTTTAACACCGCAGATGTATTACGTAACCCGAAAGGCATCCTCAAGCATTCCTTTTGTCCCATGGGACGTGAACGATGTGTTTTTTACTGAATCTTTATGCATAAATACGTGGAAGAATCCATTCTTCAAGTCTAACTTGGTGAAAAACCTTTTCTCTGGAAGTTTATCTAGCAGGTCGTCTACAAGAGGTGTTGGGTAATTGTTCTTAATCATTCCTTTATTAAGTGTGCGATAATTGACGTACAGTCTCAACTCTCCTGAGTTCTTTTTTACCAGTATTATAGGTGAAACGTATTCGGACTCAATGGTTCTGATGTAACCTTTCTCTGTGTAATCGTCAAATAATTTTCTTCACTTTGTTAAAATGCGTGAAATTTTTCGACTGTGATTATGTCTACATTTTTTTTTTAGTTATTTTTTATTATTTGTCATTAGATTTCTGCACATTCATTTTGTAACGTGATGAAGCCTAAAGTATCGTGGCGCAATGATGAAACAGTTTTTCACTTAAGCCTGTAATTTCTGTAGTCAATTTTGGGTTGGAAAAAAGGTTCTGGCTACATTTCCATCGTTGGATGAGCATTTATCTCTGGGCTTGTCAACTATCAAACCCATTTTTTCTGGAAATTTTTTTTGGAAATTCTGTTTTTAGAGCTCTTGGACCAATTTGTGCTATAGTGCTTGCACAGAAGCACTTGACTCTACAAATTCCTGAGCCTCAGTAAAGGTGCGAGTTATTTGGGATTTATAGATCTGACCTGATGTTTAAGTCTATGCTACATGATTTCGTTGATTACACTATTCAACCCGATGAATAGCCCCTTCGTTCGTTCTCTTTCGTAGTGATCAGACGCGTTTTTGTTTTGCGCTCCGCATTTTTTCCTTTTGTTTTGAATAAACAGCCGGTGTTTTCCTAAATAAACTTGAATTAACTTCCTAACCAGCCAACTATCTGGAAACCTATTCTATTCCGCGAGTGCATGCCTTATGATTTGTGTTTAAACATTATTTAACTTTTTATTTTTCGGCGTCGGCTTGTCGTGTTTGTGTTGTTGCAGTGAGTGAGTACGCATTGCATTGCATTGCAGTCCGCTCTCGTCTGGTAGCTTTTGTTGTGTTATCACTCTCTCCCTATCACCTAAACTTAAATAACTGTTCTTTCTCTCTCGCTCTCGTAACTTTCTGTTCAGTAGCTCTCTGTCTCTCATTAGCAGCAGCTGCAACTGTTCTCCTCTCCGTTTGTCTGGCACACTGGTTTGATAGCCATTTGTTTTGAAATATTATTTGATTTTAATTTTGTTCAAAATTTGTATTATGGAGTTTTCTGTTTTCACCCCAAGGGCAACGACAGCTGCTGGCGATGCAGATTCGGTGTCCGAATTCATCGCTTCGGAGAATGTGCAGCCAAGTACGTCTGCAGCGTCTGTGTCCGTAGTGTCCGCAAGCTCACTAGTTGTCCCGTCCATCCCGATCCCACCAGTAAAAAGACGTTCCGGACCTCCGCATATTGCCACCACAGGTACTAGGCCTGTGGTGCCCAAACCACTGGTGGGAGTCCCACCAAAACGACAAGTTTTTGTCTCACGGCTGGCCCCTGACCTCACATCGAATGATGTAATTGCTTTTATTCAAAGCAGAATAAAAGCCGTGGGTTTAAAGGTGGAGAAGTTTAATTTCTCTTATGCCAGGGAGATATCTTCGTTCAAGATAAGTGTCTCCCCAACTCACTTTGACACCATTTGCTCTGCCAAATTTTGGCCAGAGCATTTGGTGGTGAAGGAGTTCAAGGCCAAGAAGAAAAATAGGCCCCCCATAACACTTACAAATCATCCCAATGCGCCATCCTCATCTTCCCGTCCTGCTTCCACCCTTCCAAAAAACTAACTTCTCTTAGTAACCTCTTAGTAACCTATCAGAATGTAAGAGGCTTGCGTAGTAAGCTCAGCATTCTTTTCCGGGATAGTGTTGCATTTGCTTCCCACGTTATTGTGTTTACTGAAACCTGGTTAAAGCCGGACATTCTTAGTTCCGAGGTTTTGGCAGGTCGGTACACAACTTTTAGAAAGGACCGTTCGTCTCGACGTGTAGGGGGGGTTCTAATTGCAGTGGACTCTTACTTCACGTCGGAACACTTCACAGTCCAAGTTCAGCAGGAACTGGAATTCCTGTGTGTAAAACTGATTCTTCCCGCTTTCGCTATATTCATTACATGCTCGAATATCCCACCTTCTTCGGATATTTCAATTAATGAGCAGCACTAGTTCTTGGTGACTTCAACTTGCCAGGAACTGTTTGGCCTTCGGTAAACGAGTCTAGTATCCTAGTGCCCATGTCACGACATGACTTTGTTGACGGCTTGCTTGACCTGTCCCTGTCTCAAGTCAATCATGTGAAAAATTCCTTGGGTCGATTGCTTGATCTGTGCTTTGTATCGGATCCAACCATAGTGTTGTTAACCCGAGCCCTTCCGCTCACTATACCTGAAGACGCCTACCACCCTACTTTCGAGGTGTCGCTAGATATAGGACCAACTGTATTGGTCGTATTGTAAAGCCGAGTTTGCGAAGCTTAATATCCTCATTAGGGATTTTGATTGGTCCGCTTTGTACTTGTGCACTGTCATAAAAGGCACAAACATTTTTTACAATGCTCTTGGCACATTTTTTGATTCTTGTGTCCCGCTTTCTTGTCCGACTAGATCTGGAAAACCCCCTTGGTTTACCAAAGAGTTATCCAGTCTAAAAAACTTAAAATCAAGACTTTATAAAAAATTTCAAGAAGTGGGTTCTCCTACTTCTCACTCTCGCTATGTAATAGCTCGGTCAAACTTTTCAGTTCTTAATGCTCAATGCTATAAGAACTACCTATCTCGATGCAGCATACGTTTTTCTCAGGACCCTAAACAGTTTTACTGCTTCGTAAACAGTAAGCGTAGAATGTCCGCACACCCATCCTCGCTATCATTTTGTAATACGTCGGCAAATAATGATCAGGCAATTGCCGATCTTTTTGCGCAATTTTTCCAAACCACCTATTCTGAGGAAAGCTAGTCTGGTCATCCGTACCCATACGGTTTACCGAGGTCGAACGGCATTTTCAGTCCCTTGTTAAATGAATGTTCCCTACTTCATGATCTTCGACTAGTTAAGCCGGTGTTTTCACCGGGTCCAGACGGGGTTCCAGGTTGTGTACTCAGGTACTGCGCCGAGGCTCCGTGTCGACCTTTGCTTAAACTATTCACCCTGTCCATTGATTCTTCTTGCTTCCCCCCGATCTGGAAGGAATCGTTTATAATTCCTCTCCACAAAAAAGGTAGCAAGTCTGATGCAAACAATTATAGAGGTATAGCAAAGTTATCCGCTATTCCTAAAATGTTTGAGAAGGTTTTAACTCCGCACTTGCAACATCTCTGCAAGTCACTTATATCTCCCACTCAGCATGGATTTATAAGGCGGCGATCAACCACCACGAACCACGAGAGTTTACCTCTTTCATTATTAAAGGCTTTCAAGGTAACTTACAGACAGATGTTATTTACACCGACTTTAGTGAAGCATTCGACTCTATAAACCATTCCCTTTTAGCGCATAAACTTGACCTTTTAGGGTTTCCGCCCAACCTCCTGAGATGGATTTCTAGCTATCTTTGTTCCAGGTCTCAAAGAGTCCTCTTCAAAAACTCCCTCTCTTCACCAGTCAAGGTTTCTTCGGGAGTACCACAGGGCAGCCATCTAGGCCCCTTACTCTTCACACTCTTTATTAATGACTTGCCTTCAGTATTAACATACTCTCGAGTACTTATGTATGCGGATGATGTTAAACTCTGTGTCCAGTACAAGGACATTTCATTTCATTCTCGCTTGCAATCCGATCTCAATAACTTTCAGTCATGGTGTTGTTCAAACTTGTTACACCTTAATGCCTCGAAATGCAATGTTATGACATTTCATCGATCTAGCCCTTTGTTGGCTCCCTATACCCTATTTGGTGGTTCCCTGGAGAGAATTACCCTGGTGGATGATCTGGGTGTTATGTTAGACCCCAAGTTAAAGTTTTCCGAACACATTTCTACCATGGTAAATAAGGCCATGGGCGTGCTTGGGTTTATAAAGAGGTGGTCAAAGGAATTTGACGACCCCTATATAAAAAAACTCTCTATACCTCGCTTGTTCGTCCGATCTTAGAATACGGCTCCTGTGTATGGTGGCCTAAGTACAAAGTACACCAGGACCGTATAGAATAAGTACAGAAAAACTTTTTACTCTTTGCTCTTCGGGGCCTTAACTGGGATGCGGGTGTAAGACTCCCATCTTTCTCTAGTAGACTACTATTAGTAAACCTCCCATCCTTAGTTAACCGTAGAAAAATGCTTGGTGTGATATTTATGCACAACTTGATCAGGGGTGACATAGACAGCCCTGATCTGTTGAGCCGCATAAACTTCACGATTCCTGTTAGACTGACTAGAAATTGTATACCGTTGTTAATTCCACTTTGTAGATCGAATTATTCCTTGCATGAACCGTTTAGGGTCTTATGCTCGGATTATAGTTCCCTCTACCATATTATATCCACCACTAATTCTCTTCCTCTTATTAAATTATTAATCCTTACACACCTTTATAGTAATAAGTAATTTTAGTGGTATTTGTATTTTGATTGCATGCTTAGTTTCTTAGTAAGTTTAGTGCTAATTTTCCTCGAATTTTAGTCTGACAGCTATCTTTCTTGCATGTTCGCGTTGGGTTCGACAACGCACCGTGCGTCATGCGGCAGCGCCCCTCGGTCGGTTGGGCTGGAGGAGGGCTGCGTTTTGCCTGGGATCCGCGCGTAACAGCCTTCTGCTGGTTTCACACGGGCCACTTGACGGTGCAGTAACTGCATCGCCTCTTGAAAGATGCAGTCATTGCATGTCAACGTACAAGAATTTCCGCTGTGAATCAAAACGCGTTTTTCTGATAGATTCGGGGCTTAAAAACATGTTAGAAAAATATATTTTTTGTTTAGCTTAATTTTTTGTTTAAGCCTTTTTTAAAACTAGTATTTTTTAGATGTAGTGCTTCTTTCTTTGATATAACTTAAGTATCTGACATCTGGTTGTATTGAACTTTGCAATTCTACAAAAGATACAAATGTAGCTATAGATCTTATACGGCTTGTCGTGTTTGTGTTGTTGCAGTGAGTGAGTACGCATTGCATTGCATTGCAGTCCGCTCTCGTCTGGTAGCTTTTGTTGTGTTATCACTCTCTCCCTATCACCTAAACTTAAATAACTGTTCTTTCTCTCTCGCTCTCGTAACTTTCTGTTCAGTAGCTCTCTGTCTCTCATTAGCAGCAGCTGCAACTGTTCTCCTCTCCGTTTGTCTGGCACACTGGTTTGATAGCCATTTGTGTTGAAATATTATTTGATTTTAATTTTGTTCAAAATTTGTATTATGGAGTTTTCTGTTTTCACCCCAAGTGCAACGACAGCTGCTGGCGATGCAGATTCGGTGTCCGAATTCATCGCTTCGGAGAATGTGCAGCCAAGTACGTCTGCAGCGTCTGTGTCCGTAGTGTCCGCAAGCTCACTAGTTGTCCCGTCCATCCCGATCCCACCAGTAAAAAGACGTTCCGGACCTCCGCATATTGCCACCACAGGTACTAGGCCTGTGGTGCCCAAACCACTGGTGGGAGTCCCACCAAAACGACAAGTTTTTGTCTCACGGCTGGCCCCTGACCTCACATCGAATGATGTAATTGCTTTTATTCAAAGCAGAATAAAAGCCGTGGGTTTAAAGGTGGAGAACTTTAATTTCTCTTATGCCAGGGAGATATCTTTGTTCAAGATAAGTGTCTCCCCAACTCACTTTGACACCATTTGCTCTGCCAAATTTTGGCCAGAGCATTTGGTGGTGAAGGAGTTCAAGGCCAAGAAGAAAAATAGGCCCCCCATAACACTTACAAATCATCCCAATGCGCCATCCTCATCTTCCCGTCCTGCTTCCACCCTTCCAAAAAACTAACTTCTCTTAGTAACCTCTTAGTAACCTATCAGAATGTAAGAGGCTTGCGTAGTAAGCTCAGCATTCTTTTCCGGGATAGTGTTGCATTTGCTTCCCACGTTATTGTGTTTACTGAAACTTGGTTAAAGCCGGACATTCTTAGTTCCGAGGTTTTGGCAGGTCGGTACACAACTTTTAGAAAGGACCGTTCGTCTCGACGTGTAGGGGGGGGTTCTAATTGCAGTGGACTCTTACTTCACGTCGGAACACTTCACAGTCCAAGTTCAGCAGGAACTGGAATTCCTGTGTGTAAAACTGATTCTTCCCGCTTTCGCTATATTCATTACATGCTCGTATATCCCACCTTCTTCGGATATTTCAATTAATGAGCAGCACTAGTTCTTGGTGACTTCAACTTGCCAGGAACTGTTTGGCCTTCGGTAAACGAGTCTAGTATCCTAGTGCCCATGTCACGACATGACTTTGTTGACGGCTTGCTTGACCTGTCCCTGTCTCAAGTCAATCATGTGAAAAATTCCTTGGGTCGATTGCTTGATCTGTGCTTTGTATCGGATCCAACCATAGTGTTGTTAACCCGAGCCCTTCCGCTCACTATACCTGAAGACGCCTACCACCCTACTTTCGAGGTGTCGCTAAATATAGGACCAACTGTATTGGTCGTATTGTAAAGCCGAGTTTGCGAAGCTTAATATCCTCATTAGGGATTTTGATTGGTCCGCTTTGTACTTGTGCACTGTCATAAAAGGCACAAACATTTTTTACAATGCTCTTGGCACATTTTTTGATTCTTGTGTCCCGCTTTCTTGTCCGACTAGATCTGGAAAACCCCCTTGGTTTACCAAAGAGTTATCCAGTCTAAAAAACTTAAAATCAAGACTTTATAAAAAATTTCAAGAAGTGGGTTCTCCTACTTCTCACTCTCGCTATGTAATAGCTCGGTCAAACTTTTCAGTTCTTAGTGCTCAATGCTATAAGAACTACCTATCTCGATGCAGCATACGTTTTTCTCAGGACCCTTAACAGTTTTACTGCTTCGTAAACAGTAAGCGTAGAATGTCCGCACATCCATCCTCGCTAACATTTTGTAATACGTCGGCAAATATTGATCAGGCAATTGCCGATCTTTTTGCGCAATTTTTCCAAACCACCTATTCTGAGGAAAGCTAGTCTGGTCATCCGTACCCATACGGTTTACCGAGGTCGAACGGCATTTTCAGTCATGAAAATGATCTTCGACTAGTTAAGCCGGTGTTTTCACCGGGTCCAGACGGGGTTCCAGGTTGTGTACTCAGGTACTGCGCCGAGGCTCCGTGTCGACCTTTGCTTAAACTATTCACCCTGTCCATTGATTCTTCTTGCTTCCCCCCGATCTGGAAGGAATCGTTTATAATTCCTCTCCACAAAAAAGGTAGCAAGTCTGATGCAAATAATTATAGAGGTATAGCAAAGTTATCCGCTATTCCTAAAATGTTTGAGAAGGTTTTAACTCCGCACTTGCAACATCTCTGCAAGTCACTTATATCTCCCACTCAGCATGGATTTATAAGGCGGCGATCAACCACCACGAACCACGAGAGTTTACCTCTTTCATTATTAAAGGCTTTCAAGGTAACTTACAGACAGATGTTATTTACACCGACTTTAGTGAAGCATTCGACTCTATAAACCATTCCCTTTTAGCGCATAAACTTGACCTTTTAGGGTTTCCGCCCAACCTCCTGAGATGGATTTCTAGCTATCTTTGTTCCAGGTCTCAAAGAGTCCTCTTCAAAAACTCCCTCTCTTCACCAGTCAAGGTTTCTTCGGGAGTACCACAGGGCAGCCATCTAGGCCCCTTACTCTTCACACTCTTTATTAATGACTTGCCTTCAGTATTAACATACTCTCGAGTACTTATGTATGCGGATGATGTTAAACTCTGTGTCCAGTACAAGGACATTTCATTTCATTCTCGCTTGCAATCCGATCTCAATAACTTTCAGTCATGGTGTTGTTCAAACTTGTTACACCTTAATGCCTCGAAATGCAATGTTATGACATTTCATCGATCTAGCCCTTTGTTGGCTCCCTATACCCTATTTGGTGGTTCCCTGGAGAGAATTACCCTGGTGGATGATCTGGGTGTTATGTTAGACCCCAAGTTAAAGTTTTCCGAACACATTTCTACCATGGTAAATAAGGCCATGGGCGTGCTTGGGTTTATAAAGAGGTGGTCAAAGGAATTTGACGACCCCTATATAAAAAAACTCTATACCTCGCTTGTTCGTCCGATCTTAGAATACGGCTCCTGTGTATGGTGGCCTAAGTACAAAGTACACCAGGACCGTATAGAATCAGTACAGAAAAACTTTTTACTCTTTGCTCTGCGGGGCCTTAACTGGGATGCGGGTGTAAGACTCCCATCTTTCTCTAGTAGACTACTATTAGTAAACCTCCCATCCTTAGTTAACCGTAGAAAAATGCTTGGTGTGATATTTATGCACAACTTGATCAGGGGTGACATAGACAGCCCTGATCTGTTGAGCCGCATAAACTTCACGATTCCTGTTAGACTGACTAGAAATTGTATACCGTTGTTAATTCCACTTTGTAGATCGAATTATTCCTTGCATGAACCGTTTAGGGTCTTATGCTCGGATTATAATTCCCTCTACCATATTATATCCACCACTAATTCTCTTCCTCTTATTAAATTATTAATCCTTACACACCTTTATAGTAATTAGTAATTTTAGTGGTATTTGTATTTTGATTGCATGCTTAGTTTCTTAGTAAGTTTAGTGCTAATTTTCCTCGAATTTTAGTCTAACAGCTATCTTTCTTGCATGCTCGCGTTGGGTTCGACAACGCACCGTGCGTCATGCGGCAGCGCCCCTCGGTCGGTTGGGCTGGAGGAGGGCTGCGTTTTGCCTGGGATCCGCGCGTAACAGCCTTCTGCTGGTTTCACACGGGCCACTTGACGGTGCAGTAACTGCATCGCCTCTTGAAAGATGCAGTCATTGCATGTCAACGTACAAGAATTTCCGCTGTGAATCAAAACGCGTTTTTCTGATAGATTCGGGGCTTAAAAACATGTTAGAAAAATATATTTTTTGTTTAGCTTAATTTTTTGTTTAAGCCTTTTTTAAAACTAGTATTTTTTAGATGTAGTGCTTCTTTCTTTGATATAACTTAAGTATCTGACATCTGGTTATATTGAACTTTGCAATTCTACAAAAGATACAAATGTAGCTATAGATCTTATACGAACTATTTAAGCTTTCAAAATTTAATTTGAAAATTTAGTGGCATTATTAAATGAAATGTTGACTTTGTAAACTCGGGAAAAGTAAAAATAAATTTTTTCATTGGGGAACGGTCATCGGTCTTCCCTAAAGTAAATGTCCATACCCGACTTGAAGTTCATGTTCAGTTACCTTCTTCTGGTCCCATCAAATCTTTCATAAGGCCTGTTTGAGATGCTATCTAGGGCCAGATAGGTAAGAGGTATGCAACCGATGCGCAGAGGGGTTAGCATGGAACTAAAAGACGAAGGCGGCAGATCAAATGTGATTGCCGAAGTGGCGGCGGCACAGCAAGGTAATTACCGAAGTGGCGGCGGCAGAGAGCCCCTTTAGTGGGAGAGCGCAGCAGCTCTGCAGAACGACAACGCTTGCAAAACATAGGCGGCTCACTCTGCTCATACAATAACAATGCTTAAATTTACGGTTATTATTCGGCGGCTGGCCCAAACATACTCCCCCCGTTGGGAGCTAGTCTCTCAACAGATTCCTTAACGAGCAGCAAACATAGGCGTGTGACGGCCCTCCTGATGTTTCCTGAGGATGTCTTCAGGTCAGCGACGCGACACACTCCGTCCTTGCCCATAACGACATCGACCACTCTAGCCAGAGGCCAACGAATTGGAGGAAGATTTTCGTCCTTCACCACGACGAGATCGTTCTTGCAGATGTTTTGCGCGGAGGAACGCCACTTCGCGCGCTCTTGCAAAAGAGTGAGATACTCTTCGCGAAAACGGCTCCAAAATATTTGTTGTAGTTGGGCTACCCGCTGCCAGCCATCCAGACTATGGTAGTTCGCTTCGTTAGGTCAGGCTCAAGGATTTGCTCATGGGGACCGCCTAGAAGCAGATGAGCAGGAGTCAAAACGTCTAAGTCATCAGGATTTTCTGAAAGCGAGAGCAAAGGGCGAGAGTTAACAATTGCAGTGATCTGACAGATCAGAGTGCGCAGCTCGTCGAAGCTAAGCACAGATGGTCCAGCTGAGCGGTACATGTGATATTTTGAGGTCTTCACGGCCGCTTCCCACAACCCGCCAAAATGCGGAGAGCGAAGTGGGATGAAACGCCAGTCGATCGAGTCAGCCAAGCAGGATTCATGGACCTCCTTCAGACAAAGCTTCTTTAGCTCCAGAAGCTCGTTCTTGGCCCCAACGAAGTTTGTCGCATTGTCCGACCAAATTTGACTTGGCCTTCCTCGAGTGGAGTAAAACGCTTTAGTGCGCCTAGAAACGATGCGGTGGTCAAATCCTTTACGAGCTCCATGTGTATAGCCTTAGAAGTGAAGCAAATGAATACGCTAATGTAGCACTTGATCGGAGGCCTCGTGCGGATTTCTGATCGGTAGAAAAAAGGTCCACAGTAATCTACTCCAGTGACTTCAAAAGCTCGAGATCCTTCCAAACGTTCCTTAGGTAGGTCTCCCATGATGTGTTCAACCATGCGCGGCCTAGTCCTGAAGCATCTCACACACTTGCTGACGACCCTTGATACTGCTTTAATACCTCCAATGGGCCAATATTCCAGCCGAATTTTCGATAGCAAGGCGCGAGGTCCGTCATGGAGGTTTCTTTCGTGATAATATCTTATCAGCGCAAAGGTAATGGAATGTCCCTTTGGCAGAATGAGCGGATGCTGAGCGTCAAATCCTAGCGATGAGTTGCTAAGACGACCTCCAACTCTAAGTAGTCCAGAATGATCGATGAACGGGTTGAGCGAACTAATAGAACTGGATTTCATGACTTGACCATTGCGCCGAATCTCCTTTATGTCCATCCACAAATTTGCCAGCTGAATGTGTCGAATTAGAAGATGCGTTCCTTGCCGAATATCAGAAACGGTGAGTCCTGGATGCCCAAGACGATGTATAAATTTATGCATGTAGACGAATGTGCGCTTCATGCGAAAGAATGAATTCGCAAATTTGCATCCGGACGTGAGATCGGCCTGTGGAGACGTGATCAGCAATACTCTCTTGCGAAGCTCCAAAGTTTCTATGTCGTTAGCAGAAGATACAGGCCACTTATCCTTGGAGCCTAGCAAAAAAGATGGGCCGTGAGACTATAGCTCTGACTGGATAAGATGGCTGGGAAGCGAGCCTCTCGAGAAGATATCAGCAGGATTTAAAGATGTGGGAACATAGCGCCATTCCATGGCTGCCGTCAACTCCTGAATTGATGCCACTCCGTTTGCCACGAAAACTTGAAATTTGGCTGGCTCGTCCCTAATCCAAGATAATGCTGTTGACGAATCCGACCAGCAATAGAACCGACCTGTAAAGATTCCCATGTCCTTTACATTCTTCATGACTTTCGCAAGCAAATGGGCTTCACTTAATTTCATCTTAGGAATCGATATGGTCCTTACTGGCGCCACTCGCGACTTTGAGCAGAAAACGTGGCTCGAAGACTGGGCTTTCCTGGATACGACATATACGCAAGTGCCATATGCTTCTAAGCCGGCATCACAGAATCCGTGAACTCCTGTAGCCACACTAGAACGAAGTACCAAGCGAGGAAATGAGATCCGAGAAATGCTTGCCAAACTGTTTCTCAAGTCCATCCAAGTTGAATGCAACGCTGAGGGTAGGCTTTCATCCCAATCCAAATTTTCTCTCCAAAGCTTCTGAAGGAAGATTTTGCACCTGACAATGACTGGATTTATCAATCCAAGAGGGTCGTAGAACCGCGCAATCGTAGATAAAACCGACCGCTTTGATGGCTTTGAGTTCGTGTCCAGTGCGGACAAGGCAAAAAGCAGCTGATCCGAAGCAGGGTCCCACGCTAAGCCGAGAGTTTTGGCTATGTCGCTTCCATCATTAAACTTTAGGAACTTCTCTATGTCATCTTCAGGGGTTCCCTCAAGTACTTCCTGGTGACTGGAGCACCATTTCCTAAGTCTAAAATTACCACGGGACAGTAAAGCTGATGTTTGGTGCATCTTGTCCATGACCTGTGCGACCGAATTACCGCCCGAAATAAGGTCATCCACGTAAAACTCCTGACGCAGAGCAGCTGAGCCAAGAGGGTAGGACTCACCCTCGTCGATGGCCAGCTGGTGCATTGCGCGGACCGCTAAAAATGATGCAGACCTCGTCCCGTATGTAACGGTGTCTAATGTGTATACTTGAACATCGGACTCGATGGAATCTCGCCATAGAATACACTGATACAAATTGTAGTTGTTGTTTGTTGTGTTGTTTGAAAGCGAATCAATATGTTAAATAATGCAGGCTGAATAACAGGGCCTGTCATCATCACATCATTTAGAGAATATCCAGTTGATGTAGCTGCGGATCCATCGAAAACGACACGGAGTTTTGTTGTCGTACTGTCCTCCTTTAGGACACAGTATGGGCAAGAAATATTTGCAGAGGCTACGGGAATCAGGGTTGACATGGTGCATATGATGCAAATCAATGTACTCCCTCATAAAGCCGGAATACCGCTCCTTGAGTTTAGGATTACGCTCCAGTTTTCGCTCCAGGCTGATGAACCGTCGATAAGCCTGAGCATTAGATTCTCCTAATCGATCAGTATTGTTATTTAGCGGCAGACGAACTGCATACTCCCCGGATGGCAAAACGTACGAAGAGTTTTATCCAACCTTGCTTCCATCTCAGCTATCGAATCTGGACAATTGTGCGTGGCCAAAAGCGCCGAGCTTGATACCTTCTGTCCAGCGCCAGATACGATCCACCCAAGCCGGGTCTTCTGCAGAAGAGGCAGGCCATCGGTGAGTTTGATTTGCCCTACGCAGAGGAGATCATAAAAAACGCTCGCACCAATGAGGAGATCAATCCGTTGAGGATTGAAAAATGCAGGATCGGTGAGCTGAATGTTAGCTGGAATACTCCAATCAGATACTTGGTTGAGAATCCGTAATCGTGGGAGCGATGAGAGCAGTAAGCGTAGTTGTGTAAGCAGAGGTGCGAGAATGCATACAAATGCTTATAGTGGATACTTCAGTAGAAACGCTGGTATCGCCCAGCCCAGACACAAGTGCAGACGATTGAGTTCTCCTAAGCTGAAGCTGCTGGGCGAACCTGGATGTGACGAGATGCAGCTGCGATCCTGAATCTAAGATGGCACGACAAGGAACTAAAACGACAGACCGATTCTTCACGAGAACCACGGCTGTAGCCAACATCAGAGTGAAGACCTTGGGCAGCAAGAGAAGTAGAAGAATGTAGTGGCGAGCTGCTAACAGAATTTTGAGCAACAGAAAGAGTTTCCAGTTGAACGGCCAGATCGGGAGGAGTAATACCTGGGCAGCTTTGTGTTGTGGGCTGTATACTATCGAAGTGCAGCAAACTATGATGCCTACCGCCGCATACTGGACATTTTCAACTATTGCATGCGCGGGTCCGGTGCCCCGGTTTTAGGCAATTGAAGCATAGCTTTTTCACTTCTTTGTGGCGCAGCAACGGTGAGAGATTTCCGAATATCTTGCACGGCCCGTTGAGTGACAAAAGACGCATACAGACGGGTCGGCGGAAGAGTTGGAAGCTACAAACGTTTTTATACCCGATACTCAAAATGAGTATTGGGGTATATTAGATTTGTGGTAAAAGTGGATGTGTGTAACGTCCAGAAGGAATCGTTTCCGACCCCATAAAGTATATATATTCTTGATCAGCATCAATAGCCGAGTCGATTGAGCCCTGTCTGTCTGTCCGTCTGTCCGTCCGTCCGTCCGTCCGTCCGTCCCCTTCAGCGCCTAGTGCTCAAAGACTATAAGAGCTAGAGCAACGATGTTTTGGATCCAGACTTCTGTGATATGTCACTGCTACAAAAATATTTCAAAACTTCGCCCCGCCCACTTCCGCCCCCACAAAGGACGAAAATCTGTGGCATCCACATTTTTAAAGATACGATAAAGCCGAAAACGCAGAATCGTAGAGGACGACGATATGTTCTAGAGTGTAAAATCTCAACCAGATCGTATAATTATTATAGCCAGAATTAAGAAAACAATTTCATTCTTTCTCGCTCTGTCTCTCTCTAATCACAGGTTTCATGGTCGGCTTTGCCAATTGCAAAATATGAGTTCAAGGATCTCAGAACCTATAAGAGCCAGAGCAACCAAATTTGGTATCCACACTCCTGTGATATCGGACCTTGACCGTTTCGTGTCCAAATTTCGCCACACCCCCTTCCGCCCCCGCAAAGGACGAAAATCTGGGGCATCCACAAATCTCAGAGACTATTAAAGCTAGAGTAACCAAATTTGGTATCCGCACTTCTGTTAGATCTCACTATAAAACGTATATCTCAGAATTTCGCCCCACCCCCTTCCGCTCACACAAAGAACGAAAATCTGTTGCCTCCACAATATTGCATTTTCGAGAAAACTAAAAACGCAGAATCATAGATAATGACCATATCTATCAGATTGCTGAATCTGGATCAGATCAGATCATTTGTATAGCCAATAGGAACAAATCAATTTGCAGTGGCTACGCAGCGCCCGACGTCACGCTCAGACTGATTTTCTGTCTCTCTCGCACGCACTCTTTGTCGTGTCGTTTAATATTAGCGGCGTCTGCCGGAGGAGAGCCATACTGACTAAGTATCGGGTATAACTGTAGAGTTGCGGTGTCCGCAGCAACTCACAACGTTCCACCTCGTTTTAACCTGCGTATAGGATTGGTTTTTTCCCACCTGATCTCTGGTCTGATGAGCTCGTGAGAAAGCTCAAAGGGGGCCTAGCTGAGGCCACCGGACGGGTCGCGGGTTGCGGATAGCGAACGGCCTACCTCGGTAGGTCAGCTGCGAATAAGCGGGCATCCCTCACGGGAGAGTACCGAAATAAGCAGTCCCGGACAGCCAGCGGGTGTTAGCTAGGTAGCAGCACTGACGATGCGCTTGTGGTGCCGCCTCAATAAGTAGCTCACACACTCCCATCCATACACAATACCTACCCACATCCCAACCCCCACACCCACCTCACACCGGGCCGGACTAAGTGTGTTACTCGACCCGTGCCGAGAGTCAGCCTGGCTGCGGGCCCGGTATAAAAACTAGCCCAGTCGCTAACGGAGGGCTCAGGGACTTGGCAGCCCCCTGTTCTAATGATGCCTTACCCGGGCAACGTGAATCTCTGCCCGGGCTGACCTTTCCCTTTCTCTGCATCTCGTGGGAACAGGATGTATAACAAGAACAAAAACCAAAAAACAAACAAAAAAACAAATGAGTGCGGCGCTCCCCAAATGCCAACTGGGAGCAATCCCAAGCTCGGAAAGGCAGCGGCCCAAAGGCCTGGCCCAACCGGCTCTATAGTAGGGAATACCTGCAAGGTGGAAGGTGCCTGTGCGAACCCGAGGGGGTCCCATCCCGAATCCGGTGTGGGTGGCAAGGTAACTCCCGAAGCTGACACCTTGGAAGGAAAGCTAAGCAATATTGCGGCTGCCCGACCTTCTGGTAGAGCGGAGGGGGTTGACTTGCCGTCGACAAGCGCCCAAGCCAGAGGCTACACATATGCCGAAAAGAGGAGTGCAGGGCATATACTCCGTCGGCAACACGCCAGCAGTGAAGCCAGCCCATCAGCCAAATGGCTGAAGAAGGTGGAATGGGCTTCGGCCGTGCTCCCGGAGTTCACCTTGGAACAGAAAAAGGTGGCTCCCCAAGCCAAGAGGCAGCGCTCGCAGGAGACACCGGGACCGGTAGCAAAGCGCTGCAGAGTGCTGCCAAATGTCTCCTTTGCGCAGATTGCCAAGGATAGGACGCTAATTGGTGTCCTCGACAGCGGCAGCGCAGAGGGTAGAATCCCAAGGAGTCAGTGGAAGTGGGTGGAAGCGGCACTGGCCGACCGCTGCTTCGAACTCCTCGACAAAGACCCTGGACCTCCGCCAGTCTGCAAGGACATGGGGTGGTTCCAGGGTAATGTTAAGATAATTGCCTGCGAAGACGAGCGCTCTGTAAAGCTTTATAAAGCGGCGGTAGCGCAGGTCGGCGAGGTCTATGCTGGGGCGAAACTCGTCGCAGTCGACTGGAGCGAGGTGCCCAGCAGACCGAGGGCCAGAATTTGGGTGCCGGCTACCTTTAAGGAGCCAGAACGCATCCTCAAGATGCTGCAGAGATGCAACCCAGGACTACCAACCTCAGATTGGAAGGTAGCCAAGGTTGAGACGACACAAGGGCCGACTAACCAGGCAGTTCTCGTTCTCAATAAAGAGTCGCTGGCCCCGATAGAGGCAGCAAAAGGAGAGCTAAACTTCGGCTTCAGCTCGGTCACCATCAAGGTGTACAAATCGGACGCGGCGGCCGCGGCGCTTCCTGTCGTCAACCCAGACGTGCAGGATGTCGCTGCGGAGATCGAAGCGCCTGACGACGAGCTGGAGCCAGACCAGGAAGGCTTCTCCTCAGAGATAGAGCTGATGCTCGACTTTGAGTCAATGTGCCGAGAGAGAGTCTCAGATGACTCGGACGCGGACATCACGGTGGTGGAGAATCTTGAAGATGGTCCTAAGGATCCTTCAATTAAATCTCCACCACTGTAAAGCAGCATCGGCTGCTTTCATACTCCGCTTAGATGCAAGCGGAGCCGACGTAGTCCTGATCCAGGAGCCTTGGGTGGTAGGAAGCAAGGTCTGTGGATTGGGGACGAGGGAATAAAAGACCATATTGTATCCCAAAATGAAGGTAAAATCCGTAACTGCATACTTGCGAGAAAGCACCTAAATATCTTTCTGCTCCATAATTATAGCGATGGCGATAACACGGCGGCAAGCCTAGAGCTAAAAGGGAATCATCTCAGGCTGGTGGCGTCCTATATGGCCCACGAGGAGGATGATCCTACCAACGACCTTGTTCGCAAAATAGCCAGCGACAGCGAAAGGACGGACAAAGACCTACTTATAGGTTGCGATGCCAACGCCCACCACACCCAATGGGGGAGCACGGACACGAATATAAGGGGTGAGTCACTGTTCAGCTTCATCCTGAACTCAAATTTATTCATTGGCAATCGGGGTAACGACCCCACGTTTATAATTAAAAATCGGCAGGAGGTCATTGACCTCACGCTAGTGTCAAGCAAACTGCTGGACACAATCAAGAGCTGGAGAGTCCTAGGAGACCACTCCTTCTCGGACAACAGGTATATCGAGACGATATTATCCTTCGATATTTCCAAACCAACCGACTATATCAACCCCAGAAAAGCCAACTGGGAAAAATATAACACAACCCTGGAGGAGCTACTCCCTCCTAACGCCCCTAATTGCCCGAACACTGAAGACAACCTAAACCGTCTTGTGAACAGGTTTACGGATGCGTGCAACAAAGCCTTCAAGGCAGCATGCCCTTCTACCAGACCAAGGGGGAAGAAGAAACCCCCCTGGTGGTCTAAGCAACTAGACACCCTTCGTAGAACTTGTAGGACTCTATTCAATAGAGCCACAAGAACTAAGGAGGATACTCACTGGGCAGACTATAAAACCAGTCTAGCACTATACAAAAAGGAAACGAGGAAGGCTAAAAGAGCCTCCTGGCAAAAATATTGCTCCGAAATCGAGGAAAATTCGGAGGCCGCAAGACTCCGGAAAGTTCTCTCAAAAACTACCCCCTCGGTAGGTTACCTCAAAAAGAATGATGGCACGTGGACCAACTCTAGTGAGGAGTCCCTACACATTCTGCTCGACACGCATTTCCCCAGATGCACAACCACCGAGCCGACATACCTCCCAGGAGAGGGATCGGTAGAATCGATGGACCGTATCCTTACAAAACGGAACATAAGTTGGGCAGTAAACAGCTTCAACCCGTTTAAGTCGCCAGGCCCGGACCAGGTAATCCCGGCCCAACTTCAGAAGGCCGGGGAAACGGCCATCAACTGGCTACATAGTATCTTCAGGAAGATACTGGCGGTATGTACAATACCGCAAGCATGGCTTAAGGCTAGGATAGTTTTCATCGCTAAAGCAGGCAAAGCCTCACACTCAACCCCGAAAGACTTTAGACCAATCAGTTTATCGTCTTTCCTACTCAAAACCTTTGAGAGACTTATCGGGTTACAATTACGGACTACCATAAATCCCCAGCTGTACTCAAGTGCGCAGCATGCCTACCGGAAAGGAAAATCCACGGAAACGGCACTTCATGAAGTGATCTCGAGTGTAGAAAAATCTCTGCATCTCAAAGAATACTCACTAAAAGCTTTTCTCGATATCGAGGGAGCCTTCAACAACGTCACACCGGGCGCCATTACAGAAGCCCTGACTGACCTGGGGGTGGACCGTCACTTGGTGATGCTCAGTGATCAATTGCTCATACGCAGGACGGTGACATCATCGATGGGATCGTCCACCCAGTCAAGGTATGTCAACAGAGGAACCCCGCAAGGGGAGTTCTGTCTCCTCTTATATGGAACATTGTAGTCAATAAGATTCTATGCGACCTGGAAGAGGGGGGCTGTAAAGTAGTGGCATACGCGGATGACGTTGCAATTATCTTTGCGGGGAAATACCCCCAAACACTATGCGACCTAATGACCGCAAAGCTTGCTCGATTGTCCGAATGGACAGAATCGCGCGGATTGGGACTAAATCCCTCGAAAACGGAACTCGTGTTATTCACAAAAAAATACAAGGTCCCGCCCCTCAACCCCCCAACACTAAACGGATACAGGCTCTCCTTCAGCGACAGTGCCAGTTACTTAGGGTTGGTAATTGACAAAAAGCTTAGCTGGAACCTGAATGTCAAGGATAGAGTGAGGAAGGCAACGACAGCACTCTATACTTGCAAAAAAGCTATCGGCCTAAAGTGGGGCATGAACCCAAGCATAGTCCGATGGATATATCTGGCAATAGTCAGACCTATAATACTCCACGGAGTTACTGTCTGGTGGCCTGCCCTAACAAAAAGGACAATCACCAATCAGCTGGGCAAGGTTCAGCGAACAGCCGCCCTCTGCATCAGTGGAGCTCTTCGAACTACACCAAATGATGCGCTAAACGCCATGTTATGCCGTCAGAGCCTTGACTTTGCAGGAAAGGAGCGGGCAGAAATGGCAGCAATACGTCTTAGGGACTCTGAACAATGGGTACCCCAGAACATAGGTCACTCATCTATACTAAACAAAAACAAAATAGTCCCAGCAAGAACGGACTATCAAGTTCCAATGGAGCACACGGAGACTCCATTCAGCATAATCATCCCTCATAGAGACGATTGGCTCGAGGGACTCCCCGGCCCAGACGGGGCCATAAGCATCTTCACGGATGGCTCAAAACTGGACGGCAGGGTTGGAGGAGGAATCTACTCTGAACAACTAAACATAAGGATATCTTTCAGGCTTCCGGATCACTGTAGCGTCTTCCAAGCGGAAGTTACATCAATCAGGGAGGCTCTGTACTGCCTTCACACGGTTACCACCACGGCAACCAATCTAAACATCTACAGCGACAGCCAAGCTGCGATCAGATCACTTAACGCGATCTCCTCGAACTCGGCTACTGTGGCGAAGTGCCGCAGATCTCTTCACGAGATGGCTCAGCAATTTGCTATCAGCCTTATATGGGTCCCGGGCCACCGGGATATCGAGGGCAACTGCATAGCGGACGAGCTAGCCAGATCTGGCACTACGACCTCCCTTCTCCAAGATAAGGAGGATATTTGTATGCCTATGGCCACCTGCAAGCTCATCATAAAGGAGCAGTACACGCGACTGATAGACAACAAGTGGCAAATAGGGCCACGTTGTCGCACAGCTCGGCAAACATGGCCGACCATAGATAAGAAGCGCACCGCAGAGCTCTGCAAACTAGGCAGGGAAAGGTGCAGCGCAGTCATACGTTCCCTCACAGGACACTGGCTAGTAAGCACCCACGCAAACAGGCTGGGTGCCCCATACAATGATTTCTGCCGCAGCTGCAGAGACGAGGACGAGGAGGAAACAGTGGAACACCTGTTCTGTTCCTGTCCAGCTCTCAGCAGAAGGAGACTGCATCACTTGGGCTCTGCCTTTCTGAACGACATCTCGGAGATGTCCACGCTATGTCCCAGAAAGATCGTCAACTTTATAAGGGCATCTGGATGGGACAACTGTTGACATGAAGTCTCATCTGCAGGGAGGGAATGATCCCAAGCGGTATCACAACGGGCCGAAACCGGCCTAAGTGTGCTGGGCTCCGAGCGAGCTTGGCGGCCGTCTCTACCTAACCTGACCTAACCCACCTGATCGCTACTAGCGTGTGTCGCTGTAGCGTATTCCAAACGCTCCATTTTCTGGTAGCGTTGCTGCAAGAATTCGTAGAATTACTCTGCGGTAGGTATAGCATCCGACGATGTGTGCTCCTCCCACTTGGTTTGCGTCTTCGAATCCAACTTCTGCAGCAACATGTTGATGACCATGAATCCTGAAAGCTCCTCAGCAGATCCCAATGTCTGCAACGCTCGCATGTGTAAATTGACTGCATCCGAAAACTCCCGAAGCCTTTTAGCAGAAGGCGAGTCTACCCTCTTTAGCCCAAGAATCTTCTTGACGTGTGCCTGGAAAACAAGTCTTTTGTTATTGAAGCGTTTATTAAGTATATCTAGAGCCGCACGATAATTGGCACTAGAGAGCTCCAACGATCGAACCGAATCCAAAGCCGCATCAGCGAGGCAAGATCGAAGGTGCTTGAATTTCTCGATGTCACTGAGATCCGCACCCGCTTCAATCACCGATTTGAACATTGCCATAAAATCCGAAAACTCGACGTATCCACCAGAAAACTTAGGCACCTTTAGCTCAGAAAGTCGCTGCTTGTGAGCCATGACAATGATACTATGTCCGGAATGGTTTGGCAGAGCCGTTGAATGGGCAGCGGCGTTTGTCTGGCTTAATTCAACAGCAGCCAGCAACTCAGCTTTCAATGATATGAACAGAGTATCGAAGTTTTCGCGCAGCTCACTCCCAATCTCGTTTTGATCGAGAGCATCCAATTCATAATGGGCCTTATTGAATTCCTCTCGAATTTCTGCCAAAATATCGTTGTCCATGTTATTCGTTGTGCAATTCGACACAGCAACGGAAAATTAAATACCGCTTTAGCGACGATGCATAGACGCAAGAGCGAGAATGGAAGACACGAAATGTCACGAACCGCAGCTGCAGCTCCGCAGAGAATGAGAGATTCGACGCTTCAAGTACCGGAATATGCATATAAATATTCCAGCCGCACTTTAACTGAATTTTCACTTTAAACTGTTTTTCAACGTGCACTCAAATTTATTTGTTGGTAGTTAAACTACCCAACAACAAAATATTGTAGAATTAATAAGTGTTTTTAACGGAACGCGATTAAGCAATGTTTTTATGCCAAGCTTTTTTGGCAACTATTTGTTTCCAAAATAAAAAGGAGAACTAGGTTAAACTTTATAATATTTATTTGATTTTGTGGCTGAGCTGAAGCCGATTGCTTGCTAGGGCCAGAGAGGTAAAATGTTTGCAACCGATGCGCAGAGGGGTTAGCATGGAACTAAAAGACGAAGGCGGCAGCTCAAATATGATTGCCGAAGTGGCGGCGGCACAGCAAAGTAATTGCCGAAGTGGCGGCGGCAGAGAGCCCCTTTAGCGGGAGAGCGCAGCAGCTGTGCAGAACGTCAAACATAAAAATTATAACGTTTAACTCTAATCGTTTTAATCAGCATTGAAATAGATAGTTGCCAAAAAAGCTTGGCATCTCAATCATTGGTGACCCCGATGTGATAGAAATTGTGACGCCCAGCGCCAGGAAGACCAAGCGCCGGCGCCACAAACACCACAACAATAACATTAGAAACACCGAGAAGAAACCCTGAAGACTAATTATACTAGAAACACCAAGACAAGCCATGAAGACTACAAAATAAGTATAAGTAGGATAAGTAGAACATAAGCGACAATACATGAAGACCTGCCACATAAGGATAAAAGAAATAAGTATAAATAAACAAACAATATAGATACATAAAACCAACCACAGCTGATCACCACCAATGGGCCCGTAGCACAGCCACCCACGGTCACACCCACAGCTGACCGCCCCAAGTGGGACCATAACCCAAGCACCAACGGGGACACTATCAGCCGATCTGTACAAACGCGTTAGGGACACATCAGCACAACGCGCTAGGGACATACCGTACGGATCAGCTGCTTTTCGGAAATAAAAGGAGCTCCGCCAGAGCGATCAGCATCAGTTCGGCTCCGGCCAGTGGAGAGGTAAGCGTCAGTAGCAGCCACCAGCAGCCCCATCAATCCTCCCATCCTCCTCGGAACGCATTAAACCTCCGCCGCCTTTCCCCTCCTCGGAGCGCATTCACCCTCCGCAACATTTATTCTCCTCGGAGCGCATTCACCCTCCGCAACATTATTTCTCCTCGGAGCGCATTAACCCTCCGCAACATTATTTCTCCTCGGAGCGCATTCACCCTCCGCAACATTATTTCTCCTCGGAGCGCATTAACCCTCCGCAACATTTATTCTCCTCGGAGCGCATTCACCCTACGCAACATTATTTCTCCTCGGAGCGCATTAACCCTCCGCAACATTATTTCTCCTCGGAGCGCATTAACCCTCCGCAACATTTATTCTCCTCGGAGCGCATTAGCCCTCCGTAACATTATTTCTCCTCGGAGCGCATTAACCCTCCGCAACATTTATTCTCCTTGGATCGCATTAACCCTCCGCAACATTTATTCTCCTCGGAGCGCATTAACCCGCCGCAACATTCTTCTCCTCGGAGCGCATTAGACCTCCGCGCCCTCAACCGACACCGACCGGACGACTACCAGGACCCGCACGCAACCGTCCGCCACGTACGGCCAACCCGAAGGACGACCCGGCAGTCGAACCCCGAAGGAAGAGCCAGAAGAAAAAAAAACCCGCGCACCTACCAAACTTTGTAACTTTTAAGAACAATAAAAACAACTCTATCTCTATTATTACCGCTCAAGCCCCGCCTTATTCTTGAACCACGAGGCTCTCTTTCAGCTACCACACCCAGAGATCAAACAAATTTCTGTGGGACCCGGCGCGACGAGCATACCCCGGCCGAAGCGCCGTCACAGTGCCGCCCGAGCAGGTTGTGGTAGCATAAGAAGCATAATATCAAAGGTCAAGATGGCAAAACAATGGATAAACCAAGCAACGAAACTGGAGTTACAAAACTATTGCGAGGAATTCGGATTGGAGAAACTGGATGGACTAGAGACCCAAAAGAAACAACTACTATAATTTTCGGAGAGAACAGACCTCCCAATACATATTCGAGAGAGGCTAGAACAACTAGCAAATACCCAAACACGAGGGAATAGCCCGAGAACCAAGAGCCCAAGGCAACAATCACCAAAAGGAGTACCACAAAAACCAACAATGGAAGAGATCCAAGGGGAGACCAGGACAGGCAGGAAGAAATCGCTATTTCCAAAACAGATAAAGAAAGGATCACCAGAAGCAGTAGCGATAATAGAAAAAATACGCAAGTGGGACCTGATCTTTACAGAAAAAGGAGGGCTGCTAGAATTCCTGAGCAGGATGGAGGAATTAGCAGAAACCTACGGGGTAGAACCGGACCACCTCGTATTCGCAATGCCGATAATCCTGGAAGAAAGCGCGCTAGACTGATGGCACACAAAGCCAGCGCCAGTCACATCATGGGAGGAAGCAAAGGTAGAGCGAAAACAAGCGGAAACAGAACCAGTTCGAGACTATATCCAAGAAATAAGGAAGTTAATGAGGTTCGGAACCTACACAGAGCAGGAAAAACTGGAAATAATATACCAGAACTGCCGGCTGCCGCTGAAACTATACGTGAAGAGGAGAGAATTCCAAACGCGGTCGGCATTTATTATCATCACAGAGGAACTCGAAATAATTAAGACAGATACAGGACCCTCCAAGGTTACAGGTCGCCAATGGAATTACCCACAAAACGACCAACCAGCATGGCAAAGAACGCAATACCGACAAAGGAAATGTCAAAGATGTGGAAACTATGGGCACGAGGCCCGAACATGCAGCAGGGAACCCGTACTGTACTGTTGGACCTGCAACAAACAAGGAGTACGCACAATAGCCTGCTGCAGAAAACAACCGGAAAACACACAGGGCGCAGGACCAACCCGCGAATCTCCTGTGACCCAAAACCAGCTGAGCGGGACAACACACAACTAATATTTAACAAGAACCAACTTTTAGGACGGGCCAGGATTGGATCACAACTGATGGAAGTAATCATCGATACAGGGGCAACAAGATGCATGATAAACGAAAGGTCGGCCAAAAAACTAAAAGGAAAAGGTATCGAAGGGGTGGAGAACAGATTAATCCGGCTCGCGGATGGAAGCACTCGGAGAACAACACGAAGAATCCAGCTTACAGTAGAACTAGGGGGAAAAGAAACCACCCAATCATTCCTAATCATGACAGGGGTACCAGACAGCCCCATACTAGGATTGGAATTCTTAAAGGATGCAGGCACATTAATAACGTGCGGAGAAGCCACAATAAACTTCAACGGGAACCAAACCCAAAGAGAAAGGAGGAAAGCGCAAGAAATTCAGTAACAGAGCCAACGGACGAGGAAATCGAAAAATGGATCACAACGGAGGTACAGAAATCCAACACTCTTGAAAGGGTGAGCACTGTTACGAAACATCGGATATTTCTGAAGGATGACAGACCAGTCAAACAGAGGTATTACCCAAGAAACCCAGTGCAAATGGAAATCATCAACAAAGAAATCAGCGAACTCATAAAGCAAGATCTAATAGAACCATCACACAGCCCATACAGCTCCCCGATTGTCCTCATAAAAAATAAAACTGGAGATTGGAGGGTCTGCGGGGACTACCGACTGTTAAACGAAAAAACAGAGAAGTATGCATACCCATTACCACGGATGGACTTTATTCTAAATCAGCTTAAAGAGGCTAAATACATTAGCACGCTCGACTTAAAGTCAGGGTATTGGCAAATCCCAATGGAAAAACAGAGCCGACACTACACAGCCTTTACAGCTCCCGGGCGAGGATTGTACCAATGGAAGGTCATGCCATTCGGACTCACAACAGCACCTGCTACGTTACAAAGAGCCCTAGACTCGGTAATCGGACCGGACATGGAACGATTCGCTTTCGCATACCTAGACGACATAATCGTTATTGGGCGGACGAAAGTTGAACACATGCAGAAACTACAAACGGTATTCGAACGACTACGGACAGCAAACCTACGCATTAACGCAGCAAAATGCCACTTTTTCCAAAAGAAACTTAAATACCTAGGACACATGGTGAGCGAGGAAGGAATACACACAGACCCAGACAAAGTGGCGGCCTTTAAAGAACTCACCGCACCAACTACACTGAAACAGCTGCATAGTTTTTTGGGCCTGGCATCTTGGTACCGCAGATTCGTACCAGCGTACACCGAACGAGCAAAAGCTCTACAAGACCTATTAAAAAAGGGACAACAATTTGAGTGGGGCGAAGCACAAGAGAACAGCTTCCAAGACCTAAAGCTGTGTCTAACGGAAGCACCAATATTAGAATGCCCAGACTTCAGAAAAACATTCATACTCCAAACAGACGCAAGCGACTGCGGCCTAGGAGCGGTGTTGACCCAGGAAGATGCGGACGGAGAACATGTAATTTCCTACGCAAGCCGCAAGCTCAAAAGCGAGGAAACGAAATACTCCGCAACGGAAAAAGAATGCCTAGCCATCTACTGGGGTATACACAAGATGAGGATGTACCTAGAAGGCTATCAATTTATCGTTATTACAGATCACCTAGCCCTCAAATGGTTAAATTCCATCGAAAGCCCATCCGGACGAGTAGCAAGATGGGCATTGGGACTGCAACCATTGTCATTCGAAATACGATATCGGAAAGGCAAGTTGAACGCAGTGGCGGACGGACTCTCCCGCTTACCACGCGAAGAAACCCGAATAGCAGAAATCGTAGAGTGCGCTTGGTATCAAAACAAATGGAACCAAATAGAGATGACACCAAAAGAAGCTACGGATTATACCATAAAACACGGAAGATTATACCGACACATACCAAGCCAAACCGACGAAGACGATCAACCCTGGAAACTGTGCGTTCCAAAACAAGAGAGACAGAGGGTACTAACCGAAAATCACACAAACCCAACAGCCGGACATCTCGGGATCAGACGCACGAAAATCAGAATAAGGCAGCGATACTTTTGGCCAGGGCTAAGCAGAGACGTAACACGATTCGTAATTACATGCGAAAGCTGCCAAAAATTTAAGGTATCGCAACAAGCAGCGGCAGGCAAAATGCTGACCAAAATCGCAAACGCACCATGGGAAATAATATGCGTCGATTTCGTGGGACCACTCCCAAGATCGCCGCACGGCAACACCGCACTAATCGTGTTTATCGATAAATTTTCGAAATGGGTGGAGGTCACACCGGCAAGAAGCGCAACAGCTGACGCATTCCTAAAGGCGTTCAGAGAAAAAATACTGGCGAGGGGAGGTGCACCAAAGCGATGGATCTCAGACAACGGCGTACAATTTACAAGCAGAAAGACGAAACAGGTAATGAAAACGTGGGGCATCACCCAACAGTTCACGGCACCATACACACCACAAGAAAACCCAACCGAACGAGCGAACCGAACACTAAAGACGATGATCGCACAATTCGCGGGAGGAAAACAGAACAGCGAAACTAGAACCGAAATACACCGGTCCGTGTAAGGTACTCGAACTAACCTCACCAGTGATTACAACAGTACAAGATACGACAACGAACAAAAAACTATGGGCACACGTCTCACAACTAAAACCAGCAAAAATAGAGGAAGCAATGCCATCTCTCTACCTTTTCAGAAAGATGGAAAATAATGAAAATAAATTCAACATTTCGGCCCGGAAATTTAAGGAAAGGATGGCACAGGCCAGCCACAAAAACCGAGCGGCAAAACTACTATCGGCCGCCCCCTCACTCAGCTCACGGATGAGAGTATCAGTAACAAAAGTGTCAGCACCCAGGAAAACAGCCACAAACAAAACGATGGAAACCACGGCAGGACAGCGTGAGACACAAGGAGAACCAGTAGCAACATAGAAGGAAGTAATCTCAACAAAGAAGAGGATCAGCTGGGCAAACCAGGCCAACCAACAGGAACAAACGGCACGAAGAGTCAGCGAACAACAAGGCGCAGAACTTTCCTGGGCAAAACAAGTGGAAGACGAAGAATCCGACAGGGACGTGCTGGACCTAAACCCCGAGTGGCAAACACCAGAACCGGAACCATGCAAGCCCAGCCAGAGGGGTACCATCCCGAGGGAATGGAACGTTCCGCATAGCTTCGAGCTATCGGACGCATCAATATATATCATCAAAGCGAAACTCGAAGACCGCCCGAAACACACGCAAAGACGGTTCAAACTATGGAACGAGGAACAGGAGGCGTGCTGGGTCAAGATCGGCCGAACGGGAGATGTCCGCATCAGCACCTGGTTCCGAGCGACACAAAGAAAGACAACCGAAAAAGCCACACTGGGAAAGGAGGGGGGAGTGTGACGCCCAGTGCCAGGAAGATCAAGCGCTGGCGCCACAAACACCACAACAATAACATTAGAAACACCGAGAAGAAACCCTGAAGACTAATTATACTAGAAACACCAAGACAAGCCATGAAGACTAAAAAATAAGTATTAGTAGGATAAGTAGAACATAAGCGACAATACATGAAGACCTGCCACATAAGGATAAAAGAAATAAGTATAAATAAACAAACAATAAAGATACATAAAACCAACCACAGCTGATCACCACCAATGGGCCCGTAGCACAGCCACCCACGGTCACACCCACAGCTGACCGCCCTTAAGTGGGACCATAACCCAAGCACCAACGGGCACACTATCAGCCGATCTGTACAAACGCGTTAGGGACACATCAGCACAACGCGCTAGGGACATACATAGGGAAATAAAAGGAGCTCCGCCAGAGCGATCAGCATCAGTTCGGCTCCGGCCAGTGGAGAGGTAAGCGTCAGTAGCAGCCACCAGCAGCCCCAGCAATCCTCCCATCCTCCTCGGAGCGCATTAAACCTCCGCCGCCTTTCCCCTCCTCGGAGCGCATTAACCCTCCGCAACCTTTCTTCTCCTCGGAGCGCATTCACCCTCCGCAACATTATTTCTCCTCGGAGCGCATTCACCCTCCGCAATAATATTTCTCCTCGGAGCGCATTAACCCTCCGCAACATTTATTCTCCTCGGAGCGCATTCGCCCTCCGCAACATTCATTCTCCTCGGAGCGCATTCACCCTCCGCAACATTATTTCTCCTCGGAGCGCATTAACCCTCCGCAACATTTATTCTGCTCGGAGCGCATTCACCCTCCGCAACATTATTTCTCCTCGGAGCGCATTAACCCTCCGCAACATTATTTCTCCTCGGAGCGCATTAACCCCCGCAACATTATTTCTCCTCGGAGCGCATTAACCCTCCGCAACATTTATTCTCCTCGGAGCGCATTCACCCTCCGTAACATTATTTCTCCTCGGAGCGCATTAACCCTCCGCAACATTTATTCTCCTCGGAGCGCATTAACCCTCCGCAACATTTATTCTCCTCGGAGCGCATTAACCCGCCGCAACATTCTTCTCCTCGGAGCGCATTAGACCTCCGCGCCCTCAACCGACACCGACCGGACGACTACCAGGACCCGCACGCAACCGTCCGCCACGTACGGCCAACCCGAAGGACGACCCGGCAGTCGAACCCCGAAGGAAGAGCCAGAACCAAACTTTGTACCTTTTAAGAACAATAAAAATAACTCTATCTCTTTTATTACCGCTCAAGCCCCGCCTTATTCTTGAACCACGAGACTCTCTTTCAGCTACCACACCCAGAGATCAAACACATTTCTGTGGAAACCGGCGCGACGAGCATACCCCGGCCGAAGCGCCGTCACAAAATACATTGGTTCGCATTTCACTCAAAAACATATTAATTGAACAATACTTTCGTTGCTGTGTAGTTTAAATACCAACAAATACATTTGGTGCACAATAAAAAACAGCTTAAAGTGCAAGTTAAGTGGGAGTGCGGCCGTGTGAGATTTCGTTAACTTAAGCGTCGAATCTCTCATTCTCTGCACAGCTGAAGCCGTGGGTCTTGACTTTTCGTGTCTTTCTTTCTCGCTTTCTCTTAAGTACATCGGAGATTAAGTGGTATTCCATTTTCCGTTGTTTCGTCGCATTGCACACCATTTAGCATGGACAAAGATCTGAATACAGGTGCGGGGGGAAATATTGTGATGGCTGATAACAGGCTCAAGCTGAGCTGCTGGCAACTATTGAATAAAGCCACTCACGCGCCACTGCCAATTCACCACTCTACCAAACCATTCTGGACAGAATACCCTCATCATTGATCGAAACCAATGCCTGAGCCAAAAGTAGTTAGATTTTCCGGTGGATACGTCGAATTTTCGAACTTTATGACAATGTTTAAGTCGGTGATTGAAGCGAAAGCGGAACATGCCATTGAGACGCTCCAACATTTTCGCTCTTACCTCACTGATGCGGCTTTGGATTTGGCTCGATCGTTGGAGCTCTCCAGTGACAATTATCGTGCGGCTCTAGATATACTCCATAACCGTTTAAATAACAAACGACTTGTTTTTTAGGCACACATCAAGAAGATTCCTGGTATCAAGAGGGTAGACTCGCCTTCTGTTAAAAGGCTTCGAGAGTTTTCGGATGCAGTCAATTTACAAATGCGAGCGTTGAAGACATTGGGAACTGCCGAGGAAATCTCAGGATTCATGAGCATAAACGTGCTGCTTCAGAAGTTGGATTCTAAGACGCAAGACAAGTGGGAGGAGCACTCGTTATCGGATGCTCTACCTACAGCTGAAGCATTTTACGAAATCTTGCAGCAACGCTGTCAAAAGATGGAACGGTACGAATAGGGTACAGCGACACACGGTCGTAGCGATCATGTGGGAAAAAACCATTATTCTACGCTTTAAAAACGGGGCATCGGACTCGTGACTCTTTAGCTAACTCCGAAAAAAACAATTTGCCTATTCCGAGCATAAAAAATCATACCTAGGGCGTACCTGAAAGTACTAGGGGCTTTCGACGGTGGGTTCCCAAAATATTGCTGGCGTGCGGTCTTGAGATGGTAGTCGACCCCTCTGGTCTGATGAGCTCGTGAGGTAGCTCAAAGGGGGCCTAGTTGAGGCCACCGGACGGGTCGCGGGTTGCGGATAGCGAACGGCCTACCTTGGTAGGTCAGCTGCGAATAAGCGGGCATCCCTCACGGGAGAGTACCGAAATAAGCAGTCCCGGACAGCCAGCGGGTGTTAGCTAGGTAGCAGCACTGACGATGCGCTTGTGGTGCCTCCTCAATAAGTAGCTCACACACTCCCATCCATACACAATACCTACCCACATCCCAACCCGGACCGGACTAAGTGTGTTACTCGACCCGTGCCGAGAGTCAGCCTGGCTGGGGGCCCGGTATAAAAACTAGCCCAGTCGCTAACGGAGGGCTCAGGGACTTGGCAGCCCCCTGTTCTAATGATGCCTTACCCGGGCAACGTGGATCTCTGCCCGGGCTGACCTTTCCCTTTCTCTGCATCTCGTGGGAACAGGATGTATAACAAGAACAAAAACCAAAAAACAAACAAAAAAACAAATGAGTGCGGCGCTCCCCAAATGCCAACTGGGAGCAATCCCAAGCTCGGAAAGGCAGCGGCCCAAAGGCCTGGCCCAACCGGCTCTATAGTAGGGAATACCTGCAAGGTGGAAGGTGCCTGTGCGAACCCGAGGGGGTCCCATCCCGAATCCGGTGTGGGTGGCAAGGTAACTCCCGAAGCTGACACCTTGGAAGGAAAGCTAAGCAATATTGCGGCTGCCCGACCTTCTGGTAAAGCGGAGGGGGTTGACTTGCCGTCGACAAGCGCCCAAGCCAGAGGCTACACATATGCCGAAAAGAGGAGTGCAGGGCATATACTCCGTCGGCAACACGCCAGCAGTGAAGCCAGCCCATCAGCCGACTGGCTGAAGAAGGTGGAATGGGCTTCGGCCGTGCTCCCGGAGTTCACCTTGGAACAGAAAAAGGTGGCTCCCCAAGCCAAGAGGCAGCGCTCGCAGGAGACACCGGGACCGGCAGCAAAGCGCTCCAGAGTGCTGCCAAATGTCTCTTTTGCGCAGATTGCCAAGAAGAGGACGCTAATTGGTGTCCTCGACAAAGGCAGCGCAGAGGGAAGAATTCCAAGGAGTCAGTGGAAGTGGGTGGAAGCGGCACTGGCCGACCTCTGCTTCGACCTCCTCGACAAGGACCCAGGACCACCGGCAGTCTGCAAGGACATGGGGTGGTGCCATGGCAATGTCAAGACAATTGCCTGCGAAGACGAGCGCTCCGTAAAGCTTTATAAAGCGGCGGTAGCGCAGGTCGGCGAGGTCTATGCTGGGGCGAAACTCGTCGCAGTCGACTGGAGCGAGGTGCCCAGCAGACCGAGGGCCAGAATTTGGGTGCCGGCTACCTTTAAGGAGCCAGAACGCATCCTCAAGATGCTGCAGAGATGCAACCCAGGACTACCAACCTCGGATTGGAAGGTAGCCAAGGTTGAGACGACACAAGGGCCGACTAACCAGGCAGTGCTCGTTCTCAATAAAGAGTCGCTGGCCCCGATAGAGGCAGCAAAAGGAGAGCTAAGCTTCGGCTTCAGCTCGGTCACCATCAAGGTGTACAAATCAGACGCGGTGGCCGCGGTGCTTCCTGTCGTCAACCCAGACGTGCAGGATGTCGCGGCGGAGATCGAAGCGCCTGACGACGAGCTGGAGCCAGACCAGGAAGGCTTCTCTTCGAAGACGGAGCTGATGCTCGACTTTGAGTCAATGTGCCGAGAGAGAGTCTCCGACGACTCGGACGCAGACATCACGGTGGTAGAGAATCTTGAAGATGGTCCTAAGGATCCTTCAATTAAATCTCCACCACTGTAAAGCAGCATCGGCTGCTTTCATACTCCGCTTAGATGCAAGCGGAGCCGACGTAGTCCTGATCCAGGAGCCTTGGGTGGTAGGAAGCAAGGTCTGTGGATTGGGGACGAGGGAATAAAAGACCATATTGTATCCCAAAATGAAGGTAAAATCCGTAACTGCATACTTGCGAGAAAGCACCTAAATATCTTTCTGCTCCATAATTATAGCGATGGCGATAACACGGCGGCAAGCCTAGAGCTAAAAGGGAATCATCTCAGGCTGGTGGCGTCCTATATGGCCCACGAGGAGGATGATCCTACCAACGACCTTGTTCGCAAAATAGCCAGCGACAGCGAAAGGACGGACAAAGACCTACTTATAGGTTGCGATGCCAACGCCCACCACACCCAATGGGGGAGCACGGACACGAATATAAGGGGTGAGTCACTGTTCAGCTTCATCCTGAACTCAAATTTATTCATTGGCAATCGGGGTAACGACCCCACGTTTATAATTAAAAATCGGCAGGAGGTCATTGACCTCACGCTAGTGTCAAGCAAACTGCTAGACACAATCTAGAGCTGGAGAGTCCAAGGAGACCACTCCTTCTCGGGCCACAGGTATATCGAGACGATACTATCCTTCGAGATCCCAAACCAACCGACTATATCAACCCCAGAAAAGCCAACTGGGAAAAATATAGCACAACCCTGGAGAAACTACTCCCTCCTAACGCCCCTAATTGCCCGAACACGGAAGACAACCTAAACCGTCTTGTGAACAGGTTTACGGATGCGTGCAACAAAGCCTTCAAGGCAGCATGCCCTTCTACCAGACCAAGGGGGAAAAAGAACCCCCCTGGTGGTTTAAGCAACTAGACACCCTTCGTAGAACTTGTAGGACTCTATTCAATAGAGCCACAAGAGCTAAGGAGGATACTCACTGGGCAGATTATAAAACCAGTCTAGCACTATACAAAAAGGAAACGAGGAAGGATAAAAAAGAGCCTCCTGGCAAAAATTTTGCTCCGAAATCGAGGAAACTTCGGAGGCCGCAAGACTCCGGAAAGTTCTCTCAAAAACTACCCCCTCGGTAGGTTACCTCAAAAAGAATGATGGCACGTGGACCAACTCTAGTGAGGAGTCCCTACACATTCTGCTCGACACGCATTTCCCCAGATGCACAACCACCGAGCCGACATACCTCCCAGGAGAGGGATCGGTAGAATCGATGGACCGTATCCTTACAAAACGGAACATAAGTTGGGCAGTAAACAGCTTCAACCCGTTTAAGTCGCCAGGCCCGGACCAGGTAATCCCGGCCCAACTTCAGAAGGCCGGGGAAACGGCCATCAACTGGCTACATAGTATCTTCAGGAAGATACTGGCGGTATGTACAATACCGCATGCATGGCTTAAGGCTAGGATAGTTTTCATCGCTAAAGCAGGCAAAGCCTCACACTCAACCCCGAAAGACTTTAGACCAATCAGTTTATCGTCTTTCCTACTCAAAACCTTTGAGAGACTTATCGGGTTACAATTACGGACTACCATAAGTCCCCAGCTGTACTCAAGTGCGCAGCATGCCTACCGGAAAGGAAAATCCACGGAAACGGCACTTCATGAAGTGATCTCGAGTGTAGAAAAATCTCTGCATCTCAAAGAATACTCACTAAAAGCTTTTCTCGATATCGAGGGAGCCTTCAACAACGTCACACCGGGCGCCATTACAGAAGCCCTGACTGACCTGGGGGTGGACCGTCACTTGGTGATGCTCAGTGATCAATTGCTCATACGCAGGACGGTGACATCATCGATGGGATCGTCCACCCAGTCAAGGTATGTCAACAGAGGAACCCCGCAAGGGGGAGTTCTGTCTCCTCTTATATGGAACATTGTAGTCAATAAGATTCTATGCGACCTGGAAGAGGGGGGCTGTAAAGTAGTGGCATACGCGGATGACGTTGCAATTATCTTTGCGGGGAAATACCCCCAAACACTATGCGACCTAATGACCGCAAAGCTTGCTCGATTGTCCGAATGGACAGAATCGCGCGGATTGGGACTAAATCCCTCGAAAACGGAACTCGTGTTATTCACAAAAAAATACAAGGTCCCGCCCCTCAACCCCCCAACACTAAACGGATACAGGCTCTCCTTCAGCGACAGTGCCAGTTACTTAGGGTTGGTAATTGACAAAAAGCTTAGCTGGAACCTGAATGTCAAGGATAGAGTGAGGAAGGCAACGACAGCACTCTATACTTGCAAAAAAGCTATCGGCCTAAAGTGGGGCATGAACCCAAGCATAGTCCGATGGATATATCTGGCAATAGTCAGACCTATAATACTCCACGGAGTTACTGTCTGGTGGCCTGCCCTAACAAAAAGGACAATCACCAATCAGCTGGGCAAGGTTCAGCGAACAGCCGCCCTCTGCATCAGTGGAGCTCTTCGAACTACACCAAATGATGCGCTAAACGCCATGTTATGCCGTCAGAGCCTTGACTTTGCAGGAAAGGAGCGGGCAGAAATGGCAGCAATACGTCTTAGGGACTCTGAACAATGGGTACCCCAGAACATAGGTCACTCATCTATACTAAACAAAAACAAAATAGTCCCAGCAAGAACGGACTATCAAGTTCCAATGGAACACACGGAGACTCCATTCAGCATAATCATCCCTCATAGAGACGATTGGCTCGAGGGACTCCCCGGCCCAGACGGGGCCATAAGCATCTTCACGGATGGCTCAAAGCTGGACGGCAGGGTTGGAGGAGGAATCTACTCTGAACAGCTAAACATAAAGCAATCTTTCAGGCTTCCGGATCACTGTAGCGTCTTCCAAGCGGAAAATACAGCAATCAGGGAGGCTCTGTACTGCCTTCACACGGTTGCCATCACGGCAACCAATTTAAACATCTACAGCGACAGCCAAGCTGCGATCAGATCACTTAACGCGATCTCCTCGAACTCGGCTACTGTGGCGAAGTGCCGCCTGTGTGCTCAGCCTAAGTGTGCTGGGCTCCGAGCGAGCTTGGCAGCCGCCTCTACCTTTCCTTACCTTACCTAGTCGATCCACACGATTCTGTACCCACCCTTTCCTGATTTCCAGTTGTGAAAGGGGTTCTGGAAATCCCTATAATTTTCACCCTACCCCATTGAATTTTAGACGTTGACATGTAATGACTGCATCCTGCAAGAGACGATGCAATTACTGCAACGTAAAGTGGCCCGTCTGAAACCAGAAGAAGGCTGTTACGCGAGCATGCAGGAAGGAAAATTAGCACTAAACTTACTAAGAGAATTAGGCATGCATTCAAAATACAAATACCACTACAATTACTAATTACTAGACCGGTGTGTAATGATTAGTAATTTAATAAGAGGAAGAGTATTAGTGGTGGATATCATATGGTAGAGGAAATTATAATCCGAGCATAAGACCCTAAACGGCGGTGTATAGTTTCTTGTTAATTTAATAGGAATCGTGACGTTTATGCGGCTCAACAGATCAGGTCTATCAAAGTCACCCTTGATCAAGTTGTGCATAAAAATCACACCAAGCTTTTTTCTACGGTTACGCTAGGATGGGGATGGGATGCTAATTGCAGTCTACTAGAGTAAGATGGGAGTCTCACAACCGCATCCCACTTAAGGGCAGAGCAAAAAGTGAACAGTTTTTGTGTACTGAATTCATACGGTCCTGGTGTACTTTGTACTGAGAGCACCATACACAGGAGCCGTTTTTCAAGATCGGACGAACTAGCGAGGTATAGAGAGTCTTTGTTATTTAGGAGTCTACAAATTCCTTTGACCACCTCTTTGTAAACGCAAGCACGCCCATGGCCTTATTTACCATGGTATAAGTTAGGTTAGGTTGACCTAAGCTGCTGCTGAGCATCTTCTTGGATGCGTAAAGCGTAATGGTGGCCTTCTTCACCCTTTCCAATACATTGGGTTTCCATGCCAGTTTACTATCCAGTACTGTGCCCAGGTATTTGACTTGTGTTTTTGGGGTTAGCCTAGTTTGATTGATCTTCGGGGGGGTCCATATCGGTACCTTGTACCGCTTGGTAAAGAGGATGAGGTCCGTCTTGTCCGCGTTGATACAGGTCCTACTTCTTCCGCCCACTCGCGTATCTCCCTGAGTGTACGTTCCATTAAGGAGCTGAGGGTCGATGGGCAAACACCCGTAATAAGTATGCTTATGTCGTCCGCATAAGCTGTTATTATTGGGGCCATCCTTTCGTATCTCTTGATGAGGTCGTCGACCACCAGATTCCACAGGAGGGGCGACAGGACTCCACCCTGGGGTGTGCCTCTGTGTGCCTCTTTTACCATGGAAGCGGTGCCCCACTCTGATTGCACCCGTCTGCAACCTAGGAGGTTCCTTATCCACAGGTTGATTGCAGGGTGTGTATTAGTCGCTACCAGGTGATTTGTTATTGCTTTCGTAGCCACGTTGTTAAATGCTCCGGAGATGTCCACGAATACTCCCAGTGCATACTTTTTATTGTGAAGGGCTTTCCCAATGGTAGCTACTACCGAGTGTAGTGCGGTCTCCACCGATTTACCTTTAGTATAGGCATGCTGGTTGGTTGACATCAGTCCCCTACCTCATTCCTGATGTGTAAGTCCAGCAGCTTTTCTAGTGTTTTTAATATAAAGGAGGTAAGGCTTATCGGTCTATAGTCCTTGGGACTCGCATGGCTGCACTTTCCTGCCTTTGGGAGGAAGACAACTCTCGAGGTTCTCCATTGGATAGGGATATAGCCAGTACTTATACAAGCTGTGAATATTGCGGAGAGCCATGGGGTAATCGCCTCTTTGGTCACCTCCATCATGGCTGGGAATACCCCGTCAAGTCCTGGTGCTTTTGTGCCCGCAAAGGAGTCTATTGCCCAGTGGATTCGCTTAGTGGTTAACAGATCTGTTGGGGGGTGTTGTTCCTCGGTTGCTAGGTCCTGGTGCTCTTTGGCATCAGCGACCTCGGTGCAACCAGGGAAATGTTCCTCCATTAGTGCTGTTAGGGCTTCATCACTGCCCTCTGTCCACTGTCCGTCATCTAGCTTTAATTGGCTTTGTATGGTAGGCTGCTTAGAGAGCAGCTTCCGAAGCCGTGCGGTTTCTGGTACTTTCTCAATGTTGGAGCAGAAGGTCCTCCACGAGTTTCGTTGTGCTTTGCGTACTTCCTTCTTGTAGCTCCTGAGTAGGAGTCTGTATTCCTCATAGACGATCCCTTCGTTCGCTTGTTTGGCGATCTTAAAAAATTCTTTGAGGTTGTCTCTTTGAAGAGAGAGATCCCGGCTCCACCAGAGTGGCTTGGACCTCTTCTTCGTCCTCGAGGGTTTGCACGATGTGTGGTAGGCGTCCAGTAACGCGTTGGATAGGGTCTCTAGAGACTTCTCTATGTCCTCCGCGGATTTCACTGTGCCCGGACTCGCGAGCTTCGAAGTAACTGTCTTTTTAAATTTTTCCCAGTTTGTATTCCGGGGGTTTCTATAGACTGTAACCTTCGAAGTATGTTTGAAGTCGCACTTAAACTGAATGTACCTGTGATCTGAGAAGGAGGGTTTTTCGAGGACCCTCCAGCTAGATACCGTAGTACTGTTTCCCGTTGCAAGTGTAAGGTCTAGCACGTTGGATGAGGTCGGACCTACGAAGGTGTGCTCCTCCCCAACGTTTGCTATATATAGATTAGATGCTAGTAAAAAGTCTAAGAGTAACTCACCTCTGTCATTGATGTCAGTGCTTCCCCACACATTGTGGTGGGCATTGGCGTCCATCCCGATGACGAGTTGATAGTTTCTGGTGCAGGCTTCTGTCACCAGGATCCTGAGTTCGTTGGGTGGTGCGGGTCTGTCGTGAGCCATGTAGCAGGAAGCCACCAGAAGGCGCTTTTCCTCACTTTCCAGCATCACAACCGTCAGGTCATCCGTGCTGTAATGAGACATAAGGTAAGCATGGATTCCACTTCGTACGAGTATGACGGTTCTGTTCCTGCTTACCGATGTTGAGTAAAACAGGTTGTGATTTGAGGACTTTAGTCCGGCCGCTGAATTGCCTGTCGCAATCCAGGGCTCCTGGACTAGAGCTATGTCGGCGAGCCCTTGCTCCATGGCGATGAGGAGCTCCGCCGACGCTACTTTGCTTTTATGCAAGTTGAGCTGCAGCACACTCAGCATGGGTGGCTGGCTCACTTGCACCTGACGGGTTGACTACTAGCGTCAGGTCACCGTCTTCCTCTTCTTCTTCTTCAAGCGCAAGACCCTGGGCGGCTCCCACGATGGACTCGAGACCTAAGTCCTTTTCCGCCTCGCCTGCCTGCAGGGTATGCGCGTCCTTGTCCTCAGGATGGCGCTTTTTGAGGCGCAGGTAGACGCTACACATTCCCCACGCCATCCTCTGCTTCCTTGTTTATTTGGAGGATCACACATTGGCCCCCCTCGTTGGGTAGTGGGCTACCAATATGTAGGATCCTCCAATCGGTCGTTGGCACATCCGCGTTTTGCCGCTGAAGGAGCTCAAGCGCTCGGTCCCCCTGGATTGTGTTGGGGAAGAGTACCTTCGCCTTAGGCTTGGACAGGATAAGCTCCCGGTCCACAACCTCCAGCTTGGCCCCCTCCAACAACGCCTCCAGTTGGCAGACCGTACGCGTCAGCCACCTTAGGTTTGGATCGTCGTTGCACTTTAGGATCTTAACCCCATTTAGCCACCCAGCACCATCGAACGTGGGCATTGGGGCCGCGGGGTCTTCCTCCATATGTGCAAACAGTGCGTCGACGAGACGCGCGTGCACCAGCTTCCACTGTGCCGCTGACATCTTGCCGTTTTCCTCGCTCCGGTCGATGAGTGCCACGATCAAATGTCGTTTGGTCACATCGCTGACCTTGGTATAAATGTGTGCAGAAAACTTACGCTTGGCGTCTAATATAACACCAAGATCATCCATCGGTGTAATTCTCTCAAGAGAACCACCAAATAGGGTAAAGGAAGCCAACAAGGGGCTAGAATGATGAAATGTCATAGCTTTGCATTTCGAGGCATTAAGGTGTAACAAGTTTGCATAACACCATGACTGAAAGTTATTGAGATCGATTTGCAAGCGAGAATGAAATGAAATTTTCTTATACTGGACACAGTGTTTAACATCATCCGCATAATTAATTACTCCAGAGTATGCTAATACCGAAGGCAAGTCATTAACAAAGAGTGTGAAGAGTAAGTGGCAGCCTAGATGGCTGCCCTGTGGTACTCCCGAAGAAACCTTTACTGGAGAAGAGAGGGAGTTTTTGAAGAGGACTCTTTGAGATCTGGAACAAAGATAGCTAGAAATCCATCTCAGGAGGTTGGACGGGAACCCTAAAAGGTCAAGTTTATGTGCTGATAGGGAATGGTTTACAGAGTCCAATGCTTTACTAAAGTCGGTGTAAATAACATCTGTCTGTAAGTTACCTTGAAAGAGGTAAACTCTAACATGTTCGTGGTGGTTGATCGCCGCCTTATAAATCCATGCTGAGTGGGAGATATAAGTGACTTGCAGAGATGTTGCAAGTGTGGAGTTAAAACCTTCTCAAACATTTTAGGAATAGCGGATAACTTTTCTATACCTCTATAATTGTTTGCATCAGACTTGCTACCTTTTTTGTGGAGAGGAATTATAAACGATTCCTTCCAGATCGGGGGGAAGCAAGAAGAATCAATGGACAGGGTGAATAGTTTAAGCAAAGGTCGACACGGAGCCTCGGCGCAGTACCTGAGTACACAACCTGGAACCCCGTCTGGACCCGGTGAAAACACCGGCTTAACTAGTCGAAGATCATGAAGTAGGGAACATTCATTTAACAAGGGACTGAAAATGCCGTTCGACCTCGGTAAACCGTATGGGTACGGATGACCAGACTAGCTTTCCTCAGAATAGGTGGTTTGGAAAAATTGCGCAAAAAGATCGGCAATTTCCTGATCATTATTTGCCGACGTATTACAAAATGTTAGCGAGGATGGATGTGCGGACGTTCTACGCTTACTGTTTACGAAGCAGTAAAACTGTTTAGGGTCCTGAGAAAAACGTATGCTGCATCGAGATAGGTAGTTCTTATAGCATTGAGCATTAAGAACTGAAAAGTTTGACCGAGCTATTACATAGCGAGAGTGAGAAGTAGGAGAACCCACTTCTTGAAATTTTTTATAAAGTCTTGATTTTTAGTTTTTTAGACTGGATAACTCTTTGGTAAACCAAGGGGGTTTTCCAGATCTAGTCGGACAAGAAAGCGGGACACAAGAATCAAAAAATGTGCCAAGAGCATTGTAAAAAATGTTTGTGCCTTTTATGACAGTGCACAAGTACAAAGCGGACCAATCAAAATCCCTAATGAGGATATTAAGCTTCGCAAACTCGGCTTTACAATACGACCAATACAGTTGGTCCTATATCTAGCGACACCTCGAAAGTAGGGTGGTAGGCGTCTTCAGGTATAGTGAGCGGAAGGGCTCGGGTTAACAACACTATGGTTGGATCCGATACAAAGCACAGATCAAGCAATCGACCCAAGGAATTTTTCACATGATTGACTTGAGACAGGGACAGGTCAAGCAAGCCGTCAACAAAGTCATGTCGTGACATGGGCACTAGGATACTAGACTCGTTTACCGAAGGCCAAACAGTTCCTGGCAAGTTGAAGTCACCAAGAACTAGTGCTGCTCATTAATTGAAATATCCGAAGAAGGTGGGATATTCGAGCATGTAATGAATATAGGGAAAGCGGGAAGAATCAGTTTTACACACAGGAATTCCAGTTCCTGCTGAACTTGGACTGTGAAGTGTTCCGACGTGAAGTAAGAGTCCACTGCAATTAGAACCCCCCCTACACGTCGAGACGAACGGTCCTTTCTAAAAGTTGTGTACCGACCTGCCAAAACCTCGGAACTAAGAATGTCCGGCTTTAACCAGGTTTCAGTAAACACAATAACGTGGGAAGCAAATGCAACACTATCCCGGAAAAGAATGCTGAGCTTACTACGCAAGCCTCTTACATTCTGATAGGTTACTAAGAGGTTACTAAGAGAAGTTAGTTTTTTGGAAGGGTGGAAGCAGGACGGGAAGATGAGGATGGCGCATTGGGATGATTTGTAAGTGTTATGGGGGGCCTATTTTTCTTCTTGGCCTTGAACTCCTTCACCACCAAAATCTCTGGCCAAAATTTGGCAGAGCAAATGGTGTCAAAGTGAGTTGGGGAGACACTTATCTTGAACGAAGATATCTCCCTGGCATAAGAGAAATTAAACTTCTCCACCTTTAAACCCACGGCTTTTATTCTGCTTTGAATAAAAGCCATTACATCATTCGATGTGAGGTCAGGGGCCAGCCGTGAGACAAAAACTTGTCGTTTTGGTGGGACTCCCACCAGTGGTTTGGGCACCACAGGCCTAGTACCTGTGGTGGCAATATGCGGAGGTCCGGAACGTCTTTTTACTGGTGGGATCGGGATGGACGGGACAACTAGTGAGCTTGCGGACACTACGGACACAGACGCTGCAGACGTACTTGGCTGCACATTCTCCGAAGCGATGAATTCGGACACCGAATCTGCATCGCCAGCAGCTGTCGTTGCCCTTGGGGTGAAAACAGAAAACTCCATAATACAAATTTTGAACAAAATTAAAATCAAATAATATTTCAAAACAAATGGCTATCAAACCAGTGTGCCAGACAAACGGAGAGGAGAACAGTTGCAGCTGCTGCTAATGAGAGACAGAGAGCTACTGAACAGAAAGTTACGAGAGCGAGAGAGAAAGAACAGTTATTTAAGTTTAGGTGATAGGGAGAGAGTGATAACACAACAAAAGCTACCAGACGAGAGCGGACTGCAATGCAATGTAATGCGTACTCACTCACTGCAACAACACAAACACGACAAGCCGACGCCGAAAAATAAAAAGTTAAATAATGTTTTAACACAAATCAAAAGGCATTCACTCGCGGAATAGAATAGGTTTCCAGATTGTTGGCTGGTTAGGAAGTTAATTCAAGTTTATTTAGGAAAACACCGGCTGTTTATTCAAAACAAAAGGAAAAAATGCGGAGCGCAAAACAAAAACGCGTCTGATCACTAACAGTACCATTAATTAACCATACAGAAGAAATGGATAAGTTAAGACACGAACTAAAATTATTAAAGGAAGGTCATTATGATTTAAAAGGACTTAAGTTCCATCATGTATCTGGACATGCGGCCTTGATTATCGGATTCATAATAATAATAATATTAATAATATATGCCATAAGAAGAATTAAAGTAGCACGAAGACTACAAACGATAGCACTTCCCTACCCACTGTAATTCACTGTAAATGATTATCTGTACTTCTAATTATAGCTATGTATAAAGAAAATGTACACAAAAAGGTTCACAAGAATCAAATTACAAACCATGCTACGTTCGACCCTTTGCAGAATGTTCAAACATGAACATATTATCGTCGAAATCATGCCACTTTCGGCCCCTTGCAGAATGCTTAAACATAAACATATTGTTGTACACATTCACTCATGTATCCAAAAAATGGATCTCTAAAGAAATCCCATAAAGTAGATAAGTAATGACAGTTCGGGTGTAAACAAAGATCTGTAGCCCATCAAAAGATACTACAAAAAACACAAGTGGGGAAAACACTTAAACAATGCATTCTTAAAATAACACTAATGTAAGCATGCACTCAAATAGACACCCGCAGTAAAATGTATCCTTTGCGTAGGTCTAACGATAATTATAGAATACAAAATTGTACCTCCTACCTTATTGTCAAATCACATATAAGGCTCTGATTTTAGGAATAAAATTTAGTTTGAATTTACAACTCAACTTGCAAATGTCTAGACTTTTCTTTTAAGGTCTTAACATTTTGGTCCTTCGAGACTCTCCGTTGTTTCCCCCCTGTGGTAAGAGCACGGAGTTAAACCAGCTCCTTTGAGACTGAACATGTGTCTAGTTCACTGACAGCTAAAGGTAGCAAAATAAAAAATTCTGATTTCACTCCTATAGGAAGGAACAGAGTATATAAAAAAGTTAATGAAACTGAAGTTTCAATCAATAATTTTGAAAAATACGAGCTAAACAGGCTGTATTTTTAATAGATAACTGGGTATATCTATTGTGATCGGAGAATACAAAAAAAATAAAAATTAATGAAACGGAAGTTTCAATAAATATTTTTGAAAAATACGAGCTGGACAAGCTGTATTTTAATAGATAACGAAAGATGTATTGTAATTGAAAAATAAAAATTTTTCGCGACGGTGGCGTTTTTGAGGCCGGAACATCGAAAGAAAAAAATAATAGTCCGAAACATCGAAAGTTCTTAATGGCTAGAAATTGAAAAAAAACGTGGCAAATAACTGTGACTGTGAAAAAAAAAAAAATTTATTGGTTTGTGTGTGCCCATTGTGCCAGCAACAATAACTGCAGCGACATCAGCAGCAGCGACATCAGCGACAGCGACTTCAGCAGCATCGACATCAGAAGCAGTGACAATAGCTGCAGCGATATAAGCAGAGGCAACACCAGCAGCAGCGACAACGGTATCAGCAGCAGCGACTTCAGCAGCAGTAACAACAACAGCAGAAGTAGAATTCATCAGCTAAGTCTCATATCTCAATTTGTTCTTAAGCCTAATTAAGTAAAAAATTAAAGTAAGTTGTTATCAGTACAAATAATTAAGCTATTAGAGGCTCAAGCCGCGATAGCAAAAAAATAAGGAAGATTGAAGCTGGTCATTTGACCAGCGATGTAATCCATTGGTTAGGAGACCTTAAGAAAAAAGTTACAGGCAATAATTCTGCACTGTTAGCATATGGAGTAGTCGATCATGACTTATTTAAGAGACAGCAGCTCGAAAAAATTATTAAAATTTATAGAGGACATACATAAAAAGTATTAGAGTCAAAAAATAAATAATGAAACCCTAACGAAAGGGAAGGTAGAAATAACAAAGTTACAATCAGTGGAGACTGGAACTTTGAAGGAAGACATAGAGCCCAAAATTGACAATAGCATAGGAAAAGTATCTGAGGAAATCAACAGAATAGTGGAAACCCTGAAGACGTATTTAGAGCAAACCATGCAGAGGTTTGATCAGGCTAAAATGGGAGAGTGTAGAATGAGAAAGGAAAAAATTGAGTTCCTCAGTAAAAAACTGAGCTCAAAAATTGAGGAGTTTAATCATAGCTCATAATCAAACAAACGACAGCTTCAACGAGCAGATCGTCGAGTTGGACCTTGATATTCAAAGCATGTTAAGCAACCTAGAAGTAAGGATGCAAACCGTAGCTGAGGGAAACAGCATGGATACTAAAAGGGCAACGATAAAAAAAAAAAATATCGATTTGCCTGATCTTCCGAAAGTGGAAGTACCCACATTCTCGGGCGAAGAAAAAGAGTGGGACGGCTTTTCACAAATATTTTGTGAATTAATTCATAACAGAGATAGGCTAAGTACACCTCTAAAATTCAATTATTTGAAAATCGCGATAAAGGGTGAGGCACGGAGTATGGTAGCTCACCTTTTAACTGGGCCGCTGGAGAATTAAAATGCCGCTTGGGAATTGCTGACTAAGCGGTATGAAAATAAACGAAAAATTATTTCGGATCAGCTGAATCGTTTACTAGACCTACCAATGCTAGATCACGATTCAGCGAAACATATTAAATGGTTTTCTAAGTTTATAAATGAGTCAATACATATAATCAAATTAAAGTCACAATTAACAGAAGAAGTTGATGTAATTTTCGCGCACATAGTGTTGGAAAAATTCAACAAAGATGCCTTGAAAGTCATATTAAAAGAGATCTAAGCATTGCCAGATGTAATGGAATTTTTAGAACAACGGTACACTTCTCTTTACAGGATAAAAAGTGGAAACCGATGAAAAAAGTAGTGCAATATGGCAAAATAAAAGAAAATTGTCCGCTATGTAAAATGGCAGGACATACCATAATTCACTGCTATAAGTTTAAGGGAATGAGTCCGATATTTAGAGGCCAGTTTATTAAGAAACAGCGCCTTTGCACAAAATTCTGTAGGCATGATATGTATAAGAAATGCTTATCTGAAACCTCATCATACGATGCTCCATATTCCCTCGCAAAAGTTAACGTAATCAATCCGGTCATATTAGACCATGACGACTTGAATTCTATTTTCTCTAATCAGCTCACCAATGTTATCGTAACTAACATTTTAGAAGTATCTAAAATCAAAGTTTTCCAATCAAATAGCATAATACACCTTGTCATTCAATTCCCTAAGATTAAGTACATTTGCAAAAGATAACTTTTTTCCCGGTCGCCCACAACGGCACCATCCTTCAACTGGACGATAACATCGTCGCCGACTGCAACAACCAGATAGTAACGGTGTCGGACTGCAAACAGACGACCACGACAATATTTTGCGAACCGTCGACAAAGGACTCCTGTGCCCAAGGATTATATTCTGGTGGCGTGGCCCACTGCCAGTCGCAGCCCACCCACCTCAGCACCATCACACTGGTCGACGACGGGATCATTATCATCAACGATCACCCAGCAGCAGTAAGATTCGACGGCAGCGCGGCGCTCAACATTTCAGGGACGCATCTAATCACATTCAACGATTATGCCGTCATAAATGGTTCGCGGTATCGGAATCGCAAAAACGTTCAGAGCCGATACCAAGGAGTTGCATCTTCACCTTTGCTAAATGTTACCAAGCATAAAAGGGTACTTAGCCTGCCATTCCTACACCAGTTGAGCGAGGAGAACCTCAATTTCATCAAGGAGATAAAGGAAGAGGTGTCCTCACGTTCCAGACCAATCTTTGCATTCTGCCTAGGACTAGGTATTTGTGGCTTGGTATGTGGCATGGCCATGCTCAAACTATATTTGACGAAAAAATGCGACGCCCGGCAAATCAATGGATTGATGGCAAGACTAGGTGCGCCGGGGACGGCGACTGTTCAAGGGGGGGGGGGGGGGGGGGGGGGGGGGGGGGGGGGGGGGGGGGGGGGGAAGTAGTTATCCGATCCACCGGATACCCCTTCCTCTGCATTTGGTTCTCGACCCTACAGCGGGTCAATGAGCTTAAACATTTTCATATGAGACACTTGCCCAAACAGCCCAACAACAACTATGGGGCCGTGGAACGTGAGAAACTGCCATTGCACCGGCGACTGCGCAGCCGGCGGCCGGGGTGGCCGGTAATAGACAGTAGCTAGAACTGGAAAAAAACTGGCCCCACTTTGTATATATAATATATAACGTTATACATACGTCAGTAGGGGATGGATCGGAGGGTATGTCGAGGTCACTGCCGGTTGCGATTCTCTGGTTCTGTGCTTATTCGGTAACTTGAAAAGGTTTGTTTGACCGCGTCTCGATTCGTACTACATAAGCTTAAAAAATAGAATCCCGTGACTCTACAGGGAGCTCACTCCGAAAACAACAATATGTCTATTCCGAGCATACACGAAAAATAAACGGCACAATCATACCAAAGGCGTACCCGAAAGTACTAGGTTCTTTCGTCTGTATGTTATAAAAAGATCACCAGCGTGAGGTCTTGAGATGGTAGTCGACCCACGATTCTTTATCCACCCTTCAATGATTTCCAGTTGTGAGCAGGTTCTTGAAATCCCTATAATTCTCACCCTACCCCATTACGTCACCATGCAATTGGAAGTTATAAGTCAATTCCATATTCATTGCTAACATAACCTCAAATTATTTTTCGGTACTAAAAACTAGACATTCTAGCACATAATCAGGACAAAACTAGCAAACACAAGTTCTTCCTACCAAATATAAAAAAGTATTTAATTTCAACCAGTAGACAGTGTAGGTTGATTAAGCTCCAATGCATTAGCGAAATGCATCGAATGCGAGGAATGCAAGCTTAAAGCGGAATTGTCAACTACGAGAACGAAAAGCTTCGAATGTTTAGAACGCAAGCGTTGCGCTCTCTTAGCAGCAGCAGCCGGCCGTTGCGCATGTCCTTTAGAATTATGCGAATACAGGCGCACAGGAGAATATGGAAATTGGGTCACTCACATCTTCATTACAGTGGTCCCTCGCTGGAAGGTGCCTTTCGTTGTGGAGCTGTGGAAACAATGTTAATGTGTGCCCATGTCGGAGGGGGATTGGTGAAAAGAGGTGGGAATATTCGGGAGGCGGAGGTAAATGAAATATACACATGAATAGCAGAGTTCAGAAGGAGCCAAACAAATTAAAATTAATACCATTAAAACTACACTATACTACAAAATCGTATTCCGGATCCGTAACGGCTTCTTCTAGGCCTCTGTGCACAGCAACTGCAAGGCGCATGGGGCCTGCGCATAGGTTATGGTTGGCGCAAGGGTTATGGTCGGTGGAGGTTATGTAACCGGGCAGGTGAAATTTTCTATCGATTTCCCAAAGGAGAAAAACTCGGCCCCATACCAAGGTCGGCTCACGAAGAGTACTCCCATCAAGGGTGGGAATTTGGTGTGGGCGCAGAACTTTGGAGGAGCTGCGTGGGCTGCCGGTCGTGGCCAGAGCCCTATGGGCGAAACAGAAACAAAACCACGAGGGCTAAGAAAAAACGAATTTTTCCCTACAGTGCACTTGAACATACCGTTTGTCCCACTTTTCAACGGAGACACGGTTGGCAAATAGGCGCCACGCCTCGCCACCAATTGTTTTGCAAAACCGTGTCATTAAGCCAGGTTAGTTGCCATACAAGTTTTCTCGGCGCACGACTATTAATTTCGCCCGATTTTCGAGAAGCACACACAGCACGGGATCTACGAAGTTTGTTTTAAAATAAATTAAACTAAAATTAAAAAATATTTATTTAAAAAATATTATATAAATTTTGCGTGAATTTGCTCAAGAAAAAATTTCGGTGAAATACTTCCTGACCTTCTCGGAACGAAACAGGCTTTACTCGTAAATTTTATTGAGCAATGTTGCGATCTTAATATTGCCATGGATATCTTTTCGGATGAGCGCTACATTGTGCGACATAGATACCGGTACAACGGGTTTTTCGAGCAATTCTAACTCCTTCAGAAGCTTTTAGGCCGATCCAGAAAGGATACTTCGGCATACCTGCGCATATCCTTGGGATTGCTAATAATAGCGGAAACTAACAGTCTACAGTTATTTTTAGCACCATCATAATATTTTCTTAAACGCTGGGTACGTTTTGGGACTTCATGTGGTTCTTCATTAAAAATTATTTGTCGCACCTCTAAATACTTATTAGTCCGTTCGTGATACGGTAAAAACCTACACTCCTCTTTACGATCATATCCTTTTCCCTTATTTTATGAAAACAAGAAGCCAAACCTTTCATGTCTCGAGCTATGTCAACAGGCAAGGTTAATGGTGGTTTTTCGGGAGCATCCGATTTTTGTTGGGTGCACCCTTCTAAAGGTTTTCCGAAGCTCTACGAATATATGTTTGGAACTGCGGCTTATAGACATTTGGAGCTCCACATCCGTAACAAAATATAGATAGTCATCTTGTAGATAATTTTCCCGCACATGTCCAAGCTCCTCACAATTCCAAGAAGTGCGCTTAGCGCTTTCTGGAAGCGATTCCTTCAGGCTGTATATCGGACGACGGGCTACCGGTGGTCTAGGCTTCTCAGATTTCTGTAACTCTTGCACTAGATTTGCATGCATCTGCACTAATTAAAAAATATTAAATATATTAATATATATATATAAAATATTTATAATACCAATTGACCAAAAGAGCTAATGGACTGATACAAAATTTTGTGACGAGCTTCGAAAAGAAACTTTTCCTTTAATATTTCTATTAATTCCTCTTCCTCTATTTCAGTGCAAAATTTATCTATTAGACCAGTCACAGCGTCATGAAAGCCGACGAAGGGTTCTCCTACTTTTTGCTTGCGAGATCGAATCAATTCCTTGCTCATAAACTCGGAACGATAGTCGTTATATTGTTGTTAAAAGCAGCACAAAATTCGGTCCAAACGATGCGATCTAAATGCTTGCGGTATCTCCAATACCAATCGCCCCGCTTTGCTACCTTAGGTACGATAGGCTTAAATGAAATTGTTTGAATATAGAGGAGTCGACCAAATCTATTGAAAACGAACGCACGCACTTATTATTTTTTCGTCGTAAAATACATTAATTTGCAGCCACCCAAAGTTTTTGGTATTTCATATTTAGAAAAACTATTCTAAAATTTCATGGCGCCCCCGGGTGGACTCGCAAATTAAAAGTATTAATTGAAAGTGGAAGGCAAAAGTGACAGTGACACGAGTGAAAAACAAATAAAATTTATCAACCTACATATGTATGTATGTACATATGTAAATTTTAATTTTATTTCTTTCAATTTTTATTTTATTTTATTCGGTTTGAGATAGGCGTGGCGACGGCCGACGCGGTTGATTTCTCCCCCCGAACTCCTCTACTGCTTACAAGTAAGTTCCCAGCACTCCCGACGCTCACTGCTCGTTCTGCAACATTGTTGCGTACCCAAAACTCTGGTGTCGCTGGGCAACATCCCCTGTATAACGGCTGATCTTGTTTTTATATATTTTTTCGATCGATTGTGTTAACTCCTCCTTCACTTAAGTGGAAGACGTCCTCGGATTCCTTTAAGCCGTCAATTAGCACTTGGAGGTCACGTTGGCGTCTGTTTCTCGGAGCCAATCCAGATATTATCGGTCTTCTTACGAGTCCTGATTCCAGTTGGTCGATGTGTCGTAAGTTTCCATACTTAACCTTTATAAGTACGGCAAGCTCGGTACGTCTTCATGGTTTGTTATGTCGAGGAATGTGGATACTGTTGATCCTGGAGACTTCCTCGCGTAGTTCTGTTTATCGATTGTATCCACTATGTCGTTTATGATGATTATGCCATCATCGATGCGTGTTACAGGTTCGAGATGGCTGGGCCGAGTTGGACAGTGCGCGATGACACCGGAGTGTAGTTGCTGCGCACAAGTTGTGTAGGGAAGTTTTTTACAGAATGTTGTTGTAAGAGTGGTAGCGCAGTTTCCGATAGCTGTAACATGGTTACCACCGTCGGCAATTTTTCGTCTTCGGCGAAGTTAATTGTGATGCCGTTGTGCTCAACAGGGTGATTACAGATTAATCTTACAGAATATTTTTTTTTTTTTTTTTGCAAACTAGGTAAGGCTTAGGAAAAAATTCATTATTAAATAAAACTTTGATTTTAGCTTCCTCTATTAAATCAGTAATAGTTAAATTCGTAGAGTGTTCATTAATTATTCTTCTCAAATCGTGAGAGTCTAATACGGAAGGGTTAACAATTCGTATCTTTGCAAGTGTAACTGATAACATTAATGCTTTTAATTCTGAAATAATTATTCTGTTTCTTGAAAGTAATGTCTCATTTGCGATTGTAGGAATTGGTTTCTTAACTCTTCTGTATCCTCTATTATTGTTGTATATTGAATAGTGAAGAGGAATATGAACTCATTATGAACTGATGTCTATCTTAAATTGTCCTTGTGGACCACCCTTCCTTTTATTAGGACCGTTGTCCCCAAGTCTGCCTCGATTTTATTTTCGGTGTACAAAGGTGTCAGTTTGTTTCCTAATCGTTTGTTTGCTTTTACAAGGACTGTGTCACCTACTTGAAACTGTCTATCATGTCTTACTTCATTCAGTTTTTTCATTTGGAGTTGTTGTGCTTTATGAACTCTATTCCTGATTTCCACCTCAAGTTCAGGGGAGGACGAGTGAATTACATCGACCGGACGTTTCTTCGTTACGGAGTGAACTGTGTTATTGTATTCAATAGTTGCTTGAAGTATCGTTTCCACAGTATTTGTAAGCTTCCTTTGGGCTGTTAAACATCTCGCAATGTCATTAAGGGTGCTATGGAATCTTTCGACTTGTCCATTGGAAGTACTATGAAGTGGTGGAGCATTTATAATTTGAATGTTATATTGGTTACTTAATAATGATTTTATTGTCTCGGACTTTATGGAAGGTTCGTTATCGCAATAGATCGTCTTGGTGTTCCGGTAAAAATTGATAAGTTGTAAAATTGCTGATTGTATGTCAACTATTGTTCTTGAAGCGATGGGTTGGAAAACTGCAAATTTTGAAAGCTTGTCTATGCATGTGAGGAAATATTTTTTATCGGTTGAATATACGTCGATATGTAGCATTTCGCCCACATGCGAGGGTATGGGTGTTTCCCCAAGTATTTGTTTTTGTGGGTGTCGGTTGTACTTGGCCGTTTGACAAATTTTGCAATTTGCAACAACCTCGACTGCTAATTTGGTCATTTTCGGGAAAAAATAGTCTTGTAAAATTTGTTTTACATTCTCCTGTGCCGCCCTATGGGCTCTATTGTGTTCTGTAATAACTATTTCTTTTTGTTCGTTCTTGTCCAAAATGTCATTTACTATATGTTTTGTGTATCGGAATATTGTTGTTGGAAATGTTTCTATTAATTTATAGTCTTGTAAAATTTGTTTTACATTCTCCTGTGCCGCCCTATGGGCTCTATTGTGTTCTGTAATAACTATTTCTTTTTGTTCGTTCTTGTCCAAAATGTCATTTACTATATGTTTTGTGTATCGGAATATTGTTGTTGGAAATGTTTCTATTAATTTATGTTGAATGAATGCTAATATGGGTAATTCGCAGTGGATTGCATTTACGACATCTTTTTTGACAGCGTCACTTATTTTTTTAATTAACGAGTCCCTACTTGAGAAATATATTGTATGTCGGATCTTTTCACCGAACAAAATGGTTGTGCGATTTGAAGCTACTTCATGTTCCTCTATTATAATTTGGTTTCGAAAACAGTTGATTGGTTTGTCTGTTGATTCTATAGTGTATGTAAGTGATATTTCGCTGTGTATTGTGGCCCTGTCTGACTGTGCATCATCTTCTAAGGTATGGATGTTGTGTCGTGATAGTGCGTCAGCGACGAAGTTTTCTTTTCCTGGCTTGTAGAAGATATTTGCATTGTACTCGTCTATGAGAGCTTTCCAACGTCTTATTTTTGCGTTTGGGTTGCGATCAGAAACTGCAAACGTTAGAGGCTGATGGTCTGTAAAAATATTTAAATTTTTTACTCCGTATAGATAGTTTCTGAGGTTTTTCAAAGCCCAAACTATAGCGAGCAGCTCTCTTTCGTTTGTTGCAAAGTTAAGTTCCCTATCATTTAGTGTCCTTGATATCATGGTAATTGGCTTCCCGTCTTGTGATAAGACGGCTCCCAGACCGAAGGACGAAGCATCTGTTGTTAGGTCAAATGATTTCTTATAGTCAGGATAGAGTAACATTACGCTTTCGGATGCCAGAATCTCTTTTAGTTTATTGAATGCCGCGCACTGACTTTCGTCTAATTTGACTGGTATTTTCTTTGACTGTCCGGCGCTTACCTTGCCATTTTCGCCCTTAAGGATGTCACTTATGGGTTTAGCTATGGATGCAAAGTCTTTAATAAAACATCTATAGTAACTTGCAAGTCCAAGGAATGATCTGACGTTGAACAAAGTGGTTGGTTGTTCGTAGTTACGAATCGCTTCCACTTTATTGGGGCATGTTTTTATACCATTACTTGAGACGACAAATCCTAAGTATTCGACATCCTCCTTGAAAAAGTGCGATTTTTCGCGCGAAACTCTCATATTGGCATCGTACAGTTTGTCTAAGACCCATGCGATATGCTTGACATGGCTTTCCATGTTTTCGGAAAAAATGATTACATCATCGACATAAACATAGCAAGTTTTCCCAATTTGCTCTCTGAGCACGTCGTCAATGGCCCTCTGAAAAATACTAGGTGCATTTTTCAAGCCAAAGGGGAGTCTACAGAACTCATACTTCCCATTTGCTACGGAGAAAGCTGTTTTTTCTCTATCTTTTTCTGCAAGTAAAATCTGATGGAATCCAGATTTAAGATCTAGGGTTGTAAAGTATTTAGCTGTACCCAAGTTGGATAATATAGAAACTATATTGGGAATGGGATATTTGTCATCTGTTGTTTTTAAATTTAGTTTCCTGAAATCTATGACCAAACGTTTTTTTTTATTTCCCTGTTCATCGGTAGCTTTTTTGTCTACAACCCAAACGGGGTTGTTGTATGGTGACCGAGACGGTCGTATTATACCACGTTTCAACAAGTCTTGAGTTTCTGCATTTACGAATTCTGAAACGCCCATTGGATATGGGTACAATTTTGAATATATGGGATCTTCATTTTCTGTTCGGATAGTGCCAATGATATTTGTATTATATGGGAGTGCTTCATTTGGGTCTGCGAAAACCCCTGTTCGGTTTCCTAACATCAGCTGAAACTTTTGGGATATAGTCTCAGGGACCTGTATTTCCTCGACATTTGTGAAATTTATGTTTGCACATTTTAAAAATTGGATTGTTTCGGAACCGAAGTTTGTTATTAATTTCTTATTCTTTAAGTCCAGTAGAACGTCACTCTGTTTTAATAGGTCAAGTCCAATTATACCGTCAAAAGTCGTGAGGTTTGGTAGTAAAAAAAATGTTGAGTTGGTATTGAAAAGGTGCATTATACATTTTTTGTCTATGCCACTATAGCCATGGATTGACTTCACTCGGAAGGGTTTATTTACTAGGGTAATATGTTTTAGTTCTTTTAATGGTTTTATGTAGTTTTTGGAAGCTCCTGTATCTATGAGTAATTTGATTGTTCTCCCTGCTACTGTCCTTTCTATGAACGGAAGCAAGGAGTTATGTCTAAAAAATTAATCTGGTCATAATCTGAAAGGTCGTTTTCTATGCCATCAACTTCGGCGTTTGCTATAGTTTGGTAATCCTGTTCTTCCTGATCGAGTAGGGTATCTTCTGCTTCTACGTGGTTAATTCTTTGTTGTTTCGGTCCCGTAAAACGTGCGCTACTATTGTTCGGTCGCTTGTTTGTTTGTCCCTGGTTGTTGTAGTCCGATTGGTTGTTTTGTTGCTGACTTTGCCACTGGTTTTGTCTCTGAGGCGCGCTATTTTGTTTATACTGAGTAGTCTGCCTAAAACGTGAGGATGTGTCCACGTCCATTGGTTGGACCTGTTCTGATTTTGGTAAAAATTCTTGTTTCCTATACTGTGGGAGTTTCTCTAGTTGTCTTTGCCTTGTGTCCGTCATTAAATTCTCTCTGCCATGCTGTCTTTGTTCAGTTCTCTGAGCTTTTTCTTCTATGCTACGGGCGTAGTTTGAAGCGAACATATATCGATCATGATTAGCCTCAACTTCTTGAGCCAATGCCAAAGCAGAGGGTAGATCTTTTGGTCTTGCCGAGAATAGAACATCACTTAAAGTCTTCTTGGTTCCTGAGATGAACACTCGTAGAGCGTCCGCTCTGTATTTCTCATTCAATGAAGAAGCTACAGTGGTTTCGTTAGTCATAATTGTTTTGTTTATAAGGAGGATCAGTTTCTTTTCTACTTCGTCATAGTACTGTAATAATGTCAAATTTCCCTGCCGGAGCGTTGACATCTCTTGTTCAATTAAGTATATTGGTCGTTTGTCTGCGTACGTAAAGTCTAGTCGATCTATAATGGCTTTAAAATTAAGGGGAGTGTCGAAAGAAGAGAGTACCATATCAGCTGAGTTCTTAACTTTGTTTCTCAGTATTCCTAAAGCTTGATAATGTTTTGAGCTACCGTCAAATTTCTCATAAACTTTGTATGCGGTATGCGCAGCCTTCCTCCATGAGACATAGGTTTCATTCTTTCCCTCAAAGTCGGGCAGGGATTTCATAATATCAAGAGTCTCATTACACACAACGTCTGTTCTTATCTCTGCATCCTTGTACGCCACCACTTGAGGAGCGTTAATTTGTACACTATTTAAGCTCTCCTGAATACCCTGTAGTTTTGAAGTGAAGCTCTGTTCCTGTACGGCTAGTGCGCTTGAAACCGCGGCCTCTATCATGAGTCTGAGCTGCTCGTTTGATATATTCATTTCTAAATTTATGTTCTCTATTACGTCTTCCTGATAATTTGTTCCTTTTAGTTTCTGAAATTCTTTTACCAAATCTTGTACTTCCTTATCACTCATAACCTAAACAAAAAATGCACCTGTTTTTATTTATTTCACTATCAATCAACTTGCAAGACTAAATTGTGTTTTATGTGGGGTTTTTTTTTTTTTTTTTTTTTTAATGAACACTCTACTCACATGTTCTTTGTCATAAACTATGTTAGTATAGCTGCTTCTTGATGTCTTCTTGTTGGTAGGTGTATGGTGGTGTATGGTGTACGGTTTATGGTGTATAGTGCACAATTTATGGTGTATGGTAGTATGGTGTCTTCTTTGTCTTCCAGATGCTGCTGGATTTATACTATGTTAGTATAGCTGCTTCTTGATGTCTTCTTGTTGGTAGGTGTATGGTGGTGTATGGTGTACGGTTTATGGTGTATGGTGTATGGCAGTATGGTGTCTTCTTTGTCTTCCAGATGCTGCTGGATCTGTTTTTTTTTTTTATGTTCAATTGCGTGTATTGGTTTTTAATTTTTGCCGCTGGTTCAGGTTTTGCCGTGGGTTCGAATTAGTTGGGCGCCAATTTTAATTTTATTTCTTTCAATTTTTATTTTATTTTATTCGGTTTGAGATAGGCGTGGCGACGGCCGACGCGGTTGATTTCTCCCCCCGAACTACTCTACTGCTTACAAGTAAGTTCCCAGCACTCCCGACGCTCACTGCTCGTTCTGCAACATTGTTGCGTACCCAAAACTCTGGTGTCGCTGGGCAACATCCCCTGTATAACGGCTGATCTTGTTTTTATATATTTTTTCGATCGATTGTGTTAACTTGTATATACATATGCCCAAATCTAAATTGCCAAATTGACCGCGACGTGTGTGCAAGAAAACAGCAAACAAACTGAAAATCACCGCGTCGGTCGTGCAATACCCTGTCTGCAGCTACATATGAACATACATATACCAAAGGAGAGCCAAGTGGGAGCATCCAGCACCAAAAGAGGAGAGTACAGCACCTGGATTTTCCGATCTGATAAAGAGGTATCTGTGCAAAAAATTGAAAGCTCGAGTGAAGACGCAAAGATTAAAAAACTCGCAATTATTGTTTTGTGCTGAAACAATTGCACCTCGCTTTTAATTCTTGGCACATACGTATGACATAGTAGAGCTAGACTTGCATGCTGTAGTTAGAGTTGAGCATACATATACATACATATATTAATACATATACATTCACCTAACCATCTTGGACGCAACACATATGTATATGTATGTAACTCATTTAACTACAATCGCTGTCACCCCTTCCCCCTTTCTCGTTTTCGTTGTGTCAAATATACATATATGTAAGTGGGGAACTAGTTGCTGGCTTTCTACTGGTAACTAGTTCGGAACTACCTCCTGAGCAACTAGCTACGGGTAATCGAAGGGTAATCGAGCGGGAACCAGGGGTGGTTCCGCCCTAGGACATGCATGTGTTAAATTCTCCGCTGAAACACATTGCGGGTAATCGATCTGGAACCAGGGAGGTGAGAATGGTAGCTAGTGCGGCACCAGTGCGGAACTAGTTGCCTGGTACTAGAGGGTATTTATAGTTGGGTCGTTGGCCAAGCACGCATACCAATACGCAGCTGCAGCGGTGAATTTTTCGTTTTGCTTTCGCTCATCACCGTTGCTTGTTGCTGTTTTTTTTCTTTGGCGCGCTTGATCCAAACCAAACACAAAGTGACGCGCTACCCTGTTTTCGTCGGGTATATTCGTTTGGTGTCAGTAGGATCCAACTATCAATTAAGACAAAGTCGTGCTTTGCAAATCAATTTAGCGTCGATCGTCGTCGGTGCATACGTATAAACAACATCCAGTTTTCAGAACTACAGCGGTGCATTTTTCGTTTCGCTTTCGCTCCTCACCGTTGCTTATCGCTGTTCTTTTTGTTTGGTTTTCGTTTACGCGCCAGCCAAGCGACGCTCTACCCTAAATTTGTCGGGTATATTGATTTTCAGCTCGTTGGGTACAACCACGAACTAGATACGTAAGCACTTGAGCTACGTGACGCAATACCCTAAATTTGTCGGGTATAATGGTTTTTTACCTCGTTTGGGTACAATTACCCATTATTTCATTGAGTGCCTCGGCATTGAATACGATTATTAGAAACGACCTTTCGCCTTCAGTTGCTTGTATTGAGAATCAATATGACCTCAAAAGCCAACAATATCGTCCTTGAAGAGTTGAAGAAAAAGCGCAGTTGCCGTGTCAAAGGCATTCGATTATTAGCGGACCGTTTAGAAGCGGGGGATATTCCGCTGGTATTGACGGAGCTCGAGTGCAGACTCGAAACGCTGATGCGTAGCATTGACACGGCACGCGAACTTCAAGAGAAGATTGAAGATATAGCCACTGACGATGAATTTGGAGTCGAGTTGGAAGAACTCTAAATTGTCACTAAGGCAAAATTAATGTCTCTCATTTGCGCCTTGAAGACAGCTCATGAGACAAAACCTGCAGTAACAGCTTATGGTGGCCCAACTCGTGCAACGAGGAACAATAATTCTCGCTTCGACGGAATAAATAATAAACATTTTAATAACCGTTGATTCTACTTTACTGGCGCCCAACGGAATTCTATCCAACGCGAGTGATTGTTTTAAAAAAAAAAAAATTCGTAAGCCAACGCTTCGGTTTTAACAAAAATAAAATAAACAACAAGTGAGGTGAGATTAATAATTAAATCTACATTTAAAGGAGCTGAAGGGCAATCCCTCGCTCCCGGCACCAACATCTACAACAGGAACGAGGGGGAACGTTGTGAGTTGCTGCGGATACCGCAACTCTACATTTATACCCGATACTTAGTCAGTATGGCTCTCCTCCGGCAGACGCCGCTAATATTAAACGACACGACAAAGATCAGTCTGAGCGTGACGTCGGGCGCTGCGTAGCCACTGCAAATTGATTTGTTCCTATTGGCTATAAAAATGATCCGATCTGATCCAGATTCAGGATTCATATCTGATAGATATGGTCATTATCTATGATTCTGCGTTTTTAGTTTTCTCGTATCCTCAATATTGCGGATGCAAGAGATTTTCGTTCTTTGCGGGGGCGGAAGGGGGTGGGGCGAAATTTTGAGATATACGTTTTATAGTGAGAGCTAACAGGAGTGCGGATATCAAATTTGGTTACTCTATCGTTTATAGTCTCTGAGATTTGTGAATATCCCCAGATTTTCGTCCTTTGCGGGGGCGGAAGGGGATGTGGCGAAATTTTGAAACAAACAGGTCTCGGTCCGATATATTAGGAGTGTGAATACCAAATTTGGTTACTCTAGCTTTTATAGTCTCTGAGATCTAGGCGCTAATGTTTTACTCTAAGCAAAGCCGGCTATGCTACGTGTGTGTTAGAGAGAGACAGGGAGAGAAAAAATGAAATTGTTTTCTTGATGCTGGCTATAATAATGATACGATCCAATTCAGATTCTGCAGTCTAAAAGATATGGTCATTCTCTACGGTTCTGCTGTTTTGGTTTTCTCGTATCTTTAAAATTGTAGATGCCACAGATTTTCGTTCTTTGTGGGGGCGGAAGTGGGCGGGGCGAAGTTTTGAAATATTCTTGTAGCTGTGACATATCACAGAAGTCTGGATCCAAAATATCGTTGCTCTAGCTCTTATAGTCTTTGAGCACTAGGCGCTAATAGGGACGGACAGACGGACAGACGGACGGACGGACAGACGGACAGACAGACATGGCTCAATCGACTCGGCTATTGATGCTGATCAAGAATATATATACTTTATGGGGTCGGAAACGATTCCTTTTGGACGTTACACACATCCACTTTTACCACAAATCTAATATACCCCAATACTCATTTTGAGTATCGGGTATAAAAAAATAGGCTGAAGGGCAATCCCTCGCCTCAAAAAGTAAAAAGAACTAGCTGAAGGGCAATCCCTCGCCTCAAAAAGTAAAAAGAACTAGCTGAAGGGCAATCCCTCGCCTCAAAAAGTGAAACAACAAGCTGAAGGGCAACCCCTCGCTTCCCACATCGCCACCCACAAAGAAATTAATAGTTAGTTGAAGAAAACTAATAATTAGATCGAACAAGCAGCAGAAAACCATGTAAGTGAGCTCTTTTTGTAAAATTTTATTCAAGCATTTTGGTAATCGCGGCCCAATAAAAATAAAATAATACTGAGTGGTGCAGCTGAGATATTTCAAATTAAAATCAAATTCATTAAAAAAATTAAAAATACAAACAAAATAAGAAGTTGCTAAGTTGCCCTAACAGTTCCAATAGTGACCTCAAGTGCTTTAAGCGGTCCGATAGCTTAGTTTCACTGTGTGGGGACCTGCAAGACCCAGGGGATAGCAAGCAAGAACAATCCGATAGCGACGATAGTTTACGTTTGTGTCTAAGGGGCCTCCATTTGACTGGAAGCAACGAACGTTCCCCTGACATCATGGATCCGGCAACTTTCGCAGCAGCTATAGTGGCCGCACTACAAAATCAGGCCTCGCGGTTCGAGACCAGGTTACAGCAATTACAAGCCGAGATTGCTCAGTTGAGCACAGGTACGCCTGCCCCGAAAGTTGAAGCGTATAAGGAGATAGCAATAAATCCCGATGTCTAGTGTGATCAGCCATTGGACATGGTTAAGTCCGTCCCCGAGTTCGACGGCAAACAGGAAAATTATGTGGCTTGGCGCCAGGCAGCGCTGGCGGCCTATAAAACTTTCGAGCCCTATGAGGGCATTACATGGCCACAGGCATAATCAGGAATAAAATAAAAGGGGCCGCAAATAACGTCCTGTCATCTTTCAATGCAGTCTTAAATTTCAAGGCAATTTTGAATAGATTGGATAGTTCGTATTCCGACAAAACTCCAGTGATCGTGATACATCAAAAACTGGCCACCATGCGGCAGGGAAACCTGTCCTTGGCGGAATACTATGACGAGATTGAGAAGCGCTCTCTCACATTACCAACAAAAACATAATGGTCCATAATGCGGTCGCAGCGGGCATTCTAAACGAGAAAGCTAGGGACGACGCTTTAGACGTATTCGTCCAGCGAGGATTGCAGCGTTTTGGCTGCAAATTACGCCAGGGCCATGGAGGACAAGGCCCAAAACACGGGCCAGCGCCAAACTCAAGCGCAACCTCAGGGCAATTTTAGGCAAACTAGAGCTGTGGACTCCTATAAAAGTCCTCATTACGACAAAAGCCAAGACGCGTCGAACGCCCAGCAGGAAAGATCCAACCAACGATCCAATAGCGGCAGAACTCGGGCCCAGGGCCTGGAGCCCATGGATGTAGATCCTTCCTCTTCCAAGCTCAGACTGCCCACTGCTTACCAAAAACCTTTCGGGTCGGGTGGACGCAATCAAAATTTTGCGAGGAAATCAAACGCGTCAGAGCGTACCTCGAGAAATTGGCAGCAGAGAATAGAGCACACTACAGCCGGGGACAACCAGACCGACACGGCCTACAATGGGGCTGCGGCCGAAGCTGTCGCTGAGATAGAAGCGGAGGGCGAATTAGAGTACGAGAGTGACTCAGTCAATTTTGTAGGGAAAGATCCCTGCTGCCATTCGTTTGGCGGAAAATAGCAGGGATTAATATGAAGCTTCTCATAGACACGGGTGCGTCAAAGAATTACATCAAGCCGTGTAAATGGCTTCGCGTCATCCCTGTCGAGACACCCTTTCCCGTCTACTCAATCAACGGGACAAATGAAATTTCGAAGAAATGCCTTCTGTCAGTATTCGGCAAGACCTCCCCATTTTTTTTGTTGGAATCATTATCAGCATTTGACGGCATCATTGGCCTTGACCTGCTATCGCAGGTAGGGGCGAAATTGTGCTTAAAGAGCGGTACACTCAGATTCGGTAATACGACTGGGGTAATCAAATTCCACAAGCGCATAGACGTCAACCACACAAACGTTATTGACGTAGATGCTCCCCCAGCTATAAGGGCTGACTTTATAAAAATGTTAAATAAGAGGAGTAAGGCATTTGCCGACCTTATAATACTTCGGTCGTGGCCACTATCCGCACTGTGGACGACGAACCAGTTTACTCCAAGCTGTACTCGTACCCTATGGGTGTGGCTGATTTTGTCGAATCCGAGGTCAAGAGCCTTTTGAAAGACAAAATCATTCGCAAATCCAGATCGCCATATAATAATCCTATATGGGTGGTCGACAAAAAAGGCACTGATGAAGCGGGAATAAAAAGAAACGTCTCGTAATGGACTTTCGGAAGCTCAATCAAAAAACAGTGGCCGACAAATACCCGATGCCGAGCATCTCAATGATCTTAGCAAACCTGGGTACTGCCAGATACTTCACAACACTGGACTTGAAGTCTGGATACCACCAAATAACCTTGGCGAAGCGCGACCGAGAAAAGACTTCCTTTTCCGTAAACGGAGGGAAGTACAAGTTTTGCCTACTGCCCTTTGGTCTACGAAATGCAGGTAGCATTTTCCAGAGAGCAATCGATGATGTTTTGCGCGAACAAATCGGAAAAACATGCTACGTCTAACATGCTAACATGCTAACATGCTACCATGTTAAACACGTCGACTGGGTGCTGAAAAGCCTCTATGACGCCAACATGAGAGTCGCTCGAGAGAAGTCAAATTTTTTTAAGACGAGCGTGGAATACCTCGGCTTTATTGTGACTAACGAAGGCACAATGACGGACCCTGAGAAGGTGAAGGGCATCCAGGAGTACGTCGAGCCAACAACGGTGTTCGGCCTAAGATCATTCTTGGGCCTGGAAAGTTACTACAGATGCTTCGTGAAAGATTTCGCGTCAATTGCCCGACCGCTTTCTGATATTTTAAAAGGGGAAAATGGGTCCATCAGCAAATACAAATAAAAAAAACCACTATCATTTTGAGCGAGGTCCAACGACACGCCTTTCAGAAATTAAGGAACATTCTGGCATCAGAAAACGTAATATTGATGTACCCAGATTACAGGAAACCGTTCGACCTAACGACCGACGCCTCTGCCTATGGCATCGGAGCGGTCTTTTCACAAGGCGGCCGCCCAAAACCTATGATTTCAAGGACACTAAAGCGGGAGCTTTTAGCGATTGTGTGGGCCTTGGGGAAGCTTCGTCACTACATTTACGGAGTCAGGGACATTAATGTGTTCACCGACCACCAGAAACTCACGTTTGTGGTTTCCGAAGGAAACCCTAACTCTAAAATAAATCGCTGGAAGGCACGCATTGACGAGCTCGGTGCCAAGCTTTTCTATAAGCCAGGCAAAGAAAACCATGTCGTGGACGCGTTGTCTCGACAAAACATCAATGCATTGGAAGACAGCGCGCCACAATCTGACGCAGCGACAATACACAGCGAAGCGTCCTTGACCTACACGATAGAAGCGACAGACAAACCTGTCAATTGTTTTAGGAATCAAATCGTCCTAGAAGTGGCGCGTTTTCCTCTAAAGCAGATGTTTATTCTTTTCTTTATTCTTTTACGGACAAAAATGCACTCACTGGGGTCGTGAAGACCTCAGTAAACCCCATGGTTGTAAACGCAATCCACTGTGATCTTCCGACTCTAGCCTGCATTCAGCATGAGCTAGTACGCGCCTTTCCGTCGACCAAGTTCTGGCATTGCAGGAATCTGGTCACAGACATTTTCAATGAAAATGAGAGAAAGGAGATTGTCACAATCGAACACAATCGAGCACATAGAGCTGCTCAGGAAAACGTAAAACAGGTCTTGGCCGATTACTATTTCCCAAAAATTACTAAACTCGCAAGCGAGGTAGTCATGAATTGCAAGATCTTGCAGTCGACCTCTTCCTCCAGGCAACAGTGGAGTACAACAGGTCGATACACTCGGTAACCAACAAGAAGCCGATCGATATTTTAAACGCCGCTGCAGCAGACTTTCACAGCGAGGTACAGAACAGGGTACGAAAGGCTCAGATTGTGCAGAACAATCGAGTCAACCAAATGCGTCAGAACAGACGCGGACTTGGGGACAACGGTCCTAATTAGGGGGAGGGTGGTGCACAAAGACAATCTTAGGTAATGCCCCTATGCCCATACGTGAGCGTTCCACTCAGCCGACTATTTTTTACGCTCCATTTACATTCATACCTAGAGACTGGATCACAGATTATCAAGCAACCTTTCCTTTCATTCCTTAGGTTGTTTCACATGATACTCCTTCTGGTGGCCTGGGTAAACGCTCGCATAACAGACTACTCACATTCTGACTACGTTCCGATACTGGACGGCGACATACTCGTATGGGACGAAATAAATTACCTTAGGCATTCGACAAACTTAACGGATTACGAACGAATGGCGGACGAGACCGCAAATTTGACCGAGATGTTCCCACAGTCGCACATGCGAAAACTACTAGTGGTGGATACCGACCATATCCTAAATATGTTAGCCACGATTAGCGTGCACCACAGAGTTGCTAGGAGCCTAAACATGCTGGGCTCGGTCTTAAAGGTGGTAGCTGGAACTCCGGACGCGGACGACCTAGAAAAGATACGAATAAACGAGGAACAACTTATTGAATCAAATAACAGGCAGATAAGCATAAATTCTAAATCTCAGGAGCAAATCAACCGCTTAACAGACACAGTCAATAAACTTCTAGAGGCAGCAAAGGGAAAGCAAATTGACTCGGCTCACCTGTACGAGACCTTGCTGGCTAGGAACAGAATGTTGGCATCCGATCTAAGTAATCTCAGGCTCAACATTTCCCTCGCAAAAGTTAACGTAATCAATCCGGTCATATTAGACCATGACGACTTGAATTCTATTTTCTCTAATCAGCTCACCAATGTTATCGTAACTAACATTTTAGAAGTATCTAAAATCAAAGTTTTCCAATCAAATAGCATAATACACCTTGTCATTCAATTCCCTAAGATTAAGTACATTTGCAAAAGATAACTTTTTTCCCGGTCGCCCACAACGGCACCATCCTTCAACTGGACGATAACATCGTCGCCGACTGCAACAACCAGATAGTAACGGTGTCGGACTGCAAACAGACGACCACGACAATATTTTGCGAACCGTCGACAAAGGACTCCTGTGCCCAAGGATTATATTCTGGTGGCGTGGCCCACTGCCAGTCGCAGCCCACCCACCTCAGCACCATCACACTGGTCGACGACGGGATCATTATCATCAACGATCACCCAGCAGCAGTAAGATTCGACGGCAGCGCGGCGCTCAACATTTCAGGGACGCATCTAATCACATTCAACGATTATGCCGTCATAAATGGTTCGCGGTATCGGAATCGCAAAAACGTTCAGAGCCGATACCAAGGAGTTGCATCTTCACCTTTGCTAAATGTTACCAAGCATAAAAGGGTACTTAGCCTGCCATTCCTACACCAGTTGAGCGAGGAGAACCTCAATTTCATCAAGGAGATAAAGGAAGAGGTGTCCTCACGTTCCAGACCAATCTTTGCATTCTGCCTAGGACTAGGTATTTGTGGCTTGGTATGTGGCATGGCCATGCTCAAACTATATTTGACGAAAAAATGCGACGCCCGGCAAATCAATGGATTGATGGCAAGACTAGGTGCGCCGGGGACGGCGACTGTTCAAGGGGGGGGGGGGGGGGGGGGGGGGGGGGGGGGGAAGTAGTTATCCGATCCACCGGATACCCCTTCCTCTGCATTTGGTTCTCGACCCTACAGCGGGTCAATGAGCTTAAACATTTTCATATGAGCCAAATACAGCACATGCATCGTCGCGTAACGAGAGTTGCAGCGTTGACAGAGACACTTGCCCAGACAGCCCGTGGCCGTGGAACGTGAGAAACTGCCATTGCACCGGCGACTGCGCAGCCGGCGGCCGGGGAAGCCGGCGATAGACAGTAGCTAGAACTGGAAAAAAACTGGCCCCACTTTGTATATATAATATATAACGTTATACATACGTCAGTAGGGGATGGATCGGAGGGTATGTCGAGGTCACTGCCGGTTGCGATTCTCTGGTTCTGTGCTTATTCGGTAACTTGAAAAGGTTTGTTTGACCGCGTCTCGATTCGTACTACATAAGCTTAAAAAATAGAATCCCGTGACTCTACTGGGAGCTCACTCTGAAAACGACAATATGTCTATTCCGAGCATACACGAAAAATAAACGGCACAATCATACCAAGGGCGTACCCGAAAGTACTAGGTTCTTTTGTCTGTCTGTTATAAAAAGATCACCAGCGTGAGGTCTTATGATGGTAGTCGACCCACGATTCTTTAACCACCCTTCAATGATTTCCAGTTGTGAGCAGGTTCTTGAAATCCCTATAATTCCCACCCTACCCCATTACGTCACCATGCAATTGGAAGTTATAAGTCAATTCCATATTCATTGCTAACATAACCCCAAATTATTTTTCGGTACTAAAAACTAGACATTCTAGCACATAATCAGGACAAAACTAGCAAACACAAGTTCTTCCTACCAAATATAAAAAGTATTTAATTTCAACCAGTAGGCAGTGTAGGTTGATTAAGCTCCAATGCATTAGCGAAATGCATGGAATGCGAGGAATACAAGCTTAAAGCGGAATTGTCAACTACGAGAACGAAAAGCTTCGAATGTTTAGAACGCAAGCGTTGCGATCTCTTAGCAGCAGCGGCCGTTGTGCATGTCTTTTAGAATTATGCGAATACCGGCGCAAAGGAGAATATGGAAATTGGGTCACTCACACCTTCATTACAGTGGTTCCTCGCTGAAAGGCGCCTTTCGTTGTGGAGCTGTGGAAACAATGTTAATGTGTGCCCATGTCGGAGGGGGATTGGTGAAAAGAGGTGGGAATATTCGGATGGTCTTTTCTTCTACTATTATTAATTTTAATTATGCTTTTTTCTTTTGCCAACCAGCAAAATAAATGAAGTTTTGGGAGCTTTCACTGGTAGCGGTGCTATTGAGGCAGGACTGTGACGCGGAGGTAAATGAAATATACACATGAATAGCAGAGTTGTGAAGGAGACAAAAAAATGAAAATGAATACCATTAAAACTACACTATACTACATAATCTTATTCCGGATCCGTATCGTCTTCTTCTAGGCCTCTGTGCACAGCAACTGCAAGGCGCATGGGGCCTGCGCATAGGTTATGGTTGGCGCAAGGGTTATGGTCGGTGGAGGTTATGTAACCGGGCAGGTGAAATTTTCTATCGATTTCCCAAAGGAGAAAAACTTGGCCCCATACCAAGGTCGGCTCACGAAGAATACTCCCATCAAGGGTGGGAGTTTAGTGAGGGCGCAGAACTTTGGAGGAGCTGCGTGGGCTGCCGATTGTGGCCAGAGCCCTACGGGCGAAACAGAAACAAAACCACGAGGGCTAAGAAAAAAAAGAATTTTCCCTTCAGTGCACGAGTGTTCTTCTGTTCTGGAAAAGAATTGGGACGCACGGTTTTGCAAAACAATTGGTGGCAAGGCGTCGAACATTAGTATTTTAAGCCAGGGTATTTGCCTTACCAATTTTCTCGGCGCACGGTTATTAATTTCCCCCTATTTTCGAGAAGCACACACAGCTCGGGACTTTCAAAGTTACCGAGGCGGAGACAATCATCGGCTGAACCGATTCGAATTTTCAAAAAGAGAACGAACTTGTGCTTTTGGACTGCTTAAATAAGAGCTAAAAGATCTAAACGCTCCGCTTCGCAAGCTATTCTGCGATGCGCTGCACAGAATTTGCGAAAGCTGAGCTCAGCTGTTCCCTAACTCGAGCTTCCATGCACCCACCCCAACTGTGCTATGACCTGCATCTCTAATTGCCACAAGGTTATTGCATGCGATATGCCCGAGAACCATAGCAATAACCTTCCTTGGATCTGGACCGTTACACCACGCTTACTGCTCTCATCGCCCCATGATTCGGATTATTAACCGCAAGAAACCGTACATCTCAAAACCCAATTGAATATATATAAAATAAAAGACAACATTACCCATACTTAATTAATAACGAATGTAGCATTCAAATGTATTATTAGTTTATATTAGTTTAGTTTGACTCAACCAAAACCAATGTGACATCTAGTGACCAGTGCTCTAATTATAAGCCCCTTTCTTGTAGCACTAGGAAAGCAAAATAAATAATAGTAATAATAATAATAATCAAGTCTGGCAGACAATATATCCGATTGGATTACTCCACCCAATATACAGCTAGCCGATTGTGCTTTTTTCAAATTTTCACCGGGTAGATCTCCTGATTGGTTTGAACGTTTTTTATGATCTCTTCTGCGTAGGGCAAATCAAGCGCACCGATGGTCTGTCGAAGGTCCGGCTTGGGTGGATCGTATCTGGCGGTGGACAGAAGGTAGTAAGCTCAGCTTTTTTGGCAAAGCCAAATTCTCCAGATTCGGAAGCTAAGATAGAAGCAAGGTTGGATAAAACTCTTCGTGAGTTAGGGAAGTCGAGAATTGTGCTTATACTGGCTTGAATACCAAAGAAGAAGTTGTCTGGCGCTTATGGACGGTTTATCAGCTTGGAGCAAAAATTGGAACGCTATTTCGCCTTTATGATGGAGTCTATTGATTTGCATGATATGTCCCAAGTCAAACCTGATTCCCGTACCCTCTGAAAATATTTCTTGCCTCATCACTTTGTCTTAAAGGAGGACAGTACGACAACAAAACTCCATGTCGTTTTCGATGGATCCGCACGATGGATGCGTACGTGTGTCTCCACCAGTGTATCCTCTGGCGAGATTCCATCCAGTCCGAGATTCAAGTCTACACATTGAAAACCGTAACTTAATATAAATGGCAATACTAAACTTGGGAAATGGTACTCTAGTCATCAGGCGGTACTTGAGGGAACCCCTGAGGATGATATAAAGATAGCGATATAACTAAAACTCTTGGCTTAGCGTTGGACCCTGCTTCATATCAGTTGCTTTTTGTTCTACCCGCACTGGACACAAACTCTATCTACGAATGCTCGTTTATACGACCCTCTTGAATTGGGGTATCCTGTTATTGTCAGGTGCAAGATCTTCCTTCAGCAGCTTTGGAGAGAACATTTGGATTGTGATGCAAGCCTACCCGCAGCGTTGCAGTCAACTTGGATGGGCATCAGAAACAGTTTGGCAAGCATCTATCGGATTTCATTTCCTTGCGTGGTTCATCATTCTAGTATGGCTATAGGATCACGGATTTTGTGATGCCAGTATAGAAGTATATGGTATATATATATATATATGTATATATATATATATAGTTAAATATGCGACACTTCAGTTTAAGTTTTAAAAAAGGTTTTATTCTTTCACTTAAACTTAGCGTACATTGGTTAGTTATTTCCCCGACGATGACTGAGGTCTGATGTCTTGAACGGCATTAACTTTGGTTGAATTCTCCGACGGTGTCGCGATTGACGTTTGTCTTGAACAGAACTGAGTTGGCTTCTTAGATGTAGACTATTTATATTATGATGCTCGGTTTGGGATTCGGATTTGGATTCGTAGGCGTTGGCTTCGACTTCGGCTTCGGAGATGGAGTACGTGACTCGATCGATATGTGGTATTTGATGAAAGGCTTCCGCTGCGTATGAGCGGTGTTGCATTACTTGGGGGTGGCTGAGAATAGGGCCTCTGATTGGTCAGCTAGGATGGTGTGATTCTTGAGAATCGATTAGTAATTGATCTCTGAAGAGTGGCGTGATTCTGGTGCGGCTGGATTCTAGTGCGGCTGGATTCTAGGGCGGCATCTATTGTTTTATGTTCAACTTCCAGTTTAGGGTGTTTGTTTACATTGCCTGCAATCGGCTACGCGTGGTCCATTTCGAGCGTGAGATTTTTTATGAGGGTTCGAAGCTGAGGGTGTCGTATTGTTTATAGTATTGTGGGTGCAGGGTAATAGACATAGACAAGGGTATGCGGAGCATGGACTATAGATATGTCACTCCCCCATTGTTAGATTTAAGCCTGTCCTCAGGCGATTATCCTTGGATATAGTTCAGGTGCGTCTAAAACTGTGCCTGCTGGGGATTCCTCGTCTTCGTCTAAGGATGTTTCTATGTGCGGGTCGGTTTTAGGCTTATTGCTTTTACTTAGATTAAACAATTTGTAGCTTAATCCTATTATGATTATGACAAATAGTAGTATTAAGCTTACATGTAATACATTATTTAATCGCGTATTTTCTATTACGATTTCTTTGGTTTGCAAATAAGACAATGGTTTAATTTTTGTTACGTTATTGTTGATGTAGATGCTTTGTGCAAATTCTAGTATGGAGTTGGATATTAAGAATTCATTTAACTGTATACTGCAATTATGTATTTTTATTAATGCGTTACCTTCTACTTTTATTTCTTGGTTTAGGCAATCTTGGTTTAATATGGTTTTTGGTAATTTCCAAGTTAACAATATATTGGGTTCTATGAAACTTATTTGAAAGTTTTGGTGTGCTTTGGTGTATGGACATTTTGTTTCTACTTGTTTGACTATTCCTGAAATACATTCGTCATTTATTTTTCGTTTTGATTCTTTTTCATATACCTCGTTTTCTAGAACGTAATAATTGTTTTGCGTTAGGTCAGTGAGGATGTTACTGTCTTCATCTGGATATGGGACAATTTTAAGTATAGGAATATTTCTGATCTCTCGTGGGATGTTGGAAATTATTAGTATTTCGTTAGTGTCTGTTTTCAACCAGGTAGATGTTTTGATATTTAATAATTTCTCTGAATCGATGTGTTTCAGGTAATCCTGCCTCAATAATTTTGGATTAAAGATCCCTAATCTTGTTAGCTGCATGCCTAATTCAATATCCTCTATGTACTCTGTAAAATGTTGAAGGTTAAATATTAATATCTCTAGTTGCTTATTTCTATCATTATCCTTGTTTAATTTATTGACAACTTCTATGCCAGAATTTACTGCTTGAATTACTAAGTTTAATTCGTTAGCTTGAACACTGTGGCTAGCCAGATTGTTTATTTTCCCTTCTAATTCGACTTTATCATCTTGATCTAATGTTCCAAATAGATATTTATATACTGTGCCTACTGCATTTATAAGGCCTCTTTTGTTTCTTTTGGCTATTTTGATGCCGTTGAATTCACGTTGCAATTTCTCGATTAAATATTGAACTTGGATTACGTTATTATATTGGGTTGCCTGTTCTAGTAAACTCTGATATGTTTCATCTGTTCTTGGTTTATTAATTGTTAGATAATGGTATTCATAATTAATGGGTATGTTAATGGTATTTGTTTTGAATATGAGATATCCATTCCTTGAATTGATGGGATCTATCTCTATATTCTGTCCGGAAGACTGTAGGACGGTGAACATTAGTAAGATTATTATCTTAATCATGTTGTAGCTCCGGATTCCCAGTACTCTCTTCGGGTACTCTGCAATTATCGTATTTACTTTTATTCGATTTTTTCTTTCTTTTGAATTTCGTTTTATAGTGGGTGATTTTCCTCCCTCTATTTTTCTCTTCAAAGTGCTTTTCGTCTACCTGCCTAAATTCCCCTGTTCTTTTGAACGGGTTGGTTGTTTTTGTTTTAACTAGGGGTGCATTCTTGTAGCGTGTGTCTACTTCAAAGTCGATTCTATCGTTATTCAAATGATTGATCTTCCTAACTTTATTCAGTTGGGTATTATAATCTGGTAGTCCGGCGTACAGGAAGATATCAGCTGGGGATCTTTTTGTAGTATTATGAACCGTTTTATGGTTATAAGTGTATAGAATTCACTCGAATTTTGTGAGCTTGTTTTCTATGTTATCCTCACTTGAAATGATTCTTAATTTTTCATTGATCGTTTTATGTAGTCGTTCTACATCAGAAACTCCGTTTTTACTGGTAGTGATTTCGATTTTCACATTTTCCGCATTCAACCATGCTTGCAATGCTGCGCACATAAAGGCTGAATCTTTGTCGGCTTTAATTCCCTGTGGCTTGCCCATTTCGTTAAAGACTTTTATGATGGCTCTCTTGGCTTCTAACCAGTCACGACTCTTAACTTCTACAAGGGTAGTGAATTTAGAATATACATCAATGCATGATAGGAATTGTTGATTGCCTACCAAATAGAAATCCATGACATACTTTTCTCTGATATTTTGTATTTCAGGGGTGATTTCGAAGGTTAGATTGGTGTTACGATGCTCTGTTTTAGCAACGTTGCACGTAGGACATTCATTGATAATATTTTGGATTAACTTTTGATAATCGGGGTAGTAGAATTGTTCTCCTTTCCGGGTAAATATTTTATTTTGAAGTCAAATTCATTTAATTTGATCTTCCATCGTTGTAGCTTCATATTTGGTTCCTTGAGGTTATTCAACCAAATCAGGGGTTTTTGATCACTCAATATCTCAAACGTTCTACCAAACAGGTATGATCTGAAATACTTAGTTGCCCAAACTATAGCTAGTAATTCCTTTTCTATTGCTGAATAATTGATTTCGTGTTCGTTTAAGGTTCTACTTGCATAGCAGATTGGTTTGTGTTCTTGCGACAACACTGCTCCTAATGCAATGTTACTTTCATCGGTTGTTACCGTGAACATTCTGTTGAAATCTGGGAATGCGAGGATGGGGTCTGAGGTGATAAGTACTTTCAATTTTTCGAAGGCCTTGACGTATTTTTCCTCTGTTGGGTCTATGACTGCTCGTTTCTTTAATTTGAGTGTCATAGGTTTCGCTATATTAGCGAAGTTGGGAATGAATTTCCTATAGAATCCACATAAACCTATGAATGATTTTATTTTTGTGGTTGTATTGGGTATTGGGAAGTTTATTATGGCAGATATTTTCTTTGGATTAAGAACTATGCCGTTAGTTGTTACTACATGGCCTAGGAATTCCGTTTCTTTCTTCAGGAATTCACACTTATCCATTTGTAGCTTTAAGTTGGCGTCTCTCAACTTTCCAAATACTCTCCTTAGTGACAACAGGTGTTCTTCCAATGAAGTGGAAAATATAATGATGTCGTCTAAGTATACGAGGCAATCTTTGAAGATTAACTCTTCTAGCAGATTGTTCATACATCTTTGGAAGGTAGCGGGGGCAGTGGTTAGCCCAAAGGGCATACGAGTGAACTCGTAATGACCATGCTTCGTGGAGAAAGCTGTTTTTGGGATTGAGCTAGGTTCCATAGGAATTTGATGGAATCCCTTAGCTAAATCGATTGTTGTGAAATATTGGCACCTACCTAGTTTATCTAGTATTTCGTCCATTCTGGGTGTAGGAAATTTATCCTTGATTGTCACCTCGTTTAGACTTCTATAATCTACTACCATACGATATTTCTGCTTTCCTGAAGCATCTATTTTCTTTGGTATCATAGCGATGGGTGCACAATAGGGAGAATTCGACTTACGAATGATTCCCTGTCTAATCATATCTTTGATTTGTTGAGTCACTTCTTGATCGTGTATTTGAGCATATACAGGATCTTCGTGATGGGTTTTAATTCCGTGTTTTATAGTACTAGTGAAGTTCAAAATGTCACCTTCTTTATACTGCACGTCCTTAAATTCATAGAGAACTTTCTTTAGTTTCTCCTTTTCTTCGTCATTTAAATGTTCCAACCTTAGCTGGTTGCATTCCCTTAATTCATTCTCTAATGCGGAAGCGAAGTATTGCTCTCCTTCAGGAGATGGGTCAAGGCACTTAGGTGTAGTTATATCTTCCTTTGAAGATGGCTTAACACCTTTGTGTGCGGTCTTGCCGACGGCAATTGCTTCTCCACTTTGGATGATTGGGTATGACCTTTTTCCTAACGTTACCGTTTCATTTCGGTAATCGATGACGGCTTTGCTGGCCATCAAATATTCTCTGCCTAAGAGTATGTCATAATTTTCAGAAAAATTATGAATATACAATTTTTGTTTTGTCGGACAGTTTTTGGTTGCATTACGTGTAATGCTCTGAGTCAGACGGACGGGTCCATTGATGGTATGGACGGTGAGGTTGTCGCTATCGACTTTGGAATCTGTATAGTTTTCTTTTATTATATTTATTGACGATCCCGAGTCCGCGATACCTCTTAATTTTTTATTATTTACGATTATTTCTATATATGGTCTTCCTCGATTTCTTCCGAGGCACTCTGCTGAAAATTTACATCCATTTTCATTTGTCCGCTTTGGCTTTCCCTAGATCGTTTGACTGGCTGATTTGGTGCACTGCTACCTGCCTGAGTCTGATTGATTTGATAGTTTGTGGGATTCTGTACTCTGCCCTGGTTTAAGGAATTTCTAAATTCGTTAAATAATCCTTTATTATTTACGGCATTATTTCCTGAATAATTTCGATTCGATCCATGATTATTTCTGGAAGTACTTGGGTTTTGATTGTTATAATTGTTACTACTATAGCGAGGGTAATAAGTTCCAACATTCCTACGATTGTTATTTCCGTTTCTTGAGTGTTCGTGATTCTTGTTATCAGTTACGAAATTTTCGTAGATTCCTAACTCTTGAGCTGATTTTTCTAGATTAGCCATAGTAGAAATGTCTTTCTTTGCTAAAATGATGAACAGTTTATTGGGTAGAGCATCTTCTATGGTATGCCTGGTGGCATTTGCCAGAGCGTTTTTAAAGATTATCTTATTTTCTGGGCTAGTCTCCAGATTTAGTTTACTTACTATAACATTTGACTTAATTTCTAGTTCCTCTACGAACTTACGAATATTCCCATTGAATTTGGTGTCGTGTAATTGTTGTAGCAGCGTTTCGTATGGAGTGTGGTTGTTGAATTTGCTGATTAGGGCTGCTTTGAGATCGGTCCAGGTGTTGGGTTGAAGGCTTTGTGATAAAAGTTGTGCTCGTCCGCACAGTTGACCCTCAGTGGCTCCGTACATGATGCTTTGTTGCCGGATGTCTTCTGTTGGGTACAATTCGGAGATGTACTCAATCCTGCTTATGAACGAGCTTAGGCGTTCTTGGCATCCGTCGTATGGTGGAATTTGCCTGATTGACTTCAAGGCTTGGTTCAGGTGTATTTCTGTTAGCGGCATGTTGATTTCTTTTTATTTATTTATTTTTTCTAATATTAATTGAGTTTCAATCGTGTGTAGATTCTTTGGCGGATCTCTTTAGTATTAGCGTTACTTTTTCTCTGATCACTGTAGGTTATTACGCACTGTAACTGTCACTACGCCAATTGATCGTCTTAAAAAAAGGATTCACTTTTAACTGAGATCCTACCGACTGCGCCAGTTAAATATGCGACACTTCAGTTTAAGTTTTAAAAAAGGTTTTATTCTTTCACTTAAACTTAGCGTACATTGGTTAGTTATTTCCCCGACGATGACTGAGGTCTGATGTCTTGAACGGAATTAACTTTGGTTGAATTCTCCGACGGTGTCGCGATTGACGTTTGTCTTGAACAGAACTGAGTTGGCTTCTTAGATGTAGACTATTTATATTATGATGCTCGGTTTGGGATTCGGATTTGGATTCGTAGGCGTTGGCTTCGACTTCGGCTTCGGAGATGGAGTACGTGACTCGATCGATATGTGGTATTTGATGAAAGGCTTCCGCTGCGTATGAGCGGTGTTGCATTACTTGGGGGTGGCTGAGAATAGGGCCTCTGATTGGTCAGCTAGGATGGTGTGATTCTTGAGAATCGATTAGTAATTGATCTCTGAAGAGTGGCGTGATTCTGGTGCGGCTGGATTCTAGTGCGGCTGGATTCTAGGGCGGCATCTATTGTTTTATGTTCAACTTCCAGTTTAGGGTGTTTGTTTACATTGCCTGCAATCGGCTACGCGTGGTCCATTTCGAGCGTGAGATTTTTTATGAGGGTTCGAAGCTGAGGGTGTCGTATTGTTTATAGTATTGTGGGTGCAGGGTAATAGACATAGACAAGGGTATGCGGAGCATGGACTATAGATATGTCACTCCCCCATTGTTAGATTTAAGCCTGTCCTCAGGCGATTATCCTTGGATATAGTTCAGGTGCGTCTAAAACTGTGCCTGCTGGGGATTCCTCGTCTTCGTCTAAGGATGTTTCTATGTGCGGGTCGGTTTTAGGCTTATTGCTTTTACTTAGATTAAACAATTTGTAGCTTAATCCTATTATGATTATGACAAATAGTAGTATTAAGCTTACATGTAATACATTATTTAATCGCGTATTTTCTATTACGATTTATTTGGTTTGCAAATAAGACAATGGTTTAATTTTTGTTACGTTATTGTTGATGTAGATGCTTTGTGCAAATTCTGGTATGGAGTTGGATATTAAGAATTCATTTAACTGTATACTGCAATTATGTATTTTTATTAATGCGTTACCTTCTACTTTTATTTCTTGGTTTAGGCAATCTTGGTTTAATATGGTTTTTGGTAATTTCCAAGTTAACAATATATTGGGTTCTATGAAACTTATTTGAAAGTTTTGGTGTGCTTTGGTGTATGGACATTTTGTTTCTACTTGTTTGACTATTCCTGAAATACATTCGTCATTTATTTTTCGTTTTGATTCTTTTTCATATACCTCGTTTTCTAGAACGTAATAATTTTTTTGCGTTAGGTCAGTGAGGATGTTACTGTCTTCATCTGGATATGGGACAATTTTAAGTATAGGAATATTTCTGATCTCTCGTGGGATGTTGGAAATTATTAGTATTTCGTTAGTGTCTGTTTTCAACCAGGTAGATGTTTTGATATTTAATAATTTCTCTGAATCGATGTGTTTCAGGTAATCCTGCCTCAATAATTTTGGATTAAAGATCCCTAATCTTGTTAGCTGCATGCCTAATTCAATATCCTCTATGTACTCTGTAAAATGTTGAAGGTTAAATATTAATATCTCTAGTTGCTTATTTCTATCATTATCCTTGTTTAATTTATTGACAACTTCTATGCCAGAATTTACTGCTTGAATTACTAAGTTTAATTCTTTAGCTTGAACACTGTGGCTAGCCAGATTGTTTATTTTCCCTTCTAATTCGACTTTATCATCTTGATCTAATGTTCCAAATAATCACTAAATCTGGCTATATTTCTGCCGCAATATTTATTTACTATTTGCTACGATAAACCATATTAAACTAAACAACCATCAAATTATTATTAAATAGATCGCAAACTACTCTGCTGCCATACTCTGACAAATTTGAAGGCTTCAGCGGTCGAGGTTCGTGAGCTGCCGCTGTTTCGCTGCATTCACATTATATTTCTTTATTCTTCTCTTATTCTCGGGAATAAAAGAAGAATAAAGAATGTAGAATGTAGGTTTAAAAAAAAACTTTAAAAAAACATAATAATTAACTAATTAACATATCCATATTATTTCAGTGGCGGTGAAGATGAAAATACCCAACGAGCCAGCAGATAAAGTGATTAGGAAGGCTATTCACAATATTAAGAATAGCTATTTTCAAAAGGGCGCAAGGGACAAAAAATACAAAGCTCTGGCATCCTTAGACAATAATTAATAATAGTTTTTAATAAATAAAACTAATTGGAAAAATAAACAATTGAATGTATTACTTTTTTATATTAAATGGATGATTTTTCGTGAAAAATCATCGCTTATTAAGTGCATGATTTTTCGGCAATGCTCGATGACATCTCCATGTTAAAGTAAACAGCTCAGCGTATGGCCGGTCATCAACTATGTCATCGGGGGTAGTGAAGCGGTCATCGACGTGTCAGCAGCTAAGTCATCGATGACCCGTACTGCAGGGTTATAACAACTTTTGTAACACATAGATAGCTTCTATGTAGCCGACAGGTGCTGGTCGGGATCCGAGGTCTGGGGTAGTCGATTACACTATGTATGTACATACATATGTAATAAATAGTCAATAGAACTATGGAATCAGATTTGCTGCTTCCAATAAGTTTGGGGCTCCTGGTTTATGGTTAGAATTAAGGTTTGAATTTGAACCATAACTCCGTGTGCCAAAGTAAAACTTTTGGAATGTACTTTGCACAAGACAATTGTATGCCTGGTTGAGTAGATCAAATCCACATACTTCGAACTTGGAATATGCAGCCGGTTTTCGCTCTCTTGTGATTACGATTTTGGAAAAATTCGTACGAATTCCGGGTTTTGCAACTTCTTTTTATCAATAGAGCTTAATAAAGTTTAATAAAAAAATTTCTTTGTTATTTGGAAATTAAAATATTGTAGTTAAATATTTATTTCGTTTTCGGAGTCGTATTATATGAAATAAAAAAAAAAAAAACTTGTGAATGAAAGGACAGACGACATCTGTCAGTGGCTACTGCCAACAATTGATATCGATATTTATCGGTCATCGGGTAATCGCAAGTTTTTGTTGTTTTGGTGTGATTATATTTGATTTGATTGTAAATAATTTTATTATATATTAAAAGATACGCTAACATAAATTTCCAATTATTTATACGATATATCAATTTAAAACACAAGCAAAGATGTAGGTTAATAATTTTTTCCGCCCATACAAATTTGGATTTACATACATACATGTATTCAATGTGCAGTTCATTTTTGAAAGCTCATTACCAACTGTATTTAAATTGTTAATATCCAACGATTTGCGTAGACCGGAGAATGCCAATTTGCGATTCGACGTTAATTGGCAATTTTTTGGGACTTGGGATAATGGCTTATACCGGCAAAATCTTTTTAAAAAATTGAAAACCTGCTTTTGGTGACTTTTTGGAATTTCATAATATTCATTCGACATCTAAAGTCCTGATATTCATTATAATTATGGTTTGTTAAATAAATGTATAGCCTTTCATTTAATTTTTAGTTCGTTTCCATAAAACGGCTTTACAAATTATTTCTTGGGCTTTATTTTTGTTCTTTGATACGTACATATAAGGTGATGCCGTTTGAACCAAATTTCTAATGCTGAAATTTAACGTTAAATTCCGTTACTGAAATACGACCGTTTTTTCATAAAAAACACTAAAATTGTGAGTTTTAAAGGTCGTTAAAGATAAAATGGTATGTTGGGTGGGTACCTTACGGTATTGAACGATAAACAATCGGTTTGGTTTGAAACGTAAATATGTTTTTGCATAGTGATAGAAAGCTGTAGATGCCGACTTGAAAAATGTAAAACTGCGCAGCCACCAAATTAAAAACAAAAATTTTGGTTTATATTGTATCCTAATTTTTATCTCGTGCTAAGTATTTTTTATTACAGTGTATTACAGTGTTATTCATTAAACATTTATTGACCCCCAAGTAAATGAGAAAACGTCGGTTTGCGCAAAAAAATGCACTCTATCATTCCAATATGTAAAATAACCAATATCCAAGATTGAATGCAAGAAAACTGATAGGAAATATCATCCTCGAGTACTTATCAATTATGTTCACATCTTTGATCTTCGGTATAGTGGCTTTGATGGCAGATGCGCTTTTTTTTATTGCATGCAACATGCGAGGTCTAGTTGAGATTCCTGAATACATAATGTAAAAATTAAATGCAACTCAATAATTGAAGTAGCTTACCCCTCTGTGAACGATGTCGCAGTTGGTTACGTGCAGTGCCATAGTTGCGCGTAATTCGAAAACTTGGCGGAAACTTGGCCAAGTTTAAGGTCTCGGTGCCAATAGAGCCAATAGTCGCATTATAATTACTTTTCCGTAACGAAGGTATGGGGCTCATGCGTACATCCTGAAGCTCAATTATGTCTTCTGTCGTTGAACACGTTACAGATCTTTCACATTTACCTATAGATCATGATTATATTCAAAGATATTTTATTAATGAAAGGCATCTCAAATTTAAATTTTGTTGACTGTTTTATTGTCTGTAATGGACTCTTACAGACAGGAATGGCACACGTTTTACATGGTATATTAATTTTTTTCAAAAAGATAAGTATAATTTAAAAGTTACCTATCTTTTGTCGATCACAGTCCTTGAGTTTCTTTATCTTTTTTTTTGCTCGTTTTCCCCAGTACGTGTAGTTAACGGCCGCGTATTCAAGAAGCGCGGCAAAGACGAATACGAAACACATCACAAGGTAGATATCAATAGCCTTTACATAAGATATTCGAGGCAATGAACTACGAACGCCAGTGCTGATCGTTGTCATAGTCAGCACCGTGGTAATTCCCAAAGCAACCCTTGCACTTGTCGCCTCGTGATTAATCCAAAATGAAACCCATGACAGCATGACGATTAGTATGCTAGGAAGATAAGTCTGAAATACAAAATAACCGATGTTTCGTTGCAATTTGAATGAAAGGGACAGGCGCTGATACACTCCAGTGGCGAGCCGCTCTTTCCGATCATTTGTTTCATAACCAATAATAGTGAACTGGGGCAGTTCTGCGTCTTCCACACCACGCACTGGTGTTGGCTTCCAGTACATGACCACATCGCTGACCGTATATCCATCTGCGTAAAAGATTGCAGATAATTATTCATTTGAGCCCTATATATTAATACTAATATTATATTATAATTCTTATCAGTATATTAATAATTGATAAAAGAATAATAAAATTAATAATATTAATAGCTAATAGATATAAGATTTAAGATACAAGAAATTAAAATGTATTACCCCAAGCTATAAGATATATTCCTGCACTCCATCTTATCTCTTTCTTTCTTCTTTTATTTATTCGATCGCAACGTGTTTCTGTGATCTAACTTTCTGTTGCATCCATATAAACTAAAAAAAAAAATGTTTACTTTACTTTTTTATAGGGTCTTCCCAAGAACGTGAACAAAGCTGTTCCACTTCAAGAGATGATATCTGAATTTCTTGAGTTCCATGCATATTTTGAAAAATAGGTAGCTTCTTTTTAATTTTATGTCATCCGCAGCTAAAGCCTTTTATTCAGATCAACAAAATGTTCGGAGGCCGTCAAATTCGAATACACGCTATTAAGTTTATATTTATGCATTTGTGTATTTGAATGGAAAAAATTTTGATGGCAGGTAGAGGTATCTTTTTGAATACGAGTTTTCATACAATAGAGATAGCGGTAAAAAGAGAAAAAAGTGATTTCTCGTACTATTTTCAAAATGTGGCTGCTAAAAAATATCGTAAATTGACGGAGCTCTCCTAACGCCCCAACTAGGAATACACATTTGATGGATCAGATCGGACTATTATTATAGCCAGTGTTTAGAGGGGGATATCATTTATATCACACTAGTTTTGAATAATAACGAACGAATTAGTTATTCAAATATATTAAAGGTTTATTGTAGGTGTTCAATTCCATCAGCGCGACCCGTCTGCAGCAACAGCCGAAAGCTCAGATCAAACGCAAGAGCGATAAAGGATAAGCCAGAGCCCAAGCTTTATCGAGGAAATAGCAAAAACTAACAATAATGCTCGATGGTATTTACATGAATATAATTCTTCGTCGATGTGCTCCGAACATCCTCCCCCCGTTGAAAGTGCATGGCTTTCAACCTATCCAGCGTTGACGGGTAGGCAGGCTAACTTCGCAACGCGACTCTGATGATTCCAGTTCAGTTTGTGTGGAATACAGGGTTAGGCTGGGCGCGATCCGTTTGCAAGTCTCCAATCACGTGCTCAGCCAGCCTTGGGTTTGTCCGAAAGCATCGAACACATTTGCTAATGACGCTTGCCCTTCAGCAGGCCTATATTTCTCACGAAGCGATGCAAGTAAGGCTTGTGGACCAGCATGCAAGAACCTTTCATGAAAGATCGGATGACACTTCGGAAGCAATAATGTGGGCTTTGCATCGTAATCTCTATTAGAATTTTCAAGCCTTCCGCCTAAGCGAAGCAGTCCACCACCGAGTATCGGGCGCAGCGAAAGCGAAAGCTCTTGGCAGGAGGTGCTATACTGGCGTGGAACTCCTTAGCAAAATGATCTTGCTGTATACTCTTTAGCTAGCACCGTCTAGCTCCTGCACGGTGAGCGTAGCACTTGATCGAACGTATTCCTTTGTTCAAAGGGAGATAACGCGATAAATATATCCAAGGACACTTCAGAGCTTGCCAAATAATAAAAATAATTCTGAATAATTGAGATGTCACATTGACGACAAAGGTTCAGGCAGTGTACCATCCATATTTTGGCTTTGGTGCTAGGTGCTATCAAACCGAGCGGTCATAGAATCTGGTGTAACGTTCCGTTCTTTTCCCGTCTGATGCAGCTGGGCTGGCTCAGCGGTCGGTAGGCTCGCTGCAACAATATTTGTATGTTGCCCCGACGACAAGTAAGAAGGCACGGGTTGGGTCTTGTACTGGTATGCTAATATGCTTTATTGGTATCTTAAGTCTATCTTACGCTATTCCGACTCCGCTCTCACTCGACTCCCTTGGCTTTGCGGCCCGAGGGTGCCTCACTCCTGGTGGGATGCGCGTCAAGCGTGGCACCGTTGGTTCAAGGGATTGGGGTCTTTGGCTCTTGGCTGCACGCTCGAGTCCGCCTCTCAATCCTCACACAACGTGTTCGCTTTCTAACGCTCTTTTCCCTTCGCTTGGTCTCACTCTTGTCGCTCACTGTGCACTTCACTCTTGCTAGCTCCGTTTGCTGACTGTCCCTTGTTCCTGGTCGCGGCCCTCCTCTTATAGGCTCGCTTCTGCGTCAGCGCCGCCGATGCCGCCTGGCGCTAACGGCACTTTCCGCCATGCGGTGCCCGTATTTTTCCATCGGCGTTCCTTCATTCCCTTGTCGCTTTCCAACGGGACCTGGCTGGTGGCGTGATCTCATGACCATATTTGGTCATGCGCTGGGCCACTGCCGGCCCGATCCCGTCATCCCGCGGCTCTCTCTCCAGGGGTCCTCCCCTCTCATCTTGGGTCCCCGGGAGAGCTCTCCTCGGGAATTCGCCGCCTCCGGATATCCCCGGATAACGGCCGTTAGCGCTTAACCCTGCACTGCCCCCTACGTGTGGGAATACCTTTCCTCACACTGGCTATGATTGGTGGGCCTTCTGGCATGATTTGTGAAAAATTAAACTGTAGGTTGAGTTAGGATTCCATACCAGCCCCAACGCCTTCTCTATGTCTGTTCCATCATGTAATTTGAGCAGTTTTTCTCTGTCTTCCTCAGGCTTCTCCACAAGTATTTTTGGCTCATTGGAGCTCCATTTGCGTCTTTTACTTGACCACGGATCACATTCATCTCTTCAATTATGTCACCACCAGATATGATTTCTTATACATAGTAATCCCGTAGTACGATAACTGGTGCATGGCACGACTTGTTAAAAAGAGTAGCAGCTTAGCTGGAAAATCTTGATTTCATCAGTAGACTTTTCTTGCCAAAGGAAGCATTTCAGATATTCAGCCGGGTGAGACATACATACATCCTAAGCCAAAGCAGTGTGTTGAATATTTTTGGCTGAATGGTTGGGCCAGTCATTCAGGAAGCGCCAAGATGTGGTCTTTGCAGATCCATTGAAAACAAAACCTAGTTTTGTACTGCTGCTAACGAGGTTTCGCAAGCAATGATTCGGCAAGAAAAACTGCGTACAATTTTGGGTGTTAGTAGTTAGCGAAATGTGCTCTTAGTCCAGATATTCCTGAAGGATCGCGATATTTTGAGCTTTCAGCAGAGGGTTTTTTTACAAGTTTGTCTACAGACCTTTGAATCGACGAAGAGCGAGATAGAATGAGTCGCCAAGAACCTCAAAACCAGCACTAACCAAGAGTTGAGCCCCAAGAGTCAAGAGAAAATTTACCATTTTCCAGACGAGAATAGTTTTTCTTTAACAAACGCTCGCAGAGTGGATCCTCACTAGCTGTAGCTACCTCCGATGACAAAAACAGTTTTCAAGCCCCCTAAAACGCTTCACAGCCTTAGACGGAGAATCCTCATCCTTTGGTACAAAGGGTCAGCCAAATTTATATTCTTCGGTACATCTCACCCCGCAGCATTAGTATCCGAGCTGAGCGACGATTCTCCAATGCCAATCGAAACGGGCAAATGACGATGATTTCATTGCAAAATGATGGCTGTAGCTAACAACACGTCGTTCAAGATACTGGGAATAGGTGGAGGTTGAAGTTGTGAGGTTGGGCATGAAATCAATGCAGATGTTTGATGTTGCCGGACGCTCACGTCTGCTGAAATCACTGAGGATGCAACCGGGCTTGAAGTCATATGGAGCAACGTATGATGCTTCCTTTGACACAGCTTGCAACTTCCAGGCTTGTACTGCTGCAAACCGTGGCCATTGCGCAGCCAATTGAGGCAGAGATGCATTTTCTTTGCTTCCTTAAAACGCAAAGAAGGCTTGGCGACCTAATGGCTTTTTCCCGATTTTCGATCATCCTGATCGCTTTTCCAAAATATCGCCTTTACGTGTGCCTGAAAATTAAGGGTTCCATAGTTCGCATCGGATTTTTCGAGTGAACGTATGGTTTCTACTGCTGGCCCGTTTAGGCTACCACGTAGATACTGGAATATTGCCCAACTACTTAGCTCTTGCTCATTGTCCTCCACAGTCCTAAAAATCTAAAAGAAATCTGTCCATTCTGCGAAGCCTCCACTAGAGCTAGACAATACCAAATGCAGCAGCCTTGATTTCAGAGATAAAATGTTGACAGAAACTTATCCGCTAAAAAGGTGAGGCATGGTAGTTGAGTTTGCCTTGCTCAACTGCCTCTGATGTGCGGATAACTAAAGATTTAATTTGGCTTCGATATCCAAGCAAGATATCGTCAGATCAAGTCTTTCCAAGCTGCTCTGAGCAGCGTTGAATTCAGCGCGCATTGATTAACTATTCTTTAGTCACGCGCGTAGGTCAGCCTCGTCAGACTAACCCATGAAATCATTAGTAAGAAATACCTTCATCGCAACGAGTTGCCGCTGGATAGACCTCGTCTTGACATTCTTCACAGAAACAACAGAGGCATTACTAAAGTTTGCAAGGGCCCAATATAACTCGCTGTGTGCGGGCCCGACGAAAAACCAAGTGACGAAAAACCAATGGTTCCAATATGTATTCTGGTTTTGCCTCAGCTTCTAAGGGCTTTGCACTCCGCTTGCACTAACACACGCGTAACCAGAACTATTTCTGAACGGGGTGTTGCATGTGTGTATTTTATGAGTTTGATCGCGAATAATAACGATATAGGTAATTTGATTATTAAGACCGTGGTGCAGGCTCCAGATCAAGTCGGTGTCACCAGAATGTTTAGAGTGCAATATAAATTATATCACCTTGATATTAAATAATAACGCACGAATTAGCTATTCAAATACATTAAAGGTTTATTGTATGTTTCTGGTCGAAGCTTCACTAATTCCATCAGTACGCCCGGCGATAAAAGATAAACCAGAGCGCAATCTTTGGCAGGGAGAGCGTTTATAGAGAGATATAACAAACAGGCAATAGGAAAAACAAACAATGATGTTCGATGACATTTACTTCAAGACAATTCTGCGTCGTTTTGATCGAATTAATTGATTAATTGCCATAGGTTCCTATTCCCTGCCACGCGCTTACTCTCTTTCCCTCTCTCACAAGCTCACAAAATTTAAATTAAATGGGTCATTAGGTGGAAGAGGCCGTCAGCTATCGGGTGTTACAGGCGGACCAACGGATGACGGGTTGGTTCGCTATAACTGTAAGCTTGGACTGGGGTAAAGATGCTTCGGACTATGAATTTTCCTGACAAGACCATCCCCCTACACCAACGCCTGGGAAACCAGGTCTCAAAACAGGGAAGGAGATTCAGTCAGTCCACCGTCTTCAGGCGGCAACCGTTGCTTGGATAGCCTCGAGCGGTCAACAAAGTGATGTCGCAGGTATCAAATCCAGGAGAGCGTGATCCGGAGTTTGCAAACCGTAACATTCTTACAATTTAAATCCGGTTTTAAGAGCTTGCGATTTCGAAAATTAATTTCACGTAACACATCACGTAAATACACATTTTTATGAACGGGAAAAAAAATTAACATATTTGCTGACGTTTAAAGCTTATATTTATACAAATGGAAATTTATTTTCGTATATATATATATATATATATATAGTGACATATCCATAATTCCCCACATCTCATACACATTATGTTTATGTACAATTCATCCACCCCATCCACACAAGTAACAGGACCCCAAGACAGGACTCAAGAATCAATAACTGTTTCTTCCCATACTCTAAGCTAGGGCCCCCCATAATATAAACAATGGACCACATTGTTTCATCAACATTAGAATCACGCCACTCTCGAGAAATCGATTCATTAGAATCACGCCACTCATGAGGACCAATCAAAGCTAGACATAAAACCAAGGAGTATCACATTCCTAGCTCCGTCATGTAATGCAACACCGATCGCCAGCAGTGGATGCCTTTCATCAAAGCCGACGCATCCCCAAATATCGATCCAGGCACGTACGCCACCGACACGAAGATGCAGCCGAGGAAAGCAACGCCCGAAGCCAGAGTCGGGAGTTCCAAGAGAAGGGCTCATGGAAACTAGCCAGCAGCAGAGAGATCAGTTCCGTTTGAGACAAGCAGACCCAAAGTCAAGTCGGGGAATTCATTTAAATCTTGTGACATAAAGATATTTAAGTTGTAAAATAAAAGTCTTTTTTAAAAAACTTAAAATCGAGTTGCGGATATTTAACTGGCGCAGTCGGTAGGATTTCGTTTAAAATTAACTCCTATATTTCGGTAATGGTCAGCTTGTGTAATTTCTAATTACTGTGATCACGTAATCCCGGAATCGTTAATAAAATTGTGAAATCCGCCAAAGAACCTATGTGTTACGAGCACATACGATTTGCAAAACTAAAATTAAGTGAACTGAAGTAAGCGGAGATAGTGATCCACCAAGAACAGTGAAACACTAAATACAAAATCAAAAAACTTACAAGTGAACCAAAATAAAGTTAAAAACTACTGAAAACAAAACAAAACCCAATCAACACCAACAACATGGCGTTACCACCACTATCATTGAGCGAAATCCACTTGAACCAGGCACTGCTGTCGATCAGACAAATACCTGCCTATGACGGTTCATCTGGACAGCTAAGCTCATTTATCAAACGAATCGAATATGTATGCGGATTATATCCAACTGAAGATCTTCGCCAACAAAGGATCCTATTTGGAGCGACCGAGATCCAACTGTCAGGAGAGGCACAACGCATATCGCAAATGATACAACCCAACACGTGGCTCGAACTGAAGACGGCGCTGATCAACGAGTTCAAAAATCACACACCATATGAAGAACTCTTACGACAACTATACACCACCAGATTCAACGGCAGTCTTCGTAAGTTTATAGAAGAATTAGAGATAAAAGCATTATTAATAAACAATAAGCTAAACTTAGAAAACATACCAGAAAATAATGTCATTTATAAAAACGCTTTGAACAACACAATTAAAGATGTCATTACTCGAAAACTTCCTGACAGAATGTTCATGACCTTAGCAAGAAAAGATATTACCACATTGTCTAATCTTAAGAAGGCAGCACAAGAAGAAGGATTGTACGAAGCTAGTACAACAGATTCAGGTACAAATAAAGATCAATCGAAATCGTCTCAATCAAATCGAATGTTGGAAACTATTATCCAAATTATAATACTACTAACTATCACAATCAAACTCAGAGTTCATCTGGAACAGGTCAGACTAATCGAACAAATCAAAATCAAAATTCCCAAAATCCTGGATTATACAATGAGTTCAAAAATTCCTTGAATCAAGGTAGGGCTCAGAATCCATTCAATCAGCAAATATCTCAAAACCAAGCTAGTGGGAGTGGACCCAACCAACCTACTAAAAGAGGGAGGGAGAGCCAGAGGGGCCAAACGAAGATGGACGTAAATTTTCATCAAGCCGCCTCGGAAGAAACCGAGGAGGACCCTATATAAACATTACCATTAATAAAAGAATATTAAGGTGTATCGCTGACTCGGGATCATCGATCAACATCATGAAAGAAAATTATACCGATTCCGAGATAAAAGACGATAACCTTACGGTCCATACCATCAATGGACCTGTCCGTTTAACTAAGAGTATAATGAGGAATGCGAACAAAACATGTCCGTCCGAACAAAAGGGAATGCGCTAAAAGGGAATGGTTTACAGAGTCGAATGCTTTACTAAAGTCGGTGTAAATAACATCCGTCTGTAAGTTACATTGAAAGCCTTTAATAATGAAAGAGGTAAACTCTAACAAGTTCGTGGTGGTTGATCGCCGCCTTATAAATCCATGCTGAGTTGGAGATATAAGTGACTTGCAGAGATGTTGCAAGTGCGGAGTTAAAACCCTCTCAAACATTTTAGGAATAGCGGATAACTTTGCTATACCTCTATAATTTTTTGCATCTGACTTGCTACCTTTTTTATGGAGAGGAATTATAAACGATTCCTTCCAGATCGGGGGGAAGCAAGAAGAATCAATGGATAGGGTGAATAGTTTAAGCAAAGGTCCACACAGAGCCTCTGGACCCGGTGAAAACACCGGCTTAACTAGTCGAAGATCATGAAGTAGGGAACATTCATTTAACAAGGGACTGAAAATGCCGTTCGACCTCGGTAAACCGTATGGGTACGGATGACCAGAGTAGCTTTCCTCAGAATAGGTGGTTTGGAAGAATTGGGCAAAAAGATCGGCAATTGCCTGATCATTATTTGCCGACGTATTACAAAATGATAGCGAGGATGGGTGTGCGGACGTTCTACGCTTACTGTTTACGAAGCTGTAAAACTGTTTAGGGTCCTGAGAAAAACGTATCCTGCATCGAGATAGGTAGTTCTTATAGCATTGAGCATTAAGAACTGAAAAGTTTGACCGAGCTAATACATAGCGAGAGTGAGAAGTAGGAGAACCCACTTCTTGAAATTTTTTATAAAGTCTTGATTTTAAGTTTTTTAGACTGGATAACTCTTTGGTAAACCAAGGGGGTTTTCCAGATCTAGTCGGACAAGAAAGCGGGACACAAGAATCGAAAAATGTGCCAAGAGCATTGTAAAAAATGTTTGTGCCTTTTATGATATCAGTGCACAAGTACAAAGCGGACCAATCAAAATCCCTAATGAGGTTATTAAGCTTCGCAAACTCGGCTTTACGAAAGCAGCGGACACGTTCGGGCAGCCTACTCGACCGATCCAATACAGTTGGTCCTATATCTAGCGACACCTCGAAAGTAGGGTGGTAGGCGTCTTCAGGTATAGTGAGCGGAAGGGCTCGGGCTAACAACACTATGGTCGGATCCGATACAAAGCACAGATCAAGCAATCGACCCAAGGAATTATTCACATGGTTAACTTGAGACAGGGATAGGTCAAGCAAGCCGTCAACAAAGTCATGTCGTGACATGGGCACTAGGATACTAGACTCGTTTACCGAAGACCAAACAGTTCCTGGCAAGTTGAAGTCACCAAGAACTATCATACGATCTTTATCAGATAGCGAGGAAGAAACAGCGGTTAAAGCGGACAAGTGCTGCTCATAAATTGAAATATCCGAAGAAGGTGGGATATACGAGCAAGTAATGAATATAGCGAAAGCGGGAAGAATCAGTTTTACACACAGGAATTCCAGTTCCTGTTGAACTTGGACTGTGAAGTGTTCCGACGTGAAGTAAGAGTCCACTGCAATTAGAACCCCCCCTGCCCGTCGAGACGAACGGTCCTTTCTACAAGTTGTGTACCGACCTGCCAAAACCTCGGAACTAAGAATGTCCGGCTTTAACCAGGTTTCAGTAAACACAATAACGTGGGAAGCAAATGCAACACTATCCCGGAAAAGAATGCTGAGCTTACTACGCAAGCCTCTTACATTCTGATAGGTTACTAAAAGAGAAGTTAGTTTTTTGGAAAGGTGGAAGCAAGACGGGAAGTTGAGGAAGAGGAAGTTGAGGTTGAGGGTGGCACACTGGAAAGATTTGGAAGGGATATGGGGGGCCTATTCTTCTTCTTAGCCTTAAACTCGTTCACCACCAAATGCTCCGGCCAAAATTTGGCGGAGCAAATGGTGTCAAATTGAGTTGGGGAGATGCTTATCTTAAACGAGGCTATCTCCCTGGCATAAGAGAAGTTAAATTTCTCCACCTTTAAACCCACGGCTTTTATTTTGCTTTGAATAAAAGCAATTACATCATTAGATGTGAGGTCAGGGGCCAGCCGTGAAACAAAAACTTGTCGTTTTGGTGGGACTCCCACCAGTGGTTTAGTCACCACAGGCCTAGTACCTGTGGTGGCAATATCCGGAGGTCCGGAACGTCTATTTACTGGTGGGATCGGGATAGACGGGACAACTAGCGAACTTGCGGACACCACGGACACGGTGTCATACACGGTACATACATAACTTTTCCGAAAATTATGATATTTTATTAGGAAGAGAATACTTGATGGCAAGTAAAGCCGTCATCGATTACAGAAATGACACTGTAACACTAGGAGCTAGGTCGTACCCAATCATTCAGAGTGGAGAAGCTATTGAAGCCGGCAAGACCGCACAGAAGTGCACTGATCCCTCTACAAAAGAAGAGAAGATCGCACCTAAGTGCCTTGACCCATCTCCAGAGGGAGATCAATACTTCGCTTCCGCTCTAGACAGTGAATTAAGGGAATGTAATCAATTAAGATTGGAACACTTAAACGACGAAGAGAGGGAAGAGTTAAAGAAGGTCTTATATGAGTTTAAGGATGTGCAGTACAGAGAAGGTGACAATTTGACTTTCACAAGTACAATCAAGCACGAGATCAAAACTCAACATGAAGACCCGGTCTACAGACGACCATACAAATATGCCCAGATACATGATCAGGAGGTAAACCAGCAAATCAAAGATATGATCAGGCAGGGAATAATTCGAAAGTCGAATTCTCCTTACTGCTCGCCCATATCTATGATTCCGAAGAAGATAGATGCTTCAGGAAAGCAAAAATATCAAATGGTAGTAGACTATAGAAGTCTAAATGAAATAACAGTTAAGGACAAATTCCCAACTCCACGAATGGATGAAATCCTAGACAAACTAGGTAAATGTCAGTATTTTACGACAATCGATTTAGCAAAAGGTTTCCATCAAATACCCATGGAACCTAGCTCAATCCCCAAAACTGCGTTCTCCACTAAGCATGGACATTACGAGTTCACTCGTATGCCCTTTGCGCTAACCACTGCCCCAGCTACCTTCCAAAGATGTATGAACAATCTGCTAGAAGAGTTAATCTTCAAAGATTGCTTTGTATACTTAGATGACATCATTATATTTTCCACTTCATTGGAAGAACACTTGTTGTCACTAAGGAGAGTATTTGGAAAGTTGAGAGACGCCAACTTGAAGCTACAAATGGATAAATGTGAATTCATGAAAAAGGAAACTGAATTCCTAGGTCATGTAGTCACTACTGAAGGAATAGTACCAAATCCAGGCAAAATCTCTGCCATTGTCAAATTTCCAATACCAGTAACGACTAAACAAATAAAGTCATTCTTAGGTCTGTGTGGGTTCTACAGGAAATTCAATCCTAATTTTGCAAACATAGCAAAACCCATGACACTCAAACTAAAGAAAGGAGCTGTCATAGACCCCAAGGAAAAAAAGTACGTCGATGCATTTGAGACTCTAAAAGTACTCATCACCTCAGACCCTATCCTTGCGTTCCCAGACTTTGACAAAATGTTCACGGTAACAACCGACGCTAGTAACATAGCATTGGGAGCGGGTTTGTCACAAGAACACAAACCGATCTGCTACGCTAGCAGAACCCTAAATGAACATGAAATAAACTATTCAGCCATCGAAAAGGAATTATTAGCGATCGTATTAGCGAACCAAGTATTTCCGTTCATACCTGTTCGGTAGAACATTCGAGATACAAAGCGATCATAAACCCTTGATTTGGTTGAACAACCTCAAGGAGCCAAATATGAAATTACAAAGGTGGAAAATAAAACTGAATGAGTTTGATTTTAAAATGAAATATCTACCAGGCAAAGAAAATCATGTAGCTGATGCCTTATCAAGGGTAAAGATTAATGAAAATCTCCTTGGAGAAGCTTCCAATAGCGTTGGTGCAACTGTACATAGCGCACAGGAAGACAATCTAAATCACATTGCTATCACGGAAAGACCAATTAACTATTACAACCGGCAAATTGAGCTAATAAAAGGCAATGAAGATAAGGTAGAAACAATTCGTTATTTTCACAAGCTAATCATCAAGATCACGTATAAGGAAATGACTAGCACCTTAGGGAAGGATATAATAAAGGAATATCTATGCACCAAAAAGAGCGCATTATATTTCCATAACGAAATAGATTTTCCTCCATTCCAAAAAGCCTATTTAGAAATCATTAATTCTAACAATATAACCAAAGCTATTAAATCAAGCACGAAACTCCTAGATATTCAGAATTACGCTGAATTTAAAGAAACCATATTAAAGAATCATAAAGGCTTACTCCATCCAGGGATAGAGAAAACCGTCAATTGGTTTAGGGGAAAATACTGTTACCCGGATTATCAAAAACTAATCCAAAACATCATAAAGAAATGTCCTAATTGTAATATTGCCAAAACAGAGCATAGAAATACGAAGTTGGCATTCGAAACTACACCGGAAATACTGAACATCAGAGAGAAATACGTCATAGATTTCTATATGGTTGGTAACCAACAGTTCCTATCATGTATTGACGTATTCTCGAAGTTTGCCACTCTTGTAGAAGTAAAAAGTCGTAACTGGTTAGAAGCAAAAAGAGCCATCATGAAAGTTTTTAACGAGATGGGCAAACCAATTGAAATCAAAGCCGATAAAGATTCAGCTTTTATGTGCACAGCATTGCAAGCATGGCTGAATGCGGAAAACGTCAAAATAGAGATCACTTCCAGCAAAAATGGAATATCTGACGTAGAAAGATTTCATAAAACAGTAAATGAAAAATTAAGAATAATATCTAGCGAGGATAACCCAGAAGATAGATTCACGAAGTTTGAATTAATTCTTTATACTTATAATCATAAAACCAAACATAATACCACAAATAGGACACCAGCTGATATATTCATTTATGCAGGCTCACCTGATTATAACACCCAACTAAATAAAGTGAATAAAATCACTCAATTAAATAAAAACCGCATAGAGTATGAAGTAGATACCCGCTATAAACTATCTGATATATATGATATTCAAAACTGGATCGATTAACATACCTATCAATTACGAATACCATTATCTAACTGTTAATGTAACTAAAACCGAAGAACTATACCAAAATTTATTAATGCAAGCCACTAAATTCCAGGACATAATCCAAATAAAATATCTAGTAGACAAATTGCAAAGAGAAATGAACGGGCTAAAAATAACCAAAAGAAATAAAAGAGGCCTAATCAATATAGTAGGAACAGCCTACAAATATCTCTTTGGAATACTAGATCAGGAAGATAAAGTCGATTTGGAACAAAAAATAGAAAATTTAGCCAGCCATAGCATTCAAATGAATGAACTAAATTTGGTAATAGATGCAGTTAATAGCGGAATAAACGTTATAAACAAACTAAATGAAGAAAAAGACAGGAATCAACAAATAGAAATTTTAATATTCAATCTACATTTCACAGAATATATCGAAGATATAGAACTAGGTATGCAATTAACTAGGCTCGGTATATTTAATCCAAAATTATTAAAACAAGACTACCTGGAACAAATTAATTCTGAGAAAATACTAAATATAAAAACCTCCACATGGCTAAAATCCGATACCAACGAAATTCTAATAATTTCCAACATTCCCAAAGACATTACAAAAGTACCAATCTATAAAATCGTTCCGTATCCAGACGAATTAAATAACATGTTAACAGATATGACATACGACAAGTACTACATAAAAAATGAAGAAGTATTTGTTAAAGAAACTAGATTGAAAACCAATGACAATTGTATAAAAGGAATTTGAATGCAAATTCCCACTAAATGTCCATATTCCAAAACTTTTCAAAACTTTCAAATAAACTTTAGTGAACCCAATATACTAATCACATGGAATCTTCCAAAAACAACGCTAAGCCAGAATTGTGTAAACCAAGAAATCATAGCGGAAGGAAATACCATTATAAAAATCTACAACTGTTCAATCCAATTAAATGAATTTACAATATCAAACACAATGTTAGATTTTGCCCAGAATGTTTATGTCAACAACAACATAACTCAAATAAAACCACTGTCGTATGTCCAAACTAATGAAATAATTATGCAATACACCAAATATAGTAACCTATTACAAATAAGTCTACTAATTTCATTTGTCATAATTATATTAGTACTACTAAGTTATGTAGCTGTTAAATTTAAGAAAACTTCTAAAAGAGTCACGGTTAAATGTATTAACCCTATAATAGAAGCAGAAGAGGAACCAACCTCAGCCACCGCACTTGACACCCCGTCACTATACCCGAGGGTAATCGCCTAGGGACAGGCTAATAACAAACGTTGGGGAGTGACATATCCATAATTCCCCACATCCCATACACATTATGTTTATGTACAATTCATCCACCCCATCCACACAAGTAACAGGACCCCACTCAAGAATCAATAACTGTTTCTTCCCATACTCTAAGCTAGGGCCCCCCATAATATAAACAATGGACCACACTGTTTCATCAACATTAGAATCACGCCACTCTCGAGAAATCGATTCATTAGAATCACGCCACTCATGAGGACCAATCAAAGCTAGACATAAAACCAAGGAGTATCACATTCCTAGCTCCGTCATGTAATGCAACACCGATCGCCAGCAGTGGATGCCTTTCATCAAAGCCGACGCATCCCCAAATATCGATCCAGGCACGTACGCCACCGACACGAAGATGCAGCCGAGGAAAGCAACGCCCGAAGCCAGAGTCGGGAGTTCCAAGAGAAGGGCTCATGGAAACTAGCCAGCAGCAGAGAGATCAGTTCCGTTTGAGACAAGCAGACCCAAAGTCAAGTCGGGGAATTCATTTAAATCTTGTGACATAAAGATATTTAAGTTGTAAAATAAAAGTCTTTTTTAAAAAACTTAAAATCGAGTTGCGGATATTTAACTGGCGCAGTCGGTAGGATTTCGTTTAAAATTAACTCCTATATTTCGGTAATGGTCAGCTTGTGTAATTTCTAATTACTGTGATCACGTAATCCCGGAATCGTTAATAAAATTGTGAAATCCGCCAAAGAACCTATGTGTTACGAGCACATACGATTTGCAAAACTAAAATTAAGTGAACTGAAGTAAGCGGAGATAGTGATCCACCAAGAACAGTGAAACACTAAATACAAAATCAAAAAACTTACAAGTGAACCAAAATAAAGTTAAAAACTACTGAAAACAAAACAAAACCCAATCAACACCAACAACATGGCGTTACCACCACTATCATTGAGCGAAATCCACTTGAACCAGGCACTGCTGTCGATCAGACAAATACCTGCCTATGACGGTTCATCTGGACAGCTAAGCTCATTTATCAAACGAATCGAATATTATGCGGATTATATCCAACTGAAGATCTTCGCCAACAAAGGATCCTATTTGGAGCGACCGAGATCCAACTGTCAGGAGAGGCACAACGCATATCGCAAATGATACAACCCAACACGTGGCTCGAACTGAAGACGGCGCTGATCAACGAGTTCAAAAATCACACACCATATGAAGAACTCTTACGACAACTATACACCACCAGATTCAACGGCAGTCTTCGTAAGTTTATAGAAGAATTAGAGATAAAAGCATTATTAATAAACAATAAGCTAAACTTAGAAAACATAACAGAAAATAATGTCATTTATAAAAACGCTTTGAACAACACAATTAAAGATGTCATTACTCGAAAACTTCCTGACAGAATGTTCATGACCTTAGCAAGAAAAGATATTACCACATTGTCTAATCTTAAGAAGGCAGCACAAGAAGAAGGATTGTACGAAGCTAGTACAACAGATTCAGGTACAAATAAAGATCAATCGAAATCGTCTCAATCAAATCGAAAGAATGTTGGAAACTATTATCCAAATTATAATACTACTAACTATCACAATCAAACTCAGAGTTCATCTGGAACAGGTCAGACTAATTGAACAAATCAAAATCAAAATTCCCAAAATCCTGGATTATACAATGAGTTCAAAAATTCCTTGAATCAAGGTAGGGCTCAGAATCCATTCAATCAGCAAATATCTCAAAACCAAGCTAGTGGGAGTGGACCCAACCAACCTACTAAAAGAGGGAGGGAGAGCCAGAGGGGCCAAACGAAGATGGACGTAAATTTTCATCAAGCCGCCTCGGAAGAAACCGAGGAGGACCCTATATAAACATTACCATTAATAAAAGAATATTAAGGTGTATCGCTGACTCGGGATCATCGATCAACATCATGAAAGAAAATTATACCGATTCCGAGATAAAAGACGATAACCTTACGGTCCATACCATCAATGGACCTGTCCGTTTAACTAAGAGTATAATGAGGAATGCGAACAAAACATGTCCGTCCGAACAAAAGTTCTACATACATAACTTTTCCGAAAATTATGATATTTTATTAGGAAGAGAATACTTGATGGCAAGTAAAGCCGTCATCGATTACAGAAATGACACTGTAACACTAGGAGCTAGGTCGTACGCAATCATTCAGAGTGGAGAAGCTATTGAAGCCGGCAAGACCGCACAGAAATGCACTGATCCCTCTACAAAAGAAGAGAAGATCGCACCTAAGTGCCTTGACCCATCTCCAGAGGGAGATCAATACTTCGCTTCCGCTCTAGACAGTGAATTAAGGGAATGTAATCAATTAAGATTGGAACACTTAAACGACGAAGAGAGGGAAGAGTTAAAGAAGGTCTTATATGAGTTTAAGGATGTGCAGTACAGAGAAGGTGACAATTTGACTTTCACAAGTACAATCAAGCACGAGATCAAAACTCAACATGAAGACCCGGTCTACAGACGACCATACAAACATGCCCAGATACATGATCAGGAGGTAAACCAGCAAATCAAAGATATGATCAGGCAGGGAATAATTCGAAAGTCGAGTTCTCCTTAATGCTCGCCCATATCTATGATTCCGAAGAAGATAGATGCTTCAGGAAAGCAAAAATATCGAATGGTAGTAGACTATAGAAGTCTAAATGTTAAGGAAAAATTCCCAACTCCACGAATGGATGAAATCCTAGACAAACTAGGTAAATGTCAGTATTTTACGACAATCGATTTAGCAAAAGGTTTCCATCAAATACCCATGGAACCTAGCTCAATCCCCAAAACTGCGTTCTCCACTAAGCATGGACATTACGAGTTCACTCGTATGCCCTTTGGGCTAACCACTGCCCCAGCTACCTTCCAAAGATGTATGAACAATCTGCTAGAAGAGTTAATCTTCAAAGATTGCTTTGTATACTTAGATGACATCATTATATTTTCCACTTCATTGGAAGAACACTTGTTGTCACTAAGGAGAGTATTTGGAAAGTTGAGAGACGCCAACTTGAAGCTACAAATGGATAAATGTGAATTCATGAAAAAGGAAACTGAATTCCTAGGTCATGTAGTCACTTCTGAAGGAATAGTACCAAATCCAGGCAAAATCTCTGCCATTGTCAAATTTCCAATACCAGTAACGACTAAACAAATAAAGTCATTCTTAGGTCTGTGCGGGTTCTACAGGAAATTCGATCCTAATTTTGCAAACATAGCAAAACCCATGACACTCAAACTAAAGAAAGGAGCTGTCATAGACCCCAAGGAAAAAAAGTACGTCGATGCATTTGAGAGACTAAAAGTACTCATCACCTCAGACCCTATCCTTGCGTTCCCAGACTTTGACAAAATGTTCACGGTAACAACCGACGCTAGTAACATAGCATTGGGAGCGGGTTTGTCACAAGAACACAAACCGATCTGCTACGCTAGCAGAACCCTAAATGAACATGAAATAAACTATTCAGCCATCGAAAAGGAATTATTAGCGATCGTATGGGCAACCAAGTATTTCCGTTCATACCTGTTCGGTAGAACATTCGAGATACAAAGCGATCATAAACCCTTGATTTGGTTGAACAACCTCAAGGAGCCAAATATGAAATTACAAAGGTGGAAAATAAAACTGAATGAGTTTGATTTTAAAATGAAATATCTACCAGGCAAAGAAAATCATGTAGCTGATGCCTTATCAAGGGTAAAGATTAATGAAAATCTCCTTGGAGAAGCTTCCAATAGCGTTGGTGCAACTGTACATAGCGCACAGGAAGACAATCTAAATCACATTGCTATCACGGAAAGACCAATTAACTATTACAATCGGCAAATTGAGCTAATAAAAGGCAATGAAGATAAGGTAGAAACAATTCGTTATTTTCACAAGCTAATCATCAAGATCACGTATAAGGAAATGACTAACACCTTAGCGATGGATATAATAAAGGAATATCTATGCACCAAAAAGAGCGCATTATATTTCCATAACGAAATAGATTTTCCTCCATTCCAAAAAGCCTATTTACAAATCATTAATTCTAACAATATAACGAAAGCTATTAAATCAATCACGAAACTCCTAGATATTCAGAATTACGCTGAATTTAAAGAAACCATATTAAAGAATCATAAAGGCTTACTCCATCCAGGGATAGAGAAAACCGTCAATTGGTTTAGGGGAAAATACTGTTACCCGGATTATCAAAAACTAATCCAAAACATCATAAAGAAATGTCCTAATTGTAATATTGCCAAAACAGAGCATAGAAATACGAAGTTGGCATTCGAAACTACACCGGAAATACTGAACATCAGAGAGAAATACGTCATAGATTTCTATATGGTTGGTAACCAACAGTTCCTATCATGTATTGACGTATACTCGAAATTTGCCACTCTTGTAGAAGTAACGAGGGGGAACGTTGTGAGTTGCTGCGGACACCGCAACTCTACGGTTATACCCGATACTAAGTCAGTATAACTCTCCTCCGGCAGACGCCGCTAATATTAAACGACACGACAAAGAGTGTGTGCGAGAGAGACAGAAAATCAGTCTGAGCGCCACTGAAAATTGATTTCTTGCTTTTGGCTACAAAAATGATTCGATCTGATCCAGATTCGGCAATCTGATAGATATGGTCATTATCTATGATTCTGCGTTTTTAGTTTTCTCGAATGTGCAATATTGTGGATGCAACAGATTTTCGTTTTTTGTGGGGGCGGAAAGGGGTGGGGCGAAATTCTGAGATATACGTTTTATAGTGAGATCTAACAGAAGTGCGGATACCAAATTTGGTTACTCTAGCCTTAATAGTCTCTGAGATTTGTGGATGCCCCAGATTTTCGTCCTTTGCGGGGGCGGAAGGGGGTGTGGCGAAACTTGGACACGAAACGGTCAAGGTCCGATATCACAGGAGTGTGGATACCAAATTTGGTTGCTCTGGCTCTTATAGGTTCTGAGATCGTTGAACTCATATTTTGCAATTGACAAAACCGACCATGAAACCTGTGTGTTAGAGAGAGACAGAGCGAGAAAGAATGAAATTGTTTTCTTGATTCTGGCTATAATCATTATCTGGTTCAGATTTTGCACTGTAGAAGATATGGTCATCCTCACCGATTCTGCGTTTTTGGTTTTATCGTATCTTTAAAAATGTGGATGCCACAGATTTTCGTCCTTTGTGGGGGCGGAAGTGGGCGGGGCGAAGTTTTGAAATATTTTTGTAGCAGTGACATATCACAGAAGTCTGGAACCAAAACATCGTTGCTCTAGCTCTTATAGTCTTTGAGCACTAGGCGCTAATAGGGACGGACAGACGGACAGACGGACGGACGGACGGACGGACGGACAGACGGACAGACAGACAGGGCTCAATCGACTCGGCTATTGATGCTGATCAAGAATATATATACTTTATGGGGTCGGAAACGATTCCTTCTGGACGTTACACACATCCACTTTTACCACAAATCTAATATACCCCAATACTCATTTTGAGTATCGGGTATAAAAAGTCGTGACTGGTTAGAAGCAAAAAGAGCCATCATGAAAGTTTTTAACGAGATGGGCAAACCAATTGAAATCAAAGCCGATAAAGATTCAGCTTTTATGTGCACAGCATTGCAAGCATGGCTGAATGCGGAAAACGTCAAAATAGAGATCACTTCCAGCAAAAATGGAATATCTGACGTAGAAAGATTTCATAAAACAGTAAATGAAAAATTAAGAATAATATCTAGCGAGGATAACCCAGAAGATAGATTCACGAAGTTTGAATTAATTCTTTATACTTATAATCATAAAACCAAACATAATACCACAAATAGGACACCAGCTGATATATTCATTTATGCAGGCTCACCTGATTATGACACCCAACTAAATAAAGTGAATAAAATCACTCAATTAAATAAAAACCGCATAGAGTATGAAGTAGATACCCGCTATAAACTATCACCTCTAGTTAAGTCTAAGGTAACAAATCCTTTCAAAAGGACGGGCGAAATTAGACAGGTAGACGAAAAACATTATGAAGAAAAGAATAGGGGAAGGAAAGTAACTCATTATAAATCAAAATTCAAGAAAAAGAAGAAATCTGAGAAACCGAGGAAGTTAATGGAATCGGCGAACTTCAACACAATTAAAATCCTCATCTTCCTCATAATTACTATCGTAATGGCACAGGGCCAAAACATAGAAATAAATCCTATAAAATCCCAAAACGGATATATGATATTAAAAACTGGATCGATTAACATACCTATCAATTACGAATACCATTATCTAACTGTTAATGTAACTAAAACCGAAGAACTATACCAAAATTTATTAATGCAAGCCACTAAATTCCAGGACATAATCCAAATAAAATATCTAGTAGACAAATTGCAAAGAGAAATGAACGGGCTAAAAATAACCAAAAGAAATAAAAGAGGCCTAATCAATATAGTAGGAACAGCCTACAAATATCTCTTTGGAATACTAGATCAGGAAGATAAAGTCGATTTGGAACAAAAAATAGAAAATTTAGCCAGCCATAGCATTCAAATGAATGAACTAAATTTGGTAATAGATGCAGTTAATAGCGGAATAAACGTTATAAACAAACTAAATGAAGAAAAAGACAGGAATCAACAAATAGAAATTTTAATATTCAATCTACATTTCACAGAATATATCGAAGATATAGAACTAGGTATGCAATTAACTAGGCTCGGTATATTTAATCCAAAATTATTAAAACAAGACTACCTGGAACAAATTAATTCTGAGAAAATACTAAATATAAAAACCTCCACATGGCTAAAATCCGATACCAACGAAATTCTAATAATTTCCAACATTCCCAAAGACATTACAAAAGTACCAATCTATAAAATCGTTCCGTATCCAGACGAATTAAATAACATGTTAACAGATATGACATACGACAAGTACTACATAAAAAATGAAGAAGTATTTGTTAAAGAAACTAGATTGAAAACCAATGACAATTGTATAAAAGGAATTTGAATGCAAATTCCCACTAAATGTCCATATTCCAAAACTTTTCAAAACTTTCAAATAAACTTTAGTGAACCCAATATACTAATCACATGGAATCTTCCAAAAACAACGCTAAGCCAGAATTGTGTAAACCAAGAAATCATAGCGGAAGGAAATACCATTATAAAAATCTACAACTGTTCAATCCAATTAAATGAATTTACAATATCAAACACAATGTTAGATTTTGCCCAGAATGTTTATGTCAACAACAACATAACTCAAATAAAACCACTGTCGTATGTCCAAACTAATGAAATAATTATGCAATACACCAAATATAGTAACCTATTACAAATAAGTCTACTAATTTCATTTGTCATAATTATATTAGTACTACTAAGTTATGTAGCTGTTAAATTTAAGAAAACTTCTAAAAGAGTCACGGTTAAATGTATTAACCCTATAATAGAAGCAGAAGAGGAACCAACCTCAGCCACCGCACTTGACACCCCGTCACTATACCCGAGGGTAATCGCCTAGGGACAGGCTAATAACAAACGTTGGGGGAGTGACATATCCATAATTCCCCACATCCCATACACATTATGTTTATGTACAATTCATCCACCCCATCCACACAAGTAACAGGACCCCAAGACAGGACTCAAGAATCAATAACTGTTTCTTCCCATACTCTAAGCTAGGGCCCCCCATAATATAAACAATGGACCACACTGTTTCATCAACATTAGAATCACGCCACTCTCGAGAAATCGATTCATTAGAATCACGCCACTCATGAGGACCAATCAAAGCTAGACATAAAACCAAGGAGTATCACATTCCTAGCTCCGTCATGTAATGCAACACCGATCGCCAGCAGTGGATGCCTTTCATCAAAGCCGACGCATCCCCAAATATCGATCCAGGCACGTACGCCACCGACACGAAGATGCAGCCGAGGAAAGCAACGCCCGAAGCCAGAGTCGGGAGTTCCAAGAGAAGGGCTCATGGAAACTAGCCAGCAGCAGAGAGATCAGTTCCGTTTGAGACAAGCAGACCCAAAGTCAAGTCGGGGAATTCATTTAAATCTTGTGACATAAAGATATTTAAGTTGTAAAATAAAAGTCTTTTTTAAAAAACTTAAAATCGAGTTGCGGATATTTAACTGGCGCAGTCGGTAGGATTTCGTTTAAAATTAACTCCTATATTTCGGTAATGGTCAGCTTGTGTAATTTCTAATTACTGTGATCACGTAATCCCGGAATCGTTAATAAAATTGTGAAATCCGCCAAAGAACCTATGTGTTACGAGCACATACGATTTGCAAAACTAAAATTAAGTGAACTGAAGTAAGCGGAGATAGTGATCCACCAAGAACAGTGAAACACTAAATACAAAATCAAAAAACTTACAAGTGAACCAAAATAAAGTTAAAAACTACTGAAAACAAAACAAAACCCAATCAACACCAACAACATGGTGTTACCACCACTATCATTGAGCGAAATCCACTTGAACCAGGCACTGCTGTCGATCAGACAAATACCTGCCTATGACGGTTCATCTGGACAGCTAAGCTCATTTATCAAACGAATCGAATATGTATGCGGATTATATCCAACTGAAGATCTTCGCCAACAAAGGATCCTATTTGGAGCGACCGAGATCCAACTGTCAGGAGAGGCACAACGCATATCGCAAATGATACAACCCAACACGTGGCTCGAACTGAAGACGGCGCTGATCAACGAGTTCAAAAATCACACACCATATGAAGAACTCTTACGACAACTATACACCACCAGATTCAACGGCAGTCTTCGTAAGTTTATAGAAGAATTAGAGATAAAAGCATTATTAATAAACAATAAGCTAAACTTAGAAAACATAACAGAAAATAATGTCATTTATAAAAACGCTTTGAACAACACAATTAAAGATGTCATTACTCGAAAACTTCCTGACAGAATGTTCATGACCTTAGCAAGAAAAGATATTACCACATTGTCTAATCTTAAGAAGGCAGCACAAGAAGAAGGATTGTACGAAGCTAGTACAACAGATTCAGGTACAAATAAAGATCAATCGAAATCGTCTCAATCAAATCGAAAGAATGTTGGAAACTATTATCCAAATTATAATACTACTAACTATCACAATCAAACTCAGAGTTCATCTGGAACAGGTCAGACTAATTGAACAAATCAAAATCAAAATTCCCAAAATCCTGGATTATACAATGAGTTCAAAAATTCCTTGAATCAAGGTAGGGCTCAGAATCCATTCAATCAGCAAATATCTCAAAACCAAGCTAGTGGGAGTGGACCCAACCAACCTACTAAAAGAGGGAGGGAGAGCCAGAGGGGCCAAACGAAGATGGACGTAAATTTTCATCAAGCCGCCTCGGAAGAAACCGAGGAGGACCCTATATAAACATTACCATTAATAAAAGAATATTAAGGTGTATCGCTGGCTCGGGATCATCGATCAACATCATGAAAGAAAATTATACCGATTCCGAGATAAAAGACGATAACCTTACGGTCCATACCATCAATGGACCTATCCGTTTAACTAAGAGTATAATGAGGAATGCGAACAAAACATGTCCGTCCGAACAAAAGGGAATGCGCTAAAAGGGAATGGTTTACAGAGTCGAATGCTTTACTAAAGTCGGTGTAAATAACATCCGTCTGTAAGTTACATTGAAAGCCTTTAATAATGAAAGAGGTAAACTCTAACAAGTTCGTGGTGGTTGATCGCCGCCTTATAAATCCATGCTGAGTTGGAGATATAAGTGACTTGCAGACATGTTGCAAGTGCGGAGTTAAAACCCTCTCAAACATTTTAGGAATAGCGGATAACTTTGCTATACCTCTATAATTTTTTGCATCTGACTTGCTACCTTTTTTATGGAGAGGAATTATAAACGATTCCTTCCAGATCGGGGGGAAGCAAGAAGAATCAATGGATAGGGTGAATAGTTTAAGCAAAGGTCCACACAGAGCCTCTGGACCCGGTGAAAACACCGGCTTAACTAGTCGAAGATCATGAAGTAGGGAACATTCATTTAACAAGGGACTGAAAATGCCGTTCGACCTCGGTAAACCGTATGGGTACGGATGACCAGAGTAGCTTTCCTCAGAATAGGTGGTTTGGAAGAATTGGGCAAAAAGATCGGCAATTGCCTGATCATTATTTGCCGACGTATTACAAAATGATAGCGAGGATGGGTGTGCGGACGTTCTACGCTTACTGTTTACGAAGCTGTAAAACTGTTTAGGGTCCTGAGAAAAACGTATCCTGCATCGAGATAGGTAGTTCTTATAGCATTGAGCATTAAGAACTGAAAAGTTTGACCGAGCTAATACATAGCGAGAGTGAGAAGTAGGAGAACCCACTTCTTGAAATTTTTTATAAAGTCTTGATTTTAAGTTTTTTAGACTGGATAACTCTTTGGTAAACCAAGGGGGTTTTCCAGATCTAGTCGGACAAGAAAGCGGGACACAAGAATCGAAAAATGTGCCAAGAGCATTGTAAAAAATGTTTGTGCCTTTTATGATATCAGTGCACAAGTACAAAGCGGACCAATCAAAATCCCTAATGAGGTTATTAAGCTTCGCAAACTCGGCTTTACGAAAGCAGCGGACACGTTCGGGCAGCCTACTCGACCGATCCAATACAGTTGGTCCTATATCTAGCGACACCTCGAAAGTAGGGTGGTAGGCGTCTTCAGGTATAGTGAGCGGAAGGGCTCGGGTTAACAACACTATGGTCGGATCCGATACAAAGCACAGATCAAGCAATCGACCCAAGGAATTATTCACATGGTTAACTTGAGACAGGGATAGGTCAAGCAAGCCGTCAACAAAGTCATGTCGTGACATGGGCACTAGGATACTAGACTCGTTTACCGAAGACCAAACAGTTCCTGGCAAGTTGAAGTCACCAAGAACTATCATACGATCTTTATCAGATAGCGAGGAAGAAACAGCGGTTAAAGCGGACAAGTGCTGCTCATAAATTGAAATATCCGAAGAAGGTGGGATATACGAGCAAGTAATGAATATAGCGAAAGCGGGAAGAATCAGTTTTACACACAGGAATTCCAGTTCCTGTTGAACTTGGACTGTGAAGTGTTCCGACGTGAAGTAAGAGTCCACTGCAATTAGAACCCCCCCTGCCCGTCGAGACAAACGGTCCTTTCTAAAAGTTGTGTACCGACCTGCCAAAACCTCGGAACTAAGAATGTCCGGCTTTAACCAGGTTTCAGTAAACACAATAACGTGGGAAGCAAATGCAACACTATCCCGGAAAAGAATGCTGAGCTTACTACGCAAGCCTCTTACATTCTGATAGGTTACTAAAAGAGAAGTTAGTTTTTTGGAAAGGTGGAAGCAAGACGGGAAGTTGAGGAAGAGGAAGTTGAGGTTGAGGGTGGCACACTGGAAAGATTTGGAAGGGATATGGGGGGCCTATTCTTCTTCTTAGCCTTAAACTCGTTCACCACCAAATGCTCCGGCCAAAATTTGGCGGAGCAAATGGTGTCAAATTGAGTTGGGGAGATGCTTATCTTAAACGAGGCTATCTCCCTGGCATAAGAGAAGTTAAATTTCTCCACCTTTAAACCCACGGCTTTTATTTTGCTTTGAATAAAAGCAATTACATCATTAGATGTGAGGTCAGGGGCCAGCCGTGAAACAAAAACTTGTCGTTTTGGTGGGACTCCCACCAGTGGTTTAGTCACCACAGGCCTAGTACCTGTGGTGGCAATATCCGGAGGTCCGGAACGTCTATTTACTGGTGGGACACGGACACCACGGACACGGTGTCATACACGGTACATACATAACTTTTCCGAAAATTATGATATTTTATTAGGAAGAGAATACTTGATGGCAAGTAAAGCCGTCATCGATTACAGAAATGACACTGTAACACTAGGAGCTAGGTCGTACCCAATCATTCAGAGTGGAGAAGCTATTGAAGCCGGCAAGACCGCACAGAAGTGCACTGATCCCTCTACAAAAGAAGAGAAGATCGCACCTAAGTGCCTTGACCCATCTCCAGAGGGAGATCAATACTTCGCTTCCGCTCTAGACAGTGAATTAAGGGAATGTAATCAATTAAGATTGGAACACTTAAACGACGAAGAGAGGGAAGAGTTAAAGAAGGTCTTATATGAGTTTAAGGATGTGCAGTACAGAGAAGGTGACAATTTGACTTTCACAAGTACAATCAAGCACGAGATCAAAACTCAACATGAAGACCCGGTCTACAGACGACCATACAAATATGCCCAGATACATGATCAGGAGGTAAACCAGCAAATCAAAGATATGATCAGGCAGGGAATAATTCGAAAGTCGAATTCTCCTTACTGCTCGCCCATATCTATGATTCCGAAGAAGATAGATGCTTCAGGAAAGCAAAAATATCAAATGGTAGTAGACTATAGAAGTCTAAATGAAATAACAGTTAAGGACAAATTCCCAACTCCACGAATGGATGAAATCCTAGACAAACTAGGTAAACGTCAGTATTTTACGACAATCGATTTAGCAAAAGGTTTCCATCAAATACCCATGGAACCTAGCTCAATCCCCAAAACTGCGTTCTCCACTAAGCATGGACATTACGAGTTCACTCGTATGCCCTTTGCGATAACCACTGCCCCAGCTACCTTCCAAAGATGTATGAACAATCTGCTAGAAGAGTTAATCTTCAAAGATTGCTTTGTATACTTAGATGACATCATTATATTTTCCACTTCATTGGAAGAACACTTGTTGTCACTAAGGAGAGTATTTGGAAAGTTGAGAGACGCCAACTTGAAGCTACAAATGGATAAATGTGAATTCATGAAAAAGGAAACTGAATTCCTAGGTCATGTAGTCACTACTGAAGGAATAGTACCAAATCCAGGCAAAATCTCTGCCATTGTCAAATTTCCAATACCAGTAACGACTAAACAAATAAAGTCATTCTTAGGTCTGTGTGGGTTCTACAGGAAATTCAATCCTAATTTTGCAAACATAGCAAAACCCATGACACTCAAACTAAAGAAAGGAGCTGTCATAGACCCCAAGGAAAAAAAGTACGTCGATGCATTTGAGAGACTAAAAGTACTCATCACCTCAGACCCTATCCTTGCGTTCCCAGACTTTGACAAAATGTTCACGGTAACAACCGACGCTAGTAACATAGCATTGGGAGCGGGTTTGTCACAAGAACACAAACCGATCTGCTACGCTAGCAGAACCCTAAATGAACATGAAATAAACTATTCAGCCATCGAAAAGGAATTATTAGCGATCGTATGGGCAACCAAGTATTTCCGTTCATACCTGTTCGGTAGAACATTCGAGATACAAAGCGATCATAAACCCTTGATTTGGTTGAACAACCTCAAGGAGCCAAATATGAAATTACAAAGGTGGAAAATAAAACTGAATGAGTTTGATTTTAAAATGAAATATCTACCAGGCAAAGAAAATCATGTAGCTGATGCCTTATCAAGGGTAAAGATTAATGAAAATCTCCTTGGAGAAGCTTCCAATAGCGTTGGTGCAACTGTACAGGAAGACAATCTAAATCACATTGCTATCACGGAAAGACCAATTAACTATTACAATCGGCAAATTGAGCTAATAAAAGGCAATGAAGATAAGGTAGAAACAATTCGTTATTTTCACAAGCTAATCATCAAGATCACGTATAAGGAAATGACTAGCACCTTAGGGAAGGATATAATAAAGGAATATCTATGCACCAAAAAGAGCGCATTATATTTCCATAACGAAATAGATTTTCCTCCATTCCAAAAAGCCTATTTAGAAATCATTAATTCTAACAATATAACCAAAGCTATTAAATCAAGCACGAAACTCCTAGATATTCAGAATTACGCTGAATTTAAAGAAACCATATTAAAGAATCATAAAGGCTTACTCCATCCAGGGATAGAGAAAACCGTCAATTGGTTTAGGGGAAAATACTGTTACCCGGATTATCAAAAACTAATCCAAAACATCATAAAGAAATGTCCTAATTGTAATATTGCCAAAACAGAGCATAGAAATACGAAGTTGGCATTCGAAACTACACCGGAAATACTGAACATCAGAGAGAAATACGTCATAGATTTCTATATGGTTGGTAACCAACAGTTCCTATCATGTATTGACGTATACTCGAAGTTTGCCACTCTTGTAGAAGTAAAAAGTCGTAACTGGTTAGAAGCAAAAAGAGCCATCATGAAAGTTTTTAACGAGATGGGCAAACCAATTGAAATCAAAGCCGATAAAGATTCAGCTTTTATGTGCACAGCATTGCAAGCATGGCTGAATGCGGAAAACGTCAAAATAGAGATCACTTCCAGCAAAAATGGAATATCTGACGTAGAAAGATTTCATAAAACAGTAAATGAAAAATTAAGAATAATATCTAGCGAGGATAACCCAGAAGATAGATTCACGAAGTTTGAATTAATTCTTTATACTTATAATCATAAAACCAAACATAATACCACAAATAGGACACCAGCTGATATATTCATTTATGCAGGCTCACCTGATTATGACACCCAACTAAATAAAGTGAATAAAATCACTCAATTAAATAAAAACCGCATAGAGTATGAAGTAGATACCCGCTATAAACTATCACCTCTAGTTAAGTCTAAGGTAACAAATCCTTTCAAAAGGACGGGCGAAATTAGACAGGTAGACGAAAAACATTATGAAGAAAAGAATAGGGGAAGGAAAGTAACTCATTATAAATCAAAATTCAAGAAAAAGAAGAAATCTGAGAAACCGAGGAAGTTAATGGAATCGGCGAACTTCAACACAATTAAAATCCTCATCTTCCTCATAATTACTATCGTAATGGCACAGGGCCAAAACATAGAAATAAATCCTATAAAATCCCAAAACGGATATATGATATTAAAAACTGGATCGATTAACATACCTATCAATTACGAATACCATTATCTAACTGTTAATGTAACTAAAACCGAAGAACTATACCAAAATTTATTAATGCAAGCCACTAAATTCCAGGACATAATCCAAATAAAATATCTAGTAGACAAATTGCAAAGAGAAATGAACGGGCTAAAAATAACCAAAAGAAATAAAAGAGGCCTAATCAATATAGTAGGAACAGCCTACAAATATCTCTTTGGAATACTAGATCAGGAAGATAAAGTCGATTTGGAACAAAAAATAGAAAATTTAGCCAGCCATAGCATTCAAATGAATGAACTAAATTTGGTAATAGTGTTAATAGCGGAATAAACGTTATAAACAAACTAAATGAAGAAAAAGACAGGAATCAACAAATAGAAATTTTAATATTCAATCTACATTTCACAGAATATATCGAAGATATAGAACTAGGTATGCAATTAACTAGGCTCGGTATATTTAATCCAAAATTATTAAAACAAGACTACCTGGAACAAATTAATTCTGAGAAAATACTAAATATAAAAACCTCCACATGGCTAAAATCCGATACCAACGAAATTCTAATAATTTCCAACATTCCCAAAGACATTACAAAAGTACCAATCTATAAAATCGTTCCGTATCCAGACGAATTAAATAACATGTTAACAGATATGACATACGACAAGTACTACATAAAAAATGAAGAAGTATTTGTTAAAGAAACTAGATTGAAATCCAATGACAATTGTATAAAAGGAATTTGAATGCAAATTCCCACTAAATGTCCATATTCCAAAACTTTTCAAAACTTTCAAATAAACTTTAGTGAACCCAATATACTAATCACATGGAATCTTCCAAAAACAACGCTAAGCCAGAATTGTGTAAACCAAGAAATCATAGCGGAAGGAAATACCATTATAAAAATCTACAACTGTTCAATCCAATTAAATGAATTTACAATATCAAACACAATGTTAGATTTTGCCCAGAATGTTTATGTCAACAACAACATAACTCAAATAAAACCACTGTCGTATGTCCAAACTAATGAAATAATTATGCAATACACCAAATATAGTAACCTATTACAAATAAGTCTACTAATTTCATTTGTCATAATTATATTAGTACTACTAAGTTATGTAGCTGTTAAATTTAAGAAAACTTCTAAAAGAGTCACGGTTAAATGTATTAACCCTATAATAGAAGCAGAAGAGGAACCAACCTCAGCCACCGCACTTGACACCCCGTCACTATACCCGAGGGTAATCGCCTAGGGACAGGCTAATAACAAACGTTGGGGGAGTGACATATCCATAATTCCCCACATCCCATACACATTATGTTTATGTACAATTCATCCACCCCATCCACACAAGTAACAGGACCCCACTCAAGAATCAATAACTGTTTCTTCCCATACTCTAAGCTAGGGCCCCCCATAATATAAACAATGGACCACACTGTTTCATCAACATTAGAATCACGCCACTCTCGAGAAATCGATTCATTAGAATCACGCCACTCATGAGGACCAATCAAAGCTAGACATAAAACCAAGGAGTATCACATTCCTAGCTCCGTCATGTAATGCAACACCGATCGCCAGCAGTGGATGCCTTTCATCAAAGCCGACGCATCCCCAAATATCGATCCAGGCACGTACGCCACCGACACGAAGATGCAGCCGAGGAAAGCAACGCCCGAAGCCAGAGTCGGGAGTTCCAAGAGAAGGGCTCATGGAAACTAGCCAGCAGCAGAGAGATCAGTTCCGTTTGAGACAAGCAGACCCAAAGTCAAGTCGGGGAATTCATTTAAATCTTGTGACATAAAGATATTTAAGTTGTAAAATAAAAGTCTTTTTTAAAAAACTTAAAATCGAGTTGCGGATATTTAACTGGCGCAGTCGGTAGGATTTCGTTTAAAATTAACTCCTATATTTCGGTAATGGTCAGCTTGTGTAATTTCTAATTACTGTGCTCACGTAATCCCGGAATCGTTAATAAAATTGTGAAATCCGCCAAAGAACCTATGTGTTACGAGCACATACGATTTGCAAAACTAAAATTAAGTGAACTGAAGTAAGCGGAGATAGTGATCCACCAAGAACAGTGAAACACTAAATACAAAATCAAAAAACTTACAAGTGAACCAAAATAAAGTTAAAAACTACTGAAAACAAAACAAAACCCAATCAACACCAACAACATGGCGTTACCACCACTATCATTGAGCGAAATCCACTTGAACCAGGCACTGCTGTCGATCAGACAAATACCTGCCTATGACGGTTCATCTGGACAGCTAAGCTCATTTATCAAACGAATCGAATATGTATGCGGATTATATCCAACTGAAGATCTTCGCCAACAAAGGATCCTATTTGGAGCGACCGAGATCCAACTGTCAGGAGAGGCACAACGCATATCGCAAATGATACAACCCAACACGTGGCTCGAACTGAAGACGGCGCTGATCAACGAGTTCAAAAATCACACACCATATGAAGAACTCTTACGACAACTATACACCACCAGATTCAACGGCAGTCTTCGTAAGTTTATAGAAGAATTAGAGATAAAAGCATTATTAATAAACAATAAGCTAAACTTAGAAAACATACCAGAAAATAATGTCATTTATAAAAACGCTTTGAACAACACAATTAAAGATGTCATTACTCGAAAACTTCCTGACAGAATGTTCATGACCTTAGCAAGAAAAGATATTACCACATTGTCTAATCTTAAGAAGGCAGCACAAGAAGAAGGATTGTACGAAGCTAGTACAACAGATTCAGGTACAAATAAAGATCAATCGAAATCGTCTCAATCAAATCGAAAGAATGTTGGAAACTATTATCCAAATTATAATACTACTAACTATCACAATCAAACTCAGAGTTCATCTGGAACAGGTCAGACTAATTGAACAAATCAAAATCAAAATTCCCAAAATCCTGGATTATACAATGAGTTCAAAAATTCCTTGAATCAAGGTAGGGCTCAGAATCCATTCAATCAGCAAATATCTCAAAACCAAGCTAGTGGGAGTGGACCCAACCAACCTACTAAAAGAGGGAGGGAGAGCCAGAGGGGCCAAACGAAGATGGACGTAAATTTTCATCAAGCCGCCTCGGAAGAAACCGAGGAGGACCCTATATAAACATTACCATTAATAAAAGAATATTAAGGTGTATCGCTGACTCGGGATCATCGATCAACATCATGAAAGAAAATTATACCGATTCCGAGATAAAAGACGATAACCTTACGGTCCATACCATCAATGGACCTGTCCGTTTAACTAAGAGTATAATGAGGAATGCGAACAAAAGTTCTACATACATAACTTTTCCGAAAATTATGATATTTTATTAGGAAGAGAATACTTGATGGCAAGTAAAGCCGTCATCGATTACAGAAATGACACTGTAACACTAGGAGCTAGGTCGTACCCAATCATTCAGAGTGGAGAAGCTATTGAAGCCGGCAAGACCGCACAGAAATGCACTGATCCCTCTACAAAAGAAGAGAAGATCGCACCTAAGTGCCTTGACCCATCTCCAGAGGGAGATCAATACTTCGCTTCCGCTCTAGACAGTGAATTAAGGGAATGTAATCAATTAAGATTGGAACACTTAAACGACGAAGAGAGGGAAGAGTTAAAGAAGGTCTTATATGAGTTTAAGGATGTGCAGTACAGAGAAGGTGACAATTTGACTTTCACAAGTACAATCAAGCACGAGATCAAAACTCAACATGAAGACCCGGTCTACAGACGACCATACAAATATGCCCAGATACATGATCAGGAGGTAAACCAGCAAATCAAAGATATGATCAGGCAGGGAATAATTCGAAAGTCGAATTCTCCTTACTGCTCGCCCATATCTATGATTCCGAAGAAGATAGATGCTTCAGGAAAGCAAAAATATCAAATGGTAGTAGACTATAGAAGTCTAAATGAAATAACAGTTAAGGACAAATTCCCAACTCCACGAATGGATGAAATCCTAGACAAACTAGGTAAATGTCAGTATTTTACGACAATCGATTTAGCAAAAGGTTTCCATCAAATACCCATGGAACCTAGCTCAATCCCCAAAACTGCGTTCTCCACTAAGCATGGACATTACGAGTTCATTCGTATGCCCTTTGGGCTAACCACTGCCCCAGCTACCTTCCAAAGATGTATGAACAATCTGCTAGAAGAGTTAATCTTCAAAGATTGCTTTGTATACTTAGATGACATCATTATATTTTCCACTTCATTGGAAGAACACTTATTGTCACTAAGGAGAGTATTTGGAAAGTTGAGAGACGCCAACTTGAAGCTACAAATGGATAAATGTGAATTCATGAAAAAGGAAACTGAATTCCTAGGTCATGTAGTCACTACTGAAGGAATAGTACCAAATCCAGGCAAAATCTCTGCCATTGTCAAATTTCCAATACCAGTAACGACTAAACAAATAAAGTCATTCTTAGGTCTGTGCGGGTTCTACAGGAAATTCGATCCTAATTTTGCAAACATAGCAAAACCCATGACACTCAAACTAAAGAAAGGAGCTGTCATAGACCCCAAGGAAAAAAAGTACGTCGATGCATTTGAGAGACTAAAAGTACTCATCACCTCAGACCCTATCCTTGCGTTCCCAGACTTTGACAAAATGTTCACGGTAACAACCGACGCTAGTAACATAGCATTGGGAGCGGGTTTGTCACAAGAACACAAACCGATCTGCTACGCTAGCAGAACCCTAAATGAACATGAAATAAACTATTCAGCCATCGAAAAGGAATTATTAGCGATCGTATGGGCAACCAAGTATTTCCGTTCATACCTGTTCGGTAGAACATTCGAGATACAAAGCGATCATAAACCCTTGATTTGGTTGAACAACCTCAAGGAGCCAAATATGAAATTACAAAGGTGGAAAATAAAACTGAATGGGTTTGATTTTAAAATGAAATATCTACCAGGCAAAGAAAATCATGTAGCTGATGCCTTATCAAGGGTAAAGATTAATGAAAATCTCCTTGGAGAAGCTTCCAATAGCGTTGGTGCAACTGTACATAGCGCACAGGAAGACAATCTAAATCACATTGCTATCACGGAAAGACCAATTAACTATTACAATCGGCAAATTGAGCTAATAAAAGGCAATGAAGATAAGGTAGAAACAATTCGTTATTTTCACAAGCTAATCATCAAGATCACGTATAAGGAAATGACTAACACCTTAGCGAAGGATATAATAAAGGAATATCTATGCACCAAAAAGAGCGCATTATATTTCCATAACGAAATAGATTTTCCTCCATTCCAAAAAGCCTATTTACAAATCATTAATTCTAACAATATAACGAAAGCTATTAAATCAATCACGAAACTCCTAGATATTCAGAATTACGCTGAATTTAAAGAAACCATATTAAAGAATCATAAAGGCTTACTCCATCCAGGGATAGAGAAAACCGTCAATTGGTTTAGGGGAAAATACTGTTACCCGGATTATCAAAAACTAATCCAAAACATCATAAAGAAATGTCCTAATTGTAATATTGCCAAAACAGAGCATAGAAATACGAAGTTGGCATTCGAAACTACACCGGAAATACTGAACATCAGAGAGAAATACGTCATAGATTTCTATATGGTTGGTAACCAACAGTTCCTATCATGTATTGACGTATACTCGAAATTTGCCACTCTTGTAGAAGTAACGAGGGGGAACGTTGTGAGTTGCTGCGGACACCGCAACTCTACGGTTATACCCGATACTAAGTCAGTATAACTCTCCTCCGGCAGACGCCGCTAATATTAAACGACACGACAAAGAGTGTGTGCGAGAGAGACAGAAAATCAGTCTGAGCGCCACTGAAAATTGATTTCTTGCTTTTGGCTACAAAAATGATTCGATCTGATTCAGATTCGGCAATCTGATAGATATGGTCATTATCTATGATTCTGCGTTTTTAGTTTTCTCGAATGTGCAATATTGTGGATGCAACAGATTTTCGTTTTTTGTGGGGGCGGAAAGGGGTGGGGCGAAATTCTGAGATATACGTTTTATAGTGAGATCTAACAGAAGTGCGGATACCAAATTTGGTTACTCTAGCCTTAATAGTCTCTGAGATTTGTGGATGCCCCAGATTTTCGTCCTTTGCGGGGGCGGAAGGGGGTGTGGCGAAACTTGGACACGAAACGGTCAAGGTCCGATATCACAGGAGTGTGGATACCAAATTTGGTTGCTCTGGCTCTTATAGGTTCTGAGATCGTTGAACTCATATTTTGCAATTGACAAAACCGACCATGAAACCTGTGTGTTAGAGAGAGACAGAGCGAGAAAGAATGAAATTGTTTTCTTGATTCTGGCTATAATCATTATCTGGTTCAGATTTTGCACTGTAGAAGATATGGTCATCCTCACCGATTCTGCGTTTTTGGTTTTATCGTATCTTTAAAAATGTGGATGCCACAGATTTTCGTCCTTTGTGGGGGCGGAAGTGGGCGGGGCGAAGTTTTGAAATATTTTTGTAGCAGTGACATATCACAGAAGTCTGGAACCAAAACATCGTTGCTCTAGCTCTTATAGTCTTTGAGCACTAGGCGCTAATAGGGACGGACAGACGGACAGACGGACGGACGGACGGACGGACGGACAGACGGACAGACAGACAGGGCTCAATCGACTCGGCTATTGATGCTGATCAAGAATATATATACTTTATGGGGTCGGAAACGATTCCTTCTGGACGTTACACACATCCACTTTTACCACAAATCTAATATACCCCAATACTCATTTTGAGTATCGGGTATAAAAAGTCGTGACTGGTTAGAAGCAAAAAGAGCCATCATGAAAGTTTTTAACGAGATGGGCAAACCAATTGAAATCAAAGCCGATAAAGATTCAGCTTTTATGTGCACAGCATTGCAAGCATGGCTGAATGCGGAAAACGTCAAAATAGAGATCACTTCCAGCAAAAATGGAATATCTGACGTAGAAAGATTTCATAAAACAGTAAATGAAAAATTAAGAATAATATCTAGCGAGGATAACCCAGAAGATAGATTCACGAAGTTTGAATTAATTCTTTATACTTATAATCATAAAACCAAACATAATACCACAAATAGGACACCAGCTGATATATTCATTTATGCAGGCTCACCTGATTATGACACCCAACTAAATAAAGTGAATAAAATCACTCAATTAAATAAAAACCGCATAGAGTATGAAGTAGATACCCGCGATAAACTATCACCTCTAGTTAAGTCTAAGGTAACAAATCCTTTCAAAGGGACGGGCGAAATTAGACAGGTAGACGAAAAACATTATGAAAAAAAGAATAGGGGTAGGAAAATAACTCATTATAAATTAAAATTCAAGAAAAAGAAGAAATCTAATAGAAGCAAATATAATAATTCCAGAGAAACCGAGGAAGTTAATGGAATCGGCGAACTTCAACACAATTAAAATCCTCATTTTCCCCATAATTACCATCGTAATGGCACAGGGCCAAAACATAGAAATAAATCCTATAAAATCCCAAAACGGATATATGATATTCAAAACTGGATCGATTAACATACCTATCAATTACGAATACCATTATCTAACTGTTAATGTAACTAAAACCGAAGAACTATACCAAAATTTATTAATGCAAGCCACTAAATTCCAGGACATAATCCAAATAAAATATCTAGTAGACAAATTGCAAAGAGAAATGAACGGGCTAAAAATAACCAAAAGAAATAAAAGAGGCCTAATCAATATAGTAGGAACAGCCTACAAATATCTCTTTGGAATACTAGATCAGGAAGATAAAGTCGATTTGGAACAAAAAATAGAAAATTTAGCCAGCCATAGCATTCAAATGAATGAACTAAATTTGGTAATAGATGCAGTTAATAGCGGAATAAACGTTATAAACAAACTAAATGAAGAAAAAGACAGGAATCAACAAATAGAAATTTTGATATTCAATCTACAACATTTCACAGAATGTATCGAAGATATAGAACTAGGTATGCAATTAACTAGGCTCGGTATATTTAATCCAAAATTATTAAAACAAGACTACCTGGAACAAATTAATTCTGAGAAAATACTAAATATAAAAACCTCCACATGGCTAAAATCCGATACCAACGAAATTCTAATAATTTCCAACATTCCCAAAGACATTACAAAAGTACCAATCTATAAAATCGTTCCGTATCCAGACGAATTAAATAACATGTTAACAGATATGACATACGACAAGTACTACATAAAAAATGAAGAAGTATTTGTTAAAGAAACTAGATTGAAAACCAATGACAATTGTATAAAAGGAATTTGAATGCAAATTCCCACTAAATGTCCATATTCCAAAACTTTTCAAAACTTTCAAATAAACTTTAGTGAACCCAATATACTAATCACATGGAATCTTCCAAAAACAACGCTAAGCCAGAATTGTGTAAACCAAGAAATCATAGTGGAAGGAAATACCATTATAAAAATCTACAACGGTTCAATCCAATTAAATGAATTTACAATATCAAACACAATGTTAGATTTTGCCCAGAATGTTTATGTCAACAACAACATAACTCAAATAAAACCACTGTCGTATGTCCAAACTAATGAAATAATTATGCAATACACCAAATATAGTAACCTATTACAAATAAGTCTACTAATTTCATTTGTCATAATTATATTAGTACTACTAAGTTATGTAGCTGTTAAATTTAAGAAAACTTCTAAAAGAGTCACGGTTAAATGTATTAACCCTATAATAGAAGCAGAAGAGGAACCAACCTCAGCCACCGCACTTGACACCCCGTCACTATACCCGAGGGTAATCGCCTAGGGACAGGCTAATAACAAACGTTGGGGGAGTGACATATCCATAATTCCCCACATCCCATACACATTATGTTTATGTACAATTCATCCACCCCATCCACACAAGAAACAGGACCCCACTCAAGAATCAATAACTGTTTCTTCCCATACTCTAAGCTAGGGCCCCCCATAATATAAACAATGGACCACATTGTTTCATCAACATTAGAATCACGCCACTCTCGAGAAATCGATTCATTAGAATCACGCCACTCATGATTGACATTACCATGGAAATGTCCTTACTACTTGGTGGCGCCTCCTATCGGTGATAGTGTAAACTAACTTCGATCTCAATCCTCTTTCTCACTCATGTAAAATCCTCTCAAATCGATCCTTCGCACATTTATATTCTCTCTCCTCCCTCTTACTGTCAATGAACCTGTTTTTTACGTTTGGTTCCATGTTGCGATTCAAACAACCCTCAAACAGGTAGGTCATCCCTTTGCAATGAATCTAATGTGATAGTTTAGAGGTATTTTTTAAGTGTTTCCTGAAAAACGGTTTCGATGCTCTTGAACCTTTCTACTTTCTCTATAATTTATATTCCTCCTTTATGTACCTAACACTGTCCCATAGCAATGTGCCTATATAATAACTACTCACAGCTAACAGCTAGTGCAGAAACTAGTAATCTTTCAACAGCGATGGATGACCTCGAAATCATTTTTATCGATTCCCAACCGGAATCAAACATAAATCTTGACTCTCAGCCGAGCTCCGTAAACCTGTACCTGATTTTTGGGATTAAGACCCAAACCTATCTCGAGAGCAATCTCTATAACTTCAACTGATTCAGTGACATTAAATGGGATGATAACGACGATGACCTAAGGAATGCAACGCCTAATAATGATAATCCATCATACATTTTCCCGGATGATGACAACATTTTCGATTTAGTAGATAATCAGGACGATGATAAAAGATCTCGACTCCAGGAACTACTTCGAGACGAAGATGATGATGACTTAATTGCTGCGGTAAAACTAACTGAGGCGAAATTTTAATAATACGAATACACATTTATATAATAAGAATATTTTATGTATTTTTCTAAAAATAATATATACATATGTATATAATAAATATAACACATTTAAACACTATTTATTTTCAATGTTTTCTGTTTTACTTTTAATTGGTTGAATTTCACTTCCTCTTATTACAAGAGAATCATAGGATTCGTTTGAAACAAGTTTCTTCCAAGTGAGGATTACTCAAAAAGAATTAGTGGATTTTAGGTAGAATAGATGTAGGAATCGGGATAGAGTCCACGGTGCAGAGAGAGACTCGAAGTGGCCGCCAGTACTGAACAACACCCTTTTTGAGCAGCAGAGAGAGAGAGACATCACGACAGCAGGAGGTTTCTAGGGTTAAGTGGAGAGATCAAGAGAGCGGGAGTCAGCGAGAGCGAGTCAGTCGGTGCCAGAGTTTCGCGAGCTTCACACACAGCAGACAAATGATCAACATAACCCAAAGTTATACGCACATAGAAATACATTGTTAATCATAATATTAATCCATTTAAATACTTAATAAAAGTTCACATCTACAACTTAATAAACCGTCGTCTCGGGACTCAATCCATATCAGTGCAGAAACCCTGGGACCACACAATTGGGGGCTCGTCCGGAAATTGGATTGTGACTAAAACGTGTAGAAAAACTGTGTAAGAACTGTAATCAATTGTGCTGTGTGGTGGAGTTTCGGGTCAGAGGTCGCAAAATTGCATTAACCAAGTCAAGAGTGTTAATGGACAATTGTTAAAGAGCGACAGAGACAGAAACAGAGCGTCAAAAAGAATTTTCGAGAATTGCGTCGAATTGTGAAATTCAGAAGCGACGCTGGGCTGTGTTCAGAAGCGACGCTGTGGTGTGTTAAGGAGCGACACGCAGAGAAGCGAAAGAAGCGATACAACGGCAGACTCAGCGACAAGAAGGCAACAAGAAACGGTGAAGGCAGAAGGAAACACCGAAGGCAGCAAGAACTGATTTCAAGGTCAGCGACAAGAAGGCGACAAGAAACAGTGAAGGCGGAAGAAGAAGACAAAAGCAGCGGTAACGAAGCTGGAGACGAAGACGATACGAAAAAAGAGCGAGTAGCAATCGTTACTGACAGCGGCGCGGGACTTTTCAGTATACAGACAACAAGCAAACGGCTGGAGTGTTGGGACGGTATAGCTGGAAAAGAAAGGCGTGAAGCAGAACGAGAGCTGACTAATCTTGGTGGTATCAAGAGTTGAGAGGCGGTAAGGCCGGACGGCAGAAGCAAGTTGCAAGATACAGTTGCATAGTCTGGTGAGTGACAGAAATTGTCTTTATGAGACGAGAGGATCCATATACATAAGTATTGATCGAAGAGGAAGCTAAAACGAGCGACATTGAGTCAAACAAGAATGAACGTGCTAAAGAACTAACGTAGTGTTGAGCTAAAATTGTGTACAGTCTCTGGAGTAAAGTTTTGGAAAGAATTGGCTTACAGTTTGAAAAGTATGCGAGTACAGTTTGATATTCAAGTAAGGTTTAAGATATTGTAGTGAAATAAATAAACTGTAACTACAAGATTTAAGGATATTGTAGTAGAAAATATTAAACTCTAACGACAAGTTTTAGTGATATTTTAGTGGAAAAAGTTAAACTGTAACAAAAAGCTGTAAGGAAGTTGTAATTGGAAAAAATTAAGTCAACTGTAAACGATAAAGTGGAAGAGAAACTATAATTAAGAGTTTATATTTGCTTATTATTACTATATTATAATCAAACATTTTACTAAATTATAATCAAACATATTACTATTTACAATATACGATAAGAATATAATTTGTACAAGATGAGAAGGGACGAGATTCTGGCACTGCTAGTTGCTGATTTGAGGCTTAAGTTAAACGAACTGGGTTTGGAGAGGGTTGATAGAAAGGTAGATTTGCAAAACCGTCTTCTTACTCACTATGATCTTTTAGTGGAGGTAAATGAGAGTGATGGGGATGAAAATGAACATTCATTCAAGTCCACAGAACCGCAACAAGTTGAAAATTAAGAAAACGGAATAAGTCGCAGCGAAATGGAAGCTCCAGTTTTAGCTAGGTCGTGAAGGTCACGTTGAAGGATGTGGAAGGTGGCGTTTCAGAGTTTTCCGGTTCAAATAGCTTGGATGTTAACCAGTGGATAATTGAACTTGAAGAATGTGCACTGACCGTAGGGTGTAATCAGCTGCAGACATTTATTTACGCTAAGCAATTGTTAGGTGGCGCACCAAAATTGTTCATACGCAGTCAGCGGGATGTTCGGGATTGGAGTAGATTGAAGGAAGCATTGACAGAAGAGTTCGGGGTTAAAGTATCATCGGCAGAGATTCATCGGAGATTGAATAAGCGACAACAAAGGAAAAGCATAACGTTGCAGGAATACTTGTATTCTCTGATGGAGATCGCGAAACCCATTGATTTAGAAGACGAAAGTTTGATTGAGTACTTTGTGAATGGTATTCCGGATAGTCGAACCAATAAGGGATTGCTGTATCAAGCCAGAACCATGAGGCAGTTGAAGAATCAGATTGAAGTTTATCAGAAGATGTGTGGTCCATTGAAGTCACCAAACAAATATGAATCGCGTAGTTTTGGTAAGCAAATAGATGAAGGAAAAGGTTTAGAATTAGTTAGGAAATGTTACAAGTGTGGAGATACGTCACATATGAAGAAAGACTGTCCAAAGAACGTTTTCAAATGTTTTAAATGCAACCAACCAGGTCATAAAGCAGCAGCTTGCAGGGTTGAAGGACAGGTAAAGCAGGAAAGAGCAAACTTAGTTCAGGGGGATATGGTAACGAAACCATCAGGTATGATTACGTCCTCTGGGCTAGAGCTGAAGAATGTGGTACACACGAAGGCAATATTCCAAGGTCTTGTAGACACAGGAGCGGATTTATGCTTGTTAAGCCGCAGAGTTTTCCTTCAGTTAGGAATTGGTAAACTGACAGGTGGCCAAAGATGTCTGACTGGAATATGGCAGTTTCAGATCATCACTATTGGAAGTGTAATGATATCTGTGAAGATCGATGGAATCGATATGAAAGTTGAATTCAATATTGTGTCAGATGAAAGACATTGACATGAAAGTCCCCAATGATGGAACATAATTTGTGCGACGATCTGAGGTCCCAGTAGTGAGTGATGTGGCACAGGATGAAGTTAATGAGAAACAAGTTTCTTGCTCAGAGCTACTGAAGGAGTTTAGAAGTTTGTGTATGTTAAGTTCAGAGAAAAGTGAAGATAAGATGGATATAGTGGTGTCACACTTATCACAGTTATAAGCAAGTCAAGTGAAAGGGATGGATCAGGGATATAATCCAAAAAGAAATGCTACGAGTCAGGTAAGAATGAAGTTAGTGCTAACGGATGAGTTACCAGTCTACCAACATCCCAGACGTTTAGCAAGCAGTGAACAAAAGATAGTAGATGAGCAAGTTCAAGAATGGTTAGACAAGAAGATAATCAAGCATAGCACGTCAGAATATGCATCTCCTGTAGTTTTGGTCGAAGAGAAGAATGGGAAGAAACGACTATGCTGTGATTATCGAAAGTTAAATGAAAAAATAGTAAGAGATAACTTTCCAATGGTGCAAATGGATTGTGTTATCGAAAAGTTAGAAGGAGCAAGAGTATTTACTACATTGGATCTGTCGAACGGGTATTTTTACGTGCCTGTCGAGGAACAGTCACAGAAGTACACTTCATTAGTTACCCAAAATGGTCAGTACGAGTTCCAGTATGTTCCATTCGGGATATCCAACTCGCCGGCAGTCCTTAATCGTTTTATAATGTCCGTAATGCGCGAGTTAATAAAGAAAGGCGATGCAATTATTTACATGGATGACTTTATCATTCCTAGTAAAGACGTGCAAGAGGGACTAGATAGATTGGGAAGGGTGCTCGAAGTGGCAGCACACAACGGATTGAGAATAAATTGGTCAAAGTGTCAGATGCTACAGAAGAAAGTTATATTTCTAGGGTATATTGTTGAAAATGGAACGATCAGACCAAGTGAGGAAAAAACTAGGGCAGTGAAGAATTTGCCAATACCCAGAGATAAAAAGGGAGTGCAAAGATTCTTAGGACTGACGTCGAATTTCAGGAAGTTTGTTGAAGGTTATGCAGTGATTGCAAAACCATTGTCAGATTTGCTTCGAAAGGAGGAAAGGTTTGAGTTCAAGGAGTTACAGCAGATAGCGTTCGAGCAGTTAAAGGCTGCACTGACCAGTAAAGCAGTTTTGAGGTTGTATAACCCCTGCAAACGGAAATACACACAGTTGCGTCCAAGTTTGGATTTGGTGCAGTATTGCTGCAGAAAGACCCAGAGGATAGTTTGTTGCACCCAGTATTGTTTATGAGCCGAAAAACAAGACCTTGCGAAGAGAAATACCACTCGTACGAACTAGAAGTGCTTGCAGTGATAGGAGCGTTGACAAAGTGGCGTGCATATGTCCTGGGAATGAAGTTTAAAATCATCACTGATTGTAATGCGTTTGCCATGACGATGAAGAAGAAGGAAGTACCGTGGAGAGTTGCGAGATGGGCGATGTTCCTACAAGACTTCGATTTCGAGATAGAGCATAGGTTAGGCTTAAAGCTGAGGCATGTAGATGTATTAAGTAGTAGTAGTATTAAGTATTATGTATTGACAGAAAGTGTGATGCATAGGTTGAAAGAGGCGCAATTGAAGATAAAGGGTACGAAGACTATTACATTACGAATCAAATTTTTTTCAAGGACCCAGATATAGAATTTATCGTAGTTCCATCGCAAATGGAAAGAGAAATCATGCAAATTGCCCATAGGCAGGGACATTTTTCGGCAAAGAAGACTCAGGACTTAGTGGAAAAGTCATACTTCATTCCAAAATTGAAAGAGAAAATATGTCAAGTCGTGGAAAGTTGTGTAGAATGTATCTTGGTAAATGCGAAGGCTGGAAAGCAAGAAGGTTATTTGACACCAATAGATAAGGGCGATAGGCCGTTAGTTACATTCCACATAGATCATGTAGGTCCAATGGAGATCACCACAAAGCGATATAACCATATTCTAGTTGTTGTTGACGGGTTCTCGAAGTATGTGTGGTTATACCCAACGCGCAGTACAGGAACTGAGGAAGTCATAAAATGTTTGGAAAGGCAAGCCAGCAATTTCGGTAATCCATGTAGAATTGCATCCGATAGAGGAGCCGCATTTACAGCAAACGCGTTTAGAGAGCATTGCACAAAGCAGAATATACAACATATAATGATTACCACAGGTGTGCCACGAGGTAACGGGCAAGTGGAGAGAATGCACAGAATCGTAGTCCCGGTTCTTGGTATAAGCATGTAGCCAAAGTACAGCAGTTAATCAACAATATTGAACCAAGGAGTACGAAGATCACACCGTTTAAGGTTTTGACAGGAATCGATATGCGTTGTCCAGGTATTTCGGAGCAAAAAGACCTGGTGAATGAATCATTTGTTAATGAATTGGACGAAGAGCGTGAGCAGTTACGCAGGGAAGCTAGAGAGAATATTAAAGTTTTACAGGAGGAAAATCGATTAGCATTCAATAAAAAAAGAAAGGTAGAAAAGGAATACAAGGTGAGTGATTTAGTAGCGATTAAACGTACACAATACGGGGTAGGGCTTAAATTGAAAGAAAAGTATTTAGGACCCTATAAAGTGGTGAAAGTCCATAAACATGGAAGATATGATGTCGAAAAGGTAGGAGAAGGAGAAGGACCTTGTAAAACATGGAGTGTGGTGGAGTACATGAAGGAATTCGGGGCGAATCCAGCGTCAGAAGTACTGAACAACACCCTTTTTGAGCAGCAGAGAGAGAGAGACATCACGACAGCAGGAGGTTTCTAGGGTTAAGTGGAGAGATCAAGAGAGCGGGAGTCAGCGAGAGCGAGAGTAAGTCGGTGCCAGAAATTCGCGATCTTCACACACAGCAGACAAATGATCAACATAACCCAAGGTTATACGCACATAGAAATACATTGTTAATCATAATCTTAATCCATTTAAATACTTAATAAAAGTTCACATCTACAACTTAATAAACCGTCGTCTCGGAATACAATCCATATCAGTGCAGAAACCCTGGGACCACACCTAGAGGTTGTAACCTGTACCTCATATTATTAGATTGACCCAGAAGGAATCGTTTGAAACAGGTTTATGAACAGGTACTGCTCGTTTTGGATACAAAAGATTAAGAAGGTGTTTGGGGGCGATAAAAAGGAGGCCATTTAGAAAGGAAAGGAAAAGGAAACCCAATAGTGAAAGTGGTTAGTTCAATACAAAAAAAAACAAAAAAATAAAACTTAAAATGGCATCAGAAATTAAGTGCAACAATCTCATTATGAGAGATGCTCTGACTCTCGTAATAATGTGGTGTGTGACCTTTGCTCTAAGTCCATCGACTTAATAAAGTTTGATTCTCACTATGAAGCATGCTTGGGACCTCGGAATGCTTTTGAGATTCTTATGACCAGAGGATCTAATCTCCAAGTGATCTCCAAGGAGCTTCAAAACGGCCTCGATTGGATACTCCGACTAAGGATTATTGACTGTTCAATTTGTCGGACAAACATAAGAATGCAAGAGCAGCTCAACTAGAGGAAAATGAAAACGTCATTTTAATTTCAACGGAGTAGCGATTTCCTTTAAAGTCATATCGTGTTCACTCTAATAAAAGTGAACAGATTGATTTAAAAGAGTTTTTTCATGATTGCAAAAATTATATTATCAATTTATTTCGTCACTGTACAAAAAATACTATTCATGACACTAAAGAGTGTGGAAAAGCTGCTGCTTTGTATCCTGAACCTAATACCAAAACTGTATTCAAAAGTTTTTCTAAAAAACCATCTCCACCAGTAGTAATTTATGCTGACATCGAAGCAGTTTTGGAAAATTACCATATAAATCTTAATGATCCATCAAAATCATCAACTACTATGGCACAGAGGCATACAGCATGTGCAGCATCATTTAATATTGTACATAAATACAATGCTCATCTAAATGAGATGTGGACATACGAAGGTAAATATTTTCACAATCCAGCAAAGGTAATAAGCTCATAAATATTATGATTTCGTTATTTCAGGACCGGATTGTATCCAAAAAATTTGTCAAGCACTTAGGATGAAAACCGATGGACTTTATGAGAAGTACTGGAAGTCCTATACAAAACCAATCTACCAGTTTAACATTTGGGATGAGGATTACCAGGAACACGGCGTGTGCTATGCCTGCGAGAAACAAATTTCTGATGATGATGGAGAAAAATTCTTTGATCAGTTTACAGGCCAATATGTAGGTCCTATTCATAGGGTGTGTAAACAGACATTTAGATTAAGCGATCCCTTTTTCCCTGTAGTTTTTCATAGCTTGTCTCGTTATGATATACATTTATTTGTTAATAAAGATGAACTAAGACCCATTCCTTGCAATAAAGAGTTATTTATTGCGTTAACTCATATTTGTAAGCTCGATGAATCTTATCTTCATCTATATAAAATTAGAGCTTAGAAAATCAAAATTTGTAGGGGCCGAATTTAGGGAAAGAGTATGGAACAGCACGGATAAGCATAGTTTTCTTTGGTAATGCTCACAAGTGCAGATCCATAGTTATTTCGAAAGTGGATCGTAAGTTACAAGCTCTCCGAAAAACTTTCTAAAGAGAGTCGGCGCACAGCACACGCATTTTAGCGAAAGACGTCACGTTTACCTTGACCCAAGAGAGTAGCGTAGCGTAGGGAAAGCACAGATTAAAAGCTTGACCGAAATTCCGCTCAAATGGGCGCAAGATCATCCGATTATGCAGTTAAAGTTCCTAAGATCATCCGATTATGCAGGTAAAGTTCCCAATTATCATCCGATCTTCGAGCTTTTGGTTCGGTACCGCTTACCTGAACTTGCAGAAGTTGGGCTGGAGTTATTGACAATTTTATCATATATATATATATATATATATATAGTTAGCCAACGAACAGTTCTGTCATCTACGCCATACCTCGTGATAAGAGTTTCAATTAAGACCGAGAGTCAGGAGTAATTACCCAGGAAAAGCAGTGTGAGAAAAACATATCGGGTATGACCGTGATTAATTAGGGAAGTGTTCGTGGTAATATGTATATAAATACGAATTTGTGTTATAGGACGGCGCCCGTATCCACGGTACTTCTCGTGCGATCATCAGTTGCATAGGAGTGCATATACGGTGTGGTCTACGAGAGTGGTGTTGCGGATCGAAAAGACAAGTAGTAAACCCGCCGGAAACACCGATCAGCGAGACCTGCAGCTTGCGTTGTCCGTCGAAAGCCTTAACAACTGTGTGGATGCACGGCGAAAACCAAGAGGCGCCTCGGGCTTACTTTTTTTTCGGCGTCATTGACGCCACCCGTTTCTCGAGCCTCCAATAAAAGCGTAGTCCGCAGACCGACGTCGAAGCGAACCGGCAACGTGGAGCCAATCTAAGGAGCTAATGTACCCCATCGTCAACTGATCTAGCTGCGCCAGTGACACCCAATAATGAACTCGAATTGATTGCATTATTGTTGGATTCTTCCGGAGGCGCGATCCTACTCAGCCTGTCGGACATGTATCTCGACCACGTCAATAGAGGATCGTAGTTACTCGTCGATGTAACCCACACCTCTTTTACTCTAGATATCATATGCCAGGCAGAGACTATTCTCTTTCGCCACACGATGTATACAGATTTATATTTAGTTATGTAACCCAACCAATATAATGGTTTTGGGAACTAATGGGTATGAGAGCGACATTAATTTTTCTTGAGATTACAAAGCAGTACACTCCAGTACGCTCACGTGCATATACTCGTGTTAAATCTCTTTTCTTTTCCTTAGAAGTATTCACCAACGTCATCATTGAGCTCAACGATCACGGATGGAATAAGTGGTACTAGCCTACCAAAAGCGCTGTGAGTTTGTAAATAAGAACAAGTACATATATGCATTCAGCTGAGAAGTAACCTGCGTGTTACATATATTTTTCTATTGATATCACCATTATAATTCCGTAACCAATACATTAGGTACCTCTCACCCCCTCAGAATCTGTTACCCATATATGATGGTCATCCTTTTATCTTTATTTTTCCTAATATTTCTTTTCAATTCCTTACTAATATATTAAGCTCTCGAGACACAACAAAAAAATTAATATAATTATAAGCTAAGAAACTCCCCCACCCCCAAGAATTTCACTGCATGATTAGGGATTTAATGAAATATATATATAATGATATTGATTTTGAAGTACAACCATAATATGTTCTAAATTCAGAATTCCGTCCTCAGAAAGGCATGATCGAAGTGGTGGGGTGAAAACTGTTTAACGTTATTCAAGGGTCTATACGGTCAGGTTACCTGCATAGCATAGGTTGGGAGGGTAGAGAAGATATCTCTATCTCACTCACTACCACCGGAGTTTCTCATCATTTGAGAAGAGAAATTGATAAGTAAGTCCACACTTTTCACAACCAACTTGTTAGTCCGTTAACCCATTTCTTGTACCGGTTAAACCTGGATTCTGTTGTTAGTTTTATGTTTCTTTTTATTTTTATTTGTAAATGTACACCTAAAAACATTATGCGAGTGTGTCTCAGTATGTGATAGGAGAGAGTAGAACGAACCACGACAATCCGGCGAGCTTAGTCAGAGCATAGCTAGAGGTGCACACGACATCTCTTCATACTAGTATGGGAAACGACAGCTATCCCACACCTGCACGCTACAAATTCAAGCTTAGAAAAACAGGACATAGCGAATTTTAAAATTTTGAAAACTAAATATCAAGGTGAAACATTTGATATGCTACGACGAAATTTCCCTATTTATTTAGATAGTTTTAAAAAATTTGATGAATCCCTGCTTCCTTCCAGAGAATATTTTTATAATTCACTGAATGGTGAGGAATGTAGTGTTGAAGACTACAACTTTGCTCAGAAGATTTGGAGTATTATATTTGGAAAGCGATGTTTTAATTCTTGCTGATGTGTTTGAGAATTTTAGGAGTTTTTGTTCCCGAGTATACAGGTTGTATCCCATTAATTATGTTACTGCTCCTTCAGTTTCATGGGATGCAATGCTAAAATACACAAAGGTAGAATTATAACTTAGTAATCCTGACATTTATAATTTTTTAAAAACTGCTGTTCGTGGAGGTTTGACTCAATGTACTCAACAGGTTGCCACAGCAAATAAAAAATATATTAATAATAAATTTAAGCCCAGCGAACCGATAAATTATCTTTCATATATAGACGCCAACAACTTATACGGATGGGCTATCAGTCAGGCCCTTCCATTTTCTAATTTTAAATTTCGAAGTAACGATGAAACTTTATCTTTCAACGTTCTTAGTATATCGTTATCTAGTGATGTAGGATATATTTGAGAAGTAGATATGCGATATCTTGATGATATTCATAATAAGCATAATAGTTTACCTTTTTGCCCCAAAAATAAGATTCCACCAGGAGGAAAGCAGACAAAACTAATAGCTGTCTTAACCGATAAGAATTACTATATAATACATTTGAAGCAGCTACAGTTGTATAGAACAAGGTATGATTTTAGAAAAAAAAATATCTCGAGGCTTATCTTTTAATCAATCCTATTGGTTGAAACCTTATATTGACCTTAGTACATTCAAAATTAGCTAGCAATGACTTTGGGAGAAACTTTTATAAATTAATGGTTAATGCCGTTTACGGCAAAACAATGGAAAATGTAGAAAAACGTCGTGAGGCTGCATTAGTTAAACATTATAATTCAAGACAGAACTCAGCAGGTTTAAGACAACGCATAGCGAGACATAATTTCTACAGTGTTGAAATCTTTGAAGATAATTTGGCTGCAATTGAATCAACTAAGTCCAGAACTTTTTATGATAAGCCCATATACATTGGAGTTAGTATATTAGATCTTTCAAAATGGTTAATGTATGACTATTTCTATAATTTTCATTCTGTAAAATGTCCATCGTTAAAAATACTCTGTATGGATACAGATTCATTCATTATATCATCAGAAGAAGACTTTTATGATTAAATTAAAGACAATCCAGATCGCTTTGATACATCCAATTACAAAGCCTCAAACAGATTCGGTACAAATCTCGCTAATAACAAAGAACTAGGATTAATGAAAGACGAAAATGCAGGAAGAATAATGACGACGTAAAAAAGGTTAAGGGCTCGCGCACACTATAGCTGAAAGCGGAGCTGAAATCGGCGCTGAAATCGGAGCTGAAAGCTCAGCAGATCTGAGAGCTTTTTTCAGGCAGAATCAGCTTGCAGGTGCGTACATTGTCGGCTGATCTGATTGCTGAAAGCTAAAAGCCACTGCGAATTAATATTACATTTTTCAATTATTATTTATTTTGTATAATAATAAACATTGTGATGTCTTTCGAGCGTTTACTGTACTTGGGGACATAGTATATTATATTTATTATTGACATATGAAAATGATAATAATAAAACTTTTTTGCCCAATTTATCGCCTTCCAGAAATTATAGAAATAAAACTATTATTCAAATATTTTTAATAATCCCGCTTATTCCCCAGCTTCATCGCTTAACAATGCCCTAAGAGCCCTAAGGGCTCGCGCACACTATAGCTGAAAGCGGAGCTGAAATCGGCGCTGAAATTGGAGCTGAAAGCTCACTTGATCTGAGAGCTTTTTCCAGGCAGAATCAGCTTGCAGGTGCGTACATTGTCGGCTGATCTGATTGCTGAAAGCTGAAAGCCATTGCCTCCCTTTGTCTCCTCAAGTGGCATCAAAAGTTATCATTATAATTATTATTATTATATTGTTAATTAATTACTTCACAGCACGTACAGTAGCCAGACGGAAGTTTTCTTCGTTTTTTTTTTATTCCGTGTATTTCAACCACATTTCCGTTATGTATTGTATTCGTATTACTTTTATTTTACGAATTATTATTAAATTTCTCAATTATTCATTATGTTGTATAATAATAAACATTGTGATGTTTTTCTAGCGTTTACTGTACTTGGGGACATAGTATATTATATTTATTATTGACATATGAAAATGGTAAATAATACAACTTTTTTGCCTTCCAGAAATTATAGAAATAAAACTATTATTCAAATATTTTTAATAATCCCGCTTATTCCCCAGCGCTGGGTTAACCATTATTTCGCTTAACAATGTTTCGCAGCCCATTTACGATCACTTATGAACCAATACACTTGAACAAAATCAGCAATCAGCTTGCTGAAAAAACAAACTGATTTCAGCGAGCTTTTTCAGCTTTCAGCTCAGCTCAGTCTGCAATGTGCGCACTTGCACCGGTGCAGTGTGTTTGTTTTTTCAGAGCTTATAAATCAGCTATCAGCTCCGATTTCAGCTCCGCTTTCAGCTATAGTGTGCGCGAGCCCTAAGGGCTCGGAGCTGATCGGAGCTGAAATCGGAGCTGATAGCTGATTTATAAGCTCAAAAGACATCACAATGTTTATTATTATACAAAATAAATAATAATTGAAAAATGTAATATTAATTCGCAGTGGCTTTAAGCTTTCAGCAATTAAATCAGCCGACAATGTACGCACCTGCAAGCTGATTCTGCCTGAAAAAAGCTCTCAGATCAGCTGAGCTTTCAGCTCCGATTTCAGCGCCGATTTCAGCTCCGCTTTCAGCTATAGTGTGCGCGAGCCCTAAAGGCGTAAAAAAGTCAGTAATGAAACGATTAACTCATACTCATTATATTGAATGCATTAAACATTAAAAAACCTATTATGGACAACAAAGAGTTATTAGAAGTAGGGGTCATAAAATTTATACTGAAATTGTAAATAAGATAAGTCTAAATTATAAGGATGATGTCGGGTCAAGCAGCTTAAATATTTTAAATTATTGCCAGTGGTGCGGCCCAAAGGAAATGCATTTTGGTGTTGTCGTTTCCAATGCCCCCACTGCAAAGATCATTTTCTACCGCATATGCGCATGCAGCGGAATTCTTTCGTCTCCTTATGTCGCAATCTCTCGGACTCGGCTTAACAGCGTCCCCGAGCAGCTCTAACGCTCTCGGGCTATCATACGCTCTCGCTCGCGTCTAAGCTTGCTGCATAGGGCCCGGCAATTTGGCCCGTCAGCCCTTGCATGGGCAGTCTTGAGCTAATCGTTGCAGCTATTGGAGTAACATCCTCGCATCAATCGTTCGACCCATATGTACATACGCGATAAGTTGGCTTACATGTGCAAATAAATTGTGAATTTTATAAACCCTCTCGACTTTCATTAAATTAAATATTGCAACAGTTATTAAAAACGCCTAATAGCTTAACAGATGACAAAAGATTTATATTACCTGATAATATTTCAACATTAGCTCATAATCACTATGAAATTAAAAATATTTTAATTAATATTTAATTTAACATTATATTATTATTATTTTTAATTTGTTTATAATTAAAACTATATTTCAATGTGAAAAATATACAAAATAAATCAAATCTGCTAACTATTTTGTGTGCTTAATTATTTAAATATACTCTTTTTATCTATCCATGAATTGTGTGAATTAACAAAAACTTGTTTCTTTTTCCTTCTGAGTATTTTTTCCACTAAGAAAGCATTTTCATCTTTCTTTTTTTGGAACCTCTGATCGTTTCCCCCTTATAGTCCTCCAGTTCATATGTTACAGGATTATTAGACTTTACTTTTAAAATTTTAAAAACTTCGGTGGTCCAGTTTGGATCGTAACCCTTCGTAAAAATACCTTTATATTTAGTTATTCGAACAGGATCACCAATGGAAAACTTGTGTTTAGGAAATACCTTACAAATATTATAAGCTGTTTTCAAAATAAACTCTTCATTTTGTTTGTTTACATCTATAGGCTTTATTTTTATAGTACGGTGATTTGAATTATTGGAATCATTTAGTAAGTCATGCAAGGTATAAATCCACATATGATTACCCTGCATAGTAACCATTTTCCACATACGATTTTTTAATGTTATATTAAAACGTTCACAAATAGATGCCTTAAGGTGTGTATATGTATGTATGGTAATGGTTAATGGTATTTTTTTTTTCATTAACTCCCCGAAGGCTGCATTGAAAAACTCCTTTCCTTTATCCCATTGATTATTTTTAGGTTTATGTTTAGATATTTTTAACGTCTCTTCAATGCTGATAAAACATATAAAGCTGTTTTAGACTTAACGGGAACTGCATATGCATACTTCGAGAACTTGTCAATCACTGTCAGTAAATATCTAAATCCTTTGTTTTCCTTATAAAAGGGTATCATTTCAACTAAATCGATTTGCCACGTGTCATTAATTCCCGAATAAAATGTTGACTAGCAGGCTTATGTATTTCATTAACAACTTGTTGCTTACTCATTTTTAATATAATTTGTATTTTTTATTGATATGTTGGGACTATTGCTTATTTAAAAGTGATTGCTTATACTCAAGAACATCGCGTTTTATTTGATAACACATTTTTTTTTCTATTCGAAAATTTTTAAATCAGCTAGTTGAACATCAAATTTTTGTAAGGTGCAGCCTTACAGTGGCCTTAGCCACTTAGGAATAATATTATTATAGTAAAGGTATATAATTTGTTGCTTTAGTATCGTATTTTTCTTGGACGTTGACATGCAATGACTGCATCTTTCAAGAGGCGATGCAGTTACTGCACCGTCAAGTGGCCCGTGTGACACCAGCAGAAGGCTGTTACGCGCGGATCCCAGGCAAAACGCAGCCCTCCTCCCGCCCAACCGACCGAGGGGCGCTGCCGCATGACGCGCGGTGCGTAGCCGAACCAAACGCGAACATGCAAGAAAGATAGATATTAGACTAACATTCGAGGAAAATTAGCACTAAACTTACTAAGAAACTAAGCATGCAATCAAAATACAAATACCACTACAGTTACTAATTAATAGAAAGGTGTGGAAGGATTAATAATTTAATAAGAGGAAGAGAATTAGTGTTGGATATAATATGGTATGTGCATAAATATCACGCCAAGCATTTTTCTACGGTTAACTAAGGATGGGAGGTTTACTAATAATAGTCTACTAGAGTAAGATGGGAGTCTTACACCCGCATCCCAGTTAAGGCCCCGCAGAGCAAAGAGTAAAAAGTTTTTCTGTACTGATTCTATACGGTCCTGGTGTACTTTGTACTGAGGGCACCATACACAGGAGCCGTATTCTAAGATCGGACGAACAAGCGAGGTATAGAGAGTCTTTGTTATATAGGGGTCGTCAAATTCCTTTGACCACCTCTTTATAAACCCAAGCACGACCATGGCCTTATTTACCATGTTAGAAATGTGTTCGGAAAACTTTAACTTGGGGTCTAACATAACACCCAGATCATCCACCAGGGTAATTCTCTCAAGAGAACCCCCAAATAGGGTGTAGGGAGCCAACAAAGGGCTAGAACGATGAAATGTCATAACTTTGCATTTCGAGGCATTAAGGTGTAACAAGTTTGCACAACACCATGACTGAAAGCTATTGAGATCGGATTGCAAGCGAGAATGAAATGAAATGTCCTTGTACTGGACACAGAGTTTAACATCATCCGCATACATAAGTACTCGAGAGTATGTTAATACTGAAGGCAAGTCATTAATAAAGAGTGTGAAGAGTAAGGGGCCTAGATGTCTGCCCTGTGGTACTCCTGAAGAAACCTTTGGAAGATAGGAAGTTTTTGAAGAGGACTCCTTGAGACCTGGAGCAAAGATAGCTAGAAATCAATCTCAGGAGGTTGGGCGGAAACCCTAAAAGGTCAAGTTTATGTGCTAAAAGGGAATGGTTTACAGAGTCGAATGCTTTACTAAAGTCGGTGTAAATAACATCCGTCTGTAAGTTACCTTGAAAGAGGTAAACTCTAACATGTTCGTGGTGGTTGATCGCCACCTTATAAATCCATGCTGAGTTGGAGATATAAGTGACTTGCAGAGATGTTGCAAGTGCGGAGTTAAAACCTTCTCAAACAATTTGGGAATAGCGAAAAACTTTGCTATACCTCTATAATTTTTTGCATCAGACTTGCTACCTTTTTTATGGAGAGGAATTATAAACGATTCCTTGCAGATTGGGGGGAAGCAAGAGGAATCAATGGACAGGGTGAATAGTTTAAGCAATGGTCCACACAGAGCCTCGGCGCAGTACCTGAGTACACAACCTGGAACCCCGTCTGGACCCGGTGAAAACACCGGCTTAACTAGTCGAAGATCATGAAGTAGGGAATATTCATTTAACAAGGGACTGAAAATGCCGTTCGACCTCGGTAATCCGTATGGGTACGGTTGACCAGAGTAGCGTTCCTCAGAATAGGTGGTTTGGAAAAACTGGGCAAAAAGATCGGCAATTGCCTGATCATTATTTGCCGACGTATTACAAAATGATAGCGAGGATGGGTGTGCGGACGTTCTACGCTTACTGTTTACGAAGCAGTAAAACTGTTTAGGGTCCTGAGAAAAACGTATCCTGCAACGAGATAGGTAGTTCTTATAGCATTGAGCATTAAGAACTGAAAAGTTTGACCGAGCTATTACATAGCGAGAGTGAGAAGTAGGAGAACCCACTTCTTGAAATTTTTTATAAAGTCTTGATTTTAAGTTTTTTAGACTGGATAACTCTTTGGTAAACCAAGGGGGTTTTCCAGATCTAGTCGGACAAGAAAGCGGGACACAAGAATCAAAAAATGTGCCAAGAGCATTGTAAAAAATGTTTGTGCCTTTTGTTACATCAGTGCACAAGTACAAAGCGGACCAATCAAAATCCCTAATTAGGTTATTAAGCTTCGCAAACTCGGCTTTACGAAAGCAGCGGACACGTTCAGATAGTCTACTCGACCGATCCAATACAGTTGGTCCTATATCTAGCGACACCTCGAAAGTAGGGTGGTAGGCGTCTTCAGGTATAGTGAGCGGAAGGGCTCGGGTTAACAACACTATGGTCGGATCCGATACAAAGCATAGATCAAGCAATCGACCCAAGGAATTTTTCACATGATTGACTTGAGACAGGGACAGGTCAAGCAAGCCGTCAACAAAGTCATGTCGTGACATGGGCACTAGGATACTAGACTCGTTTACCGAAGACCAAACAGTTCCTGGCAAGTTGAAGTCACCAAGAACTATCATACGATCTTTATCAGATAGCGAGGAAGAAACAGCGGTTAAAGCGGACAAGTGCTGCTCATAAATTGAAATATCCGAAGAAGGTGGGATATACGAGCAAGTAATGATTATAGCGAAAGCGGGAAGAATCAGTCGAGACGAACGGTCCTTTCTAAAAGTTGTGTACCGACCTGCCAAAACCTCGGAACTAAGAATGTCCGGCTTTAACCAGGTTTCAGTAAACACAATAACGTGGGAAGCAAATGCAACGCTATCCCGGAAAAGAATGCTGAGCTTACTACGCAAGCCTCTTACATTCTGATAGGTTACTAAAAGAGAAGTTAGTTTTTTGGAAAGGTGGAAGCAAGACGGGAAGTTGAGGAAGAGGAAGTTGAGGTTGAGGTTGAGGGTGGCACACTGGAAAAATTTGGAAGGGATATGGGGGGCCTATTCTTCTTCTTAGCCTTAAACTCCTTCACCACCAAATGCTCCGGCCAAAATTTGGCGGAGCAAATGGTGTCAAATTGAGTTGGGGAGATGCTTATCTTAAACGAGGCTATCTCCCTGGCATAAGAGAAGTTAAATTTCTTCACGTTTAAGCCCACGGCTTTTATTTTGCTTTGAATAAAAGCAATTACATCATTAGATGTGAGGTCAGGGGCCAGCCGTGAAACAAAAACTTGTCGTTTTGGTGGGACTCCCACCAGTGGTTTAGTCACCACAGGTCTAGTACCTGTGGTGGCAATATCCGGAGGTCCGGAACGTCTATTTACTGGTGGGATCGGGAAGCGAACTAGCGAACTACTGGACGGGACAACTAGCGAACTTGCGGACACCACGGACACGGACGCTGCAGACGTACTTGGCTGCACATTCTCCGAGGAGATGAATTCGGCTACCGAATCTGAATCGCCAGCAGCTGTTGCCCTTGGAGTGGCAAACGAGATCAACTGCTGCACACTTGGAGTGGTCGGAGTCAGTTTTTCGGCGGCGCACGGCTGAGTGACGGTTGGCACTTGCAGGTCCCGCGGAGTGACCTTTTTGCGCCTCGGAGACTCATTCAGCAGTTTTAAACCGCTAAACTGAGCCTCCATGGCTAGGAGCCGATCGTATTGGTTTTTAAAACCAACGGTCAGCTCCTTAAAGCCACTCCGCGTCTGCCTCATGAAAGCCACCATGTCTTTCTCCACCGCACGGCATGCCTCGCAACTGTAATGCAAGCCATTACGTTTGGCTATAGCATCACTCACGAGGCCAGAAAATCCAGCGCATGTTGCGTGCACTACGCTGTCGCAGAGCCAGCAGGGAACATTCGGCTGATCGTGGGTGATCTGCTTCTTGCAGGTTTGTTGTCTGGTTAGGAAGTATAATTAGAATTTAGTTAGGAAAACACCGGCTGTTTATTCAAAACAAAAGGAAAAAATGCGGAGCGCAAAACAAAAACACGTCTGATCACTACGAAAGAGAACGATGTATTCCAACATAAAAATGTGGTAAAAAAAGGCCTAATCTTAAAAATTACCCCAAGAACTCACTATCAATTTCAATTTTATTTCCAAACTGATTTATTATAAAAACATACTGCTTATCTGATTTTCGAAATCTAAAATGACATTTAATAGTGGTCAATTATGGATGGCCTATAATTGTATCAGGCATCAAAAAATCATACTGATCAAGTTTCAATTGGATATACTCCTTGTATGTAACTAATTGCATCCATTCATCTTTATCTAAACCGACGGAATTGTTTTTGCATTGCTGCATCCATATCATTGGAGTGAGTTTTCTTGTAGTTGAAAAACTTTAAATTATGTATGTACTACATAATATTCCAGACCGAAAATGACTTCGTGATCCTTCTTCTTTTTAGTGGACCTAATTCTTTTTGATTGAAGCGTGTCCATTAGGGTTGAATGCTTTTGTTAAACTAAGAGCTCTTACATCGCCGACTCATTCAGTTTCTTACAAAATCTCAAACCAACATGAACACATTCGACAGGAATTCATGCGTAATAGTGGATAGTTATAGAGATATTTTCAATATCTCTTTGAAAATAATAAAAAACTTTTTGTTGATGAATTGGCGTTAATGCAAACCGGAACAGTAACACCAAACTTCTTGCATTTCAAACCACCATATCATCTAAATGAATTGGATAATGAAATAATTGAACAACAAAATATTAATCGTCAAACCATAAATGGATTGAAATGGACAGTGCTGAAATATCATATTTAAGTTCAGGTGAAATACTTTCACCACTAAATAGTTTTAGCACTGTCATTGTACGTGGTGAAATTAAAAACGAGGGGGAACGTTGTGAGTTGCTGCGGACACCGCAACTCTACAGTTATACCCGATACTAAGTCAGTATGGCTTTCCTCCGGCAGACGCCGCTAATATTAAACGACACGACATAGAGTGCGTGCGAGAGAGACAGAAAATAAGTCTGAGCGTGACGTCGGGCGCTGCGTAACAACTGCAAATTGATTTGTTCCTATTGGCTACAAAAATGATCCGATCTGATCCAGATTCAGCAATCTGATAGATATGGTCATTATCTATGATTCTGCGTTTTTAGTTTTCTCGAATCTGCAATATTGTGGATGCAACAGATTTTCGTCCTTTGTGTGGGCGGAAGGGGGTGAGGCGAAATTTTGAGATATACGTTTTATACTGAGACCTAACAGGAGTGCGGATACCAAATTTGGTTACTCTAGCGTTAATTGTCTCTGAGATTTGTGAATATTCCCAGATTTTCGTCCATTGCGGGGGCGGAAGGGGGTGTGGCGAAATTTTGAAACAAACTCGTCTCGGTCCGATATACTAGGAGTATGGATACCAAATTTGGTTGCTCTAGCTTTTGTAGTCTCTGAGATCTAGGCGCTAATGTTTTACTCTAAGCCGGCTATGCTACGTGTGTGTTAGAGAGAGACAGGGCGAGAAAAAATGAAATTGTTTTCTTGATGCTGGCTCTAATAATAATACGATCCAATTCAGATTCTGTAGTCTAAAAGATATAGTCATTCTCTACGATTCTGCGTTTTTGGTTTTCTCGTATCGTCGAAATTGTGGATGCCACAGATTTTCGTCCATTGTGGGGGCGGAAGTGTGCGGGGCGAAGTTTTGAAATATTTTTGTAGCAGTGACATATCACAGAAGTCTGGATCCAAAACATCGTTGCTCTAGCTCTTATAGTCTTTGAGCACTAGGCGCTGAAGGGGACGGACAGACGGACAGACGGACGGACGGACAGACGGACAGACGGACGGACGGACAGACGGACAGACAGACATGGCTCAATCGACTCGGCTATTGATGCTGATCAAGAATATATATACTTTATGGGGTCGGAAACGGTTCCTTCTGGACGTTACACACATCCACTTTTACCACAAATCTAATATACCCCAATACTCATTTTGAGTATCGGGTATAAAAATGGTATATTTAACAGAGTTTTTCGTGACATTACACAGTAATGATTCGTTAAATGTATATCATGATAACGTTAAGTGTGCATTTACAAACATTATAAATATTCCTGAAAACATGAACGATGAACTAGAAGGAATTACAGACTTATATCTAAATAAATGTACAAAAAGCAGGCCTGAGAATACCTCAATTGTATCTGAAGAAACAACAGAATTCTTTATTAGCTTCGTAAATGGAGAAACATTTTGATATGAAAATGCCCCTACAGAGTCTGAACAGTTTGAAAATGGGTATATTTGTTTACACTGACAATATCAAAGGAAGATGTGTTGGAAATAAAAGACCTCGATGTCTTCGAGTATTACATTATAATGGTCGCCAAAAGAAATTTCGATCTTAATTACGGATTCCAAAGGATATAAAGTACCATTTGAATCTTCAGCAATTCCAATTTTTTTAACGCTTCAATTTAGAAATTAAAAAAGGCTATAAAAAATACTGTAAAGATGGAAATTAATTCAGAGTAGAAATAACCATCATGACGAAATCTTATCAACAATATTATTTAAATCCGTGTGGAGGAGGGTTGAATCATATATGTATGTAGGAAGTCTTTATGTTTCACCCAGAGTTATCCAGCAAGATAGAGTAATTGGAATTTTTTGAGTGGTCTTTTTAATTGCATAAAAACATTATTCCTTTCGGGGATAAACGCTGTTAAAAACTAAGCTACTGAGACTGGCAAGGCTGTAATAAACGAGTTTGGTCGAAAACCTCTAAGAACCATTATCCAAGAACAAAACAAAATTGCTTTTCAAAACCAGTCAAATAAAGTCATTAATAACTTAACCCGATTCCAAAATGGGACAGGTAAAAAGAATAAAATGAGAAGGTATAGAAAAGACTACCTCATTTATTATTTAAGGAAGGACGAAAATATACGCAGTCGAGACCCAAAAGAAAAAAAAAAACAAATAAATGAACTAAAAAAGACATTTTTTCTAAATCAAAACGAGGGGGAACGTTGTGAGTTGCTGCGGAGACCGCAACTCTACATTTATACCGGATACTTAGTCAGTATGGCTCTCCTCCGACAGACGCCGCTAATATTAAACGACACGACAAAGAGTGCGTGCGAGAGAGACAGAAAATCAGTCTGAGCGTGCCGTCGGGCGCTGCGTAGCCAGTGCAAATTGATTTGTTCCCTTTGGCTATAAAAATGATCTGATCCAGATTCAGCAACCTGATATATATGATCATTATCTATGATTCTGCGTTTTTAGTTTTCTCGTATCTTCAAAATTGTGGATGCCACAGATTTTCGTCTTTTGGGTGGGCGGAAGGGGGTGGGGCGAAATTAAGAGATACACGTTTTATAGTAAGATCTAACAGGAGTGCGGATACCAAATTTGGTTACTCTAACCTTAATAGTCTCTGAAATTTTTGAATATCCCCAGATTTTCGTCCTTTGCGGGGGCGGAAGAGGGTGTGGCGAAATTTTGAAACAAACTCGTCTCGGTCCGATATGTTAGGAGTGTGGATACCAAATTTGGTTGCTCTAGCTTTTGTAGTCTCTGAGATCTAGGCGCTAATGTTTTACTCTAAGCAAAGCCGCCTATGCTACGTGTGTGTTAGAGAGAGACCGGGCGAGAAAAAATGAAATTGTTTTCTTGATTCTGGCTATACTAATATAACGATCCAATTCAGATTCTGCAGTCTTAAAGATATAGTCATTCTCTACGATTCTGCGCTTTTGGTTTTCTCATATCTTTAAAATTGTGGATGCCACAGATTTTCGTCCTTTGTGGGGGCGGAAGTGGGCGGGGCGAAGTTTTGAAATATTTTTGTAGCAGTGACATATCACAGAAGTCTGGAACCAAAACATCGTTGCTCTAGCTCTTATAGTCTTTGAGCACTAGGCGCTAATAGGGACGGACAGACGGACAGACGGACGGACGGACGGACGGACGGACAGACGGACAGACAGACAGGGCTCAATCGACTCGGCTATTGATGCTGATCAAGAATATATATACTTTATGGGGTCGGAAACGATTCCTTCTGGACGTTACACACATCCATTTTCACCACAAATCGAATATACCCCAATACTCATTTTGAGTATCGGGTATAATGACCACCCATATTGAATGTATGAAATGCGAATCGGATCTGTTTGAGCCACATCCTACACAAAGCTCTATTCTGAGAACAGAAGAAGTTTCATATAACCCAAGAGCTTCGTTGGACAGTGCTTCTTCAGTTGAATTCGTTTTCTTAGGAAATGGGGAAACATATCGAGACCCATCAAGTGTTTACTTACGACTTGTTGTGAAACTAAGAAAAAGTGATAATGCCAACATTGAAGAAAACGATTTTGGAGTAATGAATAATATTTTGCATTCAATGTTTAGAAGTTCGTCCGTATATTTAAATAATATTTTGGTTTCTCAGAGTTATATAACTATCATTATAGATCGTATTTGCAAACGATTTTAAACTATGGTAGGGACGCCAGAGAAAGTCACTTAGCCACTCAAAGTTATTATCCTAATTATGGTAATTTATTATCTGGTTGATACGTTAATCATGGATCCATTATGCTCAAAAGTATTTTTCAAAACAGTAATAAAGTTAAACTATACGGAAAAGTTCATGAAGATATATTTAATCAACCAAAACTGCTTATAAGTAATGTGGATTTGAGGATTACTTTTAACATTTATTGGAACATTTATTTAATGGAATCTGAAACTGAATAAAATCTTAAAATATTGGAGGCACAACTATTCATGAACCACATAACTATTAATCCGGGCATTTTATTGGGTCATCGTCATGTTTTACAAACTAAAAATGCCATTTAGCCATACAGCAAAGATCAAGTAAAATCATTTACAATATACCCAGGAAATAATACATTATAAATTGACAATGCAGTTATTGGACTGCTTCTGAATTTTTTTGCCTTTTGCATGGTAAATATTCTGGAAATCGGGCATTGAACCTCTTAAATTTTGATAATTTTAAAATTCAACGCTACAATCTATTGGTTAATGGAGTACAAGTACCATCGCAGGCACTTGAGTTTGATTTTTCGAACTCTGAAAATGCTCACAGCTCTAGAGGATATAATATGCTTTTCAGATCAAGTGAAATAAAACATAATGATCGAGGCTTACAAATTAAAAATGAAATGTTTTATAAAAATAGTTTTATATTAGCATTTGACTTAACTGCAGACCATCACAATTCAACGGTATGCTCAAATTTAATTTCTGAAGGAGCCATCCGAATTGAAGGACGATTTTCTGAGCCTCTCTTTTTTGCTTTAATAACAAATACATATTCAGCAGAATTTTTTTAATCATATGGTTTAAAAATATTAAGGAACAATTTAACAAAATTTACATTTAATAAACAACCACTGCAAGGATATTTTTTAAATACATGCGGTCATCACTGTATCCTATATGGAATATTTAAAAGCAATAAAAACGAGGGGGAACGTTGTGAGTTGCTGCGGACACCGCAACTCTACGGTTATACCCGATACTAAGTCAGTATGGCTCTCCTCCGGCAGACGCCGCTAATATTGAACGACACGACAAAGAGTGCGTGCGAGAGAGACAGAAAATCAGTCTGAGCGTGACGTCGGGCGCTGCGCAGCCACTGCAAATTGATTTGTTCCTTTCGGCTATAAAAATGATCTGATCTGATCCAGATTCAGCAATCTGATAGATATGATCATTATCTATGATTCTGCGTTTTTAGTTTACTCGAATGTGCAATATTGTGGATGCAACAGATTTTCGTTCTTTGTGTGGGCGGAAGGGGGTGGGGCGAAATTTTGAGATACACGTTTTATAGTAAGATCTAACAGGAGTGCGGATAACAAATTTGGTTACTCTAGCCTTAATAGTCTCTGAGATTTTTGAATATCCCCAGATTTTCGTCCTTTGCGGGGGCGGAAGGGGGTGTGGCGAAATTTTGAAACAAACTCGTCTCGGTCCGATATATTAGGAGTGTGGATACCAAATTTGGTTGCTCTAGCTTTTGTAGTCTCTGAGATCTAGGCGCTAATGTTTTACTCTAAGCAAAGCCGCCTATGCTAAGTGTGTGTTAGAGAGAGACAGGGCGAGAAAAAATGAAATTGTTTTCTTGATGCTGGCTATAATAATAATACGATCCAATTCAGATTCTGCAGTCTTAAAGATATGGTCATTTTCTACAATTCTACGTTTTTGGTTTTTTCATATCTTTAAAATTGTGGATGCCACAGATTTTCATCCTTTGTGGGGGCGGAAGTGGGCGCGGCGAAGTTTTGAAATATTTTTGTAGCAGTGACATATCACAGAAGTCTGGATCCAAAACATCGTTGCTCTAGCTCTTATAGTCTTTGAGCACTAGGCGCTGAAGGGGACGGACAGACGGACGGACGGACAGACGGACAGACGGACAGACAGACAGACAGACAGACAGACAGGGCTCAATCGACTCGGCTTTTGATGCTGATCCAGAATATATATACTTTATGGGGTCGGAAACGATTCCTTCTGGACGTTACACACATCCACTTTTACCACAAATCTAATATATACCCCAATACTCATTTTGAGTATCGGGTATAAAAACATTAAATTGTGTTTTAAAACAATTTAAGCAAAATTATAGTTAACTATAATGATAAGTTAAAAACACAATATTATTTCAGAGACATTTAAGATATTTATTGATTTTTTGAGCTGGGATACATTCTTTTATTCTCCTTTTCCTCCAGATCCTCCTAAATGCTCATCAGATTTTCAAGAATTTGTACGTGCTCCTCGAAGATCATCTCTTCGAATTGCATCAATAAAAGTTTTATTTGTTTGGCGTACGCGGACGATGTTGCCATGTGCATGACAAGTACTCTCACGAAAATGTCGAAATGGGCAGACAAATGCGGGTTAGGCGTCAACCCGTCTAAAACGGAACTGGTGCTTTTCACTAGGAAGTACAAAGTTCCGGTACTGATTCCCCCAAGACTATGTGGGGAAACGCTAGTCTTCAGCAACAACGCCAAGTATCTTGGCCTAATCCTCGATAGAAAGCTCGATTGGAAATTGAGCATAGAGGATAGAGTAAAGAAGGCCACAGTGGCCCTCTATACTTGCAGGAAAGCCATCGGACTAAAATGGGGAATGACCCCCTATATAGTTCGGTGGCTCTACACCGCCATCATACGACCAATCATGCTCTATGGAGTGGTGGTATGGTGGCCAGCCTTGGACAGAAGGACATGCCTCAATAAACTCAGCAGAGTTCAACGCATGGCAGAGCTATGCATAACTGGCGGGCTACGCACTACTCCAGGGGAAGCCCTGGATACTGTGCTGGACCTCCTCCCTGTGGATCTCATGGGAAAGAAGGTGGCAACACTTTCCGCCCTCAGAATGAGAGAAGCCAGACTGTGGAAAGCATCCGCGGTTGGGCACTCGGGAATCCTGATGAGACTCCCGCAATTACCAGAGAGGACAGATTACTGTATCCCCAGTGATCACCTCTCGACGCCCTTCCAGGTATCAATCCCATCTAGGGAGGACTGGGAGATGGGCGAACCAGGACCTGCAAATGCGGTCCACTTCTACACTGATGGCTCAAAGCTAGACGGCCGCGTGGGAGGCGGAGTCTACTGCAGCGAGCTGAACATCAGTCATTGCTTCAGGCTCCCGGATCACTGTAGTGTGTTCCAAGCGGAGGTTGAAGCCATCAAGGAGGCCATTTCGATCGTCTCCAAATTACTTCTAGATACGCACTTAGTGTGCGTCTTCTCGGACAGCCAAGCAGCTATCAAAGCTCTAGGCTCAATATCGTCGAACTCAGCGACTGTAAATGACTGCCGCAGGTCTCTGCACGAGATCGCAGAGCAGTTAGATCTCTTCCTTATATGGGTCCCCGGCCACAGGGACATCGAGGGGAACTACGATTCCTCTCCTATCGGAGAGGGAGCAAGTAGCGATGCCCTTGGCTACGTGCAGGCTCCTAACGCACGAATTGTTCGAGCAAAATGCCAATAGGAGATCGCAGCAAACCGTTTCCTGTAAAGTCTCAAGATTGATATGGCCATATCGATCGAAGAAGCGCTCAGCAGAGCTGTATAAACTCAGCAGAGCACAGTGCTCTGCAGTTACTAGAGCCATTACGGGACACTGGCAGATCGGCACTCACGCCTCTAGACTGTCAATCCCTCATAACGACTTCTGCAGGAGTTGTCGCGACGAGGAGGAGGAGGAATCGGTCCCCCACTTCTTCTGCCACTGCCCAGCCCTTGGAAATCGTCGTCTTCGTATTCTCGGGGCCGCTTTCCTCACGGACATTTCGGACCTGTCCGTAATCAAACCAGGGACCTTGTCCAAATACATCCAAGCCACCGGATGGGACTGCCCTTAACCTGCAGTAGTATGCTCTCACGGTTCGGGCAACGCGAAGGGGCACATGCCCATGCGGCAACACAACGGACCCTTTATAGGTCCAAGTGAGCTTGGGGGCGGGAGGCTCTTATCCCCCCCCCCCTCCCGGCTACCGCCTTAACCTAACCTAACCTAACCTTGGCGTACATCTTGCAGCTGACTTCTTGAATCTAATATTGATATTGATTCAAAGAGCAGGTCTCTTTTAATCCACGTCTTTGCTCTGTTAACCTTATTTTTTCTTTACCTATGCATTGGAAATGATCAGTACTATATCTAGTCATTTATTTTTTACTTATGTATGTATATTCTGAACATTTGTTCTTTACTTTTTTCTTTACATGTCTCTTCTTCTCTTACTTATATATAAGATGTATTCAATTGAAGTCTTTATTTACTCTTTACATATAAATTGGAAATGGGCAGTGCTGTATCTATTCATCTCTTTTCCTTTATAATATATAAGATGTGAAATTCCATGCTCCTTTAACATCTTAAATAAATAAATAAGTTAAATAAGGGACTACTTTATTTCCAAATGATGTTTGTTTGATTTTACATCTATTGAATCTTGTTCTCAGATCCTATGCATACATAGGTCCTCAACCTTGGTGTATCCAATCGCCGGCTTTGTCTCGTTAAGTAATTCTAGGAAAGCCTAGGTATATATTTTATTAAGTGGTTATCCTTTTATATACAGAAATAACAATTTCTTACATACCATTATAGTAATAGAAACTATTCAAACTACTGACGATTTTATACTAAACTATTTAAAATATTGCACGATCTTTTGTACTCTCATCAATTCATTTTTATACAAATTTGATAAGAGCAGATTGGTAGTTGAGTGATAATAAGTAAATGATTTTAAGGCTGTAAAAGTCAGATGTCTTCAATCTGATTGGTTGTTCCGTAATAAGGGATGAATTATAGATACACTGCAGTATATTATCTTTATCGATGTTACTTATGTTCAGGAACTGAACTGCTTTGGTTGAGAATTGACTTCAATATGCATATTTTATTTAAGCATAACAAGGAATTAAAACCAAAAATGTAAAATAAATATTAAGAAATAAAATAATCTGTGCGTTTTTAAATATAAATACCTTTACATAGATTTACCAACTATATTACGATGTGAAATTAAATCCATAAATACATTCAAAAGCATCTGTGTTCTACCTTAAATCCACTTATTCTTTTTGTAAAATCTTCACTTGGAAGAAACCTGTTTCAAACGAATCCTATGATTCTCTTGTAATAAGAGGAAGTGAAATTCAATCAATAAAAAGTAAAACAGAAAACATTGAAAATAAATAGTGTTTAAATGTGTTATATTTATAATATACATATGTATATATATTATTTTTAGAAAAATACATCAAATATTTGTACTATACAAATATGTACTCGTATTATTAAAATTTCGCCTCAGTTATGTTTAACGGAGTGGAAGTGGGTGGAAGCGGCATTGGCCGACCGCTAATTTTGGGTTCAGCTCGGTGACTATAAAGGTCTATAAGTCGGATGCAGCGACCGGGGCGCGTCCTGTCGACAAGCCAGTCGAGCAGGACGCTGCCTCGGAAATCGAAGCACCCGACGATCACACGGAGACAGACCCAGAAGGTTACTCCACCGATGGCACGCTGAGATGCGACTTCGAGGCGATCCAGACGCCGATATTACAGTGGTGGAGAACTATAAGGATGTCCTTGAGGCTCCTTCAGATAAATCTCCACCACTGTAAAGCAGCATCCGCTGCTCTTATACTCCGCCTCGAAGAGAGCGGAGCAGACGTAACCCTAGTCCAGGAACCTTGGATAGTGGGAGATAAGGTTTGTGGTCTAGGGTCGAAGGAGTACAAGATAATTGTAGCTCAAAATGAAGGTAAAACCCGCACCTGCATTCTTGCCAGAAAGCACCTTAATATCTTTCTGCTCCATAATTATAGCGATAGTGACAACACGGCTGCAAGCCTAGAGCTGTAAGGGACACATCTAAGGCTGATGTCGTCCTACATGGCCCATAAGGAAAACGATCCTCCCAACGACCTTGTTCGCAAACTAGCCAGCGAAAGCGAGAGGTCGGACATAGACCTACTAATAGGTTGCGACACCAGCGTTCACCACACCCAATGGGGGAGCTCGAACACAAATGTAAGGGTTGAGTCACTTTTCAGCTTCATCCTTAACTCAAATCTAATTATTTGTAATCGGGGCAACGACCCCACTTTTATATTTAAAAATCGACAGGAGGTTATTGACCTCACCTTAGTGTCTCACAAACTGTTAGACATAGTCAAGAGTTGGCAAGTCCTTGATGACCACTCTTTCTCTGACCACAGATACATCGAGACCACACTATCCCTCGAGTGTCCGAAACCTAAGGACTATATTAATCCCAGGAAAGCCAACTGGGAAAAATATGACTCAGCCCTGGAGGGCCTACTCCCCTCCAAAGCCTCAACATGCCCGGACACAAAAGACGACCTAGATTGTCTAGTGAACAGGTTCACAGAAGCATGCAACAAAGCCTTCGCGGCAGCATGCCCCTCAAACAAACCTAGGGGGAAAAAGAAACCCCCCTGGTGGGCAAAACAAACAGACATCCTACGTAAAAGCTGCAGGACCCTCTTCAACAGGGCCAAAAGCGAGAACGAGGAGAACCACTGGGCAGACTACAAAATCAGTCTGTCACTATATAAAAAGGAAACAAGGAAAGCAAAAAGGGCCTCTTGACAAAAATTTTGCTCGGAAATTGAGGAAACTTCAGAGGCCAGGGGGGGGTGATCGTTGGTTTTGGCGCATTTCTCTATCCATCGTGTTGGTGGTAGGAAAAATAAAAACAACTTTCACTCAAATCGCTTCACTTGCCTCGATTTATATTCACGGATCAGCTGATCGAGCAGAGGTGCTTACAGCACGGAGTTGCCGGACAGCGTAGGACAGTCATAGGGTTGCCAGATCGGCAAACCAGTTTGAAAGTTGAGCGCCAACCGGAAAATCGCGCGGGCCCCAAATTTTAAATTTTAAATTTCAAATTTCAAATTCGAGTATTTGGCAATTACAAACAGGAAGAATGGAGGAGGAGGAAAAGCGGGTCTTTGAGAGGAGAACTAGCCAGCAGCGTTCCCCACCACAGTGGCAGACGCCACGAGGCATTTGGCCCAGGGAGCAGGCAGTTGAGAAGCCGGCCCAGCTAAGCCTTGGTACCGGAACTCCACTTAAGGCGCCCCTTAGAGTGCTGCCAGCACTGACTGTGTCTGCACCAGCAGAAGTCCCTGTCAATCCCTTTGACTTCAGCAGTGCTTCCACAGACAAAAGCGGTACAGGACCAAAGGCCGACGGAGATCTGCGGGCCATCCTGGCTTCGCTGGTAGAAAAGTCTACGGAATTGTCGAAGATGCTGAGGGACGCCCGTTATCTCAACAAGGAGATGAAAGAGTTGGCGCAGAACGTGGTGAGGATGCAAAAGTCCGCGCTTCACAGCTTCGACGCAAAGTTTCAGAGGAAGGAGAGGGTGGAGCGGCGTGATCAGGAGACGCAGTGCTCCCCTCAACGCGATGCGCCGAAAAGGAAGCTGGACAAGCCGACGAGGAGCTCGCCGAAGAGGAGAAACAATATGAGTGGCCATCCCACGTCGCAGTCCCACGAACAACCGGCAAGGAAGACCGAAACAGCTGCACCTACCGAAGGTGAATGGGAGAAGGTGAAGAGCAGAGCGCACGCCCGGAAGCCAAGGCCCCGTCCGGATGTCATTATCATCGAGCCAAAAGGGGAAATGACTTACGCGGAGATCCTTAACCTCGTCACCCGCAACCAGAGCGAGAAGATGAGGAAGGTCGGCGAGAGTGTGAGCAGAGTGAAGCGCACAGCCAAAGGTGCTCTTCTATTGGAGCTTAAAGACGCCTCGAAGGAGACCGCGCAGCTGCTTCGTGAGGACATAGGCACTGTCCTAGGAGGCAAGGCGGAGGCGCGAGCACTCACCCAGCAGACGAGGCTAGAGATGCTCGACTTGGATGAGATGGCTACCACGGAGGACGTGAGGAAGGCCTTCAGCGAGCAAATGGGGATTACTCTCGATGCGGACGCCATTAAGAGTTTGCGCCCAGGCTTCGGTGGTACCCAGCGGGCTGTTATTTGCCTGCCGGCGACCCTTGCGACGAAGGCGCTATCCGTTGGAAAGGTCAAAGTGGCATGGTCCGTCTGCCGCATACGGGAGCAAAACCTGCCGTTAAAGTGCTTCAGGTGCCTTGAGATCGGCCACGTTGCACTAAATTGCAAAAGCTCTGTGGACAGCAGCGGGTGGTGCTTCCGCTGCGGGTCTGCGGAGCACAAGGTAAGCGACTGCCACAATGAGGCAAAATGCTTCCTTCGCGTCGGAAAGGGCAAGGCCCACACACACGTAGCTGGTAGCCACAGGTGCCCCATGGCACCCAAAGAAAAGGCAAGTCAATACGCTGGACATGGTTAGGTTTTACCAAATAAACCTAAAGCATTGCGAGGCTGCCACAGATCTGCTCTCTCAGTCGGTGCGTGAAATGAGATCGGACGTTGCAATAATTAGCGAACCATACATTTCCCCCGAGGATGGATTCTGGGTCCAAAGCTCCTCAGGAAAAGCAGCAATATGGGCTTGCGGTAAGCCTCCTCTGCGGCCCTCAGTGTGCGCTGAGTTCCGACATTTCGTCAGGGCAAAACTGGGGAACTTATGGATTTACAGCTGCTATCTCCCCCCAAGCTTGAGCCGTCATAGCTTCGCTGCGACGATGGACGAATTGGCCGACGACGCCAGGCACCACAAACCAAATGTGATTGCTGGCGACTTCAATGCTTGGGCCCAGGAGTGGGGCAGTGACATCTCCAGAAGCAGCAGCTCGGACGCCATATACAAGGGATACGCACTGCTTGAGGCCTTCGCTGCGTTGGACGTAGCATTGTTGAATCAGGGGACCGCGAATACCTTCAACAGGGGTGGCTCTGGGTCAGTCATCGACCTTACATTCGCCTCTAGTAGCCTTTCCCCTCTGTCCACCTGGCGCCTGGGGAACCACTATACGGCCAGCGACCACGAGGCAGTGGTGTTCTCGATAGGCGGAGAAGGTGGTTGCAGACTGACCAGGGCAACGCAGACAAGCCGGAGAGCAGCCTACAATCCCGAATCAATGCGGATTCCTAGGTTCTTGGAGGCGCTGAGGCATATGGAGGTCGGAGGCTCAGCTCAACAGATGGTCAACCAGCCTCTGGAGTCCCTACTGCTCGCATGCGATGCCAGTATGAGTCGCAAGAGGCCATTCAAGGGTAAGCAATCGCCGACCTATTGGTGGAACGACGAGATCCAGGAGGCCAGACGCACTTGCCTGTCAGCTAGAAGGCGATATCAACGGGCTCGCAGAAGGAGCGGCACTAGCTGGCCAAGGCTACAGGCGGAGTACTGCGGAGCTAGAAAAGCGCTAAAGAACGCTATCAAGGAGAGCAAGAGGGAGTGCTTCCTGCAGCTTTGCGACTCAGCCGAGAAGGATCCGTGGGGACGTGCCTACAAGACGGTAATGAAGCGAATGCATGGCAGCAACGCGGGGTCGCCGTCTGACCCAGACCAGTTGCGGACGATTGTTGAGGTATTGTTCCCTTCCGGGGCTCACGGTCTTGCCATCAGTGCCGTCGCACACCAGCCTGCATATTCGGTCGAACCTGTCACGGAGGACGAAATCGTCGCCCTGGCCCAAAGCTTAAAGGCCAAGAAGGCTACAGGCCCTGATGGAATCCCCAACCGTGCGGTAAAACTGGCGATGGCATACAACCCGCACGAGTTTGCTAAGGCATTCACGCAGTGCCTGCGGGAAGGTCTATTTCCGCCGCAGTGGAAGTTGCAACACCTGGTGCTATTGCCAAAGCCAGGAAAGCCGCCGGACGATCCCTCCTCGTTTCGACCGATTTGCTTAATCGACTCGCCGGGGAAGACTCTGGAACAGATAATCCGTAGAAGACTGAATAACGCCGTTGAGGATGCTGGGGGACTTTCACCAAACCAATACGGCTTCAGGAGTGGGAGGTCAACGGTGGACGCCAGGTGGCAGGGTAGTCGACATAGCCTCCAAGGCAGTGGAGGGAACTCGATGGAAGGGCGGCAAGAAGGAATACTGCCTGATTGTCACACTAGACATCAGGAACACCTTCAATACGGTGAAGTGGGAGTGCATCCTGGACTCACTTAACCGGCGCGGTGTACCCCAATACCTTCAGGCAATCGTAAGGAGCTACTTCGAGGGGAGACTGCTGGAGTATAATACGGCGGCCGGCGCGCAGACTCACGGCATAACGGCAGGCGTTCCCCAAGGATCAGTGATGGGTCCCCTCTTATGGAACATTGCCTACGATGGAGTCATGAAATTAGCACTTCCAGGCGGATGTCAGCTAACCTGCTACGCAGATGATGTCGCCCTGACGGTGGTATCCAAGCACTTGGACGTCGTCGGAGCAAATTGCGGCACCGCAATCCAGCTGATTGCAGACTGGCTCCGTTCTGCGGGACTAGAGGTAGCCGCTCATAAAACCGAGGCAGTATTGGTGAGCACCCGTTCGACTGTGGAGACCGCTCACATCAGGGTTGGCGACCAGAGACTATCGTCGAAACGAGCCATTCGGTATCTGGGCGTGATGATCGACACCAGGCTCAGTTTCCGTGAACACCTATGCTCCGTCCAGGAGAAAGCGGCAAACACGAGTCGGGCGCTGTTCCGAATACTGCTGAACACCCGTGGCCCGAAGCAGGAGAGGAGGATTCTGCTGACCAGCGTAGTCCGCTCAGCCATGACCTACGCAGCAGACGTATGGGCGGATGGCATTAAAGTTGCCAGCTACGCTAGGACCATATCCGACGACGCTGCCCTAGTACTGGCGGATGTCCTACCTATCGACCTTCTGGTGCTTGAGGAGAGGGCCGTGGCCGAAGCCATCCGGGCCGGCGCGGCAAGGAGAGACGCGCGCAAGCAGGCCCGTGAAGGAAGCCTCAGAGCATGGCAAAGCCGCTGGGACGGCTCTGATAACGGACGGTGGACACACCGCCTGATTCCGGATGTCCGATATTGGATCGGCAGGCGACACGGTGCGGTCAATTTCCATTCCACACAGCTTCTGAGCGGACACGGCTGCTTCAGCCATTACCTTTGGAGGTTCGGCCACGAGGACTCGCCGAACTGCTCGTGGTGTGGCGACGCAACTGAAGACGCTGAGCACATAATTTTTCATCATCATTTCACCGCCGGCGGGCAGCTCACGCCGAACAACTTGATCGAGGTGATTGTGGAAGACCCCATGGTATGGTCGGCCTGGAGCAACTTTGCAGCCGGCGCCATGAAGGAGCTGCGTAGGTGCGAGCGCCGAAGGAACGAGAGTGGCTAGGAGGAACCATGGACCCTGCGAAGCATTGCTGTGCGGCCGTCCCGCAGAGACCCGGAACTTCCTGCCGCTCTCTCCAACTCAATACAGCTCCCTGTCTAGCTATAGTTAAGTCCCAGGCTTATAAAATTTAATAAAATTAAGAGTTAATACAGAATAAAAAAAAAACACACACACACACAACCAGTGCAACAACCCGCCAATGTGCATACTATGCGCTGGCAAGCCAGGAGAGCAGCCAGGAGCCAGGAGCAGCCCACTCGGCCCTCAGCCGCAGCTGCCCTGAGTATAAGAAGGCACTAGCCAAACTGGTTGATGGTTAAGCTCCTGCAGCTCAACCTAAACCACTGCCGAGCTGCTCAGGATCTGTTGGCGCAAACAGTCCTGGAGCAGAAGATCGACATAGCCCTACTCAGCGAGCCGTACGGCAAAAAACACGAAGGAGTCTGGCAGCAAAGCTCAGACGGAGGAGCAGCAATCTGGAGCTGTGGCCCACAACCAGGCCAGCTTACCCACAGAGCATACAGAGTGGGATATGTGAGAGCTAAGCACAGCGGGACTTTTGTCTACAGCTGCTACATAGCACCAAGGTTCACGCAGCAGGAGTATGAGGCGATCATCAGCAACATCGCTAACGACGCACGTGGCAAATCGCCGGTTCTGATAGCGGGCGACTTTAACGCCTGGGCCACGACTTGGGGCGGCGCCAAGAACACACCCCGTGGGACATCGCTCCTGGACGAGTTTGCAAGCCTGAACGTCTGTCTCCTCAACACAGGAACCACACCAACGTTCAGCAAAGCAGGGCGGGAGTCTATTATAGACCTCACCTTTGCAAGCCCAGAGCTCGCACGCCACGCGAAGTGGCAAGTGCGGAGTGCTTACACCCATAGCGACCACTTAGCCGTAATGACGGAAACCTTTGCACCCAGGAACACAACAAGGATACAGCGGGCGCTCCAGGTACAAGGAGGAAAGCCTGAGCAGAGCCGCGCTCCTCTCGGCAGCAGAAAACCTAAGCGCCGCCGGGGATGCTGAAGCATCCGCGCTTGCCGTTTACAGGACCGTCAAAGCGGCCTGTGATGCAGCCATAAAAAAAAGAAAGATCGGAGGAAGCAGACACCGGCCAGTACCGTGGTGGAATTGCCAAGGCCAGGAGGGAGTGCTGCGCAGCTCGGCGTGCCTACCAGCGAGCAAGAGGCTCCGCCCAATTTGGCAGAAATGGCGCGGCATTCAAGGCCAAAAGAAAAGAGCTGAAGGAGGCCATCAGAAGCAGCAAACTCAAATGCTTCAAGGAGCTCTGCGATGCGGCCGATGCGGAACCTTTTGGTGGAGCATACAAACTAGTCATGGGGAGATTAAACAGACAGCCTATGCCCAAGGATCCGGTGCATATGAGAGAGATAGTCGGCACCCTTTTCCCTAGACAACCACCCTTACAAGAGGGAGCTAGGGTAGAAGGAGCTAGCCTGAGGGACACCACCACCATCATCACTGCCAGAGAAGTACTGGAGGCCACGGGTAAGCTGAAGATCGGGAAAGCGGCAGGTCCAGATGGAGTCCCTAATGCAGCACTAAAATGCATAATTAGAGCCCATCCGGAAGCATTCGCCACAATGTACACCCAGTGCCTAGCGGAGCGGACAGTCCCACGAGCATGGAAACGGCAAAGGCTGGTTCTGATACCCAAGCCAGGCAAAGAGCTCAACGTTACATTTACAGGCGAACTCAGTTTTACCAAGAAGACTCAGTGTCAGAGTCAAACTGCTGGAAACTTTGGGTACCATCAGAATTGACACAGTCGGTATTAGAAAATGCACACGCGCCTCCTCATAGCATCGGGAAAACGTTGGGAAAGCTTCGTCGAAATCTTTTTTGGCCAAATATGATAAAAGACGTCAAAGAATTTATTTCGAGATGTGAAGTTTGCAAACAAGTGAAAGCCCCAAACATAACTCTCAAGCCTCCAATGGGAAATCCTGTAGTTTCTGAACGACCATTCCAACGGCTTTATATGGATTTCATAGGACCTTACCCTCGATCAAAGCAGGGAAATATAGGAGTATTTGTTGTTTTAGACCACCTAACAAAGTTTCATTTTTTGAAGCCGTTGAAGAAATTCACTGCAGACCTTATTATAGAATTCTTAAAATCAAATATATTCCATGTATTCGGTATACCTGAAGTTATAGTAACTGATAACGGAAGCCACTTCAAGTCAAATATATTTCAGACATTCATGCAGAAGTATGGGATAAAGCATATGTTTACTGCAATTTACAGTCCACAGGCTAATGCCTCAGAGCGCCTTAATAGATCAATTATATCTGGTATCAGGGCTTATCTAGGGAAAGACCAACGGCTATGGGACGATAAGCTCGGTGAGATTTCCTTCGCCTTGAGATCTTCACATCATGCAGCAATAGGATTTTCACCATATTTTGCGATGTTTGGTAATCATATGATAACGCACGCAGACAACTATGAATTGCTGAGGAGGATAGAAACGCTTAAAGAGGGCGAGAATATTTGGACTCCAGACAAACTGCAAATTGTTAGAAACAAGATCATGGAAAACATCAGTAAGGCATATCAAACCAATAAGGGAACGTACGATTTGCGCACAAGATACGTTACGTTCGAGCTCGGCGAACACGTCTTTAGACGAAACTTTGCCCAAAGTAACAAGATCAAGGCATTTAATGCAAAATTAGCTCCTAAATTCTTGAAGGCAACAGTAGTTCGAAAGTTTGGTAACCACTGTTATGAATTAGAAGAAGATGGTCAACAGATAGGAAAGTTCCATGCCAAAGACCTACAGAAATGCGTAACTTAGAAGATGACCGTTTTCCAGCTTATTTTGAACAAGTAGAACAGCTTAAAAATAACCTGTGGTGTGACGGCCCATATTTGGATTGACTTGTTTGTGTGCACAGTGCTGTAGCTTATCTGCATGCAAGGGAATAAACGGGAATAAAGTGAAAGCTTTTGACGGGAGAGCGAGCTTTGGGTTATCTTAATGGGCTATCTAGCCCTTGTGCTTTAGAATGGGATGAAGAAACAAAATCAAAGCTCAAGCGCTGGATCATTCGATCCATGGAACTAAATTGTGGAAGGTCAGTTTTGTGGTACGGCGAGATAAAAGAAAAGAAAAGAATAAAAGGTTATACACGTGTCTGAAAAAAAGAGAAAAATTGAAATCAATAAATCGTCGATAGTAGGGTGCACATGCCAGGTTGCCCCAGAAATTAAGATCAGTGTGCCGAAAAGCCGACAAATAAGTGAATCTCCAAAGGTAAACCCGGTTTCAAGCCCCAAAAGGGGTCTGAGCTTTGCCAGTCGATCTCGGCTCTTCTCCAGAGTAATTTAATATTGACGAAAGTTATCCAACGGAGGTCAAACTTCTGCCGCACAACGAAAATTTGCGATCAACCTTATTTTTGACCTTGACAGAGGACATACAGTTGCCACTGAAATTCTATGTCGTGGCCTGGATAGGCACAGACACAACCATATCGGATGCCTTCAAGGAAAAATTATTGACACACACACACACACACACACAAACACACACACACAACCAGTCGCAGCTGCCCTGAGTATAAGAAGGCACTAGCAAAACTGGTTGATGGTTAAGCTCCTGCAGCTCAACCTAAACCACTGCCGAGCTGCTCAGGATCTGTTGGCGCAAACAGTCCTGGAGCAGAAGATCGACATAGCGCTACTCAGCGAGCCGTACGGCAAAAAACACGAAGGAGTCTGGCAGCAAAGCTCAGACGGAGGAGCAGCAATCTGGAGCTGTGGCCCACAACCAGGCCAGCTTACCCACAGAGCATCCAGAGTGGGATATGTGAGAGCTAAGCACAGCGGCACTTTTGTCTACAGCTGCTACATAGCACCGAGGTTCACGCAGCAGGAGTATGAGGCGATCATCAGCAACATCGCTAACGACGCACGAGGCAAATCGCCGGTCCTGATAGCGGGCGACTTTAACGCCTGGGCCACGACTTGGGGCAGCGCCAAGAACACACCCCGTGGGACATCGCTCCTGGACGAGTTCGCAAGCCTGAACGTCTGTCTCCTCAACACAGGAACCACACCAACGTTCAGCAAAGCAGGGCGGGAGTCTATTATAGACCTCACCTTTGCAAGCCCAGAGCTCGCACGCCACGCGAAGTGGCAAGTGCTGAGTGCTTACACCCATAGTGACCACTTAGCCGTAATGACGGAAACCTTTGCACCCAGGAACACAACAAGGATACAGCGGGCGCTCCAGGCCGGGTACAAGGAGGAAAGCCTGAGCAGAGCCGCGCTCCTCTCGGCAGCAGAAAACCTAAGCGCCGCCGGGGATGCTGAAGCATCCGCGCTTGCCGTTTACAGGACCGTCAAAGCGGCCTGTGATGCAGCCATGAAAAAAAGAAAGATCGGAGGAAGCAGGCACCGGCCAGTACCGTGGTGGAATGAGCACATTGCCAAGGCCAGGAGGGAGTGCTGCGCAGCTCGGCGTGCCTACCAGCGAGCAAGAGGCTCCGCCCAATTTGGCAGAAATGGCGCGGCATTCAAGGCCAAAAGAAAAGAGCTGAAGGAGGCCATCAGAAGCAGCAAACTCAAATGCTTCAAGGAGCTCTGCGATGCGGCCGATGCGGAACCTTTTGGTGGAGCATACAAACTAGTCATGGGGAGATTAAACAGACAGCCTATGCCCAAGGATCCGGTGCATATGAGAAAGATAGTCGGCACCCTATTCCCTGGACAACCACCCCTACAAGAGGAAGCTAGGCTAGAAGGAGCTGGCCTGAGGGACACCACCACCATCATCACTGCCAGAGAAGTACTGGAGGCCACGGGTAAGCTGAAGATCGGGAAAGCGGCAGGTCCAGATGGAGTCCCTAATGCAGCACTAAAATGCATAATTAGAGCCCATCCGGAAGCATTCGCCACAATGTACACCCAGTGCCTAGCGGAGCGGACAGTCCCACGAGCATGGAAACGGCAAAGGCTGGTTCTGATACCCAAGCCAGGCAAAGAGCTCAACGACCCATCGTCATACCGGCCGCTGTGCATGCTGGATACCATGGGCAAGATTTTCGAGAGGATGGTATGTAACCGACTGGAGGCGGAACTGGCTGAGCGTCGCGGACTTTCCGACCTCCAATTCGGGTTCCGCAAGCAGAGGAGCACCACTGACGCCATCGAGATGGTGACAAAACTTGCCAGGGAAGCCATGGCAGGAACGCGATGGGCTGGAGGCGACAAAAAGTACTGCCTAGTATGTACACTAGACGTACGAAACGCCTTCAACTCTGCCAGCTGGAAGAGCATCCTAGAGGCCCTGACCAGGAGGGGTATATCTGAGCAAATCACACGGACTCTGCGAAGCTATTTCACGGACCGCGTCCTGATCTACGACACGGAAGAAGGAGCAGAACATCACCAAATCACCGGAGGCGTCCCACAGGGCTCGGTCCTAGGGCCGATACTGTGGAACGTGATGTATGACGATATCCTGCGGCTTACATTACCGGAAGGGTGCACCCTGGTGGGCTTCGCCGACGACATAGCACTGGTGACAGTGTCGAAACACGTAAGAGACGTAGAGGAGAAAACCAACGTAGCAGTCGGGATGATAGTGGCCTGGCTCGCAGCCAACGGGCTAGCATTGGCGGAGAAGAAGACGGAGGCTGTGCTAATGAGCAGCAGAAAAAAGGTCGAGCAGGCATGCGTGAGAGTCGGTAGCACGATCATCAGGACCAAGCCTGCGCTAAAGTACCTAGGGGTAATGATGGACCAGAGGCTAAACTTCAAGGCCCACCTGGAATACGCCAGCGCAAAAGCGACTGCAGCTACGGCGGCCATAAGCAGGATGATGGCCAATACAGGGGGACCACGGCAGCGTAGCAGGCAGCTCATCGCTGGGGTGGTCACCTCCATAATCTTATATGGATCAGCAGTGTGGGCACCAGCAATGATGGTTTCCACATACAGCAGAGACTGCAGAAGCGCATACCGACGCTGTGCCCTGAGGGTTACATGCTGCTTCCGGACGGTGTCTGAAGACGCCGCACTTATTGTGGCAGGCATGGTCCCACTGGATCTCCTGGCAGCTGAGCGGCAGAGCGGAGTGGAGGTAGCCAGCGAGCGGCGAGAGCGCACTATAGCCCAGTGGCAACGGCGCTGGGACCAAGCGGCAAAAGGGAGGTGGACCAGACGTCTCCTTCCCCAGCTTAGCCCATGGCTGCGAAGAAGGCACGGCCAAATGGACCATTATTTGGGCCAACTGCTGACGGGGCATGGCTGCTTCAAGCAGTACCTGCATCGCTTTAGGCATGCTGACGACCCGTATTGCAGCTGCTGCGGGCCTGGAGTCGACGAGGATGCAGAGCACGTCTTCTTTGTATGCCCCCGCTTCTCGCAAGAACGAACGAGGCTAGGGGAGACGCTTGCAGAAGTGAGTGTGGACACCCTCACCGACCAGATGCTAGCCGATGAGCAATCTTGGAACGCGGTCGCCTACATGGCAGCAAGCGTGATCAAGGAGCTGCGCAGGCTGGAGCGAAGCCGGACAAACTAAGCCAGAAGGATGACCCCACAGCCCGCACCGCGAGGTAATGCCTAGCGGCAGTCCCGCGGGAGCGGACCCACCCCCCCCCCCCCCCCCCCCAACCCCTTCCCAGCCATAATTGTTATTTTATAAATATAAATTGTTTTCCCAATAAAAAAAAAAAAAAAAAAAAAAAAAAAAAAAAAAAAACACACACACAACCAGTGCAACAACATGCCAATGTGCATACTATGCGCTGGCAAGCCAGGAGACGTCCGCTCAGCAGCCCACTCGGCCCTCAGCCGCAGCTGCCCTGAGTATAAGAAGGCACTAGCCAAACTGGTTGATGGTTAAGCTCCTGCAGCTCAACCTAAACCACTGCCGAGCTGCTCAGGATCTGTTGACGCAAACAGTCCTGGAGCAGAAAATCGACATAGCGCTACTCAGCGAGCCGTACGGCAAAAAACACGAAGGAGTCTGGCAGCAAAGCTCAGACGGAGGACCAGCAATCTGGAGCTGTGGCCCACAACCAGGCCAGCTTACCCACAGAGCATCCAGAGTGGGATATGTGAGAGCTAAGCACAGCGGGACTTTTGTCTACAGCTGCTACATAGCACCAAGGTTCACGCAGCAGGAGTATGAGGCGATCATCAGCAACATCGCTAACGACGCACGTGGCAAATCGCCGGTCCTGATAGCGGGCGACTTTAACGCCTGGGCCACGACTTGGGGCAGCGCCAAGAACACACCCCGTGGGACATCGCTCCTGGACGAGTTTGCAAGCCTGAACGTCTGTCTCCTCAACACAGGAACCACACCAACGTTCAGCAAAGCAGGGCGGGAGTCTATTATAGACCTCACCTTTGCAAGCCCAGAGCTCGCACGCCACGCGAAGTGGCAAGTGCGGAGTGCTTACACCCATAGCGACCACTTAGCCGTAATGACGGAAACCTTTGCACCCAGGAACACAACAAGGATACAGCGGGCGCTCCAGGTACAAGGAGGAAAGCCTGAGCAGAGCCGCGCTCCTCTCGGCAGCAGAAAACCTAAGCGCCGCCGGGGATGCTGAAGCATCATACATACTGCCTAGTATGTACACTAGACGTACGAAACGCCTTCAACTCTGCCAGCTGGAAGAGCATCCTAGAGGCCCTGACCAGGAGGGGTATATCTGAACAAATCACACGGACTCTGCGAAGCTATTTTACGGACCGCGTCCTGATCTACGTCACGGAAAAAGGAGCAGAACATCACCAAATCACCGGAGGCGTCCCACAGGGCTCGGTCCTAGGGCCGATACTGTGGAACGTGATGTATGACGATATCCTGCGGCTTACATTACCGGAAGGGTGCACCCTGGTGGGCTTCGCCGACGACATAGCACTGGTGACAGTGTCGAAACACGTAAGAGACGCAGAGGAGAAAACCAACGTAGCAGTCGGGATGATAGTGGCCTGGCTCGCAGCCAACGGGCTAGCATTGGCGGAGAAGAAGACGGAGGCTGTGCTAATGAGCAGCAGGAAAAAGGTCGAGCAGGCATGCGTGAGAGTCGGTAGCACGATCATCAGGACCAAGCCTGCGCTAAAGTACCTAGGGGTAATGATGGACCAGAGGCTGAACTTCAAGGCCCACCTGGAATACGCCAGTGCAAAAGCGACTGCAGCAACGGCGGCCATAAGCAGGATGATGGCCAATACAGGGGGACCACGGCAGCGTAGCAGGCAGCTCATCGCTGGGATGGTCACCTCTATAATCTTATATAGATCAGCAGTGTGGGCACGAGCAATGATGGTTTCCACATACAGCAGAGACTGCAGAAGCGCATACCGACGCTGTGCCCTGAGGGTTACATGCTGCTTCCGGACGGTGTCTGAAGACGCCGCACTTGTTGTGGCAGGCATGGTCCCGCTGGATCTCCTGGCAGCTGAGCGGCAGAGCGGAGTGGAGGTAGCCAGCGAGCGGCGAGAGCGCACCATAGCCCAGTGGCAACGGCGCTGGGACCAAGCGGCAAAAGGGAGGTGGACCAGACGTCTCCTTCCCCAGCTTAGCCCATGGCTGCGAAGAAGGCACGGCCAAATGGACCATTATTTGGGCCAACTACTGACGGGGCATGGCTGCTTCAAGCAGTACCTGCATCGCTTTAGGCATGCTGACGACCCGTATTGCAGCTGCTGCGGGCCTGGAGTCGACGAGGATGCAGAGCACGTCTTCTTTGTATGCCCCCGCTTCTCGCAAGAACGAACGAGGCTAGGGGAGACGCTTGCAGAAGTGAATGTGGACACCCTCACCGACCAGATGCTAGCCGATGAGCAATCATGGAACGCGGTCGCCGACATGGCAGCAAGCGTGATCAAGGAGCTGCGCAGGCTGGAGCGAAGCCGGACAAACTAAGCCAGAAAGATGACCCCACAGCCCGCACCACGAAGTAATGCCTAGCGGCAGTCCCGCGGGAGCGGAACCACCCCCCCGCCCCCCCTCCCCCCCTGTAACTTTAGATAAATAAGATGTTATGAAGATTTGAGGTGATGCTGAGGATGGTTGTTAGTTGGAGTGGAGTTAAAATATGAAAATATACTGAAGATTGGTCAACATGAAATTGGAGTAGAATAACTATACAGGGGTATTGGGAAGGGGGAACATATAGGGGTTTAAGGGTTAACACAAGAAATAGGCGAGCAGAGTTAACATGGTAGGGTGGGTAAACGCGGAGATTACAAGACCTAACTCCGTGCGACGATGCATATGGCACTATTGATTTGATTTGTATAACACCTAACGGCCAGGTTAGCACCAGAATCTCTTGTATGTGTTTAGCTGGAACAACTGAAAGATCCCCCCCATCCGACGAGCCCTAGCCGAAAGATCCCACACAGTGCTAACCATAACATCTATGCAAGTTGTCTAGTTTGTGGAATGCGTCTCAAAAGCTACCACACCAGAACACCGGGGCACATTACAAGACAGAGTGAAGAAGGCAACGACTGCACTCTACACATGCAAAAAAGCTATTGGGCTAAGATGGGGTATGAACCCAAGCATAGTCCAATGGATATATCTAGCTATAGTTAGACCAATACTACTCTACGGAGTTACGGTGTGGTGGCCGGCCCTATCAAATAGGGCGATCACCAAGACACTGGGCGAACTGCCGCCCTATGCATCAGCGGAGCTCTTCGCACCACCCCAAATGATGCGCTAAATGCCATCCTATGCCTACAGAGCTTTGACCTCGCAGGATACGAACGGGCAGAAGCAGCAGCAATACGTCTAAGAGACTCAAATCAATGGGTGACACATAGGTCACTCAGCCATATTAAATAATAGCAATACCGTCCCCTCAAAAACGAACTACCAAGTTCTAAGAGAGTACACAGGGAATAGTACAGGGAGTAACTTCAACACAATCATCCCTCACAGAGACGAATGGCTCGAGGGTGGATCAAAGCTGGACGACTGAGTCGGACGGGGGAATCTACTCTGAACAGCTAAACATAAGGCACTCCTTCAGGCTCCCAGATCACTGCAGCGTCCTTCAAGCCAAGCAATCAGGGAGGCTCTAGACTGCTTACAAGCGGTTGCCGTTACGGCAACCAAGCTAAACATTTATAGCGATAGCCAGGCTGCGATCAAATCGCTAAGTGCGATTTCCTCGAACTCGGCCACCATGGCAGACTGCCGCAAATCTCTGCTCGAGATGGCTCAGTAATTTGCTATTAGCCTGATTTGGGTCCCGGGACACCGGGACATCGAGGGCAACTGTACAGCGGACGAGCTGGCCAGATCTGGCACTACAATCCCCCTTCTCCAAGACAAGGAGGATATCTGTATGCCAATGGCCACCTGTAAGCTCATTATAAGGGAGCAATACAAGCGACTAAAAAACGATATGTGGCAAACAGTGCCACGATGTCGCATAACTCGGCAAACATGGCCGACCATGGCCAAGAAGCGCACCTCCGAGCTCTGCAAGCTGGGCAGGAAAAGGTGCAGCGTAGTCATACGTTCCCTCACGGGACACTGGCTAATAGGCACCCACGCTAACAGGCTGGGACTGCCCCACATAATGATTTTTGCCGTAGCTGCAGAGACGAGGAAGAGGAGGAGACAGAACACCTGTTCTGCTCCTGCCCAGCTCTCAGCAGAAGAAGGCTACAGCACTTGGGCTCAGCCTTTCTACACGACATTTCAGAGGTGTCCAAATTATATCCCAGGAAGATAGCGAACTTTGTGAGAGCATCAGGATGGGATAATTGCTGACAGGAAGTCTCACAACGCAGGAAGGGATGATCCTATGCGGTACCACAACGGGCCGAAACCGGCCTAAGTGTGATGGGCTCTGAACGAGCCCGGCAGCCGCCTCAACCTAACCTATGTTTACCGCAACATGTTTAACTCATCATCATCTTCGTCCCGAAGTAGTTTCTGGAGTCGAGATCTTTTACCGTGGTTCTGATTATCTACCAAATCGAAGATGCTGTCATCATCCAGGAAAATGTATGATGGACTATCATTATTAGGCGTTGCATTCCTTGGGTCATCTTCGTCATCATCTCACTTAACCAGTTGAAGTTGTCGAGATTGCTCTCGAGATAGGTTTGGGTCATAATCCGAAAAATCAGGGATAAGTCTACGGAGTTCAGCTGACAGACCAGATAAATGGGTGTTTCCGGTTGGGAATCGTTAAAAATTATTTCAAGGTTGATTATTCATCCATGGTTGTTAAATGATTACTGGTTTCTGTAATAGCTTTTAGCTGTGAGTAGCTATTATATAGGCACATAGCTATGAGACAGTGTTAGGTACACAAAGGCAATGGGACTATAGGGACTATGGGACAGTGTTAGGTACACAAATGAGGAATATAAATTATAGAGAAAGTATAAAGGTTCAAGAGCGTCGAGACCGTTCTTCAGGAAACACTTAAAAAATAACTTTAAACTATCACATCACATTCATTTAAAAGGGATAACCCACCTGTTCAAACATGAACATATTATCGTCAATACAATGCCACTTTCGGCCCATTGCAGAATGTTTAAATATAAATAGATTATTGTACACATAAACTCATGTAACAACACCGATCTCTAAAGAAATAACATAAAGTAGACAAGTTATGACTGCACTGGTGTAAACAGAGATCTGTAACCCATTAATACGACAACAAAACACAAGTGGAGAAAACACTTAACAAATGCGGTCCTAAAATAAAACTAATGTAAGCATGTACTCAAATAGACACCCTCAGTAAAGTGTATCCTCTGCGTAGGTCTAACGATAATTATAGACTACCAAATTGTACCTCCTACCTCATTGTCAAATCACATATAAGGCTCTTATTTTAAGAATAAAATTCAGTTTGAATTTACAACTCAACTCGCAAATGTCTAGACTTTTCTTTTAAGGTCTTAACACCACCTGTTTGAGGGTTGTTTGAATCGAAACATGGAACCAAGCGTAACAACAGGTCCATTGTCAGTAAGAGGGAGGAGAGAGAATATAAATGAGCGAAGGATCAATATCGATTTGAGAGGATTTTATATGAGTGAGAGAGAGGATTGAGATCGAAGCTAGTTTACATTATCCCCGATAGGGGGCGCCACCAAGTAGTAAGGATAAGGGGCGGCCGTATATTTACTATAAGTAGCATTAATTAATTTGTATGTCTTCCTATTATAATTTTATTCTTTGTGTGCTCATATACATATATAGCTCAATTAATTATGTGATCTCTTACCATTAAACCCTCTATACGGACATCTAGAAAACCAGAAATGTAAATATTAGAAACTTAAGGCATTTTTTTCCCAATTCAATGTTAATAAAATATCCTAAAAGTATTTATTTAACATGATCAGTTGATAACAAAAATTTTTTTCACAATTCAATGTTAATAAAATATCCCATCAGTATTTATTTAATATGATCAGGTAATAACATAGCAACATGATGCACACTTACAATCAACATGAGGAAGCAGCATGCTGCGAATTTGGTAATGCAGTGCACTGGATTACACTGCAGTGTAAAATTTGAGCGTCCCTTATCATTTTTGGCGGGTTGGCCAATGAACGCTTGAGTTCTTACTAGTGTTCCTTATTAATTATTATTTAGTTTTAACACAAGCTTTGTTTAGCGTCGAAGTCAGAGATCAAGATGCCAGACCGCTAATAATAGTCGCCGGTGTTGCCGCACCAGCGAACGACTCACAGTACTCCCCCTAGAAAAGTTACAAGTCTTTAGTTAGTTAGTATTTTCTTCTTATATGTCCGTAATGGGACATTTGATAGCTGATCGTCAGAAAAACTGGTCTCGGGATTCGCCATAAATTCTGGCTTAAGCCTGTTGACTAAAAAAGCCGTTTTTTTTTCATTAATGCGGATGGTAAAGACCCGGTCTGATGACTTGGATGCAATTATGTATGGTCCTGTGTACGGCGGCTCCAAGGGTTTTTTTACAGCATCAGTCCGAACAAAAACATGAGAACAATTGTGAATATCCTTAAGCAGGAAGAGTTTGGGCTTGATGTGATGCGAAGCTGGAGTTGGCTTCACCACCTGCATTCTTCTCCTGAACTGGCCTGCAAAATCGAGTGGTTCCGACGGCCCATCCACTTCGGAAAAGTATTCGTTGGGAAGATGTAACGTACACCCATATAGCATCTCGGCTGCTGATGCCTTAATGTCCTCCTTAAGGCACGTCCGGAGGCCCAGCATGAAGGTTGGAAGCAGCTTGATCCATGGTACATCCGGCTGGCACATCAAGGAGGCTTTCATGGACCTGTGCCAACGCTCGATCATGCCATTTCACTGGGGGTGGTATGGCGTGTGAATGTGCTCGCTTCCCAGCATATTCGCTAGAGACTTAAAGAGTGCAGCTTCGAATTGTGTTCCTTAATCAGTTGTTATAGTTAATGGGTACCCGAAACGAAATATCCAGCGCGACCATATTGCTTCACATGTGTTCTCTGCAGTCATATCCTTCAACTGCACTGCCTCCGGCCAGCGGTAAAAACGGTCAATCATTGTCAGACAATATCTGTATCCGTCAACCAAGGGCATCACAACGATGTCTAGATGTATGTGATCAAACCTTCCATCGGGGAGGGTGATCTTTTCCGGAATCAAAGCGTTGTGCTCTTGGATTTTGGCTCGTTGGCACGGAAGGCAATTCCTCGACCACTCCAGAACGTTTTTACGCATTGACGGCCAAACGTACTTTCGAGAGATTTGCTTGAGAGTTGACCTGCCACTTGGGTGAGACAGTCCGTGTACGTTTGAAAATACATGGAATCGCAAAGATTGAGGAATATATGGTCGAGCCGTTCCCGTTGCCATATCGCAATAGATGATGGAACTGGAATTGTTTTTGGTTTAATGACGTGTCTCCATTTAAGATGTCGGGCAATTCGATGTCCGTTGCCTGAGCAGTTTCAATAGCTCTAGTATCCAGAGTCGTCGGCATGGTGAGGGCGTTAATCCTGGAGAGGGCATCGGCAACTACGTTGTCAGTGCCACTCACGTGCCCGATTGCAGTGGAGTGTTGGGATATGAACCCCAGCTGCCGGAGCTGTCTCTCCGACGCTTTCTCTGGCTTCTGGTTGAAGGCATATATCAGTGGCTTGTGATCAGTTTTGATCACAAAGATGCTAGCCTCCAACATGTGCTTGAAGTACTTTATAGCCTCGAAAATCGACAACAGCTCTCTATCGTTTGTGCTGTACCTTTTTTCTGTGGCACTGAGTTTTTTAGAGAGCAATGTAGTGCCCTTGTTGTAAGGAAAAAAATTGTTTGCATCAACGCCATCTATTGGGTGCGCTTCGTCACCGTGGGCTGCCCATATTATTTCTTTTGGCTGACGTTTTAATCGGCCTCTTCCTCCCACTGTCATTTTGACAAATCCAAAAGAAAAAGGGAAGAAAGATTGGATGAGGCCTTGATTTCCGGGAGAAGCAGCTCGCTCTCTCCTCGTGGTATCCGAACAGTACGGACGTACTTATCCAGCTCTCAAAAAAAAAAAAAAAATTTAATAAAAGTTAAAAATCAAATAAAAGTTCTCGGGAGATCAGCACGATCCGCCGGCCTTTCGACAGCAAGACCCCATCCACCCAGAAGAGAAACCAATCCCCGATCCACTGTGCAGAGGATGGTGCGAATTTTCCGACGATCGCCCCAAAGCGGGCCACCGTAGAGTTGGGAAGCTCCCCCCAACGCCCCAACGCCCTCCACCAAAGCGGTCCACCGTAGAGTTGGGAAGCTCCACCTAAAGCCCCAACGCCATCCACCACAGCGAGCCCTTCAGCAGTTCCCGAGCTTCAGCGCCGACAGAGGGCGGCCCCTCAGCCGTTTCCGAGCTTTAGCGCCGGCCGCAGCAAGCTCTTCGCCGCCCCAACGCGAGCCGTCGCGACCGAGAGTGGGCCATACAGCCACCGGGCCAAGAGCCCTAAACAAAAAGTGCCAAGTGATCTTCCTTGCTAATGACAAGGAATAACCAGACTCGTCCAAGGAAAAAGAGACCCTGACCCGAATTTTTTTTGCCACCGTGCTTCGCCCTAACCTAAAAGTCAGATCATGACATGTGCAGGTTAAATGTATTAAATAAACCCCAACGGAACGGGCAGAAATCGTATGAACCTCTTTGTGGCCCATTGTGCATTTACTCCCAAAGAACATATGTGCGCTTGTTAGGCCGTTGACCCCTTTGTGCCCGTGAAACGAAACCAGCTGCTTGGAGCTTTTTCCGTGCGCCCACACCTTGGTCTATGTATCAAGACCTACCCCAACGAACATGAATAAACGAATAAATATTGAATAAAGAATAATATATAGAAGTTAAATATGGAATAATTTGATTTATGAACTATATATGCCCAAAAAAAGTCCCTAAACAAAAAGGAAAAGAAAAGAAGATCAAGATAATCTGGTGTTAGCCGTGGTCATGCGTGTCCATGTGTGTGTGCTCTCTCTCTAAAACTTACAGGTATTCCCCTCGCCGAAAGATCTTTTGGACGTGGCCGGAACATGAACGTACGTAAGTGAACGAACTCCCAGTTATCGTTTATAAACTTTTAACATAAAGAGACAAAAAAACCATACATGAGCCCGGTCGGCCGTATTCTTTGATTTTTCCCTAAATTATTATAAATTATTATTCCTATATTTTTAATTCTCGTATTGCACTAGCTTATACTCTACCCTTAAATATATATCATTTTCTTTCTACCCATGTATTTAGCTTTAGGCCCTATCGTTAAAAATAAATATTGTTAATGATTTGGAAATGATTTGTTAGAAGATTTTTGTTTAGGAGCCATGCAGGGATCGATGAGGGAGAGTGGAGTATGACCCCAGGCGAGAAAAGGGATCATCCATAAGCCATATTTTCTCCGGAATTAGAATGATCAAGGTTGGGAGGGCCATGGCTGTTGCATCCAACACCAGCACAGCTACCCGTCGGTTCGGATATGCATGGCGGAAGCCAACTTTCCTTTCCCCTTAATTCCTTTGTCCCTTCTAATTCCCCCAGCCTCCTCATCCTCCTTCCCCAACCCCCTGACACTAGTCATACGGTCATACGCAGGGTAATGCATAAGGTAATAAGATAGGGTAATAAGATAAGGCATCGACGCGAGCACGTAAAGGAAAGGACCAGTATAGGAACCCCCCCATACTACCGACCATACAGCCGGAGCCAGCGCGTGCACCAGTCCTGCCCGATACACCCCCGACCAGCTCGAGTGGCACCGCCACACACAACAATCGTTGTATGTGATATGCTACATTTATCTTATTTTGGCGCCCAACGTGGGGCCCGATCCGGCTTGCCCCATTTAAAGAAATACCTTGGTCAAAAGTAACACCTGACTTTTATCCGTGCTAGACCGTTTTTTTTTTGTTGTTTTTTTTGCTCGTCTTTCCTCTGCAACTTATCCAGTGGATACTGTGGATCCGTGTAAGCTCATCATGGCCTACAGGGCCTAGTATCGTGCAGGGTATATTGGCGTGCAGTAGGTCCGATACACTGGAAGTGTTATAACTTATATTGGGTATAACTCCGTGGGTCGAGCTTAGCCTATCAACTAGTTGAAGATTGTTATAGGAGCTAAGCGAAAACACTACTGCAGGAAAGGAGAGCGCATTCCAAATCGTTTAGGATGCAATTCTACGGAGATTGCCCCTAATTAATTTGGTTTTGGCTGTCCCGAGGAACCCCTGAGAAGATTACTGAGGTTGCAAGCCTCGGTACACCTAGGTGACTTCGGACTCCCATACTACCTGATGTTTAGTGGAACTAATCCACCACCTTCCTCAGCCCAAATACTTCTGATCTGACCTTTTAGATTTCGCTGGATGAGGGATTATTTATCCTGCCACGGACCTAACTTGTGAGAAATTCTCTTTAACAGTCGGCAAAGAGGGCCTGGGATCAGAGAGTGGGTCAGAGCCAGGTCAGACTTCCTCGTCGAAAGGAGAGCGGGTTCGAAGTCGAAGTTCGACGAGAAGAGAGGCTACAAATAGATGTCATTGGACACCATTGGATGGTGTTCATTTTCTAAAGTGGCAGCGGGGTTTTTAAATATTAAAAAAAAAAGAGAGAGAAACCTTTTAAATTAAATAACGACAAGGAAATATATCTCAGGCAGTGAGGCGTTGTATAGTGATACCCTTGCAATACACCCTTTCGACGGGGCACCCGTTTGGGTTGGAAAGGCTCGTCTTCCACGACAACCAGCTGCAGGTCATAGAAATTGGCCGGAGCTTTGGGACGTCGCCTTGGAGCAATTCGGCGAGCCAGAGAGGAGAGGCCAGCTAGTGCCCGGCAGACGGCAGCCGCGTCGGTTTGTTTCATCGCTCCGCGTATGCGTCCATACCCCGCGCGTAGGGGAGGAGGCAGAGAGGAAAAAGTGTTCGGCAGTTAGTGGCTGATCGAAGTTGAAATTGTCACAGAGATCTAGCCTGGTCCAAAAGAAACAAAAAAAATAGCAAGAATAAGACAAACAAAAAATAACGTAACACAGTCATATGCTCTAAGCATTTTTACCCGGGTTATTTCATTGTCCCTCTTCATTTAGGCTTTTTTATCTCTCTATCCCTTTCCCTTTTTCTCCACCTAACTTTGCCGCTGAGGGCGAGCCCCCACATACCGGTGCTCGATAAGCGCCGGTGATCCGCAAAGAGGAATGCGAGACTGAGCGCAGAGGAATGCGGAAGGGGCGTGAGGGCGGGAAGAAGAGAGCCACTCGGTCGTCGTCTCACTTTTTTTTTGGTGTGTGCGAATTGTGTGTGTTCTCTTTTTTTTAACTTTTCAGAAACCCAAGTCGGAAGCGCTTCGTCGATGGAGGTTCCTGTAAGTGGTTTTGATTAAACAAATAAATTATCTTCCATTTTTTTTGTGTGGCGAATGCTCTGAAGGTTCGTCACGGGAGCACACCCAATTAGTGGTATGAAAAGAGAGGGCATCGGAAAGTCGTAGATAATTGCTCTCCTCTTGATTCTTTTCCCTACGTCTCTCGCGTATTACACCTTCCCTTTTGATGGATCGATGTGCCAGCGAATGCTCAGATTAAAATTTCTTACATTTCTTTTGTTTTCATTCCTATTCAAATTATCTGTTCTCAAACATATCTTATCTAAGCTTCTTACTTATTTACATTACTTCACTCTATTTTATTTAAAATTAAGTCGTAGCCAATACTCGGGGAAGGGAGAAACTAATGAATAAACTTAATTACAAGGGATCAAGAATTTTAGTCATAAGCAATGAATAAATGTTTATAATGTGTGAGTAGAAGCAATAGTGTTTGATCTCCTGCAGCAAGCCCCTGTAGGTCCCCCATAATATAAGGGGTCTTGTAGCAAATCATGTGTTATCGGCCACAACAAGACCAAGGTAGGGTGGGCGAACATCACTCCTCATGAACAGCTGAGGAATTCTTGTCGTTGTCCGTTCACCAGTGCAGTCATTGTCTTTCGTTTTAGGTGTTGTGCTTTCCGTCCGGTTTCAAATGGCTTAGTGACACGCATTAAATGTAAAATAATAATAGGGTAGGCCTCAGCTTAGGAGCAAAATACATAAGAACACCACACTAGTGGCCGACGAGCCAGTAGCCGGAAAATTGACAGCGTGCCGCTCCAAGCTGAGAGGACCATCTCGCCTACATCGTGGTTGCACGTTACAGTAGGTTACCCCATTCCTGTCCCTTCCCTACCCGAAAACAATGCAATCCGCTTTACTCTATTCTTAGCCAAAAGCGATTGCATGGCTCCTAAACTGTTTTGATATCTATATCTATATCTATTGACTTTGACTTTTTTTTGTATTATTTTTTTTGTTGCATTTGCTATATATATATATCTAATATATTCATACTTGGTGGTGCCCAAACCGAAATGGTGGTGTCTCGTAGTACGGAGAATTTAACCCTCTCAGAAGACACGGGGAAACATTGCCAAATTTGCTCCGAAGTAATCGTTTACCAGGTACAGCTATTGTCGGCCAGTTGTGGGCACACCTTTCACAGAGTGTGCTTCACCGCTAAAAGTGGTAACAAACGGAAGTGTCCCACTTGTCAGCAAGACCTGAACATCACATCGGCCTCAGCTGAGAATCTTAGTCCCATTGGTCCGTCTACGTCTAGAGCACGAATGCCATCTGTTACTCAGTCCCTTCAGACTAGAAGTCAAAGCAAAAGAGTTGAAGCGTTAAGCCCTCTTGAGATGGCTAACTCAGAGAATGCCAACAGGTCTCCAATCTCCGTCGACCCTCAACAGAGTCAGGCCACTATGGCGGAAACTATACAGCAGTCCATAGTGGACGCGATTAGAGTAGCTATGGTAGAGCAAATCCGAATTTTGGCGACCAGCATGGCTGATCAAACTAACCGGCTAGCTCGAGCCATTTCCGATGGACTTCAAAGTACGGCTTCTGTACCCTCCCCGAACATAAATGCAGCTCGGATGCCACCGGTAGCAGAACTAGAACAGCAAACGATCGAGAAAGTTTTTCGGCTGTCCACTAGTGAACAGGTACCAGTGCCGGGGATTAATCAATCGGGAAATAGTTCGTCACCCTCGAATTTGGGGCAAACCCGTAATGTTGGCTCAGGAGTTTCCACAGGTTCCTCCGCTTCATCCCTTCGGGCAGATCGTGTTAGCCAGATAATGTCTAATTGGAAGCTGCGGTTTACGGGAAAGGCTGGTATGTCGATTGAGGATTTCATTTACCGTATTGAAGCACTTACAAAGCAAACTTTGGACGGTAACTTTGAAATAACAGCTCGATAACCTCGATAACCAGTAACCTCTTTGATGGAGGCGCCAGCGAGTGGTTTTGGCGGTATCATAAAAGTGTCCCTGAAGTCTGTTGGGAAGATCTATGCCTAGCCTTGCGTGGCCAATTTAAAGACGATAGAACGGATAGGAATATCAGAACAGAGATCGAATTAAGGAAACAGCGACCAAACGAATCCTTTGATGATTTTTATGGCGTAATTGCCGCATTGGCAGATAAACTGTCTGAGCCCATGTCTGAGGCAGCCTTGGTTGAGACACTGCGAGCAAACCTTTTGGCTGATATACAGCATATAATATTGTATGAGTCGGCTGCGACTGTGAAATCCTTACGTCACCTTGTCCGAACGCGAGAAATATTCATGCAATCCGTAGCTAAAACCAAGCCTCCCCTGGCGGCCCCCCGAACTTTACCACGCCGCCAAGTCAATGCTATATTAGACGAATCTATTACCCCAGATAGTGAAGAAGTAGGTGAAGAAGAAGATCTGGAAGTATCAGCAGTAGAGTTCGTCTGTTGGAATTGCGGTGGCAAAGGCCATCGATACCAAGAGTGTATGGCCGAACGTAGGGTATTTTGCTATGGTTGTGGCAGGGCCGATACTTATAAGCCTAGTTGCAGAAAGTGCAACTCCCACTCGGCAAAAAACTCGTTGTCGCGTGCACCACCGAAAAGTGCACGCAAACAACTGGTCAACCAAGCGACCAATACCGAGTGAACAATTCTTCTCCTTCCACTGACCTTATTATACCAGATGTGTCAAACAGCGTATACGCTGACCACCTTGCTAGCCCTCCAAATCGATCCCAGCGCCGAAGAAGCGATTTTAAGAAACAATGCAAACTTGAGAAAAGACTGCTCTTAGCTTCTGTAGTTGGAAAACCAAATGATTTACGACCCCATGCTCAGATTATGCTTTTTGGTAAACCAGTCATAGGACTAATGGATACTGGAGCTTCAGTTACCTGCATAGGGGAAAGTTGCGCGTCCGACGTTATTCGGAATAAAGTCAAATATAAGCCGCTGTCCCTAAATGTTAGAACTGCCGACGGAAAGAGCCAAAGTATAGTCGGCAAAATTTCAGCAAAAGTCACGTATAGAGGGGAATCCAAGGAACTTTGTTTTTATATTGTACCTTCCTTGACGGGTAGATTACTATTTAGGAATCGATTTTTGGACGGCTTTTGAACTTTTACCGTTGCACTTGATGACACAAAATGTACGTATTGAAACCTTAGAAGACCCCACAATGAGAGCGCTTCGGCCTTCACAGCAAGTATTACTACAGGAGGTAATAACTCTCTTCCCATCTTACTCAAAGCAAGGTCTAGGAAAGACCTCTGTAATCACTCACACGATAGAGGTAGCCGACGCAAAGCCCATTAAACAACGCCATTATGCGGTGTCACCGGCAACGGAGAAGCTAATGTACGAGGAATTAGACCGAATGCTTAAGCTTGGGGTTATACAAGAATCGGTTAGTTCGTGGTCTTCGCCCGTAGTGCTGGTTAAAAAGCCTGGCAAGGTTAGATTGTGTATCGATTGTAGGAAAGTAAACTCGGTCACGGTAAAGGATGCATATCCCATGCCCCTTATAGACGGAATCCTGAGTAGACTACCGAAAGCAGAGTTCAACACAAGCATCGATCTAAAGGACGCGTTTTGGCAAATTCCTCTCGATCAAAAATCTCGTGATGAGACAGCGTTTACCGTGCCTGGCCGTCCCTTATATGAGTTTGTCGTCATGCCATTCGGCTTAACCAACGCACCTTGTACCTTGTCGCGACTTATGGATAAAATCATACCAGCCCATCTACGGAATGAAATATTCATATATCTTGACGACCTCTTAATTATATCCGATAATTTTGAGCACCATCTGGAGGTGTTGTCCCTGGTCGCATCCCAACTTTCCAAGGCCAATCTTACTATAAATGTGGAAAAAAGCTAATTTTGCCGGAAAGAGGTTAAATATTTAGGCCACGTGATTGGTTGTGGAAATATTCGCACTGATCCTGACAAAATAGCCGCCGTTAAGGACTTTCCAGCTCCCCAGTCGATCAAACAAGTTCGTCGATTTCTTGGAATGACAGGCTGGTACCACAAGTTCATCCACAATTATGCAGCTATTAGTTCACCCATATCAGATACTCTGAAATCTAAGGGCAAGTTTATTTGGACTGACGAGGCTCAGCTTGCTTTCGAGTCATTAAAGTCTCAAATGTGTTCCGCGCCAGTTCTACATAGCCCAAATTTCTCCATACCATTCTCAATACACTGTGACGCCAGTCATACAGGCGTAGGGGCAGTTCTAATGCAGGAAAACAACGAGGGCGCAGACGTACCAATTGCTTTTATGTCGAAAAAGCTTAACAAATGCCAGAAGCAATACACTGTAACTGAAAAAGAGTGTTACGCTGCGGTTTTAGCAGTAACAAAGTTCAGGGCATACGTTGAGGGCCAAGAATTCACAATCATTACAGATCATGCCTCCTTAAAGTGGCTAATGTCGCATGCTGATCTTAGCTCCCGATTGGCTCGCTGGTCCTTACAGTTGCAGGGATTTGAATTTAAAATCTTACACCGAAAAGGGAGTGATAGCATAGTCCACGATGCCTTGTCCCGTACGCACTCAGAAGACTTGTCCTTCTTGGCGATTGATAGCATGTTGGTCGACCCTGATTCTCCTGAGTTCAAATCACCAGAATATCAGTCAATTAAAGAGAAGATTAGGTTGAACAGTTCCCGATTGCCTGATCTAAAAATCAAAGATGAACGCGTCTTTCGGCGTGCCGAACATGCCGATGGAACCAAGATCACAGACGATTCCTGCTGGAAACTTTGGATACCCCCATCCCTTGTAAAACTCGTCCTCAAAGCTGCCCATGAGGATCCCTTGTGTGCCCACAGTGGGATAAATAAAACCCTTGAAAGACTCAGGCGATCTTATTATTGGCCAAACTTAGTGGTGGATGTCAAAGAACTCATAAATAATTGCCATATCTGTAAAACCACGAAGCATCCAAATCAACCCTTAAAGCCACCAATGGGAAATACGGGATTACCTTCTCGATTCTTTCAAAAATTATTTGTAGACTTTTTAGGACCTTATCCGAGAAGCAAGTCAGGAAATATTGGCATCTTTGTCGTCTTAGACCATCTGTCAAAATTTACATTTTTGAAGCCGGTACGAAAATTTACAGCAGATTCCATAAAACGCTTCCTGGAAGAAGATCTCTTTCACTGTTTCGGGGTCCCCGAAACCATCGTAAGCGATAATGGGGTCCAATTTAAATCTCACACTTTTAACTCCTTGCTTGACAAATATAATATCTCTCATGTCTATACTGCCTTTTATTCTCCTCAAGCCAATGCTTCGGAGAGAGTAAATAGATCCGTTCTGGCGGCCATCAAAAGTTATGTTGACCTGGATCAACGTAATTGGGATGAGAAATTAAGCAGCATTTGCTGTGCATTTCGGTCTAGTCATCATTTAGCCATAAGCACTACCTCGTATCGGCTTGCTTTTGGACAGCATATGGTAACCGATGCCAGTAGCTATAAACTGATGCGTAACCTAGACATGTTAGAAGATCGCGGTGTCCAATTTTCGCGAGAAGATTCCTTCGACATAATTCGCAGCAAAGCAAAAGGCTCTATACAGGCCCAGCACTTCCGAAATGCCAGATTCTATAACTTACGAACGAGACAAATTTCCTATAGGGATGGACAAGAAGTATATAGACGTAACTTTCAGCAAAGCAATTTCGCTAAGGGCTTTAGCGCAAAGTTAGCACCAACCTTTATAAAGTCCCGAGTGCGCAGGAAGCTAGGAAACTGCTATTACGAACTTGAAGATCTTCAAGGCCGCCTTGTAGGCAAATTTCATACCAAGGATATAAAACCTTGACCTGAATTGTTACAAGCGCGGATCCCACTTTGGGTGTCCCACCCCAAGCGTGATTTAAGTGGGGGGGATTATGTAGTGCGCTTGTTGTAAGGAAAAAAATTGTTTGCATCAACGTCTTAATTTTCCCTAAAATTATGCTACCCGAATTGGCTAAGCCTTCTTTTGGGTTAAAGAAAGCTAAGCTTTTAACACGCCATCTATTGGGTGCGCTTCGTCACCGTGGGCTGCCCATATTATTTCTTTTGGCTGACGTTTTAATCGGCCTCTTCCTCCCACTTTCATTTTGACAAATCCAAAAGAAAAAGGGAAGAAAGATTGGATGAGGCCTTGATTTCCGGGAGAAGCAGCTCTCTCTCTCCTCGTGGTATCCGAACAGTACGGACGTACTTATCCAGCTCTCAAAAAAAAAAAAAATTTAATAAAAGTTAAAAATTAAATAAATGTTCTCGGGAGATTAGCACGATCCGCCGGCCTTTCGACAGCAAGAACCCATCCACCCAGAAGAGAAACCAATCCTCGATCCACTGTGCAGAGGATGGTGCGAATTTTCCGACGATCACCCCAAAGCGGGCCACCGTAGAGTTGGGAAGCTCCCCCCAACGCCCCAACGCCCTCCACCAAAGCGGTCCACCGTAGAGTTGGGAAGCTCCACCTAAAGCCCCAACGCCATCCACCACAGCGAGCCCTTCAGCAGTTCCCGAGCTTCAGCGCCGACAGAGGGCGGCCCCTCAGCCGTTTCCGAGCTTTAGCGCCGGCCGCAGCAAGCTCTTCGCCGCCCCAACGCGAGCCGTCGCGACCGAGAGTGGGCCATCCAGCCACCGGGCCAAGAGCCCTAAACAAAAAGTGCCAAGTGATCTTCCTTGCTAATGACAAGGAATAACCAGACTCGTCCAAGGAAAAAGAGACCCTGACCCGAATTTTTTTTGCCACCGTGCTTCGCCCTAACCTAAAAGTCAGATCATGACATGTGCAGGTTAAATGTATTAAATAAACCCCAACGGAACGGGCAGAACTCGTATGAACCTCTTTGTGGCCCATTGTGCATTTACTCCCAAAGAACATATGTGCGCTTGTTAGGCCGTTGACCCCTCTGTGCCCGTGAAACGAAACCAGCTGCTTGGAGCTTTTTCCGTGCGCCCACACCTTGGTCTATGTATCAAGACCTATCCCAACGAACATGAATAAACGAATAAATATTGAATAAAGAATAATATATAGAAGTTAAATATGGAATAATTTGATTTATGAACTATATATGCCCAAAAAAAGTCCCTAAACAAAAAGGAAAAGAAAAGAAGATCAAGATAATCTGGTGTTAGCCGTGGTCATGCGTGTCCATGTGTGTGTGCTCTCTCTCTAAAACTTACAGGTATTCCCCTCGCCGAAAGATCTTTTGGACGTGGCCGGAACATGAACGTAAGTAAGTGAACGAACTCCCAGTTATCGTTTATAAACTTTTAACATAAAGAGACAAAAAAACCATACATGAGCCCGGTCGGCCGTATTCTTTGATTTTTCCCTAAATTATTATAAACTATTATTCCTATATTTTTAATTCTCGTATTGCCCTAGCTTATACTCTACCCTTAAATATATATAATTTTCTTTCTACCCATGTATTTAGCTTTAGGCCCTATCGTTAAAAATAAATATTGTTAATGATTTGGAAATGATTTGTTAGAAGATTTTTGTTTAGGAGCCATGCAGGGATCGATGAGGGAGAGTGGAGTATGACCCCAGGCGAGAAAAGGGATCATCCATAAGCCATATTTTCTCCGGAATTAGAATGATCAAGGTTGGGAGGGCCATGGCTGTTGCATCCAACACCAGCACAGCTACCCGTCGGTTCGGATATGCATGGCGGAAGCCAACTTCCCTTTCCCCTTAATTCCTTTGTCCCTTCTAATTCCCCCAGCCTCCTCATCCTCCTTCCCCAACCCCCTGACACTAGTCATACGGTCATACGCAGGGTAATGCATAAGGTAATAAGATAGGGTAATAAGATAAGGCATCGACGCGAGCACGTTAAGGAAAGGACCAGTATAGGAACCCCCCCATACTACCGACCATACAGCCGGAGCCAGCGCGTGCACCAGTTCTGCCCGATACACCCCCGACCAGCTCGAGTGGCACCGCCACACACAACAATCGTTGTATGTGATATGCTACATTTATCTTATTTTGGCGCCCAACGTGGGGCCCGATCCGGCTTGCCCCATTTAAAGAAATACCTTGGTCAAAAGTAACACCTGACTTTTATCCGTGCTAGACCGTTTTTTTTTTGTTGTTTTTTTTGCTCGTCTTTCCTCTGCAACTTATCCAGTGGATACTGTGGATCCGTGTAAGCTCATCATGGCCTACAGGGCCTAGTATCGTGCAGGGTATATTGGCGTGCAGTAGGTCCGATACACTGGAAGTGTTATAACTTATATTGGGTATAACTCCGTGGGTCGAGCTTAGCCTATCAACTAGTTGAAGATTGTTATAGGAGCTAAGCGAAAACACTACTGCAGGAAAGGAGAGCGCATTCCAAATCGTTTAGGATGCAATTCTACGGAGATTGCCCCTAATTAATTTGGTTTTGGCTGTCCCGAGGAACCCCTGAGAAGATTACTGAGGTTGCAAGCCTCGGTAAACTTAGGTGACTTCGGACTCCCATACTACCTGATGATTAGTGGAACTAATCCACCCCCTTCCTCAGCCCAAATACTTCTGATCTGACCTTTTAGATTTCGCTGGATGAGGGATGATTTATCCTGCCACGGACCTAACTTGTGAGAAATTCTCTTTAACAGTCGGCAAAGAGGGCCTGGGATCAGAGAGTGGGTCAGAGCCAGGTCAGACTTCCTCGTCGAAAGGAGAGCGGGTTCGAAGTCGAAGTTCGACGAGAAGAGAGGCTACAAATAGATGTCATTGGACACCATTGGATGGTGTTCATTTTCTAAAGTGGCAGCGGGGTTTTTAAATATTCAAAAAAAAAGAGAGAGAAACCTTTTAAATTTGATAACGACAAGGAAATATATTTCAGGCAGTGAGGCGTTGTATAGTGATACCCTTGCAATACACCCTTTCGACGGGGCACCCGTTTGGGTTGGAAATTGGGGGAGGCTCGTCTTCCACGACAACCAGCTGCAGGTCATAGAAATTGGCCGGAGCTTTGGGACGTCGCCTTGGAGCAATTCGGCGAGCCAGAGAGGAGAAGCCAGCTAGTGCCCGGCAGACGGCAGCCGCGTCGGTTTGTTTCATCGCTCCGCGTATGCGTCCATACCCCGCGCGTAGGGGAGGAGGCAGAGAGGAAAAAGTGTTCGGCAGTTAGTGGCTGATCGAAGTTGAAATTGTCACAGAGATCTAGCCTGGTCCAAAAGAAACAAAAAAAATAGCAAGAATAAGACAAACAAAAAATAACGTAACACAGTCATATGCTCTAAGCATTTTTACCCGGGTTATTTCATTGTCCCTCTTCATTTAGGCTTTTTTATCTCTCTATCCCTTTCCCTTTTTCTCCACCTAACTTTGCCGCTGAGGGCGAGCCCCCACATACCGGTGCTCGATAAGCGCCGGTGATCCGCAAAGAGGAATGCGAGACTGAGCGCAGAGGAATGCGGAAGGGGCGTGAGGGCGGGAAGAAGAGAGCCACTCGGTCGTCGTCTCACTTTTTTTTTGGTGTGTGCGAATTGTGTGTGTTCTCTTTTTTTTAACTTTTCAGAAACCCAAGTCGGAAGCGCTTCGTCGATGGAGGTTCCTGTAAGTGGTTTTGATTAAACAAATAAATTATCTTCCATTTTTTTTGTGTGGCGAATGCTCTGAAGGTTCGTCACGGGAGCACACCCAATTAGTGGGATGAAAAGAGAGGGCATCGGAAAGTCGTAGATAATTGCTCTCCTCTTGATTCTTTTCCCTACGTCTCTCGCGTATTACACCTTCCCTTTTGATGGATCGATGTGCCAGCGAATGCTCAGATTAAAATTTCTTACATTTCTTTTGTTTTCATTCCTATTCAAATTATCTGTTCTCAAACATATCTTATCTAAGCTTCTTACTTATTTACATTACTTCACTCTATTTTATTTAAAATTAAGTCGTAGCCAATACTCGGGGAAGGGAGAAACTAATGAATAAACTTAATTACAAGGGATCAAGAATTTTAGTCATAAGCAATGAATAAATGTTTATAATGTGTGAGTAGAAGCAATAGTGTTTGATCTCCTGCAGCAAGCCCCTGTAGGTCCCCCATAATATAAGGGGTCTTGTAGCAAATCATGTGTTATCGGCCACAACAAGACCAAGGTAGGGTGGGCGAACATCACTCCTCATGAACAGCTGAGGAATTCTTGTCGTTGTCCGTTCACCAGTGCAGTCATTGTCTTTCGTTTTAGGTGTTGTGCTTTCCGTCCGGTTTCAAATGGCTTAGTGACACGCATTAAATGTAAAATAATAATAGGGTAGGCCTCAGCTTAGGAGCAAAATACATAAGAACACCACACTAGTGGCCGACGAGCCAGTAGCCGGAAAATTGACAGCGTGCCGCGATTAGAGTAGCTATGGTAGAGTAAACCCGAATTTTGGCGACCAGCATGGCTGATCAAACTAACCGGCTAGTTCGAGCCATTTCCGATGGACTTCAAAGTACGGCTTCTGTACCCTCCCCGAACATAAATGCAGCTCGGATGCCACCGGTAGCAGAACTAGAACAGTAAACGATCGAGCAAGTTTTTCGGCTGTCCACTAGTGAACAGGTACCAGTGACGGGGATTAATCAATCGGGAAATAGTTCGTCACCCTCGAATTTGGGGCAAACCCGTAATGTTGGCTCAGGAGTTTCCACAGGTTCCTCCGCTTCATCCCTTCGGGCAGATCGTGTTAGCCAGATAATGTCTAATTGGAAACTGCGGTTTACGGGAAAGGCTGGTATGTCGATTGAGGATTTCATTTACCGTATTGAAGCACTTACAAAGCAAACTTTGGACGGTAACTTTGAAATAACAGCTCGATACGCCAGTAACCTCTTTGATGGAGGCGCCAGCGAGTGGTTTTGGCGGTATCATAAAAGTGTCCCTGAAGTCTGTTGGGAAGATCTATGCCTAGCCTTGCGTGGCCAATTTAAAGACGATAGAACGGATAGGAATATCAGAACAGAGATCGAATTAAGGAAACAGCGACCAAACGAATCCTTTGATGATTTTTATGGCGTAATTGCCGCATTGGCAGATAAACTGTCTGAGCCCATGTCTGAGGCAGCCTTGGTTGAGACACTGCGAGCAAACCTTTTGGCTGATATACAGCATATAATATTGTATGAGTCGGCTGCGACTGTGAAATCCTTACGTCACCTTGTCCGAACGCGAGAAATATTCATGCAATCCGTAGCTAAAACCAAGCCTCCCCTGGCGGCCCCCCGAACTTTACCACGCCGCCAAGTCAATGCTATATTAGACGAATCTATTACCCCAGATAGTGAAGAAGTAGGTGAAGAAGAAGATCTGGAAGTATCAGCAGTAGAGTTCGTCTGTTGGAATTGCGGTGGCAAAGGCCATCGATACCAAGAGTGTATGGCCGAACGTAGGGTATTTTGCTATGGTTGTGGCAGGGCCGATACTTATAAGCCTAGTTGCAGAAAGTGCAACTCCCACTCGGCAAAAAACTCGTTGTCGCGTGCACCGCCGAAAAGTGCACGCAAACAACTGGTCAACCAAGCGACCAATACCGAGTGAACAATTCTTCTCCTTCCACTGACCTTATTATACCAGATGTGTCAAACAGCGTATACGCTGACCACCTTGCTAGCCCTCCAAATCGATCCCAGCGCCGAAGAAGCGATTTTAAGAAACAATGCAAACTTGAGAAAAGACTGCTTTTAGCTTCTGTAGTTGGAAAACCAAATGATTTACGACCCCATGCTCAGATTATGCTTTTTGGTAAACCAGTCATAGGACTAATGGATACTGGAGCTTCAGTTACCTGCATAGGGGAAAGTTGCGCGTCCGACGTTATTCGGAATAAAGTCAAATATAAGCCGCTGTCCCTAAATGTTAGAACTGCCGACGGAAAGAGCCAAAGTATAGTCGGCAAAATTTCAGCAAAAGTCACGTATAGAGGGGAATCCAAGGAACTTTGTTTTTATATTGTACCTTCCTTGACGGGTAGATTACTATTTAGGAATCGATTTTTGGACGGCTTTTGAACTTTTACCGTTGCACTTGATGACACAAAATGTACGTATTGAAACCTTAGAAGACCCCACAATGAGAGCGCTTCGGCCTTCACAGCAAGTATTAATACAGGAGGTAATAACTCTCTTCCCATCTTACTCAAAGCAAGGTCTAGGAAAGACCTCTGTAATCACTCACACGATAGAGGTAGCCGACGCAAAGCCCATTAAACAACGCCATTATGCGGTGTCACCGGCAACGGAGAAGCTAATGTACGAGGAATTAGACCGAATGCTTAAGCTTGGGGTTATACAAGAATCGGTTAGTTCGTGGTCTTCGCCCGTAGTGCTGATTAAAAAGCCTGGCAAGGTTAGATTGTGTATCGATTGTAGGAAAGTAAACTCGGTCACGGTAAAGGATGCATATCCCATGCCCCTTATAGACGGAATCCTGAGTAGACTACCGAAAGCAGAGTTCATCACAAGCATCGATCTAAAGGACGCGTTTTGGCAAATTCCTCTCGATCAAAAATCTCGTGATGAGACAGCGTTTACCGTGCCTGGCCGTCCCTTATATGAGTTTGTCGTCATGCCATTCGGCTTAACCAACGCACCTTGTACCTTGTCGCGACTTATGGATAAAATCATACCAGCCCATCTACGGAATGAAATATTCATATATCTTGACGACCTCTTAATTATATCCGATAATTTTGAGCACCATCTGGAGGTGTTGTCCCTGGTCGCATCCCAACTTTCCAAGGCCAATCTTACTATAAATGTGGAAAAAGCTAATTTTGCCGGAAAGAGGTTAAATAATTAGGCCACGTGATTGGTTGTGGAAATATTTGCACTGATCCTGACAAAATAGCCGCCGTTAAGGACTTTCCAGCTCCCCAGTCGATCAAACAAGTTCGTCGATTTCTTGGAATGACAGGCTGGTACCACAAGTTCATCCACAATTATGCAGCTATTAGTTCACCCATATCAGATACTCTGAAATCTAAGGGCAAGTTTATTTGGACTGACGAGGCTCAGCTTGCTTTCGAGTCATTAAAGTCTCAAATGTGTTCCGCGCCAGTTCTACATAGCCCAAATTTCTCCATACCATTCTCAATACACTGTGACGCCAGTCATACAGGCGTAGGGGCAGTTCTAATGCAGGAAAACAACGAGGGCGCAGACGTACCAATTGCTTTTATGTCGAAAAAGCTTAACAAATGCCAGAAGCAATACACTGTAACTGAAAAAGAGTGTTACGCTGCGGTTTTAGCCGTAAAAAAGTTCAGGGCATACGTTGAGGGCCAAGAATTCACAATCATTACAGATCATGCCTCCTTAAAGTGGCTAATGTCGCATGCTGATCTTAGCTCCCGATTGGCTCGCTGGTCCTTACAGTTGCAGGGATTTGAATTTAAAATCTTACACCGAAAAGGGAGTGATAGCATAGTCCCCGATGCCTTGTCCCGTACGCACTCAGAAGACTTGTCCTTCTTGGCGATTGATAGCATGTTGGTCGACCCTGATTCTCCTGAGTTCAAATCACCAGAATATCAGTCAATTAAAGAGAAGATTAGGTTGAACAGTTCCCGATTGCCTGATCTAAAAATCAAAGATGAACGCGTCTTTCGGCGTGCGGAACATGCCGATGGAACCAGGATCACAGACGATTCCTGCTGGAAACTTTGGATACCCCCATCCCTTGTAAAACCCGTCCTCAAAGCTGCCCATGAGGATCCCTTGTGTGCCCACAGTGGGATAAATAAAACCCTTGAAAGACTCAGGCGATCTTATTATTGGCCAAACTTAGTGGTGGATGTCAAAGAACTCATAAATAATTGCCATATCTGTAAAACCACGAAGCATCCAAATCAACCCTTAAAGCCACCAATGGGAAATACGGGATTACCTTCTCGATTCTTTCAAAAATTATTTGTAGACTTTTTAGGACCTTATCCGAGAAGCAAGTCAGGAAATATTGGCATCTTTGTCGTCTTAGACCATCTGTCAAAATTTACATTTTTGAAGCCGGTACGAAAATTTACAGCAGATTCCATAAAACGCTTCCTGGAAGAAGATCTCTTTCACTGTTTCGGGGTCCCCGAAACCATCGTAAGCGATAATGGGGTCCAATTTAAATCTCACACTTTTAACTCCTTGCTTGACAAATATAATATCTCTCATGTCTATACTGCCTTTTATTCTCCTCAAGCCAATGCTTCGGAGAGAGTAAATAGATCCGTTCTGGCGGCCATCAAAAGTTATGTTGACCCGGATCAACGTAATTGGGATGAGAAATTAAGCAGCATTTGCTGTGCATTTCGGTCTAGTCATCATTTAGCCATAAGCACTACCCCGTATCGGCTTGCTTTTGGACAGCATATGGTAACCGATGCCAGTAGCTATAAACTGATGCGTAACCTAGACATGTTAGAAGATCGCGGTGTCCAATTTTCGCGAGAAGATTCCTTCGACATAATTCGCAGCAAAGCAAAAGGCTCTATACAGGCCCAGCACTTCCGAAATGCCAGATTCTATAACTTACGAACGAGACAAATTTCCTATAGGGATGGACAAGAAGTATATAGACGTAACTTTCAGCAAAGCAATTTCGCTAAGGGCTTTAGCGCAAAGTTAGCACCAACCTTTATAAAGTCCCGAGTGCGCAGGAAGCTAGGAAACTGCTATTACGAACTTGAAGATCTTCAAGGCCGCCTTGTAGGCAAATTTCATACCAAGGATATAAAACCTTGACCTGAATTGTTACAAGCGCGGATCCCACTTTGGGTGTCCCACCCCAAGCGTGATTTAAGTGGGGGGGATTATGTAGTGCGCTTGTTGTAAGGAAAAAAATTGTTTGCATCAACGTCTTAATTTTCCCTAAAATTATGCTACCCGAATTGGCTAAGCCTTCTTTTGGGTTAAAGAAAGCTAAGCTTTTAACACGCCATCTATTGGGTGCGCTTCGTCACCGTGGGCTGCCCATATTATTTCTTTTGGCTGACGTTTTAATCGGCCTCTTCCTCCCACTTTCATTTTGACAAATCCAAAAGAAAAAGGGAAGAAAGATTGGATGAGGCCTTGATTTCCGGGAGAAGCAGCTCTCTCTCTCCTCGTGGTATCCGAACAGTACGGACGTACTTATCCAGCTCTCAAAAAAAAAAAAAAATTTAATAAAAGTTAAAAATTAAATAAATGTTCTCGGGAGATTAGCACGATCCGCCGGCCTTTCGACAGCAAGAACCCATCCACCCAGAAGAGAAACCAATCCTCGATCCACTGTGCAGAGGATGGTGCGAATTTTCCGACGATCACCCCAAAGCGGGCCACCGTAGAGTTGGGAAGCTCCCCCCAACGCCCCAACGCCCTCCACCAAAGCGGTCCACCGTAGAGTTGGGAAGCTCCACCTAAAGCCCCAACGCCATCCACCACAGCGAGCCCTTCAGCAGTTCCCGAGCTTCAGCGCCGACAGAGGGCGGCCCCTCAGCCGTTTCCGAGCTTTAGCGCCGGCCGCAGCAAGCTCTTCGCCGCCCCAACGCGAGCCGTCGCGACCGAGAGTGGGCCATCCAGCCACCGGGCCAAGAGCCCTAAACAAAAAGTGCCAAGTGATCTTCCTTGCTAATGACAAGGAATAACCAGACTCGTCCAAGGAAAAAGAGACCCTGACCCGAATTTTTTTTGCCACCGTGCTTCGCCCTAACCTAAAAGTCAGATCATGACATGTGCAGGTTAAATGTATTAAATAAACCCCAACGGAACGGGCAGAACTCGTATGAACCTCTTTGTGGCCCATTGTGCATTTACTCCCAAAGAACATATGTGCGCTTGTTAGGCCGTTGACCCCTTTGTGCCCGTGAAACGAAACCAGCTGCTTGGAGCTTTTTCCGTGCGCCCACACCTTGGTCTATGTATCAAGACCTACCCCAACGAACATGAATAAACGAATAAATATTGAATAAAGAATAATATATAGAAGTTAAATATGGAATAATTTGATTTATGAACTATATATGCCCAAAAAAAGTCCCTAAACAAAAAGGAAAAGAAAAGAAGATCAAGATAATCTGGTGTTAGCCGTGGTCATGCGTGTCCATGTGTGTGTGCTCTCTCTCTAAAACTTACAGGTATTCCCCTCGCCGAAAGATCTTTTGGACGTGGCCGGAACATGAACGTACGTAAGTGAACGAACTCCCAGTTATCGTTTATAAACTTTTAACATAAAGAGACAAAAAAACCATACATGAGCCCGGTCGGCCGTATTCTTTGATTTTTCCCTAAATTATTATAAATTATTATTCCTAGTGCCCTAGCTTATACTCTACCCTTAAATATATATAATTTTCTTTCTACCCATGTATTTAGCTTTAGGCCCTATCGTTAAAAATAAATATTGTTAATGATTTGGAAATGATTTGTTAGAAGATTTTTGTTTAGGAGCCATGCAGGGATCGATGAGGGAGAGTGGAGTATGACCCCAGGCGAGAAAAGGGATCATCCATAAGCCATATTTTCTCCGGAATTAGAATGATCAAGGTTGGGAGGGCCATGGCTGTTGCATCCAACACCAGCACAGCTACCCGTCGGTTCGGATATGCATGGCGGAAGCCAACTTTCCTTTCCCCTTAATTCCTTTGTCCCTTCTAATTCCCCCAGCCTCCTCATCCTCCTTCCCCAACCCCCTGACACTAGTCATACGGTCATACGCAGGGTAATGCATAAGGTAATAAGATAGGGTAATAAGATAAGGCATCGACGCGAGCACGTAAAGGAAAGGACCAGTATAGGAACCCCCCCATACTACCGACCATACAGCCGGAGCCAGCGCGTGCACCAGTCCTGCCCGATACACCCCCGACCAGCTCGAGTGGCACCGCCACACACAACAATCGTTGTATGTGATATGCTACAATTCCCTTTCGTGTTCTGTTCAAGCACAACACCAATGGCAGTATCGGAAGCGTCACACGTGAGACTTAGTTCTGCATCAAGACTGGGGTGAGCGAGGGTTGCGGCGTTAGCTATACTATTCTTGCATTTTTCAAATGCTTTAATCGCGCTTGGCGTCCACTGCACTGGACGTTTGTCGATTTTCTTCATGTTACGTGTCAAGTCGTTGAGTGGCGCCTGTATTTTTGATGCATGCGGAATGCAGCGGCGGTAATAGTTAACTATACCAAGAAAAGGACCTAATTCGCAAATCGTTTGTGGCTGAGTGTACTCAGTAATTGACTTCACTCGGTCCTCTGGAGGCTTAATTCCGTTGCCGTTGACTGTGTAACTCAGGAATTTCACTTGAGGTTATGCGAAACAGCACTTCTTCTCGTTGACGCAAATCTTAAGCGCTTTTAAGACTTGCAACACATTATCCACGTGTTGTCTGTGATCCCCCATTGAGTTGGACATTATGAGAATGTCATCAATGTAGCAAAACACGTATTCCACCGCTTGAAAAATCTGATCCATGAAACGCTGGAACGTTTGTATCGCATTTTTAAGTCCAAATGGCATTTTTACAAATTCAATTAGCCCAAACGGTGTGCATACTGCTGTCTTTTCGATGTCCTCTTCGGCCATCGGTATTTGATAGTATGCTCGTTCAAGGTCTAGTGTAGTGAAAACGCTTTTGCCATCGCCGAGGACCCGTGCGATGCTGTCCTTCATGCCCTCAGCACTTTCCACGCTATCTTTTGCCACCTCCAGCAGAAGGTTGCCGTTAATGGTGCGGCGTACCTTGGAGACACAGCTTCCCAGGTCCGAAAGCTGGTTGTCGTCTCGTCTGGTGACCATTGCCAGCACCTCCCTGTACGACTTCCCGGAGGCCTGAACTATGACCGCGTCTGCCTTGGGCGAGTAGGTGGGGTTCCCGGCTCCACCAATGGACCTTCTACCACGGATGGCTGGCTAAGTCTACGCCACGGTTCAGTTTGCGCCGCGGCATCTTTCCTCTAGACGGTCGTTGTCTGAGGCTCCTTGTCTGCGCTCCGAGTGCTCTGTGGGCATTTCGGGCACAGGCCTTGGGCGTCGGAGCCTTCCTGCAAGGCGCTTCTACCCGCTGCAGCTTCCTGGCTCGATTTGATTATGTTCGAGTGCAGCTACTTCATGCGCACGAACAATGCTCTGGTGGCCATGTTGATGTGGCGTGTATTTTTGTCCATCATCCTGGTTTGAACCTCGTCAAGGATTTTCCCCAGCTCCGAGAGGTTCTCGAGGCAGGTAGCCTCCTGGTGGGCCTTGCTCTTCTTGGGCGGCGTTAGCCTCTGTGAACTTCCCGGGCTGGCTGGGTCCCGAACCCTCTTGGGGGTCTCCCTAGAGTCGTGGTCCCGACTCTGGCCCGCTGCTGCTGGAGTTGGCTCGGGTGCCGGCGATCGGTGAGTATGCTACCCTTCCTGGAGGCCTGCTTTTCCTCCTCCTCCATTCCTATCGTTAAGAATTGACATTTCGAGCTTGAATCTCCGTTGGCGCGCAATCACAACACTCTCCAACACTCTGGCAGCCCTAAGTCGTTTAGGGATGTCTGGCATCACCGTCCATGTGGCAACTCTGCGCGATCACCTCTCTGGCTGCGCGATCAGCTGCTATATGTGAAGTTCCGGACGAGACGAAGGAAAGAAGAAAGTGGAGTGAAAATTCCTTCCTTTTTTCCTCCACCAACAATGTGGAAAGTGGAAGGCGCCAATACGAGGGTTCACCCCTTCCCTCTTCTGCCTGTAGCGCACCGATTGTGCCCCTGCAACAGAGCGGGTGTCGGTGGGGCCTGTAATTATACGCAGTAAGCACCGGCGCGTCGGCAACCTGCTCTCAACAACTTTTCTTTCGTATCACAAGCGCAGCACGGATGCCACAATCGGAAAACCTGGAGCCCGTGATACAAAACAACTGCGCTTGAAAACGCTCAACACAGAGTTGTCGAGGATGCAGTTATCGGTGTGTCGGTCATTGTCTTGATGCGTTTTATCGATATTTGGCGAAGAAAAATCCTGCGAGATTACAGATATGCTTGTGCCGTTAGTGGGACGTTGTTTCTTGATGTAAATAAGCAAATGGAACTGTGCTAGGAAGTCAGCGCCAATAATTGCGGTTTGTACATCAGCGATGACAAATGACCATTTAAACGAACGGTCCAGGCCCAGGTCGAGTTCGAGGTCCTGATTTCCAAAGGTTCGAATGGTAGTCTGGCTTGCGGCATACAAATCCAGTTTGTTTTCGCTTAGTTTACGTTGAGCCATAGTGCAAGGTATAACTGACTCCACCAATTCGGAATCGATGAGAAAAGTCCGACTCGTTTTTTATACCCGATACTCAAAATGAGTATTGGGGTATATTAAATTTGTGGTAAAAGTGGATGTGTGTAACGTCCAGAAGGAATCGTTTCCGACCCCATAAAGTATATATATTCTTGATCAGCATCAATAGCCGAGTCGATTGAGCCCTGTCTGTCTGTCCGTTTGTCCGTCCGTCCGTCCGTCCGTCCCCTTCAGCGCCTAGTGCTCAAAGACTATAAGATCTAGAGCAACGATGTTTTGGATCCAGACTTCTGTGATATGTCACTGCTACAAAAATATTTCAAAACTTCGCCCCGCCCACTTCCGCCCCCACAAAGGACGAAAATCTGTGGCATCCACATTTTTAAAGATACGATAAAACCAAAAACGCAGAATCGTAGAGAATGACTATATGTTCTAGAGTGTAAAATTTCAACCAGATCGTATAATTATTATAGCCAGAATCAAGAAAACAATTTCATTCTTTCTCGCTCTGTCTCTCTCTAACACACAGGTTTCATGGTCGGCTTTGCCAATTGCAAAATATGAGTTCAAGGATCTCAGAACCTATAAGAGCCAGAGCAACCAAATTTGGTATCCACACTCCTGTGATATCGGACCTTGACCGTTTCGTGTCCAAATTTCGCCACACCCCCTTCCGCCCCCGCAAAGGACGAAAATCTGGGACATCCACAAATCTCAGAGACTATTAAGGCTAGAGTAACCGAATTTGGTATCAACACTTCTGTTAGATCTCACTATAAAACGTTTATCTCAGAATTTCGCCCCACCCTTTTCCGCCCCCACAAAGGACGAAAATCTGTTGCATCCACAATTTTGCACATTCGAGAAAACTAAAAACGCAGAATCATAGATAATGATCATATCTATCAGATTGCTGAATCTGGATCAGATCAGATCATTTTTATAGCCAAAAGGAACAAATCAATTTGCACTGGCTACGCAGCACCCGACGTCACGCTCAGACTGATTTTCTGTCTCTCTCGCACGCACTCCTTGTCGTGTCGTTTAATATTAGCGGCGTCTGCCGGAGGAAAGCCATACTGACTTAGTATCGGGTATAACTGTAGAGTTGCGGTCTCCGCAGCAACTCACAACGTTCCCCCTCGTTTTATCTTGGATGTGCAGTCGGTGGTCGTGATTCACAGATAACTTGTCGCTGGTCGTTGAGATGCTACCGCCTACCAGCTGAGTTAGCGGTAGCATCTTTAGTTTAACTGCTGATAATATCGGCAGTCTGGCCGGCACTTGCGTGCGCGATCACCAAAAGTACTGTGGTAGTAACACAGGGATGCCTTGTTGCCATTATCATCTACGTTCGTGCCATGGGAAACCTTGGGCTTTTTGGGGATGTTGTGTTGTAGCTTATCAACCTTCTGCAAAAGAATGTGCAAAGCAGCAGCAACGTCTTTCAAATTCGGACTTTTGCTACTTACCGCATCGACGCTCTGCTGAATATGGTCAGCGGAATTGGGTTGAGTCGCGTAACACACATGGAGTCGATGGCACTATTTTCGATCATCTTGTCGGCAATCTTTGCCAGCTTGTCCAGATCATTCTCCTTCCAAACCGAAATGAGCGGACGAATCGACGAAGGCAACTCGGTGAGGAAGAGGTTTCGTATAACGGCTTCGCATCCACTAGCGGGTGCCAAGCGACGCAAGTGAAGCAAGATTTCAGATGGCTTCTTCCCAGTCACGTCTCCACCCCGGAGCAGCCGTCTCATTTTTGAATCCTCTGCCTTGCCAAAAGTTTAGAGCAGCCGACGCTTCATTGCGTCGTACTTGTTGACAGGCGGTGGGCGAGTAATGAGATCTTTGATTGCACAAACGGCGTCTCCCTCCAGTTGTATTGACACCAGGTCAAATTTGTGATCGTCGCGCACCACATTGTGCAAGTTAAGGAGACGCTCCAGTTGCGCGAACCAAAGCTGCGGATTGGATTTATTGAATTTTGGAATGATCAGATCAGCTAAATGTTGAGAGTTTGAAGCAGTTGGCTGTGAGGCTGCTACTTGAAGCAGCTGCAGTTGCTCTCTTAACTCATTTAGTGTGGCCTCCGTGCTCGCCATGTTTGTTGCGTTGTAAAATTTTTCACCGTCTTCTTCCGTTTTGTCTTTGATCGAGGAACGCAAAAAATAGTGCTGTTCTTGCATTTGCTGTTGTTTTTTAACGTAGGGGTCACCACTTTGACGCATTGGCCAATGTACGCTTGAGTTCTTATTATGGATCTTTATTAATTATTATTTAAACTACATTTTATGTGCTTAGCGTCGAAGTCAGATAACAAGATGCTAGACCGCTTGGCAGAGTCGCCGGTGTTGCCACACCAGCGAACGACTCTAAGATCAGTGTTGCTGAGGGGCTGCGATCCGGGCTGCCACACATTACTATTTGGTGGCGCCCCCTATCGGGGATTATGTAAACTAACTTCGATCTCAATCGTCTCTCTCACTCATATAAAATCCTCTCGAATCGATATCGATCTTTCGCTCATTTATATTCTCTGTCCTCCCTCTTACTGACAATGGACCAAACAACCCTCAAACAGGTAGGTGACCCTTTGAAATGAATCTGTTGTGATAGTTTAGAGGTATTTTTTTAAGTGTTTCCTTAAAAACGGTCTCGACGCTCTTGAACCTTTATACTTTCTCTATAATTTATATTCCTCATTTGTGTACCTAACACTGTCCCATAGCTATGTGCCTATATAATAGCTACTAATCAGCTTTCGACCCACCGTCGCAATGGCCCAATCCGCCGTCACTTCCGTTACCCCATCCGCCGCTATTTCTCAGGTCCGCCGAGACCAATTGAAGAGCATGTTGGAAAAGGCGGATGCAGAGTTCGAGGACTGTTACATAGCGATGGTGAACGAGGATCCAGAGTCCAAAAATGTCCTCCAAGACATGTACAGCGAATGCTATGAGAGTTATGAGCAGTGCATAGCTGATCGCATGATCCAAATCGACAACCCCAAAGTCCGTCCTTCCGCACAGCCAAACTTCCACGGCGGCTGCGACATAGAAGTTTTCGCTGCGGATTACGTGTGCTGGCCTATATTCCGAGACCTTTTTACGGCGATCTATATACAAAATCCCGAGTTGTCTCCCATGGAGAAGCTGTACCATCCCAGCATTAAAACTAGTGGCGATCCGAAGGCCATAGCCATTGCCTTTATGGAAGGAAATGGAATCCTTCCTGAGTCAGATACCTCTAACGCTCGAAGCCATCGAGGGCAACCCGTCCGCTACACACAATGCGAAAGGCGATCCGAATCCGCCACCTTCCAGAAGCAATCCGTTTTGGTCCCAAGGAAGTCCTTATCCTAAGGTGGACCACAGTGAATCCAAAGAGGGGAACTTTTGATCTTTACTCTAAAGAGAATCACCCAATCCGGTTATGCCCGCACTTCCTCCAAGTGAACGCTGATGCTCGTTTCAGCTGCATCAAACAAAACATAAACATAAACGGAGACGGGCATAAACATTACTAGGAGAACTAAGCATGCATTCAAAGTACAAATACCTCTACAATTACTAATTACGGGAAAGGTATGTGAGTATTAGTAATTAAATAAGAGGAAGGGAATTAGTGGTGGATATAATATGGTAGAGGGAATTATAATCCGAGCATAAGACCCTAAACGGTTCATGCAAGGAACAATTCGATCTACAAAGTGGAAGACAATGGTGTATAGTTTCTTGTGAATCTAATAGGAATCGTGACGTTTATGCGGCTCAACAGATCAGGGCTATCTACATCACCCTTGATCAAGTTGAGCATAAAAATCACACCAAGCATTTTTTTACGGTTAACCCATCCCTATCCTGATGGGATGCTAATAGCAGTCACACCCGCATCCGACTTATGGCCCCGCAGAGCAAAGAGCTAACAGTTTTTGTTTACTGATTATATACGGTCCTGGTGTACTTTGTACTGAGAGCACCATACACAGGAGCCGTTTTTCAAGATCGGATGAACTAGCGAGGTATAGAGAGTCTTTGTTATTTAGGAGTCGTCAAATTCTTTTTACCACCTCTTTATAAACGAGAGCACGCCCATGGCCTTATTTACCATGGTAGAAATGTGTGCAGAAAACTTAAGCTTGGCGTCTAATATAGCACCGAAATCATTCATCAGGGTAATTCTCTCAAGAGAACCACCAAATAGGGTATAGGGAGCCAACAATGGGCTAGAACGATGAAATTTCATAAATGTCATTTCGAGGCATTATGGTGTAACAAGTTTGCACAACACCATGACTGAAAGTTATTGAGATCGAATTGCAAGCGAGAAATCGGGTGTCCAAAACTTCCATATAAATGCACAAAGCTTGACGACAAAAAATTAAAGAATTTAGACATATGTTCGTGGATTCAGGTGTGGACGTTATATGCGTGTCTGAAACTTGGTTTGTCCCCGACTTAAATGACTCGTTAATTGAATGTAGCGAGTACATTGTGTTTAGGGCATGCCGGAGCGTTGCAATATATATAAATAACAAGATAGCTGCTAAACTCGTCTGTAAGCAAATACCGGACAGCCCTATAGAATACATTTTTCTAAAGATCACAATAAACAAAAAGAGACTGCTCCTTGGCTGCATGTATCGACCAAACCAAAACATTGACTATTCATATCTGACAAATCTTGTTACTGACATTCCTCTGACGTATACAGACATAATACTTGCAGGTGACTTTAACTGTGACATTCTTAGAGAATCCCGATTGCCAGATCAAACCGATTGTAAACCATCAACCCCACAAACTTTACAAAAACCAGAAACACACTATTAGACTTATTTTTTTGTTGACAGCACCGAAAAAAATCTACTCTATGATCAACTCACAGTGCCAAAGTGTTCAAAACATGACCTTATTGCAAAGACCGCCTTCTACACGTAAAAGTTTAATAACGCGGTATGCGGTAAGAAAAAATGGCTATTTATTATTAATATTGGAATTGGGAAAAATACACGGAACACTCAAGTTGACATGGACGTAAATGAAATAAATAACAAATTTGTGCACTTAGTTGTACCTGACTTTCCCCCAACCCTAACTTGACATCAGAACCCTAAATTTCTGAGAATAATTCGCCCCGGAATTTTATTGCAAGTTACCTACATTTTTAACACAGCCATTACTACATCAACATTCCCTGAAAAGTGGAAGGAGGACAAAATAGTCCCTATCCCTAAAGAAAACTCAAGATTACAGGCCAATATCCATTTTACCGAGCCTATCATAGGCGTTTGAGGCTTTGGTGGCTGTGCAAATAAATACATTTATTTTTGAGCATAAATTACTTAACAACAACCAATCTGGATTCTGACGAAATAGAAGTTGTTCTACCGTCATAATAAAAATTGTAGAGGATATCCGCGAAAGAATGGACGACGGAAATGTGACATTCCTAACTCTTCTTGACTATACTAAAGCTTTTGACTCAGTTGACCATGGTATCCTCATTGCAAAGCTTCGTAAATCCTATAAATTCTCTGTCTCAGCAGTACGGTTACTATCATCTCTCTCTTCAATAGGTAGATCAGATCGAATCATTTTTGTAGCCAAAAGCAAGAAATCAATTTTCAGTGGCTACGCAGCGCCCGACGTCACGCTCAGACTGATTTTCTATCTCTCTCGCACGCACTCTGTGTCGTGTCGTTTAATATTAGCGGCGTCTGCCGGAGGAGAGCCATACTGACAAAGTATCGGGTATAAATGTAGAGTTGCGGTCTCCGCAGCTTTAAATGGATTGACTATAAGATGCTAATTTTCCTTCATAAGATAATATTCCCCAAACAACCCGAATACCTGCACCAAATTCTTAGATTCACTAATTCCGTCAGAACAAATAATATTATCACCATTCGATATAAAACTTTAAATTCCGAGAGGCATTTCTTCGTCTATGTCATTTGCATTTGGAATCAGCTTCCGCATCACATGAAAAAGATAAATAGCCTTTCACAGTTCAAAACGCAGTTAAGAGCCCACCTTATAGTAGATTAAGAAACCGCACATCTCAAAATATTAATTAAATAAAATAAAATAAAAGACAATATTACCTATAATTAATAAATAACGAATGTAACATACATATGAAACTATAAATTAGTAAAGATTGTATAATCATAATAGTTTAGTTTAGTTTGATCCAACCAAAACCAATGTGACATCTAGTGACTAGTGCTCTAATTCTAAGCCGCATGCTTGTAGCATAAGGAAAGCCAAATAAATAAGTAATAATAAATGAAATGTCCTTATACTGGACACAGAGTTTAACATCATCCGCATTCATAAGTACTCGAGATTATGTTAACACCGAAGGCAAGTTATTAATAAAGAGTGTGAAGAGTAAGGGGCCTAGATGGCCCTGTGGTGCTCCCGAAAAAACTTTTACTGGTGAAGAGAGTGAGTTTTTGAAGAGGAATCTTTGAGACTTGGAACAAAGATAGCCAAAAATATCCATCTAAGGAGGTTGGGCGGAAATCGTAAAAGGTCAAGTTTATTTGCTAGAAAGGAATGGTTTACAGAGCCGAATGCTTTACTAAAGTCGGTCTAAATAACATCTGTCTTATCTTGAAAAGCCTTTAATAATGAAAGATGTAAACTCTAATAAATAACAAATTTGTGCACTTAGTTGTACCTGACTTTCCTCCAACTCTAACTTGACATCAGTACCCTATCCTAACACTGTACCTAGCTTCAGTTTCTGTTGCGTTAGTCCGTGTGATGTTCTAGAATCCCTACTTAAGATTAAGTCGAATGCGATTGGCCTAGACAACAAGAACCCTAAATTTCTGAGAATAGGTTAGGTTAGGTAAGGTTGACCCGGACGGCCCTCAGCGGGGCCCCACATAGGCCAGTATGGCCCTTAGTTGTCAGGATAGGGGAATGTGAAACGTGTTTAGGGGATTTTGAAGTCCTCGAGAATCGAGGTATTTTTCGCATAGGCCAGTAGTTGCTGTGGCGTCCTCTTGGAGGCATCTTCCAGTGATGCCAGCACTTGCGCGCCCAGGTACTTCCTCCTTGCCCTTAAGAGAGCAGGACAGTTGCAGATGAGATGTTCCAGGGTTTCGGTTGCCCCAGGTTCGTCTTATTTCCTACAACTGTTTGTGATGCCTTGCTTTGTTGCATGAGCCGCAGCCAGACAATGGCCCGTTAATATTCCCACTAATAATCTGCAGTCCTTGCGTGGTAGGTGCAGCAGGTAGTGGCTGAGTTTCTCATTGCGGTCCTTGCACATGATTTTCGAGGTTCTTCAGGCGGTGGTACTCCTCCACCTACTTTCGGTTTGTGATCCGGCCTGCATTTCTAGATCGCTTTGCAGCGTTCTAAGGGAGACAGCCCGACGCCTTCCTTAGCTAGTACGTCTGCCGTCTCGTTTCCTTCGATGCCCTGGTGGCTGGGAACCCAGTAGATCAGCACTGACTTTGTCGTGCTTAGGGTATCTAGTGCCTCCCTGCTCGCCAAGACACTTCTGGAACTGACCGCGGACGACTGCATGGATCTTATCGCCGCTTGGCTGTCGACGAATAGGTTGACCGCATCGTGTGCTCTTTCAGTGAGAAGAGCGACCTCTGCTGCTTTCCTGATGGAAAAAAACCTCTGCCTGGAATATGCTGCAATGGTCAAGTAGCTTATATGACAGCCTTATCTCAGGTTCTGTACAGTATAGGCCCGCTCCTACTCCTCCGTCCATCTTGGAGCCGTCCGTATAAATATTGAGATGCTCAGTTGGGTCTCTTCCGATTTTCCAGTCTTCAGGTCCCAAAGATGCGGTTGTTTTTACGTCGAGGCATGTTTGGGGGGTCATGTAATCAGTTTAACTGGTCATTTCTCTTCCAATTGAACTATGCCCGTATCCTTGTGGCGACAGATTTCCTGAAGCGATGAGGCGTTGTGCTGCCTTTCCTGCAGTCTGACGAGCGTGGATGTCTAGGCGTTGATCTTCGGGGGGGTCCATATCGGTACCATGTACCTCTTGATAAAGAGGATGAGGTCCGTCTTGTCCGCGTTGATACTGAGTCCTACTTCTTCCGCCCACTCGCGTATCTCCCTGAGTGTACGCTCCATTAATGAGATGAGGGTCCATGGGCAAACACCCGTAATAAGTATGCTTATGTCGTCCGCATAAGCTGTTATTATTGGGGCCTTCCTTTCGTATCTCTTGATGAGGTCGTCGACCACCAGATTACACAGGAGGGGCGACAGGACTCCACCCTGGGATGTGCCTCTGTGTGCCTCTTTTACCACGGAAGCGGTGCCCCACTCTGATTGCACCCGTCTGCAACCTAGGAGGTTCCTTATCCACAGGTTGATTGCAGGGTGTGTATTAGTCGCTACCAGGCGATTTGTTATTGCTTTCGTAGCCACGTTAGTAAATGCTCCGGAGATGTCCACGAATACTCCTAGTGCATACTTTTTATTGTGAAGGGCGTTCTCAATGGTAGCTACTACCGAGTGTAGTGCAGTCTCCACCGATTTCCCTTTGGTATAGGCATGCTGGTTGGTTGACATCAGTCCTCCTACCTCATTCCTGATGTGTAAATCCAGCAGTTTTTCTAGTGTTTTTAGTAGAAAGGAGGTAAGGCTTATCGGTTTATAGTCCTTGGGACTCGCATGGCTGCCTTTGGGAGGAAGACAACTCTCGAAGTTCTCCATTGGATAGGGATATAGCCCGTACTTAGACATGCTGTGAATATTGCGGAAAGCCATGGGGTAATCACCTCATTGGTCACCTGCATCAAGGCTGGGAATACCCCGTCCAGTCCTGGTGCTTTTGTGCTCGCAACGGAGTCTATTGCCCAGTGGATTCGCTTAGTGGTTAACAGATCTGTTGGGGAGTGTTGTTCCTCGGTTGCTACCTCGGTGCAACCAGGGATATGCTCCTCCATTAGTGCTGTTAGGGCTTCATCACTGCCCTCTGTCCACTGTCCGTCATCTAACTTTATTTGGCTTTGTATGGTAGGCTGCTTAGAGAGCAGCTTCTGAAGCCGTGAGGTTTCTGGTACTTTCTCGATGTTGGAGCAGAAGGTCCTTCTTGTGGCTCCTAAGTAGCAGTTTCTATTCCTCACAGACGATCCCTTCGTTCGCTTGTTTGGCGATCTCAAAGAATTCCCTGAGGTTGTTCCTTTGAAGAGAGATATCCCGGTTTCACCAGAGTGGCTTGGATCTCTTCTTCGTTCTCGATGGTTTGCACGATCTGTGTTAGGCGTCCAGTTACACGTTGGATAGGGTCTCTAGGGACTTCTCTATATCCTCCGTGGATTTCACTTGGCCCGGATTCGCGAGCTTCGAAGTAACTGTCTTTTTAAACATTTCCCAGTTTGTATTCCGGGGGTTTCTATAGACTGTTATCTTCGAAGAGTATTTGAATTCGCACTTAAACTGAATGTACTTATGATCTGAGAAGGAGGGTCTTTCAAGGACTCTCCAGCCAGATACCATAGTACTGTTTCCCATTGCAAGTGTTAGGTCTAGCACGTTGGATGAGGTCAAACCTACGAAGGTGTGCTCCTCCCCAACGTTTGCTATATATAGATTAGTTGCTAGTAAAAAGTCTAAGAGTGACTCACCTCTGTCATTGAAGCGGTGCTTCCCCACACATTGTGGTGGGCATTGGCGTTCGTCACGATGACGAGTTGATAGTTTTTGGTGCCGGCTTCTGTCACCAGGCTACTGAGTTCGTCGGGGGGTGCGGGTCTGTCGTGAGCCATGTAGCAGGAAGCCACCAGAAGGCGCTTTTCCTCACTTTCCAGCATCACAACATAAGGTAAGCATGGATTCCCTTTCGTACGAGTACGGCGGTTCTGTTCCTGCTTACCGATGTTGAGTAGAACAGGTTGTGATTTGAGGACTTTAGTCCGGGCACTTAATTGCCTGTCGCAATCCAGGGCTCCTGGACTAGAGCTATGTCGGCGAGCCCTACACTACCTTGCTTTTATGCAAGTTGAGCTGCAGCACACTCAGCATGGCTCTGGCGGCTGGCTCACTTCCATCTGACGGGTTGACTACTAGCGTCAGGTCACCGTCTTCCTCTTCTTCGTCTTCAAGCGCAAGACCCTGGGCGGCCTCCACGGTGGACTCGAGACCTAAGTCCTTTTCCACCTCGCCTGCCTGCAGGGTATGCGCGTCCTTGTCCTCAGGGTGTCGCTTTTTGAGGTGCAGGTAGACGCTACCCATGCCCCATGCCATCTTCCCGAACTTGGGATACAGCAGATCCTCTGCTTCCTTGTTTATTTGGAGGATCACACATTGGCCCCCTCGTTGGGAAGTGGGCTACCAATGTGTAGGATCCTCCAATCGGTAGTTGGCACGTCCGCGTTTTGCCGCTGAAGAAGCTTCAGCGCTCGGTCCCCCTGGATTGCGATGGGGAAGAGTACCTTCGCCTTAGGCTTGGACGGGATAAGCTCCCGGTCCACAACCTCCAGCTTGGCAGACCATACGCGTCAGCCACCTTAGGGTTGGATCGTCGTTGCACTTTAGGATCTTAACCCCATTTAGCCACCCAGCACCATCGAACGTGGGCATTGGGCCGCGGGGTCTTCCTCCATATGTGCAAACAGTGCGTCGACGAGACGCGCGTGCACCAGCTTCCAGTGTGCCGCTGACATCTTGCCGTTTTCCTCGCTACGGTCGATGTGCCACGATCAGATGTCGTTTGGTCACATCGCTGACCTTCGCTCTCGCCTTCGTTGGCTTCTTGGCCGCTTTCGGTGGAGGGGCTGCACTCTTGGGCCCGCGTTGCCGCTTGCTCGCTGGAGTGTCTTTAATGGCACTCTCAGTCTAGCGTTGCCTCTTGGTGGCCATCATCTCCTCCACCTTATTGGCATATTCGCAATTCGACGCCCTCATCTGTGGCTCAGATGTAACCGGCCCTCCTCTACTCAATGCTCGGCCCAGGCTAGCTTGACCTTCTCCTTCTGGGAGATGTCTGCTTTACCTTGCAGCCGGCATCGGAGAATAATTCGCCCCCGAATTTTAATGCAAGTTACCTACATTTTTAACACAGCCATTACTACATCAACATTCCCTGAAAAGTGGAAGGAGGACAAAATAGTCCCTATCCCTAAAGAAAACTCAAGATTACAGGCCAATATCCATTTTACCGAGCCTATCATAGGCGTTTGAGGCTTTGGTGGCTGTGCAAATAAATACATTTCTTTTTGAGCATAAATTACTTAACAACAACCAATCTGGATTCTGACGAAATAGAAGTTGTTCTACCGTCATAATAAAAATTGTAGAGGATATCCGCGAAAGAATGGACGACGGAAATGTGACATTCCTAACTCTTCTTGACTATACTAAAGCTTTTGACTCAGTTGACCATGGTATCCTCATTGCAAAGCTTCGTAAGTCCTATAAATTCTCTGTCTCAGCAGTACGGTTACTATCATCTCTCTCTTCAATAGGTAGATCAGATCGGATCATTTTTATAGCCAAAAGGCACAAATCAATTTGCAGTGGCTACGCAGCGCCCGACGTCACGCTCAGACTGATTTTCTGTCTCTCTCGCACGCACTCTGTGTCGTGTCGTTTAATATTAGCGGCGTCTGCCGGAGGAGAGCCATACTGACAAAGTATCGGGTATAAATGTAGAGTTGCGGTCTCCGCAGCTTTAAATGGATTGACTATAAGATGCTAATTTTCCTTCATAAGATAATATTCACCAAACAACCCGAATACCTGCACCAAATTCTTAGATTCACTAATTCCGTCAGAACAAATAATATTATCACCATTCGATATAAAACTTTAAATTCCGAGAGGCATTTCTTCGTCTATGTCATTTGCATTTGGAATCAGCTTCCGCATCACATGAAAAAGATAAATAGCCTTTCACAGTTCAAAACGCAGTTAAGAGCCCACCTTATAGTAGATTAAGAAACCGCACATCTCAAAATATTAATTAAATAAAATAAAATAAAAGATAATATTACCTATAATTAATAAGTAACGAATGTAACATACATATGAAACCCTAAATTAGTAAAGATTGTATAATCATAATAGGTTAGTTTAGTTTGATCCAACCAAAACCAATGTGACATCTAGTGACTAGTGCTCTAATTCTAAGCCGCATGCTTGTAGCATAAGGAAAGCCAAATAAATAAGTAATAATAAATGAAATGTCCTTATACTAGACACAGAGTTAAACATCATCCGCATTCATAATTACTCGAGAGTATGTTAATACCGAAGGCAAGTTATTAATAAAGAGTGTGAAGAGTAAGGGGCCTAGATGGCCCTGTGGTACTCCCGAAGAAACTTTTACTGGTGAAGAGAGTGAGGTTTTGAAGAGGGATCTTTGAGACTTGGAACAACGATAGCTAGATATCCATCTCAGGAGGTTGGGCGGAAATCGTAAAAGGTCAAGATTATTTGCTAGAAAGGAATGGCTTACGGAGTCGAATGCTTTACTAAAGTCGGTCTAAATAACATCTGTCTTATCTTGAAAAGCCTTAAATAATGAAAAATGTAAACTCTAACAAGTTCGTGGTGTTTGATCGCCGCATTATAAATCCATGCTTAAAATCAAAAAATGTGCCGACAGCATGTTTGTGCCTTTTATGACATCGTTGCACAAGTACAAAGCCGACCAATCAAAATCCCTAATATAATTATTATTCAGCTTCGCAAACTCGGCTTTACGAAAGCAGCGGACACATTCATATAGCCTACCCGCGTAATGCTGACGCGGCGACTACGCAGAACATTAGCCCCACAACATTATATACTTTGCATCTTATATACTAAGCCAGAGAGCCTCTGCGAAAGCTTGTTAAGAATATATCGAAATAAGCCCACTACATTTTGATTTGGAACTTTAAACATATAGTGCAGTAGTGCATATCGTTGCCGTGTGTACTAAGTTAAAACCTTAATTAATGTGTGTAACCTTGCCGACATCAAGGGCTGATCACCGCAATTGCTAAAAAAACGAGGGGGAACGTTGTGAGTTGCTGCGGACACCGCAACTCTACAGTTATACCCGATACTAAGTCAGTATGGCTCTCCTCCGGCAGACGCTGCTAATATTAAACGACACGACAAAGAGTGCGTGCGAGAGAGACAGAAAATCAGTCTGAGCGTGACGTCGGGCGCTGCGTAGCCACTCCAAATTGATTTGTTCCTTTTGGCTATAAAAATGATCCGATCTGATCCAGATCAGCAATCTGATAGATATGGTCATTCTCTATGACTGTGCGTTTTTAGTTTTCTCGAATCTTCAATATTGTGGATTCCACAGATTTTCGTCTTTTATGGGGGCGTTAGGGGGTGGTGCGAAATTTTGAAATATACGTTTTATAGGGAGATCTAACAGAAGTGTGAATACCAAATTTGGTTGCTCTGAGATCTAGGCGCTCACTTTCAGTGATAGGCCAAGCCGACCATGAAACGTGTGTATTAGAGAGAGACAGAGCGAGAAAGAATGAAACTGTTTTCTTTATTCTGGTTATAATAATGTTACGATCTAGATTCTGCCGTCTATAAGATATAATCATTCTCTTTCTTTTTGCGTCTTTGGTTTTCTCGTATCTTCACAATTGTGGATGCCACAGATTTTCGTCTGCGGGCGGAAGGGGGCGGGGCGAAGTTTAAAAATACACTTGTGAAAGTGACATATCAAAGAAGTCTGGATACAAAATTTACAGCCACATTCCCTATCCTAAAGTAAACTCTCAAGATTACAGGCCAATATCCATTTTACCGAGCCTATCAAAAGCGTTCGAGGCTTTGGTGGCTGTGCAAATAAATACATTTCTTTCTGAGCGTAAATTACTTAACAACAACCAATCTGGATTCAGACGAAATAGAAATTGTTCTACCGTCATAATAAAAAGTGTAGAGGATATCCGCAAAAGAATGGACGACGGAAATGTGACATTCTTAACTCTTCTTGACTATACTAATGCTTTTGACTCAGTTGACCATGGTATCCTCATTGCAAAGCTTCGTAGGTCCTATAAATTCTCTGTCTCAGCAGTACGGTTGCTATCGTCTTGTCTCTTAAATAGGAGTCAGGCTGTTGTCACCGAAACTGAAATTTCCTCTTTTTTTTCAAGAATTGATGTCCATGCGGAACGGACAGAAGATAACAAAAGTCCAAAAAGTAACAAAAAAATTGTTAACTAGGAACAAACAATTTTTATTTTTTTTAACACAGAATTTCTTATTTTTTTTTCCGAAAATAAAAACTTAAATTTTGGATGCTCCCCTCTCGAGGCCTGGGGACTGTGGTGTGTGGTGTCCCACAGTGATGAGTACTTGGACCATTATAGTTCTCCATTCATGTAAATGACCTGCCAATAGTATTGTCCGACTGTGATGTGCAGATGTACGCCGATGACGTGTAATTATATGTTAGTCAACCGTTAAATAGAATAGATGAGTGTATCAGTGTTAGCAATGTAGAACTTGAGAAGATTAGTGCATTAGTGCAACCAAGTCAAAATGTTTGATTATCTTCAAAAACACGAACAAGATAAACTCAACACTATTGAGACGCGTAGAAATCTCAAATACTTCCATTAGCTACGTAGAGAAGGCAAACAACTTAGGATTTATTCTAAACAATACGCTCTCGTGGGATGATCACGTGAGCAAAGCCGTAGGGAAAACATATGGGATCTTAAGGTCACAAAATATTACCACAGGATTTATACCGCTAAACATTCGGATGCAAATAGCAAAAGCATACCTTGTATCTGTACTCACCTATGGGATAGAGGCATTTGGTAACTGTGGTTTCGCAGACAGCAACGTGTGCTTTAATAATACAGCTAGATATATATTTGGGTTAAGCCGTACTGACCGAAATTCAGCTTTCTCATTCAAAATATTCGAATTGCATTTTTATACCCGATACTCAAAATGAGTATTGGGGTATATTAGATTTGTGGTGAAAATTGATGTGTGTAACGCCCAGAAGGAATCGTTTCCGACCCCATAAAGAATATATATATTCTTGATCAGCATCAATAGCCGAGTCGATTGAGCCCTGTCTGTCTGTCCGTCTGTCCGTTGTCCGTCCGTCCGTCTGTCCGTCTGTCCGTCCCTATTAGCGCCTAGTGCTCAAAGACTATAAGAGCTAGAGCAACGATGTTTTGGTTCCAGACTTCTGTGATATGTCACTGCAACAAAAAAATTTCAAAACTTCGCCCCGCCTACATCCGCCCCACAAAAGACGATAATCTGTGGAATCCACAATTTTTAAGATACAAGAAAACCAAAAATCGCAGAATCGTAGAGACTACACATATCTTATAGACTGCGGAATCTTAATTGGATCGTATTAATATTATAGCCAGCATCAAGAAAACAATTTCATTTTTTCTCGCCCTGTCTCTCTCTAACACACACGAAGCATAGCCGGCTTTGCTTAGAGTAAAACATTAGCGCCTAGATCTCAGAGACTATAAAAGCAAAATTAACCAAATTTGGTATCCACACTCCTGAGATATCGGACCTTGACGACTTTGTTTCAAAATTTCGCCACACCCCCTTCCGCCCTCGCAAAGGACGAAAATCTGGGGATATTCACAAATCTCAGAGACTATTAAGGCTAGAGTAACCAAATTTGGTATCCGAACTCCTGTTAGATCTCACTATAAAATGTTTCACTCCAAATTTCGCCCCACCCCCTTCCGCCACCACAAAAGACGAAAATCTGTGGAATCCACAGTATTGAGGATTCGAGAAAACTAAAAACGCAGAATCATAGATAATGACCATATCTATCAGATTGCTGAATCTGGATCAGATAATTTGTATAGCCAAAAGGCACAAATCAATTTGCAGTGGCTACGCAGCGCCCGACGTCACGCTCAGACTGATTTTCTGTCTCTCTCGCACGCACTCTGTGTCGTGTCGTTTAATATTAGCGGCGTCTGCCGGAGGAGAGCCATACTGACAAAGTATCGGGTATAAATGTAGAGTTGCGGTCTCCGCAGCTTTAAATGGATTGACTATAAGATGCTAATTTTCCTTCATAAGATAATATTCACCAAACAACCCGAATACCTGCACCAAATTCTTAGATTCACTAATTCCGTCAGAACAAATAATATTATCACCATTCGATATAAAACTTTAAATTCCGAGAGGCATTTCTTCGTCTATGTCATTTGCATTTGGAATCAGCTTCCGCATCACATGAAAAAGATAAATAGCCTTTCACAGTTCAAAACGCAGTTAAGAGCCCACCTTATAGTAGATTAAGAAACCGCACATCTCAAAACCTAATTAAATAAAATAAAATAAAATAAAATATTACCTATAATTAATAAATAACGAATGTAACATACATATGAAACTATAAATTAGTAAAGATTGTATAATCATAATAGTTTAGTTTAGTTTGATCCAACCAAAACCAATGTGACATCTAGTGACTAGTGCTCTAATTCTAAGCCGCTTGCTTGTAGCACAAGACAACTCTGGACACAGAAATTAACATCATCCGCATTCATAATTACTCGAGAGTATGTTAATACCGAAGGCAAGTTATTAATAAAGAGTGTGAAAAGTAAGGGGCCTAGATGGCCCTGTGGTACTCCCGAAGAAACTTTTACTGGTGAAGAGAGTGAGTTTTTGAAGAGGAATCTTTGAGACTTGGAACAAAGATAGCTAGATATCCATCTCAGGAGGTTGGGCGGAAATCGTAAAAGGTCAAGTTTATTTGCTAAAAAGAAACGGTTAACAGAATCGAATGCTTTACTAAAGTCGGTCTAAATAACATCTGTCTTATCTTGAAAAGCCTTTAATAATGAAAGATGTAAACTCTAACCAGTTCGTGGTGTTTGATCGCCGCATTATAAATCCATGCTAAATTTGAGATATAAGTGACTTCAGAGATGTTGCAGGTGCGGAGCTAAAATTTTCTCAAGCATGTTCGGAATATCGGATAGCCTTGATATACCTCTATAATTTTTTGCGTATGACTTGCTACCTTTTGTATGGAGAGGTATTATAAACATTTCCTTCCCGATCGGAGGGAAGCAAGAAGAATCAATGGACAGTGTGAATAGTTTAGGCAAAGTTGCACACAAAGCCTCGGCGCAGTACCTGAGTACACAGTCTGGAACCCCGTCTGAGCCCGATGAAAATACCGGCTTAAGTAGTCGAAGATAATGAAGGAGAGAGCATTCAGTGAACAAGGGACTGAAAATGCCGTTCGACCTCGGTAAACCGTATGGGTACGGATGACCACAGCAGCTTTCACCAGAATAGGTGGTTTGGAAAAATTGGGCAAAAAGATCGGCGATTGCCTGATCATTATTTGCCGACGTATTACGAAATAATAGCGGGGAATGGTGTGCGGATCTTCTACGCTTACTGTTTACGAAACTGTAAAACTGTTTGGGGTTCTGTGAAAACCTTATCCTGCAACGAGATAGGTAGCTCTTATAGCATTGAGTATTGACACTGAAAATTTTGACAGAGCTATTACATAGCGAGAGTGAGAAGTAGGAGAACCAACTTCCTTCTTGAAATTTTGTATAAAGTGTTGATTGTAAGTTCATTAGACTGGATAATTCTTTGGTAAAGAAAGGGGGTTTTACAGATCTAATCGGAAAAGAAAGCGGGCCACAAGAATCAAACGAGGGGGAACGTTGTTGCGGACACCGCAACTCTACAGTTATACCCGATACTAAGTCAGTATGGCTCTCCTCCGGCAGACGCCGCTAATATTAAACGACACGACAAGGAGTGCGTGCGAGAGAGACAGAAAATCAGTTTGAGCGTGACGTCGGGTGCTGCGTAGCCAGTGCAAATTGATTTGTTCCTTTTGGCTATAAAAATGATCTGATCTGATCCAGATTCAACAATCTGATATATATGATCATTATCTATGATTCTGCGTTTTTAGTTTTTTCGTATCCTCAATATTGTGGATGCAACAGATTTTCGTCCTTTGTGGGGGCGGAAGGGGGTGGGGCGAAATTCTGAGATATACGTTTTATAGTGAGATCTAACAGGAGTGCGGATACCAAATTTGGTTACTCTAGCCTTAATAGTCTCTGAGATTTTTGAATATCCCCAGATTTTCGTCCTATGCGGTGGCGGAAGGGGGCGTGGCGAAATTTTGAAACAAACTCGTCTAGGTCCTATATCTTAGGACTGTGGATACCAAATTTGGTTGCTCTAGCTTTTATAGTCTCTGAGATCTAGGCGCTAATGTTTTACTCTAAGCAAAGCCGCCTATGCTACGTGTGTGTTAGAGAGAGACAGGGCGAGAAAAAATGAAATTGTTTTCTTGATGCTGGCTATAATAATTATACGATCTGAATCAGATTTTGCACTCTAGAAGATATAGTCATCTTCTACGATTCTGCGTTTTTAGTTTTCTCGTATCGTCCAAATTGTGGATGCCACAGATTTTCGCCCTTTGTGGGGGCGGAAGTGGACGGGGCAAAGTTTTGAAATATTCTTGTAGCAGTGACATATTACAGAAGTCTGGATCCAAAACATCGTTGCTCTCGCTCTTATAGTCTTTGAGCACTAGGCGCTGAAGGGGACGGACAGACGGACAGACGGACGGACGGACAGACGGACAGACCGACATGGCTCAATCGACTCGGCTATTGATGCTGATCAAGAATATATATACTTTATGGGGTCGGAAACGATTCCTTTTGGACGTTACACACATCCACTTTTACCACAAATCTAATATACCCCAATACTCATTTTGAGTATCGGGTATAAAAATGTGCCGACAGCATTGTACCTTTGATGACATCGTTGCAAAAGTACAAAGCCGACCAATAAAAATCCCTAATAAGGTAATTCAGCTTCGCAAACTCGCAAACACATTCATATAGCCTACTCGACCGATCCAATACAGCTGGTCCTATATCTAGCGACAGTTCAAAAGTAGGATGGCGGAGGTCTTCAGGTCTGGTGAGCGGAGGGGCTCGGGTTAAGAACCCTATGGTCGGATCCGATACAAAGCACAGATCAAGCAATCGACCCAAGAAATTTTTCACATGATTGACTTGAGACAGGGACAGGAAATGCAATGTAAACAACATTGAATCTTGTACATTGACATCCCGCGTAATGCTGACGCGGCGACTTCGCAATACATTAGCCCCACAACATTATATACTTTGCATCTTATATACTAAGCCAGAGAGCCTCTGCGAAAGCTTGTTAAGAATATATCGAAATAAGCCCACTACATTTTGATTTGGAACTTTAAACATATAGTGCAGTAGTGCATACCGTTGCCGTGTGTACTAAGTTAAAGCCTTAATTAAACTGTGTAACCTTGCCGACATCAAGTGCTGATCACCGCAATTGCTAAAAAAACGAGGGGGAACGTTGTGAGTTGCTGCGGAGACCGCAACTCTACAGTTATACCCGATACTAAGTCAGTATGGCTCTCCTCCGGCAGACGCTGCTAATATTAAACGACACGACAAAGAGTGCGTGCGAGAGAGACAGAAAATCAGTCTGAGCGTGACGTCGGGCGCTGCGTAGCCACTCCAAATTGATTTGTTCCTTTTGGCTATAAAAATGATCTGATCTGATCCAGATTCAGCAATCTGATGGATATGGTCATTATCTATGATTCTGCGTTTTTGGTTTTCTCGAATGTGCAATATTGTGGTTGCAACAGTTTTTCGTCTTTTGTGGTGGCGGAAGGGGGTGGGGCGAAATTTTGAGATATACGTTATAGTGAGATCTAACAGGAGTGCGGATACCAAATTTGGTTACTCTAGCCTTAATAGTCTCTGAGATTTGTGGATGCCCCAGATTTTCGTCCTTTGCGGGGGCGGAAGGGGGTGTGGCGAAATTTGGACACGAAATGGTCAAGGTCCGATATCACAGGAGTGTGGATACTAAATTTGGTTGCTCTGGCTCTTATAGGTTCTGAGATCCTTGAACTCATATTTTGCAATTGGCAAAGCCGACCATGAAACCTGTGTGTTAGAGAGAGACAGAGCGAGAAAGAATGAAATTGTTTTCTTGATTCTGGCTATAATAATTATACGATCTGGTTGAGATTTTACACTCTAGAACATATAGTCATCCTCTACGATTCTACGATTTTTGGCTTTATCGTATCTTTAAAAATGTGGATGCCACAGATTTTCGTCCTTTGTGGGGGCGGAAGTGGGCGGGGCGAAGTTTTGAAATATTTTTGTAGCAGTGACATATCACAGAAGTCTGGATCCAAAACATCGTTGCTCTAGATCTTATAGTCTTTGAGCACTAGGCGCTGAAGGGGACGGACGGACGGACGGACGGACGGACGGACGGACGGACGGACGGGCGGACAGACGGACAGACAGACAGGGCTCAATCGACTCGGCTATTGATGCTGATCAAGAATATATATACTTTATGGGGTCGGAAACGATTCCTTCTGGACGTTACACACATCCACTTTTACCACAAATCTAATATACCCCAATACTCATTTTGAGTATCGGGTATAAAAAAACAACGACGGGGAACGTTGTGAGTTGCTGCGGACACCGTAACTCTACATTTATACCCGATACTTAGTCAGTATGGCTCTCCTCCGGCAGACGCCGCTAATATCAAACGACAATCAGTCTGAGCGTGACGTCGGGCGCTGCGTAGCCACTCCAAATTGATTTGTTCCTTTTGGCTATAAAAATGATCCGATCTGATCCAGATCAGCAATCTGATAGATATGGTCATTCTCTATGACTGTGCGTTTTTAGTTTTCTCGAATCGTCAATATTGTGGATTTTCGTCTTTTATGGGGTCGTTAGGGGGTGGTGCGAAATTTTAAAATATACGTTTTATAGGAAGATCTAACAGAAGTGTGAATATCAAATTTGGTTGCTCTGAGATCTAGGCGCTCACTTTCAGTGATAGGCCAAGCCGACCATGAAACGTGTGTATTAGAGAGAGACAGAGCGAGAAAGTATGAAATTGTTTTCTTTATTCTGGTTATAATAATGTTACGATCTAGATTCTGCCGTCTAGAAGATATAATCATTCTCTTTCTTTTTGCGTCTTTGGTTTTCTCGTATCTTCACAATTGTGGATGCCACAGATTTTCGTCTGCGGGCGGAAGGGGGCGGGGCGAAGTTTAAAAATACACTTGTGAAAGTGACATATCAAAGAAGTCTGGATACAATATTTACAGCCATTACTACATCAACATTCCCTGAAAAGTGGAAGGAGGACAAAATAGTTCCTATCCCTAAAGTAAACTCTCAAGATTACAGGCCAATATCCATTTTACCGAGCCTATCAAAAGCGTTCGAGGCTTTGGTGGCTGTGCAAATAAATACATTTCTTTCTGAGCATAAATTACTTAACAACAACCAATCTGGATTCTGACGAAATAGAAGTTGTTCTACCGTCATAATAAAAATTGTAGAGGATATCCGCGAAAGAATGGACGACGGAAATGTGACATTCCTAACTTTTCTTGACTATACTAAAGCTTTTGACTCAGTTGACCATGGTATCCTCATTGCAAAGCTTCGTAAATCCTATAAATTCTCTGTCTCAGCAGTACGGTTGCTATCGTCTTTCTCTTAAATAGGAGTCAGGCTGTTTTCACAGGGATCAGTACTTGTTTACCATTATTGTTCTCCATTTATGTGAATGACCTGGCAATAGTATTGTCCGACTGTGATGTGCACATGTACGCCGATGACGTCCAATTATATGTTAGTAAACCGTTAAATAGAATAGATGAGTGTATCAGTGTTAGCAGTGTTGAGAAGATAAGTGCATGGGCGACTCACAATCGCCTATGCCTAAATGCAAATCCAATCCAAGTCAAAATGTTTGATTATCTTCAAAAACAAGAAAAAGATAAACTCAACACTATTGAGACGCGTAGAAATCTTAAATACTTTCATTAGCTACGTACAGAAGGCAAACAACTTAGGCTTTATTCTAAACAGTACGCTCTCGTGGGATGATCACGTGAGCAAGGCCGTAGGGAAAACATATGGGATCTTAAGGTCACAAAATATTACCACACGATTTATACCGCTAAACATTCGGATGCAAATAGCAAAAGCATACCTTGTACCTGTACTCACCTATGGGATAGAGGCATTTGGTAACTGTGGTTTCACAGACAGGCAAAAGTTGAACGTGTGCTTTAATAATACAGCTAGATATATATTTGGGCTGAGCCGTACTGACAGAATTTCAGCTTTCTCATTCAAAATATTCGAAATGCATTGTTTTAAATGGATTGACTATAAGATGCTAACTTTCCTTCATAAGATAATATTCACCAAACAACCCGAATACCTGCACCAAATTCTTAGATTCACTAATTCCGTCAGAACAAATAATATTATCACCATTCGATTTAAACTTTAAATTCCGAGAGGCATTTCTTCGTCTATGTCATTCGCATTTGGAATCAGCTTCCGCATCACATGAAAAAGATAAATAACCTTTCACAGTTCAAAACGCAATTAAGAGCCCACCTTATAGTAGATTAAGAAACCGTACATCTCAAAACCTAATTAAATAAAATAAAATAAAATAAAAGATAATATTACCTATAATTAATAAATAATGAATGTAACATACATATGAAACTCTAAATTAGTAAAAATTGTATAATCATAATAGTTTAGTTTAGCTTGATCCAACCAAAACCAATGTGACATCTAGTGACTAGTGCTCTTATTCTAAGCCGCTTGCTTGTAGCACAAGACAACTCTGGACACAGAGTTTAACATCATCCGCATTCATAAGTACTCGAGAGTATGTTAATACCGAAGGCAAGCTATTAATAAAGAGTGTGAAAAGTAAGGGGCCTAGATGGCCCTGTGGTACTCCCGAAGAAACTTTTACTGGTGACGAGAGTGAGTTTTTGAAGAGGAATCTTTGAGACTTGGAACAAAGATAGCTAGATATCCATCTCAGGAGGTTGGGCGGAAATCGTAAAAGGTCAAGTTTATTTGCTAGAAAGGAATGGTTTACAGAGACGAATGCTTTACTAAAGTCGGTCTAAATAATATCTGTCTTATCTTGAAAAGCCTTTAATAATGAAAGATGTAAACTCTTACCAGTTCGTGGTGTTTGATCGCCGCATTATAAATCCATGCTAAATTTGAGATATAAGTGACTTCAGAGATGTTGCAGGTGCGGAGCTAAAATTTTCTCAAGCATATTCGGAATATCGGATAGCTTTGATATACGTCTATAATTTTTTGAGTATGACTTGCTACCTAAAACCAACTTGAAGAACAAACCACGGGAGGCCTATTGAACGCGGGAGGCTTATCAAACGTACGGCCCCAGATTTGGAGGCGTTGCCCGGCGCGGCAATATTCTAAAAAACTTTTCCTGCTCAACGGAGAGCAAGTCGAATAATCACGACCGACAGAAAGAAGATCGGCGTGCGACGTAGTCAGCTGCGTCACGAGGGATTCGACTTTGCAGGTGAGATATCCTCATACAGTTGGACAGAAAGGCTAATCTCTTACATTCGAGCGACACGAGGTTCGTGTATAACCACAAACCAGGACTGTACAAAAAAAGACACCGGAGTAAAATGGACGGCGTCAAAGGTCAGCAGTCGGAATCTGGCGGTGAGACCCCGTATGGATTAGGAGAAATATATGTGCCGGAAAAGATGCCTGGTGCGTGTTCTGAGACTGAGTGAGGTGCGAAGGAAACTCATCACGTTAGGGATACATATATAGATGTGATCTCGGCGGCAACAACGGCCACACCTAACGTGTCCACCACAGCCCCGACGAGCCATCAAGCACCAGAGCATACCAACCAAGTCCAGGTTGGGGTGGATCAAGCCCTTTCACCAAGAACGAGCCTTTTAGATAACTGGGAAACGTCCGCTCAGCAGAGAGCGGATGCATTAGGAAGGCCGACGTACGCCACGGCCTTCGAGGGAATGCGCTCCATCCCGACGCATTCCAGACTGCCTCAAGCAGGAGGCCTCATGAGCTCCACGGTAACCAACGGAGGCTGGGACAGAGCAGTTCCCAACTGGACCGGAGTCCACATGTCAGGACCCACGGAAGCAACGCGGATTGGAATGCCTACTGGGCTGAATCCGAACGCGACAATGCCAGTCGGCGCTATGTGGTATCCAATGGCCGCACCGGCGCCGGTTCTGGAAACCCCGAGGAATGGCCCATGTTCATAGTAAACTTCGAGCAATCTACAGAACGCTGCGGACTCAGCGATCAAGAGAATCTCATGAGGCTGCAAAAGTGCCTGAAAGGTGCCGCTTTGGAAGCAGTACGAGGAAAATTAATGATGCCCGCAACAGTTCGACTAGCCATCGAGACTCTTCGAATGCTATATGGCCGACCAGAGGCCATATATCACACCCTACAAACGAAGCTAAGAATGGAGCCGTCCGTGAAATCGAGCAGCATAGAAAGCCTAGTGCGCCTGGCGCTGTCGGTGCAAAACTATCGCGCTACTGTCGACGCGATAGGACTGTCCGCCTATCTGAACGACCCAATCTTACTTCGCGACCTTGTGGAGAAACTCCCATTCGACTTGAAACTGGATTGGGCCAGACAAAGCGCTAGACTTCCGAGGGTAAATATCGCTGTTTTCGACGATTGGCTATTCCGAGTCGCATCGTGCGCAAGCACCGTGATGCCAGTAGCATCCGAGAAAGAAGTCTGCACGAAGGAGAAGAACCCAAGAGTCCGGCTTATGGTGCACAATGATAGCAGCGCACAACCGCCCTGCCGTAGGCGCAATGGGGCCCACAAATTGGAGGACTGTAAGCAGTTCCTAAAGCTAGAAGGGCCAGGTAGATGGAACTTCGTCAGAGAAAATAAGCTATGCTGGAGGTGCCTTGGCAAATATTTTATAAGGCACTGTAAGTCAACAAGAGTATGTTCCGTCGACGGATGCTCGAGAAAGCACCATTTCCTCCTCCACAACAGTAACCAGCAAAGCTCTAGGGTAGAGAATAGGCCGAAGGAAAGCACTAAGGTACTGCACACGATGCAGAACGAAGCTGCGTTGTTTAGATATGTCCCCTTATTGTATTAGTCCATAAGGTGCTACGAGAGTTCGTAAACGAACAGATTAAGAGGTACGAAGACATCGGCTACGTCCGAAAACTTAAAAAAGATGAAATGGTCGAAGGCAAACGCTCCTGGTATCTGCCCGTATTCGTGACTAAGAACCCGAACAAAGGCAAATTAAGACTCGTATGGGATGCAGCAGCCAAAGTGGAAGGCATCGCGCTTAATTCAATGCTACTAAAAGGCCCCGACCAATTGGCATCGCTGGTAGGAGTATTATCGCGCTTTCGAGAGAAGTCTATTGGCATCTGCGGAGATATTAAAAAATGTTTCACCAGGTTAGGATGCGTTCGGAGGATCAAAGCTCACAGCAGTTTCTCTGGAGATATGGTGACACCAGTCGAGAACCGGATAGGTACGTAATGAGCGTAATGACCTTTAGTGCTTCTTGTTCCCCAGCAGCAGCGACCTACGTGAGAGATAGGAACGCAGAAATGTTCATCAAGGAACAAAGAGAGGAAGTAGAGGCCATACTTCGCAACACCTTTGTAGATGACTGGCTCCAAAGCTGTGACTCAGAAGACGAAATGGTCCGTCTAGCGCTGGCAGTGAGGAACATACACAAAGAAGGAGGCTTCGAGATGAGAGGATGGATATCTAACTCGAGCACCGTGATGAGAGCGCTCTCAGAATATGGAGATCATCAAGAACGACCCATCGAGATGATGGACTCGACAAGACGAGAACGAGTGCTTGGTATGTGGTGGCATCCAAGGAATGATTACTTCACCTTCGTCAATAAGTTTCGGAGTGACATATACGACGAAACGAAAACTGTAACGAAGCGGTCAATTCTACGTATAGTCATGACCATCTTCGAACCCTTAGGACTATTGGGCTTCTATATTATACAGGCAAAGATAATACTGCAGGACGTATGTAGGTCGGCCGTAAGCTGGGATGAACAGGTCGAAGAAAACGAACGTCAACGTTGGATGATATGGGCACGGCAACTTCAAAACATCGAAGAATTAAGGGTTCCACGATATCTCGGTCTAACGAAAGAAACATCTAATATCCAATTACACATCTTTACAGACGCGAGCATAAACGCATTTGCAGCCGTCGCCTACATAAGGATCGAACAAAGAGGAGAAGTCAGGTGCACACTACTCGCATCCAAGACAAGAGTGGCACCATTGAAACCAATTTCGATTCCCAGGATGGAGCTTATGGCAGCGATCCTCGGCCTACCACTAGCTAAACTCATAACACAGGAGCTCTCCGTCGAGGTCATGCGACGTGTTTTTTGGACCGACTCCAAGAACGTGTTGTTTTGGATATGTTCAGACGCCCGAAAGTACCATCAGTTCGTTGCGCTCCGAATTGGAGAGATCTACACGAATGGACAGATACGCCGAAGCTGCCATCAAAGCTGAGTAGCATAATCCCAAATGTATGTCGCTTTAGCAAATGGGAAAAGTTCGCGGGAGCCCTGAGATGCGTGATGAGATTTCTGGACAAAATACGCAAAAGAGATTTCGCATCAGAGGAGGCAAATTTAGCCGCACGCTTTCGCAACATGGAAGATGTCAACATCGTTATATACCGGATGGTCCAAGAAGAGGCTTACTCTGAAGAAATGGCTCTTCTAAGACAAGGAAGAATCGTGAGTAAGAAAAGTTCGATCTACAAATTATCGCCGTACCTCGATGAAACAGGCGTACTGAGAATACGCGGCCGCATAGATAAGTCGATCGGCATAACGAGGAACCTAAAACGGCCAGTAATTCTACCCGAAGGACATAACGTCACTAATCTTCTCATTGATTATTTCCATCGGAAGTTTCAGCATCAGCTTACTGAGATCGTCGTCAACGAGATGCGACAATTGTACCACATACTAGGACTGCGAGCAAGAGTTCGCGCCGTAGCGAAAACTGCCAAAGATGTCGCAATAAAAGAGCGCTTCCAGCGGTACTGGAGATGGGAAGCTTACCACCAGAGAGGCTAGCAATCAACGAATTGCCATTCACAAGCACAGGTATCGACTACTTCGGACCACTGGAGGTAAACGTAGGAAGACGACGCGAGAAACGATGGGGAGTACTATTCACGTGCCTCACCGTGCGAGCAGTACACTCCCTGTCAACAAACGCCTTCATGCTAACATTGGAAATGTTCGTAGCCCGTCGAGGAATCCCCAAGAGAATTGTGTCGGACAACGGGACGAACTTCCGAGGAGCCAGCCGCTTACTACGAGAAGAAATTGAAAGAATTCTACCGAACGAACTGGAAACCAAGTACCCGCAAATAGAATGGTCCTTCATACCCCAGGAGCACCCCACATGGGAGGTGCGTGGGAAAGGATGATCAGATCGGTGAAATCCATACTAGCCGAAATATTAGAGGAGACACACGTACAAGAACCAGTGCTGAGAACAGCACTAGCAAGGATAGAAAATATGCTAAATTCCCGACCCCTGACTTATGTGCCGTTGGAGTGTCCGGAAGCCGACGTACTTACACCGAATCACTTTCTGAGAGCAGAGAACAGCTCGATGGCAGCAAAGAGCGACAGCAGCGCAATAGGAGCTATGCTTGGTAAGAGTTTTCGCATTGCAGGGCAGATCGTGGACAGCTTTAGAAAACGATGGCTGAAGGAGTACCTACCGTGCCTGACGCCACGAACCAAATGGCATGGACCCCCAATCAACCCTATCCAACTCGGAGACGTCGTGGTTCTAGCGGAAGAAAAAAGCCCCAAGGTGCAGTGGAGGAAAGGCGTCATCATGGACCTTCGAGTAGCCAAGGACGGGATCGCCCGAAGCGCGATGATCCGCACTGCATCTGGACTGCTAACTCGGCCAATAGTTAAACTGGCCAAGTTAGACGTGAAGACAACGAACCCACTAATGGATCAAGGCGTAACCAGAAGTTTGGCAAACATCACGACAAGCGACGAAGTTTGCAAAGGGGGGAATGTTACGGCAGAAACCGCAGTGGCAGCTCTAAATATCACTGCGCCTAACAGCACAGACATTAACAGCGCAGACGTTAACAGCTCAAACATTAACAGCGCCAAGCAAAGGGTTAATCAGGGCGAACGGCAGCTATAGGCAAGGAAGAGGAAGAAAAAAAAGAAAGGCAGCGGAAAAAGTTTACTGAAGCGGTACAAGTTTTTTAGCTCTAGCTCCCACAGTTTAATACCCCGCCCCGATATTGTAAATGAAACACCTGAATAAAACCAACTTGAAGAACAAACCACGGGAGGCCTATTGAACGCGGGAGGCTTATCAAACGTACGGCCCCAGATTTGGAGGCGTTGCCCGGCGCGGCAATAGACAGTGGGAATAGTTTAAGCAAAGTTCCACACAAAGCCTCGGCGCAGTACCTGAGTACACAGTCTGAAACCCCGTCTGAGCCCGGTGAAAATACCGGCTTAAGTAGTCGAAGATTATGAAGTAGAGAGCATTCAGTGAACAAGGGACTGAAAATGCCGTTCGACCTCGGTAAACCGTATGGGTACGGATGACCACAGCAGGTTTCATCAGAATAGGTGGTTTGGAAAAATTGGGCAAAAAGATCGGCGATTGCCTGATCATTATTTGCCGACGTATTACGAAATAATAGCGGGGAATGGTGTGCGGATTTTCTACGCTTACTGTTTACGAAACTGTAAAACTGTTTGGGGTCCTGTGAAAACCTTATCCTGCATCGAGATAGGTAGTTCTTATAGCATTGAGTATTAGGAACTGAAAATTTTGACCGAGCTATTACATAGCGAGAGTGAGAAGTAGGAGAACCAACTTCTTGAAATTTTGTATAAAGTGTTGATTGTAAGTTCTTTAGACTGGATAATTCTTTGGTAAAGAAAGGGGGTCTTACAGATCTAATCGGACAAGAAAGCGGGACACAGGAATCAAAAAATGTGCCGACAGCATTGTACAAAATGTTTAGGCTTTTTATGACATCGTTGCAAAAGTACAAAGCCGACCAATAAAAATCCCTAATAAAGTAATTCAGCTTCGCAAACTCGCAAACACATTCATATAGCCTACTCGACCGATCCAATACAGCTGGTCCTATATCTAGCGACAGTTCAAAAGTAGGATGGCGGAGGTCTTCAGGTCTGGTGAGCGGAGGGGCTCGGGTTAAGAACCCTATGGTCGGATCCGATACAAAGCACAGATCAAGCAATCGACCCAAGAAATTTTTCACATGATTGACTTGAGACAGGGACAGGAAATGCAATGTAAACAACATTGAATCTTGTACATTGACATCCCGCGTAATGCTGACGCGGCGACTTCGCAATACATTAGCCCCACAACATTATATACTTTGCATCTTATATACTAAGCCACTACATTTTGATTTGGAACTTTAAACATATAGTGCAGTAGTGCATACCGTTGCCGTGTGTACTAAGTTAAAGCCTTAATTAATCTGTGTAACCTTGCCGACATCAAGTGCTGATCACCGCAATTGCTAAAAAAAAAAAACGACGGGGAACGTTGTGAGTTGCTGCGGACACCGCAACTCTACATTTATACCCGATACTTAGTCAGTATGGCTCTCCTCCGGCAGACGCCGCTAATATTAAACGACACGACACAGAGTGCGTGCGAGAGAGACAGAAAATCAGTCTGAGCGTGACGTCGGGCGCTGCGTAGCCACTCCAAATTGATTTGTTCCTTTTGGCTATAAAAATGATCTGATCTGATCCAGATTCAGCAATCTGATGGATATGGTCATTATCTATGATTCTGCGTTTTTATACCCGATACTCAAAATGAGTATTGGGGTATATTAGATTTGTGGTAAAAGTGGATGTGTGTAACGTCCAGAAGGAATCGTTTCCGACCCCATAAAGTATATATATTCTTGATCAGCATCAATAGCCGAGTCGATTGAGCCCTGTCTGTCTGTCCGTCTGTCCATCCGTCCGTCCGTCCGTCCGTCCGTCCGTCCCCTTCAGCTCCTAGTGCTCAAAGACTATAAGAGCTAGAGCAACGATGTTTTGGATCCAGACATCTGTGATATGTCACTGCTTCAAAAATATTTCAAAACTTTGCCCCGCCCACTTCCGCCCCCACAAAGAACGAAAATCTGTGGCATCCACATTTTTAAAGATACGATAAAACCAAAACCAACCAAAACCGCAGAATCGTAGAGGATGACTATATGTTCTAGAGTGTAAAATCTCAACCAGATCGTATAATTATTATAGCAAGAATCAAGAAAACAATTTCATTCTTTCTCGCTCTGTCTCTCTCTAACACACAGGTTTCATGGTCGGCTTTGCCAATTGCAAAATATGAGTTCAAGGATCTCAGAACCTATAAGATCCAGCGCAATCAAATTTGGTATCCACACTCCTGTGATATCGGACCTTGACCGTTTCGTGTCCAAATTTCGCCACACCCCCTTCCGCCCCCGCAAAGGACGAAAATCTGGGGCATCCACAAATCTCAGAGACTATTAAGGCTGGAGTAACCAAATTTGTTATCCGCACTTCTGTTAGATCTCACTATAAGACGTTTATCTCAGAATTTCGCCCCACCCCCTTCCGCCCCCACAAAAGACGAAAATCTGTTGCATCCACAATATTGCACATTCGAGAAAACTAAATCAGAATCATAGATAATGACTATATCTATCAGATTGCTGAATCTGGATCAGATCCGATCATTTTTGTAGCCAAAAGCAAGAAATCAATTTGCAGTGGCCACGCAGCGCCCGACGTCACGCTCAGACTGATTTTCTGTCTCTCTCGCACGCACTCTTTGTCGTGTGGTTCAATATTAGCGGCGTCTGCCGCAGGAGAGCCATACTGACTTAGTATCGGGTATAACTGTAGAGTTGCGGTGTCCGCAGCAACTCACAACGTTCCCCCTCGTTAGTTTTCTCGAATGTGCAATATTGTGGTTGCAACAGTTTTTCGTCTTTTGTGGTGGCGGAAGGGGGTGGGGCGAAATTTTGAGATATACGTTATAGTGAGATCTAACAGGAGTGCGGATACCAAATTTGGTTACTCTACCCTTAATAGTCTCTGAGATTTGTGAATATCCCCAGATTTTCATCCTTTGCGGGGGCGGAAAGGGGTGTGGCGTGATTTTGAAACAAACTCATCTCGGTCCGATATATTAGGAGTGTGGATACCAAATTTGGTTGCTCTAGCTTTTATAGTCTCTGAGATCTAGGCGCTAATGTTTTACTCTAATCAAAGCCGGCTATGTTACGTGTGTGTTAGAGAGAGACAGGGCGAGAAAAAATGAAATTGTTTTCTTGATGCTGGCTATAATAATAATACGATCCAGTTCAGATTCTGCAGTCTAAAAGACTGGTCATTCTCTACGATTCTGCGTTTTTGGTTTTATCGTATCGTCGAAATTGTGGATGCCACAGATTTTCGTCCTTTGTGGGGGCGGAAGTGGGCGGGCGAAGTTTTGAAATATTTTTGTAGCAGTGACATATCACAGAAGTCTGGATCTAAAACATTGTTGCTCTAGCTCTTATAGTCTTTGAGCACTAGGCGCTGAAGGGGACGGACAGACGAACAGACGGACGGACGGACAGACGGACAGACATACAGGTCTCAATCGACTCGACTATTGATGCTGATCAAGAATATATATACTTTATGGGGTCGGAAACGATTCCTTCTGGACGTTACACACATCCACTTTTACCAAAAATCTAATATACCCCAATACTCATTTTGTGCATCGGGTATAATAAACTCAACACTATTGAGACGCATAGAAATCTGAAATGCTCCCATTAGCTACGTACAGAAGGCAAACAACTTAGGCTTTATTCTAAACAATTCGCTCTCGTGGGATGATCACGTGAGCAAAGCCGTAGGGAAAACATATGGGATCTTAAGGTCAGCAAATATTACCACACGATTTGTATCGCTAAACATCCGGATGCAAATAGCAAAAGCATACCTTGTACCTGTACTCACCTATGGGATAGAGGCATTTGGTAACTGTGGTTTCGCAGACAGGCAAAAGTTGAACGTGTGCTTTAATAATACAGCTAGATATATATTTGAGTTAAGCCGTACTGGCAGAATTTCAGCTTTCTCATTCAAAATATTCTAAATGCATTTTTTTTAAATGGATTGACTATAAGATGCTAACTTTCCTTCATAAGATAATATTCACCAAACAACACGAATACCTGCACCAAATTCTTAAATTCACTAATTCCGTCAGAACAAATAATATTATCACCATTCGACATAAAACTTTAAATTCCGAGAGGCATTTCTTCAGCTTCCGCATCACATGAAAAAGATAAATAACCTTTCACAGTTCAAAACGCAATTAAGAGCCCACCTTATAGTAGATTAAGAAACCGTACATCTCAAAACCTAATTAAATAAAATAAAATAAAATAAAATAAAAGATAATATTACCTATAATTAATAAGTAACGAATGTAACATACATATGAAACTCTAAATTAGTAAAAATTGTATAATCATAATAGTTTGGTCTAGTTTGATCCAACCAAAACCAATGTGACATCTAGTGACTAGAGCTCTAATTCTAAGCCGCTTGCTTGTAGCACAAGGAAAGCCAAATAAATAAGAAATAATAAATGAAATGTCCTTATACTGGACACAGAGCTTAACATCATCCGCATTCATAAGTACTCGAGAGTATGTTAATACCGAAGGCAAGCTATTAATAAAGAGTGTGAAAAGTAAGGGGCCTAGATGGCCCTGTGGTACTCCCGAAGAAACTTTTACTGGTGAAGAGAGTGAGTTTTTGAAGAGGAATCTTTGAGACTTGGAACAAAGATAGCTAGATATCCATCTTAGGAGGTTGCGCGGAAATCGTGAAAGGTCAAGTATATTTGCTAGAAAGGAACGGTTAACAGAGTCGAATGCTTTACTAAAGTCGGTCTAAATAACATCTGTCTTATCTTGAAAAGCCTTTAATAATGAAAGATGTAAACTCTAACCAGTTCGTGGTGTTTGATCGCCGCATTATAAATCCATGCTAAATTTGAGATATAAGTGACTTCAGAGATGTTGCAGGTGCGGAGCTAAAACTTTCTCAAGCATATTCGGAATATCGGATAGCCTTGATATACGTCTATAATTTTTTGCGTATGACTTGCTACCTTTTGTATGGAAAGGTATTATAAACATTTCCTTGCCGATCGGAGGGAAGCAAAAAGAATCAATGGACAGTGTGAATGGTTTAAGCAAAGTTCCACACAAAGCCTCGGCGCAGTACCTGAGTCTGGAACCCCGTCTGAGCCCGGTGAAAATACCGGCTTAACTAGTCGAAGATAATGAAGTAGAGAGCATTCAGTGAACAAGGGACTGAAAATGCCGTTCGACCTCGGTAAACCGTATGGGTACGGATGACCACAGCAGCTTTCATCAGAATAGGTGGTTTGGAAAAATTGGGCAAAAAGATCGGCGATTGCCTGATCATTATTTGCCGACGTATTACGAAATGATAGCGGGGAATGGTGTGCGGATTCTCTACGCTTACTGTTTACGAAACTGTAAAACTGTTTGGGGTCCTGTGAAAACCTTATCCTGCATCGAGATAGGTAGTTCTTATAGCATTGAGTATTAGGAACTGAAAATTTTGACCGAGCTATTACATAGCGAGAGTGAGAAGTAGGAGAACCAACTTCTTGAAATTTTGTATAAAGTGTTGATTGTAAGTTCTTTAGACTGGATAATTCTTTGGTAAAGAAAGGGGGTTTTACAGATCTAATCGGACAAGAAAGCGGGACACAAGAATCAAACGCGGGGGAACGTTGTGAGTTGCTGCGGAGACCGCAACTCTACATTTATAACCGATACTTAGTCAGGATGGCTCTCCTCCGGCAGAGGCCGCTAATATTAAACGACACGACAAAAAGTGCGTGCGAGAGAGACAGAAAATCAGTCTGAAAATCGGGCGCTGCGTAGCCACTGAAAATTGATTTGTTCCTTTTGGCTATAAAAATAATCTGATCTGATCCAGATTCAGCAACCGGATATATATGGTCATTCTTTATGATTCTGCGTTTTTAGTTTTCTCGAATCTGCAATATTGTGGATGCAACAGATTTTCGTTCTTTGTGGTAGCGGAAAGAGGTGGGCGAAATTTTGAGGTATACGTTTTATAGTGAGATCTAACAGGAGTGCGGATACTAAATTTGGCGTTAATAGTCTCTGAGATTTGTGGATGCCCCAGATTTTCGTCCTTTGCGGGGCGGAAGGGGGTGTGGCGAAATTTTGACACAAAACGGTCAAGGTCCGATATCACAGGAGTGTGGATACCAAATTTGATTGCTCTGGCTCTTATAGGTTCTGAGATCCTTGAACTCATATTTTGCAATTGGCAAAACCGACCATGAAACCTGTGTGTTAGAGAGAGACAGAGCGAGAAAAAATGAAATTGTTTTCTTGATTCTGGCTATAATAATTATACGATCTGGTTCAGATTTTGCACTCCAGAAGATATAGTCATCCTCTACGATTCTGCGTTGTAAGCTTTCTCGTATCTCTGAATTTGTGGATGCCACAGATTTTCGCCCTTTGTGGGGGCGGAAGTGGGCGGGGCAAAGTTTTGAAATATACTTGTAGCAGTGACATATCACAGAAGTCCGGATATAAAACGTCGTTGCTCTAGCTTATATAGTCTTTGAGCACTAGGCGCTGATAGGGACGGACAGACGGACGGACGGACAGACGGACAGACGGACAGACAGACAGACAGACAGGGCTCAATCGATTCGGCTATTGATGCTGATCAAGAATATATATACTTTATGAGGTCGGAAATGATTCCTTCTGGACGTTACACACATCCATTTTCACCACAAATCTAATATACCCCAATACTCATTTTGAGTATCGGGTATAAAAATGTGCCGATAGCATTGTACAAAATGTCTGTGCCTTTTATTACATCGTTTCACAAGTACAAAGCCGACCAATCAAAATCCCTATTAAGGCAATTCAGCTTCGCAAACTCGGCTTTACGAAGGCAGCGGACACATTCATATAGCCTACTCGACCGATCCAATACAGCTCAAAAGTAGGATGGCGGAGGTCTTCAGGTCTGGTGAGCGGAGGGGCTCGGGTTAAGAACCCTATGGTCGGATCCGATACAAAGCACAGATCAAGCATTCGACCCAAGGAATTTTTCACATGATTGACTTGAGACAGGGACAGGAAATGCAATGTAAACAACATTGAATCTTGTACATTGACATCCCGCGTAATGCTGACGCGGCGACTTCGCAATACATTAGCCCCACAACATTATATATGTGGGGTTTTTATTTACTTTAGGTTTAATAATTCATTTGTATTTAATGTTTGATAAATTTAGGATAAGTGTATTCTTTATTTTGCGTCGTTTAATTCTTCTTTTCTGCGGCCGTCGTCGTTTTTACGTCTTTTCGGTACTGTCCTCGTTTTATTTCTCTGCTTCTCTCTTCCTTGCTCGTCGTCTTCTTCGTGATGGCATAATCGTTGTTCGTCGGTCTTTTTAGTGATGGGATCATCGTTGCTCGTCGTCTAGGGATCTTATCTTCATTTGGTATTTTGTGTGGTACACCAACCGACATTCGGCCATTCTGATTAAGCATTCGACTCGAATGCGTCGTCGTCGTCGTCGTCGTTGCCAATGGACAATGGCTTCATGTACTCCGCGCACGATGAGGTATTCTTTGGGCCATCGCAGTTTCCGGCTTTCTGAACATCATACGCATTGTTATGTTTGATTCCAACAACTTGGTAGGGTCCCAAAAACTTTGCTTTTAATTTCAGGCCACTACCAAACTGTGTACGTTTGATGGCAAACAAGTCACCAATATTATATCGTCTTGCAGGTTTTCGTCGTAGATTATACGTTTTCTTATTTTCGTTCTGAAGCTTCACAATTTGAGCCTTTGCCTTTGCTCTTAGATCGCTACGTTCGTCGTTAAATATTGTTGCTGCTTCTTTGTTGATCAATTGTCGTATCTGGAGGTCTTCTTTTGTCCGCATCTTAACTCCAACTAGCATTTTAAAGGGCGTCGTATCAATGCTTCTCGTAAATGTTGAATTTACAGCTTGTTGAACTTTGCTGATATGCCTGTACCATTTCGTGGGGTCGTCGATACTCAGTTTTGAGAGCACTGAAATTATGATTGCATTCAGTCTCTCAACTTGACCATTTACTCTCGGAAGTCCTGTCGTCGTCTTCACCAGCTTAATCCCTTCGTCGTCACAATACTTAACAAAGTCTTGCGAGGTAAAAGCGGAGCCCTTATCCGAGATTATAAACGCTGGATTACCAAATGTAATACTTTGACTGCTAAGCTTCGCAATGACCTCATTTTCGGTAGTCGATTTCGTGGGATACAGCCAGCAATACTTCGTGAATGAGTCTATAACTGCAAAGATATGTTTGTAGTCCTTGTGCGTCGAATCCAGAGGTCCCAAAAAGTCAATATGATAAGTGTATAATGGAACGTCTTCTTTCTGGAGTGGGTGTAGTAGCCCTTCCTGCTTGCCTCTCTTTCGGTTCATCAAAATACATGGAATACAGCACTCAATATATTTCTTGATCTTCTCTTCGACATTTGGTATGTAAAATTCTCTGCAAATCAAATCCTTCGTCTTCTTTGCTGCAAAATGACCTCTATCATGTGTACGGCTAATAATTTGTTTCTGCATGTCATTGGGTACCACCATAAGTTTTTCGTCCTGTACAACTCTATATGGCATACCAGACTTAAGGAAATAATCGTCGTAAGTCTTCTGTTCGTCGTTCAGAATTTGTTTAATCTTTTATCTTTCGATGACGGTGACCTGACAATCATAGTCAACCCGTCGTGCGAGGTTGAGTTAGCCACCCATGACACTAAGGGTGCTGCAACTCAGTCTCCATAAAAGCAAGGTAGCGTCGGCGGAGCTCCTCATTGCCATGGAGCAAGGGCCCGCCGACATAGCTTTAGTCCAGGAGCCGTGGATTGCGTCAGGCAACTCTGTGGCCGGACTAAAGTCCTCAAATTACAGCCTTCTCTACTCAACATCGGTAAGCAGGAACAGAACCGCCGTACTCGTACGGAAGGGAATCCATGCTCATCTTATGTCTCATTACAGCACGGATGACCTGACGGTTGTGATGCTGGAAAGTGAGGAAAAGCGCCTTCTGGTGGCTTCCTGCTACATGGCTCACGACAGACCCGCACCACCCGACGAACTCAGGAGCCTGGTGACAGAAGCCGGCACCATAAACTATCAACTCGTCATCGGAACGGACGCCAATGCCCACCACAATGTGTGGGGAAGCACCGACATCAATGACAGAGGTGAGTCACTCTTAGACTTTATACTAGCAACTAATCTATATATAGCAAACGTTGGGGAGGAGCACACCTTCGTAGGTCCGACCTCATCCAACGTGCTAGACCTAACACTTGCAACGGGAAACAGTACTACGGTATCTAGCTGGAGGGTCCTCGAAAGACCATCCTTCTCAGACCATAAGTACATTCAGTTCAAGTGCGAATTCAAACACCCTTCGAAGACAACAGTCTATAGAAACCCCCGGAACACAAACTGGGCAAAGTTTAAAAAGACAGTTACTTCGAAGCTCGCGAATCCGGGCTCAGTGAAATCCGCGGAGGATATAGAGAAGTCCCTAAAAACCCTATCCAACGAGTTACTGAACGCCTACCATGCATCGTGCAAACCCTCGAGAACGAAGAGGAGGTCCAAGCCACTCTGGTGGAACCGAGATCTCTCTCTCCAAAGGAACAACCTCAAGGAATTCTTCAAGATCGCCAAACAAGCGAACGAAGAGATTGTCAATGAGGAATATAAAATCCTACTTAGGAGCTACAAGAAGGAAATACGTAAGGCACAAAGGAACTCGTGGAGAAACTTCTGCTCCAACATCGAGAAAGTGCCCGAAACCGCTAGGCTTCGGAAGCTGCTTTCAAAGCAGCCCACAGTACAGAGCCAACTAAAACTAGACAACGGACAGTGGACAGAGGGCAGTAAAGAAGCCCTAACAGCACTAATGGAGGCGCACTTCCCTGGATGCACCGAGGTCACTGACGCCAAGGAGCATCAGGACCTAGCAACTGAGGAACAGCACCCCCCAATAGGTCTGTTAACCACTAAGAGAATCCACTGGGCCATAGACGCCTTCGCGGCCATAAAAGCACCAGGACTGGACGGGATATTCCCAGCCATGATGCAGTTGACCAAAGAGGTTATACCCCATGGCTCTTCGCAATATACTCAGCATGCCTAAGTACGGGCTATATCCCCATCCAATGGAGAACCTCGAGGGTTGTCTTCCTCCCTAAGGCAGGAAAGTGCAGCCACGTGAGTCCCAAGGATTACAGACCGATAAGCCTTACCTCCTTTCTACTAAAAACACTAGAAAAGCTGTTGGATTTACACATCAGGAATGAGGTAGGGGGACTGATGTCAACAAACCACACAAAGCCTCGGCGCAGTACCTGAGTCTGGAACCCCGTCTGAGCCCGGTGAAAATACCGGCTTAACTAGTCGAAGATAATGAAGTAGAGAGCATTCAGTGAACAAGGGACTGAAAATGCCGTTCGACCTCGGTAAACCGTATGGGTACGGATGACCACAGCAGCTTTCATCAGAATAGGTGGTTTGGAAAAATTGGGCAAAAAGATCGGCGATTGCCTGATCATTATTTGCCGACGTATTACGAAATGATAGCGGGGAATGGTGTGCGGATTCTCTACGCTTACTGTTTACGAAACTGTAAAACTGTTTGGGGTCCTGTGAAAACCTTATCCTGCATCGAGATAGGTAGTTCTTATAGCATTGAGTATTAGGAACTGAAAATTTTGACCGAGCTATTACATAGCGAGAGTGAGAAGTAGGAGAACCAACTTCTTGAAATTTTGTATAAAGTGTTGATTGTAAGTTCTTTAGACTGGATAATTCTTTGGTAAAGAAAGGGGGTTTTACAGATCTAATCGGACAAGAAAGCGGGACACAAGAATCAAACGCGGGGGAACGTTGTGAGTTGCTGCGGAGACCGCAACTCTACATTTATAACCGATACTTAGTCAGGATGGCTCTCCTCCGGCAGAGGCCGCTAATATTAAACGACACGACAAAAAGTGCGTGCGAGAGAGACAGAAAATCAGTCTGAAAATCGGGCGCTGCGTAGCCACTGAAAATTGATTTGTTCCTTTTGGCTATAAAAATAATCTGATCTGATCCAGATTCAGCAACCGGATATATATGGTCATTCTTTATGATTCTGCGTTTTTAGTTTTCTCGAATCTGCAATATTGTGGATGCAACAGATTTTCGTTCTTTGTGGTGGCGGAAAGAGGTGGGCGAAATTTTGAGGTATACGTTTTATAGTGAGATCTAACAGGAGTGCGGATACTAAATTTGGCGTTAATAGTCTCTGAGATTTGTGGATGCCCCAGATTTTCGTCCTTTGCGGGGCGGAAGGGGGTGTGGCGAAATTTTGACACAAAACGGTCAAGGTCCGATATCACAGGAGTGTGGATACCAAATTTGATTGCTCTGGCTCTTATAGGTTCTGAGATCCTTGAACTCATATTTTGCAATTGGCAAAACCGACCATGAAACCTGTGTGTTAGAGAGAGACAGAGCGAGAAAAAATGAAATTGTTTTCTTGATTCTGGCTATAATAATTATACGATCTGGTTCAGATTTTGCACTCCAGAAGATATAGTCATCCTCTACGATTCTGCGTTGTAAGCTTTCTCGTATCTCTGAATTTGTGGATGCCACAGATTTTCGCCCTTTGTGGGGGCGGAAGTGGGCGGGGCAAAGTTTTGAAATATACTTGTAGCAGTGACATATCACAGAAGTCCGGATATAAAACGTCGTTGCTCTAGCTTATATAGTCTTTGAGCACTAGGCGCTGATAGGGACGGACAGACGGACGGACGGACAGACGGACAGACGGACAGACAGACAGACAGACAGGGCTCAATCGATTCGGCTATTGATGCTGATCAAGAATATATATACTTTATGAGGTCGGAAATGATTCCTTCTGGACGTTACACACATCCATTTTCACCACAAATCTAATATACCCCAATACTCATTTTGAGTATCGGGTATAAAAATGTGCCGATAGCATTGTACAAAATGTCTGTGCCTTTTATGACATCGTTTCACAAGTACAAAGCCGACCAATCAAAATCCCTATTAAGGCAATTCAGCTTCGCAAACTCGGCTTTACGAAGGCAGCGGACACATTCATATAGCCTACTCGACCGATCCAATACAGCTCAAAAGTAGGATGGCGGAGGTCTTCAGGTCTGGTGAGCGGAGGGGCTCGGGTTAAGAACCCTATGGTCGGATCCGATACAAAGCACAGATCAAGCATTCGACCCAAGGAATTTTTCACATGATTGACTTGAGACAGGGACAGGAAATGCAATGTAAACAACATTGAATCTTGTACATTGACATCCCGCGTAATGCTGACGCGGCGACTTCGCAATACATTAGCCCCACAACATTATATATGTGGGGTTTTTATTTACTTTAGGTTTAATAATTCATTTGTATTTAATGTTTGATAAATTTAGGATAAGTGTATTCTTTATTTTGCGTCGTTTAATTCTTCTTTTCTGCGGCCGTCGTCGTTTTTACGTCTTTTCGGTACTGTCCTCGTTTTATTTCTCTGCTTCTCTCTTCCTTGCTCGTCGTCTTCTTCGTGATGGCATAATCGTTGTTCGTCGGTCTTTTTAGTGATGGGATCATCGTTGCTCGTCGTCTAGGGATCTTATCTTCATTTGGTATTTTGTGTGGTACACCAACCGACATTCGGCCATTCTGATTAAGCATTCGACCCGAATGCGTCGTCGTCGTCGTCGTCGTCGTCGTCGTTGCCAATGGACAATGGCTTCATGTACTCCGCGCACGATGAGGTATTCTTTGGGCCATCGCAGTTTCCGGCTTTCTGAACATCATACGCATTGTTATGTTTGATTCCAACAACTTGGTAGGGTCCCAAAAACTTTGCTTTTAATTTCAGGCCACTACCAAACTGTGTACGTTTGATGGCAAACAAGTCACCAATATTATATCGTCTTGCAGGTTTTCGTCGTAGATTATACGTTTTCTTATTTTCGTTCTGAAGCTTCACAATTTGAGCCTTTGCCTTTGCTCTTAGATCGCTACGTTCGTCGTTAAATATTGTTGCTGCTTCTTTGTTGATCAATTGTCGTATCTGGAGGTCTTCTTTTGTCCGCATCTTAACTCCAACTAGCATTTTAAAGGGCGTCGTATCAATGCTTCTCGTAAATGTTGAATTTACAGCTTGTTGAACTTTGCTGATATGCCTGTACCATTTCGTGGGGTCGTCGATACTCAGTTTTGAGAGCACTGAAATTATGATTGCATTCAGTCTCTCAACTTGACCATTTACTCTCGGAAGTCCTGTCGTCGTCTTCACCAGCTTAATCCCTTCGTCGTCACAATACTTAACAAAGTCTTGCGAGGTAAAAGCGGAGCCCTTATCCGAGATTATAAACGCTGGATTACCAAATGTAATACTTTGACTGCTAAGCTTCGCAATGACCTCATTTTCGGTAGTCGATTTCGTGGGATACAGCCAGCAATACTTCGTGAATGAGTCTATAACTGCAAAGATATGTTTGTAGTCCTTGTGCGTCGAATCCAGAGGTCCCAAAAAGTCAATATGATAAGTGTATAATGGAACGTCTTCTTTCTGGAGTGGGTGTAGTAGCCCTTCCTGCTTGCCTCTCTTTCGGTTCATCAAAATACATGGAATACAGCACTCAATATATTTCTTGATCTTCTCTTCGACATTTGGTATGTAAAATTCTCTGCAAATCAAATCCTTCGTCTTCTTTGCTGCAAAATGACCTCTATCATGTGTACGGCTAATAATTTGTTTCTGCATGTCATTGGGTACCACCATAAGTTTTTCGTCCTGTACAACTCTATATGGCATACCAGACTTAAGGAAATAATCGTCGTAAGTCTTCTGTTCGTCGTTCAGAATTTGTTTAATCTTTTATCTTTCGATGACGGTGACCTGACAATCATAGTCAACCCGTCGTGCGAGGTTGAGTTAGCCACCCATGACACTAAGGGTGCTGCAACTCAGTCTCCATAAAAGCAAGGTAGCGTCGGCGGAGCTCCTCATTGCCATGGAGCAAGGGCCCGCCGACATAGCTTTAGTCCAGGAGCCGTGGATTGCGTCAGGCAACTCTGTGGCCGGACTAAAGTCCTCAAATTACAGCCTTCTCTACTCAACATCGGTAAGCAGGAACAGAACCGCCGTACTCGTACGGAAGGGAATCCATGCTCATCTTATGTCTCATTACAGCACGGATGACCTGACGGTTGTGATTCTGGAAAGTGAGGAAAAGCGCCTTCTGGTGGCTTCCTGCTACATGGCTCACGACAGACCCGCACCACCCGACGAACTCAGGAGCCTGGTGACAGAAGCCGGCACCATAAACTATCAACTCGTCATCGGAACGGACGCCAATGCCCACCACAATGTGTGGGGAAGCACCGACATCAATGACAGAGGTGAGTCACTCTTAGACTTTATACTAGCAACTAATCTATATATAGCAAACGTTGGGGAGGAGCACACCTTCGTAGGTCCGACCTCATCCAACGTGCTAGACCTAACACTTGCAACGGGAAACAGTACTACGGTATCTAGCTGGAGGGTCCTCGAAAGACCATCCTTCTCAGACCATAAGTACATTCAGTTCAAGTGCGAATTCAAACACCCTTCGAAGACAACAGTCTATAGAAACCCCCGGAACACAAACTGGGCAAAGTTTAAAAAGACAGTTACTTCGAAGCTCGCGAATCCGGGCTCAGTTAAATCCGCGGAGGATATAGAGAAGTCCCTAAAAACCCTATCCAACGAGTTACTGAACGCCTACCATGCATCGTGCAAACCCTCGAGAACGAAGAGGAGGTCCAAGCCACTCTGGTGGAACCGAGATCTCTCTCTCCAAAGGAACAACCTCAAGGAATTCTTCAAGATCGCCAAACAAGCGAACGAAGAGATTGTCAATGAGGAATATAAAATCCTACTTAGGAGCTACAAGAAGGAAATACGTAAGGCACAAAGGAACTCGTGGAGAAACTTCTGCTCCAACATCGAGAAAGTGCCCGAAACCGCTAGGCTTCGGAAGCTGCTTTCAAAGCAGCCCACAGTACAGAGCCAACTAAAACTAGACAACGGACAGTGGACAGAGGGCAGTAAAGAAGCCCTAACAGCACTAATGGAGGCGCACTTCCCTGGATGCACCGAGGTCACTGACGCCAAGGAGCATCAGGACCTAGCAACTGAGGAACAGCACCCCCCAATAGGTCTGTTAACCACTAAGAGAATCCACTGGGCCATAGACGCCTTCGCGGCCATAAAAGCACCAGGACTGGACGGGATATTCCCAGCCATGATGCAGTTGACCAAAGAGGTTATACCCCATGGCTCTTCGCAATATACTCAGCATGCCTAAGTACGGGCTATATCCCCATCCAATGGAGAACCTCGAGGGTTGTCTTCCTCCCTAAGGCAGGAAAGTGCAGCCACGTGAGTCCCAAGGATTACAGACCGATAAGCCTTACCTCCTTTCTACTAAAAAAACTAGAAAAGCTGTTGGATTTACACATCAGGAATGAGGTAGGGGGACTGATGTCAACAAACCAACACGCCTACACCAAGGGGAAATCAGTGGAGACGGCACTACACTCGCTAGTAGCCACCATCGAGAGCGCCCTTCACAACAAAAAGTATGCTTTGGGAGCATTTGTGGACATCTCAGGAGCATTCAACAACGTGGCAACAACCGCAATAACAAGTCGCCTAGAAGCGAATAACATACACCCTGCAATCAACGTCTGGATCAAAAACCTCCTAAGTTGTAGACGGGTGCAATCGGAGTGGGGCACCGCTTCCATGGTAAAGGGGACACACAGAGGCACACCTCAAGGTGGAGTCCTATCGCCACTACTGTGGAATTTGGTGGTCGACGACCTCATTAAGAGATTTGAAAGGAAGGCCCCAAAAATAACAGCCTATGCAGATGACATAAGCATACTTATTACGGGTGTATGTCCATCGACCCTCAGCTCCATAATGGAACGTACACTCAGGGAGATACGTGAGTGGGCGGAAGAGGTAGGACTCAGTATCAACGCGGACAAGACGGACCTCATCCTCTTTACCAAGAGGTACAAGGTACCGATATGGACCCCCCCGAAAATTGACCAAACTAGGCTGACTCCAAAATCACAGGTGAAATACCTAGGCACAGTACTGGACAGCAAGCTGGCATGGAGGCCCAATGTAGTGGAAAGGGTGAAGTAGGCTACCATTGCGCTTTATGCATCCAAGAAGATGCTCAGCAGCACATGGGGCCTGTCACCTGCTCTAATGCACTGGATCTACATCTCGGTGGTGCGACCAACTCTGCTGTATGGAGCCTTAGTGTGGTGGCAGGCTATTGAAAAGAAGACATACCATAAGCTTATGGAAAAGACTCAGCGACAGGATCTGCTCTGTATTACAGGGGCGCTGAGGTCAACCCCAACAAAAGCACTCGAAACTATACTCGGAATCGACCCCCTGGACATTCACGCTCGCCTGATTGCGGGAAAGGCAGCACAACGCCTTATAGCATCAGGAAACCTATCCATACAAGGATACGGGCACAGTTCAATTGGCAGGGACATGACCAGATCACCTGATTACATGACCCCCCAAACTTGCCTTGACGTCAAAACAACCACATCTTTTGGACAGACCCTGAGATAAGGCTGTCGTATAAGCTACCGGACCAATGCAGCATATTCCAGGCAGAAGTTTTTGCCATCGGGAAGGCAGCGGAGGTCGCTCTCCTAACAGAACGAGCACACGATGCGGTCAACCTATTCGTCGACAGCCAAGCGGCGATAAGATCCATGCAGTCGTCCGCGGTCAGTTCCAGAAGTGTCTTGGCGAGCAGGGAGGCATTAGACATCCTAAGCACGACAAAGATAGTGCGGATCTATTGGGTTCCCAGCCACCAGGGCATCGAAGGAAACGAAGCAGCGGACGTACTAGCTAAGGAAGGCGTCGGGCTGGAGAATAGGAGAACCGAGAACGTGCCTGTCTCCCTTAGAACGCTGCAATGCGATCTAGAGAAGCAGGCTAGAACACAGACTGATAACAGGTGGAACAGTACCACCACCTGCAAAACCTCGAAGATAATGTGCAAGGAACGCAACGAGAAACTTAGCCACTACCTACTGCACCTACCACGAAAAGACTGTAGATTGCTAGTGGGAATACTTACAGGTCACTGTCTGGCTGCTGCACATGCAGCCAAGCTAGGCATCACCAACAGAGACAGTTGTAGGAAATGTGATGAACCTGGGGCTATCGAAACCCTGGAACATCTCATCTGCTACTGTCCGGCTCTCTCAAGGGCAAGGAGGAGATACCTGGGCGCCCCAGTGCTGGCATCAATGGAAGATGCCTCCAAAAGGACGCCACAGGAACTGCTGGCCTATGCTAAAAACACCTCGATTCTCGGGGACTTTAAAACCACCTAAACACTCCCGCGACGGTTCATACACCCCTGAGAGCATCGACATGCTTCATTCTAGTTCCTGACCGATGTTCCACAGCATAATCGTACTCCTGCAGAAGCAAAATCCATCGCGCCACCCTAGTGCATAAGTTTTGTTTCTCCAGCGACTGTGTAAAAGCATTGCAGTCTGTTATCAGTTTAAAATGAATGCCTAAGAGATATACTCTAAACTTGGTTAACGCTTCTATTACTGCCAAAATCTCTAATTCGTAACTGCTATATTTCCGCTGTGCATCAGTAGTCTTTTTGGACATATAATAGACCGGGTGTAGCTGTCCGTCGTCTGGCGATTTCTGTAATAGAACTGCACCAAAACCATCAATTGATGCATCTGTGTGTACTTCTGTATCGTAAGTCTGATTATATATATTCAATACTGGGTTCTCCGTCAGCAATTTTTTTAAGATATTAACGGCATTCTCTTCATACATCAAATTCAAATTTTGTCTTGTTCTTTGTCAACTCCGTTAAAGGTCTAGCAATGCCTGCATAATTCGGGATAAACTTTCTAAAATACCCAGTCAGTCCCAAGAAACTCTCTACTTGTTTGAGTGATTGTGGCATTTTAAACTTTGATACAGCATCTATTTTTTCTGTTGAAGGATAAATCTTACTGTTTTCAATTATATGACCAAGAAATTGAATACGGGTCTTCAGAAAGTGGCATTTTTTTATGTTCAATTCTAGGCCAAAATCTTTGCATGTTTCGATAACTTCCTTTAGATTCTTCCTAGCTTCTTGTTCTGTCTATGCTGGAATAATCACGTCATCAACGTAGGGTAAAGCAATACCTTTGCTGGACAGATGTCGAAATATCGCATTGACGTGCCGCTGAAAAACTCGTGGTGAATTTGAAAATCCAAACGGAACTCTCAAAAATTGATATTGGCCTCGCTGAGTTACAAACGACGTGTACTTCCGACTAGATTCAGAAACCGGCACATGAAAAAACGCCTTCTTAAGATCAATCGTGCTGAATATCTTGGCCTCTTGCAATCTGTCTAGTTGATCTTCAATAAGCGGCAAAGGGAAATGGTCTTTGACAGTTACCTTATTGAGCTTTCTGTAATCAACACAAACCCTTGCCGAACCGTCTCGCTTTTTAACAAGGACTATTGGACTTGTAAACTCCGATGTAGATTCTTCGATAATGTCATTTTTAAGCCACTCTTCAATCTGTTCATCGACGATACGCGTTTCCGCAAACGCCATTCTGCGCGGACGCGAAAATATAGGAGACTCATCTTTTAATACGATACGCATCTCTATATTTGTTGTTTTTGATTTGTTTGGCACATAATTGTCTATTAGTTCACGTACTTCTTTTTTGGCAGATTCACTTGCTGCTTCATTAATGTCAATCACGTCATTGTCAATTTCCGCACAAATTTTCATTATATTTAGTTCGTCACCGCTCGACATATTGCTCGACATATTGCGCACTTGAAGTCCGTTTCTATTAAAAACGATTTCCGCCAGTGAACACAGTTCTTCTCCAATAATTAGCTTCACGTCGATAAGTCTGGTTGGTACTACATAAAAATTTAACAAGAATTCGCCATCGTCAATTAGAATTCTGTGCTTAAAATGTCCAACTGGTTTTATCGTATTAGAGTCACAATCGCCAAATCCAAATGCGACTTCTTTGTGTGTGATATCGGGTTTTGGCTGCACCAAACTTTTCAGTTTTAAAATCTTTAGAAATATGCCCGAATTTATTGCATTTGAAACACTTTCGACCTTTATCTTTATTTTGACAGTTACTCGATAAGTGACCTTTACCACCGCAATTATAACATTTCACTTCTCTCTTATCATCTTTGTTCATGCTTTGACTTTTTTTGTCGGTTTCTTTTATATTGATTTCATTGCGCTTCGACTTCTCTTTTTATACCCGATACTCAAAATGAGTATTGGGGTATATTAGATTTGTTGTAAAAATGGATGTGTGTAACGTCCAGAAGGAATCGTTTCCGACCCCATAAAGTATATACATATATTCTTGATTAGCATATCAATAGCCGAGTCGATTGAGCCCTGTCTGTCTGTCTGTCTGTCCGTCTTTCCGTCTGTCTGTCCGTCCGTCTGTCCGTCCCCTTCAGCGCCTAGTGATCAAAGACTATAAGAGCTAGAGCAACGATGTTTTGGATTCAGACTTCTGTGATATGTCACTGCTACAAGAATATTTCAAAACTTTGCCCCGCCCACTTCCGCCCCCACAAAGAGCGAAAATCTGTGGCATCCACAAATTCAGAGATACGAGAAAACTTAAAACGCAGAATCGTAGAGGATGACTATATCTTCTAGAGTGCAAAATCTCAACAAGATCGTATAATTATTATAGCCAGAATCAAGAAAACAATTTCATTCTTTCTCCCTCTGACTCTCTCTAACACAGAGGTTTCATGGTCGGTTTTGCCAATTGCAAAATATGAGTTCAAGGATCTCAGAACCTATAAGAGCCAGAGCAACCAAATTTGGTATCCACACTCCTGTGATATCGGACCTTGACCGTTTCGTGTCCAAGTTTCGCCACACCCCCTTCCGACCCCGCAAAGGACGAAATTCTGGGGATAATCAAAAATCTCAGAGACTATTAAGGCTAGAGTAACCAAATTTGTTATCCGCACTCCTGTTAGATCTTACTATAAAACGTGTATCTCTTAATTTCGCCCCACCCCCTTCCGCCCACACAAAGGACGAAAATCTGGTGCATCCACAATATTGCAGATTCGAGAAAACTAAAAACGTAGAATCATAGATAACGACCATATCTATCCGATTGCTGAATCTGGATCAGATCAGATCATTTTTATAGCCAAAAGGAACAAATCAATTTGCAGTGGCTACGCAGCGCCCGACGTCACGCTTAGACTGATTTTCTGTCTCTCTCGCACGCACTCTTTGTCGTGTCGTTTAATATTAGCGGCGTCTGCCGGAGGAGAGCCATACTGACTTAGTATCGGGTATAACTGTAGAGTTGCGGTGTCCGCAGCAACTCACAACGTTCCCCCTCGTTCCATTTGATTTTCTTTTTCCGTAATTGTTTTATAGCACTTTAATTATACCCGATACTCAAAATGAGTATTGGTTTATATTAGATTTGTGGTAAAAGTGGATGTGTGTAACGTCCAGAAGGAATCGTTTCCGACCCCATAAAGTATATATATTCTTGATCAGCATCAATAGCCGAGTCGATTGAGCCATGACTGTCTGTCCGTCTGTCCGTCCGTCCGTCTGTCCGTCCCTATTAGCGCCTAGTGCTCAAAGAGTGCTATAAGAGCTAGAGCAACGATGTTTTGGATCCAGACTTCTGTGATATGTCACTGCTACAAAAATATTTCAAAACTTCGCCCCGCCCACTTCCGCCCCCACAAAGGACGAAAATCTGTGGCATCCACAATTTCGACGATACGATAAAACCAAAAACGCAGAATCGTAGAGAATGACCAGTCTTTTAGACTGCAGAGTTTGAATAAGATCGTATTATTATTATAGCCAGCATCAAGAAAACAATTTCATTTTTTCTCGCCCTGTCTCTCTCTAACACACACGTAGCATAGCCGGCTTTGCTTAGAGTAAAACATTAGCGCCTAGATCTCAGAGACTATAAAAGCTATAGCAACCAAATTTGGTATCCACACTCCTTATATATCGGACCGAGACGAGTTTGTTTCAAAATTTCGCCACACCCCCTTCCGCCCCCGCAAAGGATGAAAATCTGGCGATATTCACAAATCTCAGAGACTATTAAGGCTAGAGTAACCAAATTTGGTATCCGCACTCCTGTTAGATCTTACTTTAAAACGTGTATCTCAAAATTTCGCCCCACCCCCTTCCGCCCACACAAAGAACGAAAATCTGTTGCATCCACAATATTGAAGATACGAGAAAACTAAAAACGCAGAATCATAGATAATGATCATATCTATCAGATTGCTGAATCTTGATCAGATCAGATCATTTTTATAGCCAAAAGAACCAAATCAATTTTCAGTGGCTACGCAGCGCCCGACGTCACGCTCAGACTGATTTTCTGTCTCTCTCGCACGCACTCTTTGTCGTGTCGTTCAATATTAGCGGCGTCTGCCGGAGGAGAGCCATACTGACTTAGTATCGGGTATAACTGTAGAGTTGCGGTGTCCGCTGCAACTCACAACGTTCCCCCTCGTTTTTTTTTAAACTGATTTATATTTGTTGCGCCGTACAAAATTGTCTTATTCACACCTTTGCCATCTTTGCCGTCAATTAAACATGGGATAAATGTGTCGTCTGCAATACTTCCTCGTGATGCAATGTCTTTCATTTTGTAAAAATATTCGAATACACACTCATTGTTGCCTCGTTTCGTTTGCGCGAGTTGCTCATGAATTTGCTTGCTGGTTACATTCGACTTAAATTCTGACAATAATGCCTGCTTGAGGGAATTCCATGAATTCAAACCTCTTTCACTCAATACAAACAATTTCGCGATTCCTTTTAGAGCTTTTTTGGCGAACAAACCCTTTGGAAATCTTTCCATTTCACTAGTGTCGCCTGTTCCTCGTATTCTGTTATCCACACTTCGACTGGAATAGTATTAGTGCCGTCGAAACTTCGAATGCTCTCTTCCACATCGCGAAAACTGATCGCAAATCGTGGCGTCATATCTCTATCCACTATTTGGTTGTATGTTGTAGCGTGTCTTCTTTGTTCTGTGTCTTCGTTTTTCCCTGCCATGTTATCTATGCTGGCATGGTCTGCCGTCTCAAACGAATTGTTGCTGTCCTTTTCTTTTTCATCATCATCCTCTTCATCCTCAGTTTCGTCGTTGCTTGTTTCATCATGCGCTAGCAGGGTCATCGAACGCAAATTGCAAAACACATGCAAGAAAAGGTCCTCACTAGTATAACTGATTCCCAAAACATTGCATATAGCCACAAGATCACTATGTGTTATATTATTTGCAGCGTATTCCTTCTTTGCATTGTACCTCTCATCATTTTCGTCGTAGAGGAAGCCAGAAAATTCGCGTAATCTTTTTCGGTTGATTCTGTCTCCCTCGGCCTCGAACACGAATTTATGCAGTGCCGCTATGCACTCTTTCTTGCTCGAGCGTAGATTTTCACATATTAAATCGTTTAAATACGGCATTGTGGGGGAAAAAATGTATATTTTCGTTTCTTCTTCAATAGTAACCACTTTTAATTCATTCCCGGAGGAGCGCCTAAAATGTGGGTTTTTTATTTGCTTTAGGTTTAATAATTAATTTGTATTTAATGTTTGATAAATTTAGGATAAATGGATTCTTTATTTTGCGTCGTTTAATTCTTCTTTTCTGCGGCCGTCGTCGTTTGTACGTCTTTTCGGTACTGTCCTCGTTTTATTTCTCTGCTTCTCTCTTCCTTGCTCGTCGTCTTCTTCGTGGCATAATCGTTGTTCGTCGTTCTTTTTAGTGATGGGATCATCGTTGCTCGTCGTCTAGGGATCTTATCTTCATTTGGTATTTTGTGTTGTACACCAACCCACATATACTTTGCATCTTATATACTAAGCCAGAGAACCTCTGCGAAATAAGCCCACTACATTTTTATTTGGAACTTTAAACATATAGTGCAGTAGTGCATATCGTTGCCGTGTGTACAAAGTTAAAACCTTAATTATTCTGTGTAACCTTGCCGACATCAAGTGCTGATCACCGCAATTGCTAAAAAAAACGAGGGGGAACGTTGTGAGTTGCTGCGGACACCGCAACTCTACATTTATACCCGATACTAAGTCAGTATGGCTCTGCTCCGGAGGACGCCGCTAATATTGAACGACACGACAAAGAGTGCGTGCGAGAGAGACAGAAAATCAGTCTGAGCGTGACGTCGGGCGCTGCGTAGCCACTGCAAATTAATTTGTTCCTATTGGCTATAAAAATAATCTGATCTTAATCAAGATTCAACAATCTGATAAGTATGGTCATTATCTATGATTCTGCGTTTTTAGTTTTCTCGTATCTTCAAAATTCTGGATGCCACAAATTTTCGTTCTATGGGGGGGCGGAAGGGGGTGGGGCGAAATTTTGAGGTATACGTTTTATAGTGAGATCTGACAGGAGTGCGGATACTAAATTTGGTTACTCTAGCCTTAATAGTCTCTGAGATTTGTGAATATCCCCAGATTTGCATCCTTTGCGGGGGCGGAAGGGGGTGTGGCGAAATTTTGAAACAAACTCGTCTCGGTCCGATATATTAGGAGTGTGGATACCAAATTTGGTTGCTCTAGCTTTTATAGTCTCTGAGATCTAGGCGCTAATGTTTTACTCTAAGCAAAGCCGGCTATGCTACGTGTGTGTTAGAGAGAGACAGGGCGAGAAAAAATGAAATTGTTTTCTTGATGCTGGCTATAATAATAATACGATCCAATTTAGATTCCGCAGTCTAAAAGATATGGTTATTCTCTACGATTCTGCGTTTTTGATTTTATCGTATCTTTAAAAATGTGGATGCCACAGATTTTCGTCCTTTGTGGGGGCGGAAGTGGGCGGGGCGAAGTTTTAAAATATTTTTGTAGCAGTGACATATCACAGAAGACTGGATCCAAAACATCGTTGCTCTAGCTCTTATAGTCTTTGAGCACTAGGCGCTGAAGGGCACGGACAGACGGACGGACGGACAGACGGACAGACAGACAGACAGGGCTCAATCGACTCGGCTATTGATGCTGGTCAAGAATATATATACTTTATGGGGTCGGAAACGATTCCTTCTGGACGTTACACACATCCACTTTCACCACAAATCTAATATACCCCAATACTCATTTTGAGTATCGGGTATAAAAAAAAAAAAACTCGGCTATTGATGCTGATCAAGAATATATATACTTTATGGGGTCGGAAACGATTCCTTCTGGACGTTACACACATCCACTTTTACCACAAATCTAATATACCCCAATACTCATTTTGAGTATCGGGTATAAAAACGACGGGGAACGTTGTGAGTTGCTGTGGACACCGCAACTCTACATTTATATCCGATACTTAGTCAGTATGGCTTTCCTCCGGCAGACGCCGCTAATATTGAACGACACAACAAAGAGTGCGTGCGAGAGAGACAGAAAATCAGTCTGAGCGTGTCGTCGGGCGCTGCGTAGCCACTGCAAATTGATTTTTTCCTTTTGGCTATAGAAATGATCCGATCTGATCCAGATTCAGCAATCTGATAGATATGGTCATTCTCTATGACTGTGCGTTTTTAGTTTTCTCGAATCTTCAATATTGTGGACTCCACAGATTTTCGTCTTTTATGGGGGCGTTAGGGGGTGGTGCGAAATTTTGAAATATACTTTTTATAGGGAGATCTAACAGAAGTGTGAATACCAAATTTGGTTCCTCTAGCTTTTATAGTCTCTGAGATCTAGGCGATCGCTTTCAGCGATAGGCCAAGCCGACCATGAAACGTGTGTATTAGAGAGAGACAGAGCGAGAAAGAATGAAATTGTTTTCTTCATTCTGGTTATAATAATGATACGATCTAGTTTCTGCCGTCTAGAAGATATAATCATTCTCTATCTTTCTGCGTTTTTCGTTTTCTCGTATCTTCACAATTGTGGATGCTACAGATTTTCGTTCTTTGTGTGGGCGGAAGGGGGTGGGGCGAAATTTTGAGATACACGTTTTATAGTAAGATCTAACAGGAGTGCGGATACCAAATTTGGTTACTCTAGCCTTAATAGTCTCTGAGATTTTTGAATATCCCCAGATTTTCGTCCTTTGCGGGGGCGGAAGGGGGTGTAGCGAAATTTTGAAACAAACTCGTCTCGGTCCGATATATTAGGAGGGTGGATACCAAATTTGGTTGCTCTAGCTTTTGTAGTCTCTGAGATCTAGGCGCTAATGTTTTACTCTAAGCAAAGCCGCCTATGCTACGTGTGTGTTAGAGAGAGACAGGGCGAGAAAAAATGAAATTGTTTTCTTGATGCTGGCTATAATAATAGTACGATCCAATTCAGATTCCGCAGTCTTAAAGATATATGGTCATTCTCTACGATTTTGCGTTTTTGGTTTTCTCATATCTTTAAAATTGTGGATGCCACAGACTTTCGTCCTTTGTGGGGGCGGAAGTGGGCGGGGCGAAGTTTTGAAATATTTTTGTAGCAGTGACATATCAAAGATGTCTGGATACAAAATTTCGTTGCTCTAGCTCTTATAGTCCTAGGCGCTCATAGGGACGGTCAGACGGACGGACAGACGGACAGACAGGCATGGCTCAATCGATTCGGCTATTGATGCTGATCAAGAATATATATGTGGAGTCGGAAACGTTTCCTTCTGGAAGTGTGTAACACACATCCATTTCCACCACAAATCTAATATACCCCTATACTAATTTTGAGTATCAAGTATAAAAATAAGTGCAAACAATATTCGTACAAAAAAATGAAATATATATATATATAGTTAAATATCCGCAGCTCGATATAAGATTTTTAAAACAGATTTTATTTTCAAAGAACTTAACATCTTAATGTTACAGGATGAAGTTGAATTCCCTGAATAAACTGCTGGTTTTCTCGTCTCAAACTGAACTGATCTTCTAAGCTGTTGGCTAGTTTCCATGAGCACTTTTTTTGGAGCTCTCGGCACTCGCTTGGGGCGTCGGTTTCCTCGGCTGCATCTTCGTGGCGATGGCGTGCGTGCCTGGACCGATATTTGGGGATGCGTCGGCTTTGATGAAAGGTGTCTGCTGCTGGCGATCGGTGTTGCATTACATGAGGGAGCTAAGAATGTGAGACTCCATGGTTTTATGCTTAGCTTTGATTGGTCCTCATGAGTGGCGTGATTCTAGGGAATCGATCTCTTGAGGGTGGCGTGATTCTGGCGTAGATGAATCAATGGGGTCTATTGTTAATATTTGATGACTCTAGCTTGGAGTCTGGGAAGAATCATTTATTGATTCTGGGCGGTGTCTTGTTACTTTTGGATAGGGTGGGTGAATTGGACGTAAACATAATGTGTATGTGAAGTGGAGAGTTATGGATATGTCACTCCCCCAACGTTTGTTTCTAGTCTGTCCCTAGTCAATTACCCTCGGGTATAGTGACGAGGTGTCAAGTATAACAGTTAATGTTGGTCCTTCTTCCTCTTTTATTGTCGGGTTTATGCATTTAACAGTGATTTTCTTAGGAAGTTTCTTAAATTTAATAGCTACATAGCTTAGTAGTCCTAAAATAATTGCGACAAATGAAATTAGTAGGCTTATATGTAATAGATTACTATATTTAGTTTGTTCCATGATTATTTCTCTTGTCTGTGTATAAGATAGTGGCTCTACTCTAGTTATATTGCTATTAATATATACTTTTTGTGCAAATCCAACATTGTATTGGATATTGTAATTTCGTTTAGTTGGATTGAGCAATTGTACATTTTTATAAAGGTATTTCCTTCCGCTATGATTTCTTGGTTTGGACAATTCTGGTTTAGCGTTGTTCTTGGAAGGATCCATGTGATTAGTATATTAGGTTCAATAAAGTTTATTTTAAAGTTTTGAAAAGTTTTTGAATATGTACATTTCGTAGGAATTTGGTTTAAGATTCCTTTTATACATTCAGTAGTTTTTTTCCTTAATGTATGTATGCTTCCTCATCTTGAACATAATATTTTTCATATGTTATATCTGTTAATATATTATTTAGCTCATCCGGATATGGAACAATTTTATAGATGTTTATACATTTTTACTATTTCTACGAATGTTGGAAATTATTAAGATTTCATTAGTGTCAGATTTAAGCCATGTAGAAGTTTTGATGTTTAGTATTTTCTCGGAATTAATGTGTTTCAGGTAATCTTGATTTAACCATTTCAGATTGAATATGCCGAGTCTACTTAATTGCATTCCTAGTTCTATGTCGTCGATATATTCTGTGAAATGTTGTAAGTTGAATATCAGAGTTTGTATTTGTTTATTCCTATCCTTTTCTTCATTTAATTTGTGAATAATATCTATTCCCTTATTTACGGCATCTATTACCAGATTTAGTTCATTCGTTTGAACACTGTGAATTGCTAGATTATCTATCTTCTGTTCTAATTAGTTTTTATCTTCCTCCTCCAGTGCTCCGAATTGATATTTATATGCAGTTCCTACTATATTTAATAGGCCTCTCTGTTTGGAGTTTTTCTATTAGATATTGTACCTGGATTATGTCTTCAAATTTAGTAGCTTGTATTATTAGGTCTTGGTATGTTTCTTCTGTTTTTGTTACATTTACTGTGAGATAATGATATTCGTAGTTACTGGGTATATTAATGGTTCCCGTTTTAAATATAAGATATCCGTTTCGCGGGATAATGGGGCTTATCTCGATGTTTTGTCCATGTGTGATTAGAACAGTAAACATAAGTAAGATGATAGTTCTAATTATGTTGAGGTTTGCTGCTCCCATTAAATTCCTCCGTTTCTCTGGAATTATTATTATATTTACTCAAGTTAGGATTCTTCTTCTTTTCGAATTTCGATGTATAATGTGTTATCTTCCTACCCCTATTCTTCTCTTCGTAATGCTTCTCGTCTACCTGTCTAATTTTGCCTATCCTTTTGAAAGGGTTTGTTACCTTGGACTAAGGTAGAGGTGACAGCTTTTAACGGCTATTGATCTCCTAATCTATACGATTTTTATTCAGTTGAGTGATTTTATTTACTTTATTCAATTGTCATAAATAAATATATCTGCTGGGGTCCTATTCGTGGTATTATGTTTAGTTTTATGATTATAAGTATAAAGAATTAATTCAAACTTGGTGAATCTATCTTCTAGATTATCTTCACTCGATATTATTCTCAGTTTTTCGTTTACTGTCTTATGGAACCTCTCTACGTCAGATATTCCATTTTTGCTGGAAGTGATCTCAATTTTTATGTTTTCCGCATTCAGCCTGCTTGCAATGTTGCGCACATGAAAGCTGAATTTTTGTCGGCTCTGATTTCCCGTGGTTTGCCAATTTCGTTAAAAACTTTCCTGATGGCTCTTTTTGCTTCTAACCAGTCACGACTTTTTACTTTTACGAGAGTAGCAAACTTGGAGTATACGTCAATACATGATAGGAACTATTGGTTACTAATCATATAGAAATCCATGACGTATTTTTCTCTGATATTCAATATCTCTGGTGTGGTTTCGAATGCCAGCTTTGTATTTCTATGATGTGTTTTGGCAATATTACAAGTAGGACCTTCATTTATGATGTTTTTAATTAATTTCTGATAATCTGGATAGTTTTTTTTTCCTCTAAACCAGTTGACGGTTTTCTCTATCCCTGGATGGATTTATGATTCTTTTTATTATTTTTTATTATTTATTAAATTAACAAATTATCTGTTAATAATGGTACTTAGTTACTAAAGGCGGAAAAAGATAAGTTAAAAGTTAGCTAAATTTAAATGATTATAAATATTGCATGCAATTAGTTTAAGAGACAGTTCAGGGGATAGGGTTTGACAGAGGGAGTTATAATTATGGCATAAAACCCTAAAAGGTTCATGATCAGCATAATTAGACCTACATATGGGTAGACGGATAGGCCTAAAAGTACGGGTAGGTCTGGATGGAACGGCCAAGTCAATCTGACCCAAGAGAGTTTGGGAGTCAACAGTCCCAAGAAGGAGCTTGTGCACGAACATTACGCCATTGCATATTCTGCGATGGTGCAACGACGGCAGGTCAATAAGATTTAGCCTAGACCGGTAGGGTGGCAAGATTCTACCCGAGTCCCAGTTAAAGTTCCGAAGGGCAAAAATTAAAAATTGCTTTTGCACGGATTCAATAACAGCCTGCTGCTCTTTATACTGCGGGCTCCACACACAAGAACAATACTCCAATATAGGACGTACTAACGAGATGTACAGTTGTTTCGTAACGTACGGGTCGTCAAACTCCTTGGACCAACGCTTGATGAACGCTAAAACACCCTTAGCTTTATTTACAGTTGCAGCTATATGGGTGTTGAAACACATCTTATGATCAAAAAGGACTCCGAGGTCATTTGAACTCGAAATTCGCTCAAGGACATGATTTCCTAGAACATATGAGACAAAATGAGGAGCGCGACGGTAAAATGTCATAAGTTTGCATTTGGAAAGGTTCAGAAAAAGAAGATTAGTTGAACACCACAATAGTAGTTCACTTAGATCAAGTTGAAGGCGTGTGTGCAAATACCAATCAGAGTAAGAAAGACAGATTTTGACATCATCAGCATACATTAGTGTAGTAGAGTATGTTATAACTTGAGGAAGGTCGTTCACAAATAAAATAAACAGAAGCGGGCCCAGATGACTTCCCTGTGGCACACCTGAAGTAACATTAACAGTATTTGACAACACGTTAGAAAACAAAACACGTTGAGTACGGTTAGAGAGATAGGACAAAATCCAATCTAGAAGATTCGTTGGGAACCCTAATAAGGAGAGCTTTTGAATAAGCAGAGCATGGTTCACAGAATCGAATGCCTTGCTGAAGTCCGTAAAAACTACATCCGTCTGCAAACCAATTTGAAAACCACGGTGGATTAGGTTAGAAAACTCAAGAAGGTTAGTCGATGTTGAACGATGTCTGAAAAAACCGTGTTGCGACGGAGATATCAAGCTGCAACAAAGATGTTGCAGTTGCCGGGTGACCAGGAACTCAAGAAGCTTCGGGATGGCGGAAAGCTTTGCGATACCACGATAGTTTTCAATGTTTGATCTTGAACCTTTTTTGTGAAGCGGAATGATGTAGGACTCATTCCAAATTACTGGGAGACAAAACTGTTCCAAGGAGAGGTTGAAGAGAAAGGTCAAGGGTTTGCAAAGGGACTGGGCACAGTGTTTTAAGATGCAACTTGGTACTTTATCTGGACCCGCAGAAAACGATATGTCCATAGATGACAAACCTTCCAGAACAACGCTTTCCTCGAAAAAGGGCAGAAAAATGCTGTTAGCTTGAGGTAGCTGGTACGGATACGGAGTGGATGCGTTGTAAATATGAGACGAGTACGTTGTTTGGAAAAAGTTAGCGACTTCTGGTACTTTTTATAGAGCCGGGATTTATTATTTTTTAAGTATGACAAATACTTGGAGAACCAGGGAGGCTTGGACGATACAGGTACAGTGATATCTGGAACAAACGTATTAAGGGCGGAGTAAATAGAACTATAAAACGAGTTAACAGTTGCATCTATGTTCGGTAATGAATAAAGAAACGACCAATCAACACGCTAGAGATGTAGATCTAAATCAATAAAGTTTGTTTTGCGAAAACACTTTATGTGACAAGGAGCCATGGAACTGTCAGCACCTCCAGATTGTGTACACTCCAGTGATATCAACAAAGTTGGATGGTAAGGATCTTCAGGGAGAGATATTGGGCTTGCTCTAGATACAGTAGCAAGAGAACCATCGTTAACAAAAACGAGGTCAAGAAGTCTGTCCCTAATGTTTTTAACGGCATTAATTTGGACAAGGGAAATATCCGTTAACCCATTTGTTCGGAGCAGAACCCAGCCGATTAGCTGCTGGCCAAATAGCACCTAATTCTTGGCCCTCAGCCGCTTATTTTGTTTGTTACTTATGTCTATGTCACTCATTTGTTTGTTAAAGCTTTGCGCTTGCTTGCCCTGCTAAACGCTCTCTGCCAGCTCGCTCTTCGCTATCTCCGCTTTGCGTCTGCCTACCGACGTCGGCCGAGCGAAGCTGCGCTTAGCGATCGGAGCGGCAATGTAAAGGGCAGGCAAGCCACACTTGCAATTTGGATGTCACGCATTAAAGAACATATCGTAATTTTATTTCTGCGCCGAGTTTTATTTAATTCGAAATAATTAGTCGGCCGATTGGGGATAAAAAACATTATCTCCACATAAAATTTGGTGACCCCGACGTGATCGAAGAGTTGCAGTGTCAATTAATAATCATTCGCGATCGACATTCGTTAGCCCTAGCAAATTTTCGGCGGTTAAGCACAATTCGGTGCTAAAACACACTTACATACACCTACATACACGCATTGCTGGCTATTAATTTCTCTGTCGCGACAATTCGGTCAGTGCAGTGCGGTAGGCAGTGCAGCGAACTCACTAATACACACAAGCGGAGTACAAAGCGGAATCGGACAGCTCGCACAGCCGCACAGCTAAAGGCATTAGCTGTAATCCCTTTGCTTTCGGTTCCCACGTTTATACGTATACAGGGTGTCTTTTTCGGTCGTGCTGAGTGACTCTTTTAAAACCTCAACATGGCAGCACCTGAGCCTACCAATGTCGCGAACGCAGCAATGCCGAGTGATGTAGATTTCTACAAGCACAAGGCCGAGTCCATCGCGCGCCAACTAAAGGCCATGGATCGCTTTCTCACCAAGGAAGAGCTTGCCGAGTTAGATGAGGCAGAACTTCAAGCTCGCTTAGAGCAAATCGAGCGAATGAATGCGGATTTCGATGCCGCTCAAACGAGCCTTGAAAGGCTGGATTTCCTGCAGTTAGCCCATGATGCCCGGCTGGACTTTTCGAATGTTTATGTCAAGGTTAGGTCCAGGCTGTCGCGGGAGTTGATGGCTGCTCGCACGGTAAATGTTGCCAATTCAACGGCTCGGCATACTCTCGAGGGGAATTCGTCGTTGTTCGCCTATAATAGTATAGGCCGTTCTCGAACGCCCGAGTTGCAGCTTCCGCGATTCGGGGGGAACTACATGGATTGGCCAGAATTCCACTCGATGTTCTCGACAATGGTGCACAAAGACCATCGTATACCAATCATCGAAAAATTCCAATATCTTCGTGGATGTCTAGATGGTGCTGCGCTGGATACGATTCGTTCCTTGGAACTTTCTGAGGAGAATTACGACAAGGCGTTGAATTTACTAATGTTGCGATTCGATAATAAACTGTTACATTTTCAGGCACACGTCAAGGCTATTTTCGGGCTGCAAGGGGTGGAGAAGGGCTCAGCTATCGGCTTGCGCGCGCTCAGCGACAAAATCAATTCGCACTTGCGTGCACTTCAGACCTTGGCGACCCCGCAGGAGATTTCGGATGGGTTGCTGATCTTCATCATAGGCACGAAACTGGACCACAAAACAAAGGAGAAATGGGAAGAGAACTTGCCGACGTCAGGATTGCCTCGGTGGTCAAGCATGGCCTCATTTTTGGAAGCGAGATGTCGGATGCTGGAGAATTTGGGATCAGCCATGGCAACAAGTCCTAGTCAACAGGTGGGAGAAGACAATCCTGTCACCCTTATCACCTCCAGTAACGACCATCCTAACCCCATATGTAACCATTGCAATTCCTCCGAGCATTACATATCTAGATGTCAGGCATTCCTGAATCTCTCTGCGTTTGAACGATACAAAGAAGCAAAGAAGAGCCGCTTGTGTTTGAACTGCCTCAACAAAGGCCATGAATTGCAGAGGTGCAGGTCAGGACTTTGCAGGCATTGCCAGGCCAAACATCACACGCTACTCCACATTCCATCGGGAACTGGTGCTTCATCTTCCTCTTCACCGGCCGAGGAATCGATCCAGCAAGAGGCCGCGACTGTGCTTCTAGCAAGCGGGTGTTCTAGCCCTCCCCCTCGATCCAGAAATCTCAGCCTAGCCAGAACGTGTTGCTACCTACTGCCCTCGTCCATGTAACAGATCGTTATGGAGCACTTATCCCATGTCGTGCCATTTTGGATTCTGCATCACAGGCAAACTTTGTAACATCTAGACTGGCTGATCAGTTGCAGTTGGATCATCGCTCGTCTTATGTTCACATCTCTGGAATCGGAGATTCCATTCTACCTTCGAGCAAGTCTGTACATATAGTTGTACAATCCCAGGACGCAAGCTATCGAGCTTCCTTCGCTGCAATTGTCACCAACTCAATTACGGAAATGCAGCCTAACTTCGGCGTAGACGCAAAGGATTGGCCAATGCCGAATAATCTAAAACTAGCTGATCCTAATTTCTCCAAGCCCCAACGTATCGATCTGTTGATAGGTTCTGGTTTGTTCTTCGATTTAATGTGCGTCGGACAGATTCGACTATCAGCCCAATTGCCAACATTGCAGGAGACTAAACTTGGTTGGATAGTATCAGGAAGCATTGATAGCTCGGAGAATAAGCGTGCAGCTTTAGCCGCTTTTGAAAATTCCTCGTGCATCTCTATTGACGATTTTCGACCCACAACGCTGGAGTACCAAAACTTAGAGCAGCAATGCAGGAAGCAGCTGCTCGAGTGCCAGGTGCAAGTGGAAAAACTGCGATCGGAGAATCAGGAACTGCAGCGCGAACTTTTCCATATATTAAAAACCTACATATCCACGCTAAATGAAATTCAACTTTCAACAATTTCTACATTGCCAAACTTCCTGCCATTCTATGCAATTACAGAGGTTCCCGATGATCAAGACGTAATCACGACAAGCCGCCTTCGTAAAGAAGCGCCGATTGCTGCGTTCGACGATCATCCCAGCGTAGCCGCCAGCTGCGCCCAAGCAAGCATCTTCAAGAGGGCCGTTGGAAAAATAGCGGTTCTGCCCCTTCAGGATGGATCTGTTGAAAGCCTTTGCCTTCCAACGGGGGGTGAATGTTCGGAGCAGAACCCAGCCGATTAGCTGCTGGCCAAATAGCACCTAATTCTTGGCCCTCAGCCGCTTATTTTGTTTGTTACTTATGTCTATGTCACTCATTTGTTTGTTAAAGCTTTGCGATTGCTTGCCCTGCTAAACGCTCTCTGCCAGCTCGCTCTTCGCTATCTCCGCTTTGCGTCTGCCTACCGACGTCGGCCGAGCGAAGCTGCGCTTAGCGATCGGAGCGGCAATGTAAAGGGCAGGCAAGCCACACTTGCAATTTGGATGTCACGCATTAAAGAACATATCGTAATTTTATTTCTGCGCCGAGTTTTATTTAATTCGAAATAATTAGTCGGCCGATTGGGGATAAAAAACATTATCTCCACACCATTGATAAAGTCATTATGGCAATTGGGAAACAACAGGTTAGCGTCATTACAAGGCAGCCAAGAAAGAAATGGGAGGTTAAAGTCCCCCATGACAATAATTCGATCATTGCACCCTAATGTAGAAACAACATTATTAATTGCTGAAAGGTGGTGTAAGTAAAGCTCAGCATCAGACCTGGGAGGAATGTAAGAGCAGGTTAAATAGAAAAATGCGGAGCCAACACGAACTTTGACTGCAACAAATTCAATTCCATGAATGTTATTGAATGGGAATAACTCAGATGAGAAAACAGATTTAACTGCAATCAGAACCCCACCTGCAAAAGATGGGCGGTCTGGGCTGATGGGCTGCAACAAAGATGTTGCAGTTGCCGGGTGACCAGGAACTCAAGAAGCTTCGGGATGGCGGAAAGCTTTGCGATACCACGATAGTTTTCAATGTTTGATCTTGAACCTTTTTTGTGAAGCGGAATGATGTAGGACTCATTCCAAATTACTGGGAGACAAGACTGTTCCAAGGAGAGGTTGAAGAGAAAGGTCAAGGGTTTGCAAAGGGACTGGGCACAGTGTTTTAAGATGCAACTTGGTACTTTATCTGGACCCGCAGAAAACGATATGTCCATAGATGACAAACCTTCCAGAACAACGCTTTCCTCGAAAAAGGGCAGAAAAATGCTGTTAGCTTGAGGTAGCTGGTACGGATACGGAGTGGATGCGTTGTAAATATGAGACGAGTACGTTGTTTGGAAAAAGTTAGCGACTTCTGGTACTTTTTATAGAGCCGGGATTTATTATTTTTTAAGTATGACAAATACTTGGAGAACCAGGGAGGCTTGGACGATACAGGTACAGTGATATCTGGAACAAACGTATTAAGGGCGGAGTAAATAGAACTATAAAACGAGTTAACAGTTGCATCTATGTTCGGTAATGAATAAAGAAACGACCAATCAACACGCTAGAGATGTAGATCTAAATCAATAAAGTTTGTTTTGCGAAAACACTTTATGTGACAAGGAGCCATGGAACTGTCAGCACCTCCAGATTGTGTACACTCCAGTGATATCAACAAAGTTGGATCTTCAGGGAGAGATATTGGGCTTGCTCTAGATACAGTAGCAAGAGAACCATCGTTAACAAAAACGAGGTCAAGAAGTCTGTCCCTAATGTTTTTAACGGCATTAATTTGGACAAGGGAAATATCCGTTAACCCATTGATAAAGTCATTATGGCAATTGGGAAACAACAGGTTAGCGTCATTACAAGGCAGCCAAGAAAGAAATGGGAGGTTAAAGTCCCCCATGACAATAATTCGATCATTGCACCCTAATGTAGAAACAACATTATTAATTGCTGAAAGGTGGTGTAAGTAAAGCTCAGCATCAGACCTGGGAGGAATGTAAGAGCAGGTTAAATAGAAAAATGCGGAGCCAACACGAACTTTGACTGCAACAAATTCAATTCCATGAATGTTATTGAATGGGAATAACTCAGATGAGAAAACAGATTTAACTGCAATCAGAACCCCACCTGCAAAAGATGGGCGGTCCATTCTATAAATAGTGTAACTATCAATGAAAATTTCGTGATCATTGACAGAGGAGTTAAGCCAGGTTTCGGTAAACGCGATGGCATCGAAATCAAAGGACGCGCTATTAGTATGAATTTGACGCAACTTTCCCAGCAAACTGCGAACGTTCTGATAGTGCATGGAAAAATAGTACATCAGTTTTTTGGAGCATGTTCGGTAATTCTTGGATTCGAGTTCGAATCTTTGAGAAGGAACTCATGCACAATTGTATGCTCAGGCCATATTGACGGTTCTAGAGAACAGGATAGTAAAGAATCAGGGAGAAGAATTTTAAAGGATGATATGTTGCGCTTATGTTTAAATGTAAATTTAGTCACAACTATATCAACAGGCGAAGTGTTAAGTTTAGCGGCAAGATGTTGTTTAACATCCTCCGTTGTAGCCTCAGGAATAAGACGAGAAACAAATATTGCTTTCCGAGGGACCACTGCTTTAAGTTGAAGTCCCGAGCGAGATCGAGATGGTGGAGCCACTCCTAAAAGAGATCTCGGTACAAGGGCAGAGGAATTGGCAGCAATGGCTGTAGCAGGAATTGGAGTAGGAATTGCAGCAGGAATTGGAGCAGGAATTGGCAAGACGTCGTCAGCAACCAGCACACCCGCACTAGGAGCACTCACCGCGTCAGAAGTGACGGCCACAGAAACTGCAGGGATGGGATTGATGCTGTTGGGGAGTTGGGTGCTCGAAGGAAGCACATTGCTCGGTGTAAAGAACTCCGGAGCCACCGTTGGCGGATTTACAGACAACGGCGTGGCATGCCTACACGGAAATGCTTCCGATGGATGAAGGTGGGAGGCAGGCGTACCAATCGGATTAGGTTGCAAGAGATTGGTATCATTATGCGGAATTTTCCGTCTAGGCGATTCGCTCAAGAGTTTGAGCCCAAGAAACTGTGATTCAAGGGCAAGAAATTTCTCGTTGAGAGCCACAAATTGTTTCCGGACATCCAGAAACCCAGTTCGAGTCTGTCTCATAAATGTGCGCATTTCGGCCTCAATCTCCCGACAAGCCAGACATGACCAAGACAGGCCCATGCGTTTCGAGATCAGATCATTCAGCCGGCCAAAATTTCCACCACCAGCACATTTTATGTGGGCAAAATTGTCGCACAGCCAGCAGCTAAGAAATGAATCACCAATGATAACACCACCGAATTCACATTTCTTTGCACTACAAACGATTGCCATTATTGACAGCAGTAGAATCACTGTGCACGAATAATAAGAGAACGGAGTGAGATCGCAGGTAAAGTAGGAGAGCAGACAGCAGAGCGAGCCAGACAATCAGCTGCAGCGGCAATAATTCAAAGCAGATGATCCAACGAAGTGCAGAAAACGAGCAGTAAACTCACCAAAGCAGAGACACAAAAGAAAAGTCCACAGAGAGGGAGAGTATAGGCAATCCAGAGAGAGTGAGAGCAACAATGCGAGAAGCCCGCGTATACTCACGAGAGAGTGTGGGCGATGCAAACGCTGATGCGCGAGAACAGTGCACACCGAAGAAGCGATAACGAAAAGCAGACTGGGCAAAAAACAATAACAAATTGCCTGCACGAGTCCGATGTGTTACGTTGCAATATTGAATTTATATTTAACACTTGTTTACAAACAAAACACTGGTGGTTAACACAAAGTAGAATCAAATTAAAGAGATGCGATAATAAATCAAAACAAAGACACAACAATGTTGTATGATATTTAGGCAAAGGGCGGAGAATGCGGGAGCAAGAAAAAAAACACAACCGGCTTAAGCAAGAGCTAGAAGCGATTTTAGGATTTTGGGTTTCTTTAAATTCAAAATAATTTTGAATATCTATAAGTTTTGTGCTTGATTTAATATCTTTTGTTATATTGTTAGAATTAATGATTTCTAAATAGGCCTTTTGGAATGGAGGAAAATCTATTTCGTTATGGAAGTATAATGCACTCTTTTTGGTGCACAGATATTCCTGTATTATATCCTTCGCTAAGGTGTTAGTCATTTGCTTATATGTGACCTTGATGATTAGCTTGTGGAATTAGCGAATTGTTTCTACCTTATCTTCATTGCCTTTTATTAACTCAATTTGCCGATTGTAATAGTTAATTGGTCTTTCCGTGATAGCAATGTAATTTAGATTGTCTTCCTGTGCGCTATGTACAGTTGCACCAACGCTATTGGAAGCTTCTCCAAGGAGATTTATATTAATCTTTACCCTTGATAATGCATTAGCTAAGTAGTTTTCTTTGCCGGGTAGATATCTTATTTTAAAGTCGAATTCATTCAGTTTAATTTTCCATCTTTGCAATTTCATATTGGGCACCTTGAGGTTATTCAACCAAATCAAGGGCTTATGATCGCTTCTCGTATCTCGAATGTTCTACCTAATAAGTATGATCGGAAATACTTGGTGACCCATACTATTGCTAATGGTTCCTTTTCAATGGCTCAGTAGTTGATTTCATGTTCATTTAGGGTTCTGCTCGCGTAGCAGATCGGTTTGGGATCCTGTGTTAAAGCCGCTAATAAGGCTATGTTACTAGCGTCAGTTGTTACTGTGAACACTTTATCAAAGTCTGGAAATGCAAGGATAGGGTCAGAGGTGATGAGTACTTCTAGTCTCTCAAATGCCTCGACGTACTTTTCTTACTTTGGATTTATGACAGCTCTTTTCTTTAGTTTGAGGGTCATGGGCTTTGCTATGTTTTCAAAGTTAGGAATGAATTTCCTATAGAACCCGCACAGACCTATGAACGACTTTATTTGTTTAGTGGTTTCAGGTATTGGAAATTTAGGTATGGCAGAGATTTTGCCTGGATTTGGTATTATTCGTCCAGTAGTGACTAAATGACCTAGGAATTCAGTTTCCTTTTTCAAGAAATCACATCTATCCATTTGTAAGGTAGCGTGGGCAGTGGTTAGCCCAAAAGACATACGAGTGAGCTCGTACTGTCCGTGCTTAGTTAAGAACGCAGTGTTGGGGATCGAGCTGGATTCCATGGGAATTTGATTGCATAAGCGCTTTAACGGATATTGTCGAAGATATTCGACAGCAACTCGATAAGAACTGGGTTACGTTTTTAACACTTCTCGAAGCACAAAACGGACCAGCTTATTCAACTTTTCAGGGACTGCGGTCAATTTTGTTAAATCGTACCTAAGAAATAGATTTCAAGCAGTAGTATTCGGTAAAAATGCTTCCACTTTTAGGGTTCTTTCACGGAGAGTCCCTCAGGGATCAGTACTAGGCCCCTTACTGTTTTCCATAAAAGTTAATAATCTACCCAGTGTCTTGTCTGACTGTGAAGTACATTTATATGCTGATGACGTCCAGATTTATGTTAGTAGTCCCGTTAATGAAATTAATCTTTGTGTCAATATGTCTAACAAAATGCTTTCCCTAATTGGGAAATGGGCAAAAGAGAATCGCCTGGGAATAAATCCTAAAAAATCAAAATCTATTTTAATTTCAAAAAAACTGTTTGATTCTAAAAATCTCGAGGTTGTATACATAGGCAATACACGTATTTCCTACGAAGATTGTTCACTTAATCTGGGGATAACATTCAGTAGTACTCTGTCATGGAGTAAACATATATCAAAGGAAACTGTACTTACATATGGTCTGTTGCGTCAGCTCTCAGCATCTAAAAATTTTTTTTCAGAAGATATTTGACTATTAATTGCGAAAGTCATTCTCATCCCCACTCTCTTTTATGGTGTAGAGATTTTTGGTCATTGTGACGCTCGTGACTTGTACACATTAGTAGTAGGCTTTAATTCAATTGTCCGTTATGCTTTTAATTTAAGTCGTTTTGACCATGTTTCACACCTTTTTCGTATGACCTCATGGATAGATTTTAGAACCTTAGTATACTTTCATAAAATTGTGACTACCCAAGAACCGATTTACCTTTACCGCAAACTTAGCCCCGCTACATCACAAAGAATAAACAATTACATATGCCCTCGAAATCAAACGCTTGCTCGAAAAGGCAGTTCTTCATTAACGCTATTCGCTTATGGAACAATCTTCCCCATAGCATCAAAACCATTAGGAGCGCAACTCAATTTTACTTTAAAGTTCAAAAACACTTCCGAAATCAATAAAATTAAATTAACGAATTCACTCAAAAACAGAAAATAAATAAAAATAACAGAACAAATAAATAAAAAAAGTAAAATACATAATTACAATTTAAACGAGGGGGAACGTTGTGAGTTGCTGCGGACACCGCAACTCTACGGTTATACCCGATACTAAGTCAGTATGGCTCTCCTCCGGCAGACGCCGCTAATATTAAACGACACGACAAAGAGTGCGTGCGAGAGAGACAGAAAATCAGTCTGAGCGTGACGTCGGGCGCTGCGTAGCCACTGCAAATTGATTTGTTCCTATTGGCTATAAAAATGATCTGATCTGATCCAGATTCTGATAGATATGGTCATTATCTATGATTCTGCGTTTTTAGTTTTCTCGAATGTGCAATATTGCGGATGCAACAGATTTTCGTCTTTTGTGTGGGCGGAAGGGGGTGGGGCGAAATTTTGAGATACACGTTTTAAAGTAAGATCTAACAGGAGTGCGGATACCAAATTTGGTTACTCTAGCCTTAATAGTCTCTGAGATTTTTGAATATCCCCAGATTTTCGTCCTTTGCGGGGGCGGAAGGGGGTGTGGCGAAATTTTGAAACAAACTCGTCTCGGTCCGATATATAAGGAGTGTGGATACCAAATTTGGTTGCTATAGCTTTTATAGTCTCTGAGATTTGTGGATGCCCCAGAATTTCGTCCTTTGCGGGGGCGGAAGGGGGTGTGGCGAAATTTGGACACAAAACGGTCAAGGTCCGATATCACAGGAGTGTGGATACCAAATTTGGTTGCTCTGGCTCTTATAGGTTCTGAGATCCTTGAACTCATATTTTGCAATTGGCAAAACCGACCATGAAACCTGTGTGTTAGAGAGAGACAGAGCGAGAAAGAATGAAATTGTTTTCTTGATTCTGGCTATAATAATTATACGATCTGGTTGAGATTTTACATTCTAGAACATATAGTCATCCTCTACGATTCTGCGTTTTTGGTTTTATCGTATCTTTAAAAATCTGGATGCCACAGATTTTCGTCTTTTGTGGGGGCGGAAGTAGGCGCGGCGAAGTTTTGAAATATTTTTGTAGCAGTGACATATCTGTCTGTCTATCTGAGTCTGGATCCAAAACATCGTTGCTCTAGCTCTTATAGTCTTTGAGCACTAGGCGCTGAAGGGGACGGACGGACGGACGGACGGACGGACAGACGGACAGACAGACAGGGCTCAATCGACTCGGCTATTGATGCTGATCAGGAATATATATACTTTATGGGGTCGGAAACGATTCCTTCTGGACGTAACACACATCCACTTTTACCACAAATCTAATATACCCCAATACTCATTTTGAGTATCGGGTATAAAAATGTTATAAGATATTTATTAGACTTAAGTAAATAACTCTCTACACAGATTCGTAAGGTGACTAGCGCAATAGACATAAGTGTAAACTTGTAGCGCAAGGATAAAGCAAGAAAATAAATAATAATAAAAAATAATCCTTTAGCTAAATAGATCGTTGTGAAATACTGACATCTACCAGGTTTGTCTAGTATTTCATCCATTCCAGGAGTTGGTAATTTATCTTTAATGGTTATCTCATTGAGACTTATATAGTCTACAACCATTCGATATTTTTGCTTCCCTGAAGCATTGAATTTCTTGGGGATAATGGATATGGCGAGAAGTAAGGAGAATTCGACTTTCGAATTATTCCCTTCCTGATCATATTCTTGATTTGCTGGTTTACCTCCAGATCATGTATCTGGGCATACTTATATGGTCGTCTGTAGACCGGGTCTTCATGTTGAGTTTTGATCTCGTGCTTGATTTTTCTTGTGAAAGTCAAATTGTCACCTGTACTGCACATCTTTAAACTCGTATAAGACTTTTTTCAATTCTTCGTTATCTAGGGCAGAAGCGAAGTATTGATCTCCCTCTGGAGGTGGGTCAAGGCACTTATGTGCGATCTTCTCTTCCTTTGAAGTTGGAAGATGCCGGCTTCTAAAACTTCTCCACTCTGAATAAAAGGATACGATCGTGCTCCTAAAGTTACAGTTTCATTTCTGTAATCAATGACGGCTTTACTTGCCATCAAGTATTCTCTTCTCTTTGTCATAATTTTCGGAAAAGTTGTGAATGTAGAACTTCTGTTCGGACGAACATGTTTTTATTAGCATACCCCATTATACTCTTGATTAAATGGACGGGACCATTGATGGTATGGACTGTAAGGTTATCGTCTTTTATCTCGGAATCGGTGTAATTCTCTTTCATGATGTTAATTAATGATCCTGAATCAGCGATACACCTTAGTATTTTTTTATTAATAATAATGTTTATATAGGGTCCTCCTCGGTTTCTTCCGAGGCGGCTTGATGAAAATTTACATCCATTTTCTTTTGACCACTCTGGCTCTCTCTCATTTTTTTTGTAGGTGGGTTGGGTCCACTCCCGCTAGCTTTAGTTTTGAGATATTTGTTGGTTTAATGGGTTCTGGGACCTGCCTTGGTTCAAAGAATTTTTGAGCTCATTATATAATCCGAAATATTGATTTTGATTGGTTCGATTAGTCTGACCTGTTCCAGATGAATTCTGATTCTGATTGTGATAGTTAGTGTTATTATAATTTGGATAATAGTTTCCAACATTCTTTCGATTTGATTGAGACGATTTCGATTGTTTTTTATTTGTATTTAAATCTGTTGTAATAGCTTCGTACAATCCCTCTTCCTGTGCTGCATTCTTAAGACTAGACAATGTAGTTATATCTTTTCTAGCTAGGGTCATAAACATTCTGTCTGCAAGTTTTCGTGTAATAACATCCTTAATTGTAATATTTAAGGCATTTCTATAAATGGCATTGTTTGGTCTGGTCTGTTTTCTAAATTTAACTTATTGTTTATCAATAGTGCTTTTACTTCTAACTCTTCTATAAACATACGAAGACTGTTGTTGAATCTGGTGGAGTATAGTTGTCGTAATAGTTCTTCGTACGGTGTGTGATTCTTGAACTCGTTGAACACCGCCGTCTTCAATTCATGCCATGTGTTGGGTTTGTTCCATCTGTGATATGCGTTGGGCCTCTCCTGTTAGCTGGATCTCCGTCGCTTCGAAGGAGATTCTTTGTTGGCGAAGATCTTCCGTTGGATACAATCCTTAAACGTATTCGATTCTGTTGATAAACGAGCTCAGCTGTCCAGTTGAACAGTCATAGGCGGGTATTTGCCGGATCGACAGCAGTGTTGATTGGGTTTTATTTTACTTTTCTGTAGTTTTGAACTTATTTTTGGTCCACTTGCAAGTTTTTGATTTTCAGTTTTTGGTGTTTCACTGTTCTTGGTGATTCACTTCAGTGAATTTTTGGCGGATTTCACAATTTATATTAACTATTCCGGGATTACGTGAACGCAGTAATTAAAACGAGGGGGAACGTTGTAAGTTGCTGCGGACACCGCAACTCTACAGTTATACCCGATACTTAGTCAGTATGGCTCTCCTCCAGCAGCCGCCGCTAATATTGAACGACACGACAAAGAATGCGTGCGAGAGAGACAGAAAATTAGTCTGAGCGTGACGTTGGGCGCTGCGTAGCCACTGCAAATTGATTTGTTACTTTTGGCTATAAAAATGATCTGATCTGATCCAGATTCAGCAATCAGATAGGTATGGTCATTATCTATGATTCCGCGTTTTAGTTTTCTAGAATCTGCAATATTGTGGATACCCTCAGATTTTCGTCCTTTACGGAGGCGGAAGGGGGTGGGGCGAAATTTCGAAACAAAGTCGTCAAGGTCCGATATCTCAGGAGTGTGGATACCAAATTTGGTTGCTCTAGCTTTTATAGTCTCTGAAATCTAGGCGCTAATGTTTTACGCTAAGCAAAGCCGGCTATGCTACGTGTGTGTTAGAGAGAGACAGGGCGAGAAAAAATGAAATTGTTTTCTTGATGCTGGCTATAATAATGATACTATCCAATTCAGATTCTGCAATCTTAAAGATATGGTCTACCTCTACGATTTTGCGTTTTTGGTTTTCTCGTATTTTTGAAATTGTGGATGCCACAGACTTTCGCCTTTTGTGGGGGCGGAAGTGGGCGGGGCGAAGTTTTGAAATATTCTTGTAACAGTGACATATCACAGAAGTCTGGATCCAAAACATCGTTGCTCTAGCTCTTATAGTCTTTGAGCACTAGGCGCTGATAGGGACGGACAGACGGACAAACAGACAGGGCTCAATCGACTCGGCTATTAATGCTGATCAAGAATATATATACCTTATGGGGTCGGAAACGATTCTTTCTGGACGTTACACACATCCACTTTCACCACAAATCTAATATACCCCAATACTCATTTTGAGTATCGGGTATAAAAATGTTGCCCATGCCAACCGAATTTAAACATTCTTGCAAGTGGCCAACTAAGCCTATTGTTTTTCAAATTCGACCGATACTTTAATGGCCTTTTAGGTATAGCATTTTTAACATCCCACAAAGCGAAAATAGACATGGAAAACTTTAAACTCGAAACACCACATTTACAAAAATTCGAGCTATTCCATAACACGTCTTTTTAACATTATATGCTTAAATTTTTGCCGGATGGGCATTTTTGGTCTGGCCAAAATAATAAATACACTGGTGTTATTTATAAATTTTAAAGGCTTTGATAAGGATTTTGTCAAAGGCTTGTTGGTTTTTATTGCGTTCTTTCATATTTAATTACATGAGAGTTAAAAAAAAACTTTAGATAGGCCGTACCGCTGAAGAAAAGAAGTTTTCCATTAATGTTCAAAAAGAAAGGAAAATTCTCCGGGAAATTACGAAAAGTCTTGGACGCTCGGTATTTTTTCTTCAGAATGCTTTAAAATCTACAGTGCTTATTGAAAATCGAGGATGGATGAAGAAATCTTTGCAAACAACGGACACCCGCATCATCAGTCTTGCACAAAAGGATATTTAAATTAATGCCGTTAAAAACATTAGGCAAAGTCTTCTTGACCTCATGTTTGCTAACAATGCTTCTCTTGCTACGGTATCCAAAGCAAGCCCAATATCATTTCCTGAAGATCCTTACCATCCAACTCTGTTGATATCCCTTGAGTGTACCCGATCTGGTTGTGCTGACAGTTCCATGGCCGCACAAAGTGTTTTCGCAAAACAAACTCTATAGATTTAGATCTACATCTCTCGCTTGTTGATTGGTCGTTTCTTTATTCATTACCGAACATAGATGCAACTGTTAACTCGTTTTATAGCTCTATTTACTCCGCCCTTAATAAATTTGTTCAAGATATCACTGTACCTGTATCGTCCAAGCCTCCCTGGTTCTCTAAGTATTTGTTATACTTAAAAAATAATAAATATAAAAAGTACCAGAAGTCGGGCTCTACGTCGCCCTTAGCTCTATACTCCTCCGCTCGCTCTCTTTTCCTTGCCGTTAATAGTCAGTGTTATAATAATTACCTTTCACAATGTAGTAGAAACTTTCGTAGTGATCCTAAAAAATTCTATTCGTTCGTTAACTCTAAGCGTAAGTCAAACGCTTTTCCTCGGTCCCTTCATTGCCAGAACAAAACAGAAGCTTCTGCTGTTGGTATTGCAAATTTATTCGCTACCTTTTTCCAAACAATTATGAAATATCTTATGTACATACACGTGTAGATAAATACAGTAGAATCCGGTAATAATGACACTCAAGGGACCGACGATTTTACGTCGTTATACTCGGAAGACGCTCTAACCAAAAGGAGCAAAAAAAAATGTTTGTTTGTTTATTTTATGGTTGCCATGTTTGTAATAGGTTTTAAAATAAAACTAATCAATTTCGTAATCGAAAAAAAAAAAATTCAGTAACATGGTTTTTCATACATATAATGCATATTCATAAGCATAATATAACAAGATTAATTTCTATATGTGGTTTTTCTTTTTATTCTGAATTTAAATATTCAGTAATTTTTGATTGTTTAGCAGTAGTTTTTGGCATATAAAAACAGTCGCGCACAGTATTATTTAAACGAGATATACTGTGCGTTAAGCTCTCGTCATTAAAATTTGAATGGACAAGTCTATTCAGAATTTCTGCAGCCTTAAATGCTTCAAAAAGCTAGGTGCTCACACATCTTCATTTTGATTTTCGACTTTCTCGTCGCTGTCCTGTCCATCATCTAATAAATTTTTAACAATGTTGTCTTCGGAAGGTTCCTCACAAATCGCCACACCATTGTCAATAAGAACATACTCATCCAGTTCTTCCTTTGAAATCGTGCGGATCGCTGATAAATACATACATTTCTAACAGCGTCGTTTGATGCTTAAATTTGTTGGCATTATTTCGCTGTATTTATTTTCGGCCATTCACAATATCCGGTTGAATTGTGAAAAATATCGTCGGTATAAGCGGTTTGTCGCTAAAAGCGGAGAAGTACTAAGCCCTTTCATATAGTAAGTTGGTTTGGGGACCAACCAAGTCATTGATTGTCGTCGCTATAACCGGACGGACGCTATAAGCAGAGCGTTATAATCGGATTCGACTATATATCCGTTTATTACATTCGTATATTGTATGAGGGTATGTAATATTACAGTTGTCTTGCAACATAATACATATCATTATTTTAGTTGAAATATCTTTTTTTCATGGGATAAACAATGAAGTCGAAAACCTGTCTTAAATAAGGATATTGTCGGTACAGCGGTCGATGCAGCCGCAAATTTGAAATAAATTAGTTTAAATTGTAAAAGAAATGAATGATGTCGCTACCCTTTAAGATCTACCGCCTAACATAGTTAAATACGCCCAAATAATGAAGCACTATAACGATGTTGAGCAACATTTGCTGCAGCATAATTTATTGTAATAAACTGAGAGGGAGTCAATCTCACATTGATGAAAAACGGTCGTGCCTTTTTGATCTCTCGTGTATGCCGAAAGCAGCTCTGGTCCCCCCATCCCCGTGTCCGAAGCCTTATTAAAGGAAATTAACAATATTTTATCGCAGATTTCTACAGATATAAATGGGTTATTTTATTCTTGTAATATTTTAAATTTTCGGGAGGGTTATATGTACATGGCCACTGACGGATCTAGTTTTCTTGAGGTCACCAATAATTCCGCAGAGCAAACATTACATGTAAGCTTTTTCGACTTTATCCAAACCAGCCACCTAAATACAAAGGAAACAGAAGGGTTACGGAGATTTAAAAAATGTTGGCACAAAACAATAATCGGCCAAAGAAGTCCGATTCCTCTTAGCCAAATCGAACTTTCTCAGAAAAGAAATACATTTTTCGGGACATACAGTAACTCAAGAAGGTGTTAAACCAAACCCAGATAAGATAAAAACCATTAAAGACTTCTCCTGTCCTAAAAACACCAAACAAATCAGATAATTTTTTTTAGGATTACTAGGGTTACTAGGATATTACAGGAAATTTTTCAGAGATTTTGCTAGAATCACAAAACCTATAACGAAACAACTTAAAGGAGGCAAATAAGTTGTAATTGACTCAGAGTTCCGACAAACATTTCGTTTTTGCAGGACGCTACTAACTAACGAGCCTATATAAGCCTATATATTATAGTTTGGGCAGTAGAATATTTCCACCCATACCTATATGGAATTAAATTCAGGATTGTTACACACCAAAAGCCTCTAATTTGGTTAGGAAATTTCAAAGGCAAGAACACAAAGCACCTTCGTTGGAAGATAACACTTTCCGAGTATGACTATGACATAATCTACAAGAAAGTTCCACAAAACGTTGTAGCCGGGGGAATAAAATGCCACTCGATTTGTTCTCTTTCTAATATTGGAACCACTTTAATGTTGTCTCTGAGGGCTCTTTGGTATTCCTCGTCTAATTTGCGCGAAGCTCCTACAAAGTTGGTTCCATTATCGGAAACAATTTTTGCACACTTTCCTCTCCTTGAGAAAAATCTTCTAAGTGCAGCTAGAAATGCATCTGAAGTAAGATCGCTGACTACTTCCAAATGAATAGCCTTTGTCGCCATGCATACGAATACGGAAATATATCCCTTATAGGATTTCTGCCCCCGGTTTTTAGAGCATCGGATATGGTAAGGCCCGGCGAAGTCTACCCCTGTATTTGTAAACGGGTGCGACATTGTAGCTCTGTGTTTCGGCAGATTTCCCATAATTGACACTCTTTAAGTTTTTTCTTTGAGCAATTTCTTAGCCCAAATATCCAAAATGTTCGCTGGATATAGTTTCGCATCAGATTAATTCCACCGTGCAATGTTTCTTTATGTGCATTCTTGATAATTAAAGACGTCAAGTGACACTTATCTAAAATCAAAGGATGTTTAACCTCAAATTCTGCGTTGGAGTTTTGCAATCTACCTCCAACTCGTAACAATCCATCTTTATATAAGAAGGGATATAAGCTTAATAGTTTATTTTTTGTTTCTATTTCCTTTTTATTAATTAGGCTAGCTATTTCGGAACTGAATTGGATAGCTTGTTGTTGTTTTACTATTAATACTTTGGCACTTTTAATCTCCTTCTCTGTCAAAATGGAGTTAAATTCTTTCTTTTTGTTATGCCAACAACTAATTTTTCTTCACTTTCCTCTTTTGGCCAATGTTCCTTAGATTTCGCCAACCATTGAGGCCCTTTCCATCAAATCTTAAAATCTTGTAGCTTATCTGCACTAATGCCCCTTGATGCTACATCTGCTGGATTGTCTTCAGTTCTAAGATGTCCCCATTTAATTTCTTTAATTTTTCTTACTTCGTCAGTTCGACGCCTGATAAACTTGTCTTTATTGTCTCCATTCTTTATCCAGGCTAGAGTAATAGTAGAATCACTCCAGGCATAACACTCTAAATTTCTTCCAACCGTTATTTTCATCCGTTCAATTAATTTTGCCAGAAGATGTGCTGCACAAAGTTCTAATTTTGGAATAGTTTTCCGATACTTCTTTGGATTAACTTTGCTTTTGCTGGCTATTATAATTGTAGAACTATTTACCTTGGCATACACTACGGCAGCATAAGCCTTTTCGGATGCATCGGCAAACCCATGAATTTGCATCGACTTATTGTGCTGAGAATTTAGCCATCTTGTTATCCGAATGCTCTCTAACTCTGTGAAACTATTTTTAAACGAATTCCATTCCCGAGTATCCTGTTCTGATAATTCTTTATCCCAATTTTTGTCTGCTAGCCAAAGTTTTTGAATAAACAATTTTCCGACAAGTGTCACTGAAGACAACCAGTCTAAGGGGTCATACATCTTGGCTAAGGTAGATAATACTATTCTCTTGCTATTTTTCTTAGTTGGTTCATAGTGGAAATTGAACCTTAACTCGTCTTTAACCGGTTCCCATTGTAGTCCTAAGGTTTTGACGGATTCATTCTCCTCAATAGTTAATACTTTATTTTCTTGGTCATCTCTAATGCATTCTATAATTTTTGGGATATTTGTTATCCACTTTCTTGAGTTGAACCCAACCTTATTAAACTCCCGGGTAACTTCCTTACATGCTTTTTGCATCCAGTATCGAGTCGGCACCTGTCATCAGGTCGTCCATATAAAAATTATTCTTTATGATTTCCCTAATTGCTTGATTTTTGCAATTATCTGCTATTGCAACAAGCACCCTGGTTGCTAAGTAGGGTGCTGAAGCTGTACCGTACGCAACGGTTGTAAGTTTATAATCTTTTAACTTTTCGTTTGGATTGATTATCTCTCCAAATTATATGCAAATATTGTTGATCGTCTTTATCAACATTAATTTGCCGGTAAATTTTTTCAATGTCCGCCGATATTAAAAATGGCCATTTACGCCATTTCACCATAATATCGAAGATATCTTTTTGGACTCTTGGTCCAACCCACATGATATCATTTAAACTTTTATCGTTTGTGGTTTTTGCTGAAGCATCGAAAACAACCATCAGCTTTGTCGTTAGACTGGAATCTCTTATGACTCCTTGATGGGGCAAATAATATAGGGTGCTGAAGCTGTACCGTACGCAACGGTTGTAAGTTTATAATCTTTTAACTTTTCATTTGGATTATCTCTCCAAATTATATGCAAATATTGTTGATCGTCTTTATCAACATTAATTTGCCGGTAAATTTTTTCAATGTCCGCCGATATTAAAAATGGCCATTTACGCCATTTCACCATAATATCGAAGATATCTTTTTGGACTCTTGGTCCAACCCACATGATATCATTTAAACTTTAACGTTTGTGGTTTTTGCTGAAGCATCGAAAACAACCTTCAGCTTTGTCGTTAGACTGGAATCTCTTATGACTCCTTGATGGGGCAAATAATATTTCCCATCTTCTTTGAACTCTACCATATGTCCTAAGTTTTTATATTCATGCATGAACCTTACATCACTTTCTTTTAATATTTTATTATTGCTAAGCTTTCTTTCTAAACTGTAAAATCGCGCTATAGCTTGGGGATTTGAATCTCCTAGATTCTTTTCTTTTTTAAATGGTATTTTAACCACATACCTGCCATCCTCATCTCTTCTTGTTGTTTCCAAGAAATGCTCCTCGCACACATCTTCTTCTACGTCATTCTTTTCACTTTCCGATTCCCAGAACCGTTCTAAGTCCCCAACTTCAATTGTTGTCGCAACAATAAATTTAGCACCTTTTGATTTTGTGCAACCGGATATAATCCATCCGAATTCTGTATTTTGTCCAAGGACTACTATTTTTACTACTTCGTCTTTTAAAATATGGGTATACTAATCTATCCCAATTATTACATCTACCCCACTTGATTTCTTGAAGTTAGGGTCTGCCAACACATAATCTTGCCACTTAGTTTTGACAATATTGAAAGACTTTAATGGTAAAGCTTTCATTAGTTTCGGAAAAATAATTGCTTCAATATCTAGAGGACTTTTATTATAATCACGAGTTCTTACCGATAAAGTAACTTTGTACTTTGAAGTACAAGAGTCTGTAGATGAAACTCCACTTACCTCGGTGTTCGCTCTTTTTCGTACTAAGTTTAATATTTTCGCAGCTTCTTCTGAAATTATGGTACATTGCGACCCACAATCAATCAGAGCTCTAAGGTTTTGATAGCCACCATTCCTTGACCTTACTTTTATAAGTGCTGTGGCTAAGAACGTTTGTTCTTTTGTCAAGCAAGTGTTAACATTTTCCCTCTTTCCGTAGGGAATATGGAGCATCGTATGATGAGTTTTTTTACAAATCCCACATAAAATTTCAGATGAGCATTTCTTATACATATCATGCCTACAGCATTTTGTGAAAAGGCGCTGTTTTTTAATAAACTGGCCTCTATCTATCGGACTCATTCCCTTAAACTTATAGCTGTGAATTATGGTATGTCCTGCCATTTTACATAGCGGACAATTTTCTTTTATTTTCCACTCTTTATTCTGCGACGTGTAAAGAGAAGTGTACCGTTGTTCTAAAAATTCCATGACATCTGGCAATGCTTGGATCTCTATTGTCCTTTTTATATGACTTTCATATAATTGTAAGGTATCTTTATTGAACTTTTTCAACACTATGTGCGCGAAAATCACATCAACTTCTTCTGTTAATTGTGACTTTAATTTGATTAAATGTATTGACTCATTTAAAGAATCAGAAAATCATTTAATATGTTTCGCTGAATCGTGATCTAGCATTGGTAGGTCTAGTAAACGATTCAGCTGATCCGAAATAATTTTTCGTTTATTTTCATACCGCTTAGTCAGCAATTCCCAAGCGGCATTTTAATTCTCCAGCGGCCCAGTTAAAAGGTGAGCTACCATACTCCGTGCCTCACCCTTTATCGCGATTTTCAAATAATTGAATTTTAGAGATGTACTTAGAAACATTACAAAATATTTGTGAAAAGCCGTCCCACTCTTTTTCTTCGCCCGAGAATGTGGGTACTTCCACTTTCGGAAGATCAGGCAAATCGATATCTTCTTTTTTTATCGTTGCCCTTTTAGTATCCATGCTGTTTTCCTCAGCTACGGTTTGCATCCTAACTTCTAGGTTGCTTAACATGCTTTGAATATCAAAGTCAAACTCGCCGATCTCGAGCTCGTTGAAGCTGTCGTTTGTTTCATAGCTACGATAAAACTCCTCAATTTTTGAGATCAGTTTTTACTGAGAACCTCAATTTTTTCCTTTCTCATTCTACACTCTCCCATTTTAGCCTGATCAAACCTCTACATGGTTTGCTCTAAATACGTCTTTAGGTTATTCTATTCTCTCGATTTCCTCAGATACTTTTTCTATGCTATTGTCAATTTTGGGCTCTGTCTTCCTTCAAAGTTCCAGTCTCCACTGATTGTAACTTTGTTACTTCTACCTTCCCTTTCGTTAGGGTTTCATTATTTTATGACTCTACATACTTTTTATGTATGTCCTCTATATTTAAATAATTTTTTCGTACTGCTGCCTCTTATAGTAGTCATGATCGACTACTCCATATGCTAACAGTGCAGAGTTATTGCCTGTAACTTTTTTCTTAAGGTCTCCTAACCTTTGGATTACATCGCTGGTCAAATGACAAGCTTCAATCTTCTTAATTTCCTTTGCTATCGCGGCTTGAGCCTCTAATAGCTTAATTATTTGTTCCGATGACATCTTACTTAAATTTGTTACTTAATTAGGCTTAACAAAAAATTTTAAATATCTGACTTAGCTGATGAATTCTGCTTCTGCTGTTGTTGTTACTGCTGCTGAAGTCGCTGCTGCTGATACCGTTGTCGCTGCTGCTGGTGTTGCCTCTGCTTATGTCGCTGCAGCTATTGTCAGTGCTGCTGATGTCGATGCTGCTGAAGTCGCTGTCGCTGATGTCGCTTCTGCTGCTGTCGCTGCAGTTATTGTCGCTGGCCACTCACAAACCAATTTATTTATTTATTTTTTCACAGTCAAAGTTATTTGCCACCTTTTTTTCAATTGCTGCCATTAAGAACTTTCGATGTTTCGGATTATTATTTTTTTCTTTCGATGTTCCGGCCTCAAAAACGCCACCGTCGCGAAAATTATTTATTTTTGAATTACAATAGATATACATCTTTCGTTATCTATTAAAATACAGCCTGTCCAGCTCGTATTTTTTCAAAATATTAATTGAAACTTCCGTTTCATTAATTTTTATTTTTTTTATTCTCCGATCACAATAGATATACCCAGTTATCTTTTAAAAATACAGCCTGTTTAGCTCGTATTTTTCCAAATTATGAATTGAAACTTACGTTTCATTAATTTATTTTAAACTCTGTTCCTTCCTATAGGAGGGAAATCAGAATTTTTTATTTTGCTACCTTTAGCTGTCAGTGAACTAGACACTTGCTCAGTCTCAAAGGAGCTGGTTTAACTCCGTGTTCTTACCCCAGGGGGGAAACAACGGAGAGTCACGAAGGATCAAAATTTTAAGACCTTAAAAGAAAAGTCCAGACATTTGCGAGTTGAGTTGTAAATTCAAACTTAATTTTATTCTTAAAATCAGAGCCTTATATGTATGTGATTTGACAATGAGGTAGGAGGTACAATTTTGTATTTTATAATTATCGTTAGACCTACGCAAAGGATACATTTTACTGCGGGTGTCTATTTGAGTGCATGCTTACATTAGTGTTATTTTAAGAATGCATTGATTAAGTGTTTTCCCCAGTTGTGTTTTGTTGTAGTATCTTTTGATGGGCTACAGATCTTTGCTTACACCCGAACTGTCATTACTTATCTACTTTATGTGATTTCTTTAGAGATCCATTTTTTGGATACATGAGTGAATGTGTACAATAATATGTTTATGTTTGAACATTCTGCGAGGGGTCGAAAGTGGCATGGTTTCGACGATAATATGTTCATGTTTGAACATAAGCTAAAGATTTTATTAAAGCTTACCACAGAAACAACAATCACAGGGGAATCGCCGAAGCGGGAAATCCATATACCTCAATTTAAAAATGAAATTTCTCAAAAAATTCGAGATTGTGAATTACTTTCCCTCACCTTTAAGTATGCTAGGCAAGCAAGGCTTCTTAGGAATATATCGGAACAATCCCACTACACTTTGATTTGGAACTTTAAACTGAGCAGTCAGATATTTATATTATTTATTGAGATACAAATAGAAATCACTGGCACAATCACAATCGCTTCTAGCTCTTGCTTAAGCCGGTCGTATTTTTTCTTGCTCCTGCATTCTCCGCCCCTTGCTTAAATATCATACAACATTGTTGTCTTATTGTCTGGTATATCATCTTTAGTTTGATTATACTTTGTGTTAATCACCAGTGTTTCGCTTGTAAACAAGTGTTTAATATAAATACAATATCGCAACGTAACGCAACGGACTCGTGCAGGCAATTTGTTATTGTTTTTTACCCAGTCTGCTTTTCGTTATCGTTTCTTCGGTGTGCACTGTTCTCGCGCTTCAGGGTTTGCATCGCCCACACTCCCTCGAAAGCATAAGCGGGCCGCTGCTCGCATTGTTGCTCTCACACTCTCTTCATTGCCTATACTCTCCCTCTTTGTGGACTATTATTTTGTGTCTCTGCTTTGGTGAGCTTACTGCTCGTTTCCTGCACTTCGTTGGATCGTCTGCTCTGAATTATTGCGGCTGCTGCTGATTGTCTAGCTCGCTCTGCTGTCTGCTCTCCCATTTTGCTTTGCCCACACAAAATGTGCTGGTGGCGGAAATTTTGGCTGGGTTAGCGATCTGATCTCGAAACGTATTGGCCTGTCTTGGTCATGTCTGGCTTGTCGGGAGATTGAGGCCGAAATGCGCACATTCATGAGACAGACTTGATCTGGGTTTCTGGATGTCTGGAAACAATTTGTGGCTCTCAATGAGAAATTTCTACCCCTTGAATCACAGTTTCTTGGGCTCAAACTCTTGAGCGAATCGCCTAGACGGAAAATTGCGCATAATGATACCAATTTCTTGCAACCTAATCAGGCATTGGTACGCCTGCCTTCCACATTCATCCATCGGAAGCATTTCTTACTCCGTGTGGTCATGCCTCGCCGTTATCTGTAAATCCACCAACGGCGGCTCCGGTGATTTTTACACCGAGCAATGTGCTTGCTTCGAGCATCCAAGCTCCCATCCCTGCAGTTTCTGCTGCCATCACGACCGACGTGGTGAGTGCTCATAGTGCAGGTGTGTTGGTTGCTGGTGATGTCTTGCCAATTCCTGCTCCAGCCATTGCTGCCAATTCTTCTGCCCCAGGACCGAGATCTCTTTTAGGAGTGGCTCTACCATCATGATCTCGCTCGGGACTTCAGCTTATAGCAGTGGTCCCTCGGAAAGCAATATTTGTTTCCCGTCTTATTCCTGAGGCTACAACGGAGGAAGTTAAACAACATCTTTCCTCTAAACTTAACGCTTCGCCTGATGATATAGTTGTGATTAGATTTACATTTAAGCATAAGCGTAACATATCATCCTTTAAAATTCGTCTTTCTGATTCTTCACTATCTAAATCTCTTGAACCGTCAACATGGCCTGAACATACAATTATGCATGAGTTCCTTCATAAAGATTCGAGCCCGAGTCCCAGAATTACCGAACCTGCTGCTACAAAAAACTGATGTACCATTTATCTATTCACTATCAGAACGTTCTCAGTTAGTTGGGCAAATTGCGTCAAATTCATACAAATAGTGCGTCTTGAAAAATAAAAAAAATTCTAAAAAATTCTATTCGTTCGTTAACTCTAAGCGTAAGCCAAACGCTTTTCCTCCGTCCCTTCATTACCAGAACAAAACAGAAGCTTCTGCTGTTGGTATTGCAAATTTATTCGCTACATTTTCCCAAACATCGTACTCGTCTTACATTTACAACGCATCCACTCTGTATCCGTACCAGCTACCTCACGCTAACAACATTTTCAGCCTATTTTCGAGGAAAGCGTTGTTCTGGAGGGTTTGTCATCTATGTACATATCGTTTTCTGCGGGTCCAGATAAGATACCAAGTTAAGATGCATTTTAAAACACTGTGCCCCGTCCCTTTGCAAAACTATCTTTGTTGAAGCTTGATATCTCCGTCGCAACACGGTTTTTTCAGACATCGACTAACTTTCTTGAGTTTTCTAACCTAATCCACCGTGGTTTTCAAAGTGGTTTGCAGACAGATGTAGTTTTTACGGACTTCAGCAAGGCATTCTATTCTGTGAACCATTCTCTGCTTATTCACAAGCTCTCTTTATTAGGGTTCCCTATCTCCCTTGTCCTATCTCTCTAACCGTACTCAACGTGTTTTGTTTTCTAATGTTGTTAATGTGTGTGTGTGTGTAGGAAGCTGGGTTGCATACGGTACATAAACCGTCTACAGTTTGGTCGTCGCAACTAGAACTTGAACCAGTTGGACTGCGGAGTGGGTATCCTACGGTGCGCAAGGGAGGGTCTGAAGACACGGCGACAGCCTCTGATGATTGCGATGGAAGATGAGTGACAGGCAGTTATGGTACTGTTTCTGATACTGATTTTATTGATAAAACTGATTCTTATTTATAGGTAATAAAAGGTACAAAAGTGCTGAGTCTGTAAAATATTTGTTTTGTGTATTATGGATAATTTTAGTGTCTGGTGGGCAATTGCGATATTTTGATGGTCAGCAACTGCCCCACTGTCGTCGCCCTCTGCGGAGAGAGTGCATTGTCAGCAGAACTCACTGCAGTGGCCAGTGTGTTGTCGTGAGGTATTATATTACTTACTTACTTACTTACTATTATATTATGTTAACTAGAACACTGTGTCACGGTGTCACTGTGTTATGCCGACGGGTATTATAAACTATTACTTAAGCATATTTCTGCAACTGAACAAATGTGTTGTCAAATATTGTTAATGTTACTTCAGGTGTGCCACAGGGAATGAACTTCCTCAAGTTATAACATACTCTACTACACTAATGTATGCTGATGTTGTTAAAATCTGTCTGCCTTCATCTGGATTTAAGTGAACTACTATTGTGATGTTCAACTAATTGTCTTTTTCTGAACCTTTCTAAATTCAAACTTATGACATTTTACCGTCGCGCCGCGTATTTTGTCTCATATGTTCTAGGAAATCGTGTCCTCGAGCGAATTACGAGTTAAAATGACCTCGGAGTCCTTTTTGATCATAAGATGTGTTTTAACAGAAATATAGCTGCAACAGTAAATAAAGCTAAGGGTGTTTTAGCGTTCATCAAGCGTTGGTCCAAGGAGTTTGACGACCCGTAAGTGACGAAACAGCTGTATATCTCGTTAGTACGTCCGATATTGGAGCATTGTTCCTGTGTGTGGGGACCGCAGTATAAATAACAGCAGGTTGTTGTTGAATCCGTGAAAAAGCAATTTTTAATTTTTGCCCTTCGTAACTTTAACTGAGACTCGGGTAGAATCTTGCCACCCTACCGGTCTAGGCTAAATCTAATTGACCTGCCGTCGTTGCACCATCGCAGAATATGTAATGGGGTAATGTTCGTGCACAAGCTCCTTCTCGGGATTTTTGACTCCCAAACTCTCTTGGGTCAGATTGACTTGGCCGTGCCATCTAGACCTACCCGTACTTTTAGGCCAATCCGCTTACCCATATGTAGGTCTAATTATGCCGAACATTAACCTTTTAGGGTTTTATGCCATAACTATAACTCCCTCTGTCATACCTTATCTCCTGAACTATGCCTTGAACTAATAGTATGCTATATTTATAATCACCTAAATTTAACTAACTTTTAACTTCTTTTCTTTCCTCCTTTTGTAATTAGTACCATTACTAGCAGATAATTGTTAATTAATTAAATAACTAAATATACTAAAATGGGTTTGTACCATACAAGAACACCCAGGATCATCTGGAAGAACCAGATCACCAGACTGGTAATACGCGCTTTCAGACGGGAAAGTGCAAAGCAAAAATGTAGATGCGTGTCGCCCCTTGAATACTCTCATGGAAAATACCTATACATTTTCTAATTTAGTTATAAAATAACTTATGTACATACAAGTGTCAGTTACCCACCGACACTGGACGTGTGCTGACGTGGCGCCCACCATAAAAAGAACCAAAACAAAAGTGTACCAATTTTTGTTGTGAAAACTTAAACAAAAAGTGAAAAAACAAAAAAATAATATTCTTTTTTTTTGTGTGTGAAAACAACAAAGAACACAATAAATAAAGAAAAAAAAGAGAAAGAGAATCCTGCATCTTTAAAAACAGAGACTGCGGCAAAAGGCAATTGCATCTTTAAAAACAAAGACTGCGGCGAGGGATAGTTAAACGCTCATATATTAATACGACTACTGCGCTAGACATATCCAAAGCATGTAAGTGAGTTGAAAACTGAGTTTCGATAATATTGAGAATATATCAATTTTAAATAAAGTAAAAATAAAACTAAAGTGAGTGAGTTAGGGAGTTTTCATTTCGGTGACCATTCATGTCTTAGTCCTACAATAAATCTGCTGAAAATCGAATGGACAGAAATAAACTAAACAAAAAACAGAAACGACACGAACTTGGTGCCAGAATGTTAGCAAGTTTGCTAGAGGGGTTCATTGACCTACGAGTACCTGACCAAGTTAACGAGCCCGCTGCGTGCAGCCAAGCCAAAAAAACAGACATGGGCGCTGAACATCTCAGAACTATAATTGACACGGCCGTGCAAAGCGCACTCACAGAGCAGGCACGTGAGAACACTAGAAGGGAGGACGCCCTCAAACAGAGGTTTCAGCAACAAATAGCATTAGTAAATTCTAAAATACAAAACTCACCGCTTGCGGTACCCGAGGTGAAAGTCTATAAGGATGTAGAAATAACCGACGGGGTCCTTTGTGATGATCCTCTCGAAGCAGTGAAGTGCGTCCCTGAGTTCCATGGAACTCAGGCAGCCCACGCCGCATACAAAATTTTCCAAAGGTATGACGGAAGCTCCCACCACGAGGGAAAGAATCCCCATTATAAAAAACAAAACGGCTACCATAACGCCTATAAATCTCAGGCCGGTGGCGAAAAAGCCCCAGAACCTATGGACGTAGACCCCTCGTCCTCGAAATATAGACAACCAACAAACTGGCAGAAATCTCAAAATCAGGTTCAAAGTCAGGGTCACACTAAGTCGTTCCCTAATTGTTATTGCTCATGCTCCAAAACCGAACTGTTACGCTCTCTCACGCATAGTCAAACCCGCAGCTGCAAAAGCCGAAGACCAAGACGCTAATACAAAAGAAATGTAAAAATGTATGGAAAGATACAACAACTCCAACAATTACAGGCAGATAAGAATTTCCGAAGAATACCGCCCGCATACTCTGAAGGGATGATCCAATGAGGAGAGGAGTATGAGTTACAAACAGTCTCGGAAAATGGAAAATCGTCGGCACCGTTTTTATCTGTTCGTACATTAATGAAGATAGGTAATTATGTACACTCCGAACTCCAAATTGCAAAAAGATCGCTTAAAAAGAGACACTACTTTGCACGAGCAATACGACTCCGTTATCCGATAGTACTTAGAGCTCGACCATATGACAGAGGTGCCTCCGACGCATGACGCCTCCACTTACTATCTTCCGCACCACGCAGTACTCAAGCGTGATAGCACCACCACGAAAGTCCGCGTTGAATGATCTTCTGCACGCCGGCCCTGTCCTCCAGTCCAACTTAACCCTTCAGATTCACACGATGTCCAGTCCCGATTCCTTAGAGCCAGTCACATCATTCGGTCCTGTATTTATTTAGACGATGTCCCAGCTGGAGCACACTTTACAACTGAGGCTCAACTAGCTATTCGCGAGTTACAAGCCGCCCTAATTTCTGCCGGGTTTCCGCCAAGAAAATGGATGTCCAACTACAAGGATATCTTGACTACCATTCTCACGTACCATTTCCTTTGCACCGACTTCCTTAAAATTGAGGCAGAGAGCACAGCCATGACCCTCGGATTGGATTGGCTCCGAACCGTCTGTAAAGGCGTATTGATCTACGCACGCGTCGGTACAGACCATCTGGTCGAGGTGCAATTGCTCACTGCGAAAACACGAGTCGCACCGTATCGCTCCCCCGATTAGAGCTATCAGCGACGGCTATCCTGCCAAATATGCCAAATGCAGCTACAACCTGTTACTTTTGGACAGATTCCACTATAATCCTTTCCTGGCTGAAAAAGCCTGCTTGCCACTGGACTATCTTCGTGGCCAACCTAGTGACCAGAATTTCCCAAGCCCCGAGCCCCGTCCGCACAAAATCTCGCCGACATAGCCAGTAGAGGCGTATCCTTACAGGAGCTGGTTGATAACAAACTCTAGATGCACAGACCAACTTGGTTGGACAAGAGGTCCACCTTGCAAGCGGAGAAATTACCGAAGCTGAGCGCACTCTTATCCTAAAGACTCAGCGCTGCCGTACAGCTGTCGGCTGGCACGCCTTCTCGCTCAATTCACGCACAGGATAACTCTTCTTGGCGGGAACCTTCTTGGTGCGCCTTATCCGATCCAAGTTCTGGATTCCAAAGGTTCAGAAGCTTATGAAGGGGGTCGTAAACTCCTGCAAGGTATGCATCATCCACAAAGAGATGTTGCAAGACCAAATGATGGGTAATCTTCCAAATGAACAAACTTTCTTTTCCGGATCGTTCACGCACACCGGAATTGACTACGTGGGTCCCTTTAAAATACGGAATTACACTGGGAGAGCGTGGCCGAAAACCAAGTGGTACATGTGTGTATTCGTGTGTTTTTCTACGAAGGCGATCCACACCGAGAAATTTCTTGCAGCCTTCGCTCGTTTCGTCGCTCGACGAGGGTGTCCACAGCGCATTCATTCCGACAATGGCAAACATTTCGTTAGTACCGCAACTGCGCTTTCCCGTGACTTCCTAGATGCATTTGAGGGCTCAGTAACTGATGCCTATAGCCATCAACGGGTTTCGTGACGATTTATCCCTAAAGATAGGGAATACTCCCAAGAGAATCACTGCCTGAGTGAGAAGCGGCCAATGCCGCTTCAAGTGCCAAGGTCAAGTTCTATCTTGAATTTGAAGGTGGCAGACGCAGACGCCAAACCAGCAGATTGGCAATATGGTTGTCGTTGAAGAGGACAACCTGCCCTCCAATGAATGGTGGCTCGGGAGGGTCCAGTGCGTGTATCCCAACGCCGACGATAGGGTCCGTGTGGTAGATTTCCTAAATGATGACCTGTTGAAAAGGTCATTCTCCTTCCAGTAGAGCCCCCTAGTTCCGTCCAACAATAACGTGAATGTGCCTTTCAAAGCTCCATGTTTAGATACTAAGACTTCTTCGACTACTTTCTTTTCTCCCAGTTCATCGCATATAGACATGGCCCCACGTTCGCGCGCCAACCGCACCAGAGAGAGATCCAGCGCCCACGAGGCAGAACCTCCTATCGTAGCCGAGTCTGCTCAGGCCACGTGTTTCTGCGCCTGAGCCCTGAGAAGAGGCTCCGAGCCGTCTTAATGAACAAATACTGCACAAACTGCCTGGCGCACCAGCACTGCGGGAAGGACTGCCGCAGTGGCGCGCTGTGCAGGATGTATTGCAAGAACCACCACACGCTACTCCACATACTCGCGTCTCGTCTTCCAGCCCGCTTAGTCTCGGCAGCATCGTCGCCATCTACATCGGCCAACGCCGGACGCTATTGACGACGGCGGCCGTCGTCATCCAGCCCGTTCGGCCCCTGCTGCATCGCCACCATCTACACTGGTTCACGCTGAGCACCGTCCTCGTCGCCCCGTCAGACGACCGGTCGTAGGAACCATGACCTTAAGCTAAGGACTTCGAAACGAGCGCGCTCATCGACCCATGCCCGCCGGCGAGCTGCATTGATGACTCATTGGCCACCGATGTCATTGGCTACCTTCTACGCGTGTCGGCAACAATAAGGTGTGCACCGCGGTCATTCGAACCAAGATGGGCGACTTCCGGTTGGAAACCATCTTTAAGGTAGAGCCCCGTTTGCGCATCCGCACGCCGATCCGACCTTTGAGCGATACGATTCGGTCCCGATTTGATGATCTCAAGCTCGCAGATGCGCCGTTTCAACGACAAGCCACCACCTCTCTGGTCTTAGGCGCCGACGTCTACCCGAAGGTGATTTAACCCGGGTGCAGGTGTGTTGGTTGCTGGTGATGTCTTGCCAATTCCTGCTCCAGCCATTGCTGCCAATTCTTCTGCCCCAGGACCGAGATCTCTTTTAGGAGTGGCTCTACCATCATGATCTCGCTCGGGACTTCAGCTTATAGCAGTGGTCCCTCGGAAAGCAATATTTGTTTCCCGTCTTATTCCTGAGGCTACAACGGAGGAAGTTAAACAACATCTTTCCTCTAAACTTAACGCTTCGCCTGATGATATAGTTGTGATTAGATTTACATTTAAGCATAAGCGTAACATATCATCCTTTAAAATTCGTCTTTCTGATTCTTCACTATCTAAATCTCTTGAACCGTCAACATGGCCTGAACATACAATTATGCATGAGTTCCTTCATAAAGATTCGAGCCCGAGTCCCAGAATTACCGAACCTGCTGCTCCAAAAAACTGATGTACCATTTATCTATTCACTATCAGAACGTTCTCAGTTAGTTGGGCAAATTGCGTCAAATTCATACAAATAGTGCGTCTTGAAAAATAAAAAAAATTCTAAAAAATTCTATTCGTTCGTTAACTCTAAGCGTAAGCCAAACGCTTTTCCTCCGTCCCTTCATTACCAGAACAAAACAGAAGCTTCTGCTGTTGGTATTGCAAATTTATTCGCTACATTTTCCCAAACATCGTACTCGTCTTACATTTACAACGCATCCACTCTGTATCCGTACCAGCTACCTCACGCTAACAACATTTTCAGCCTATTTTCGAGGAAAGCGTTGTTCTGGAGGGTTTGTCATCTATGTACATATCGTTTTCTGCGGGTCCAGATAAGATACCAAGTTAAGATGCATTTTAAAACACTGTGCCCCGTCCCTTTGCAAAACTATCTTTGTTGAAGCTTGATATCTCCGTCGCAACACGGTTTTTTCAGACATCGACTAACTTTCTTGAGTTTTCTAACCTAATCCACCGTGGTTTTCAAAGTGGTTTGCAGACAGATGTAGTTTTTACGGACTTCAGCAAGGCATTCTATTCTGTGAACCATTCTCTGCTTATTCACAAGCTCTCTTTATTAGGGTTCCCTATCTCCCTTGTCCTATCTCTCTAACCGTACTCAACGTGTTTTGTTTTCTAATGTTGTTAATGTGTGTGTGTGTGTAGGAAGCTGGGTTGCATACGGTACATAAACCGTCTACAGTTTGGTCGTCGCAACTAGAACTTGAACCAGTTGGACTGCGGAGTGGGTATCCTACGGTGCGCAAGGGAGGGTCTGAAGACACGGCGACAGCCTCTGATGATTGCGATGGAAGATGAGTGACAGGCAGTTATGGTACTGTTTCTGATACTGATTTTATTGATAAAACTGATTCTTATTTATAGGTAATAAAAGGTACAAAAGTGCTGAGTCTGTAAAATATTTGTTTTGTGTATTATGTATAATTTTAGTGTCTGGTGGGCAATTGCGATATTTTGATGGTCAGCAACTGCCCCACTGTCGTCGCCCTCTGCGGAGAGAGTGCATTGTCAGCAGAACTCACTGCAGTGGCCAGTGTGTTGTCGTGAGGTATTATATTACATGTTAACTAGAACACTGTGTCACGGTGTCACTGTGTTATGCCGACGGGTATTATAAACTATTAAGCATATTTCTGCAACTGAACAAATGTGTTGTCAAATATTGTTAATGTTACTTCAGGTGTGCCACAGGGAATGAACTTCCTCAAGTTATAACATACTCTACTACACTAATGTATGCTGATGTTGTTAAAATCTGTCTGCCTTCATCTGGATTTAAGTGAACTACTATTGTGATGTTCAACTAATTGTCTTTTTCTGAACCTTTCTAAATTCAAACTTATGACATTTTACCGTCGCGCCGCGTATTTTGTCTCATATGTTCTAGGAAATCGTGTCCTCGAGCGAATTACGAGTTAAAATGACCTCGGAGTCCTTTTTGATCATAAGATGTGTTTTAACAGAAATATAGCTGCAACAGTAAATAAAGCTAAGGGTGTTTTAGCGTTCATCAAGCGTTGGTCCAAGGAGTTTGACGACCCGTAAGTGACGAAACAGCTGTATATCTCGTTAGTACGTCCGATATTGGAGCATTGTTCCTGTGTGTGGGGACCGCAGTATAAATAACAGCAGGTTGTTGTTGAATCCGTGAAAAAGCAATTTTTAATTTTTGCCCTTCGTAACTTTAACTGAGACTCGGGTAGAATCTTGCCACCCTACCGGTCTAGGCTAAATCTAATTGACCTGCCGTCGTTGCACCATCGCAGAATATGTAATGGGGTAATGTTCGTGCACAAGCTCCTTCTCGGGATTTTTGACTCCCAAACTCTCTTGGGTCAGATTGACTTGGCCGTGCCATCTAGACCTACCCGTACTTTTAGGCCAATCCGCTTACCCATATGTAGGTCTAATTATGCCGAACATTAACCTTTTAGGGTTTTATGCCATAACTATAACTCCCTCTGTCATACCTTATCTCCTGAACTATGCCTTGAACTAATAGTATGCAATATTTATAATCACCTAAATTTAACTAACTTTTAACTTCTTTTCTTTCCTCCTTTTGTAATTAGTACCATTACTAGCAGATAATTGTTAATTAATTAAATAACTAAATATACTAAAATGGGTTTGTACCATACAAGAACACCCAGGATCATCTGGAAGAACCAGATCACCAGACTGGTAATACGCGCTTTCAGACGGGAATGTGCAAAGCAAAAATGTAGATGCGTGTCGCCCCTTGAATACTCTCATGGAAAATACCTATACATTTTCTAATTTAGTTATAAAATAACTTATGTACATACAAGTGTCAGTTACCCACCGACACTGGACGTGTGCTGACGTGGCGCCCACCATAAAAAGAACCAAAACAAAAGTGTACCAATTTTTGTTGTGAAAACTTAAAAAAAAAGTGAAAAAACAAAAAAATAATATTCTTTTTTTTTGTGTGTGAAAACAACAAAGAACACAATAAATAAAGAAAAAAAAGAGAAAGAGAATCCTGCATCTTTAAAAACAGAGACTGCGGCAAAAGGCAATTGCATCTTTAAAAACAAAGACTGCGGCGAGGGATAGTTAAACGCTCATATATTAATACGACTACTGCGCTAGACATATCCAAAGCATGTAAGTGAGTTGAAAACTGAGTTTCGATAATATTGAGAATATATCAATTTTAAATAAAGTAAAAATAAAACTAAAGTGAGTGAGTTAGGGAGTTTTCATTTCGGTGACCATTCATGTCTTAGTCCTACAATAAATCTGCTGAAAATCGAATGAATAAAATAAACAAGCCAAAAAAACAGACATGGGCGCTGAACATCTCAGAACTATAATTGACACGGCCGTGCAAAGCGCACTCACAGAGCAGGCACGTGAGAACACTAGAAGGGAGGACGCCCTCAAACAGAGGTTTCAGCAACAAATAGCATTAGTAAATTCTAAAATACAAAACTCACCGCTTGCGGTACCCGAGGTGAAAGTCTATAAGGATGTAGAAATAACCGACGGGGTCCTTTGTGATGATCCTCTCGAAGCAGTGAAGTGCGTCCCTGAGTTCCATGGAACTCAGGCAGCCCACGCCGCATACAAAATTTTCCAAAGGTATGACGGAAGCTCCCACCACGAGGGAAAGAATCCCCATTATAAAAAACAAAACGGCTACCATAACGCCTATAAATCTCAGGCCGGTGGCGAAAAAGCCCCAGAACCTATGGACGTAGACCCCTCGTCCTCGAAATATAGACAACCAACAAACTGGCAGAAATCTCAAAATCAGGTTCAAAGTCAGGGTCACACTAAGTCGTTCCCTAATTTTTATTGCTCATGCTCCAAAACCGAACTGTTACGCTCTCTCACGCATAGTCAAACCCGCAGCTGCAAAAGCCTAAGACCAAGACGCTAATACAAAAGAAATGTAAAAATGTATGGAAAGATACAACAACTCCAACAATTACAGGCAGATAAGAATTTCCGAAGAATACCGCCCGCATACTCTGAAGGGATGATCCAATGAGGAGAGGAGTATGAGTTACAAACAGTCTCGGAAAATGGAAAATCGTCGGCACCGTTTTTATCTGTTCGTACATTAATGAAGATAGGTAATTATGTACACTCCGAACTCCAAATTGCAAAAAGATCGCTTAAAAAGAGACACTACTTTGCACGAGCAATACGACTCCGTTATCCGATAGTACTTAGAGCTCGACCATATGACAGAGGTGCCTCCGACGCATGACGCCTCCACTTACTATCTTCCGCACCACGCAGTACTCAAGCGTGATAGCACCACCACGAAAGTCCGCGTTGAATGATCTTCTGCACGCCGGCCCTGTCCTCCAGTCCAACTTAACCCTTCAGATTCACACGATGTCCAGTCCCGATTCCTTAGAGCCAGTCACATCATTCGGTCCTGTATTTATTTAGACGATGTCCCAGCTGGAGCACACTTTACAACTGAGGCTCAACTAGCTATTCGCGAGTTACAAGCCGCCCTAATTTCTGCCGGGTTTCCGCCAAGAAAATGGATGTCCAACTACAAGGATATCTTGACTACCATTCTCACGTACCATTTCCTTTGCACCGACTTCCTTAAAATTGAGGCAGAGAGCACAGCCATGACCCTCGAATTGGATTGGCTCCGAACCGTCTGTAAAGGCGTATTGATCTACGCACGCGTCGGTACAGACCATCTGGTCGAGGTGCAATTGCTCACTGCGAAAACACGAGTCGCACCGTATCGCTCCCCCGATTAGAGCTATCAGCGACGGCTATCCTGCCAAATATGCCAAATGCAGCTACAACCTGTTACTTTTGGACAGATTCCACTATAATCCTTTCCTGGCTGAAAAAGCCTGCTTGCCACTGGACTATCTTCGTGGCCAACCTAGTGACCAGAATTTCCCAAGCCCCGAGCCCCGTCCGCACAAAATCTCGCCGACATAGCCAGTAGAGGCGTATCCTTACAGGAGCTGGTTGATAACAAACTCTAGATGCACAGACCAACTTGGTTGGACAAGAGGTCCACCTTGCAAGCGGAGAAATTACCGAAGCTGAGCGCACTCTTATCCTAAAGACTCAGCGCTGCCGTACAGCTGTCGGCTGGCACGCCTTCTCGCTCAATTCACGCACAGGATAACTCTTCTTGGCGGGAACCTTCTTGGTGCGCCTTATCCGATCCAAGTTCTGGATTCCAAAGGTTCAGAAGCTTATGAAGGGGGTCGTAAACTCCTGCAAGGTATGCATCATCCACAAAGAGATGTTGCAAGACCAAATGATGGGTAATCTTCCAAATGAACAAACTTCCTTTTCCGGATCGTTCACGCACACCGGAATTGACTACGTGGGTCCCTTTAAAATACGGAATTACACTGGGAGAGCGTGGCCGAAAACCAAGTGGTACATGTGTGTATTCGTGTGTTTTTCTACGAAGGCGATCCACACCGAGAAATTTCTTGCAGCCTTCGCTCGTTTCGTCGCTCGACGAGGGTGTCCACAGCGCATTCATTCCGACAATGGCAAACATTTCGTTAGTACCGCAACTGCGCTTTCCCGTGACTTCCTAGATGCATTTGAGGGCTCAGTAACTGATGCCTATAGCCATCAACGGGTTTCGTGACGATTTATCCCTAAAGATAGGGAATACTCCCAAGAGAATCACTGCCTGAGTGAGAAGCGGCCAATGCCGCTTCAAGTGCCAAGGTCAAGTTCTATCTTGAATTTGAAGGTGGCAGACGCAGACGCCAAACCAGCAGATTGGCAATATGGTTGTCGTTGAAGAGGACAACCTGCCCTCCAATGAATGGTGGCTCGGGAGGGTCCAGTGCGTGTATCCCAACGCCGACGATAGGGTCCGTGTGGTAGATTTCCTAAATGATGACCTGTTGAAAAGGTCATTCTCCTTCCAGTAGAGCCCCCTAGTTCCGTCCAACAATAACGTGAATGTGCCTTTCAAAGCTCCATGTTTAGATACTAAGACTTCTTCGACTACTTTCTTTTCTCCCAGTTCATCGCATATAGACATGGCCCCACGTTCGCGCGCCAACCGCACCAGAGAGAGATCCAGCGCCCACGAGGCAGAACCTCCTATCGTAGCCGAGTCTGCTCAGGCCACGTGTTTCTGCGCCTGAGCCCTGAGAAGAGGCTCCGAACCGTCTTAATGAACAAATACTGCACAAACTGCCTGGCGCACCAGCACTGCGGGAAGGACTGCCGCAGTGGCGCGCTGTGCAGGATGTATTGCAAGAACCACCACACGCTACTCCACATACTCGCGTCTCGTCTTCCAGCCCGCTTAGTCTCGGCAGCATCGTCGCCATCTACATCGGCCAACGCCGGACGCTATTGACGACGGCGGCCGTCGTCATCCAGCCCGTTCGGCCTCTGCTGCATCGCCACCATCTACACTGGTTCACGCTGAGCACCGTCCTCGTCGCCCCGTCAGACGACCGGTCGTAGGAACCATGACCTTAAGCTAAGGACTTCGAAACGAGCGCGCTCATCGACCCATGCCCGCCGGCGAGCTGCATTGATGACTCATTGGCCACCGATGTCATTGGCTACCTTCTACGCGTGTCGGCAACAATAAGGTGTGCACCGCGGTCATTCGAACCAAGATGGGCGACTTCCGGTTGGAAACCATCTTTAAGGTAGAGCCCCGTTTGCGCATCCGCACGCCGATCCGACCTTTGAGCGATACGATTCGGTCCCGATTTGATGATCTCAAGCTCGCAGATGCGCCGTTTCAACGACAAGCCACCACCTCTCTGGTCTTAGGCGCCGACGTCTACCCGAAGGTGATTTAACCCGGGTTCCTGGCTCGCGAGGACCGCTTTCCTGTGGTCAGGAGCATGGCTTTCGGATGGATCGTATCCGGTGCATGCACACAGCCATAGACCCCGATTAGGCCTTGCATCCTGCAAGGGGGGGGGGGGGGGGAGGGAAATGTTCAGACTAGGGTTGGCCCTCCACTGTTATGCGGCTAACAGAGCTCTGATGCGCTCTTACGATCAACACGGCGCTCACCGTCTCGTAGACGAAAAAAACAGCGTTAATTTAGATGCCACCCCTGCTACAAGCTGCCGTCGTGCAATTATTCGCGCTTACCAATCCTCAATAGAACACTCAAATACAGGATAAGACACTCTAATTGAATAACTACAGATTTTTTGTTTTTTTATATTTATACCCGATACTCGAAATGAGTATTGGGGTATATTAGATTTGTGGTAAAAGTGGATGTGTGTAACGTCCAAAAGGAATCGTTTCCGACCCCATAAAGTATATATATTCTTGATCAGCATCAATAGCCGAGTCGATTGAGCCATGTCTGTCTGTCCGTCTGTCCGTCTGTCCGTCCGTCCGTCTGTCCGTCCCCTTCAGCGCCTAGTGCTCAAAGACTATAAGAGCGAGAGCAACGATGTTTTGGATCCAGACTTCTGTGATATGTCACTGCTACAAGAATATTTCAAAACTTTGCCCCGCCCACTTCCGCCCCCGCAAAGGATGAAAATCTGGGGATATTCACAAATCTCAGAGACTATTAAGGCTAGAGTAACCAAATTTGGTATCCGCACTCCTGTTAGATCTCACTATAAAACGTATATCTCAAAATTTCGCCCCACCCCCTTCCGCCCCCACAAAGGACGAAAATCTGTTGCATCCACAATATTGAGGATACGAGAAAACTAAAAATCAGAATCATAGATAATGATCATATATATCAGATTGCTGAATCTGGATCAGATCAGATCATTTTTATAGCCAAAAGGAACAAATCAATTTGCACTGGCTACGCAGCACCCGACGTCACGCTCAGACTGATTTTCTGTCTCTCTCGCACGCACTCTTTGTCGTGTCGTTTAATATTAGCGGCGTCTGCCGGAGGAGAGCCATACTGACTTAGTATGTATGTGCTTGTATGCAAGCGTACATGGGATGAGTGCTATAATAGAAAACTTAAGAAAGAAGTTCTTGACGTAACTTAAGAGCTTTTAATGGCTGCTGCTCCGAACATACTCCCCCGTTAACAGGATGGTCAACTGGAAGGAAGCACTGCGTCTTGACAGCTCGACGAGTAGTTCCAGATGGGGTCTGCAGGATGGCAACTCTCAAAGCGCCATCAGCTCCAGCCATAGCCTTGACCTGCTGGGAACACGCGACTCGCTGCCAGCGATCAACTAAAAAATTTCCTGGGGTAAGCACGCTATGATGTTCAGGGTTTTCTGAAATCGAGATAAAAGGACGAGAATTCATTACAGCCTGGATTTCGCAGTCCACTATCCGCAGCTCGTCAAATCCAAAAAGTGACGATCCCAAGGCGCGAAAGAAATCTGTTTGGCCGTTTTCACTGCTGCCTCCCAAAAGCCACCGGAATGCGGCGCGTGAGACAGTATGAATCTCCAATCGAAGCCGTTGTTGATGCAATGATTATGAACTCGCTCATAAATAGCCGCCGAAGTTCCTCTAACTTGTTTCTTGCGCCCACAAAATTGGTGGCATTATCCAACCAAATGCATCGGGGAATACTGTGCGTGACCTCACCAGCCATCACAAGACGAGGTTTGGACCGGCAGCAGATGACGCATTTTCGCAAGGCGCGAGCCACAGATTTCATGCCGCTGATGGGCCAACTGTAAGCGAATCGCTCCAAGTAGCGACTGCGGACCAGCATGGTGATTCCGATGAAAGTGCGAAATGATGGCGAAAGTCAATGGATGATCCTTGGGCAAAATGATTGGATGGCGTGCATCGAAGCCAAGAGTTGAGTGCCTCAGGCGGCCACCAACACGAATTATAACTAAGTCATCTATGAAAGGCGAGAGCGAGATGATTCTGCTGGAAGCCTCTACGCAGTTCCCTTTCCGAGAGATATGGCGACTTCGTCCTACTGAAGAGCTTCTGAACGTAGCCAAAGATGCGCATCATGACTCCAAATGAGTTGATGTGATGAAACGAAAGCGAGATGTCGACACGCTCAGACGAAAGCAATACCCTATTTCGAATTTCTGGAAGATTGACTTCTGACGAGTACCATTCAGGCCCGCAACTATTTTCGCCTTACAAGAAGGCAGGTGCATTAATCCATAAATAAGAATGTCCTGCTTCCACACTTCCAAAAAGCTAAGTTCTCTTTTAGTAACATATCAGAATGCTATAGGCTTACGTAGTAAGTTGCATTTGCTTCCCACGTTATTGTGCTTACCTGCTACATGGCACACGACAGGCCCGCCCCGCCGGAAGAACTTAGGAGTCTGGTGACAGAAGCCGGCTCCAAAAATCTCCAACTCCTCATCGGTGCAGACGCCAACGCCCATCACAATGTGTGGGGAAGCCCTGACACCAACGATAAAGGTGAGTCACTCCTAGACTTTATCTTATCCACTAACTTAGATGTAGCAAACGTGGGGGAGGAACACACCTTCGTGGGTCCCACCTCGTCAAACGTGCTAGACCTAACTCTTGTCACGGGAAAGAGTACCTTGGTATCTGACTGGAGAGTCCTCGAAAGACCATCCTTCTCAGACCATAAGTACATTCAGTTCAAGTGCGAATTCAAACACTCTTCGAAGATAACAGTCTATAGAAACCACCGAAACACAAACTGGGTAAAGTTTAAAAAGACTGTTACTTCGAAGCTCGCGAATCCGGGCTCAGTGAAATCCGCGGAGGATATAGAAAAGTCCCTAAAGACCCTATCCAACGAGTTACTGAACGCCTACCATGCATCGTGCAAACCCTCGAGAACGAAGAGGAGGTCCAAGCCACTCTGGTGGAACCGAGATCTCTCTCTCCAAAGGAACAACCTCAAGGAATTCTTCAAGATCGCCAAACAAGCGAACGAAGAGATTGTCAATGAGGAATATAAAATCCTACTTAGGAGCTACAAGAAGGAAATACGTAAGGCACAAAGGAACTCGTGGAGAAACTTCTGCTCCAACATTGAGAAAGTGCCCGAAACCGCTAGGCTCCGGAAGCTGCTCTCAAAGCAGCCCACAGTACAGAGCCAACTAAAACTAGACAACGGACAGTGGACAGAGGGCAGTAAAGAAGCCCTAACAGCACTAATGGAGGCGCACTTCCCTGGATGCACCGAGGTCACTGACGCCAAGGAGCATCAGGACCTAGCAACTGAGGAACAGCACCCCCCAATAGGTCTGTTAACCACTAAGAGAATCCACTGGGCCATAGACTCCTTCGCGGCCATAAAAACACCAGGACTGGACGGGATATTCCCAGCCATGATGCAGTTGACCAAAGAGGTTATACCCCATGGCTCTTCGCAATATACTCAGCATGCCTAAGTACGGGCTATATCCCCATCCAATGGAGAACCTCGAGGGTTGTCTTCCTCCCTAAGGCAGGAAAGTGCAGCCACGTGAGTCCCAAGGATTACAGACCGATAAGCCTTACCTCCTTTCTACTAAAAACACTAGAAAAGCTGAGGATTTACACATCAGCAATGAGGTAGGGGGACTGATGTCAACAAACCAACACGCCTACACCAAGGGGAAATCAGTGGAGACGGCACTACACTCGCTAGTAGCCACCATCGAGAGCGCCCTTCACAACAAAAAGTATGCTTTGGGAGCATTTGTGGACATCTCAGGAGAATTCAACAACGTGGCAACAACCGCAATAACAAGTCGCCTAGAAGCGAATAACATACACCCTGCAATCAACGTCTGGATCAAAAACCTCCTAAGTTGTAGACGGGTGCAATCGGAGTGGGGCACCGCTTCCATGGTAAAGGGGGCACACAGAGGCACACCTCAAGGTGGAGTCCTATCGCCACTACTGTGGAATTTGGTGGTCGACGACCTCATTAAGAGATTTGAAAGGAAGGCCCCAAAAATAACAGCCTATGCAGATGACATAAGCATACTTATTACGGGTGTATGTCCATCGACCCTCAGCTCCATAATGGAACGTACACTCAGGGAGATACGTGAGTGGGCGGAAGAGGTAGGACTCAGTATCAACGCGGACAAGACGGACCTCATCCTCTTTACCAAGAGGTACAAGGTACCGATATGGACCCCCCCGAAAATTGACCAAACTAGGCTGACTCCAAAATCACAGGTGAAATACCTAGGCACAGTACTGGACAGCAAGCTGGCATGGAGGCCCAATGTAGTGGAAAGGGTGAAGTAGGCTACCATTGCGCTTTATGCATCCAAGAAGATGCTCAGCAGCACATGGGGCCTGTCACCTGCTCTAATGCACTGGATCTACATCTCGGTGGTGCGACCAACTCTGCTGTATGGAGCCTTAGTGTGGTGGCAGGCTATTGAAAAGAAGACATACCATAAGCTTATGGAAAAGACTCAGCGACAGGCTCTGCTCTGTATTACAGGGGCGCTGAAGTCAACCCCAACAAAAGCACTCGAAACTATACTCGGAATCGACCCCCTGGACATTCACGCTCGCCTGATTGCGGGAAAGGCAGCACAACGCCTTATAGCATCAGGAAACCTATCCATACAAGGATACGGGCACAGTTCAATTGGCAGGGACATGACCAGATCAACTGATTACATGACCCCCCAAACTTGCCTTGACGTCAAAACAACCACATCTTTGGGACCTGAAGACTGGAAAATTGGAAGGGACCAAACTGAGCACCTCAATATATACACAGACGGCTCCAAGATGGAAGGAGGAGTAGGAGCGGGCCTATACTGTACAGACCCTGAGATAAGGCTGTCGTATAAGCTACCGGACCAATGCAGCATATTCCACGCAGAAGTTTTTGCCATCGGGAAGGCAGCGGAGGTCGCTCTCCTAACAGAACGAGCACACGATGCGGTCAACCTATTCGTCGACAGCCAAGCGGCGATAAGATCCATGCAGTCGTCCGCGGTCAGTTCCAGAAGTGTCTTGGCGAGCAGGGAGGCATTAGACATCCTAAGCACGACAAAGACAGTGCGGATCTATTGGGTTCCCAGCCACCAGGGCATCGAAGGAAACGAAGCGGCGGACGTACTAGCTAAGGAAGGCGTCGGGCTGGAGAATAGGAGAACCGAGAACGTGCCTGTCTCCCTCAGAACGCTGCAAGGCGATCTAGAGAAGCAGGCTAGAGCACAGACTGATAGCAGGTGGAGGAGTACCACCACCTATTAAGACTATTAAGGCTAGAGTAACCAAATTTGGTATCCGCACTCCTGTTAGATTTTACTATAAAACGTGTATCTCAAAATTTCACCCCACCCCCTTCCGCCCACACAAAGGACGAAAATCTGTTGCATGCACAATATTGCACATTCGAGAATCATAGATAATGACCATATCTATCAGATTGCTGAATCTGGATCAGATCAGATCATTTTTATAGCCAATAGGAACAAATCAATTTGCAGTGGCTACGCAGCGCCCGACGTCACGCTCAGACTGATTTTCTGTCTCTCTCGCACGCACTCTTTGTCGTGTCGTTTAATATTAGCGGCGTCTGCCGGAGGAGAGCCATACTGACTTAGTATCGGGTATAACTGTAGAGTTGCGGTGTCCGCAGCAACTCACAACGTTCCCCCTCGTTTACAATGCTGTCGGCACATTTTTTAATTCTTGTGTCCCGCTTTCTTGTCCGATTAGATCTGGATCCAGTGTAAAGAACTTAAAATCAAGACTTTATAACAAATTTCAAGAAGTTGGTTCTCCTACTTCTCAATCTCGTTATGTAATAGCTCGGTTGAACTTTTCAGTTCTTAATGCCCAATGCTATAATAACTACCTATCACGATGCAGGATACGTTTTTCACAGGACCCCCAACAGTTTTACTGCTTCGTAAACAGAAAGCGTAGAACGTCCGCACACCCTTCCTCGCTATCATTTTTTAATACGTCGGCAAAAAATGATCAGGCAATTACCGATCTTTTTGCCCAATCTTTCAAAAATACCTATTTTGAGGAAAGCTACTGTGGTCATCCGTAATATATCGCTTATATTTCCTCTCCACGAAAAAGATACCAAGTCTGACGCAAAAACTAATAGCGGTATAGCAAAATTATCCGCTTTTCCCAAAATGTTTGAGAAGGTATTAACTCCGCCCTTGCAACATCTCTGCAAGTCACTTATATCTCCAACACAGCATGCATTTATAAGACGGCGATCAACCACCACGAACTTGTTAGAGTTTACCTCTTTCATTATTAAGGGCTTTCAAGGTAACTTTCAGACGGATGTTATATACACCGACTTAAGTAAAGCATTCGACTCTATAAACCGTTCCCTTCTTTCACAAAAACTTGGCCTTTCAGGGTTTCCGCCCAATCTCCTGAGATGGATTTCTAGCTATCTTTGTTCCAGGCATCAAAGAGTCCTCTTCAAAAACTCCCTCTCTTCACCAGTAAAGGTTTCATCGGGAGTACCACAGTGCAGCCATCTAGGCCCCTTACTTTTTACACTCTTTATTAATGACTTGCCTCGGTATTAACATAAGCACTTATGCATGCGGATGATGTTAAACTCTGTGCCCAATTTAAGGACATTTCATTTCATTCTCGCTTTAAATCCGAACTCAATAACTTTCAGTCGCAATAACTTATGCCTCGAAATGCAAAGTAATTACATTTCATCGTTCTATCCCCTTGTTTGCTACCTATACTCTATGTGGTGATTCTCTTGAGATAATTACCCTGGTGGATGATCTTGGCGTTATATTAGACGCCGAGCTAAAGTTTTCTGAACACATTTCTACCCTGATATAAAGAGGTGGTCAAAGTTATTTGGCGACCCCAATATAAACGAGGGGGAACGTTGTGAGTTGCTGCGGACACCGCAACTCTACGGTTATACCCGATACTAAGTCAGTATGGCTCTCCTCCGGCAGACGCCGCTAATATTAAACGACACGACAAAGAGTGCGTGCGAGAGAGACAGAAAATCAGTCTGAGCGTGACGTCGGGCGCTGCGTAGCCACTGAAAATTGATTTGTTCCTATTGGCTATAAAAATGATCTGATCTGATCCAGATTCAGCAATCTGATAGATATGGTCATTATCTATGATTCTGCGTTTTTAGTTTTCTCGAATGTGCAATATTGTGGATGCAACAGATTTTCGTTCTTTGTGTGGGCGGAAGAGGGTGGGGCGAAATTTTAAGATACACGTTTTATAGTAAGATCTAACAGGAGTGCAGATACCAAATTTGGTTACTCTAGCTTTAATAGTCTCTGAGATTTTTGAATATCCCCAGATTTTCATCCTTTGCGGGGGCGGAAGGGGGTGTGGCGAAATTTTGAAACAAACTCGTCTCGGTCCGATATATTAGGAGTGTGGATACCAAATTTGGTTGCTCTAGCTTTTATAGTCTCTGAAATCTAGGCGCTAATGTTTTACTCTAAGCAAAGCCGCCTATGCTACGTGTGTGTTAGAGAGAGACAGGGCGAGAAAAAATGAAATTGTTTTCTTGATGCTGGCTATAATAATAATACGATCCAATTCAGATTCCGCAGTCTTAAAGATATGGTCATTCTCTACAATTCTACGTTTTTGGTTTTCTCATATCTTTAAAATTGTGGATGCCACAGATTTTCGTCCTTTGTGGGGGCGGAAGTGGGCGGGGCGAAGTTTTGAAATATTTTTGTAGCAGTGACATATCACAGAAGTCTGGATCCAAAACATCGTTGCTCTAGCTCTTATAGTCTTTGAGCACTAGGCGCTGAAGGGGACGGACAGACGGACAGACAGACAGGGCTCAATCGACTCGGCTATTGATGCTGATCAAGAATATATATACTTTATGGGGTCGGAAACGATTCCTTCTGGACGTTACACACATCCACTTTTACCACAAATCTAATATACCCCAATACTCATTTTGAGTATCGGGTATAAAAAGACTCTACTTCGCCACATCGACCGATTTTAGAATACGGCTCCTCTGTATGATTCCCTCAGTACAAAGTACACCACGACCATGCTTAGTTAACCGTAGAAAAATGCTTGCTGTGATTTTTATGCACAACTTGATCAAGGGATAGCTCTGATCTGTTGAGCGGCATAAACTTGACGATTCCTATTAGATTCAGTAAAAACTATATACCATTTTCTCTTCCACTTTGTAGATCGAATTATTCCTTACATGAACCGTTTTATGCTCGGACTATAATTCCCTCTACCGTATTGTATCCACCAATAATTCCCTTCCTCTTATAAAATTACTAATACTCACATACTTTTCTCCTAATTAGTAATTGTAGTGGTATTTGTATTTCGAATGCATGCTTAGTTCTCTTAGTAAGTTTAGTTCTAATTTTCCTCGTATATTAGTCTAACAGCTATTTTTCCTGCATGTTCATGCGTTCGGTTCGGCTACGCGCCGAGCGTCATGCGGCAGCGCCTCTCGGTCGGTTGGGCGGGAGGAGGGCTGCCTTTTGCCTGGGATCCGCGCGTAACAGCCTTCTGCTGGTGTCACACGAGCCACTTGACGGTGCAGTAATTGCATCGCTTCTGGAAAGATGCAGTCATTGCAGGTTAACGTGCAATATATAAAGAGATCCTGAGGCGCGGCTTCCTTCCACAGAATGTCAGGTTTCATTTCAGCTGGCACATAGCGCCAATTCATGCTCCTCGTAAGTTGTTGTATGGCAGAGATATTTTTAGAGACAAAAACTTTCAATTTGAATGTTTCCTTTCATAGCCAAGACAGGACCACAGTTGAATCCGACCAACAAATGATTGAGCAATCGAAGGTATCCATTTTCCTGATTTCGCGAAGCAAATTGGCCAATAAGTACGCTGCGTAATTCAAACAAGGCCTTAGGTTGAAGTACGTAGCGATGAAATGTAGCGTGGCCACTGTAGCGAAATCCCTGCAAAACTCAGTCCAGGCCGATTCCAAAGGCTGAGGAAGACTTTCATCCCAATGCAGTTTGTCCCTCCACATGCACTGCATGATTATTTTCGCTCTTGTCAATGTAGGTCCGATCAAACCCATGGGATCATAGCACCGTGCAATGGTTGACAACACCGAACGCTTAGTGTGCTTGCCAATACCGATTTGAGGAGCAAATGCAAACAAAAAGTTGTCCTTATGGGGCTCCCAAATGAGCCCAAGCGTTTTGGTTACATCACTGCCATCATCCAGCTTCAGAAAACTTTCCCTTTCGGCATCTGGAACTTTGCAAAGCACATCAGGGGAAGTGGAACACCATTTCCGCAATTGAAAATTCCCTCGAGCAAGACGATCCGTGGTTTGACGCATAATAGCTAGCACTTCCTCGACCGAATTACCTTGGGCACCAAAGACATATGATCGAGAGACAGGTACTCCTTCATAAATGCCGAATATTTTTCATAAAGAGCTGGATTACGCACGAGCTTGCGCTCCAAGTTTTCGAAGTTGACGAAGTGTTCCTCGCAGTGAAGTTGCTCCGTTGTTACCCTAGCGATTGGCTCAAAGATGTGCTCCACATCCCAAAATGGATGTGTCATCCGAAGATTTTGTTGCGATAAACGACGAGGAGTTGGGGGCCGAGTGCCCGCCACCAGATAGAATCCATCCGAGATGTGTCTTCTGCAGCAAAGGTAATCCAGGCGCCAGCTGGATTGCGCCAATTAGCAGTGCTAATTGAGACGCAAGGTTTACTCTCCGTAATCTTCTGGGCAACGACGGCAGTGATGCTAGTGATGAAATCTGAAATCCGCGATTTTAGAACGAGATCCACCGATATACCTTCAGTTGAGAAGCTAGTATCTCATATGCCAGAGACTGCAGTAAGCGACTTAGTTTTTCGCAGTTGAAGCTGATTAGCTAGACGAGTAGTTACGAAATGCAAGTGCGAGCCCGAGTCCAACAGCGCGCGACATGGCATGAAAGTTCCAGCGCTGTTTTTGACGAGAACGACAACGGTGGCTAATAGAACAGGCTCTAACCGACGCTGGGATATATGAGCTTGCGGCGAGGAGGGCGACAATGCAACCATGGCGGTATGATTTGGCTGTGGCTCAATTGAAGAAACAGTATGGGATGTCTCTGTTGGACGAAAAAACTGCAGAAGAGTGTGGTGCTTCGATTGGTAAGTACGGCAGGGACATGATTTACAATCTTTCAAGTGATGACCATTTCGTAGGCAATTGACGCATAACAAGAGCCTCTTTGCTTCCTTGTGACGATCATTCGGCGATAGAGCTTTGAACCGTTGATAATTGGCAATCATATGGTTCACGCCCTCACAAAACAAACAGGAAACAGGAGCGCACGATGCTACAAACGATTTTCGATGATGACTCCCTGACTTGCTAACCTCACCATCTTGCCCTTGCATGGAGTGGTGAATGCCTTCAAGAGTACGACATCTTCGTTCCAGAAAGGCAGATAATTTCTCCCAGGATGGAAGATCGTGATTCGACGACGCTGCTTCCCATTTAGTCTGCCTGTCGAAATTTTTCCAGAGTGCGTGGACGATGATGCAATCAGCTATTTCCTCCTTAACTGCCAGCTCTTCCAACGTGTGAAGATGTAAGGTGGCGGCGTCCGTAAACGCCCGAATTTGAAAAACAGATGACTCTCCACGCGCCAGCCCAAATATTTCTCTAGTGTGTATGTGCGGGCCAGCCGCCAAAGAATTAATTAGGAAGTACATTTAAGCATTGGTTTTGTTATTGTATGAGCAGAGTGAGCCGCCTAGGTTTTGCAAATGTTGACTTTCCTCAGTGCTGCTGCGCTCTCCCGTTAAAAGGGCTCTCTGCCGCCGCCACTCCGGCAATTACCTTGATCTGCCGCCTCCACTCCGGCAATCACTTTGATCTGCTGCCGTCGTTTGCTCAGTTCTATGCTAACCTCTCTGCGCATTGTTTGCATATCGACCTCATAAAATGTATCTGAACATAGCAAGCAATCGGCTTCTGCTAAGCCACCAAAAGTAAATACATATTATAAAGTTTAAAAGAAATTCTCTTTTTAATTTTGGAAACAAATAGGTGCTAAAAGCGCTTCGCATCTCAAACAGTGTGCCTGTAGAATGAGACGTTTATTAGCAAATCGATTTTTGAGAATATCTAATGGTGTACTGTAATTAGGCTCGCTCATCTCCAACGAACTAATGGTGTCCAACGCCGCTCCGCTCAAGCAGGACCGCAAATGCTATAGCTTCTCGATAGAAGTCAGCTCTGCTTCACTATCAATAACAGCGGTGTTCATGGAATAGAAGCTTGTCCACTCTGTATAGGCTCCGCTGAACTTGGGCAGCTGCAGCTGTGTCAATCGCGATCGATTGACCATGTACATTATGGATTGGGATTCACTTGGGTTCATTTGAAACGTGAAACAATGCGTGTGCTGTGAACGCTTGCCCCACTCACGCTGCAGAATGGTCCTCAAAGATAAGATGGACGAGTCAAATTTTCCTGGTATAAACTCAAAATCCGCTTCCTCCACACTGGTGTGCCACAATAAAATTAGATTTCAGCACCGTCAATAATTCCAACAATCCTCACAGATCATATTCATGCATTTGGCGCAGCTTTTCAGGATCCATCTCTGTGCATATGGACTCTAGCCTGTCGAAAATGGCTCTAGCTTTCAGCCGCATGAAGGAAATCCTCGATGCAGGGTGGTGGCTGCGTTCGCACGAACCCTTTCACTAGGTGGAGCATCGCCAAATGTCACAGTATCACTGTCATTGCCAATAGCCAACGATCCTTTCCATTTATTATTTTTCATCTTGCCCATGGTTTCGGCTATAGACTATTGACGCGGAGTGTATGAGTCGATCACAGTTAAATAAAATCATGCAACGCGCGAGTTCAGACGAGTTCAAAATGTTTTTGCGTTCACTTTTGCGGCACTTTTTATTTATGTACAGTCAGCACAACATTTATTCGGACAAACGACTATTTCAACTTTTTTTTATAAATAACTTGAAAAGTATTTAACTTTAACAAACAATTTTTATTTCATTATGAGCATGGATGTTACTTGATGCGAAGAATTTCTTGTTTCAACAAGACAAAGACCCCAAACATTCATCGTATTTGGTACAAGAATGGCTGTTGTATCAATGCAAAAAGTTAAAAACGACGCCGCAGTCACCAGATCTGAACCCCATAGAGCACGTTTGGGATTTGCTGGAAAAAAATTAGGAAACATAAAATTTCCTCCAAGGAAACTCTTAAAACGGCTCTGATGACGGAATGGGAGAAAATTAATCCCAATAAAACCAATTATTTGGTAAAAAGTATGAGCCGACGTCTACAAGCTGTTATTAAAGCTAAAGGCGGCCCCACCAAATATTGAGAGCAGAAAAATGGGGGACAATCAGCCAGGCTCCGTTTTTCACTTTCACAAAAGTTTTCCGATTTACTTTTGTTCAAAACGAAAACATTTTCGTTGACGAAATGAAAAGTAAACGGCTTTTTATACAACAAAACGAACCTTAATTGCAAAAGGAAAAAAATAGATGACTTATTGATGCATTAAAATAAACTTGACACCTATGTCAGGGTAATTTAATTTGTGCTTTCTTTATAAATAATTTTATTTGAACCCAACCTCAAATATGGTTCGGAAAAAATTGGCCACGGCAACAACAAATTTCGTTTTGGTGTAAACAGCTGACGCATTCCGATTTGGTTATCGGAACGTTGGCAAGTAATAAATTTTTGCGCATAACAGCACAAATGTGTATGTAACAGCTCAGACTGTGCTTGTAACATGCGCTTAACAGAACATCTGGGTGAGCACAGCTGTTTCCCACCCAATTTAATTCGGACTTCAAAATGTAAGTGCAGCAAATTAATTTTTAATTTCAAAATTACCGCTTTGTTCTTAAAAATCCAGGGGAAAGCATAAATCATCTCTTCAAGATGAAATCCTGGTGGGATTCATGAAAGAAAACCCGAACTCGGCAAAAAGATTTGTGAAGGGCGACCGAGTTGTTGTCGATGCCAAGTAGGCAGAGCTTTGCGGCGCTCTCAATGCAGTTGGGCCGCCAATCAAGGACGCATTGGGTTGAAAAAAGGTACGTGTTGCACAAAAAAAGGTAGCACACTACTATATTCAATTCTACAATTTCAGGTTTGGGGCAGATTGGAAAACAAACATCCGCAAGAAGCTGGCCAAGAACAAATTAGAAACTCGAGCTACAGGTGGAGGGCCCTACGCACAGCAATCGCTTGGGGAATTGGAGGAGGGAGTGGCAAAGCTATGTGGCCTCTATGAAATGGTGGAAGGAGTAGGTGGGCCAGCGTATGGACTTTCCCCCCGCACGACCAAGGAGGCCGACACTGGGGTTAAATGCGTGATGGAAGACCCCATTGAGGAGGAACCCTCAGAGAAGGACGAACCCTCAGAGAAGGAGGAGCCCATGCCGAAGCGCCGTCGAACTAGACCAGCGCAGACCATGGACCTCAACGAATGAAATGTCGACAATTTCCAACAAAATTTCGGAACGTTTCGAAAGAATGAAAGCGTTAGAGAAGGAGAAGCTCGAGGTCCGAATGGCGCTTGTAGACAAATTTAGCCAAATTTTGGACAAATTTTCGAAATAATTAGTTTCCTACTATTAGTTTACTGTGAAACTTAGCTTTATTAGATATTAAGAATATCGAATGATATAAAGAAGAAAACATATGAAAAATGTTGCATTTTAATAAGGAATGGCCTGAGCTATTTCATCGCGTATAGATGATCCATTATTTTCAGTGTCGTCGAATTCATTTTCAGTGTCTAGAGGGTCGTCAAATCGAACATCCTCCTCGATTAAGACATTACGTATTCTACAAATATTGTGCAGGGCACAGCATACATTTATAATTTGGCAACAAAATATTGGTGGGTAATTTAAAGTGCGTTGCAAGCAACGGAATCGGGTTTTAAGGACTCCAATGGTGCGTTCGGTAATATTTCGTGCTCCAGTTTGCTTTATGTGGAATCTGTGCTGATAGGTGGCTATCTCCGCGCTCCTATAAGGAGTCAGAACAAAACTCTCTAGAGCGTAGCCCGAATCAGCCAAAACAAACCCATTAATATTCCCTAGCAGGGGAGTGATTCCAAATGAAGGAGTCATGGCAGGAATCAGGGTGCGTGGCATCAATAGCAATTATCTCCATGTTGTAGTTACACACCACCATGGCATTCATGCTATAAAATCCTTTCCCATTATAGAACACGGAGTGGTTTTGTACAGGCCTTAGTATTCTGATGTGAGTTCCATCCACACAGGCACCAATTCGAGGCAATTTAAAGTTACGATAGAAATATTCATATGACTGTTGCAATTGATGATTATTCATCTGCAACGAAATGAACTCAACACATAACAGCCTGTCCATCAACTGAATAAGTTTGTGAAGAGTCCTTCCAAATGTACTGCGTCCAATGTTTCTCTTTGGAAACTGCCCATTGGTACCAGCCAGTGACGAGATATCGCATTACTGAAGCCAATTGCGTAGAGGGAGATAGCTTCCAGGTAACACCTAAATGGGGTTGAACTTTCTCCAAAATCATTTTGAAAGTTTTTTTGTCGATCCGAAATGACTTCACAATTCTGAAAGCTTGACCATTAGCAATTTAATTTTCAATTTTCATGCTGTTACTCACAGTTCGTCAGCCATGTTAAATACACAAGTGTTGCATCTATGAAATCTGGATCTTCTTAAATAACGAAATTTCTGCCGACCTTTTTCTTCAAAACAAGCAATTGAAAAAATAAAAGGCATTTAAATCACGCTGTATTTTTACAAAGCAGCCAGGTCAACTGTTTTTATTTGCCAGAAACGATGAAAAATGAAACATATCGATAACAAAAATATGTGACAACTGGAGCACCTTAAAACGAAAACGAAACGTTTTGGCTGAAAACGTAATCCGAAAAAGTAAATGAAAAACGTACAGTTTTTTTCGTACAAACTAAAATGTGTCCGAATAATTATTGAGCGTAAAAAAGTGGCCTTTTTGATACTTTTAAGTTTTTTTTAAATGCCAAAGAAAGTTTTTTTTGTGTTTATGTTTAAAATTAGTATAAGTAACATCCATGCTCAAAATGAAATACAAATTGTTTGTTAAAGTTAAATACTTTTCAAGTTATTTATAAAGAAAGCTGAATTAGACGGGTGTCCGAATAAATGTTGTGCTGACTGTATGTCCAAAATGTATGCGCCGGCAAAACAGCGAAGCGACGACCGAAAAAGAACCAACAGTTATGCACAAACGAACGATCGAGATGTTTTGCACTATTTCGAGTTCGAACTCGAGAGAGAGATACGTGCAGCCGATCACGAAGCAGACGGCGAAAGAGAGGCGAAAACGAATAGCGGGCCGCTATAACTGCCACGATCGGCCACAACGATCTTTGGCTCGTTACGGCTAATGTTACGTTAAACCATTAACACACGACAAGTCCATGGCAATCACGTCGAGGTCACCAAAATGTTGGAAGCGGCCGAACTTTTCCAATTAAGGTTACAATTTGGCATTTATTTTTCGATATTGTTTGTGTGTTTTTGTTAGAAGTCGTGGCCGTGAACTTAGCTTTAGGTGTAAGGTGCTTTCGACGTAGCGGACTGACTGACTGGGTGGTGGAAGGTTCGAAGCAGTGGATATAAGTAAAACGAGGGGGAACGTTGTGAGTTGCTGCGGACACCGCAACTCTACAGTTATACCCGATACTAAGTCAGTATGGCTCCCCTCCGGCAGACGCCGCTAATATTAAACGACACGACAAAGAGTGCGTGCGAGAGAGACAGAAAATCAGTCTGAGCGTGACGTCGGGCGCTGCGCGGCCACTGCAAATTGATTTCTTGCTTTTGGCTACAAAAATGATCCGATCTGATCCAGATTCAGCAATCTGATAGATATGGTCGTTATCTATGATTCTGCGTTTTTAGTTTTCTCGAATGTGCAATATTGTGGATGCAACAGATTTTCGTATTTTGTGGGGGCGGAAGGGGGTGGGGCGACATTTTGAGATACACGTTTTATAGTGAGATATAACAGGAGTGCGGATACTAAATTTGGTTACTCTAGCGTTAATAGTCTTTGAGATTTGTGAATATCCCCAGATTTTCATCCTTTGCGGGGGCGGAAGGGGGTGTGGCGAAATTTTGAAACAAACTCGTCTCGGTCCGATATATAAGGAGTGTGGATACCAAATTTGGTTGCTATAGCTTTTGTAGTCTCTGAGATCTAGGCGCTAATGTTTTACTCTAAGCAAAGCCGCCTATGCTACGTGTGTGTTAGAGAGAGACAGGGTGGGAAAAAATGAAATTGTTTTCTTGATGCTGGCTATAATAATAATACGATCCAATTCAGATTCCGCAGTCTTAAAGATATGGTCATTCTCTACAACTCTACGTTTTTGGTTTTCTCACATCTTTAAAATTGTGGATGCCACAGATTTTCGTTCTTTGTGGGGGCGGAAGTGGGCGGGGCGAAGTTTTGAAATATTTTTGTAGCAGTGACATATCACAGAAGTCTGGATCCAAAACATCGTTGCTCTAGCTCTTATAGTCTTTGAGCACTAGGCGATGAAGGGGACGGACAGACGGACAGACGGACGGACAGACAGACAGACATGGCTCAATTGACTCGGCTATTGATGCTGATCAAGAATATATATACTTTATGGGGTCGGAAACGATTCCTTCTGGACGTTACACACATCCATTTTCACCACAAATCTAATATACCCCAATACTCATTTTGAGTATCGGGTATAACAAGTTGACTACACCTGTGGAGGTGAAGTCGAAATCTGCAAAAAAATAAGAAACGGAACAATTTTGATAAAGACGAAAACAAACATACAAGCGAAAAAACTAATACACCTAAAATCTCTTGCAAGCGACATCAACGTCAACGTCACAATACACAACTCTCTTAACTACTCAAAGGGCGTCGTTTACTCTAACGATTTAAGAGGCATTGAAGAAGACGAAATCCAATTATCCAACTTGCGCACCAACAGGTGTCCGAAGTAAGGAAAATCTTGAAAAGAGAAAACGGATCTCTTAAAGAGACTGGCGTCTGCATATTAACATTCAACCTACTAACCCTACCGGAGTACATAATGATTGGATACCAAAGAGCCCAAGTCAGACAATATATACCACTTCCAATGATATGCAACAATTGCTTCCAGTTTGGACACCTCCAAAAATTCTGCAAAAACAAAAAACTTTGCTTCAATTGCGGAGAGGACTTTCACATTGACACGACCACACAAGAGAAATGTAACAAAACCCAGCACTGCATTAACTGCAATAACGACCAGCACTCTTCGAACCCACATAACTCCACCAGCAAAAAATGCCCTATCTTTATCACTCAATACGAACTCCAAGCAATTAAAACCACAAACAAATGCGACAACAAAACAGCCCTCTCAATACTACGGACACGGAACGCAGATAATACACCCCACTTATTCTCTTCAGTCACCAAAACCACACAGGCCTCTACGCATTCCCAACAACAATACACAGCATCACAACATCAACACACAACAACAACAACACACAGCATCACAAAAACAACAACACCCCCAGCAAGCATCCACATCCAAACGCCAAACTGTATCGTACTCTGATATCGACTCAGAAGCAGACAAAAAGATAAACACCCTATCAAATTCCCATAAAAACAGCACAACCTCTAACAATGTAAAAATTATACCACTAAGCGCAGATTAGCAGCAATTAAGGCTGCGGAAAAACTAAAAAGCTCAAGCAGCAAAAAAACAAGACAGAAGAACCCCAATACTGACGCCTTGAGTAGCAACAACTCCTCAATGGAAATAGAATCCAACTAAAACTAACAGATCAAGTAAAAACAACCCAAATAATCAGCACTCAAGAGATAAAAACTTACAAAAATGACTCTGACAATAATCCAATGGAACCTTCGAGGCTACATAAACAACTATAATGAATTACCAAATTATTATTAAACAATACCAACCGCATATAATTGCATTACAAGAAACACATTTATTTAATATTCACAATATACCCATTCCCATCAACTTCTCACTTTACGCTAAAAACTACTCACCCAATTTTGGGGGAGCAGCAGTCATCATACACAACTCAATCCAATCGAATGAAATACATTTACAAACTGACTTCGATGCAACTGCTATTGAAGTTGAATCGAAGAAAAAATTTAAAAGAATTTCTGCATACATATCGCCAAGCCAAAATTTTAACGAAAGTAACCTACACAATGTTCTCAGCAACAACTCAAGCTCACTTATTTTAGGTGATTTCAACAGTTGGAGCAAACTTTGGGGCTCACCAAAAAATAACGCAAGAGGCAATACAGTAGCCAAATTCCAAAATAACACCAACTTTATACTCTTAAACGACAAATCCCCCACACACTTTACCACACACAATACATACACACATATTGACCTATCATTTTGCTCTCCAGACTTATTCCAATACGCTAACTGGAAAATCATCGACGACCTTCACGGAAGTGACCATTTCCCTATCCTCATTACACTCTTTAACAATAACAAACAGAATAAAACACAAAACAACCCAATCTTCAAAATAAACTCAGCCAACTGGGATGCATTTAAGGACAAAACTGATTACTTTAATACAAAAAATTCGCCCTCAAACAATATCAATAAAGAATCATCATGTCTAAATAAAATTCTACTACAAAGCGCCCATCTTACCATCCCACAAACATCAATTAAAACCCATCCCAGAAACGTTCCCTGGTGGAACAATGGACTGCAAACTCTCAACAACGAAAGAAAACAAGCATGGAACAAACTAAAACGAGGGGGAACGTTGTGAGTTGCTGCGGACACCGCAACTCTACAGTTATACCCGATACTTAGTCAGTATGGCTCTCCTCCGGCAGACGCAGCTAATATTAAACGACACGACAAAGAGTGCGTGCGAGAGAGACAGAAAATCAGTCTGAGCGTGACGTCGGGCGCTGCGTAGCCAGTGCAAATTGATTTGTTCCTTTTGGGTATAAAAATGATCCGATCTGATCCAGATTCAGCAGTCTGATAGATATGGTCATTATCTATGATTCTGCGTTTTTAGTTTTCTCGAATCTGCAATATTGTGGATGCAACAGATTTTCTTCCTTTGTGGGGGCGGAAGTGGGTGGGGCGAAATTCTGAGATATACGTTTTATAGTGAGATCTAACAGAAGTGCGGATACCAAATTTGGTTACTCTAGCCTTAATAGTCTCTGAGATTTGTGGATGCCCCAGATTTTCGTCCTTTGCGGGGGTGAACACGAAACGGTCAAGGTCCGATATCACAGGAGTGTGGATACCAAATTTGGTTGCTCTGGCTCTTATAGGTTCTGAGATCCTTGAACTAATATTTTGCAATTGGAAAAGCCGACCATGAAACCTGTGTGTTAGAGAGAGACAGAGCGAGAAAGAATGAAATTGTTTTCTTGATTCTGGCTATAATAATTATACGATCTGGTTGAGATTTTACACTCTAGAACATATAGTCATCCTCTACGATTCTGCGTTTTTGGTTTTATCGTATCTTTAAAAATGTGGATGCCACAGATTTTCGTCCTTTGTGGGGGCGGAAGTGGGCGGGGCGAAGTTTTGAAATATTTTTGTAGCAGTGACATATCACAGAAGTCTGGATCCAAAACAACGTTGCTCTAGCTCTTATAGTCTTTGAGCACTAGGCGCTGAAGGGGACGGACAGACGGACAGACGGACGGACGGACAGACAGACATGGCTCAATTGACTCGGCTATTGATGCTGATCAAGAATATATATACTTTATGGGGTCGGAAACGATTCCATCTGGACGTTACACACATCCACTTTTACCACAAATCTAATATACCCCAATACTCATTTTGAGTATCGGGTATAAAAAAACGTTGCATATGTGTGTGCTTGTATGCACGCGATAATAGAAAGCTTAAGAGAGAAGTTCTTGACGTTACTTAAGAGCTATTAACGGCTGGTGCTCCCAACAGGAACATTTCTATTGATTATTTAATAAGAGATAGTAGAGTGTCACAGATCGGCAGACATAGCCGAACGATATGAAGAAGCGCGCCACTGAGCTCTTTATACTCAGTCCGAAAGCAGTCATACGTTCCCTTACGGCACATTGGCTTGTAGGCATCTTTAAAAACTGGCTAAGTGCCCTTACAAGAAGTTTTTAAGAGAACGGAGGAGATTATAGAACACCTTTTTTTCTCCTGCCTAGCCCCAACCAAAATATACTAGGACATTTTTGTAGCCCTTTGATTAAAATTGCAGATATCGATCTCTATCTCAATCTATCAGATAAATTTTTTTTTACTTACAGCTCTCAATTTCAACAGTGCAGTTCTGTGAGTCCAGTGGGTAATAATGCAAATCCATCATACAGGCAAGGGTTGTGGTAAACCGCATGCCATACGTAACAGCGCCATCGCCCCCAAGGCGCACCAACTTGTTTCTCTCGGTTACGTCATGTAAAAAGCTTTGAAAAGATATGGGGTGTATAAATGCTCGTAAAAATTATTTTAGAAACTACAGTCATTGTACCTGTTTTTGTCATTGGCGAAAAATGTATCTGGTACCCAAATTTTCTCAGCAAAGTCACCTGACAGAGTCAGCACATCGTTGACTCCATCATCATCTGCATCGCCATTATAATACGGTCCGTAAATATTAAACGCCAGACGCTCGTCGCGCCAATACTGATTCAAGTACATTGTTATTGTATAATCCTAACCAAACAGATTACATGTTATTTATATACTTCAAGTGTATCAAGCATATCAAAATCTGTTTACCATATTAACTTCTGATATGGCGTCGAAGCTTGCAATTGTCAAATCCATTCCAACGTGTAGTGGATCGCCTCCAAAGTTAGGCCTGAGACGAATGTCGTATCCCTGCAGTATCTTCGATATCGTTTGTGTAACATTTTCAAGACGTCCGGCAAGCATGTCCTTTTGCTTACATCTAAAACAATAGATATTTGTGATCAGACATGTTTTCGAAACTTTTTGCTACCGATAGTGTTTCATTTCCAATTTATTTTCCCATATTTGACTTGTTAAAAAATATTTTTTCTTTTGAAAGTTTAAATATTTCAGTTAAGTATGTAAGGAAGGAATTTGCAACTTGTTGTTTTGGGTTATTTGGTGGAAGTAAAATTTTAGGTGCTGCGCAGCCCGGAGAACGCTCTTTTGCGAATTGATGGTCATTTCGCAGCGTTTTGCGATTTGTGATGGTGGAGTGCTTGCTAATTGTATAAATCTACTGCCAACTGTACCGAACAGTCAGGCTTTCAAGCTTGCATTTCCTGGCCTCGACAGAATACATAGGCTTATGAGCGGTTCGACCATAAAATCATAGACATAGGTTACACATTCTTAGTTCAACTGTCCCACGGTTTCACCTTTCCTTTAAATTCACCTTGCACTTTGAGAGCAATTATGCTTGTGTCAAAATGACATACGCTAAACAGAGTCAAGTGTCAATGCGCTGTGAAGATTAAATGAGCGAAACAAGAGCTCAAGTGATCCCAGACGGAAATCTTTAAAAATTCAATGCAGTGAAAGGATATACTAATAGGCTCTGCAAACGGAGCCCATCCCGGGGGAGTGGTGGGATTTTTTGACAGATGTGAATCTCTGATTCAAAGCAGCTGATGCCAATAACAAGTATATTAAATTTCCGCGGAAGATTTAATAATTATTTCCTCTTATAATGAATGATGAATATAAATATATCAATTATTTCGGTATAGACCATTAATCGGAATAGGTCTTGAAAGCCACCACAAAAATAATAGCGCCATAATATTACCTTATTATAATTAATTTTTTTATTTTTTCAAACTTCTAACAAGTCGTTCTGGAACTTCGTTTGGATGCTGATTAAGACCTGCACCATCTTCTCCTGCCTCATGTCGTGCGCTTTCTTTTTTCTGTGGTGGACCACAGACCAGTCGGTCTCTGGCGATCTCTGCCAGACACGAAATGTCCTAATTTTTTGATTTCTTTGCCTCACCTCCCCACCCCTCCCTATATCTTCTAGAGTACAACATTTGTACCAGATCGTATAATTATTATGGCCAGAATCAACAAAAAACACTATAAAACAGCCTATAAAAGCTTGAGCGACCAAATTTGGTATCCAAGCTCCTGTGATATCGGACCATGACATGTTTGTTTCGCCACACCCCCTTCCACCCCCGCAAAGGACGAAAATCTGGGGCATCCACAAATCTCAGAGACCCCTGTTAGATCTCACCTTAAGACGTATTCTTCAAAATTTCGCGCTACCCCCTTCCGCCACAAAAAAAATCGAAAATCATCCGCAATATTGAAGATACGAGAAAACTAAAACGCACAATCATAGAGAATGACCATATCTATCAGAACTTGCATCAGATCGGATCATTTTTATAGCCAAAAATAAGAAATAAATTTGCAGTGGCTACGCAGCGCCCAACGACACGCTCAGACAGATTTTCTGTCTCTCTCGCAAGCACTCTTTGTTGTGTCGTTCAATATTAGCGGCGTCTGCCGGAGGAGAGCCATACCGACTAAGTATCGGGTATAAATGTAGAGTTGCGGTCGCCGCAGCAACTCACAACGTTCCCCCTCGTTTTTGTTAACTTTGTCACAATCATTGTTTTCGAAGTAAACACCTTTCTTTCGTTGAGACTGACAATTATTCAGAGTTGCATTTAAAAACCATCGGCCAACTGTCGCGTGGAAACGTGCGGCTTAGGAACATCCAAAATGGATGGGGAACTAACTGGGAAATTTTCGGAACGGCAATACGAAACGAAATGGATGGTGGATGGTCGTCAGTGTAAATAGCCTATAAACCTAGCCTCGTGTGACCAAGTATCACGTGTTAGGCTCAAGAATCCATAACCAGATCCGAGGACCGAATCTAACTCAAATTTTATCAATGCACACTGGGCGGAGTTCCCAAATAAGTATCGAGCTGAAACTTGGTGTATTTTATAAATATAGCACTCTTAATATTTGTACAAAATTTGAAGTTCATTTGACCACGCCTACCCCAAATAGCCCATATGTGGCAGCAAGGCGTGTACGTGATCACAAAAGAAAGTCATGAGAGCTATAAAAAAAGTACTACAATTTTATGGGAATGGATTATTCTGTTGTAATTTTGATGTAATAGTGGTAAATATAAAAATATAAAGCAAATTTTTTGATAAACAATTTTTATTTCGATCAAATTCTTACTATATATTCTAATATATAAGTTAACCACCGACACTGGGCGTGTGCTGACCTAGCATATCAGCGAGGTCCACGACCAGAGTCATAGGTTTGGCGGATGCAGCTGCAGTAATTCAACACCACCCACAAGGCGAAAGTCAGCGGTTCCCACGGGTGCCGAACATCTGCCAGCGACGTTGAAGTTCTTAGAACGGCGGCGACCGCTCTGCAGCGACGGCAGGGCCGCGGCAGCACTGTCCGCGAAACCGGCTGCAATCATAGCTTTTAATTTCATTAAAAATTAGTCTTAAGTTTGAATCCAAATAAAGCGCAGCGTATCGCTCGCCTCGATCAATTAATTCTCATTCATAATATTCGGTCAGCTACCGCTACCGAATTCAATAACTATCATAACTCCAATGTTTGATACCACTCAGCTAGCTAACGCTTCTGAGGAATTGTTTACATAAAATAATCAATAAAATACCTAATAACAGCATACTCGTCGTATTCCGGTGTAATTTAATAATTTATAACTATTTCTCACAATTTATGTTAAATTTTTGATTTAGTTGTTTTGTACAGCTAATTCAAGCGAATATGGATTTATATCTTCTATTTCCGACTCATCCGAGTCATAATCAAAACTGAAATCATTTTTAAAAGGCTGAATATTTTTTGGAAAATGATAATGTTTGTGTTTTATGTCGAGGTGCTCTTTTCTTATTGGATATACTTGAGAGGGGGGGATCTGAAGAGTACATAGATCTTTGGAGTACATCCATCATATTATATATGTAAGATTAATAATAATGTATCGTTTATTAATAGTGTTTTTCGAAAAAGAGTACAAAGTGTATGATTTAAGATGTGCAATTAATGAGTCTGTTCTTCCGACTTTTTGTTCAACTTTCTGCTTCTACTTCCAACAACCGACTCCCGTATCTATAACCCCTTATCGGTTAGGTCTTTTAAACATCGGTTAAGTCTGGTTATATCGGTTAGGTCTTATCGATGGTATCTTAAGTTCAAATGTTAATTTAGATGGGATAGTGCTAACTGCTTGATACACTGTCCTTTACATTCGGCCCTCCTGCTCATCTTCATCTGTCCCAGATGATAATATATCATCGTTCTCTGAGACAAAACGCCATAGCTTCATATTGTCACTGCTCGTTGCTGTGATATTTGGCCCCTCGACTTGAGCAACCTTTCTGACGTCGTAGCGACCGTTCCGCTTTACCTTGGTGACTTCATATGGGCCTAGATACTCGCTGGCCAACTTGCGTCCTGCGACGAACTGCGTCCTCTTGATCGCGACCATGTCTCCTAGTCTGTAGCCGTGCTCAGGTCGTCGTTTTTTATCATAATAGCGCTTGTACACCTCTTGCGCCTTCTCAATGTTTTGTTTCGCTTGGTCACGCAGTTCTTGGCGCTCGTTGTTAAACTGCGTAACCAACTCCTCGTTGAGCACCTCCAATAGTCGACTTTCAGCTTGTCTGTGCATCTTTGTCCCAAACATGACCTCGAATGGCGACGACTTCAACGTAGAATGCACATGCGAATTAATCGCCATCTGGACCTGTGGCACATGCTTGTACCACTTCGTTGACTCCTGAGCTGAGAGCTTTGCGATGATACCCAAAATTGAACGGTTCACCCGCTCAATCTGACCGTTGCCTCTCGCCACACCTGTCGTTGTACACACATGTTCGACTTTGTTCTCGTTGAGAAACTCGCTGAATGCGTTGGATGTAAACGCTGCTCCTCTGTCGCTGACTATGCGCTTGGGAAAACCAAACAAAAATGACCAATCTCTCAGCCTCTTCACAACTTCTTCGTGACCTGTTGACTTAGTTGGGAACAGCCACACAAACTTGGAGAATGCATCTACCACAGCAAAAATGTACTTGTATTGCTTGGCTGTCGCATCCATTGGTCCCAAATGATCAACGTGCAGCGTGTATAGTGGTGTGTCACCCTTGTCAATGCAATGAAGATAGCCTTCTTGTTTGCCCAACTTTTTGCTGAAAATTATACAGCTGATACAATTAGTAATCAACTTATTTACTTTCCGTTCAAGGTGCGGAATCCAGTATTGCTGCTGAACTGAGTGCATTGTCTTCGCTGTGGAGAAATGACCAACTTCATGCGATCCTTGAATGATTTCCCTTTCCATCAGCCTTGGAACCACCAATACGTCATTGCCATTTACAGATTTGAAGAGAAGACCTCCTTTAAGCTTGTAGTCTTGATATGGGTGCTGCTTCAGGATCTCAACTGTGGCTTTGATGAAATCGTCATCCTGCTGTGCTTTCTTTATCCGAGCTGTTAGCTCCGTCGTCACGAACATGCATGTCTGCGGAAAACGACTGAGACAGTCCACGTGTCTCATTCTGTCCCCTGGGCGGTGTACTGCTTTGAATGTAAAGTCCTCCATATACAGAATCCTCTGGGAAACTTCTCTGGGTATATCTACTTTCGTTGTTGTCTGCTTAAACGCCGCACAGTCAGTGGCAAGATCAAATTTGATCCCCAACAGGTAGTGACGAAACTTCTTGAGTGCGAGGTATGCAGCTTTGACCACCAAACAGTAACTGTGACGTTTGGACTCGGCTTGTGTAGTCTTTTTACTCCAATAGTAAATCGGGTGGAAATTGCCATCAGACTGCTGCAACAGAACTGCTCCGAAACCTTCTTTGGATGCATCCGTGTGGAGTTCCGTTGGCGCTTCTCGTGAGTATAAATGTAATACAGGTGCGATTACATGCAGATTCTTTAAGGTTTGTAGCGACTGTTGCTCTGCTTCGCCAATGTTGAAAACTGCTTCCATCCTGAGTAGATTCGTGAGCGGCCGGGCAACTTGTGCATAGCCAGGGATGAACTTTCTGAAAAAGCCTGTGAGTCCCAGAAATGCTTGAACTGCTTTAATGTCTTTGGGCGTCGCAAACCGACTGACAGCTGCTGTCTTCTCTTTGCCGGGCCAGATTCTCCCGTCCTCAATGATATGGCCCAGAAAGCTAATGCGTGGCTGCATGAAGCTACATTTCTTCCACTTGATCTTTAGGCCAAACTGCGCAGCTGTCTCCAGGACCAACTTTTCCTTCCTCATGCATACCTCGGGCGACGCGGCGTAAACAATTATGTCGTCCATATAAAGCTGCATAATGTCAGAGTTGATTAATTCTTGAAAAATATAGCTTACGAACCGAATGAACGCAGCTGGCGAGTTCTTGAATCCGAAAGGCGCTTTATTAAACTCGAATAATCCCTCCTTTGTAACAAAGGCCGTATACGACTTGCTTTGCTCTTCCATAGGCACATGGAAAAATCCGTTTTCAAGGTCCATTATGGTAAACCACTTAGCCGACTGCAGCTTTTCCAAGACTTCCTCCATGATCGGGACTGGGAAGCAGTCCAGCAATACCATGCTGTTTAACTTCCTGTAGTCTACGCAAACTCTAAGTGTACCATCTTTTTTCTTCACGACGACAACTCTGCTCGCTACATTTGAAGACGACTTGCGCACGATTCCTTGCTCGATCCATTCTTCGACTTGCTTCTTTACGGCACTGGCTTCGTCTGTTGATAAACGACTCGGTGAGTGATGAAACGGCTTGATTACTCCGTCGGGAACTATCTTCAGTTGGATTGGAGACTGCTTTGCAACTTCTGTGGGCATTTGGTAACTGTTTCTTATCATCTGTTCAACGTCTTTTTGATATTGCGGCGGAGCTACAAAGGATGACTCTTCAGTTACATTATATATAAGAGCATGCTCATCTGTTGGCACAGGATCTGCGTCATGCTTCAAAAACGTGTATCCTTGCATATCAGCGACGAAACGGAACTTTTTAATGAAATCATGCCCCAAAAGTGCGTCGAAATCAATCTGGCTACTGGGGACTACTAAAAACTTCTGTGTGGTCTGCAACTTATCCACGGTAACTTCTGCATTAAAGTATCCAACAGGCTTTGTTGATATCTGACCCAGACCGCGCAACATAGTTGTGCACTTCAAAAGTTTAACGTTTTTCATGGTCTTCAACATACTCTCTTTGATTATGGTTACATCTGACCCTGTATCCACAAGACAGTCAACAACAATGCCGTTTATTTGAATTTTTTTCATGCGACTGCGATCCAAAATGACGCGAACTTTATCAACTTTATCAGCTTCATAAGGACAGTTACGCGAAATGTGACCATTCTGATTGCACTTAAAACACTTTGTTTCGGCTTTGCAGTCTTTGCGTTTGTGTTCTCCTGATCCACAGTTATAGCAATATTCTTTTTTACCGCTTTGCCCACTTTGCTGCTTGAAACTCGTTTTATGCTGTTCGTTATTGCCCTTCTTCTCCGATATGTTCAAACGATCATAGATATCGAACTCTTCTTTCAAGGCCCTGAAGGTCTTACAGCGATACATGGCATACTTATACTCGTTTCTTATGTCCAGACCGTTCACAATATGGCTTATAACAGCCGCGTGTTCAACATGTCCGACTGCTGCTATTTTTCTCATCTGCAGCAAGTACTCGTGCATCGACTCACTACTCTTCCTCTTTCTTTCTTGCAGCAGCTTATGAATGTCTGCACTGTTATAGCTACATGTGAATTCATCCAATAATACGTTCTTGAGTTCCTCATAGGTGCACACGCATTCAGCTTCAAGGAAAAGCTTAGCTGCACCGGTCATTTTTCCTCTGGCCTGCACATACTTTTGCTTTTCAGTAAGCTCATATGCGTCGGCATTTTTTTCGAATATCTCAAACCATTTTTCTATGGGAACCGATTTTCCATCACAATCGCTCACAACTTTTGTAAAATTATCTGGAGCGATCTTCATTTCTCGTTGCTCATCGCAAAGCAGTTTCAAACTTAGCAACTTTATCATTTGATCAATCTTGTCATCAGTATTGTTTTCTGCATTTTCTAAATCTTCCATCTCGTTTGCACTCGGGCGCGACGTTCCTGGTACAGCTTCTTCCTTCTCTCTCTCTTTCCAGTGCAACGGCGGCGGTGTTTGCATCATTTTGCGGCTCTTTTCGACTTGTGTCTGTGTACCCGACGAGTGCTTGTCTTTTCTGTTTATAAGTGTGTATCACACACAACGTGTCTGTGCGTGTTTTTTCTGCTTGTTTACGTACTGCGCACGGACAAGGCGACGCTGCGGCGCGACAATGAATTTCACAATTTTCCAACCGAATTAAACGACCGATCTTTTATTAAACTCCGTGTCTACTGTTAGGCTCACAGAATTTGGATTGTTCAACTTAATGTTTATAGCCACCAACAACAACTTTACAACTTTATGTAGCTACAAACAACAACTTTAACAACTTTTCAACAATCCTCTTCTTGCATCAGCTTCTGCTTTCTTCTGTTTTTCTTTTTCACACACTCCGAGCTCTGTATTCGACGCGGACGAGCCCCCAAATGTAAGATTAATAATAATGTATCGTTTATTAATAGTGTTTTTCGAAAAAGAGTACAAAGTGTATGATTTAAGATGTGCAATTAATGAGTCTGTTCTTCCGACTTTTTGTTCAACTTTCTGCTTCTACTTCCAACAACCGACTCCCGTATCGATAACCCCTTATCGGTTAGGTCTTTTAAACATCGGTTAAGTCTGGTTATATCGGTTAGGTCTTATCGATGGTATCTTAAGCTCAAATGTTAATTTAGATGGGATAGTGCTAACTGCTTGATACACTGTCCTTTACATATACATCCGGGCCGGACTAAATGTGTTATTCGACCCATGCCGAGAGTCGGCCTGGCTGGGGGCCCGGTATATAAAACTAGCCCAGTCGTTAACGGAGAGCTTAGGGACTTGGCAGCCCCCTGTTCTAAGTATGCCTTATCCGGGCAACGTGGATCTCTGCCCGCACGGACCGTACTCCTTCTCTGCAGCTCGTGGGAAAGAATGGAAGATTTTAAAAACAAAACAAAAAACCAAAATGAGTCTGGCACTCCCCAAATGCCAACAGGGAGCAATCCCAAACAGGGGAAGGCAGCGGCCCGAAGGCCTGGCCCAACACGCAAATCAGCAGGGAAAACCTGCGGGGCGGAAGACGCTAGTGAGAGCCCAAAGGGGTCCCATCCCGGATCCGGGGTGGGTGGTGAATCGGCTCCCAAAACCGATACCTTGGCAGGTAAAGTGGCGGGGGACGAGTTACCATCTACAAGCGTCCAAGCTAAGATGTACATATATGCCGACAGCAGGAGTGCTGGCAACATACTTTGTCGGCAGAATGCAAGCCAGATCTGCAGCCCAACGGACAAATGGCTAAAGAAGGTTGAGTGGGCCTCGAAGGTGCTGCCGAACCTTGGAAAAAAAGCACCGAAGAAGGAAGCCCCTCAGCCAAAGAGGCAGCGCTCGCAGGAGAATCCTGGACCAGCACCGAAGCGCTCCAGAGTACTGCCAAATACCTCGTTTGCGCAGATTGCCAGAGAAGGGACGCTGATTGGCGTCCTGGACAAAGGCAGCGCGGACTCGTGAATTCCCAAGATCCAGTGGAAGTGGGTAGAAGCGGCACTGGCCGACCGCTTCTTCGAGCTGCTGGAAAAACAGCCTGGACACCCGACGATCACACGGAGAGAGACCCAGAAGGCTACTCCACCTATTACACAAGGAGTCAATATTTTTATTTGTGTGTCCAAATCATTTTTTTCTGCAAGAATATGAAAATTTCTTTGGAGAATTCCATTTTGAGGGGTCTACACACTACACAGATAGACCCAGAAGGCTACTCCACCTACTACACAAGGGGTCAAGATTTTTATTTGTGTGTCCAAATCATTTTTTTCTGCAAGAATATGAAAATTTATTTGGAGAATTCCATTTTGAGGGGTCGGCAAAATCTTACAGACTGCGGAATTCTATTATTCAAAAAAATTGTTCCTGCTTCATCGATAAGATTCAGAGGTACATATAACGGTAGTAACAAACAAGGATTGTGTAGTGCGCTTGTTTTAAGAAAAAAACGAGGGCGATCGTTGTGAGTTGCTGCGGACACCGCAACTCTACATTTATACCCGATACTTAATCAGTATGGCTCTCCTCCGGCAGACGCCGCTAATATTGAACGACACGACAAAGAGTGCGTGCGAGAGAGACAGAAAATCAGTCTGAGCGTGACGTCGGGCGCTGCGTAGCCAGTGCAAATTGATTTGTTCCTTTTGGCTATAAAAATGATCTGATCTGATCCAGATTCAGCAATCTGATAGATATGATCATTATCTATGATTCTGCGTTTTTAGTTTTCTAGTATCCTCAATATTGTGGATGCAACAGTTCTTCGTCTTTTGTGGGGGCGGAAGTAGGTGGGGCGAAATTTTGCGATATACGTTTTATAGTGAGATCTAATAGGAGTGCGGATACTAAATTTGGTTACTCTAGCCTTAATAGTCTCTGAGATTTGTAAATATCCCCAGATTTGCATCCTTTGCGGGGCGGAAGGGGGTGTAGCGAAATTTTGAAACAAACTCGTCTCGGTCGATATATTAGGAGTGTGGATACCAAATTTGGTTGCTCTATCTTTTATAGTCTCTGAGATCTAGGCGCTAATGTTTTACTCTAAGCCATGCCGGCTATGCACGTGTGTGTTAGAGAGAGACAGGGCGAGAAAAAATGAAATTGTGTTCTTGATGCTGGCTATAATAATAATATGATCCAATTCAGATTCTGCAGTCTAAAAGATATGGTCATTCTCTACGATTCTGCGTTTTTGGTTTTATCGTATCTTTAAAAATGTGGATGCCACAGATTTTCGTCCTTTGTGGAACGGAAGTGGGCGGGGCGAAGTTTTGAAATATTTTTGTAGCAGTGACATATCACAGAAGTCTGGATCCAAAACATCGTTGCTCTAGCTCTTATAGTCTTTGAGCACTAGGCGCTGAAGGGGACGGACAGACGGACGGACGGACAGACGGACAGACAGACATGGCTCAATCGACTCGGCTATTAATTCTGATCAAGAATATATATACTTTATGGGGTCGGAAACGATTCCTTCTGGACGTTACACACATCCACTTTCACCACAAATCTAATATACCCCAATACTCATTTTGAGTATCGGGTATAAAAATTGTTTGCATCAAAGTCTTAATTTTGCCTAAAATTGTGCTACGCGACAAGGCTAAGAAGAAGAATGGGTTAAAGAAAGCTAAGCTTTTAACACGCCATCTATCGGGTGCGCTTCGTCACCGTGGTCTGCCCAGATTATTTCTTTTGGCTGACGTTTTAATCGGCCTATTCCTCCCACTGTCATTTTGACAAATCTAGAAGAAATAGGGAAGAAAGATTGGATGAGGATGCTTTTCCGTGAGAAGCAGCTCTCTCTCTCCTCGTGGTATCTGAGCCGTACGGACGTACTTGCCCCGCTCTTCAGAAAATAAAAATTAAAATCAAATTGAAGTTCTCGGGAGATGAGCGTGATCTGCCGGCCTTTTGAAGGCAAGGTCCCATCCACACAAAAGAAAAATATTCATTGATCCACTGTGCAGAGGAGTGTGCGAATTTTCCGACGATCGACCCAAAGCGGGCCACCGTAGAGTTGGGAAGCTCCACCCAAAGCCCCAACGCCATCCACCACAGCGAGCCCCTCAGCAGTTCCTGAGCCTCAGCACCAACAGAGAACGGCCCCTCCGCAGTTCCCGTTTCCGAGCTTTAGCGCCGGCAGCAAGCGAGCCCGTCGTCGACCAAACGCGAGCCGTCGCGACAAAAAGTGGGCCATCCAGCCACCGAGCCAAGAGACCTAAGTAAAAGTGACAAGTGATCTTCCTTGCAAATAACGAGGAAAAGTCCAGACTCGTCAAAAAGGAAAAAGAGACCCTGACCCGAATTTTTTTTCCACCGTGCTTCGCCCTAACCTAAAAGTCAGATCATGGCATGGTCAGGTTAAGTGATTTACTAAACCCCAACGGAACGGGCAGAACTCTTATAAACCTCTTTGTGGCCCATTGGGCATTTGCTTCCAAAAAAAACATATGTGCGCTTGTCAGGCCATTGACCCCTGTGTGCCCGTGAAACGTAACCAGTTGCCTAGAGCTTTTTCCGTGCGCCCACACCTAGATATATATATCAAGGACTACACCAATGAAAATGAATAAATAATGAATAAATAATGTAAATAGAAAGTAAATATGGAAAATTTAATTTATGCACTATATATGTATGTCAAAAAAAAAACCCAAAACAAGAAAAAGAAAAGAAGATCAAAATATTCCGGTGTTAGCCGTGTGTGTCCATTTGTGTGTGCTCTCTCTGAAGCTTACAAGTATTCCCCTCGCCGAAAGATCTTTTGGACGTGGCCGGAACATGCAAGTACGTAAGTGAACGAACTCCTAGCTATCCATTATAAACTTTTAACAAGAAAAAAAAAACATACATGAGCACGGTTGCCAGTGTTCTTTGATTTTCACTAAATGATATTGGGGGCTGTTTTTTCGTAAAGAGGCCTTAAGCCCACGAAAAGCTCTAGAGCTTTTGAAGCTTTAAGCTTCAGCGAAGATCAGCAGTGCTTTACCCCTTTGCGTCTGTGAGTAATACAAAATTTCCTAGTTAAATATTTATAAAATTATTCCCAGTACCCTACTATTCTTTTTTTAGATTATACATATTATTCGTACTATTCGAGAATATTTTTCTTATATTTTTATTCCCCTTATTGCCGCAGCTTATACTCATCCCTTAATTATATATAATTTTCTTTCTACCTATTTTCTTAGCTTTAGGCCCTATCGTTAAAAATAAATATTGTCAATAATTTGGAAATGAGTTGGTAGAAGATTTTTGTTTAGGAGCCATTCAGGGATCGATGTGGGAGAGTGTGGCATGACCCCGACGAGATAAGGGATCATCCGTAGGCCATATAATCTCAGGAAATTGGATGATCAAGGTTGGGAGGGCCATGGCTGTTGCATCCAACACCAGCACAGCTACCCGTCGGGTCGGATATGTATGGCGGAAGCCAACTTCCCTTTCCCTTTAATTCCTTTATCCCTTCTAATTCCGCCAGTCTCCTCATCCTCCTCCCCCAACCACCAGACACAAGTCATTCGGTAATACGCAGGGTATTGCACGCGAACAAAAAAATAGTAAGATAATGCATCGACGCGATCACGTAAAGGAAAGGAACAGTTTTTATTACTGATTGCCAAATTTTATCAATGCACACTGGGCGGAATTCCCAAATAAGTGGCATAAAGTCGAATAAAGCAGATATCGAGCTGAAACTTGGTGTATTTTATAAATATAGCACTCTTAATATTTGTACAAAATTTGAAGTTCATTTGACCACGCCTACCCCAAATAGCCCATATATGGCAGCACGGCGTGTACGTGATCACAAAAGAAAGTCATGAGAGCTATAAAAAAAAGTACTACAATTTTATGGGAATGGATTATTCTGTTGTAATTTTGATGTAATAGTGGTAAATATAAAAATATAAAGCAAATTTTTTGATAAACAATTTTTATTTCGATCAAATTCTTACTTAATGCCAGGTTCTATATTAATTTATTCTAATATATACATAAGTTAACCACCGACACTGGGCGTGTGCTGACCTAGCATATCAGCGAGGTCCACGACCAGAGTCATAGGTTTGGCGGATGCAGCTGCAGTAATTCAACACCACCCACAAGGCGAAAGTCAGCGGTTCCCACGGGTGCCGAACATCTGCCAGCGACGTCGAAGTTCTTAGAACTGCGGCGACCGCTCTGCAGCGACGGCAGCGCCGCGGCAGCACTGTCCGCGAAGCCGGCTGCAATCATAGCTTTTAATTTCATTAACAATTAGTCTTAAGTTTGACTCCAAATAAAGCGCAGCGTATCGCTCGCCTCGATCAATTAATTCTCATTCATAATATTCGGTCAGCTACCGCTACCGAATTCAATAACTATCATAACTCCAATGTTTGATACCACTCAGCTAGCTAACGCTTCTGAGGAATTGTTTACTTAAAATAATCAATAAAATACCTAATAACAGCATACTCGTCGTGTTCCGGTGTAATTTAATAATTGGCGCCCAACGTAAAAAGAACCAAACAAGGTGTAAAATTTTTTTTGTGTGTGAAAACTCAAACAGAAAGTGAAAAAAAAAAATAATAACAATAATAATTTTTCTTTTTGTGTGTGTGTGTAAAACAACAAAGAACACAATAAAAAAAGAGACGAGAGAAAGAGAATCTTGCATAAAAAAAAAAAAAAACAACAACAGCAAAAAGACTGCGGCGAGAGACAAATATACTCTCCACTGTCCCCTGCACCTCCAACGCGACGACCGCGGCGAGGGATAACTACACGCCCGAATATAAACACGACTGCTGCGCTGGATATATCTAAGTTAGAAAACATGTAAGTGATTTGAAAAGTGAGAATTCCAGTAATAAAGTAAATTTCAAATAAAGTAAAAATAAAAATAAAACGAGTGAGTTAGAGAATTTTCATTTCGGTGACCATTCATGCCGTAGTCTTACAATAACTCTGTTTAAAACCGAATGGACAGAAATAGACTAAACAAAAAACAGAAACGACACGAACTTGGTGCCAGAATGTTAGCAAGTTTGCTAGAGGGGTTCACTGACCTACGAATACCTGACCAAGTTAACGAACCCGCTGCGTGCAGCCAAGCCAAAAAAACAGACATGGGCGCTGAACATCTCAGAACTATAATTGATACGGCCGTGCAAAGCGCACTCACAGTGCAGGCGCGAGAGAACACTAGGAGGGAGGACGCCCTCAAACAGGAGTTTCAGCAACAGATAGCATTAGTAAACTCTAAAATACAAAACTCACCTCTCGCGGTACCCGAGGTGAAAGTCTATGAGGATGTAGAAATAACCGACGGGGTCCTTTGCGCTGAGCCTCTCGACGCAGTGAAGTGCGTCCCTGAGTTCCACGGAACTCAGGAAACATGCGTAGCATGGAGACAGGCGGCCCATGCCGCATACAAAATTTTCAAAAGGTATGACGGAAGCTCCCGTCATTACCAGGCCATACTCATAATCCGGAGTAAGATTAGGGGCCCAGCAGATGCGGTCTTGGCATCATTCAACACACCGTTGAATTTCGAGGCCGTCATCGCAAGACTAGACTTCACATACAGCGATAAGAGACCCATACATGTCATTGAACAAGAAATGGGCACGCTGAGGCAAGGCGGGATGTCGATTCTACAGTACTATGATGAGGTAGAAAAGAAACTTACCTTGTTGACCAACAAGGCCCACATGACCTACGACATTAGCTTGGCAAAGGGCATGTGCGAAAAGTTCAGAGGCGACGCACTCCGTGTATTCATATCTGGGCTGAAGCGTAGCTTGACAGACGTACTGTTCTCCGCTCACCCCCCCGATTTGCCAACAGCCCTCGCATTGGCACAGGAGGTGGAAGCAAACCACGAAAGATACGCTTTCGCAACAAGCTATGCTAGGGGTGTGGAAGAAAAGGGACGCTCTGACCAACGCTCAGAATCAGCAATCCCAAGGCACGAACCAGTCCAACCAGAACCACCAGGGTAAAAATCCCCATTATAAAAAGCAAAACGGCAACTATAACGCCGATAGAGCTCAGGCCGGTGGCGAAAAAGCCCCAGAACCTATGGACGTAGACCCCTCGTCCTCGAAATACAGACAACCAACGAACTGGCAGAAATTTCAAAATCAGGGTCAAGGCCAAGGTAGCAAACGCCCCGCCGGTTCCGATCGTACAACTGGCCAAAGGCGGCAAAAGATAAATCTCCTAAAGGCAGTCGCTGAACAAGAGGCGAACTACGCACAAGTAGCACAGGAAGCGGTAGCCGAAATAGACGACGGCAACGACTCTGACATAGATAGCGAAAACGCCAATTTTTTAGGGGAAGGTCCCTGCTGCCGTTCATTCGGCGCAGAATAGCAGGGATAGACATGTCTTTTCTAATCGACACGGGTTCGGCCAAAAATTATATCAGACCAAACGAACGGCTAAAGAACGTTACCCCTGTCGAATCCCCTTTCGCCGTGCACTCCATTCATGGCTCAAACAACATCACGCAGAAATGCAAGGTACCCATGTTTGGACACGACACCTTCTTCTTCCTATTAGATTCCATGACTACATTCGATGGGATCATAGGTCTTGACCTACTAAAACAAGTAGGGGCAGCATTATGTCTTGATGAAGGCACAATAAAAATAGGTGCAACTTCGGAGGCGCTGCAGTACCTCAAATGTACTAACGTCAACCACACTAAAAACGAAGATATTCAAGCACCACCTGCGGTAAAAGCGGATTTCCTAAAAATGCTTGACCGCTACCAAAAGGCTTTCGCGGACTCTAACGAGTCGCTGCCTTATAACACAGCCGTAGTGGCTACAATCCGTACGACCGACGAAAACGCGGTCTACTCAAAGCTGTACCCATATCCCAAAGGTGTCGAAGATTTCGTAACTTCAGAGGTCAACGATCTCTTACGAAATGGCATCATCAGGAAGTCCAGATCCCCATACAACAATCCGGTATGGGTAGTGGACAAAAAAGGGACGGACGAGAAGGGCAATAGGAAGAAACGCCTAGTAATCGATTTCAGGAAACTGAATCTAAAAACCATCACCGACACATACCCTATGCCGAGCATCACCATGATACTGGCAAACTTAGGTAAAGCAAAGTACTTCACCACTCTCGATCTCAAATCAGTATACCACCAGATCACTCTGGCAGAATCTGATCGGGAGAAAACGGCATTCTCAGTTAACGGGGGAAGTACGAATTTTGTCGACTCCCCTTCGGTTTAAAAAATGCCGGAGGTATTTTTTAGCGCACGATCGATGATGTTCTACGGGAACAAATCGGTAAGTCGTGCTACGTGTACGTTGACGATGTCATCGTCTTCTCTGAAAACGAGGCGGATCACGTCAAACACGTTGGCTGGGTATTAAAGAACCTTCATAGTGCAAACATGAGGGTGGCCCGCGAAAAGTCACAATTTTTTAAAGAGAGCGTCGAGTACCGCGGCTTTATCGTGACTAAACACGGCGCAAAAACGGACCCTGAAAAGGTGAGAGCCATTCAGCACTACGTTGAGCCCAAAACTGTATTTAGCGTCAGATCATTCATGGGTCTAGCCAGCTATTACCGTTGTTTCATTAAGGATTTCGCAGCAATCGCGAAACCAATCTCCGACATTCTGAAAGGAGAAAACGGATCCGTCAGCAAGTACAGGTCAAAAAAGATCCAGGTACAGTTTAATGAGGCCCAACGCAACGCGTTTGAAAAGTTAAGAAACATTCTAGCCTCGGAGGACGTTACCCTCATGTACCCTGACTACCAAAAGCCATTCGATCTGACCACAGACGCCTCGGCTTACGGCATCGGAGCCGTTCTGTCTCAGAACGGCCGCCCAATAACAATGATATCTCGATCATTGAAGGATAGAGAAGCAAACTACGCTACTAGCGAGCGAGAACTGCTAGCTATCGTCTGGGCCTTAGCCAAACTGCGGCACTTCCTCTATGGTGCGAAAAATATTAACATATTTACCGACCATCAGCCACTCACGTTCTCGGTATCCGAGAGCAACCCAAATGCCAAAATAAAGCGCTGGAAAGCGCGTATAGACGAAACAGAGCCAAGCTCTTTTACAAACCAGGCAAAGAAAACCACGTGGCCGATGCTCTATCGCGCCAAAACGTTAACGCCCTACAAAACAACCACGAGGAGCCGGAGTCCGATGCGGCCACGATCCACAGTGAGTTGTCCCTGACTTACACAATCGACACGAATGACAAACCGTTGAATTGCTTCCGTAACCAAATAGTGTTGGAAGAGGCCCGGTATCCGCTAAAAAAGAACTTTTTCTTATTCGGCGAAAAAACTCGCCACTTGACAAACTTCACCGACAGGGAGACCTTAGTGGAGAGAGTCAAGTCTGTCATCAACCGAGGCGTAGTGAACGCGATTCACTGCAGCCTGCCAAAACTGGCCAAAATCCAGCACGAAGTGATAAAGGCCTTCCCAGCCACAAAATTCTGGCACTGCAAGAATTTCGTAGCTGACGTGTTCAACGTTAGTGACAGGAGAGAAATAATCACCAAAGAGCATAACCGAGCCCACAGGGCAGCGCAGGAAAATGTCAAGCAAATAATGACAGAGTACTATTTCCCTAAAATGTCCAATCTAGCCAACGAGGTGGTCCTAAATTGTAAGGTTTGCGCAAGGGCAAAGTACGATAGGCACCCAAAAAACCAAGAGCTCGGCCAAACGCCGATTTCCTCACAGGCTGGAGAGATGTTACACGTTGACATCTTCTCCACAGACAAAAAATTCTTCCTAACCTGCGTAGACAAACTATCCAAGTTCGCAATGGAGCAACCCATTGCATCCAGGACAATAGAGGACTTACGACCCCCTCTACTGATACTAATGAACGTCTTCCCCAGGGCAAAGCAAGTCTATTGCGATAATGAGCCCGCTCTTAAGTCCGAGACCATAAGGTCTCTTCTTCTGAACAATAACGATGTAAACATCGTAAACGCACCGCCACTCCACAGCGTATCGAACGGCCAGGTGGAACGGTTCCACAGCACCTTATTAGAAATAGCCAGGTGCCTGAAAATCCAAAGAGGAATCGTAGACACGGTTGACCTCATCTTGCAGGCTACTGTCGAATACAACAGTTCCATTCATTCGGTAACCGAGCAAAGGCCCAAGGATGTCGTAACCACCGCTTCGCCGGAATGCATCCAGGGCATTGTAAAAAAGATAGAGGAAGCTCAGGTTGAGCAGAATGCTAGGCTAAATAAAAACCGGCAAAACAGGGTCTTCGAAGTAGGCGAAGGAGTCCTAGTAAAAACCAACCGCAGGCTAGGAAACAAACTTTCGCCCCTCTGCGATGAAAGAACGGTTGAAGCGGACTTGGGGACAACGGTCCTCATCAAGGGGAGGGTGGTCCATAAGGACAACCTCCGTCGGTAATTAATAGTTTTAATCCCTTTTTCCATTTTCCATTTTTGGCTTATAATACTGACACTTTCACTATTGACCACTACGACTGCACGGGTAACGGACTACACACACGCGAACTACATTCCCATCATGGACGGCGACATACTGCTTTGGGACCAGTACGGATACTTACGACACTCGACTAACCTCACCGACTACAGATCCATGACCGACGAGACAATGAAGTTGACAGACTTGTTTCCACAATCTCACATGAGGAAGTTGTTGGAGATAGACACAGGACACGTACAAGACATGCTAACTGCCCTCGACATTCACCATAGAAGGGTAAGAAGCCTTGACTTCCTGGGGACAGCCCTTAAGGCTGTAGCGGGTACGCCGGACTCACACGACCTTAGGAAAATAGAACAAATACAGACGCAGCTAGTCACTGCAAATAATAGACAAATCGACATTAACACCAGGACGCAAGAAAAAATTAATCAACTCACGGACATAGTCAACAAAATTCTGAAGACCGCAAAAGACCAACAGGTGGACACGGGTCACCTGTTCGAAACCCTCACTACGCGCAATAGAATGCTAATAACCGAAATGGGGGCTCTCATGCTCACCTTAACTCTTGAAAAAGTTAACGTAATTAATCCAGAGATTATAGACCACTCGGATATCGAATCAATTCTCACCAATCAAGTTACAGGGACTTCAATTACAGACTTAATGAAGGTGTCTAATATTAAGATAGATCGTAAGGAAAATATTATAAATTTTGTAATCCAATTCCCTATTGTAAGCAAGCTGTGCAGGAAAATCACCATCTACCCAGTCGCGCACGACGGGCTGGTACTCCAGCTACAGGACAACCTGGCAGCCGAATGCAACGGGAAGGTCATGGCCGCGACAAACTGCACCCAAACAGCGACAGCCACATTCTGCAAGGGGCAGAGAACGTTACCTGTGCGCAAGGTCTCCATTCAGGGGACATCGCTCACTGTCAGACGCAACCAAGCCACCTCGACCCTGTCACTGTGGTTGACGACGGCATCATCATCATAAACGATCATAGCGCCACCATCAGCTACGACGACTGCGCTGCAATAAGGGTCCATGGAACAAACCTCCTCACGTTTCGTTCATATGCCACCGTCGACAACGCTCGATTCCTAAACCGAAACAGCATTCGGAATCGAGCCCCTGCCGTAGCGGCGGCCGCTCGCCTAAACATTAGCGGCCACGACACAACGCTTAGCCTGCCCTACATCCACCGGCTGAGCGCAGAGAATCTGAACTTTATCAATGAAGTCAGGGGCAGCGTTGCCATCAATACCACCTCAACGATATCACTCGGCCTTGGTATGGTAGTGGTATTCGCCTTGAGCTCGGGAACATACTACTTCGCAAGAAGACGTCGCATCGCTCTACAAGTCTCCGACTTAGTTCAGAACTATGACGCGACCGAGGGCGGTCGATCTTGAGAGGGGGAGTAGTTTACCACCGACACTGGGCGTGTGCTGACCTAGCATATCAGCGAGGTCCACGACCAGAGTCATAGGTTTGGCGGATGCAGCTGCAGTAATTCAACACCACCCACAAGGCGAAAGTCAGCGGTTCCCACGGGTGCCGAACATCTGCCAGCGACGTTGAAGTTCTTAGAACTGCGGCGACCGCTCTGCAGCGACGGCAGCGCCGCGGCAGCACTGTCCGCGAAGCCGGCTGCAATCATAGCTTTTAATTTCATTAACAATTAGTCTTAAGTTTGACTCCAAATAAAGCGCAGCGTATCGCTCGCCTCGATCAATTAATTCTCATTCATAATATTCGGTCAGCTACCGCTACCGAATTCAATAACTATCATAACTCCAATGTTTGATACCACTCAGCTAGCTAACGCTTCTGAGGAATTGTTTACTTAAAATAATCAATAAAATACCTAATAACAGCATACTCGTCGTATTCCGGTGTAATTTAATAATTTATAACTATTTCTCACAATTTATGTTAAATTTTTGATTTAGTTGTTTTGTACAGCTAATTCAAGCGAATATGGATTTATATCTTCTATTTCCGACTCATCCGAGTCATAATCAAAACTGAAATCATTATTAAAAGGCTGAATATTTTTTGGAAAATGATAATGTTTGTGTTTTATGTCGAGGTGCTCTTTTCTTAATGGATATACTTGAGAGGGGGGGATCTGAAGAGTACATAGATCTTTGGAGTACATCCATCATATTATATACATCCGGGCCGGACTAAATGTGTTATTCGACCCATGCCGAGAGTCAGCCTGGCTGGGGGCCCGGTATATAAAACTAGCCCAGTCGTTAACGGAGAGCTTAGGGACTTGGCAGCCCCCTGTTCTAAGTATGCCTTATCCGGGCAACGTGGATCTCTGCCCGCACGGACCGTACTCCTTCTCTGCAGCTTGTGGGAAAGAATGGAAGATTTTAAAAACAAAACAAAAAACCAAAATGAGTCTGGGACTCCCCAAATGCCAACAGGGAGCAATCCCAAACAGGGGAAGCAGCGGCCCGAAGGCCTGGCCCAACACGCAAATCAGCAGGGAAAACCTGCGGGGCGGAAGACGCTAGTGAGAGCCCAAAGGGGTCCCATCCCGGATCCGGGGTGGGTGGTGAATCGGCTCCCAAAACCGATACCTTGGCAGAGTGGCTATGCAATCCTGCGGTTGATCTGCTTGCTGGTAAAGTGGCGGGGGACGAGTTACTATCTACAAGCGTCCAAGCTAAGATATACACATATGCCGACAGCAGGAGTGCTGGCAACATACTTTGTCGGCAGAACGCAAGCCAGATCTGCAGCCCAACGGACAAATGGCTAAAGTAGGTTGAGTGGGCCTCGAAGGTGCTGCCGAACATTGGCAAAGAAGCACCGAAGAAGGAAGCCCCTCAGCCAAAGAGGCAGCGCTCGCAGGAGAATCCTGGACCAGCACCGAAGCGCTCCAGAGTACTGCCAAATACCTCGTTCGCGCAGATTGCCAGAGAAGGGACGCTGATTGGCGTCCCGGACAAAGGCAGCGCGGACTCGTGAATTCCTAAGAACCAGTGGAAGTGGGTAGAAGCGGCACTGGCCGACCGCTTCTTCGAGCTGCTGGAAAAACAGCCTGGACACCCGACGATCACACGGAGAGAGACCCAGAAGGCTACTCCACCTATTACACAAGGAGTCAAGATTTTTATTTGTGTGTCCAAATCATTTTTTTCTGCAAGAATATGAAAATTTCTTTGGAGAATTCCATTTTGAGGGGTCTACACACTACACAGATAGACCCAGAAGGCTACTCCACCTACTACACAAGGGGTCAAGATTTTTATTTGTGTGTCCAAATCATTTTTTTCTGCAAGAATATGAAAATTTATTTGGAGAATTCCATTTTGAGGGGTCGGCAAAATCTTACAGACTGCGGAATTCTATTATTCAAAAAAATTGTTCCTGCTTCATCGATAAGATTCAGAGGTACATATAACGGTAGTAACAAACAAGGATTGTGTAGTGCGCTTGTTTTAAGAAAAAAACGAGGGCGATCGTTGTGAGTTGCTGCGGACACCGCAACTCTACATTTATACCCGATACTTAATCAGTATGGCTCTCCTCCGGCAGACGCCGCTAATATTGAACGACACGACAAAGAGTGCGTGCGAGAGAGACAGAAAATCAGTCTGAGCGTGACGTCGGGTGCTGCGTAGCCAGTGCAAATTGATTTGTTCCTTTTGGCTATAAAAATGATCTGATCTGATCCAGATCTGATTCTGCGTTTTTAGTTTTCTAGTATCCTCAATATTGTGGATGCAACAGTTCTTCGTCTTTTGTGGGGGCGGAAGTGGGTGGGGCGAAATTTTGCGATATACGTTTTATAGTGAGATCTAACAGGAGTGCGGATACTAAATTTGGTTACTCTAGCCTTAATAGTCTCTGAGATTTGTAAATATCCCCAGATTTGCATCCTTTGCGGGGGCGGAAGGGGCTGTGGCGAAATTTCGAAACAAACTCGTCTCGGTCCGATATATTAGGAGTGTGGATACCAAATTTGGTTGCTCTAGCTTTTATAGTCTCTGAGATCTAGGCGCTAATGTTTTACTCTAAGCCAAGCCGGCTATGCACGTGTGTGTTAGAGAGAGACAGGGCGAGAAAAAATGAAATTGTTTTCTTGATGCTGGCTATAATAATAATACGATCCAATTCAGATTCTGCAGTCTAAAAGATATGGTCATTCTCTACGATTCTGCGTTTTTGGTTTTATCGTATCTTTAAAAATGTGGATGCCACAGATTTTCGTCCTTTGTGGAACGGAAGTGGGCGGGGCGAAGTTTTGAAATATTTTTGTAGCAGTGACATATCACAGAAGTCTGGATCCAAAACATCGTTGCTCTAGCTCTTATAGTCTTTGAGCACTAGGCGCTGAAGGGGACGGACAGACGGACAGACAGACATGGCTCAATCGACTCGGCTATTAATGCTGATCAAGAATATATATACTTTATGGGGTCGGAAACGATTCCTTCTGGACGTTACACACATCCACTTTCACCACAAATCTAATATACTCCAATACTCATTTTGAGTATCGGGTATAAAAATTGTTTGCATCAAAGTCTTAATTTTGCCTAAAATTGTGCTACGCGACAAGGCTAAGAAGAAGAATGGGTTAAAGAAAGCTAAGCTTTTAACACGCCATCTATCGGGTGCGCTTCGTCACCGTGGTCTGCCCAGATTATTTCTTTTGGCTGACGTTTTAATCGGCCTATTCCTCCCACTGTCATTTTGACAAATCTAGAAGAAAAAGGGAAGAAAGATTGGATGAGGCCTTGATTTCCGGGAGAAGCAGCTCTCTCTCTCTCCTCGTGGTATCTGAACCGTACGGACGTACTTGCCCCACTCTTCAGAAAATAAAAATTAAAATCAAATTGAAGTTCTCGGGAGATGAGCGTGATCTGCCTGGTGAGAGATTGATAAAGAGGGATAACGAAGGGATAGAATTTGGTCCCAGTCCCTCAAAATGGAAAAAAAAGAAATGCACTCATGCCCTGGATTCTTTTCGTATTTTGAACGTTTCATGTTGTCGTTTGCGACGACAGCTAAACCCTTGGTGAAGTTGTTAAAAGAAGGTGGTCCATTTCCCATGAATAGAGAACAGGTGAAGACGTTTGAAACTTTTAAGAACGCGTTGGCAAATCCTCCGGTATTAGCCATTTTTTGCCCAAATAGAGAAACGCCCAAAGTTCATACGGTTATGGCGCAATACTGATGCAAAGATAAGATGATGGGAAGATTATTATTCTGGCAAAACAACAGAAACAGAATCACGTTATCATAGTTTCGAACTAGAAACATTGGCTATAATTTATGCATTGAGGTGTTTTAGAACATATTTGGAGCATAGGTCTTTCAAAATAATCAAGGATTGTAATTCGTTAGTACAGACGTTAACCAAAAAGTCAATTAGTCCTAATATAGCACGGTGGTCCCCAGAGTTAGAGAACTATGTTTACTCCATTATGCACAGACCTGGGACCTGTATGGCGCACGTTGATGCGCTGAGCAGACAAGATCAAGTGACGAATATGTTAGAGGATGGTTATAGAGTCAAATACGGTTTAGAAAAGTCTAATTTGGATTAAATATCAATACAACGCTCTTTGTAGGTCCGTACAGAACTCTGCGATTGAGTGTGGAGAATTAGTACATTAGGAAGTAGATTAGAAAATAGGTAGAAATCTGATGATAGGGACAGCCTTATAAATGATTGTAGAGATAACCTAGAGAATAGTGAATATAAGGAAGAGGATGGATCGAAGATTAAAATAAGAGCCAAGATAGAGGAACGATATATAAACGAGGAACGGTCGAAGAACGGTTATGGCTGCACGCTGTTATTTCGGCTCTAGCTCGTCGGTATTGGGGGGTGGTGGTCGTGCGCGAACCATTCGATAACAGCTGCTGCATCGTCAGGGAAAAGAAATTAAATACTAAGATTTAAGCGTGCGGTCGACAAGAAAACGCTAGAATACTGAATCGGTAGATACAAGAATATTAATCCACGCGACACGGGGCTGAGGTGGGTAATAGTTGGGATCACAGATGTCCTTGTGTCCCTCTTGAGCCTTCCCTACCAATGATCACTTCCTTGGGATCTTCTCAGGGTCTCCCAGTGCCTTCTTTTTCCTTCGGTTCCTTCCTACTCCTTTATCAAAGACATTATATTAAAAATAACGGTATAAAGCATGGTGCTTTTTACATTCTATATATTCAAAATCGTTCTTAATGTTATTGTTTTCAGTCTTCATGTGTCAAACGTTTTCCTATTTCAGGTATATCGAGGCTTTTTCTTTGGACGTTGACATGCAATGACTGCATCTTTCAAGAGGCGATGCAGTTACTGCACCGTCAAGTGGCCCGTGTGACACCAGCAGAAGGCTGTTACGCGCGGATCCCAGGCAAAACGCAGCCCTCCTCCCGCCCAACCGACCGAAGGGCGCTGCCGCATGACGCGCGGTGCGTAGCCGAACCAAACGCGAACATGCAAGAAAGATAGCTATTAGACTAACATTCGAGGAAAATTAGCACTAAACTTACTAAGAAACTAAGCATGCAATCAAAATACAAATACCACTACAGTTACTAATTACTAGAAAGGTGTGTAAGGATTAATAATTTAATAAGAGGAAGAGAATTAGTGTTGGATTTAATATGGTAGAGGGAATTATAATCCGAGCATAAGACCCTAAACGGTTCATGCAAGGAATAATTCGATCTACAAAGTGGAAGGAACAACAGTATAAAATTTCTAGTCAGTCTAATAGGAATCGTGAAGTTTATGCGGCTCAACAGGTTAACTAAGGATGGGAGGTTTACTAATAGTAGTCTACTAGAGTAAGATGGGAGTCTTATAAATCCATCCTGATTTGGAGATATAACTGGCAGAGATGTTGCAAGTGCGGAGTTAATAACTTCTCAAACATTTTGGGAATAACGGATAAGTTTGCTATACCTCTATAATTTTTTGCATCAGACTTGCTACCTTTTTTATGGAGAGGAATTATAAACGATTCCTTCCAGATTGGGGGGAAGCAAAAGGAATCAATGGACAGGGTGAATAGTTTAAGCAAAGGTCCACACGGAGCCTCGGCGCAGTACCTGAGTACACAACCTGGAACCCCGTCTGGACCCGGTGAAAACACCGGCTTAATTAGTCGAAGATCATGAAGTAAAGAACATTCATTTAACAAGGGACTGAAAATGCCGTTCGACCTCGGTAATCCGTATGGGTACGGTTGACCAGAGTAGCTTTCCTCAGAATAGGTGGTTTGGAAAAACTGGGCAAAAAGATCGGCAATTGCCTGATCATTATTTGCAGACGTATTACAAAATGATAGCGATGATGGGTGTGCGGACGTTCTACGCTTACTGTTTACGAAGCAGTAAAACTGTTTAGGGTCCTGAGAAAAACGTATCCTGCAACGAGATAGGTAGCTCTTATAGCATTGAGCATTAAGAACTGAAAAGTTTGACCGAGCTATTACGTAACGAGAGTAAGAAGTAGGAGAGCCCACTTCCAGATCTAATCGGACAAGAAAGCGGGACACAAGAATCAAAAAATGTGCCAAGAGCATTGTAAACGAGGGGGAACGTTGTGAGTTGCTACGGACACCGCAACTCTACAGTTATACCCGATACTAAGTCAGTATGGCTCTCCTCCGGCAGACGCCGCTAATATTAAACGACACGACAAAGAGTGCGTGCGAGAGAGACAGAAAATCAGTCTGAGCGTGACGTCGGGCGCTGCGTAGCCACTGCAAATTGATTTGTTTCTGTTGGCTATAAAAATGATCTGTTCTGATCCAGATTCAGCAATCAGATAGATATGGTCGTTATCTATGATTTTGCGTTTTTAGTTTTCTCGAATCTGCAATATTGTGGATGCAACAGATTTTCGTCCTTTGTGTAGGCGGATTGGGGGTGGGGCGAAATTTTGAGAAATACGTTTTATAGTGAGATCTAACAGGAGTGCAGATACTAAATTTGGTTACTCTAGCGTTAATAGTCTTTGAGATTTGTGAATATCCCCAGATTTTCGCCCTTTGTGGTGGCGGAAGGGGGTGGAGCGAAATTCTGAGATATACGTTTTATAGTGAGATCTAACAGAAGTGCGGATACCAAATTTGGTTACTCTAGCCTTAATAGTCTCTGAGATTAGTGGATGCCACAGATTTTCGTCCTTTGTGGAGGCGGAAGTGGGCGGGGCGAAGTTTTGAAATATTTTTGTAGCAGTGACATATCACAGAAGTCTGGATCCAAAACATCGTTGCTCTAGCTCTTATAGTCTTTGAGCACTAGGCGCTGAAGGGGACGGACAGACGGACAGACGGACGGACGGACAGACAGACAGGGCTCAATCGACTCGGCTATTGATGCTGATCAAGAATATATATACTTTATGGGGTCGGAAACGATTCCTTCTGGACGTTACACACATCCACTTTTACCACAAATCTAATATACCCCACTCATTTTGAGTATCGGGTATAAAAATGTTTGTGCCTTTTGTGACATCAGTGCACAAGTACAAAGCTGACCAATCAAAATCCCTAATGAGGTTATTAAGCTTACATATATATACAAACTTAAATCGATGGAATTATATCGTAAATGGTAGAAAAGGCAGCTATAAACTAGATTTTTTATATAAAAATCGTTTTGTTTCTCTTATGACTACAGTATTATTTTTACAAAATTTATTAGGCTACATTTTACCAACGAGTTAATCTACTGAGCTTTAAATTTTCGTAATTCTACTTGTTCGGGCCAGCCGCTGAAGAATAACCGTAACTTTAAGCATTATTATTGTATGAGCAGAGAGAGCCGCCTTTGTTGTAAAACGTTGACTTTCTGCAGAGCTGCTGCGCTCTCCTGCTAAAGGGGCTCTCTGCCGCCGCCACTTCGGCAATTACTTTGATCTGCTGCCGCCACTTCGGCAATCACTTTGATCTAACGCCGTCGTCTATTTTTAGTTCTGTGCTAACCCCTCTGCGCATTGGTTGCATATCGATCTCGCATAAATTTTATCTGGCCATAGCAAGCAATCGGCTTCCGCTAAGCCACCGCTAATTTTACATACCTACATAGCTTCCAAAATCCATTTTTCATAATATTTTATTTTTGCAATGTGTGAATTTGACAAGGGGTGAATAAAAATTTCCCGCCTGACTTTGAAGCTTGATCAGAATAACAGGGTAGCATTATTAGCAACCAAATTTATTGTTTTCTTATACTTTCAATATCTGGTCTGATGAGCTCGTGAGGTGGCTCAAAGGGGGCCTAGCTGAGGCCACCGGACGGGTCGCAGGTTGCGGATAGCGAACGACCTACCTATATACAGGTCATATAGGTAGGTCAGCTGCGAATAAGCGGACATCCCTAGGGAGAGTACCGAAAATAAGCAGCCCCGGACAGCCAGCGGGTGTTCGCGAAGTAGCAACACTGACGATGCGCTTGTGGTGCCGCCTCGTATAAGTAGCTCACACACTCCCCTATCCCTACACACTACCTACCCACATCCCATACCCCACATTCAGCTCACACCGGGCCGGACTAAGAGTGTTATTCGACCCGTGCCGAGAGTCAGCCTGGCTAGGGGACCGGTATATAAAACTAGCCCAGTCGTTAACGGAGAGCTCAGGGACTTGGCAGCCCCCTGTTCTAAGTATGCCTTATCCGGGCAACGTGGATCTCTGCCCGGACGGACCGTACCCCTTCTCTGCAGCTCGTGGGAAAAGAATGGAAGATATGAAAAACAAACAAAATGAGTCTGGCACTCCCCAAATGCCAACAGGGAGCAATCCCAAACAGGGGAAGGCAGCTGCCCAAAGGCCTGGCCCAACCCGCAAATCAGCAGTGAAAACCTGCGCGGCGGAAGATGCTAGGGAGAGCCCAAAGGGGTCCCATCCCGGTGTCGGGTTGGGTGGTGAATTGGCTCCCAAAACCGATACCTTGGCAGAGTGGCTATGCAATCCTGCGGCTGCTCTGCCTGGTGGTAATGTGGCGGGTGATGAATCACCATCTACTAGTGTCCAAGCCAAATCTTTTACATATGCCAATAGAAGGAGTGCTGGCAATATACTCCGTCGGCAGAACGCAAGCCATATGTCCAGCCCGACGGACAAATGGATAAAGAAGGTTGAGTGGGCCTCGAAGGTGCTGCCGAGCATCGCCAGCCAAAAAGGCAGCGCTCGCAAGAGACTCCTGGGCCAACACCGAAGCGCTCCAGAGTACTGCAGAACACATCGTTCGCGCAGATTGCCAGAGAAAGGACGCTGATTGGCGTCCTGGACAAAGGCAGCGCGGACTCGTGAATTCCCAAGAACCAGTGGAAGTGGGTGGAATCGGCACTGGCCGACCGCTGCTTCGAGCTGCTGAAAAAGCAGCCTGGACCCCTGCTCTTATACTCCGCCTCGAAGAGAGCGGAGCAGACGTAGCCCTGATCCAGGAACCTTGGATAGTGGGAGACAAGGTTTGTGGACTAGGGTCGAAGGAGTACAAGATAATTGTAGCTCAACATGAAGGTAAAACCCGCACCTGCATTCTCGCCAGAAAGCACCTTTACATCTTTCTGCTCCATAATTATAGCGATAGCGACAACACGGCGGCAAGCCTAGAGCTGAAAGGGACACATCTAAGGCTGATGTCGTCCTACATGGCCCATGAGGAAAACGATCCTCCCAACGACCTTGTTCGCAAACTAGCCAGCGACAGCGAGAGGTCGGACATAGACCTATTAATAGGTTGCGATGCCAACGCTCACCACACTCAATGGGGGAGCTCGAACACAAATGTACACAGCTTCATCCTTAACTCAAATCTATTTATTTGTAATCGGGGCAACGACCCCACTTTTATAATTGAAAATCGACAGGAGGTTATTGACATCACCCTAGTGTCTTCCAACCTGTTAGACATAGTCAAGAGTTGGCAAGTCCTTGATGACCACTCTTTCTCTGACCACAGATACATCGAGACCACACTATCCCTCGAGTGTCCGAAACCTAAGGACTATATTAATCCCAGGAAAGCCAACTGGGAAAAATATAGCTCAGCCCTGGAGGACTTACTCCCCTCCAAAGCAGCATCATGCCCGGACACAAAAGACGACCTAGATCGCCTAGTGTACAGGTTCACAGAAGCATGCAACAAAGCCTTCGCGGCAGCATGCCCCTCTAGCAAACCTAGGGGGAAAAAGAAACCCCCCTGTTGGTCAAAACAAAAAGACATCCTTCGTAAAAGCTGCAGGACCCTCTTCAACAGGGCCAAAAGCGCGAACGAGGATAGCCACAAAATCAGTCTGTCACTATATAAAAAGGAAACAAGGAAAGCAAAAAGGGCCTCTTGACAAAAATGTTGCTCGGAAATTGAGGAAACGTCAGAGGCCGCAAGGCTTCGCAAGATTCTCTCAAAAACTAACCCCTCGGTAGGGTATCTTAAAAGGAATGACGGCACGTGGACTAACTCCAGTGAGGAGTCCCTGCACATTCTACTAGACACGCATTTCCCAGGGTGCACAACCATCGAGACGGTACATCTCCCAGGAGAGGGACCGGTAACCTCGATGGATCACATCCTCACAAAACGTAACATAAGCTGGGCAATGAACAGCTTCAACCCGTTCAAATCACCAGGCCCAGACCAGGTAATCCCGGCCCAGACCAGGTAATCCCGGCCCAACTGCAGAAGGCCGGATATACGGCCATCAACTGGCTACAAGGTATCTTCAGGAAGATACTGGCTGTGGGTACAATCCTGCGAACATGGCTTAAGGCAAAGATAGTCTTCATTCCCAAAGCAGGAAAAGCCTCGCACTCAACTGCAAAAGACTTTAGACCAGTCTATCGTCCTTCCTCCTCAAAACCTTTGAGAGACTCGTCGGGCTGCAACTGAGGACAACTATACACCCTCAGTTGCTGTCAGGCGCACAGCATGCCTACCGGAAAGGAAAATCCACGGAAACGGCTCTTCATGAAGTGATCTCAGCGGTAGAGAAATCTCTGCATCACAAAGAGTACTCACTCATAGCCTTTCTCGATATTGAGGGAGCTTTCAACAACGTTGTACCGGGCGCCATTACAGAAGCCCTGACTGACCTGGGGGTGGACCGTCACTTGGTGATGCTCATTGATCAATTGCTCACATGCAGGACGGTGACATCATCGATGGGATCGTCCTCCCAGTCAAGGTATGTCAACAGAGGCACCCCGCAAGGTGGTGTCCTGTCTCCTCTTCTGTGGAACATAGCAGTCAACAAGATTCTATGTGACCTAGAAGGGGGGGGGGCTGCAAAGTCGTGGCCTATGCGGACGACGTTGCGATTATCTTCTCGGGGAAATACCCCCAAACTAACCCCCACTAACCTTCTTGAGTTTTCTAACCTAATCCACCGGGGTTTTCAAATTGGTTTGCAGACGGAAGTAGTTTTTACGGACTTCAGCAAGGCATTCGATTCTGTGAACCATGCTCTGCTTATTCAAAAGCTCTCTTTATTAGGGTTCCCAACGAATCTTCTAGATTGGATTTTGTCCTATCTCTCTAACCGTACTCAACGTGTTTTGTTTTCTAACGTGTTGTCAAATACTGTTAATGTTACTTCAGGTGTGCCACAGGGAAGTCATCTGGGCCCGCTTCTGTTTATTTTATTTGTGAACGAACTTCCTCAAGTTATAACATACTCTACTACACTAATGTATGCTGATGATGTCAAAATCTGTCTTTCTTACTCTGATTGGTATTTGCACACACGCCTTCAACTTGATCTAGTGAACTACTATTGTGGTGTTCAACTAATCTTCTTTTTCTGAACCTTTCCAAATGCAAACTTATGACATTTTACCGTCGCGCTCCTCATTTTGTCTCATATGTTCTAGGAAATCATGTCCTTGAGCGAATTTCGAGTTCAAATGACCTCGGAGTCCTTTTTGATCATAAGATGTGTTTCAACACCCATATAGCTGCAACTGTAAATAAAGCTAAGGGTGTTTTAGCGTTCATCAAGCGTTGGTCCAAGGAGTTTGACGACCCGTACGTTACGAAACAACTGTACATCTCGTTAGTACGTCCTATATTGGAGTATTGTTCTTGTGTGTGGAGCCCGCAGTATAAAGAGCAGCAGGCTGTTATTGAATCCGTGCAAAAGCAATTTTTAATTTTTGCCTTTCGGAACTTTAACTGGGACTCGGGTAGAATCTTGCCACCCTACCGGTCTAGGCTAAATCTTATCGACCTGCCGTCGTTGCACCATCGCAGAATATGCAATGGCGTAATGTTCGTGCACAAGCTCCTTCTTGGGACTGTTGACTCCCAAACTCTCTTGGGTCAGATTGACTTGGCCGTTCCATCCAGACCTACCCGTACTTTTAGGCCTATCCGTCTACCCATATGTAGGTCTAATTATGCTGATCATGAACCTTTTAGGGTTTTATGCCATAATTATAACTCCCTCTGTCAAACCCTATCCCCTGAACTGTCTCTTAAACTAATTGCATGCAATATTTATAATCATTTAAATTTAGCTAACTTTTAACTTATCTTTTTCCGCCTTTAATCTAAGTACCATTATTAACAGATAATTTGTTAATTTAATAAAACGTATATAAACACTGTGCGACTTAATGACCGCAAAGCTAGCGCAACTGTCGGATTGGACAGAATCGCGCGGTCTGGGAGTAAATCCCTCAAAAACGCAACTCGTATTATTCACAAATAAATACAAGGTCCCGCCCCTCAACCCTCCAATACTACAAGGATGCAGGCTCTCCTTTAGCGACAGTGCCAGTTACTTAGGGTTGGTAATTGACAAGAAGCTTAACTGGAACCTGAATGTCAAAGACAGAGTGAAGAAGGCAATGACTGCACTCTACACATGCAAAAAAGCTATTGGGCTAAGATGGGGTATGATCCCAAGCATAGTCCAATGGATATATCAAGCTATAGTTAGACCAATACTACTCTACGGAGTTACGGTGTGGTGGCCGGCCCTATCAAAAAGGGCGATCACCAAGCAACTGGGCAAGGTCCAGCGGACTGCCGCCCTATGTATCAGCGGAGCTCTTCGCACCACCCCAAATGATGCGCTAAATGCCATCCTATGCCTACAGAGCCTTGACCTCGCAGGAAAGGAACGGGCAGAAGCAGCAGCAGTACGTCTAAGAGACTCAGATCAATGGGTGACACAGTGCATAGGTCACTCAGCCATATTAAATAATAGCAGTACCGTCCCCTCAAAAACAGACTACCAAGTTCCAAGAGAGTACACATTCACTCCCTTCGACACAGTTATCCCTCACAGAGACGAATGGCTCGAGGGACTCCCAGGCCCAGATGGGGCCATTAACATCTTCACAGATGGATCAAAGCTGGACGACAGAGTCGGAGGGGGAATCTACTCTGAACAGCTAAACATAAGGCATTCCTTCAGGCTCCCAGATCATTGCAGTGTCTTTCAAGCGGAATTCATAGCAATCAGGAAAGCTCTAGACTGCCTACAAGCGGCTGCCGTTACGGCAACCAAGCTAAACATTTATAGCGACAGCCAGGCTAAGTGCGATTTCTTCGAACTCGGCCACCGTGGCAGACTGCCGCAAATCTCTGCACGAGATGGCTCAGCAATTTGCTATTAGCCTGATTTGGCTAAAGGCTAATAGGCACCCACGCTAACAGGCTGGGGGCCCCACATAACGATTTTTGTCGCAGCTGTAGAGACGAGGAAGAGGAGGAGACAGTGGAACATCTGTTCTGCTCCTGCCCAGCTCTCAGCAGAAGAAGGCTACAGCACCTGGGCTCAGCCTTTCTACACGACATCTCAGAGATGTCCAAACTATGTCCCAGGAGGATAGCGAACTTTGTGAGAGCATCTGGATGGAATAATTGCTGACAGGAAGTCTCACAACGCAGGAAGGAATGATCCTATGCGGTATCACAACGGGCCGAAACCGGCCCGGTGTGACGGGTTCCGAGCGAGCCCGGCAGCCGCTTCAACCTAACCTAACCTATACCTTCAATATATTGAAATATAATTAATATTTGCTTCAACAAAATTTTCGACTTCATGCTACTTATTTGGGAATTCCGCCTAGTGTGCAATGGTCGAGCCCTTTGGGTGAGTTCATTTATATCCCAACATCTGGCCACAGAAAAATATAGTTCGGTTTAAGCCTATTAACTGGTTTCGCCGTACTGTAACCCATCGAATTAATGTATATAGTGCCGTATGTTTTAGCGTAATGCTCCAGCTGCATTCGCTTCCATCGTAGCATGTGAATTGCCTTGAATCTTGCCGTGGGCATACATGTAAGGTTAACTGTACCTATAAAATGGGAGAACGACAGCCGCAGTAGCAGTTGAGATCACCCTTTGATAGTGGCGAGCTCCCCTTTTTTTCGGTCATAAACCTTTTGTATGCCAATGTTTTTTTTGTGTAAAATAAGCTGTAAAGAAAACACCCATTTAGAACGTGCCAGCTATATTTTGGACACAAGCAATAACAACACAGCTATGCGCGTGAAAATAGTTATTAAGCGACACAATACAATCATGAGCATATGAATAGGGAACTTGCAATGTAAATGAACATTGAAATGAACTAAGCGGCTGATTTCTCAACATACCGGCCCCTGAACAACCCCATAAGTCACGTCTCTCTAAAGTTTTCTGCTATCGCGCTCATCCTATGTACGCTCTCAGTGCATACACGCACACACCTATGTAAAGTTCTAACTTTTTATAAGCCACTGCTTCGACCCTTCCATCTGTCTAGTCGGTCGTTCCCCTTCGAGGCAGTCGGTCAGCAGTCCTCTTCGTCGCCCAAAACGCCTAACACCTAAAATCGAAGTCCATGGCCACGGCCTCTAACCACAACACACAAACAATATCGAAAAATAAACGCCAAATTGTAACCTTAACAACGGAGAAATTTTTAATTTGTAAATGTGGAGTCAGAGCTGCCGAAAAAGCTCGGCAGCTTCCAACAGGTCTCTTGTACACTCCTCGGGCTGTTTTTACGGTGGCCACTCGAACCCTCACGTCTTGTTCAGGATGAACTTCGGTGATTCGTCCAAGCAGCCGCTTGCTAGGCGGTTGATTCGGTTCTGTCAGTACCACAAGAGTATCCACGGTTATGTTATGGAACTTCTGTTTCCATTTAGTGCGAGGTTGCCAGGAAGCAAGGTATTCAAGACTAAAACGTCTCCAGAATCCTTGAACCTTAGTTCGCCTTAGTTTGCAGCTGTCTCCAACGCTGCAGTCTGTAAATGTTGACGTCCAATTAGGACAGCAATTTCCTGACTTTTCCTGAATTTGAGATACAGCTATCCGTTGCATCTCCGTTATTTCCTTTCTGGCTCCATGGAATGTTGTGCCATTGTCTGAGTACAAATCGGATATAGGGCCACGTCGAGACCAAAACCGTTTGAAAGCGGCGATAATTGCGGGAGTCGTCAAATCACTGACAAGCTCGATATAAATTGCTTTGGTGAAAAGACAAACAAAGATGGCAAACCAAGTGTTTGTAGTGGGGCGGATCGAAGCACAACTCTCCCACAACGCAATTGATGTAGCCGTCATAAGAAATGAAAACCGTTATGTTTCGTGGTATATATATAATTATGTGTGTGTATTTGGTTGGACGGTCGCGCGGTAGATCGGCCGTCTGAAGCGGGGGTGAAATCGTAACTGCTTAACTCTATGCCTTATGGTGCTTTTTCTGCCGTGAGCGCCGTGTGGATCGTGGATTGTGGATCCGAGCGCCCCTCCGAGCGCGCGACAGCGAGTTGGGACCGGGGCGCACGGAGTTGGCACAGTGCGCGGAAATTGTTTACGGCTGGCCTGAACATCCTCCCCCCTTGCAGGATTGCAAAGTATAATGGGGTGGCCTATGGCTGGGCGTACGCCCCGGACCCGATTCATCCCAAAAAAGGCGCTCTGGACTTGACAAGGACGTCGACTCAGTGTCGCTCCACGGTCGGATAGGCGTGAGGATGCGCAAAACGGGGGTTGCTCTTGAAGAATCTGTGGATGGCGCCGTGGTTCCTACGACGGGGCGGCTCGCGGGGAGACGAGTGTGTCGTTCGTCGTGAGCCGATGTAGATGGCGACGGTGCAGTCGCGGCTGAGCGGGCTGGACGACGAGGGCGGCGTTTTGCATGGTTCGATTTAGATGGCGACGATGCTCCCGAGGCTGAGCGGGCCGGACGACGAGACGTGGGTACGTGGAGTAGCGTGTGGTTGTTTTTGCCGGAGTGTTGGTGAGCCAGGCAGTTCCCGCAATACTGGTTGATAAGGACAGCTCGGAGTTTCTCTTCGGGGCTCAGGAGAAGAAATTGGTGGTAGGTCCGTAGCGGATGGACTCCTTGGCATATTCGGCAACGGTAGGAGCCAATTTCCCGAGCACGTCGGTTCTCCCTGGTGCGGTTGGCGCGGGGACGTGGGGCCATATCTGGGTGCGGAGAACTAAATTGAAATAAAGGCGTCGAAGACACATTAGTAACGATCTTGGAACGGGTGAGAGGCACATTTAAGACATTGGAAATTGCCGCCCGGTTACATAGTCTGGTGAGGCTATGTTGATCTAAGGACGGATTCACCTTCGAGTTCAGGCTTGAATTCGGACCGGAGCGTAGAGCTTTCATACAGTGCATATTTTGGAAATATTTCCGTCGGTCAGGAGACCGTTCGAGAACTTCTGCGGAGGGAGCTGGAAGGAAATTGCTGTCGTAAAAAGACCCCGAGTCTTCTACCAGTGTGATAGGTCGTCTGGAAATTTGACTCGAGAACGATGAGATTTGATTCATCACCTGAGGCACTGGACCTGTGAGTACCCAGCCGAAAATGGTCTCCTGCCCGAGGAGAGAGCCACAGATGTTGGTCAGTGAGCCACTTAACTGAATGGACGGAAGGATATCCGCTCCAATCAGGATATCTATTTGTGAACTCTCATAGAAGGTCGGATCCGCCCATGAGAGGTTCGGCAGGTCTCTCAAGAACCCTTGCGAGATCGGACGCGATGGAATATTCGCGGCCAATTCCGGAATAACGTAGGCTGTGGCATTTAGTTGTAAGCCCGGCTTAGTCGGAGAACGGATGGAAAACCTGCAGAGCTTCTTTGACTGAGCGGATACGGCATTATTTAGGCCGGAGACCTGTGCCTGGATACGTTGGAATGGCAATTTGATCATGTCCACAAGACGTTCTGTAATGAACGTTGCCTCTGAGCCAGAGTCGATCAGAGCGCGGGCGTGGAAAGTTTTTCCCAGGTGGCAAATATTAACGATGGCCGTGCCTAGGAGGACAGCACTCGTACCGGAGGCGAAATATGACTGAACGTTTGGCTGGGCTTCGGACGAACTTGGATTTTGTACGCTTGGTACTCGTAGATGTAGCTCGGGCCACGCTGAGGAATTTTGTGCCGTTGTGGAAATCGCCTCGCTGGAGTTCGCTGGATTGCTACGGTGCAGAAGCGTATGGTGCCGGTCTCCACAAATTATGCAATTGTGGGCGCTTTGGCATGCTCGTATCTGGTGGCCCCTTGCAAAGCAGTTCAAACAAAGCTGCTTTTGCTTAATGTAGTCGGAGCGAGCGCCAGCGGGCATTTGAAGGAAGTAAGGGCATAACCGGATTGGATGATACTCTTTGGAGCAGAGATCACACGTGCTCCTCGTTTGATTCACTGTGGTCTCGAACGAGTGGGCACTCCTAGGATAAGGACTTCCTTGAGACCGAAACGGATTGCTTCTCGAATTGTCTGCAGTGCGTATGCTCGCCCTGGAGTGGGCCTGAGTCTCCATGCCTGGATGGTCGTCCTCGGTCACTTCGAGAGACAGGTACCGCTCCGCCAGGAACTTGTCCATGGCGTGCCAGGTGGGAATTTCGGACTTGTGCGTCACGGATTGCTCCCAAAGCTCTAAGGTCGTCTTTGGCAGCTTAGCGGAAATGAGGTACACTAAAACTCCGTCAGCGAAAACGCTGTCTGTGGAGACCTCGGAATGGGTGAGTGTCGTGAGGCACTTGTGGACGGCCCTCTGGAGCTCTTTTAGCGCTGCTGCTGACTCGGTACGGATTTGGAGCAGACTTAAAAGGATCTTCAGCTGGGCCTTGAGTATCAGCCTCTTGTTTTGGAAACGCTCACGGAGGGCGTTCCATGCGGACGCGAAACCCTCGTTCGTAAGTGGAGCCTGTGCCACTATGTCGTGGGCTTCACCGCTGGTCTTTTTGTTGAGGTGGAACAGTTTTTCCACTGGAGCCAACCTTGGGTTTTCTATGTAGATGGCGGTGAACAGGTCTCGGAACGTGGGCCACTGCTGGTAGTCCCCACTGAAAACTTCAGTGTCACATGGAGGGAGGCGGCAACCGCCGGAAGTCGGCACTTGAACGGCCAGTTGCGGCGTGTGAGGGACAGTCGGGGGCTCGAGCTGATCGTTCAGTTCGGCCAGGCATTGCGCGTAGACCGCGTAGCAGTCATCGTACATCTCTTGGACATAAGCTACACCCTCTGGATCTACTTCCGTTATCGCCTCCACACAGGCCTCGAACTCCGCGTCCACCTTCGCCCACAGGCTTCGGAGTTGATCTCGATGGACTTGGGAGAGCGAGCGGGTTGGTGTGCTAGCATCTGGAGCGCTGAGCTTCTGGTCGAAGCGGGTCAGTCTGCTTGCGGCCAAGGCAAACTTAGACTGTGCGGAATTGGCGGCCATAGTGCTAGAAGCCGTGCGAGGGACTCCCGAGGGGAGCAACAAATCCTCAAAGGCATGTGGTGCGTGAGCCCTGGACGTGGTCGGACCTCGCTCAGCTGGGGCCGGACGGGAAGCTGTGGGCGTAGTGATTGAGCCGTTGGAGCTGGGTGGATGGGTCAAACTCAGCGAACTCACCCGCTTAAACTTCTTGCGAGATTTCTTCTCACCAGTGGGCATGGTTGGCTGATGGATCTGCGATAACGCGTAGTAGAGTCGCAAAGGTAGGTGAGCGGAAAAGGCGACGTGGAATTTCAGAACTACGAACCGTGGATATGTGGTTTTGGTGGAATTTATTGCGAGTATTTAAATTATGGAAATAGTACACCGTGGCCGGAATATATAGATATAAATACTACGATTGAACTACGGTTGAAAACAATATACTCTCGAAATGCAGGGTAGCGCGTCACTTGGCGTTCCGTTACAGTCAAGCGCGGCACCGAAAAATATTCTGCCAACAACTACAACGCAGGCAGACGGTGGAGAAGCGAAAGCGAAAAGAAAAACGAAAAGAATGCACCGCTGCTGCTGCTTGTATGTGTGTATGTATGGCTGTAAGTGCTATGTACCGCGGCTTGGGTTGAAGAGATGTCAAACAACGGGTAAAACGGTGGATGACCGTTTTATATACAATATGTATATTATATAGATGTGCAAGAATATGCTAATTTAAAATGCGTACGTATAGATATGTAAGATAAATACATACATATGTATGTGCAGTATGTATGGATCGTTATTTTGTTGGTAGTATAATTAGTTAAATAAGGAGTCCATACATACTGCACATACATATGTATGTATTTATCTTACATATCTATACGTACGCATTTTAAATTAGCATATTCTTGCACATCTATATAATATACATATTGTATATAAAACGGTTATCCACCGTTTTACCCGTTGTTTGACATCTCTTCAACCCAAGCCGCGGTACATAGCACTTACTGCCATACATACACACATACAAGCAGCAGCAGCGGTGCATTCTTTTCGTTTTTCTTTTCGCTTTCGCTTCTCCACCGTCTGCCTGCGTTGTAGTTGTTGGCAGAATATTTTTCGGTGCCGCGCTTGACTGTAACGGAACGCCAAGTGACGCGCTACCCTGCATTTCGAGAGTATATTGTTTTCAACCGTAGTTCAATCGTAGTATTTATATCTATATATTCCGGCCACGGTGTACTATTTCCATAATTTAAATACTCGCAATAAATTCCACCAAAACCACATATCCACGGTTCGTAGTTCTGAAATTCCACGTCGCCTTTTCCGCTCACCTACCTTTGCGACTCTACTACGCGTTATCGCAGATCCATCAGCCAACCATGCCCACTGGTGAGAAGAAATCTCGCAAGAAGTTTAAGCGGGTGAGTTCGCTGAGTTTGACCCATCCACCCAGCTCCAACGGCTCAATCACTACGCCCACAGCTTCCCGTCCGGCCCCAGCTGAGCGAGGTCCGACCAGGTCCAGGGCTCACGCACCACATGCCTTTGAGGATTTGTTGCTCCCCTCGGGAGTCCCTCGCACGGCTTCTAGCACTATGGCCGCCAATTCCGCACAGTCTAAGTTTGCCTTGGCCGCAAGCAGACTGACCCGCTTCGACCAGAAGCTCAGCGCTCCAGATGCTAGCACACCAACCCGCTCGCTCTCCCAAGTCCATCGAGATCAACTCCGAAGCCTGTGGGCGAAGGTGGACGCGGAGTTCGAGGCCTGTGTGGAGGCGATAACGGAAGTAGATCCAGAGGGTGTAGCTTTTGTCCAAGAGATGTACGATGACTGCTACGCGGTCTACGCGCAATGCCTGGCCGAACTGAACGATCAGCTCGAGCCCCCGACTGTCCCTCACACGCCGCAACTGGCCGTTCAAGTGCCGACTTCCGGCGGTTGCCGCCTCCCTCCATGTGACACTGAAGTTTTCAGTGGGGACTACCAGCAGTGGCCCACGTTCCGAGACCTGTTCACCGCCATCTACATAGAAAACCCAAGGTTGGCTCCAGTGGAAAAACTGTTCCACCTCAACAAAAAGACCAGCGGTGAAGCCCACGACATAGTGGCACAGGCTCCACTTACGAACGAGGGTTTCGCGTCCGCATGGAACGCCCTCCGTGAGCGTTTCCAAAACAAGAGGCTGATACTCAAGGCCCAGCTGAAGATCCTTTTAAGTCTGCTCCAAATCCGTACCGAGTCAGCAGCAGCGCTAAAAGAGCTCCAGAGGGCCGTCCACAAGTGCCTCACGACACTCACCCATTCCGAGGTCTCCACAGACAGCGTTTTCGCTGACGGAGTTTTAGTGTACCTCATTTCCGCTAAGCTGCCAAAGACGACCTTAGAGCTTTGGGAGCAATCCGTGACGCACAAGTCCGAAATTCCCACCTGGCACGCCATGGACAAGTTCCTGGCGGAGCGGTACCTGTCTCTCGAAGTGACCGAGGACGACCATCCAGGCATGGAGACTCAGGCCCACTCCAGGGCGAGCATACGCACTGCAGACAATTCGAGAAGCAATCCGTTTCGGTCTCAAGGAAGTCCTTATCCTAGGAGTGCCCACTCGTTCGAGACCACAGTGAATCAAACGAGGAGCACGTGTGATCTCTGCTCCAAAGAGTATCATCCAATCCGGTTATGCCCTTACTTCCTTCAAATGCCCGCTGGCGCTCGCTCCGACTACATTAAGCAAAAGCAGCTTTGTTTGAACTGCTTTGCAAGGGGCCACCAGATACGAGCATGCCAAAGCGCCCACAATTGCATAATTTGTGGAGACCGGCACCATACGCTTCTGCACCGTAGCAATCCAGCGAACTCCAGCGAGGCGATTTCCACAACGGCACAAAATTCCTCAGCGTGGCCCGAGCTACATCTACGAGTACCAAGCGTACAAAATCCAAGTTCGTCCGAAGCCCAGCCAAACGTTCAGTCATATTTCGCCTCCGGTACGAGTGCTGTCCTCCTAGGCACGGCCATCGTTAATATTTGCCACCTGGGAAAAACTTTCCACGCCCGCGCTCTGATCGACTCTGGCTCAGAGGCAACGTTCATTACAGAACGTCTTGTGGACATGATCAAATTGCCATTCCAACGTATCCAGGCACAGGTCTCCGGCCTAAATAATGCCGTATCCGCTCAGTCAAAGAAGCTCTGCAGGTTTTCCATCCGTTCTCCGACTAAGCCGGGCTTACAACTAAATGCCACAGCCTACGTTATTCCGGAATTGGCCGCGAATATTCCATCGCGTCCGATCTCGCAAGGGTTCTTGAGAGACCTGCCGAACCTCTCATGGGCGGATCCGACCTTCTATGAGAGTTCACAAATAGATATCCTGATTGGAGCGGATATCCTTCCGTCCATTCAGTTAAGTGGCTCACTGACCAACATCTGTGGCTCTCTCCTCGGGCAGGAGACCATTTTCGGCTGGGTACTCACAGGTCCAGTGCCTCAGGTGATGAATCAAATCTCATCGTTCTCGAGTCAAATTTCCAGACGACCTATCACACTGGTAGAAGACTCGGGGTCTTTTTACGACAGCAATTTCCTTCCAGCTCCCTCCGCAGAAGTTCTCGAACGGTCTCCTGACCGACGGAAATATTTCCAAAATATGCACTGTATGAAAGCTCTACGCTCCGGTCCGAATTCAAGCCTGAACTCGAAGGTGAATCCGTCCTTAGATCAACATAGCCTCACCAGACTATGTAACCGGGCGGCAATTTCCAATGTCTTAAATGTGCCTCTCACCCGTTCCAAGATCGTTACTAATGTGTCTTCGACGCCTTTATTTCAATTTAGTTCTCCGCACCCAGATATGGCCCCACGTCCCCGCGCCAACCGCACCAGGGAGAACCGACGTGCTCGGGAAATTGGCTCCTACCGTTGCCGAATATGCCAAGGAGTCCATCCGCTACGGACCTACCACCAGTTTCTTCTCCTGAGCCCCGAAGAGAAACTCCGAGCTGTCCTTATCAACCAGTATTGCGGGAACTGCCTGGCTCACCAACACTCCGGCAAAAACAACCACACGCTACTCCACGTACCCACGTCTCGTCGTCCGGCCCGCTCAGCCTCGGGAGCATCGTCGCCATCTAAATCGAACCATGCAAAACGCCGCCCTCGTCGTCCAGCCCGCTCAGCCGCGACTGCACCGTCGCCATCTACATCGGCTCACGACGAACGACACACTCGTCTCCCCGCGAGCCGCCCCGTCGTAGGAACCACGGCGCCATCCACAGATTCTTCAAGAGCAACCCCCGTTTTGCGCATCCTCACGCCTATCCGACCGTGGAGCGACACTGAGTCGACGTCCTTGTCAAGTCCAGAGCGCCTTTTTTGGGATGAATCGGGTCCGGGGCGTACGCCCAGCCATAGGCCACCCCATTATACTTTGCAATCCTGCAAGGGGGGGAGGATGTTCAGGCCAGCCGTAAACAATTTCCGCGCACTGTGCCAACTCCGTGCGCCCCGGTCCCAACTCGCTGTCGCGCGCTCGGAGGGGCGCTCGGATCCACAATCCACGATCCACACGGCGCTCACGGCAGAAAAAGCACCATAAGGCATAGAGTTAAGCAGTTACGATTTCACCCCCGCTTCAGACGGCCGATCTACCGCGCGACCGTCCAACCAAATACACACACATAATTATATATATACCACGAAACATAACGGTTTTCATTTCTTATGACGGCTACATCAATTGCGTTGTGGGAGAGTTGTGCTTCGATCCGCCCCACTACAAACACTTGGTTTGCCATCTTTGTTTGTCTTTTCACCAAAGCAAATATACAATATGTATATTATATAGATGTGCAAGAATATGCTAATTTAAAATGCGTACGTATAGATATGTAAGATAAATACATACATATGTATGTGCAGTATGTATGGATCGTTATTTTGTTGGTAGTATAATTAGTTAAATAAGGAGGCGCAGTGATTTGTTATTTTATTTCCTTATAAGACCGACAAACTATGGAACGTTGAGCATGCACGGAATAAACCACAAAAATAATTGCAAGAATATGCCTTTATGCTTGTTGCCAGCCGCTTGGATTGCGTTGCGATGTGTACATACATGTATGTATGCATGTATGTTAGCAACGAAAGTTCAGCTGGTAGCTGGAGAGGTTAGAATATTATTTACACTGGATCGGAAGCTGAACGCAGGAGTTAGCTCGGATCAAATTAAACCTTTGGAGAAGTAGGAAGCCACAACCGTTGGCAGAACGAAGTATGGTTTAATTTGGAGCTAGAGCGAGAAATAAATACATACACATGCATGTACATATGCCACGGGAACTCGGACTGGGATGGAAAACTCGCACAAAATCACTGCACTGTTGTTAGGCACAATCGAAGAGTACTTATCATGAACTTGGAGCGATCCGCCGATGCTGGCTGGGGTGAGCTTCTCCTTATGGGGAAGGCGAAGATCCGGCTCGAAGGACCAATGTTTGTAGTGGGGTGGATCGAAGCTCAACTCTCCCACAACGCAATTGATGTAGCCGTCATAAGAAATGAAAACCGTTATGTTTCGTGGTATATATATAATTATGTGTGTGTATTTGGTTGGACGGTCGCGCGGTAGATCGGCCGTCTGAAGCGGGGGTGAAATCGTAACTGCTTAACTCTATGCCTTATGGTGCTTTTTCTGCCGTGAGCGCCGTGTGGATCGTGGATTGTGGATCCGAGCGCCCCTCCGAGCGCGCGAGAGCGAGTTGGGACCGGGGCGCACGGAGTTGGCACAGTGCGCGGAAATTGTTTACGGCTGGCCTGAACACCAAGCTTTGCTAAACTTCGGTATCCTACCTGCTGATGTCTTGATGTTAACTGGTCCAGCGTAATCCAATCCAGAATGTTGAAAGCAGCGGGTAGACTGAGCGCGAAAGGCGAGAAGATCAGAAGATCAGATAAGTTGTGTGCTCGTAGCTTTGCGCTGGAGGAAATAAATCTTGCAGTTGAATACAATTTTACGCACTATGTTACGGACTCCAAGAATCCAATACTTTTGGCCCAAAGTGTGGAACATAAATTCGACTCTTGCGTGTTGTCGACACTGTTGTCAAGCTAGTTAAACAGCGACTGATGATTCCTTTGAAAGAAGTATGATGTTTTGCCTCATACGTTGCCGCGGTCCTTGCAACGAAGACTATGTACAAAGCGAAAGCAATAGCTAATTGTCCGCAAGAGATGTGACCAGGAGGAAGTTTTGTTGATCGTTCAATGAAAATCATTTCCTTCGTTGCCTTAGCAGGTAGCCAAGAGCCACGGGATTGGGAAAACCACGGTAGTCTATTCTACCACAGTTGGTATTCGACAAGCTCCTTTAATAGAAGTCTGCGTGATGCACAGTCCGTGGGATTGTCTCCAGTGCGAATTTGCTACCAGCAGCAACGTGGAAAAACTTCCAGAGTCTCAGCAGTGCGATTACAAACATAAGTGTTCCAAGTTCCGTTCGAGAGCAGAATCCTTGAACGGATGTTGGACGATGTACACGCCATCATTTCTGCGGGAAAGCGTATGAACGAAGATCATCGGTATCACTAGCATCAATGGTAGAGTTACTTGGCTGTAATCGTTCCATGTCCATGAACGATCGATCCACTGTGTCCAGATCCTCGTAAGCGTGATGTGAAAGTGCGTGGATGTGAGCATCACTACTGAGATGGTAGCTGCCTGTAATGTCCAACCAAAATTAGTATGAAGTGCAATAGGATATTCAAAGCTGATCAGCTCCTAAAATCACGTCGATTTCGCCTGGTTTACCAAATGTAGGGTCCGCTAAGGTCTTTTCCAACATCGGTGTGTTAGACTCGATCCTCTGGGTTGGAATCGAGGAGGTTAAAGTGTTCATAATCAGACCTGTTACCACCACTGAGGCTGAGCTTGTGCGGGAGAGCAACGTGAATGTGTTGCGATCTCTAGTAACCCCAGCAGGATTTGCGCCTAGACCAACCACTGGTATACTAGCATGCATGCGCGGCAATCCAATTCGGTGAATAAATGATTCGGCGACCATCGTTATAGTTGAACCAGTATCCAGCAATATCCTGCAGGTTGTTTCGTTGCCCCAGGAGTCGACTATAGTGGCCAAAATCGTTGCCAATATGGCTTGACTATTGCCCACGAATTCCCTCTCTTATGCAAAATGGCTGACCACGGCAGGATCAGTATCAACAGAGAACTTGGACGCGCGGAAGGTTGAGGCAGCGGATGTATTGACAGCAGAGGAAACCGGGACAGAGCGGATATACTCTAGATGAACAAGAGTCTTATGCCTCACCTTTTACTGACAGCACGTGTTTTTTAGAATTACACTTATTTACTTGATGAGATCAGCTTAGACAATTGAAGCACAAATCCTTATCCATTACGAACGTGCGGCGATCCACATCATCCAGAGCTTTGAATTGAGTGCATTTATAAAGACTGTGTTGTCCGACACAATCACGAACAGGCGCATTTGGCACTTCAACATGATAAAAGACTGCGGAAAATGCAGCTCTGCGCTTTCCGATGAGTCCCGAATCTTCTCCAGAAGTTGAGTTTGTCCCTCAAATAAGCGTTCCACAGTGTTTGATATCAGTAGATTTGAGTTGTCGTGCTCATTATTGTGTCTGCTCCGGTCACGTATGTCTTCACTGAAAATACTATGCGCACTAAGGAACCGTTTCTCATATTCGGGTATATCCAAATCCGGATCCACGTATTCATCTTCATCATCATATTGGACCAGCTCTTCAGAGAGTTCAATAAAGCGGTTGAAAGTTGCAACCAGTCGGTCCAACTTATGCTCTAATGTTTGCACAGAAGTACATGACTGTACAAACTCTTGAGTCTCCGTAGCTACGCGAGTTAGTTGGGATTTGCAGGCACCACGTTGCTGAATTAGACGATGCACTAGGGCCTTCATGGCAAACAGCGGTTAACGATATCACTCAATATGTATATAAAATAAACTCAATTGCGAAAATCCGGCTCGAAGGACCAAATTTGCTATGGTTATGAATTAGTGGACTGTATAAGTTCTACTAGGTTTTATTTAATAGATTTGATGATTATTTAATATCGGTGATTAGTTATATGTGAAGATCTGGTCTGATGAGCTCGTGAGGTGGCTCAAAGGGGGCCTAGCTGGGGCCACCAGAAGGGTCGTGGGTTGCGGATAGCGAACGGCCTACCTCGGTAGGTCAGCTGCGAATAAGCGGGCATCCCTTATGGGAGAGTACCGAAATAATCAGCCCCGGACAGCCGGCGGGTGTTCGCGAAGAAGCAACACTGACGATGCGCTTGTGGTGCCGCCTCAATAAGTAGCTCACACACACCAATCCCCACACAATACCTACCCACATCCCGACCTCCACACCCACCTCACACCGGGCCGGACTAAATGTGTTACTCGACCCGAGAATCACTAGCCCAGTCGCTAATTGAGGGCTCAGGGACTTGGCAGCCCCCTGTTCTAATGATGCCTCACCCGGGCTTTTTCTGCATCTCGTGGGAACAAGATGTATAAAAATCAAAATATAAACAAAAAAACACAAAACAAAACAAAAAATTAATGCGGCACTGGGAGCAATCCCAAGCACGGAAAGGCAGCGGCCCAAAGGCCTGGCCCTACCGGCTCCATAGCAGACCATAGCAGGTCCACCTGCAAGGTGGAAAGTACCTGTGCGAACCCGAGGGGGTCCCATCCCGAATCCGGAGTGGGTAACAAGGCAACTCCCGAAGCTGACACCTTGTAGAGGCAGCTAAGCAACACTGCGGCTGCCCGACCTTCTGGTAAAGCGGAGGGGGATGACTTGCCGTCGACAAGGCGGAGAGGGGAGGATACCAAGGAGTCAGTGGAAGTGTGTGGAAGCGGCAATGGCCGACCGCTGCTTCGATCTCCTCGACGAAGACCTAGGACCACCGCCAGTTTGCAAGGATATGGGGTGGTTCCAGGGCAACATCAAGATAATTGCCTGCGAAGACGAGCGCTCCGTGAAGCTATAAAAAGCGGCGGTGGCGTAGGTCGGTGAGGTCTACGCTGGGGCGAAACTCGTCGCAGTCGGCTGGAGCGAAGTGCCGAGCAGACCGAGGGCCAGAATTTTGGTGCCGGCTACCTTCAAGGAGCCAGAGCGCATCCTTAAGATGTTGCAGAGGTGCAATCCAAGCCTATCGACCTCTGACTGGAAGGTAGCCAGAGTAGAAACGAAATAAGGGCCGACAAACCAGGCGGTGCTCGTTCTAAACAAGGGGTCGCTGGCCTCGATATAGGCAGCTAAAGGTGAACTGAATTTTGGCTTCAGCTCGGTCTCCATCAAGGTGTGCAAGTCGCTGGCGGCAGCCGCGGCTCGTCCTGTCGACAACCCATTCGAGCAGGACGTCACTGCGCAGATCGAAGCGTCTGACGATGAGCTGGAGCCAGACCAAGAAGGCTTCTCTTTGGAGACAGAGCTGGTGCTCGACTTCGAGTCGATGTGCCGAGAGAGGGTCTCAGACGACTCGGACGCAGACATAACAGTGGTGGAAAACCTTGAAGATGGTCCTAATGGATCCTGCAAATCTATCCTCATCACTGTAAAGCAGCATCGGCTGCCCTCATACGCCGCTTGGACGCGAGCGGAGCCAACGTAGTCCTAATCCAGGACCCTTGGGTGGTAGGAAACAAGGTCTGTGGATTAGAGACGAAGAAGAACAAGATCACTGTATCCCAAAATGAAGGTAAAACCCGTACCTGCATACTTGCGAGAAAGCACCTAAATATCTTTCTGCTCCACAATTATAGCGATGGCGACAACACGGCGGAAAGCCTAGAGATAAAAGGGACTCATCTCAGGCTGGTGTCGTCCTATATGAGCCTTGTTCGCAAACTAGCCAGCGACAGCGAAGGGTCGGACAGAGACCTGCTAATAGATTGCGATGACAACGCTCACCACAACCAATGGGGGAGCACGGACAGAAACGTAAGGGGTGAGTCACTTTTCAGCTTTATCCTGGACTCAAACTTTTTTATTTGTAATCGGGGCAACGACCCCACTTTTATAATTAAAGATCGGCAGGAGGTTATCAACCTCACGCTAGTTTCAAACAAAGTGTTAGACACAGTCAAGAGCTGGAAAGTCCTAGAGGACCATTCCTTCTCGGACCACAGGTACATGGAAACGATATTATCCCACTCACTATATCAACCCCAGAAAAACCAACTGGGAAATATATAGCACAACCCTGGAGAAACTACTCCCTCCTAATGCTCCTATATGCCTGAAGACGACCTAAACCGTTTTTTGAACAGGTTCAAGGAAGCATGCAATAAAGCCTTCAAGGCAGCATGGCCTTCTAACAGACCAAGGGGGAAAAAGGAGCCCCCTTGGTGGTCAAAACAATTAGACATCCTTCGCAGAAGCTGCAGGACTCTCTTCAATAGAGCCACAAAAGGTAACGAGGATACTCAGTGGGCAGACTATAAAACCAGTCTAGTACTATATAATGAAACGAGGGGGAACGTTGTGAGTTGCTGCGGAGACCGCAACTCTACATTTATACCCGATACTTAGTCAGTATGGCTCTCCTCCGGCAGACGCCGCTAATATTAAACGACACGACAAAGAGTGCGTGCGAGAGAGACAGAAAATCAGTCTGAGCGTGACGTCGCCGCTGCGTGGCCACTGCAAATTGATTTCCTGCTTTTGGCTACAAAAATGATCCGATCTCTTCCAGATTCAGCAATCGGATAGATATGGTCGTTATCTATGATTCTGGGTTTTTAGTTTTCTCGAATGTGCAATATTGTGGATGCAACAGATTTTTGTCCTTTGGGGGGCGGAAGGGGGTGGGGCGAAATTCTGAGATATACGTTTTATAGTGAGATCTAACAGAAGTGCGGATACCAAATTTGGTTACTCTAGCCTTAATAGTCTCTGAGATTTGTGGATGCCCCAGAATTTCGTCCTTTGCGGAGGCGGAAGGGGGTGTGGCGAGATTTGGACACGAAACGGTCAAGGTCCGATATCACAGGAGTGTGGATACCAAATTTGGTTGCTCTGGCTCTTATAGGTTCTGAGATCCTTGAACTCATATTTTGCAATTGGCAAAACCGACCATGAAACCTGTGTGTTAGAAAGAGGCAGAGCGAGAAAGAATGAAATTGTTTACTTGATGCTGGCTGTTCGGAGCAGAACCCAGCCGATTAGCTGCTTGCCAAATAGCACCTAATTCTTGGCCCTCAGCCGCTTATTTTGTTTGTTACTTATGTCTATGTCACTCATTTGTTTGTTAAAGCTCTGCGCTTGCTTGCCCTGCTAAACGCTCTCTGCCAGCTTGCTCTTCGCTATCTCCGCTTTGCGTCTGCCTACCGACGTCGGCCGAGCGAAGCTGCGCTTAGCGATCGGAGCGGCAATGTAAAGGGCAGGCAAGCCACACTTGCAATTTGGATGTCACGCATTAAAGAACATATCGTAATTTTATTTCTGCGCCGAGTTTTATTTAATTCGAAATAATTAGTCGGCCGATTGGGGATAAAAAACATTATCTCCACATAAAATTTGGTGACCCCGACGTGATCGAAGAGTTGCAGTGTCAATTAATAATCATTCGCGATCGACATTCGTTAGCCCTAGCAAATTTTCGGCGGTTAAGCACAATTCGGTGCTAAAACACACTTACATACACCTACATACACGCATTGCTGGCTATTAATTTCTCTGTCGCGACAATTCGGTCAGTGCAGTGCGGTAGGCAGTGCAGCGAACTCACTAATACACACAAGCGGAGTACAAAGCGGAATCGGACAGCTCGCACAGCCGCACAGCTAAAGGCATTAGCTGTAATCCCTTTGCTTTCGGTTCCCACGTTTATACGTATACAGGGTGTCTTTTTCGGTCGTGCTGAGTGACTCTTTTAAAACCTCAACATGGCAGCACCTGAGCCTACCAATGTCGCGAACGCAGCAATGCCGAGTGATGTAGATTTCTACAAGCACAAGGCCGAGTCCATCGCGCGCCAACTAAAGGCCATGGATCGCTTTCTTACCAAGGAAGAGCTTGCCGAGTTAGATGAGGCAGAACTTCAAGCTCGCTTAGAGCAAATCGAGCGAATGAATGCGGATTTCGATGCCGCTCAAACGAGCCTTGAAAGGCTGGATTTCCTGCAGTTAGCCCATGATGCCCGGCTGGACTTTTCGAATGTTTATGTCAAGGTTAGGTCCAGGCTGTCGCGGGAGTTGATGGCTGCTCGCACGGTAAATGTTGCCAATTCAACGGCTCGGCATACTCTCGAGGGGAATTCGTCGTTGTTCGCCTATAATAGTACAGGCCGTTCTCGAATGCCCGAGTTGCAGCTTCCGCGATTCAGTGGGAGCTACATGGATTGGCCAGAATTCCACGCGATGTTTTCGACAATGGTGCACAAAGACCATCGTATACCAATCATCGAAAAATTCCAATATCTTCGTGGATGTCTAGATGGTGCTGCGCTGGATACGATTCGTTCCTTGGAACTTTCTGAGGAGAATTACGACAAGGCGTTGAATTTACTAATGTTGCGATTCGATAATAAACTGTTACATTTTCAGGCACACGTCAAGGCTATTTTCGGGCTGCAAGGGGTGGAGAAGGGCTCGGCTATCGGCTTGCGCGCGCTCAGCGATAAAATCAATTCGCACTTGCGTGCACTTCAGACCTTGGCGACCCCGCAGGAGATTTCCGATGGGTTGCTGATCTTCATCATAGGCACGAAATTGGACCACAAGACCAAGGAGAAATGGGAAGAGAACTTGCCGACGTCAGGATTGCCTCGGTGGTCAAGCATGGCCTCATTCTTGGAAGCAAGATGTCGGATGCTGGAAAATTTGGGATCGGCTATGGTAACAATTCCTAGCCAGCAGGTGGGAGAAAGTAAACCTAGCACCCTAATCACCTCCATTAACGATCATAATAGCTCAACATGCAAGTATTGCAAATCCTCCGATCCCTACATATCCCGATGCCAGGCATTTATAGATCTCCCTGTTTTTTCTCGATACAAGGAGGTGAAGAAGCGCCATTTATGTCTAAACTGCCTCAACAAAGGCCATTCATTGCAACGCTGCAAGTCAGGGGCATGTAGAAATTGCCAAGCCAAGCATCACACACTGCTCCACATGCAGTCGGGCGCTGACGCTGAGTTGCCGTCGCCGAGCACGGAATCGACCCAGCATGATCCTGCAAGTGCCCTAGTAGCAAGCAAATATATTAGCCCTCCCCCCTCGAGTCAAAAATCTCTGCCTAGCCAAAACGTGCTGCTAGCTACTGCAATCGTATATGTCAGGGGCCGTTTTGGATCGCTTATTCCATGTCGTGCCATTTTAGATTCCGCTTCTCAGGTTAACCTTATAACATCGAGACTCGCCAATCAGCTGCAGTTAGATCCTCACCCGTCTCACGTTAAAATCGCCGGTATTGGAGAGTCAATTCTACCATCCAGCAAGGCTGTGGACATCGTCCTGCAATCTCAAGACGAAAGCTATCGCGGTTTCCTCTCTGCAATTATCACTGCCTCAATCACAGGAATGCAGCCTAACTTCGGCCTAGACGCAAAGGATTGGCCAATGCCAAATAACCTAAAACTAGCTGATCCTAATTTCGCCAAGCCCCAGCGTGTCGATTTGTTGATAGGTGCTGGTTTGTTTTTCGAATTAATGTGCGTTGGACAGATTCGACTGTCAGACCAATTGCCAACATTGCAGAAGACGAAACTTGGCTGGATAGTGTCAGGAAGTATTAAAAACTCTGAGAAAGCCCGTGCGGCGCTAGCAGCCGTTGAAGATCCCCCTGTCATCTCCGCTTGCGAGACTAATTTGTGCGATATTGTAAGGCGGTTTTGGGAAGTCGATGGAGATTATTCGCCCTCATCAATTTCGGAGGAAGATGTTCATTGCGAACAGCATTTCGTCACAAACTGCATTCGCCTAGAGTCCGGAGCTTACTCCGTGCGTTTGCCAACCAAATTCAGTCTAGAGGAATTAGGAGAATCGTATCAGCAGGCGCTACGTAGATTTCTCAATTTGGAGAGGAAGCTAGCAAAAAATGCACAGCTTAAGGCAAAATATATGGAGTTTCTTCAGGAGTATCGTGATTTAGGACACATGTCGCCAGCTTCGCGGCAGTCAGACCTCCCGCAGTACTTCTTGCCTCACCATTGCGTCCACAAGCAGGATAGTACAACCACCAAATTACGCGTAGTGTTCGATGGATCTGCCAAAACAGCGTCTGGAGTATCACTGAATGATGCGCTTATGGCTGGACCCACCATCCAACCTAAAATTCTGATAACTCTGCTTCGTTTCCGCTTTTTTAAAGTCGCCTTGTCTGGCGATATCTGCAAAATGTACCGCTGTGTACGCGTTTCCCATCCCGATACGCACGTGCAGTGCATCCTATGGCGCAATGACCCGAAGGAGGAGATTCAGGTGTTCAAGTTGGAGACTGTTACTTACGGAACCAAACCTGCCGCTTTCTTAGCAATTCGTGCTATGCATCAATTGGCAAATGATGAAGAGTTGCGTTTTCCGCTTGGCGCTGATGTTGTTCGAAGAGATTTCTATGTCGATGATCTCATATCTGGAGGGGACAGCATTGATTCTGTCATCAAAATTCGTCAGCAGGTAAAGGAGCTACTTTCGAAAGGATGTTTTCCCATACGTAAATGGTGTTCCAATGAACCCGCTGCTTTGGAAGGCGTATCGGAGGCGGATCGCGAAAAGTTCCTTACCTTTCATGACGGGACTGAAGTAACCAAGGCGCTTGGTCTAGTTTGGGATCCCACCACGGACAATCTTCTGTTTAGCTTCGCTCACGTCGGAACCGCTGCAGGCCCAATATCGAAGCGTTCGGTCCTGTCTACACTAGCTAGGTTCTACGATCCTCTAGGGCTCATCTCTCCCATCATCACAAAAGCTAAAATATTTATGCAGTCGCTATGGAACGAAAGCCTAAAATCGAATTGGGACGAAAGCCTGCCCCAGGATCTACATACGACTTGGATTGAGCTGACTTCGCAGTTGTCGATGGTTAAAAACTTTAAGTTTCCACGTTACGTGCTTCGGCAGCAAGCCAGATTAGAAATGCACGCGTTTTGTGATGCGAGCCAAGCAGCATATGGCGCCTGTGTATACATGCGTTCGGAAGCTCTTGGCATTGTGCAAAGTCATCTCTTATGCTCTAAATCCAGAGTCGCGCCCTTGAAAAGTATGACTATCCCCAAGCTTGAGCTGTCCGCTGCCCTCGTATTAGCCGAACTAGTGTCCACCATAGTTAAGGGATTATCAGCTCCATGCCAAATACATTGCTGGTCGGATTCGTCCATAGCCCTTGCCTGGATTCGAGAATCACCATTGAATTTTAATATATTTGTTTCTAATCGAGTTCAGCGGATTCAGGAGCTCACCGCTGGAATGACTTGGCATCACGTGCCCACAAAGTTGAATCCTGCCGACATCATATCACGTGGAGCCACGCCCGCTGAACTAATGGATAGCAGCCTTTGGATCTCTGGACCACCATTCTTGCGTCTTGAGAGCTCAGAGTGGCCTGCAGGCTTGCAATTGCCGACCGATGTACCAGAACGTCGTCATGCAGCATTGGTTGTTTCAAACGAAAGGGATGTATCGTACGATTGCAAATTTCAAAACTCATTCGGATCCATGCAGCGCGTCTTTGCTTACATATATCGATTCTACATTCTCAAGGACAAAGGCATAGCGCGGTCGAAGGGTCAACTTACCGTAATCGACATCAAAAATGGTACGCATTTGCTCATAAGGGCAATACAGCAGCAACAATTTTCGGAAGAGATAAGGGCCCTCGCCAGCAAACAGGCCCTACCCCCAAAAAGCACGATGGCCTCACTGAATCCATTTCTGGATAGCTTTGGATTGCTGCGTGTTGGAGGCCGCCTCCAAAATGCCGAATTGGACTACGACGCGAAGCACCCGATCCTGCTTCCTAAGGGACATCCTGTCACTGTCTCTATTATTATCTTCTTTCACGAAAGGTTTCTCCACGCAGGAGCTCAAGGATTGCTCGGACTGCTTCGGCAAAAATTCTGGCCTATTGGCGGACGCAAATATGTTGCGGGAATCATTCGCAAATGTGTTAGATGCTTTCGTTTGAAGCCAGTGCTGAGGGAACATATCATGGGAAACTTGCCTGCGGATCGCGTAAGGACTAATCCAGCATTCCACACAACGGGCGTTGATTTTTGCGGACCCTTTTATCACAAGTCGGAAGTCAGAAGCAGGCCTCCTATCAAATGTTACATCGCTGTCTTCGTATGCTTTAGCACCAAAGCAACTCATTTGGAAGTCGTTCGGGATCTATCTACAGAATCCTTTCTGGCAGCATTAAGGCGTTTTATAAGTCTACGTCCCAAACCTCGAATCATCTGGTCAGACAACGCTACAAATTTTGTAGGAGCAAAAAATGAGCTTTTGGAGCTTCGGCAAATGTTCCTCAGCGATCCTCATACGTCGGCTGTGTCACATCTCTGCGTTTCTAGTGGAATCGACTGGAAATTCATCCCCCCTCGCTCACCTCATTTTGGGGGTTTGTGGGAGGCGGCTGTTAAAGCAGCTAAATATCATTTTCATCGCATCGTCGGGACCTACATTTTTACTCTTGATGAAATTCAGACCTTGGCTTGTGAAATCTCTGCTTTGTTAAATTCCCGTCCGCTTTATGCAATTACAGAAAGTCCCGATGATCTAGATGTGCTCACGCCAAACCACTTTCTCAATGGAGCCCCGAAAGCTGCATTCGACGAGCCAGATGTGGCGCATCTCCGGGTCAACCTACTCAGTCGATGGCAGCGGCTGTGTCAAATGAAGCAGGCGTTTTGGAGAAAATGGAGCACGGCGTATCTTTCGATTCTTCAGGAGCGGAGCAAGTGGCGGTCATCGTCTCCAAACATCAAGCTAGGAGCGCTCGTCATGATCAAGGAGGAAACGCTGCCACCATTAAGGTGGCCGCTTGGCCGCATTGAGAGCGTCATCCCAGGAAAAGATGGAACCATCAGAGTAGCCGTCATCCGCACTCAAAAAGGCCTTTTCAAGAGGGCCGTTGGAAAAATAGCGGTTCTGCCCCTTCAGGATGGATCTGTTGAAAGCCTTTGCCTTCCAACGGGGGGTGAATGTTCGGAGCAGAACCCAGCCGATTAGCTGCTTGCCAAATAGCACCTAATTCTTGGCCCTCAGCCGCTTATTTTGTTTGTTACTTATGTCTATGTCACTCATTTGTTTGTTAAAGCTCTGCGCTTGCTTGCCCTGCTAAACGCTCTCTGCCAGCTTGCTCTTCGCTATCTCCGCTTTGCGTCTGCCTACCGACGTCGGCCGAGCGAAGCTGCGCTTAGCGATCGGAGCGGCAATGTAAAGGGCAGGCAAGCCACACTTGCAATTTGGATGTCACGCATTAAAGAACATATCGTAATTTTATTTCTGCGCCGAGTTTTATTTAATTCGAAATAATTAGTCGGCCGATTGGGGATAAAAAACATTATCTCCACACTGGCTATAATAATTATACGATCTGGAAGCTGAACGCAGGAGTTAGCTCGGATCAAATTAAACCTTTGGAGAAGTAGGAAGCCACAACCGTTGGCAGAACGAAGTATGGTTTAATTTGGAGCTAGAGCGAGAAATAAATACATACACATGCATGTACATATGCCACGGGAACTCGGACTGGGATGGAAAACTCGCACAAAATCACTGCACTGTTGTTAGGCACAATCGAAGAGTACTTATCATGAACTTGGAGCGATCCGCCGATGCTGGCTGGGGTGAGCTTCTCCTTATGGGGAAGGCGAAGATCCGGCTCGAAGGACCAATGTTTGTAGTGGGGTGGATCGAAGCTCAACTCTCCCACAACGCAATTGATGTAGCCGTCATAAGAAATGAAAACCGTTATGTTTCGTGGTATATATATAATTATGTGTGTGTATTTGGTTGGACGGTCGCGCGGTAGATCGGCCGTCTGAAGCGGGGGTGAAATCGTAACTGCTTAACTCTATGCCTTATGGTGCGTTTTCTGCCGTGAGCGCCGTGTGGATCGTGGATTGTGGATCCGAGCGCCCCTCCGAGCGCGCGAGAGCGAGTTGGGACCGGGGCGCACGGAGTTGGCACAGTGCGCGGAAATTGTTTACGGCTGGCCTGAACACCAAGCTTTGCTAAACTTCGGTATCCTACCTGCTGATGTCTTGATGTTAACTGGTCCAGCGTAATCCAATCCAGAATGTTGAAAGCAGCGGGTAGACTGAGCGCGAAAGGCGAGAAGATCAGAAGATCAGATAAGTTGTGTGCTCGTAGCTTTGCGCTGGAGGAAATAAATCTTGCAGTTGAATACAATTTTACGCACTATGTTACGGACTCCAAGAATCCAATACTTTTGGCCCAAAGTGTGGAACATAAATTCGACTCTTGCGTGTTGTCGACACTGTTGTCAAGCTAGTTAAACAGCGACTGATGATTCCTTTGAAAGAAGTATGATGTTTTGCCTCATACGTTGCCGCGGTCCTTGCAACGAAGACTATGTACAAAGCGAAAGCAATAGCTAATTGTCCGCAAGAGATGTGACCAGGAGGAAGTTTTGTTGATCGTTCAATGAAAATCATTTCCTTCGTTGCCTTAGCAGGTAGCCAAGAGCCACGGGATTGGGAAAACCACGGTAGTCTATTCTACCACAGTTGGTATTCGACAAGCTCCTTTAATAGAAGTCTGCGTGATGCACAGTCCGTGGGATTGTCTCCAGTGCGAATTTGCTACCAGCAGCAACGTGGAAAAACTTCCAGAGTCTCAGCAGTGCGATTACAAACATAAGTGTTCCAAGTTCCGTTCGAGAGCAGAATCCTTGAACGGATGTTGGACGATGTACACGCCATCATTTCTGCGGGAAAGCGTATGAACGAAGATCATCGGTATCACTAGCATCAATGGTAGAGTTACTTGGCTGTAATCGTTCCATGTCCATGAACGATCGATCCACTGTGTCCAGATCCTCGTAAGCGTGATGTGAAAGTGCGTGGATGTGAGCATCACTACTGAGATGGTAGCTGCCTGTAATGTCCAACCAAAATTAGTATGAAGTGCAATAGGATATTCAAAGCTGATCAGCTCCTAAAATCACGTCGATTTCGCCTGCAGGTTGTTTCGTTGCCCCAGGAGTCGACTATAGTGGCCAAAATCGTTGCCAATATGGCTTGACTATTGCCCACGAATTCCCTCTCTTATGCAAAATGGCTGACCACGGCAGGATCAGTATCAACAGAGAACTTGGACGCGCGGAAGGTTGAGGCAGCGGATGTATTGACAGCAGAGGAAACCGGGACAGAGCGGATATACTCTAGATGAACAAGAGTCTTATGCCTCACCTTTTACTGACAGCACGTGTTTTTTAGAATTACACTTATTTACTTGATGAGATCAGCTTAGACAATTGAAGCACAAATCCTTATCCATTACGAACGTGCGGCGATCCACATCATCCAGAGCTTTGAATTGAGTGCATTTATAAAGACTGTGTTGTCCGACACAATCACGAACAGGCGCATTTGGCACTTCAACATGATAAAAGACTGCGGAAAATGCAGCTCTGCGCTTTCCGATGAGTCCCGAATCTTCTCCAGAAGTTGAGTTTGTCCCTCAAATAAGCGTTCCACAGTGTTTGATATCAGTAGATTTGAGTTGTCGTGCTCATTATTGTGTCTGCTCTGGTCACGTATGTCTTCACTGAAAATACTATGCGCACTAAGGAACCGTTTCTCATATTCGGGTATATCCAAATCAGGATCCACGTATTCATCTTCATCATCATATTGGACCAGCTCTTCAGAGAGTTCAATAAAGCGGTTGAAAGTTGCAACCAGTCGGTCCAACTTATGCTCTAATGTTTGCACAGAAGTACATGACTGTACAAACTCTTGAGTCTCCGTAGCTACGCGAGTTAGTTGGGATTTGCAGGCACCACGTTGCTGAATTAGACGATGCACTAGGGCCTTCATGGCAAACAGCGGTTAACGATATCACTCAATATGTATATAAAATAAACTCAATTGCGAAAATCCGGCTCGAAGGACCAAATTTGCTATGGTTATGAATTAGTGGACTGTATAAGTTCTACTAGGTTTTATTTAATAGATTTGATGATTATTTAATATCGGTGATTAGTTATATGTGAAGATCTGGTCTGATGAGCTCGTGAGGTGGCTCAAAGGGGGCCTAGCTGGGGCCACCAGAAGGGTCGTGGGTTGCGGATAGCGAACGGCCTACCTCGGTAGGTCAGCTGCGAATAAGCGGGCATCCCTTATGGGAGAGTACCGAAATAATCAGCCCCGGACAGCCGGCGGGTGTTCGCGAAGAAGCAACACTGACGATGCGCTTGT